>NC_134268.1:159781555-161216555 GCF_031893055.1 Leptodactylus fuscus
CATGGGAAAATATTGTTCCCATCTGTCTTGGTCAAATTTTAGACACTTATTAAAGGAGTAGTCCAGTTTTGGGCAAATATTGCGAGAGAAATGTGTGTATAATGAAAAATGATACAATTTTCCAATATTCTTTCTGTATCAATTCCTCATGTTTTTCTAGATATCTGTTGCAATGTTTATTCTGCTTAATTCTAGTGGATACAAATCAGTCTATGGCCACGTGATGGACTTACAGGTGCACTACTTCTTATAGTCACAGCACCGCAAACAGACATCTGCCTGGAGACCGCACAATTATCAATATTCAAACAATTATATTTGTCTCAAACTGGACAACCCTTGAGAACTTCTAGGCCATCATACAGCCTTAGGTGTGCAGAAGATCAAGTTTATAGGAACTAAACACATCCTTAGGTCACATGCACACCAATGATAACATTGTAGGTTCCAGGGGAATACTGCATGGATGACACGTGGGTGATATCCCTGTGTTGACCGTACCCTTCACAGACCTATTAATAACCAGCAGTGAGCCTTGGCCACAAAAAGGACCTGTCCTGAGTTTTGTCCCTGGATTTGCAGCCCCCTATAATACAGGCACGTGTATGGGGATATAGAGCCTTAGAAAAGTATTGGTTTACAGCCCTATATCCCTGGTTGGGACATGAAAATCCTCTGGTGCAAAGATGAACTATGCTAATGATAAACTGGGAATATTATAATAGGTTACTTGTAAACCTCTAGTATTTTAAAGACCTCCAAACCTTTTCTATCATTTGTACTTACTTTGTCAAACCCCAGCTCACACGTAGACTGAGATGCATGCTGAAAGGCCTCCATTTGCTCTTGCTCGTCATGAACATCCCATAAAACATCCCCAAAGTCATCATCATCTTGAACTGTAGGATCATCTTTGGCATCAGGGTCAGAGAACTCAGCACCCAATAAGTCCTGCAAAGTAAAAAATATATGCTCAGACATTAGTCTTTAAAAAACCAAGAACATAATAAAATCAGCAAGAGACTGCACATAGTAACATCCAATAATTTGTAAGCATGCACATTAACCCAGATGGTCATAGTGGTTGAAGAGCTGCTGCAGCCTAGTCACACTGTTTCCTCCTAGTCATGATGCACATCTCCCTCACAGTTCCCTCGAGACCCCCCGAACGGAATACCGAACGCATTGACAAGCAGTAAGCTTTTGAAAGTACACGGACCCCATAGACTATAATGAGGTCCATGTGTTTTCCACGCAATGTCCGCACGAGTCATGCGGAGGGAGAAGTACTTCATGAACTATGGGGTTCATGTGCTTTCATTGCTCACCGCTTGTCAATGCGTTCGGTATTCCGATTGGGGGGTCCCCATGCGGACTTCCCGAATGGAATGCCGAACGCAGATGTGAACCAGGCCTTAGGATAATTTGTATATGACTATTTATGCTTTCAAACTTTTAGAACTTGACCTTATTGCAAAAGGAAGATTACAGATGGTACTTATGGAAAGGGAATTACTTAATCCTGCATATGTGGTGGCCATTTTATGGAGGGAAAATCATCTGACCTGTTCCCTTCATCTTTTCATGACTGTGTTGTCCAGTTACTGCAGACCACAATGATATTTCAGCTATAAGGGTGTAACATCACACAGCAGTTACTGGCTTACATGGCTGCAGTATGTCAATCACTATGGATAGAATCTTATTAAAGATTTCAGTCCCCTAATGCATTTTTCTTCCTGATAACCTATGGGAGCAGACTGCACACGTTCCCATCCATTATTGCAGCTTCTGGCACCTGGAGACTGCTAAAACAACTGATCTGCATGGGGTCCAAGTGTCAGACTCCCACAGATCAGATAGCGATGACCTATCCTGTATAAGTATATACACGAACACATACCTGTTTTATGATTTGCTCAACATGACAGTAGGTTGTATAAGCTCCTTCTTCCGCCTCTCCATTGTGTTCAATAACCTGAAAGATACAGAATGCCTTCATGTTAAAAGATGGCGGTAGAATGAAATGGAACATTATTTTAGTATAGCTTAACCAGATTTGTATGAGAATATTGATGGCAATATAAAGTCCACCAACTTTCACATATCCATTAAAATACATAACACACATATTGGCATATTTACTCCTACCTTAGTTTTATTTGCTTTATTAGGGTCTTCTTCCACAAGCTGCTGGATGCAGTCAGAGCTTCTTGCACCATCATCTATCTTGTGATAAACAATCCTCGGCTTGGCCTCAGTGTTTTTTAGGAATGCTTCCTTACAGTCTTCCCAGACAGAACTGCATTGTAAGCTAGAAACAAATATTCATTTAAAAAAATGAGTCTAAACAGAGTATATAGCCATGATGGCGAACGTATGGCATGGGTGCCAGAAGTGGCACTTAGAGCCCTGTCTGTGGGCACCCATCTGTGGAACAGATTATACTGTGTGGGGGCCACTGTGTAACAGATTATACTATGTGGGGGCCACTGTGTAGCAGATTGGACTGTGTGGGGGTCACTGTGTAACAAATTATACTATGTGGGGGCCACTGTGTAGCAGATTGGACTGTGTGGGGGTCACTGTGTAACAGATTATACTATGTGTGGGCCACTGTGTAGCAGATTGCTCTGTGTGGGGGCCACTGTGTAGCAGATTGGACTGTGTGGGGGTCACTGTGTAACAGATTATACTATGTGTGGGCCACTGTGTAGCAGATTGCTCTGTGTGGGGGCCACTGTGTAGCAGATTGCTCTGTGTGGGGGCCACTGTGTAGCAGATTGGATTAAGTGTGGACCCTTTACTATTTATATCACACAGTAACTGTTTTATAGCAGATGTGATATTATTACAGGTCATAATAACTTTGCCCGGTCCTATAAAACAGATATGTATGATGTAAATAGTGAACATTAATTGTTCATAAATATACCAAATGCATAACAAAGTCGTTTGTATAATTGAAAGCTTGTAAAGCCCCATTCACACGGCCGTATTTTGTGGGTCCGTAAGTGTCCGCAATTGTGGATCTGCACAGTATTAAGATTAAATTTCCATGTTGGCACTTTGTGATAATTAAGTGGGTTTTGGGTTGCAGATTTGGCACTCGGTCCCTAAGAGGTTCGCCATCACAGGTATATAGGCTAAATTCACATCTGTGTCAGAGGCGTTGTCAGGGCCCTTCATAGCAGATTCTGTCAAAAAGGCAGGAACAAGTAGTGCAGGATGTTACAACTTTTGACAATGATTAGACCTATTCAGTGGGGTCAATCATATTGTGGCCGCTAACCGCGGTTTCAAAGCTGTATTTGCTACTAAATACAGTAAGATTAAGCCTGATATGATTTGAAGCGTTTTCTACACTGGCTCCATGTGAACATACTCTTACTGTGTACTGTTACAAGTGAGTTTAATACACATTTATGTGTACAGATAACACTGTGGGTCATACACAGATCAGATAATGTAACTAACCAAGGACAGAGACATTAGGTCCAGAGCATTACCATTCTCTGACATAAAGTCTTACCTATTGAAGAAGGAGGACATAAATAATATCACCAGGGAACTTTTTTCTATTTCCCACTTCCGTACAGCAGCATAGTAGCTTTCACATTCCCCAGGAAAATGCACCACTTGAAAAAAGTAGCCCAAGGTTTCACACATCCTCTGAAGCTTTGGTGAGTATTCCTACGAGACCATAAACAACAGTTTATG
Source organism: Leptodactylus fuscus (assembly GCF_031893055.1). Lineage (NCBI taxonomy): Eukaryota > Metazoa > Chordata > Amphibia > Anura > Leptodactylidae > Leptodactylus > Leptodactylus fuscus. The sequence goes on from NC_134268.1 coordinate 159,785,276, forward strand.
GATCAATAAGACATTTCTAATCACTTCTAATCTGCTTTTGGAAATGTTCTTACCCTCAGAAAAACATCCACTTCAGCCTGAGTATCCTTAGTGTTTATTAGGTAACACCGCACGGTATTGCTCCACAAAGCCTGAGAGAAGAGCGGTGTGACTTGTAGCAAGCTGGCCACTGCCGCATCCCAGTCATCTAGAAAATGCCGTAAAATGAGGGAGATCAGTCATTACTATCTAATGTGCCTAACACAAGCACTCATCTGCATTAAGTAACTGTCTGTTTACCACCAGCAATATATTTTAAGAATATGAAGTACATAATATAAATGAAGAGCATTTACCTCTGTTAACATTCGCAAATGGACCCTCAACATCTATAGAACTGTGAGCAAACTCCGGGCCCCGGAATGACTGCTGAAGTTGCATCATACTGCCCATAGAGGGCTCGCTGCCCAATACCCCACTGGTCCAGTAGTCGCACTGCGTTCCAGGGACTTTATAGAATATAGACACACATTACAAATGTATCACAAAAAAAAAATAATATACAAAAGTAAAACAGCACAGAATGTCTGAAATGTACAGACAAGCAACAATTTCCAAAAGTAAGAGGTTAGTTTTATTGTAAGACTGCGGCACATTCTCCATGTGGATTTGTGTACGGTATAGTAGCAAAAAAAAAAAAAGGATAAAACTTTAAAAAATGTTATTTATGTGCATAAATTTACAATGTCAACTCCTAATGGAGATTTTCACTTGCCTTTTAAAACAGAGGGACAAAATCTGTTGTGAATTTTGCTTCAAATTTGTGGCAGATTTTTACACAGCATGCAGACCCAACCCACTTCTGCCACATTTCTGAGATCATTTTATGATTGCAATGTCTAGACCTCCTGCAGTTATAGCTGTAAGTGTTAGCACCCCTAAAATTTTTCCAGAAAATTAAGTATTTCTCCCAGAAATGTATTGCAGTTACATATGTTTTGTTATAGGCCCGGTTCACATCTGTGTTTGGTAATCCGTTCAGGGAGTCCGCATGGGGATCCCCGAACACATTGACAAGTGGTGAGCAGTGAAAGCACACGGACCCCATAGACTATAATGGGGTCCGTGTGCTTTCCGCATGGAGTCCGCACGAGACATGCGGACAGGGAAGTTGATTAGAAAGTATTTTTCTGTCCGCATGTTCTGTGCGGACGCCACGCGGACCAGGTCATACACATTTTTATTTCCTTTTTTTTTATTGGAACAATAGAAAAAAATAGAGGGAAAAAAACAGGCAAATTGGACATAATTTCACACATAAACCCAAAAATGGGCCAGACAAAATTGCTTGCACCATTTTCAAAATAACTTTGTTTCAAGTATGTGATACTTGTTCATACTCATCTGTGGCTAGTAACAGGTGTGGGAAATATAAGCATCACACCTGAAACCAGATAAAGGAAGAGAGATTGACTCAGTCTTTGAGTGAGTTACACTAAGCATGGAGAACAGAAGGAGGATAAGAGAACTGTCTGAGGACTTGAGAACCAAAACTGTGGAAGAATATCAACAAATCTCAAGTCCATATCCAGAGATCTTGATGTTCCTTTGTTCACAGTGTGCACAATAATCAAGAAGTTTACAACCCATGGCAATGTAGCTAATCTCCCTAGGCATGGATGGAAGAGAAAAATTGATAAAAGGTTGCAACGCAGTTTAGTCTGGATGGTGGATAAACAGTCTCAATCAACTTCCAACAAAACTCAAGCTGTCCTGCAGGCTCAGGGTACGTCAGTGTCAGCACAAACTATCTCTCGACATTTGAATGAAATGAAAGACTATGACAGTACCACCCCACTGCTGACACAGACATAAAAAGCTTGCCAAAATGTATGTGAGCCAAAATCCTTCTGGATTTTGTGGACAGATGAGATCAAAAAATAGCTTTTTTGGAAAAGCACATTACTCTACTGTTTACTGAAAACTGAATGAGGCCTACAAAATAAAGATCATTCAAATGGAGGTGGAGATTCAAAGAAGTTTTGGGGTTGTTTTGCTGCCTCTGGCACTGGGTGCCTTGACTGTGTGCAAGGTATCATGAAATCTGAAGATTACCAAAGGATTAAGGATCTCAATGTAGGGCCCAGAGTCATAAAGCTGGGTTTGCGACCTAGGACATGGGTCTTCCAAAAGGACAATGACCCCAAACATACTTCAAAAAGCACCCAGAAATGGATGGAAACAAAGTGCTGGAGAGTTCTGAAGTGGCCAGCAATGAGTCTGGATCTAAATCCCTTTGAACACCTGTGGAGAGATCTTAATATTGCTGTTGGCAGAGAGCACCTTTCATATATGAAACACCTGGAGCAGTTTGCAGAAGAAGAGTGGTCCAAAATTCCAGTTGGGTGGTGTAAGAAGCTTGTTGATGGTTATAGGAAGCCATTGATTTCAGTTGACTTTTCCAAAGGATGAGCAAGCAAATACTAAGTTGAGGGTGCCTGTAATTCTGGCCGGCCCATTTTTGGAGTCTTGAGTGAAACTATATCATGGGGGGGGGGGGTTTCCCTCTATTTTTGTAGTTGTTCCAATACAAAATAAACAAAACGTGTAACTGTAATAATTTTCTGGGAGAAACACTTCATTTTCTGGAAAAATTTCAGGAGTGACAACACTTATGGCCATGAATGTACCGTATTTTTTGGACTATAAGACACACCTAGGTTTTAGAGGAGGAAAATAGGGGAAAAAGATTTTGAAGCACAAAATGGTGCAATATTTAATATATATAGGAGTTGTAGTTTTGCAACAGCTGTAAGGCATTTTTTTTGTGGGGCCAGATGCACTTTTTACTTATACCATTTTGGGAAATGTCTATTCCTTAGATTACCTTTTATTTAAATCAGAGGCAAAACAGTGAAAAAAGCCCGGTGGTTTGGCACTTTTGATATTAGTAGACCGGGCATTTTCGAAGACAGGGATTCCTAATGTGTATGTGTTTCACAGTAATTTTCCACTTTTATATGTATTCTAGGGAAAGTAGTGGATTTAGAACATTTATTTTATCTTTTCATTATATTTTTTTAAAGCTTTTTTTTTTTTTTCCCTTTAAACTATTTTATTAGCCCCCATCATTAGCAATTCAAGTGAATTGCTGTCTATGGGAGATTCTGTATATTACTATTGCAGCTGGTCATAGACCAACCGCAATAGTAATTTAGCTAAGATAGGCCTGGGAGCTTTCAGTAGGCTCCCGGATGTCATAGAAACAGGTTGGCTCATGCGACCTCGCTGTGCAGGAGCCAGCCTGCAACTTTAAAGGTATGGGGGGCTATTTTTAAACTTTGGGGGGGCTAGTTTACAGCGGAGACCTGGTTGCTATGGCGACCGCTCTGCAGCAGAGTGGCCGCCATTATTTACAGACCCAGAGGTAATTTACATTATTTACAGAACGGAGAAGGTTCTAGCTGCCGGCACAGGTGCTGGGGTCTGCAGCATCACCGAGCTCCTGCCACTACAGGAAACCAGCGTCGGTAGGTAGTGGGGCGATGCTGCAATTCCGCTCCTTCTCCGTCCAGATTTGGACTATAAGACGCACCCTCATTTTCCTCCCAAATTTGGGGGAAAAAAACTGCGTCTTATAGTCCGAAAAATACGGTATATTGAATAGGATTCAGGTAACATGGCTGCAATTAGGCTACATCCATACTACATCTTTGACCATAAATCCTATTACGTGACCAAATATTGACATATCACTTTGTTATTCTTTCACTAATCTAAGTGAATGGGACCAAACTATAATCTAGAGGATGTTGCAACAGAGTATTCTACTTACAAAAAACCTCCCCTAGGTTGCAATTTAACTCCATTCACTTACATTGATGAAGGAGTCTCGGGGCGACACAGCAATCTTTAGTCACACAACATGAGTTCCAGCCTAAGACACTATGTAGCCTTAGGGTCTTGGTGCTAACAAGTGTCCTCAGTATACAGCTATCTAAATCCAGCCGAAGGTAAACATTATGTCGCCAGTTACACATAGGAATAGAGATTATAACTGCTAGGTCCTCAGTGACATCTGCACACGGTACATCAGTGTGTTATCTACTGTGGCTAATGTTGTACTACTACACACAGGGGAATGCTACAACTTCAGTTTAGCTCCACAAGAGTAATTACCTGTCACTTCTGTGTCATTGTCATCAGAATCAGATTCACCAGGGTCAAACACTTGTATTCCCTGGGCTTGGAGTCTTTGAAATTTGGCCTCAAGGTCTCTTTTGGCTCTGAGTAAGTCTTGGATTTCTTTCTCTTTGGTCTCTCTAAAGATCTGTTAAGACGTATTACAATCAGCTTTTTACCACTTTTATGATGAGAATTGTTCATAACATATAACGTCTATACAATGAATGTACATAATCCATCATCTGTTACATTTTAGATAAATAAGACTCATATTTGATTTCTTGTTTTGTTAACAGTAATTCTGTACGGCAATACTTAATTAGGGTTTTCTCAAAGTCCCTGATCTCACAGGTAAGTATCTATAAGATCGGGAAGGAGAGATGGGGTGGAACTCTGCCTACAATCACATGACCTGGGTGTCAGGATAAGGCCAGAATCCCCAGGGCCATCATCAAGAGTTTGCCGGTACAGGTAAGTGATTCTACACTCCCCAGACAACCATTTACTAATCTAATAGACTCGAAAGATTTGAGCTATGAACAATGGTCACTTCAAGAATAGTTTTTTATTTAGATGTGGTGCTCACCACATCTGGTAGAACTGGTATGGGGAAATGCCTCCCCTACCAGACATAATGGCCTCTACCGATTATATTCTGATACATGAAGAGACCCCCAAAATATAATAATTTCAATTCTGGTTTAACCGAACAAATTTGTTCTGAAGTGAATGTATGGGTCTGACCATCTGAACTCGAAACAAAATGAATCTTCAGAAGTTCGCCCTTTTCTATTTATCACCTATTTACAGGATATGAGAAGAGTATCCTTATGTCTCTATGGGACTGTCAATGATAGCAGTAATGGATGTGGTACACAGAGAACAGAGAGCAGGCTGGCACACAGCGGAAAGAAAATAATGAAGGTGAGTAACTATGTTTATTATTTTACCATGATCTGAACTTCCTACATCTCAGGTTCCCTGGAAAACATCTTTAATTCTACTATAAGTCATACATGTATATTAATAATAATAATAAATAAATAATAATACATGCCTATACTGTGTTATGGTTGCCATATACATCTAAGCACTTCCTCTGCAGCAGACTATTACTCACCTTAAACTGTCTTTTCACCTTATCTCGGTCATGTTCAAAGGTAGCAGCTCTCTCCATAGCCTGATATTTGGCTTCAACTGCACTTTCCTTCTCTCTTAATATCTTCTGGTATGTCTTCTGAAGTGCCTGACATAGTAAGTGCATTTAATTAGTCGCACGTATTGAGAGTTTTCCTATTAAAAAGCATCACTGATCAAGTCTGTGCAGAAAACGTACACAACAAAATAAAACTATATTTACTGATTCCACTAACACCCAAATATCAGCAGCATCAATTTAATTTATGTTTTAAATAGGACCTTTTACTACATTTAGCAGCTCCAACACTTTGCATCCTTCAATAGAATTCTGAAGCAGCGAGAATTTCTGTAGTCCACGCCGTTTCTGAGCAATCACTGCTGTTAGTTTCATTAGTTAATATATTCATTATGCTCTCCGCTGTCAGGTGGGAAGCCCTGGGCTGGAGCAGAATGACAGAGACCACTCCCCAGATTGCAGACAGCGGAACTGTGCTGAAGCTATCAGAAAGGGTGGGGCCATAGAAAAAAAAAAATCCAACTTTATCAGAATCAATGGCACGAAATCTACTGAAAATTGCACTGTTGAGTTGGTGGAGGTGGTGAAAGGTCATCTTTAAGTAATAATATTTATGCAGACATATTAAAGAGGACCTTTCACCACCTCCAGTTCTTGGCATCTGCTAACAGTTGCTGCTCCACTTATTCTGACACAGTTGGAATTTTTTCTGTAGCAATGAATGCTGTTACTTGTGGTCCCTGATGTGTTATTTAGACTCTGTACTGTCAGGAAGGCAGTGTCAGACAGGAACAGGCAAGGGGTGTGATTCTGAGCTCTGACACTGACCGTCTCCGATTGGAGCTCTGAATCACACCCCCTGCCTGACAGTACTCTTTTGACATTACAGAGCTTAAATAGCATGGCATCATAACTAACTGCACTTGTTGCACAGGAATGGTGGGAGTTAGAGAAAAAATTCCAATTGTGCTGGAATCAGTGGAGCAGCGTCTATTAAAAGATGCTAAGAACTTTGACTGGTGGAGGTGGTGAAAGATACTTTTTAAAGTGGTATCACTTGGTATCCCTTAGAATATATATCCCTTAGAATCCCTTTGCCTTTTCAGACACCCTAGTTCCCTGTACAGCCGGTAGTCCTAAAGCACTGCTGCACTGGGAAAATTATTCTATGTCCTCTACATTCTCAAGATCAGTAGGGACCCCACAAGTTGGACCTTCACTGACCAGCGAGCTATGGCACAACCTCTGAATATGCCATCACTATAAGTCACCATGCCGATATTATAAGATGTTTATCACAAAATTAATGTTCATAAGTCAGAGTGTTTTTTTTTCATTAAAAAGTCAAAAATACTTTCCAAACCAATAAGTGTGCCATATAGAAGCAGAAATATATCTGTGACCACAAACTGATGAATCAACACAAAAATAAAATATCTTTTTATGAATGTGCAAATCTGCCTGCAACATCATAGGGGTAGGGCCCATTCCCCAGATTTACCTGCAGAAAGTTAGTTAGTTATCGGAGCCAGTTTTAAGTCCACTAATGCCCCGATTCTCCTCCCCTTTAGCTATGATTGATATTTTCATCACAATTGCCCCGTTGTAAATCTAGCAAATCAGATCCATCCCTGATGCACTTGCAGGCAGGTTTTGCTATACATAAAATGTTTGTAGTCAAAAATGTATGGTGCTACTCATTTGAAAGGCCCCTAAATGACATTATTAGTTTGGAACCTGACAGAGTCTTAAGAGAATCTATTATCTATGTATTAATCTTCAAATGTAATTTGTTTTTATATCCTAATTGTACAGGATTATTGGGCAGCCATCTTACCCAAAATACTAGTCTGCTTTACAGTGGCCACATAAACATAGGAAACTATTGTCTGAGACGACTCATTGACTTCTATCAGAGAGTTGTGTAATCTGTGCATGGAGGGTCAAGAGGTAAACTGTGACCATCACCTATTGCAAATAGTAGGATCCAGTATTGTCTGTGATAACAATAAGATAACTGCTTAAAAGTGTCAAGATATAGATAGATATTAGATAGATAGATAGATAGATAGATAGATAGATAGATAGATAGATAGAGATAGGAGATAGATAGATAGAGATAGAGCAACATGGAAAATCACAAAAACAAATATTTCATGTTTTGAACAATAGGACATATTCTGACATTCCATACTGAAAACAAAAACAAAACTGCTTTCTATAAAGAAAAAAGCAACTCACCAAAGAAGGCAATGTTCACAACTGCATCAGATTTCTGTTAGGAGCCTTTGTCTTAGATTACATAAAAAATATATAAAGAAATAATTCTGCACAAAGAACCTTTTCAGCCAAAATGGTGGACAATGACGGGATCCACTGTAATTGGTTTGATGTTTATTACATGACAGATTCATCCCAGTCAGGATTTCTCGTTTTCTGTCCCTTTCGTGGAACAGAAAGACACAAATCCCAAACTGTGATGTGCACATAGCCTAATGTTTAAGGTTTCTCTCTAGCCCATACAAAATTTCCAGGCTTAACATGAAACCAGCTAAGACTGCACAAAGTAGCCATATATCAGTAAAAGTGCATGGGAAATCCCAGAGTCATGTCACGGATATAAGCTTTACATACCTGTAACTCTGCTCTTAGCCGTTTATTCTCTTCATCCAGTTTCAACTCTTTCTTTTGCATGGAAGCAATCTCATTATTCTTGCTAACCCGAAATATCTCATATTCCTTCTTAAGCCGTTCATATTCAGCAGCGTATTCCAGGTCCACTGATGCAGTGGACTTAAAACTGGCTCCGATAACCCTGGGTCCACGTCTGAAGGAACTGCGGAGAAGGCGCGCCTTAGGCTTTACTTCTACAGGAATTTCACAAGCCTCCCCACCTCCACCACCATATGTATCTTCAATGACTTCTCCAGGGCTCACTAGGGAAGACGCTGTACCCATTGTGGTATACCTGGATCTCTGAGTGTTTCTGCTAACTCACCATCTCAGGGGATTCTAAAGAAAAGAAAACATAATAGGCATAACTGTAAAAAAAATAAAAAAGTAATATACATTTATTGTGAAATCTGCTGTGGATATTCCCTTTAAAGGGAGTCACCAGAACAGCCCTTGATCTGTAAGCACATACAGACAGCCATGTTCACATGAATAAAGTACTAAGACTACTCCAGTACCCCTATGGTCTACTGTATATGATAGGAACAGTAGTCAAAGACTGGGTTAATGCCCCTAGTAGCCAAGAGAGAACTGAGGCTTTGACAGTTTTATTTTTTCTCAGTTTCATATCCCCCTTTATTTTCCCCATTTCTTCCCCCCCCCCCCCTCCATCTGCCATCTCTGCCCTAGTATAACATTCCCCTTCCATCTCTGCCCCTAGGTTACTGAGACACACACACATATATACAGTATATAGACAGACAGACATAGACAGGCACACATATAGACAGACACACATACAGACACATATAGACAGACACACATATAGACACACACACTAGACACACCTCCCTAGTTAAAGCTCTGCGGGCCAGACTGAATCAGTCAGAGGGCCGGACTTTGCCCAGGTCTGCCTTACGCTGGGTTCACACCTGCGTTCAGGGTCTCCGTACTATGGTTTCCGTCTTCTGCATGGCAGAAGACGGAAACCATAGACCGGGTCCGGCCGTGAGCGGCGGTGAGCGTTTTAGGCTCTCCGCCGCGAAACCGGATTTTTTTATCCGGACACAGAATACTGCATGTCCGACTCTGTGTCCGGATTATAAAACCCGGTTTCGCGGCGGAGAGCGCAAAACGCTCACTGCCGCTCACGGCCGGACACCTTTCTCACCCATTCAAATGAATGGGTGAGAAAGTCTCCTGCAGGCTTCCGTCTCCTGCATCTGTTTTATGCAGGAAACGGAAACCTGCAATAAGGACAGATGAACGCAGATGTGAACGAGCCTGTAGCTACACGTCGATTTTAGCCATAACTACCTTGTCCTGCAACTCTTTACCTGGTGTGAATGGAGTAACACAGCAACCCTGAGGATAATTCAACCACAATGGCTAGCAGTGCTCCTGGTTATTCTATGGCAGCACCCTCAGGATCACAATGAGATTCATTTACATTACTGGAAGTCACAGAGACAATTGTAGTGTAGCCAGGGCCTTAGTGTCACTAAGATTAGCAAATGCTCTTTCATTTGATGGAAAAACTGTGGTGTATCCTAAAGTCCCACAGAAAGGTTGTTAGATCACATGACTGACAACAGACAAGACCTAACCTGCTGACTGTTTCCAATGGCGACAAGCAGAATTGTGAAAGCAGCCTCATCTATGAACAGAGCAGAAGCCATTCAATGGGAGTCCTACAACCAGCAAAGTATTTGTAAAGTTGCACAAATTTCATAAAGAAAGTGAATTACTGAAAATAATGTGAATTACAATAAGATGTCAGAAATGGCCACAATAACAAAAGTGAATAGTTGTGTAGAAGTGAGGGAGCAGCTACAATCTACACCCCATTGTACACATGCACGCCTGTCCGCCATATACTGGGATCCTGTAACCACTACACACTGCGGCTCACTACTGAAACAAAGGCTACAACAACTTACTGTTTGGTTGCCACGGGAAAGACTGACTCCTATCAACAGTAACGGCAGGTAAGGGGCATTGCTCACGAGCAATAAAGTTTTTTCGCATTCGAAAAAAAAATGGAATGCAGAAGCTACGAATCGGCGTCACTTTCACTAAAGAGGCGTGGTTAGATGATCCGCCTTCCGGTTGGTTGCTAAGGAGCTGTCTGAGCGGCCTTGGTAACCGTGTACGGGGATAGAAGATCGGGATTCCCTGTACATTGACCTTCCATCGGGAATGGCCGCCATGCAGATCAAGGATGGGGAGTTCACGGCAACGATCTATAAACTGGTGAGAGCCTCCCTGTCTGCATCACAATGGCGTCTGCCTGGTATAGCACAGTGGGGTAGGAGGCCTCCTCATCCAGAGTCATGGGCGGATGTGGTGGCCCAGTCCTTCTCTTCTACAGCCATAGGAGGGGAGCAGACTGGCCACAGAGTCTTCACATAGTCCATAATAAATGAATTGGGCCAGTTATTTAACCCCTTGGGCACACAGTCTGTATCCGTGGAATTTTTTTTATTTCATCTCTTCAGTTAAAAATAAATAATTTTTTTTAATTTCCATTCAAATAGTTTTAAGAGAGCTTGTAATTGTCCGAATGGTCTGTGGCAATTGGCGCACGCATTGTCCGTGATTTCACAGACCCATAGATCTTAATAGCGTCTCTGTTCTTCCACAGACCATTGGCTTTTAAAATAAAATCCGTAGTGGCTATGCAGTTTATAACTAGCACTGAAGTGAGGTGGAGAGGCGCACATAGCTTGAACAGTCGGACTGGTTGCACACGGAAGGGTTAAACTCCTGTCCCAATGGCGCCTGTTAGAGTACGGCACACACAGAGTTAACCAAGCTATTTTGTCACAAATATGATATGTGTTGTATGATACATTATAATATACTTTATACACGCTCAGGTTGGTGCAGGTCATCTTGTGGGCAGTGTTCTGGTACTTTAGAGAACCGGATCTCACAATGATTTCTTGTAAGTGGAACAAAGTTGCACCCATGAGTTGCACTGCAGGAGAAGTTGTGTCTTGCTCTCCCGTGGTACTGCCTATACTATTACCATGGACGTCACGCATTACCCCAACTACCAAAGGTGGAAAATAGCTTCCTATTTAAGGCTTCTTCTGCGCTCTGTAGAGGGTATTGCAGAAGGTATTAGAGAGTTGCTTGGAGGAGTTAGAGACTTGCTTGGAGGAGTTAGAGAGTTGCTTGGAGGAGCTTGCAGTAGTCTGCAAGATTAGGTGAGGTGGGAGAACCCTATGAGCTACTCGCAACGAGGGAAGAGACACCAATGCTAGTACGTCAGTGGTACTTTGAACCAGCTTATTTTCTGAGCCACCTTGTAAATGGGAGCCTGGGACAGGCAGTGGCAGGCTGTCATTCACCCGCAATAATGTAAGTATAGTTTTTGCCCCCAACAGCTGCCCAAGTTACTGTTCTACCCTTCTGTGATAGTTGTCCTTGTACTTTGCCATGTACAATAAAGAAGTATCCGCAGAGTGAACTATGTGTCCGGCGGTGTGTATCCTTTTCTTGGCAGTGGGGCTCCAGGGGATCTGCAAGGGGGTGGAGTGACTGTTTCCCATGCGGCATTCCAGGATTTCAACCTTTTTCAAAGTTTCTTTCTTGGCAACCCCTCCAGTTAGCTGTTGGAAGGGGCTGCAAGTGCCTCAGTGAACACTGTGTCCTCCTCATTGTTTTGTTTTTTTTGTAAATGTAGATTGTGAGCCCCACATAGAGCTCACAATGCACATTTTTCCCTATCAGTATGTCTTTGGAATATGGGATGGAAATCCATGCAAACACGGGGAGAACATACAAACTCCTTGCAGATGGTTTTATGCCCTTGGTGGGATTTGAACACCAGGACTCCAGTGCTGCAAGGCTGCAGTGCTAACCACTGAGCCACCGTGTGGCCCCGTGTCCTCCTCATTGTTTACCAGTCACAGCTCCATACTTTTTGTAATGGCAGTGTCTGGTATTATGACCTACTACAGCTCTGGGGTATTAAAGGGGTTGTATGATAGGGTCAAATTTTTTATAAAATGAGCAGAATAGGCTACTAAAAGTAGCATTACGCACCTCACCGATCCCTCGCGCATTGAGGGTCTCATTCCTGGTTCCCCTTAACACAAGAAAAATACTGCTAAATAAAACACTGAAGTGTCAGTCCATCTGTAGTAGATCAGTGTGTAATGCTTCTTTTATTTTTTTAACATCCCATTCAGTCCCCTTATTATATTAAAAAAAAGAGTATTTGTTACAGACAACCCTTTTTTAAATTGAATTGGACCGAGATTCAATTCCCGGGACAGACATAAGTAAAAGTGCAGAGCCTGGCATACAATGAAAGGGGTGAGCCATTTTCCAGAGTGTCATGCCCCCTGCAATCATCTGATTGGCATTGCCAAGAGTCAGATCCCCAAAGATCTATTATTGATGACTTAGTTTAAGAATAGGCATTCAGTTATAGCGAACTGAATAACCCCTTTATTGAAAAGATGTACACGCCTGTCTTTATACCTCTGTTGTCTAGTCAGAGCTTCTCAAACCTTTACAATTTTTTGACCTGAGCCTCACCAGTAAATCTGTTGTGATGCTGAGACCTACCCAACAAACAAATGCTGCCGGGAAGTGCCAAACAAATGCCGCTGTGCTGTGATCATAATACACTCACCAGGGCCAACCAAATACCACCGTACATCACAGATAATACCTGTAGCCCAAGGTTGCACAACACTTTTTCCAGAACAGATAAAATACTCCTCTTAACATCCTTGAGGAGTATTTATAGCCAAGCAGGAGAATGAAAGTTGCAGTAATACTAGTAAGTAATACATGGGCATACATGATGTTAAGGTTAAGAGGAAACGATTTCTGAAGAGGGCCATTAGTAGAAGTGTTTCCAAGTGTTGCCATAAGTGTGTGTCAGAAAGGGAATGGCGTGGTACTTGTGGCGTAATTTTTGCATTTTTGTGGCAATAGCAATAAAAACCACTATTTCTCTGCATGTCCTAAATATATCTGCCCTAAGGCAAGGTTCACACAAAAATCTGCTGAGATTTTATCCTGTGGGATTATTGCTTATTATCTTCATTCAGTGGGGCCGGCCTCGATGTTTGAGGAACATTCGCCTAGTGCCTCCAATTCTTGTTTCCTTATGGCCTATGGCCACTGGTTTCTTTCGGTGTAGCTGAGACATTGTATACTGGTGGCAACAGAATTTAATAAGTAAGACTTGTGAACAGCCACAGTGGTGATGTCAGTAAATATGAAATAAGAGCATTGTGGTCATTCTTTGTTAAAATACTGAATCAAATCACAGAAATCTATATACGGTACTTGCCCTCAGTTACAGTAATATAGGTGACCTGTCAGATATGGACAGCTTTATGTAATACATTCCTGTCTCTTTGGAAATAAAATGTGTCCACAGGGTTTATCTCATCCGTTATAGATTATCAATAGACAATTAATATTTGTATCTTTTCTTTTGCAGATAAAAGAGGGACGATATGGCGAAGCTGTGCAAATACTCAGCATTGAACTGCAGAAACAATATCGGGTAATGTGATCCTTACTTAATATTATAAATTTGCATGTTTTTGAGTTTGGATGTTTGTTCCTCAATCGCAGCCAAACGGCTGAATGGATTGGTCTGAAATTTCACAAATGCCTACAGATTGTGCAGGAAGGAGACATAGGCTACTTGCCATCTTGCACAGTCCCCCAAACTCGCGACCGGCTAAAGTTGTGTCTGGCTCCGCTGCAGGACCTGATATGACGTCAGCACAGCAAGCCGGCGGGCCTCCTATTGGTGCACGCCGGTGTGTGGGTGGGCCGTGGGGACAGCACAGCGTACCCATACGTTGCCGGGGAAGAGTGGGCGAGGCCAATCATCCAGTGCGCGACGAACATCATTGCGGCTGCCCGCAGCTTCAGCCCGCCGCTGCTATGCCAGCTGGGTGAACGGGGCCCGAAGCCGACGTAGTACGCGGTCACACTACCACCCGTGTCGCGGAGAACACTCTATAGCCTGTCGAACAGCCGTCTGTGGAGGGACAAGCTCATGCCGGCTGCTGTGCTTTGGCACGGCATGCATGCCTCCCCAGCATGTACATGATGTACATGGTGAGTCAGCCTACACAGTCTCCACACCCTATACCCTCCAGGACCCTAGGCCGTGGTGGGGCCGGGATCACGGCTGCCAGGGGGGAAAACGGGGGGGGGGGGGGGAAACGGGGCGGGGAGGGGGGCCTGGGTGGGGGGGGCCGAGGTCACGGGGGAAAGAGGGGTAGGCCAGGGGTGACGGTGGAGGAGGACAGGGGGGAGGAGGCCAGGGGTCCCGGGGGGGTGGAACGGGGGGAGGCCGGCCTCAGAGAGGGAGGAAGTGGGGACCAGGCTCGCGAGGGGTTGGCGTGGAAAGCTGGCCTCACAGTTGGGGGGCATGGGGTTGCGGAGTCCCATTTGGGTGAAAGGGAGGTTGGGAGGCCAGGGGCTTCTTTCAGGAGGTCAAGGCAAGTCAGGGTGGCGAGTGAGGTGTGCGAGGCTGTGGGGGAAGCGGGTTCCAGGTCGCCCGTGGGTAAAAATGGGGGGACCGGGTACGCGGCTGCCGCAGGGCTGGCCCGCACTGCAGGTATTTTGCCTAGGGGGGAAGGGGGCCGCAGACGAAGTCGCGGGTATTGCTAGTACTAAATAATCTTTTCTATCATCATACTATTTATACTGTAGATTTCATGCTATCCTGAAAGATATGTCATGTATACAGGAGACCTCTGTCATGTAGACAATGGGGTAGATGTATCATGAGCAGACAGTCAGTTTGGCCTTAGTCTGTATTTGTGTGAAATGTTATAAAAGGTGTCATAAATTTGACATATCTATAAGGGTAAGTTCACACTATCGTTATTAATGTCCATTGTTCTCATCTGTCATATGATGAGAGCAACAGACTTCAATGTCAAAGAACTGACTGAAGCTTTCTTTTTTCATATTTGGTACTTTTTTTGATGGAAGAAAAAGTTATACATTTAGCAATTTTTCTTTTATTACAAAAGTAAACAAATATGATGGAGGACGGCTTATGTTGTGCTTTATTTTTACATTAGAGTGCTTGGAAAGGGACAGCAGACTAAGGGGGCATTCACACTAGCGTCGGTGTCTGACAGCTAGAGTCCGATGCTAATGTGCGCGCACAATCTTGTAGGATTTAGCTGTCCGCTTGAAAAATCGGACATCTTTGCAAACGGACACTTAAGGACAGACACGGACAGTAAAGAACGCACATGATGTCCCATTTAAAATAATGCAAAATGTAACGGACACAGCTAGACACGCAAGATTTTGCACATACATTAGCATCGGACACTAGCTGTCGGACACTGACGCTAGTGTGATCCCTGCTTAAAGAGGACCTTTCATCAGATCGGGCACATGCAGTTTTATATACTGATGGAAAGCTGACAGTGCACTGAATTCAGTGCACTGTCGGCTTTCCCGATCTGTGCCCGGTGTAAAGCGCTATCGGTCCCGGTACCGTAGGGCTTTACAGTCAGAAGGGCGTTTCTGACACTTAGCCAGGGACACCCTTCTGCCCAGCAGCACCTATCGCGCTGTGCTCTAAGACTAGGGAGGAACTCCCCCCTCCCTCTCCTGATAATACTCATCTATGGACGAGCACTGTGAGCAGAGGGAGGGGGCGTTCCTCCCCGCTCTACAGTACAGCGCGATAGGCGCTGCTGGGCAGAAGGGCGTCCCTGGCTAAGTGTCAGAAACACCCTTCTGACTGTAAAGCACTATGGTACCGGGACCGATAGCGCTTTACACCGGGCACAGATCGGGAAAGTCGACAGTGCGCTGAATTCAGTGCACTGTCAGCTTTCCAGCAGTATATACACTCACCGGCCACTTTATTAGGTACACCATGCTAGTAACGGGTTGGACCCCCTTTTGCCTTCAGAACTGCCTCAATTCTTCGTGGCATAGATTCAACAAGGTGCTGGAAGCATTCCTCAGAGATTTTGGTCCATATTGACATGATGGCATCACACAGTTGCCGCAGATTTGTCGGCTGCACATCCATGATGCGAATCTCCCGTTCCACCACATCCCAAAGATGCTCTATTGGATTGAGATCTGGTGACTGTGGAGGCCATTGGAGTACAGTGAACTCATTGTCATGTTCAAGAAACTAGTCTGAGATGATTCCAGCTTTATGACATGGTGCATTTTCCTGCTGAAAGTAGCCATCAGATGTTGGGTACATTGTAGTCATAAAGGGATGGACATGGTCAGCAACAATACTCAGGTAGGCTTTGGCGTTGCAACGATGCTCAATTGGTACCAAGGGGCCCAAAGAGTGCCAAGAAAATATTCCCCACACCATGACACCACCACCACCAGCCTGAACCGTTGATACAAGGCAGGATGGATCCATGCTTTCATGTTGTTGACGCCAAATTCTGACCCTACCATCCGAATGTCGCAGCAGAAATCGAGACTCACCAGACCAGGCAACGTTTTTCCAATCTTCAATTGTCCAATTTCGATGAGCTTGTGTAAATTGTAGCCTCAGTTTCCTGTTTTTAGCTGAAAGGAGTGGCAGCCGGTGTGGTCTTCTGCTGCTGTAGCCCATCTGCCTTAAAGTTCGACGTACTGTGCGTTCAGAGATGCTCTTCTGGCTACCTTGGTTGTAACGGGTGGCTATTTGAGTCACTGTTGCCTTTCTATCAGCTCGAACCAGTCTGGCCATTCTCCTCTGACCTCTGGCATCAACAACGCATTTCCGCCCACAGAACTGCCGCTCACTGGATGTTTTTTCTTTTTCGGACCATTCTCTGTAAACCCTAGAGATGGTTGTGCGTGAAAATCCCAGTAGATCAGCAGTTTCTGAAATACTCAGACCAGCCCTTCTGGCACCAACAACCATGCCACGTTCAAAGGCACTCAAATCACCTTTCTTCCCCATACTGATGCTCGGTTTGAACTGCAGGAGATTGTCTTGACTATGTCTACATGCCTAAATGCACCGAGTTGCCGCCATGTGATTGGCTGATTAGAAATTAAGTGTTAACGAGCAGTTGGACAGGTGTACCTAATAAAGTGGCCGGTGAGTGTAGAACTGCATGTGCCCGATCTGATGAAAGGTCCTCTTTAAGGTTTCTGACTGATAAGAGAAAAAAAACATTTTTAACAGTAGTGCAAACATCGCCTTAGTCTTAACACTATTGTCTTGAGATGTTACTCCACTTTCTATACCATCCTGTCACTGGAGTGAGAATGCAACCATTTTTTGACTATTACTTTGCAACAACCTCCATTTGATAAATCCGAAAGACAGATGGCTAGACAGGATAACCACACCTGGTGGAGTGAGTTGCTTATGTGGTGTACATATACTAAATATAGCAAAAAAAGGTAGTGAGTCCCAGCACCATACATTACTATGGTGCTAGGAGTTCATGCCGGGAAATCCAGCCAGTGTTTGAACTAGATTTTTGCACAGATTCCACAATGAGCGTGGAGCCTCAAGGTTTGACAGATGTTATATTTCTTCCAGTCTTTCAGATTTTACCTTTAGAAGATGTAATAAAATAATGTGCATTATCTTGTT
The DNA here is from genome assembly GCF_031893055.1 of Leptodactylus fuscus. Classification (NCBI taxonomy): domain Eukaryota; kingdom Metazoa; phylum Chordata; class Amphibia; order Anura; family Leptodactylidae; genus Leptodactylus; species Leptodactylus fuscus. The sequence continues at coordinate 159,802,852 of NC_134268.1, forward strand.
AAACAGTACTTTTAGATATTATATATATCTTTAGGTATCTGATGTATATATATTTATATTTATTGTTATGCTCTGTTTCAGTCTAGAGCTGGTCTCTCTCTTCTGGGATACTGTTATTATCAGATGCAAGACTTTGTCAATGCCGCAGATTGTTATGAACAACTCACGCAGATAAACCCTGAAGTTGAAGAGTACAAACTGTATTATGCTCAATCTTTACACAAGGCATGTATGTACCCAGAGGCCATGAAAGCAACTTTTCTCTTGGATAGTCCTGCATATCAGAGCAAGGTACGGGCATCAGATCATTGCATTGCACTTTCTTTCCTACCTTATGTTTCAGCAGTAACCACCTCCTACCATGTCCACCTTTAAACGGCTATATCTTGGGCTTTATAACACATAACAAAGAGGAGAATCTCATCTTTCTTATGATTCTAAGGATGCAATTCTACCTGCATGATTTCCAGCGATATGTCTGGTTGAAAACACAGTCAGGATTGAGATATCTGTTAGCAGCTGCATATAAATATCCCGATCCTGACAGTGACTAGAGACCATATCTGGAAATCATACAGGTAGAACTGCATCCTATGACATCAAAAGCAAGTTTCTACATTTTATAAAGCCCGAAATATAGCTGTTTGAAGTGACCCTTCCTCACTCTCATTTTCTATTCACTTTGTACATAATGAAAATCTAGGTTGTCTGAAAGTTTAGTTTAAAATGGCAACTGTCAGACAACAGTTAACCAACAGTTAATGTTTATGGCCAGCTACAAGGTGGATCTACTTTAAGGGTATGTTCGCACGGAGGAAAAGGTGGTGGAAACGTTTTCCGATGTGTGAGCTTTCTGGGATGCCAATGCAGCTTCTACATTCCATCACAGCATCCCGCTCCTGATTATGCCCCAATGAATGGGCCTAAACAGGAGCGTGTCTCGAGCCGCAGCAAGATAGGGCATTTCACTTCTTTTTTCTACTACTAGCTAGCGGGGAAAAAAAGCCAGTGGCTCCCATTGAAGTCCGGCGGATTTTGCAGGCGGATTTTGAGACGGATTCTGCGTCAAAATCTGCCTGCAAAATATTCTGCTTGAACATACCCTTAAGAGGATCTTTCACATCCTCAGGCACATGCGGTTTTATATATCGCTAGAAAGCCGACAGTGCGCTGAATTCAAGGCACTGTCGGCTGTCCCAGTATGTGCTGCAGGACTGGAGATATCTGTGCCGTTATCTGAAGGGAATTCCTGACAGTCTAGCTGGACTGGAAGGTACGCCTCCCCTGACAGTACTTGTCCATAGCCCTGTATTTTCAGAGGGGGGCGTTCCTCACCGCCAACGATGATGCTGAACTGTGAGGAACGTCTTCCTTCCCAGTACAAATCTATGGACAAATACTGTCGGGGGTACATTCCTTACAGCCCAGCTAGACTGTCAGGAGCGCCCCGGGCACATAACGGGAAAGCCGACTGTGCTAAAACCGCTTGTGCATGGCAACATGAAAGGTCTTCTTTAAATGTTACAATGGAGAATATCAGATATAGCAGGTACCTGGTCAAATTACTGCAAATGCTTTACAGCTTGATGGAACTATTAACCTGTAGTAACGGTATATATTTACTTGCCACATATAGATGTAAGGCAGCGTGTGATAAACTGCTACCCAAATAAACACATATATAAAGCTGTCATTATACTTTTTTCTTTGTTTCTCTTAGGTGTTAAAATTACAAGCTTGCATTAAATATGGGGAAGAAGACCAGTCAGGAGCGAAGGTATAAAATCAATATAAACAGGTCTTTGATATAAAAATGACAAAACTTGTAAAAAATACAATTCCCACTATTTTTGTGTACACTGCATTCCAAATTGTATTTTTCTCTGATTTTCCTAAATTGTTGATGCAAATGAGTTGAGTGAGTTTTTGGATAGTTTTTGCTTGAATTTCTTTGCATTTGAATTTCTATTTCAATTATAGCTATGGGAAAACCACTGACGTTTCCATAGATATAATTGACATGCTGCAATTTCCAAAAACGTACCCATTTTGGAAATCGCCGCATGTCCACAGAGCGGATTTTATCGCAAAGTGGGCATGGGAGTCACTAGAATCGCATCCACTTTGCTCTGACTGTTTATGCCACATGGGGCCCCGGCCTTAAGTAGATTTCCTTTAAGTGGGTTCACCTGGCAAATAAATACATAAATTCTATTGGCATAAATGCCCAGGAATTGATTTTTAAAGGTAGTAGCTCCCCTACTGGTTAGTATCAGCATGTGCTGCAAATATTACCAGAGCTATTCCTTTCAGATTAAAACCAATCCCCAGGGAACAATTTTGGATTATAGAGTGAAACCTTGATCAGGGCCCATGGGCAGATGTTGCTGAGATGGGACGCCCCCTAGATTACTTGCCATCCAATAGGGCCAAGTCCCAGTAATGTTTTTCCATATTTAGTTACACAATTTGTGACCCCTCCTGGAAAGAGTTGAAGTTCTTACTGGGTCATCAATGTATACTCCTGGACATCCTCAATTTTTCTCAGGGGATATGCATTAAAAGTCCATCTAGGGAAACCTTGTACATTGTATATTTCTTATTTCATTATGATTGAGAAGTGAAGTTCCGATTCTAAACTTTTTTCATAACTTATAATAAGCATTTCTTTTGATATGCTCTCCTAGAGTCTGGTAGAACAGATCCCTTCTGAAGATCCAGATAGTGAAATTAATTTGGGATGTTTGCTGTACAAAGAAGGACAATATGAAGAAGCCTGCAAAAAATTCCTCACTGCCATGCAAGTTGTTGGATATAAACAAGGTAAAAAAAAATATTTTCCTGTTCATTTTGCTCCAAAAATGTTACTGTTTATCTGAACTACAGTACATGCTATATATCTTGTGGACCTCTATACCACGAGACGTAGACTCCGGCAACCCAAGGCAATCACCAGATCCCTTAAAGACTGCAAGATAAGTTGTCCTCGGGATGGGCCCAAACAGTTTTGGCATGGCCTACTAGAAGGTGATCATCCAGTAGGCTCAGGTACTAACACAATAATGTTCTTGCAGAAGATGCCCAGACTTGAAGACAACTGTGTTCCTTAGGGTTGTTGGAGGGTGGTCCTTCAGAATCATTTTATCTAATGGACCCAAGGAATCTCTTACACTGGCTCCAATACCTTACAGATGCCTCAGTAGTGCAGTACTAGATGGAGAAAATCTCCCTTTTAGCCATGTCATTATCACAAACCTGACAAAGTATGGATGCCAAATCGATAAAGAACAGACTTTCTGAACAAAACTGAAAAAATGTACATCCTTTAAGTAAGAACTGCCAATGGTGCAAAATACCAAAAGTTGTAATTACCCATATTACCAATCTCACGTATCCCCTGTACCATCGCTTCCCTGTTCTTTTTCTAGTCTCTGATTACCCACCTCCAGTGGTATTATGGTGTTATACTTTCTCGTCTCTTGGCCCCTGCATCTGCCCTGCAGATTTTGACAAAACAGTACCCAACCAAAACCCTTCCTCTCCCTATAACCACCTCCTTAGTCTGCCTTGAAGGATTAGTAACATCTCCATGAAGCAGTCTCGATGCAGAGGATCACACTTTATATCAAACCATGAGTCCAGTCAGGGACGATCATCGCTAAATCTAAGGATTGGCTGTTGTGGTCACATGCCCACATGGCACAGACTTTGGTGAGGAGAGACTGGCGGAGTACCAAGGAAGTGTCAGCGTAGCAGGAGCAGTAAATTGGTAGAATGAGTGTTACTTCTTTTGTTATTTTATTCAGTTGGCAGCAATTTGTAAGTTCATGGGGTTGAAAATCCCCTTTAACCTAGTGTTCATACTCCGTGTAAATTATTACTACCGACTGTAAGGTTTTCAATAAAAAATTCAAGATAAAAGTATAAATAATTGGACAATCGACTAGGCACATTGTAATAGTAAAGGTAGACAAAAAGAACTGTATATTTATTTGCATTATATTGTCAACCTTATTATTCTCTCAATTTGTTTTGTAGACTTATCCTACAGCATTGCCTTATGTTACTACAGCATGAAGCAATATGTTCCTGCTCTAAAATACATTTCAGATATTATAGAACATGGAATTCGAGAACATCCTGGTAAGTAGCAATGGTAGAACTATAGGTTATATTTTGAATAACCTAATAAATATTTATGTCAAATTAAAGGTCATTTCAAGCATAAGACATTGGTATTGAGCAATGTTCTAGGAGCTTGTAAATTTGTACAATGCATTGTATTCATTGCTTGCAAGAATATTTTAGAGTTTACGGTATATATGTGTACATGGTTCTGTCAGGCACTGTCAGAGACATTAACTATTTTTCACAGTTTTTTGGTATTTCATTCCAGAGCTTGGTGTTGGCATGACCACAGAAGGCATTGATGTCCGTAGCGTGGGTAACACATTGGTACTACATGAAACTGCACTGATCGAAGCATTTAACCTAAAGGCTGCCATTGAGTATCAGCTAAAAAATTGTAAGTCCACATTTGTCTTAGATTTTCTCCTATTGTTTAGTGTTCGTAAGACGTGTGAAATATACAGTGCCAGAGTCATTATTTCCTAGACTGTCTACAGCAGGGGTGCCCGATCTACTGGTCGATCGCAGTGGACGTATGGGTCGATCGAGGGATGCAGCCAGGGATCCCTGGTGTGTGCTTGTTCACAGTGCAGGCTGAGAGTCGACTCTCAGCCTGCGCTGTGAACAAGCACTCCGGACACTTGCAGGCCGCTCTTAGGGACGGAGGGGGCCGGGGTGCTGCTTGTTCACAGCGCAGGCTGAGAGTCATCTACAGACACTGGCAGGCAGGGCTGCCGCAGTTCCAGCCTGCCGGTGTCCAGAGATAACTCTCAGCCTGCGCTGTGAAGAAGCAGACAGCGGGGATGCCTGGGCGGCCACAGAACGCCGCTGTCTCCTGCTCTCACGCTCCGCCCACCCACGCCCACATACCCGGCCCTGCCCACAGACACCCCGCCCACAGGCCCGGCCCGCCCACAAGAAGTGGGTAGTAGATCTTTCGACTTGGTCATGTTATAAAGTAGCTCACATGCTGACAAAGTGTGAGCACCCCTGGTCTACAGTAATTCGTGGTTTGCTGGTGTAGGGGTGATAGTTGACAATTATTACATTAGGTCCTCAAAACCAGAGCTCAGAAACTGAGTTCTAACACTGAGTAAATTTAGGCCTGCAATATATTGTTACTGATATATTATATAATAGATGAAGCTAAAGAGCACCGTAAATGTTTCCCCAAGTATATGCTATTTTATTTCTTCTTGTAGATGAAGCAGCTCAAGAAGCTCTGACAGATATGCCTCCACGATCAGAAGAGGTATGGCTATGGTCTGGATGTAGTACAAATAGTAGACTATTATAAAACCAAAATGTTTTCTCAAATGGAATCAATCACAATAGCATCATGAGTGTTATTCCATTTAAAGGGGATTTCAGAAGATTTAAAAATTTTTAGCAGTGGGTCAGAATGGGTTACAAAGAAACAAGAGACTGAATTCTCACCTTACTGTTCCTCTCTACTCTTCCACTGAGTTCACTGCTAGTGTCTACTTCTTGGTCTGTCTCATAGGAAATGACTGCTTAGCCGATCACTGACTCAAGTGGGGACCGGCCTCAGCTGAGGGTGTCTGGCTAAGTGTCATTTCCTGTGTGTCAAGAAGGATCAGGAGGTAGAGATGAGCAGGAGACCCAGGCATTGTCTGAATAGGGACAGCAGAATGTCGGTGAAGTGATTGCATCTTTTCTTATTCCTTTCTAAGATATTTTTACCTTCTGGACAACTCCTTTAAAGCCTAAGCACAATAAAAACAATGGCTAAATCCCTCCTTATATATCCAAACCTATTACAAACCTAGCTTTGCTTTAGCGCATCCTTTGTTGCTCCCTAAAGATCAATGCCTGTTTTTCCAGAAACCTGGGATTATAGTCAAGTCAAAATGAAGAGAGACCCATCCACAGAGAGCTGTGTCAATAGTGTTACCTGTCATCAGTGCCAAATGGGGAAATGGCAGGCTGAGTGAGAGGACGTAGATGTGGGTCAGAAGGGGTCTTATACAGTATTATTGACCAAATAAGACCCTGCACATTACAAAGGTTCTTAAGGAGACTTAGTACCCCTTCTGATTTAATAGCCCAGCGCATAGAAATGCTTTATCTTTGTTACCAAACCATCATCAGAATGAAGGAAGATGTCAGCAGGTGACAGGGAAGCCATTGAAAATTGGTCAAATCACTGATGGGTAATGGGAACACTTCAACATGAGGGTGATTTCAATATTGAAGGGGTTGTCCAACAGTCTAAAAAGACAATATGTGTTAAAAAAATTTAAGTAAGCATTACTTAACCTTATCAAGCAAAGGGTAACATGCTGTATGGGTAAACAGCACTGGGGGTGTCCCCAATGTTGCAAGAGAACTCTCCCGTGCCGCCTCTATCTTCTTCAGGAACGGGGTCTTCTTTGCATCTTCTTCCGGCGGAGGCTTCAAACTGCTAGGCCTCTGGCCTTGGGCAAAGCTGACTGCGCATGCTCGCCGGCCACAAGAAAATGGTCGCTTATACAGTACAGTAAGCGGCCGTTTTCTTGTGGCCGGCAGGCATTCGCAGTCGGCTACCCGAGGCCTAGAAGTTTGAAGCCACTGCCGGAAGACCCGTTCCTGAAGAAGATGGAGGCAGCAGTGGAGAGTTCTCTTGCAGCAATGGGGACTCCCCCAGTACTGCGAGAGAAATCATTTGCATACCTACAAAAACTAGATTATATACTGAACGGCGGCGCGGAGAAGACATCTAAAGGTAGGTGAAGAATAGCCATTCTTAAGGCTATTCCGACGTGTTAGGCAGAAAAAAAATGAGTTTTAATGATACGATCCCTTTAAGCCTTTACATGTCCCAGAGATATAGCTAGTTGTTATACCTTTGAAAACTACAAGCAATCCAACCTCCCCACAGAAAAAATAAGGAGATGCGACCACGATAGTGAAGTATTGTGTATCAAATGGGTCACAATGGCATTTATTGTACTTACAAAACATTAGTCCTGCGTGTCAAGCATAAATTAGTTCATCAACGTGAGACACACAAATTGAGTTTTACTATAACAGTTCTGGGGCATGCTAAATGCAATATTGAACATATAGTATACACTATGCTAAGCTTGGCTGTCTTTACATGCATTTTCAACAGGGAGAGGGGAAGGGAATAGGCCATTGCAAAAAACCTCTAGTTCTCTCCTTGTCTCCTGTGGGGAAAAATGGATCAAGCATAAAATCCAACAAAGCGGTTCCTTCTTTTATCCCAACATCTGCTTCGTCGGGGAAAGTTGGAACATCCTATACACAGTATATGGTGGACCGAGCCTACCAGAATCAGTGGGTTAGCTGACATCTATGCGTGTGGCCACCTTAATACATTTGGTAATCTGTTTATTGTGGTAATTTCTCAGATTGTGATAGTTTCTGATTTTCACAGGAACTTGACCCAGTTACTCTTCATAATCAAGCATTGATGAACATGGAAGCCAAACCCACTGAAGGCTTTGAAAAGCTACAGTTCTTGTTACAGCAAAATCCTTTTCCTCCAGAGACATTTGGAAATCTCTTACTTTTATACTGCAAGTATGAGGTATTGTATACCTATTAGATTGTACATGAATCCAGTTGTATTGTTCACTATACACTGACTAGACGTTGCCACTTGAATGTTTTAAAAGAGTTATCATATGTATAAGATTTATGCCCTATCCACTTTCATTTGTTCATTTTCATAGAATTTTTATTTATTATTACTTTTGTCAAATTCAAGTTATTTCTGTGACCATTGTGGCTTTTTGTTTCATTAAAAAGGACCTTTCATGGTCCGGGGCACAGGCAGTTCCATATACTGCTGGAAAGCTGACAGTGCGCTGAATTCAGCGCACTGTCGGCTTTCCCGATCTGTGTCCCGGGTAGAGAGCTATCTGTTCTGGTACCGTAGCTCTTTACAGTCAGAAGGGCGTTTCTGACAGTCAGTCAGGTACATCCTTCTCCACAGCAGCGCCTATAGCGCTATATACAGTATATGAGTATTATCAGGAGGGGAGGGGGGCGTTCCTCCCCGCTCACACTGTACAGTGCGATAGGCGCTGCTTTGAAGAAGGACGTACCTGACTGACTGTCAGGAACGCCCTTCTGACTGTAAAGAGCTACAGTACCGGGACCGAAAGCTTTTTACCCGGGGCACAGATCGGGAAAGCCAATAGTGCGCTGAATTCAGCGCACTGTCAGCTTTCCAGCAGTATATACAACTGCCTGTGCCCCGCACCATGAAAGGTCCTTTTTAAGCGAGGGGTACCAACAATTTTGGCCACTTGTGTATATATGACGAAACAGAAACCTTTTTCAGCAGATCTTTATTGTGGGTGGTGTAAAATAGCTCCAACAAGCCCTTTATGTTCTAACCTTATTCTGTCACCAGTAAGGCTAAGTTTACATGTGCGTAGGGCATACGGTCTATGCACTTGAGACATAAATCGAGGGACAAAATGCTGCGAGCCCAAATTTTTGTCTGGTGATTTCAGTTAAATAAAACGGATACCATTATAGTCAGTGGGATCCCTCGGGCTCTGTTCTTTTGTGTCACAAAACGGATCCATTTTTGTCTATTTTTCCTTTATTTTGATCCTTTACAACACCAGAAGAACTTGCAAAACGATATTGATGGGAATGTAGCGTAATGCTTCTTGTTTAGCTCCATTTTACTCTACCACACACACAAAGTATTACGGTTAAATGGCCACTTCCCTTTTTTACCTGATCCCAGCAATAATAGGATCCTAATCATTACTAAATAGGATCATAACTAGAGATGAGCGAATAGTATTCATAACTCTAGTTTCGAATACCTTGCTCCCATAGGAATGAATGGAAGCAGGCGATCTTCAAGGGGTTAAGCGCCGGCGCGTAGCTGCTCCCATTCATTCCTATGGAGCGAGGTATTCGAAACTGCAGTTTCGAATACTATTCGCTCATCTCTAATCATAACCACACATAGGGCTGCAGTTTGTATGACTCGAAATTTAGTTTTAGAGCAGAATATAATTCATCACAAGTTGTAGGCTACAGATATACCTTGTCTGGTTCTATTGTCTCTGATGGGCTCTTATTTCATAAAGAAGTGTGACCTTTTGGGAAAAACTAACTTGTGCATAAAATACATGTTAGTGTTGCCCATAAAAATGAATCATATCAGCAATCATTTGGGGGAATTTAATAAGTCCTCCTGTCTGTTGTTGATGTTTATGCGGCAAAGAATTGTTTAAGACCCCCAGATGCAACAAAATTCCAAACGTTGTGTTACTGAAATTTGCATCAAACTTATCAAACATTGAACTAACTCTTGCAAAGCGGACTTCCTCTTATGATCAAGCTCCCCTTTTTATTCATAATTGGTTGCAATGAGCAGCATTGATATTCCTACAACAGTATTTTTGCATGGTAATAGGTATGCTGTATAGCTGTATATACACCCCCTGATAGGTGCTGTATATGCAGCTACACAGCAGCCATCCGTAGATCACTGCCCTAAGACGGGTCTGCCTCCCTCATAAATACACTGGACTCATAGCTAGGTGTCGAGTGAATTATTTGATCTCTCCTTTAGAGATGCATTGTAACACTGCCTTGAGTTATAGCCTGAACCAAGTGAATTGTATTGTGAACCTGTTTAATTTGCCCAAAACTGATTTATATAAAGTTACGTTATGTGATAGCAAGCTAGTGGCTAGGATCTATTAATGTGCTACTCCTGTTTATCTCTCTTTAGTACTTTGATCTTGCAGCGGATGTACTGGCTGAAAATGCCCACCTAACCTACAAATTTCTGACTCCAGTAAGTAAGAATTTTAGATACAAACACCCTTTGAAAACATGTGGTACGTGTAGTGTAGGCAGCCTGTATGGTACACACTTTACACACTGTGTATGGCATGGCAGACATGGAGACTTTAAAGGCATTTTTTTTAAAATAAAATATAGCCAAATCAGTTAATAAAGCATATTACAGAAATGTTCCTTATATGTTATGCTTGAATGAGAAAACACAAGATAGTAAATGTATGTGATATAAAATGCACAAGGTTGATGGCCTGCTTATAGGACATATTGTACAAAATGATTTTGTAATCTAAGTATTTCTCCTGTTCTTTTATTTTTCAGTATTTGTATGACTTTCTGGAAGCGCTGATAACGTGTCAGACAGCCCCCGATGAGGTATGGTATGCTGAATACCATTGTGATATTCTTCTCTGGTTGTTACGATATACATACGTAGAACATTCACATTTATATTTAGAAGCACCACTCATTTCTGTACGATTACCATGGACATCTATGGACAACTCACTGGAAAGCTTTCTTTGATATGTATCATAGTGTTATTATGTATTCCTCCTTTTAGAAATCTTCAATAGAGCACTTTCAGGAAGCTCAGACAGCTCAGAGAGGTAGATTTATTAGAACATTTAGTATAAATTCTTTGTTTTTAATGTTTTTTTAGGCTTTCTTAAAGCTGGATGAACTGGCTGGGATGCTCACAGAACAACTGAGAAAACGAACAAAACAGGTATACAGTATATTCTGTCTCTTTAAAGTGGATTTCCGACCCCAAATTGATATTTCATATAAATGACTTATCTTCAGGTTAGGTCTTCAGTATGTGATCTATTGGGGTTCAGGGTCCAACACCTGGGACCCCTGCAGGTGATTTGTTCCAGCAGCTTCTAGCTGCAGCCCTCTCCTCTATATAGAAATGGTTCTGGAGAATTGCATCACCACCCCTATTAGGTGGCTGTGCATACACTCAGTGCCCACTAGCAGACTCCAGCACCTGGAAACTGCTAGAACAGATCATCTGTACAGGCTCCGGGTGTCGGACCTCCACAGATCACATACTGAAGACCTGTCCTGTGGATAGATTATCTGTATGAAAAATCAATTTGGGTCCAAAAAGCCCAAATTAGCCCTTTTTTGGAGTAAGACTGATGTGATTAAATACCTAGCTGTAGACATACCAAGTATAAAATTCATGGATAACATAAATATATATATTGCCTTCTAAGTTTAATGGTTCTCTTTTTCTTTACCCAATTTACAATTTTAAGGTACAAGAAGCAAGACTAAATCGGGATGATGAAGCAGTTAAAAAGGCAGTGAGTGAATATGACGAAGCCCTGGAAAAGTAAGATGAATCCATAGCATTGTTTCCTTCTAAAATAAAGCAGAGCTTTCATTTTGTGAACCAGGGAAGAGTCCACATTTTGTCTTTTTATTTTTGGTTGGGAAGAGGGGCAGGTTAGATCAGCTGTAAAATTGCAGCAATAACCTGAAACTAATTTCTGCAAATTTAGTTAAGGATTTATATTTCCTTTATACAAAATCAGTACTTCATAGCAGTATGACAGGTTGTATTACACAACACAACCACTGGGTGGCCCCACATATACACATATAACATGTTTCCAAATAATTTGTCTTTCCAATGCTGGTCATATTGCACCATTCATCTTGTGATATGGCAAGTTGATAACAAAGGTAAGGAAGAATACACCTGTAAAAATGAAATGTTGCCACATATATCTATGCAGCGCAGGTGAATAATAAGGTGGTCATGGTGAAGAGCAAGCGTCAAGCTGCACTCCTTTAGGCTGCAGTGTCGCCCTGTACACAGACTGTCATATAATATATGAACCTATATCAGCAGGAGTGTTAACAGGAAAGCACTGATACAGTGTGACGGTGTTTGGTTTAACTATTTTATTTATATAGAAAATTAGACGTCAACAATACACAAAAATATATATTTGTCCACAAGGCGCATCAAGAGAAAAAAGGAGTTGTACAAATTAGATAGAAAAATGTTACGAACCAATGAGGCCTAAAGTGAGTAGGTCATCAAGATACACTAAAAATACATAAAAATATACACATAATGAAAAAGAAACTCCCAATCAAACGATCAACGCAAGACACAGATAGGGAAGGAGAGAGAAACAGATCGCAGGAGGTGGGAAACTAGTAGCGAGGCATTTCTCAGTACTAGACGGGTGGTCAAGAACCCTCGGGATGATCCCATGTCAGTTGAAATTTTTCCAAGGAATCATGGAGAGAGGCAGTGAGATGTCCCAGTGTACAGGAAAGTCATCAAGAGTAAGGGGAAATGATTGTTTCCATCTACCGGCTATCAAGGTCTTGGCTGAATTGAGAATATGTTGGAACAACGTAGCTGTTTTTCCATAGTTCTTTGTTCAGCACATACTGGAGAGGATCCAACTGGACGTGTGATTGCATATGTAGAGTCCTTAGGACAAGGGTTCTCTCTTCAGCAGTCTTTATTGCAAGTGCTTTACCTCATATTGACCGTATTCTGCTTCTTCTTTTGTTATAAATACAATATGTCAATTTGCTTGAAAGGGATGTATTGTCAGTTTAGTTATTTATTAAAATTAGATGGTGAAATATATCAATATTGTTCTATTTTCTGTACAGGAGACTGACATCTTGCCTGAGCTTGTCCTCTGCTCTGTTAACAACATTTAGCAACATGCTTTACCACATAGTCATGAAGTCGACTCCTTAAATTCTATGGGAAAGTTTTCTAGGCAAGGACGGGGAGTAGGATGGTGTTGTTGTCTATTGTAATGGTTTTTGTCTTGTCTGTGATGTAAATGAGGTGGTTGTTGAAAATAAACTGAAAGTATCAGTCTATTATTAGGCTTAGTGGCCAGAGTGAAAATCGCAGGGTATAGAACTGTGATACATAATGAATAAAAATAAAAAATTTTAAGTATGTTTGACATAAAAAACCTGGTTTAAAAATAGCTTATTTTCTGCTAACACGGTCCCTTTAAATTCAACTCCCCATAGATAGTAAGATGGTGTGAATAGCCCCGTTTTACAAATCCTTTTTATTTTTTCTCATTTTTAACAATTCTTTGCATTTAGGTATATTCCTGTTTTAATGGCCCAGGCGAAAATATACTGGAACATGGAGAACTATCAGATGGTGGAGAAAATCTTTCGTAAATCGGTGGAGTTTTGCAATGAGCATGATGTATGGAAACTGAATGTGGCCCATGTCCTATTCATGCAAGAAAATAAATACAAGGAGGCCATTGGCTTTTATGAACCCATAGTTAAAAAGCACTATGACAATGTGAGTAGTATCTTTATCATTACACCTATGTTATTAATCTCTTACTTTCCAGAGGTTATTTCACTGTTCAATGTGTCCGGGCTTATGATCAACATAAAAGAAAGCTATTTGATTGTTAGCTGTAGACAGAGATTTCACCTTCTACCTGGACTAGTTTTTTACATATCACTCAGTGTACATATTGAATTTAGTTTCTTTCTCATTGACGTATTGATCCATTGGTCAAATGCCATGGTAAAGTTTTATTCCATTATAATAATGTGATCAGGTTTGTATAGGATGACCTATGGACCACAAAAACAATGATATTGGGGCATTATCTAAATAGCGGTTCCCTAATATCATATGAGAGGCCCTTTATGTGTAGGAGTATTACAATAATAACTTGTAAGGCTGGGGGATATACCAAGTAGACTTACATAAAAATTGTGATTAGGAAATTACTTCCTGTCTGTAATGCACTGAGTGAATACAGACTACTGTAAGTGGTGGCCAGCACTGTGCTGACATATTGCACAAGGCATATTAATGACACTTAACCATACACTTTGCTATTATTCTCAAACTCCGACTTGTGACTGTAGGTAAGTATAGAAATGTACATAAACACCAATGTGTTAAGATACAACGTGGCTAACTCTAGGTTCTCACCTGTGCCTGGTTTCCGTTCCCCAAGTGGACCTGTAAAACAGAAACCCAGTCTGCTTAAAAAGCGGTTATCCACGGAAACTATAATGGGGTCCACGGTTTCCTTCTGAAAAATGCCAAGAAAAGAATCATGCTTGCAGTGGAATTAGAGGATTTAATCCCCGAACGTAGATTGAACACTGGTGTAAATCCAGTTTAGGGTATGTTCACATGGCAGAAAATGGATTCTTCGTGTGAAAATACCGCGCGGCTAGCCGCGACAGGATGCCAATGCAGTGCACTGGTATTCCGCTCCAGATTAGGCCTGAATGAATGGGCCTAATCGGGAGGGAGTCTCGCCCTGCAGATGGCGCAGCTGAGTCACCTGCGGAATCCGTGGCAAGATAGGTCATATCACTTTTTTTTTCACTACTAGCTAGTGGAGAAAAGAAGCGAGCAGCTCCCATTGAAGTCAATGGGAGCCATTTTGGTAGGCAGATTTTGAGGTGGAACCCACCTCAAAATCCACTGCTAAAAAAATAGCCCTCAAACATAATCTTTTGCACAACAAATGACCAGTGATACCGTCTTCCTGCAGCGAATCCTCTGCTCTGTCTAGACAAGCTTCAACTGTCCAAAAATGATAATAACACTTTCACCTGTATAGAAGGTCCCCATACCCTTTAGGTGAATGGGACCAGTCGATGAGCTAATGTGTAAGAGGTTGTCTTATCCCTCCCAGTGGCAGATGTGGGAGGATGGAAGGATTTGGCATGCTAGATCTCACTTGAGACAAGCTGCCACCAAAGATGTTTGCCAGTGGCTTATTTCCCTTCTCTGTACACATGAATCATGCAATGCATTGGTTCTTGCTGGCCTTGCAGAGATAATATGACATACATAATTCATGTAACTACTGGAGTCACTAACCTCCGCAGTAACACCTAGTGTATACAGTAAGTGATGGCTGAGACCAGTAACTGACTACAGCAGTCACATGAATGATGACATAAATGGGTGGGTCATTTTTTTTTTTTTTTTTATGTACCATTTCTTTCCTTTAACCCCTTAGCGACCCTTGACGTAACTGTACGTCATGGGTCGCATGGGGATGTATGGAGCGAGCTCACACGCTGAGCTCGCTCCATACACGGCAGATGCCGGCTGTATAATACAGCCAGGACCTGCCAATAACAGCAGCGGTCGGTGCCCGAGCCGATCGCTGCTGTTAACCCTTTACACACTGCGGTCAAACGCGACCGCAGCGTGTAAACAGCACAGGCAGCATGGGCGCCGCCATGTTTCCCCGATCGCCGCCCTCCTGAACGTCACATGAGGGCGGTGATCGGTTGCTATGACAGCCGGAAGCCTATTGAAGGCTTCCAGGCTTGTCTCTGCACTAGATCTATTAGACGATGCCAGAGGCATCGTCTAATAGAAGTGCTGCGATTTTCCTATTCACTGCAATACTGTAGTATTGCAGTGAATAGTATGAGCGATCAGACCCCCTAGGTTTCAAGGTACCTAAGGGGTCTGATCATAAATGTATAACAAGAAAAAAAAAAGTTTTTAAAAGTATTAAAAAAATAAAAAAAATATAAAAGTTCAAATCACCCCCCTTTCCCTAGATTAGCTATAAAAGTAATTAAAGAACATTAAACATATTAGGTATCCCCGCGCTCCAAAATGCCCGAACTATTAGAATATTAAAACATTTATCCCGTACTGCGAACGGCGTAGTGGCAAAAAAAATAAAAACAGCCAAAAAGCGTTTTTTTCAACACTTTGCCTCCTATAAAAAATTGAATAAAAAGTGATCAAACCATCAGATCTTTCCCCAAATGGTATCAATAGAAACGTCATCTTGTCCCGCATAAAAAGACACCACAACCAGCTCCATACATGGAAATATGAAAAAGTTACAGGTGTTAGAACATGATGACACAAATTTTTTTTTCTATTTTGCAAAGTTTATCATTTTTTTAAAAGTATCAAAACATTTCAAATACTATATAAATTTAGTATCACCGCGTTCGTACTGACACGTAGAACACAGGTAACATGTCATTTGTACCAAACAGTGAACGCTGTAAAAATTAAACCCATAAGAAAATGGCGCAAATGCATTTTTTCTCCAATTGCACCTCATTCTGAATTTTTTTCCAGCTTCCCAGTACATTGCACAGCATATTGAATGATGCCATTACAAAGTACAATTTGTCCCGCAAACAATAAGCCATCATGTGACTCTGTGAACTGAAAAATGAAAAAGTTATGGCTCTTGAAATGTGAGGAGGGAAAAACGAAAATGCGAAACCAAAAAATGGCCTGGTCCTTAAGGGGTTAAGCAAATTTCTTACAGTCCTTAACAACCCTGATAGAGCTCGTCTTCAACAACTTTTCTTAAGTGTATGTATCTTAATTTAAAAAAAATGTTTCTATCTCGACATTTATCAGAAAGATTTTCCCCTCCTACCTTCACTCAGTCTGTTGTCACTAATGAATTAAACAATACAGATGTGAACACACCCTTAACAATGTACAATGTGTCAAAAAGTTTATATAAGGTATCATTTTAAGAAAGTTTAAACTGCTAAAAATTAGACTTTTAAAGTGAGATATCATACAGGCCCATGTAATGTTCCTCTTTTATAACAAATCCAGATACCTTCTTTAACCTTGATGTTCAATCATTAAAATATCATATTAGACTCTTAGTTGGTAAAACTTTTAGTTAGGGTGGGTTCACACCAGCGCTTAAAGGGAACATATCATTTAAACTTAATTTTTTTGTCCCTATCACGTCGGAATAGCCTTAAGAAAGGCTATTCTTCTCCTACTTTTAGATGTCTTCTCCGCACCGCCGTTCCGTAGAAATCCCGGTTTTCGCCAGTATACAAATGAGTTTTCTCGCAGCATTGGGGGTGGGCCCCAGCGCTCAAACAGCACTGTGGGCGTTCCCAATGCTGTGGGAGAACTCTCCAGCGCCGCCGCCATCTTCTTCAGGAACATCGTCTTCATGCGTCTTTTTCCGGCGCAGGCGGTGAAACTTGTAGGCCTCGGGCAGAGCAGACTGCGCATGCCCACAGACCACAAGAAAATGGCTGCTTACTTACAGTGTAAGCGGCCACTTTTCTTGTGGCCGCAGGCATGCGCAGTCGGCTCTGCCCGAGGCCTACAAGTTTCACTGACTGCGCCTGAAGAAGACACATGAAGAGGATGTTTCTGAAGAAGATGGAGGCGGCGCTGGAGAGTTCTCCCACAGCATTGGGAACGCCCCCAGTGCTGTGAGAAAACTCATTTGTATACTGGCGAAAACCGGGATTTCTACGGAATGGCGGTGTGGAGAAGACATCTAAAAGCAGGAGAAGAATAGCCTTTCTTAAGGCTATTCCGACGTATGATCTACAAAAAATTAAGTTTAAAAAATAGGATCCCTTTAAACGATGTTCACGGTTTCCTTCTCCACTTAAAAAAATGCAGAGAGAAAAGTCCTGCTACCAAGTCTATGGGGTTTCCAGGTTTGCTCAGGTATCCGCTTTTTAAGCGAGTTAGCTTTTAGTTTTTCGGGTCCCCAAGCGGACTCGAAGAACAGACAGCTGAACGCTAGTGTAAACCTAGCATAAGAGTTTCTTACATCATTTGACAAATGCTCTATTCACTCACTGTTTACTGAAGCATACACATCATCTCTGCACCGTTTTTTTCCTGTGTGTCTTAGCTGGGACAGTGTAACATTGAAGAATGTCCTTGCAAGAGAAAAGTTTCGGTAAACTGAGCGTTTGTCTCTTTTGTCTTTTTTTATGCATTTTTTCCATTGCTTTGGTTGCATGGAGTTCCTGAGTGCTTGCCTCTATATTGTGTGTTGATCTGCCTCCACTCTCCAGTTTTCACTGTGTATCCTACCATAGTGCCATGCATTATCAGCCTTCATAGTTAATTGTTAAAGAGGACCAGTCAACAATGACAAATCTCATCTGACAGGAACTGGCACCCTGAGTATTTTAATGTATTGCTTATCGAAATCTGTTCAGCTATTCCAAAGATATAAGCCCTTTTGATGCAAATTAAGTTATACTAGCAAAGTGGATGATACCACTGTGGTTTCTCAGGAGGGTTCTCTGTGTGCTGTATGTTCGGCAGCGTTACCGCCCACCTGGCTAGTATACCTTAATTTGCATCAATATTAAATTAGCGTATATCTTTGTAACTTCTGAACAGATATGGGTAAACAATACACCAAGATACTCAAGGTGCCAGCACCTATCAGATGGCATTTGTCATTGGACTTTTAACACCTGGTGACAGGTTCCTTTAAAAGTATATAGTGGCATCTATATATGAAACTAGAATAAAAAGTCACATCAGTGCAATCTCAGTGCAGTAAAAGACTGGAGGAACTACATTTTTCTTTCTTTTTCTTCTTTCAACCATGATTGAGAAGTATATAAGTAAGAAGTTGCACTTGCGGTTTTACAACATAATGAATTTAGAGTGCTGCTGCATGGGGTTTTGAATTGGCTATAGCCAAATTCAGTGGTGGGGCTGTTGATGCTTTCACTTAAAGGGGTTGTCCCATCTCAAGGATCCTATCTATACTGATAGCTTATGTATATTGAAGCCTTTTCCTAAATATATTACTTTAGAAATTCTGCTTTGTTTGCCTGCTATGTGAATTTATTTCTCCTATTGTATACTCTGTGTTGCTATAACCACAAACCTGGGAGATAGGACAAGCGTTCACTTACTCAGTGCAGGCAGGACAATCCGTTCAGATAACTGCACTTTGCTGATAAAGCCTGGTCTGTTATCTCTCTAAGTAAACACAAAAAACTTGAGAGTCTTCAGTAGATGATACCTTTTTTTAATGGCTAACTCATAATGATGACAGAATATAACGTTTTGAAGCTCTAGGCTTCTTCAGATATATCTAAAAACAGTTTCTGAAGGATGCATATATATGTACAATAGGACACTAGGAGTAGAATTTTAGGAGGGAGGAGGAAGAGGGGAAGAGGCTTATTAGTATATACACGTAAACAAATCCACAGTTCCCAGGTTCTTATCTTTATGGCTGTCTCAGTTCAGTGATTTCTGTAGGATGCCATGAACCCATGTGAAAGGTTCATTCCATTCTCCAAAGTGTCAAATAAGGTCATCAGCTTGTACTCATAAATCCATCTGTTCTTCTTGGATTTAAAATTCCCTCTTAAAACCAACATTTTCATGTCATTGGCTAGAGAAAAATTCCAGCTGTGCTGGAATCAATGGAGTGCACCTGTTCAAGCATGTGAATTGTTAACATTGGTGGCGGTGAAACACGGATTAATTACAGCTATATATCATTACTGGATGAGTAGTTTTGCTGTTGATGCACAGCTATTAGGCTAAGGCCCTATGTTGCGGAAACACAGCTTTTTTTGGTTGCAGATTTTGCTGCAGTTTTTTGAGTCAAAGTTAATAGTGGTTTGAAAGGGAATGGAAAAATAAACGAACCTCTTAAATGTTTTCCTTATGTTCAATAAACTCTTGACTTTGATGAAGCAAAGTCTGCAAGAAAAAAAACGATGGGGCCTTAGCCTTAAAGAGATATAGCTTGAATTAATCGTTGTTTCACACACTTAGAAGTGAAAGCACCGCAGCCCCTGCACTGAATGCAACTGTAACCACATTCAGATCCCTGTCTGGCACCATCTCCATGCCTTGAGCATGCTGGAGGCATCTTATCTATGCGCACTCTCATTTAGAAGGTTGATGTCCTTGTGATAAGCATGTAGCTGGTATTACAGATGAGTAGTAGATATTTTTCTATCCATGCATTCCTATGGAATGTGAATAAAGAGCTTCCATCGCCGCTCATGAAGAGTATATACAGTAGGGTAACATACACATTAGATTAATGGTGGCCAATTTCAGTGGGACCATCTGACTAATGGGTATTGGTCTGTCTCAACTTGTATATGAAGATTCAGGATTTTGGATTTCAATATGCTGAAATCTTAAAGGAGATAAACCTCCACCAGAGATATGCACGGTTGGCCGAATCAAACATGTATACGTATTAAAGGGCTATGGCTGTCAGGATAATAGCTGAACTACTGTATGACCAGCCTTGTAGTCAGGAGACAAGTAGAAGTTTTGTTGGGCATTTTTTTTTTTTTTTTTTTGCAGTGCTTTTAAGTCTCTAATGTGGTCTGACTATATACAAAACTGAATAAATCATTATTTGTTCATGGCTGTGTGTATAAGCCCAATCCTTATGTATCAGCATCTTCCAGTTGTAAGCCATGGATACAGGTGAACAGCTGGAATCCAATGTAAATCTATTACAGGGCTTTCATACCATGACACTTCATTTATAGTACTGGTCTTTCATAGAGGACTGAGTATGACCCGGCCAGTTCCAAGTGAACTGTCACTTGTCACTAGCCCCTGTTCAAATCATACTTGTGATGTATGTTTGCCATGCACATGGGGAACACTTTCTGATATATACACCATTATGTCCATAGATTTTTACTAGTCAAGTGTATTGGAAACGTTCGCCCTTTCCTCATATGTTTGTATAGGCTGGTGTAGTGTTTTCTATAATACCTATTGAATAACATCTATGACTGCACTTTCCACTACAAGAAATACTATATGTACTATGTAGTTTATGGGTTTTACAATTGGATCCAATGACAGACAGGGAAATGTGTATGCCTAAAGATACATACATCTAGTGTTTTTTGTATTGTTTTTTAAAGGGGCTCTATCATTGGAAAAAGCCATTTCTAACTAATCCCATACTTGCATAGCCTTTAGAAATGCTATTACACTCCTACCTTTAGCATGTAAATCGCCTCAGTAGTGTTTGAATAAGTCCAGTTTTATTCATATGCTAATTAGGTTCTCGGTGCACAGGAAATTGTCACCAGCTTGTGTCCGTTGCTAAAATCTTGTACGGACAATAGCCACGGACACTGCTGAGCGGACACCAACAGTAGTGTGAACGCCCCCTAAGCCGAGGACACCCACGGACCCCATAGACTATAATGGAGTCCGTTGGGTGTCGGTCAGATTTACACTGATTTTAGATGGAGTCTCCTACGAGAACTCCAATGCAGATGTGAACGCTGATGTTTATACTTGACTCCAGTTATTTAATATTGATATACTGTATAAGATCATAATATATAGGTCTAATGTGTTACTTAGGCCTTACCTTTGGATTGACGTACTGTTGTTTCTTTTGCTTGTTTTTGTTTTTGTTTTATCTACTCGGTTTATTAAAGTTTTTCAAATAAAACCCATATAATGAACAGTAAAGTGAAGATATAGCATGCCCTGGAACAAACAAGGAGAATATCAATAACTACAGACAGAAGTAAACCAGCAGTAAACAATATATCACTCCCATGTTGCTACCTGCAATCTGAGTATGAATCAGTTATATCAAAGGAATAGGTTGTCAGCCATGTAATAATCCCAGGGAGTACCACGCCGTATATATAATACTGTTAACATATCTTTATGCAAAGCAGCGTTTAACCAATTCATGCAAAATAGATGCACATTTGAGATAACCAACGTAAAAGGTACTGGGGTGGCTTTTGTCCAGTGCTGGAGAATACTTTCCCTTGTCACACTGGCCTATATAAAAAGCGTAGACTTAGATGTAGAAAGGCGACTTCCATCAGCCTCTGGCGGGATATTAAAAATAGCCCATTCTGGAGTCCGGTCAAAAGGAATTTGGAAGTTCTGAGAAAGCTAACCACAAACCTCTGCTCACCATATCTGCGTCTGGCCGCAGCTCCAATAGTTATGAATAGCAGAGTATAATTGCTAGCATTCAGAGTACTGTCATTTTTATAGAGGACCTGTCACTACTTCTGACATGTCTTATTCAGTAAATCCTTCATAACATAACAGCTTTTCTTATAGCTATGCATTGTGTTATTCCTCTGTTATTCTGTCTGTATACTTACAGATAAATTGACAACTGGTTGTTACCGTTTCCATTGTTAACGGTGCGTTCCTACACACACTGATACTAGACAATGTCCGAGTATATAGGGACACATCCAAAAATGTAATCCTAAATATCTAGGGGAAATAACTGAGGAACAGCGTAACTAAGAGTTCTAAGAAAGTATGCTCCAGAATTGTTATAATAGATAGATAGATAGATAGATAGATAGATAGATAGATAGATAGATAGATAGATAGACAGACATAATTTGTAGAGATGACAGGTCTTCTTTGGTACTTGGCGCATGGGCTTTTAATGTTTGCATTTATAAGATTATGGTATGTTTAGTTTTGGCAATATGTGTGTGAAATATTATTTGCACCCATTGATTGTGTTAAGAGAGACACGCTCCTCCACCGCCTTCACTGGTAGTAGACATTGGAATACATCCGCTGTATGTTTATCCATTAAAGCCTTGGCATTCATTATAAAGTAAGTTACATTTGCTTTGTTTTTTTCTAGATCCTGAATGTCAGCGCCATTGTTCTTGCAAATCTGTGTGTGTCTTACATCATGACCAGCCAAAATGATCTGGTAAGTTATCCCTGATGAGAGAACCCTTTTCATGGACTACTGGGAACGCCCAACTGGAGATCTAAAGGGATAAGCAAATAGAGGTTTAAGCACATATCAGTCAGTGGTTCTGCAGCTTATCTTATATCAGTATCTTAGCATTGTAGTTATTAACGATAAACCATCAGAAACTGGAAATGGTCCTCCATTTCTACATATTCCCTGCTTTCTTCTCTTGGGGGAAAAGAGGGAGACAGAAACAATAGTCAACCATATAAGTTCGGTAACAGACTGCACCCAAAGAGTGGTGAGGTGATGTAAGGAAGACAAACATAGGGGGAAAGGCAGCAAGAAACAAGGTGGTGGAAGCAGTGGCCCACTCCCGTTCCCACTACCCATGCTCCAGTTTATGGGGAGCCTTGGAAAGGAGTTCTGGGCAACCACAGTAAGAGGAAGCCTAAATACAGTCCTATGAAAAAGTTTGGGCACCCCTATTAATCTTAATCATTTTTAGTTCTAAATATTTTGGTGTTTGCAGCAGCCATTTCAGTTTGATATATCTAATAACTGATGGATACAGTAATATTTCAGGATTGAAATGAGGTTTATTGTACTAACAGAAAATGCGCAATATGCATTAAACCAAAATTTGACCGGTGCAAAAGTATGGGCACCTCAACAGAAAAGTGACATTAATATTTAGTAAATCCTCCATTTGCAAAGATAACAGCCTCTAGTCGCTTCCTGTAGCTTTTAATCAGTTCCTGGATGAAGGTATTTTGGACCATTTCTTTCTACAAAACAATTCAAGTTCAGGTAAGTTTGATGGTCGCCGAACATGGACAGCCCGCTCTCAAATGATCTGAAAACAAAGATTGTTCAACATAGTTGTTCAGGGGAAGGATACAAAACGTTGTCTCAGAGATTTAACCTGTCAGTTTCCACTGTGAGGAACATAGTAAGGAAATGGAAGACCACAGGGACAGTTCTTGTTAAGCCCAGAAGTGGCAGGCCAAGAAAAATATCATAAAGGCAGAGAAGAAGAATGGTGAGAACAGTCAAGGACAATCCACAGACCACCTCCAAAGAGCTGCAGCATCATCTTGCTGCAGATGGTGTCACTGTGCATCGGTAACAATACAGCGCACTTTGCACAAGGAGAAGCTGTATGGGAGAGTGATGAGAAAGAAGCCATTTCTGCACGTATAGAGTTGCCTGAGGTATGAAAAAGCACATTTGGAGAAGCCAACTTCATTTTGGAAACAAAGATTGAGTTGTTTGGTTGTAAAAAAAGGCGTTATGCATGGCGTCCAAAAAGAAACAGCATTCCAAAAAAAACACTTGCTACCCACTGTAAAATTTGGTGGAGGTTCCATCATTCTTTGGGGCTGTGTGGCCAATGCCGGCATCGGGAATCTTGTTAAAGTTGAGGGTCGCATGGATTCCACTCAGTATCAGCAGATTCTTGAGAATAATGTTCAAGAATCAGTGACGAAGTTGAAGTTACGCCGGGGATGGATATTTCAGCAAGACAATGATCCAAAACACCGCTCCAAATCGACTCAGGCATTCATGCAGAGGAACAATTACAATGTTCTGGAATGGCCATCCCAGTCCCCAGACCTGAATATCATTGAACATCTGTGGGATGATTTGAAGCGGGCTGTCCATGCTCGGCGACCATCTAACTTAACTGAACTTGAATTGTTTGTCCAAAATACCTTTATCCAGGATCCAGGAACTGATTAAAAGCTACAGGAAGCGACTAGAGGCTGTTATCTTTGCAAAAGGAGGATGTACTAAATATTAATGTCACTTTTCTGTTGAGGTGCCCATACTTTTGCACCGGTCAAATTTTGGTTTAATGCATATTGCACATTTTCTGTTAGTACAATAAACCTCATTTCAATCCTGAAATATTACTGTGTCCATCAGTTATTAGATATATCAAATTGAAATGGCTGTTATAAACACCAAAATATTTAGAACTAAAAATGATTAAGATTAATAGGGGTGCCCAAACTTTTTCATAGGACTGTATGTATCCATAAAGTTCCTTCACCACTAGGTCATCTATACATTTAATATCTTTAAATGCCTCCATTCATGGGGGAGCCAGTGAATAAGGTGTCAAGTGGCTACTCCAAAATGCCTTAGAAGTCCCTTGTTAATGGAGCCCAGAATCTTGAAAATCTGGTTCCAGAGAGCTGGCTATGAAAGTATTGAACTGCATATTGTATAATGTCATTGTTAAAGGGATTGGCCACTTTCAGACCAATATTGAGAGGCAAATGTTATGGTTTGTATAATAAAAAGTTGTACAATTTTCCAATATACTTTCTGTAGTAATTCCTCACGGTTTTCTAGATCTCTGCTTGCTGTCATTCATTCTGTTACTTCTAAAGGATAAAAGTCTGACCATGGTCATGTGATTTACAGTCCATGGTCATGTGATGAGGACACAGGTGCACAGCTGATTACCAGGCAGATGTCTGATTACTGTGCTGTAACTATAACAAGCAGCACCTGTGTACTCATCACATGACCATGGACTGTACATCACATGACCATGGTAAGAGTTATATCCACTAGAGGTAACAGAATGAATGACAGCAAGCAGAGATCTTGAAAACTGTGAGGAATTGATAAAGAAAGTATATTGGAAAATCGTACAACTTTTTATTATACAAACCATAACATTTGTCTCTCGGTATTGGTCTGAAAATGGCCAACCCCTTTAAATCATGTAGACCCCAAACCAGGGGCATTCAAATTACACATGGTGCCAAGAGTGTTGGAACATTGCCAGCACAGGTCAAGTACTGAAGGATTAATGCGGTTCAGGCAATAGGGTTTGTGTACCATTGGAAAAGCATTTTATAGTTTGTTTTGTTTGTTGTTGGCAGGAGATAGAAAGGTTTTGAGTGCAAAGTAGTTTTGTCGCATTCTTAAGAAGAGAACGTCCTATCTGACCCTGTTTACCACTTTCTCAAGGGAACCACATCAGTCTGTACTTAGGAGAAACCTATAGATCAAAGTGGAATGCACCTAAAGGGATACAGAGTCATTGGAATTAAGTGGGTGTACATGATAGGGCGAGAGAGAATGTTTTTAAAGGGAACCCTCTACTGTGTGACTAGAAGGAGCTGCTCCCTGACCCCATAACTAATTAAGGTAAATTTGCATATGGCAACTTCAGGCTTTAGAAGCTTATAACTTGACTCTACTGAGAAGCAACATAAGAAAGGTCACAATTTGATGTTACACCTGCTGGGACTAGTTTAGGGGGGAAATCCCTTTTAATAGGAGGCATGTCAGTCATTGACTCCTCTAAGTGTTCTTGGCAAGCTATCATGCAGATACAGTGATTGGAGGAGAGCCACTGACCGAGAGAGCGCCACCCACATGTCACATACAGGCTGCTACTGTATATAGCAGGGACTCAATATGGGATTTTTATGTATGACCATCTTTAATATGCAACTTGCACTAATATATCAAACTACAGGCTTTTATTTATTACTTTCTGCCCTGTATTCAACCAGGCTGAAGAATTTATGAGGAAGATTGAGAAAGAAGAAGAGCAGATTGCTTATGACTACCCGGATAAGAAAATATACCATCTTTGTATTGTTAACTTAGTTATTGGGTAAGCGGACATAAAATATTTTCTCTTAAAGGGTTTTTTCATGTGGAAAACCCCATGTATGTTATTTTAAATAAAGAAGAGATATTCACTGATGCCCTACTGTGGCCTAGTCCCTATAATCTACCTTTACTTCCTCATGTGTCTCAATACACATGATATATATGCCCACTTACACTAGCTTCACACCTGCATTCAGCTTTCCGTCGTTCCTCAGGTCTGCTTGGGGACACGAGAAACGGAAACCTAATTCGCCTAAAAGCGGTTAACCATGGAAATTGACTGTAATGGAGTCCACTGGGTTTCCAGCCAAAAAATGTAGAGAGAAAAATTCTGCTTGCTTTTCACTCACCCTATATGGTCTGGACTTGGAATGGTGTAACCTTCTGATATGAAGCCTGTCCAGATTCGGCTGTCTGGTACAGCTGAAATGGTGGGTCTTCCTTATCTGTGATGTAGATGCAAGTAGCATCCATGTAGAAGAAAATATACTTAGCAAGAAAACCTTTACATACAGTAAGATTTTTATTTTCCAAGCATGCCATCATTGTCTCCTACAAACAGTCCGTAATAGTGAGTTGCCAGCAGAGAGTTGGGCTCCGATTTCATCTCGCACTTTTATGTACGTCCCTTGTAAAGCTCCTCTCGGCATCTGATATATTTAGAGCACTTACTGATGATTTATTTATGTTTTCTCTTTTTCCACAGAACTCTTTACTGCGCCAAAGGGAATTATGAATTTGGCATATCACGAGTTATCAAAAGCTTGGAGCCATACAACAAGAAGGCAAGTCTGAATATTTAAAGTAGACCACTGAGGTTTAGTCTTTAAGGGTATTATAAGATCATAAATTTGTAAAAGTAACTTTGCTTCATACAGTTTGTGCAAATATAAAATGGATTACGGCTGCCTCCCTTGCATATCAGATGTTAATAAACAAAGTGAGGTCCTTAAAGGAATATTCCCAAATTGAACATTAATGGTATAACTGCAGGAGGTAACAGGCTGGAGTGGAAACACATCAAGTAGCTGTATCTCAGGCTGTATATCACCTACAATGGTGATTCTATATTTGCAGCTCCCATGGCTCTATCTCAAGTTGTATAATGAATATAGACAGGACCAGCACCAAGATTAAGTCGAAATATGCCTGTGGCCACTTGCATTGCCAATCCAAAGAACTAATATTGTAACAGGAAAGTCACAGTACCATAGAGGCTTGCACCAGGTGAAAAGAAGTCTTATCTTTATTCAATCACAGTGGGTGCATCACAAAGTGCATATCGTGCAACAATTCAGCACGAATATCTGCCTTTTATCAAGCATTTATATAATGGCTAGAATCATAATCCCCAGATTTATTATGACACTGAAATCTATCTAGGTAGTATACAGCTTGAGAAAGAGCTGTTGGTAGGACGGACCTTTCTCATACATCCTTGGCTACTAAAAGTAGGAAGTATGACATATATCCATGGAAGTGGATTTATAAAAATTCAGAGTACTGTTCATTATATAGCAACAGCCTGTACATTGCATTGTCATTGGCTTTACCCACATGTTTCACCATCTTCAGTATCAAGCACCTGTACATTTGCCAGACTGTGGAATAATAATTTGATTTTCTTTGCAATGTCTATTAATTTGGTTTACAGCTTGGAACAGATACTTGGTATTATGCAAAGAGATGTTTCCTATCCTTGCTGGAAAACATGTCCAAACACATGATCATGCTCCAGGACAGTGTCATCTATGAATGTATTCAATTTCTGGAACATTGTGAAAGTAAGTTATGAAGGTTTATTCATCAGGGTTGCGTAGGTGGTTTCAGATCAAGAAGTCAGCATATACACACATGGACAAAATTGCTGGTACCCCTCATTTAATGAAAGAAAACCCCAGAATGGTCACAGAAATAATTTGAATCTGACAAAAGCAATACATAAAAAATCTATGAAAATGAACAAATGAAAGTCAGACATTGCTTTTCGCTTCAACAAAATTTTAAAAAAAATTAAACTCATGAAACAGGCCTGGACAGACATGATGGTTCCCTTAACTTAATATTGTTTTGCACAACCTTTTGAGGTAATCACTGCAATCAGTCGATTCTTGTAACTGTCAATGAGACTTCTGCACCTCTCAGCAGGTATTTTGGCCCCTCCTCATGAGCAAACTGCTCCAGTTGTCTCGGGTTTGAAGGGTGCCTTTTCCAGACGGCATGTTTCAGCTCCTTCCAAAGATGCTCAATAGGATTCAGGGCTCATCGAAGGCCACTTCACAATAGTTTTCCACTTAGCCATTCTTGGGTGTTTTTAGCTGTGTGTTTTGGGTCATTATCCTGTTGTAAGACCCATGACCTGTATCTGAGACCAAGCTTTCTGACACTGGGCATCACATTTCACTGTAGAATC
Organism: Leptodactylus fuscus; assembly: GCF_031893055.1. Taxonomy (NCBI): domain Eukaryota; kingdom Metazoa; phylum Chordata; class Amphibia; order Anura; family Leptodactylidae; genus Leptodactylus; species Leptodactylus fuscus. The sequence continues at coordinate 159,831,313 of NC_134268.1, forward strand.
CCTTGATAGTTCAGAGATTTCATTGTACCCTGCACAGATTCAAGACACCCTGTGCTAGATGCAACAAACAGCCCCAGAACATAACAGAGCCTCCTCCATGTTTCACAGTAGGGACAGTGTTCTTTTCAAGATATGCTTCATTTTTCCATCTGTGAGCATAGAGCTGATGTGCCTTACCAAAAATTTAGATTTTTATCTCATCTGTCCATAGGACATTCTCCCAGAAGCTTTGTGACTTGTCAACATGTAGTTAGGTTATTATTACTTTTGTCAGATTCAAGTTATTTCTGTGGCCATTGTGGGTTTTTCTTTCATTAAACGAGGGGTAACAACAATTTTGTCCACGTGTGTATGTGCCTTACCCATGTTGTAAAGCAGGCATTAGAAACCTTTGGCACTCCTGTTGTTGTGAGACCACAACATCCAGTATAAGAAATTTTGTATTATATCTTACAACAGAAAATGCATCTTTTTATACTAATTTATTTCATCTCGTGTTCTACACTATCTTGCTAAACTGCACAATTCACTGTGCATATGTCTTAAGTGAAGACTGGTTGGAACTCACAGACAGGTATATAGAGTCTATGGAGGAGAGATCTTTATCATTTTTATAGCACTCCTTTGTGGTACTAACCTTTATTTTTCCAAATAAAGCTCTGATACTATGGAGCTCTTACTGTTATCTGCAGCAGGACTTTCACATTTCTTATTTTTGTCTGTGATATTATGAAAAAGAATTGAAATGGTTATTGTGTAAAGCCTTACTTTAGATTACACAAATGCACCCACTTGATGCTCGCACCACCCTAGAGACCAGAATGAACCCATTAGTTTAATCCCCTCCCGCCAGAGGCATTTTTGATTTTCAATTTTCGTTTTTGACTCCCCACCTTCCAAGCCCCATAACTTTTTTTTTTAATTTCCACTCACAGAGCCACATGAGGGCTTAATATTTGCGGGACAAATTTTTCTTCATAATGATACCATTTATTATTCTGTACAATGTACTGGGAAGCTGGAAGAAATTCACAATGAGGTAGAATTGGAGGAAAGTGCATTTATGTGACTTTCTTACTGGCTTTGATTTTACGGCATTCACTGTGCAGCCAAACTGACATGTTACCTATATTCTATTTTCCGGTATGATTCCGGCCATACCAAGTGTATATAACTTTATTTACATTTTAAACCCTTAACAAATATCCAAAACTTAGCAAAAAAAACTTTTTTTTTTTTTTTTTAAAGTTGCCATATTTTGACACCCATAACTTTTGAATATTTCTATGTACGGAGATGCATAGGGCTTCTTTTTTGCCCTATATATGTATGTACATGTGCATGGATTTGGGTGGTGTCTGGGCAGCCCCAATCTTCTCCAATAAAATTAGCCAGATGTCATAATAGATTGTATCCACATTATTTTAGATAGCTGTATATACAGTATGTAAGAATGGTGCAAAAGATTTGTGTCATTGTAGCTTTCAATATACTAACAGAAGAATGCACTAAACTTACTCTTTTCCCTTGACAGTTTATGGTAGAAACATACCAGCAATAATTGAACAACCCCTGGAAGAAGAGAAGATGCACATTGGCAAGAACACCGTTACATATGAAGCAAGACAGCTGAAAGCGTTACTGTATGATATAACATCCTGGAACATATAATGTACTGGAAATCTAAATATTTTTGTGTTTTTTCCCATAATACTAGAAATGTAAATGTCATTTTGTAGTGTTATAATTAAATTATTTTCTTTAAAAAAAAATTGAGATCAAGAATTTGCTTCTGTGGTTAACACCATGTTTACAGCATCAGTACCATAGGCTGATGTTGTAATAACACATCATTTTGCAAGTTGTTTGGGGTTCCCCTAACTATGATATAGTTTAGTGTTACAGCTACGAGAATATAATCATGCCACAGTAAGGAAATTAAGGCCAGGTTTCTTGTACGTGCAAGACCATAGAAAATTCCTACATTGATGGTTACATTGATTGGCAACCTATTTAGACAAAAGGTACCACTGTACCAAAACTTTTTTTGTACATTTTGTTGCACTGGCCCTGTGTATAAGAAAGCATAATATGATGCTCTATCCCATACAGCTGGAAGAAAGGATTAACAACATATACTATCCCATTGGAGGCCAAAAGTACACTCCTCTGTCCTACAGCTAAGAAATGGTGCCTATAAGAAGATGACAGGCAGAGTGAAAAAATGAGTGTATGTCTCTTTAAAATTGTTCAAATTGGGTTTGCCCGCCTCCGAAGCACCATATGTGGGGAAGTTAGCTCAGTAAAAGCAGCTATGTGGACCCAATCATTCAGAGACAGGGACACAAATCTTGCAGCAAACTGGTTTATTTAAGGGAGCGTTCACACTACCGTCAGTGTCCGACAGCTAGTGTCTGACGCTAATGTCCGTTCAAAATCTTACATTTTTCATTGATTTAAATGGACGTCGGGTGTCCTTAACTGTCCGTTCACAAAGATGTCCGATTTTTCAAGCGGACAGCAAAAACCTACATGTAGGGTTTTGCTGTCCGCTTGAAAAATCGGACATCTTTGGGAATGGACAATTAAGGACACCCACGGAGAGGAAAAGAACACACCCGATGTCCATTTAAATCAATGCAAAATGTAACGGACACAGCTAGTGTCCGATGCTAATGTCCATGCAAGATTTTTCGCGGACATTAGTATCGGACACTAGCTGTCGGACACCCATGGTAGTGTGAACGCTCCCTATAGAAATGGCAAAATAAATAAACCTCTGTGTCAGGCACAAAAAATAATCAAAATAAAATACAGCCTTAACTTCAGGCAAAACAGAGTGAATCAAAATCCTGCTCGTCTGAGCACTAACTAAACAAATAAATACTAACGGTATGTGTGGCTTACTACCAGCCACACGGTTCAAACAAAAAAAAACAATACTTTCTCAGCAGATGTACAATGTCAGGAGAGACCCAGGTGCTCCCTCTCGCTGCCAGAATCTGCCATGAATTGTAGGCTCTTCAGCTTTTTATGGGCCAGTAATGAGTCCAGATTCTACACCTGGGGTGAGGCCTACTCAAGATATGACCACACATATGTCAGAAACCTGGGGCTGATATATCTAGACTCCAGCACTCTACCTGCCACCTTCTCACAATACATTTGATCTATAGCCAGGGGCTATTTCTTGCATAAAATGTAGCTTACTTGGTCATTCTAACATGATTGTGTCTTTTCGTTGCTTATGTTCCATGCAGAGGGTTAGATATACATTAACGCTATGGACATGTAGACTGGAAATGAATTATAATAGTGTCCTTGGAAGTTGTCAAGTTGGGGTGAAGGGTGATAAATAGGTATGGAAGGTGGCAGCCAGACCATACCTACAGCCATGTCTTATTCCACCATGCACGGTGCAGACAGTTTTACACAGCATTTGATGACTTGCTTCCTTTAATGGATCTGAAATTGTAGAATAGCCTGGAGCTACAGACGTCTGTCCATGGCTCGTGAATCACATTAACACTCTGTACAGCACATAACTGGAATAACTCCAAAGCAGAGAAGTGAAAATAATAATGGTCTAAAGGTCTGACAAGTAATCATATGAAACATGGATATCAGGATGCCCTATTCGACCCTAACAGGAAGCTGAATTGGAAGGCTCCAGATTGAAGGTGTGATTAAATTGCCGTAGTATGCCGGAGCTGATTATACTTCAGCAGCTTTGTCACAATCAGCTGTGACATATCAGAGCAAGAAATTCTAACTCTACATGCACAAAGCACAAATTCAACAGAAATGGGCGGCGAAATTGCTTTTCATTTCCATTGTACTGCAGATTAATAGCCAAACATTGCAGGATTGCTGCTAGAAAGTCTTTTTTTTTTATTGCTTCACTATTTCTTGGTATAGGCCTCAAGTATGTTTGTGTTGGTGATGTTTTTTAATTATTTTTTTATGGTTTCCTTCTCTTAGCCCATTATTTTAAAATCCCAGACAACCCATTCAAACAGAAAGTGTCCGTGATCTAGCGTTTTAACATTAGATTCTTGGGTGAAATTGTTGGGCTCAGTCAACATACACCTAATGTGAATGGCCAGTTCAAAGAAGACCTTTCACCATCTTCACCAACTGAGTGCTTATCATCTGTGAATAGGTACTGCTCTAGAGATTTCAGCGCACTTGGACTTTTTTCTTTAGCTCCCACCATTCCTGAGCAACGGGCACAGTTATGTATGTTATGTTATGTTATAAACTCTGTGATGTCAGGAAGGGGGGTGTGATTCAGAACTCCAAACAGACTCAGCCAGTGTTACACCCCTTGCCTTCCCCTGTCTGACACCACCCTCTTGACAGTACTCTTACCATATGCGTCTTTTTACGGATCATATTCAAATATACATTAAAATGTTTCACCCATGTGTAGAAAAGAACACCAAACTGTTCTTTAAAGATGGGAAACCACTGAGTTTTAGTGAGGTCGTTGAGGCCAGAAGTAAGTTACTGCTGCTGTCATTTATCACTGCCCATGGCTTGAAGAAGATTACAGGTACTTACTGTAAACCGCAGTATAGCCATCAAGTCAAGAGGATGTTGTTCAGAATATCAAGACCCTGGAATGGATGCTCCTTAGCAAGAAAGAAGGCTGAGGTTAATCCAAATATACTGTATATGACCAAAGTTCATTGACATAAGCTTTCTTCCAATGCCTGAATGCTTGTTTTAGAAACCACATTAAGAATAAACTTCAATTCTAGGTAATAATAATTTTAATATGGACACATACTGTAAGTACAGACTCACTGTGGTAGACCCTTCTAGGTTCTCTGTAATCTGAAGTGGTTACTGAGTTTCAGGCATCATGTTAGCTGTTCCCACAATGATTGGCCAGTAGCCAAGCATTGGGGGAACATAACCTTCAACCTCGATCCTGCCGGAAAAGATCGTGTTCAGAATTCCGATCACGATCGTGAAATTTACTCGATCACCGATCGGAATCCGATCTTTTCCGAACCCGATCGCTCAACCCTAGTGGTCACCAATGTCAGGGTTAGAAAAGGTGACGGTATCCAAACTCATTAGTAGCAGGGTTAGAAGATGAATTATAATAGAGGGACATATTGAATGAGGTGTGTTAAAATGAAGACTCGACTACATCATTTAGGCCATGAGGATAAAGGGTAGTAAGGCGATAAATCCAGAAGGATTCCCTTTGTCTCAGATGGAGGAATCTATCGGGGACAGAGCTGGGAATGTGTTCAATTGGCATGATTTTAGTGCCATTGAAATTGCCGTTATGAACTAGACCAGGCATGTCAAACTCAGGGTACACCAAGCGCCACATGAGTAACAAGAGGTTGTTGCGAGGGCCGCACACAGCAGCTAATGGCTAGGGCCTAGGGGACTGATCGCTAATACCATGCATCGCAAAAATCCGGCATTTCTATTGCAGGCTACATAGAGTAGCCTACAATAGAAAGTATAGAATGACAGGCTGGAGCCTCACAAGGCTCCCGGCTGCCATAAAAATGCACAGAGGCCCTGAATCTTGCTCCGGGTGCCTGCGATTGCCGGTAAAATGGCACCTCAGTTAAAGCTGGCAGACACCATTATTGTGTTGGAGTGCTGGGGGGGGGGTGCTGGGGAAGGGAGGGCTGGGGGAGGGGGTTCTTCTGGATGTCTGGCCCTTCCTTGGGCTTGAGGACTGTTTTTTCCCACCCACTTGCAATTCTTGCACTTGGGGGTTAATAGGAGCACTACAGACTGTAATGCTCCAATTAACCCCCCAAGTGAAAGAATTACAAGGTGGGTGGGAAAAAAAACCAGTCCTCAAGCCCAAGGAAGGGCCAGACAGACATCAAAAAGTCCCCCTCCCCCAGCACCCCAACCCTTCCCCAGCACTCCAACCCCCCCATCATCATAAATCTAGTATTTATCCCCTATCCATAGGATAGGGGTTGAATACTTGAAAAATCACAATTTCTTCTGCAGAAGCTTACCTGCTTCTGCTCTTCAGCCTGCGCAGCGGTCTTGTGAGACCGCATAGGACGCAGGCACACGTTGGGTGCGGGCCTGATTACCACCCAGCGTGTGGGGCGGAGTGGAGGGAGGAGGGAGCTGAGGGAGGAGGGGGCGGAGCGGAGCAGGCAGAGAGAAGGCAGGGAGACCTGCTCTCTGCGAAGGGTGAGGGTCGGCCGCTGGAGCAGCGCTGCGTCCAGCAGGATCGCCCCAATCCACCGCGCACTTTCCCTGTCGAGACGGTGACACTAAGCCAGTCCAGGACAGTTTGTCCTGGACTGGCTTAGGTCAAAAAATGCCGTCCCCAGCCGGGGCCCCGGCATAGCGCCGCCTGAAGCGGTCACTTCATGAGGGGTGCGGTGCTGCATATCCCTGCATATGACCTACTTACGTGAACAGCAGCCGCTGATCACGTAAGCAGGTCATATGCAGGGATATGGGCCAATGAATGAAGAGCCGGAAGTGCTGATTGTGAGTTTTGTACATCTGCGGCCCGCACAAAAGTCTCAAACTTTGTCTCTAAAGTTTAGAGACAAAGTTTGAGACTTTTGTGAGGGCCGCAGATATGCCTGTAAAGGGCCGCATGCGGCCCTCGGGACACATGTTTGACCAAGGTCGGACTGGGGTGTCTAGGGCCCACCAGTGGAATTGTTTCTAGGGGCCCACCCCCAGGACCCTGCAGATCAGCGGTACCAAAACACGACGTCTAAAGGTAATAACATGTCGGGAGCCATGCTGCTCACCCACTATACCATGTGCACTACCTAAATGTATTGCTACACCTTGTATGGCAAGTGAACAGCGTGGCTCCTAGAAATGCTACTATTCCCTGTAGCTGCTTGGTCCTGGAAAAGGCTGATCTGCAGAGGTCCTGGCTGTTGTATCATCGTAGATGTAATATTGATGGTCTATCCTGAGGACAGACCATCAATATTAGAAAGATGAATAAAACCTTTAGAGCTAGTTCACACAGAGATACATGAACTCTGCATGTGAACATTCTGTTGCAGATGCCAGGCATCCCGTCGTGGCATTCTGCTCCGGATTAGACCCAAATGAATGGGCCGGAGCCTCGTGCCGCAGATGCTGAGATTGATTCAGCCGCGGAATCTGCGGCAAGATAGGGCAGCTTGCTTCTTTTTTCCGCTACTAGCTAGCGGAAAAAAGAAGCGAGCAGCTCCCATTGAAGTAATTGGGAGTCATTTTTGGCAGCGGATTTTGAGGCGGATTCCACCTCAAAATCCGCTGCCAACTTCCCCGTGTGAACTAGCCCTTAAAGTGGTTGTCCAGGAATTGGAGCAACTCATGTCCCGGGTGGGAAGTGTAAAATAAAAAACAAATAAATAAAAAAGCCTACTCATCTGTCCCCGTTACTCCGTTGTGCGCTGCCAGTGTCCATTCAGTCTCGTACTGGCGCCTCCTTGCTGGGAGTCCTGCACCTCATGTGATCGCTGAGACTAGTTAGGTAAAGAATTTCCAGAAATGAGACCGTGAGACCGAACAGACACAGGCGGGGACAACGGGGTGCTGTGGACAAGTGAGAATACTTTTTTATTTTATTTTTTTTTTTTACACCTCTACTGCATGTATTTTTCTGCAATGTGTGGATGGGATTGCACACACTATATACCTACACACTCAGGCCTGGTTCACATCTGCGTTCAGTAATCCATTTGGGGAGTCCGCATGGTGGCCCCCGAACAGACTACTGAACGCATTAGCAAGCGGTGTGCTGTGAAAGCACATGGACCCCATAGATTAAAATGGAGTCCGTGTGCTTTCCGTGCGGTGTCCACACGGAACATGCGGACAGAAAAGTACTTCATGATCTACTTTCCTGTCCACATGTTCTGTACAGAGACCGCGCGGAAATCTAATCTATGGGGGCACACAGTATTTTCCCCTATAATGGCCCCTGCACACAGTATTATCCCCCATAGTGGCACCTACACACAGTATTATCCCCCATAGTGGCCCCTGCTCACAGTATTATCCCCCATAGTGGCCCCTGAACACAGTATTATCCCCCATAGTGGCCCCTGCACACAGTATTATGTCCCTTACTGGCCCCTGCACACAGTATTATGTCCCATAGTGGCCCCTGCACACAGTATTATGTCCCATAGTGGCCCCTGCACACAGTATTATGTCCCTTACTGGCCCCAGCACACAGTATCATCCCCCATAGTGGCCCCTGCACACAGTATTATGTCCCATAGTGGCCCCTGCACACAGTATTATGTCCCTTACTGGCCCCTGCACACAGTATTATGTCCCTTACTGGCCCCTGCACACAGTATTATGTCCCATAGTGGCCCCTGCACACAGTATTATGTCCCTTACTGGCCCCATCACACAGTATTATCCCCCATAGTGGCCCCTGCACACAGTATTATCCTCCATAGTGGCCCCTGCACACAGTATTATCCTCCATAGTGGCCCCTGCACACAGTATTATGTCCCTTACTGGCCCCTGCACACAGTATTATGTCCCTTACTGGCCCCTGCACACAGTATTATGTCCCTTACTGGCCCCAGCACACAGTATTATTCCCCATAGTGGCCCCTGCACACAGTATTATGCCCCATAGTGGCCCCTGCACACAGTATTATGTCCCACTGTGGACACCCATAAACAGTTATTATACTCTGGGGTCTTTTCAGACCCCAGAGTATAATAATCGGAGACCCGTGGGAATAAAAACATAAAAAATTACTGTTTCTTACCTGTCCCCGACTCCAACGCTGTCTTCTCCGCTGCCATCCTTCTGAAATGACGTCAGACGTCACATGACCCGGGACGCAGGCCGGGTTCATGTGACGTCAGAGACGTCAGGAAGGAGGCCTGGCAGGATCGTGGAGAGGTAAGTAACAGTGTTTGTTATGTTCCCTTACCTCTCCCGATCCGCCGATCATTATACTCGGGGGTCTGCAAAGACCCCCGAGTATAATGATGGTATTTATGGGACCCGCAGTGTCACTTACCGATCCCAGCCCAGCCAGGATCGGCAAGTGAATAGGGCCCGTAACAGCCTATTTAAAAAAAAAAAAAACGCAGCGATATCGGCTGTCACCGGGCCCCCTAATGGCCCGGGCCCTGTGGCAGCCGCCTCCGCTGCCTCTATGGTAGTTACGCCCCTGATACCATATATGTCATATATATACTTATATGAATGTATGAATACTATATATACTCACATATATACATACATACACTCACCCATAAACATTATTGTAGTATACTGTATACATACCTGTATACAGTATACATACCTGTATACAAAGATACAGTACTCACACAATATACAACACACATACAGTACACATATATACATATTACATAGACAGATTTTACCAAAAGGATATACTTACATTTTCCAGAAGAGCACAGCATTGCATGAGACTGCTCCTGTCTTCCCCACACGATCCGATGTGAGAGACGACTCACTGTGAGGGGAGGGGGAGGGAAGCAGGAAGTGCGGGCAGCACAGCAGGTCCTCACAGGAGAGCAGCAGCTCAGTGACAGGAGTACGAGCTGCCATTATAGCTGAGGCTGAAGCTGCACACGTGTCCTCCGGTATATACTTTCCCTATATACCGGGAGGACACTATGTGCAGCTTCAGCATCAGCTAATGGAAGCCCCTGTGTTCTGAGGCAAATGCAGATGCATTGGTCAGGTGCTCGATTGGGGGCCCCGACCAATGTATCTGCATTAGTAAAATGAGGATTTAACAGTCGGGGCCTGGGGCCCACCGGGGGATTCACCGGTACACCGGTGGGCCATTCCGACCCTGTGTTTGACATGCCTGAACTAGACTATAGTGTGCAGACACTGTGTGTTTCCGATAGCCTTTGCTTACATTGGCCCTGTGGCCGTTGACCCTGCGGTGAAATGGCTGGATGGTTCATCCAACATACTGCAATTTACAAGGAGATTCAAGTAAATAAATTACGTAATTGGTCGTACAGTCTAACCTGGTGGATACATTAAATTTTTCTTTAGTGATGTTTGATTCAAAAAAGCTGGTCTTATGGCTGATGCTTTTGCAGCACAAGCAACATGCATGGCCACATTTAAAAAAAAAGCCAAAATTCAAGTTTTCCCAGCACGAAGCACTCCACAATGGTTGTTTGTATAAAACTTAACTTTTATTCTGTATCATCATACAGCCAATAAAAGAATTCCTGCCACCATGATGTTTGAGTGGAAGAGGGTCCGTACCCTTACGCCTACGCGTTTCGGAGGATGACCTCCTTATTCATGGCATGAAAACAAACTAAACAAATATCCTTAAATAAAATAAAACCATAAAAGGAACCCAACCTCTTCCGTTTTCATGATCACGGAAGCAGCAATTACTATAATTGTATGCAAATAGCTGAGAGGAAAACAGGTTAACGCAAGAAGCTGTAGAAAATATGGTAGAAGATAAATCTACAACGATATAAAACTTTAAGAATGAGAACACATATGTAAACATGCATATATTCTGATGTATAAAAATTCCATTGTGCAATAGAGGAGGTGGTTGGAACAAGAGCACTGAAAGACTTAAATACCGCATAGAAACATTATACATAAAGACGGGGCTGTGTCTCCGTATGTTTTAAAATAAAAAGGCTGATGGGGAGTATACATCTAAGTTTGTATGACCATACATACCAAATTGCCTTAATTCCCTCGTTCAAGATGGTGGCAGTGCAGATAAAAATGCAAACTTTATGTATAATAATGAAGAAGAAGAAGCAGGGGCGAAACGGTCCGTCGGGGCTCAGAGTGGAGGTCGCAGCTGGTGAGCAGTGGTTTATGTATATGCTTTACATCTTTTGTCCTATGTAGGTTGGCTTATGTAATACTGGCATGTGTGTGTAACTTTACATTGGTTCTGTTACCTTATATGCTCTTACTATATAGTGGTTATGTGGGTATGATTTTTGCAATGCTACAGATATTTTTCAATTAAGTGCCCTGATCTTGTGATATTGTGGGCAATAGGAGCCTATTTACATTTATATATACAAAATACAGGGCCTTTCTATACACACATTAATTGTGGCTGTTTTCATCCCCTACACCACTAGTGAGGCTTTTTTCTAGCAGATTATGCACCTGCTGGAGCTGCTCAGTCCAATGCGACCTCCACTCTTGTTGTTTGACATCTGTTGTTTTTAAATGTTTTTATGTTTTCCTGATACCAATATTCTTTACATTTAAATATGATTTAATATATGATATTTAAAAATGATACTTAGTTGGTGCTTTTAATTATTTTTATGGTGTATTCTCAGGGTAGGCTATAAATACCTGATCGCTAGGGGGCTGATATGCGGCCCCATCAGCTGTACGGAACCACTTCTGGCGCCCATTTTGTACACAATACAGGACTGAAAGCAGAAAGCTGCACCCGCTGTTTAGTTGCCTGGCAGATTCACTGCAGCTCAGCTCCCACTGACTTCAATAAGTGCCCAGATGCAGAAAAGGTGCTGGCTGATATACAGTGGACAGAGCTTTCTGCTTCTGGCCCCGTATTGTGTACAGGACTGGTGCCAGAAGTGGCTCCATATAGCTGATCGGTCTGAGGGCTGGTGTCGGCCCCCTACAGATCAGGCATTTATAGCCTATCCTGACGATAAACCATAGAAAATTATGCCTGGACAACCCCTTTAATTGTCCTCTTGAATGCCCCACACTTTAACCCCTTCCCGACATGCGCCGTAATAGTATGGCTCATGTCGGGTCTGTAACTATGGCGACCGCCCGGGAGCCGGGCGGCCGCCATAGCCGCCGGGTGTCTACTGCTTTAAGCAGTAGACAACCGGCTGTAATGCCTCCGATCGGTCCCCAGACCGATGCTCCAGGGCCGACGTCACGTTGCCATGACAGCTGGGAGCCTGTACAAGGCTCCCAGGCTTGTCTGCAAATTGTCTCTTTTGCAGGCTAGTCTATGCAGCCTGCAAAAGAGAGGATGATTTTTTGCAATACATTGCAATGCATTAGCGTTGTAATGCATTACATTAGTGATCAGACCCCCTGGGGTTCAACACCCCTAGGGGTCTAATAAATGCAAAAAAAAATTAAAAAAAAAATATAAAAAAATATAAAAAGTATTAAAAGTTCAAATCACCCCCCTTTCCCTAGAACACATATAAAAGTAGTTAAAAACTGTGAAACATATACATGTTAGGTATCCCCGCGTCCGAAATCGCCCGCTCTACAAATCTATAAAAATATTTTTCCTGTTCGGTAAACTCCGTAGCAGGAAAAATAGTCAAAAGTGCCAAACCGCCGTTCTTTCACTGTTTTGATTCTGATAAAAATTTGAATAAAAAGTGATCAAAGCAATAACATTTCCCGAAAATGGTAGAACTAAAAAGTACACCCGGCCCCGCAAAAATAGCCGCCCTATGCATCCCCGTACACTTACGTATAAAAAAGTTACGGCCGTCGGAATATGGCGACTTTTAGAAAAAAAATTTTTTAACACAGTTTCGGATTTTTTTTAAGGGGTCAAAATGTAAATAAAACCATATAAATTTGGTATCCCTGGAACCGTACCGAAACACAGAATATAGGGGACATGTCATTTTGGCTGCACAGTGAACGCCGTAAAACCGAAGCCCGTAAGAAAGTCGCAGAAATGCATTTTTTCTTCAAATCCACCCCATTCTGAATTTTTTTCCAGCTTCCCAGTACATTATATAGAATAATTAATGGTGGCATCATGAAGAAAAATTTGTCCTGCAAAAATTAAGACCTCATAGGGCTCTGGGAGCGGAGAAATAAAAAAGTTATGGGGTTTAGAAGGAGGGGAGTCAAAAACGAAAAACGAAAATCAAAAAATGCCATCGGCGGGAAGGGGTTAAAGAGGTTGTCCAGCAGAATTTATTTTATTTTGTTTATAATTAGTCCGGGGAGGTGAAAAACAAAGCACATAAAAAAAAAAAAAAAAAACACACACTCATCTGTTCCCAGTGCTCCGGTCCTGCAGTTCTGCTGCTAGTTACATGCCGGACTGGACTACGCTGGGAGACACTGGGAGCAGGAGAGTATGCTTGTGTGCTTAAAAAAAATAGAAAGTGTTTTTAAGGGCTCGTTCACATCTGCACCCGGGGTCTCCGCTTTCAGTTTTCCATTTCCTGCCCAAAACTGGGCAGGAGACAGAAACCTGCAGGCATTTTTCAAACCCATTCAAATAAATGGCTTTGGAAAGTGTCTGGCCGTGAGCGCCGGTGAGTGTTTTGTGCTCTCTGCGGTGAGACCGTTTTTTTTTAACCAGGCACAGAGTCGGACATGCAGGACTTTGTGTCCGGTTTAAAAAAAAAACGGTTTCACCGCAGAGAGCATGAAACGCCTAATCCTTGAAGGGGTTGTCCAGGAATTACAGGTTTCTACAAGGAGGCCGGTGAAGGAAAAAAAATAAAACCCACACTCACTTGTCCCTGATTCTCCTACCCCTGTCCGCTCCAGCGGTGCCAGAGAGTTTTTTCAGTCCTCGCCACATGTAACTGATGAAGTCAATCATCTGCCTCAGCAGCCTAAGGAAAGAAACCACAATATCACTCACATATGTTACATGTGACGTCACGTGTCCTTTCCTTAAGCCGCCTCAGCAGTCATGTGTGGCGATGACATCTGCCAGAACAACGCTCCGGGAGCCACTGGACCAGACGGATGTGGGAGACACCGGGGACAGGCGAGTATGGGTTTTGCTTTTTTTCTTATTTGTCACCTTTCCCTTGCAGAGAACTGTAATTCCTGGATAACCCCTTTAACCCCTTCCCGACATGCGCCGTAATAGTACAGCGCATGTCGGGTCTGTAACTATGGCGACCGCCAGGGAGCCTGGCGGCCGCCATAGCTGCCGGGTGTCTACTGCTTTAAGCAGTAGACAACCGGCTCTAATGCCTCCGATCGGTCCCCGGACCGATCGGAGGCATTAACCCCATTAACCCCATTAACCCCTCCATTATCCCCTCCATTAACCCCTCCAGCGCCGCGGTCAAAGGCGCCGGAGGCGCCATTTTGGCCGGGATCGCCGGCTCCTGGAGCATGCTCCAGGGCTGACGTCCCGTTGCCATGACAGCCGGGAGCCTTGTACAGGCTCCCAGGCTTGTCTGCAAATCCTCTCTTTTGCAGGCTGGTCTATGCAGCCTGCAAAAGAAAGGATGCTTTTTTGCAATGCATTGCAATGAATTTTTTTTAGGGGTCAAAATGTAAATAAAACCATATAAATTTGGTATCCCTGGAACCGTACCAAAACAAAGAATATAGGGGACATGTCATTTTGGCTGCACAGTGAACGCCGTAAAACCAAAGCCCGTAAGAAAGTCGCAGAAATGCATTTTTTCTTCAAATCCACCCCATTCTGAATTTTTTTCCTGCTTCCCAGTACATTATATAGAATAATTAATGGTAGCATCATGAAGAAAAATTTGTCCCGCAAAAATTAAGACCTCATATGGCTCTGGGAGCGGAGAAATAAAAAAGTTATGGGGTTTAGAAGGAGGGGAGTCAAAAACGAAAATCAAAAAATGCCATCGGCGGGAAGGGGTTAACATCTCAATATACTGAACATCACACTATAAAATACAATTCTAGTATGCATAATGGTAGACATATACAGAAGAAAACAGAAACACACACATATGCTGGATATACTTAGGCCTGGTTCACATCTGCGTTCGGTATTCCTTTTCGGGAAGTCCGCTTTAGGTTCCCCTGAAAAGAAACATATATGCATTAAAAAGTGGTGAACAATGACAACACATGGACCCCATAGACCATAATGGGGTCCATGTGTTTACCATGCAGTGTCCGCATGAATCATATGGTGAGAAAAGTGCTGCAAGCACTACTTGCCATTCAGCATCTATCTTTATCCTGCACTATATGTGGGCCTGTCAGAGGCAGTTACAGTGCCCAGGTTTGTTTTAAATTAAACAAGATAGTGACCCTAACCAATTAGTATCTCCCTAACCAGGAAATTGGAATGGGAAACTTCTTTGTGAACTGATTTATCTGAGGAGGTGCTAGTAACTATTATAAATAACAGAGATACAAGGAGAAGCAAGTAAAATAAAGCCAAACAAAAGCTGAGCAAGGGAACAGTGACTATTTTGCACTCGTGTGGATGTATTTGCAGATATCATCAAAGGTCCTTTAGCTCACTAGGATGTACCCTTTAGTGGGCGGAGATATTCTTGATTGTACAGGACAGTGTGGTAGGTGTTACACAGAAAAAGCAAGCTGTCGGGAATGGAGACTGATGGAAGATAAGGACGAGAGAAGAGAGTATGTGTGAGCAAGAGGATGGAACTGGGGGCAGATGTAGGGAGCAATTAAACTGAAGGCAGATGAAGGGGGGACATTAAACTGGGGGGCAGATGGAGGGTGACATTAAACTAGGAAGGCCCCTATGCAATGCTATGGAGGTACATTCTGAGAAGATGGGGCTTTGGACCACATTTTACTATTCCCACAGCTAGAGGGACCAGGCATGGATGCCTACTGTTCTCTGCTTTACTCATGTTGGTTATGGAGCCACTAGTAGCAGCCATAATGTTAAAGGTTTTATAGTGGGAAGGAACAAACATAAATGTGCTCTGTTTGCTGACAATTTATTGTTGAGGTTCCCTTTAACTTTGTTTTCCAACTTGTTCTATCTGATATCAAAGCTCTTCAATATCTGTCTTAGAGCTCAATGCTGTATAGTCTAAAGCTCTTAATCAACCTACAGAGGTGGTCAAACTCTTGAAACTGAACGTTGACTTTTGGTGGAATCAGTCGAGATGACTCTATTTGGGCATCTATATGACCCTATCAGTGACCACCATTTATGAGGCTTTTCTGTCATTTCTCTCCTCAGTTTTATGACAACCCATGCCATTGGGATACCTTGACGGTGTCTTGTTTGGGTAGGATTGCATTGGTTAACAAGAATATATCGCTTGATCTACTATGTGCTTTTTGATCACTCCCTACTCACATCCCTATATTGACACTGATGTACCCCAGGTGGCTAGATAATAGCAAGTAGCTAGATTGGTACAGCTAGTGCCGGTTCATATGAAATGTGATGCTCTGCAGTCAGATGGCACTTGAGCTCACAGATTGGTTGAAAATGGTGGAAGCAACTGTGAAAATATTGATCAAGACGGTTCCAGATTAGCCGCTGTTCCTTTTGAATCCACTGTCACCAAAGCACTTCCCGCACAGTAACCCTCCAGTAGAAATGGCAGCATCGTGCCAGAGAGAAGAATCAGGAGCGGAGAGAAAGCAGTTGATTCCTTGTTGGTGTAATGCCATACACATTAGAAGACCAGCCAATCTCTCCAAAAGATGTTTCATTAATGTTATGCGCAGGACTAATTTTATGGGAAGCTTATGACTATGAATTTGAAAACATAACTATATAGATAATATGGGGGGCGTGGCCTAGGCAAGCTTCAGTACAGACGCACATTCCAGGAGCTCCCGGACCCCAGCAGCAATATATAACTTTACCGGGGCTATTTTCACTCACCGGCGTCTCCCCCAGCGATGGTACGTCGGTCTGGGCGCAAAACTTCCTCCTCTTCCCAGCTGGATCCACATATGGCCCGTTTTTTACTGCCGGCAGTGCGGCCTCTCCAGCGTCTCCAAGATGGCGCCAACACGTGCTGCTGCTGCGGAGCTCCGAGACCCGCCGGCAGCGCTCACAGCTTCCCTGCCTCAGCCTCCTCTGCACTCTACATTTCAGGGACCAGATGGCTGCACTCAGATGGCTTCTGCTGCCAAGAACTCTGCTCCTCCTGCTGTACAGGTACCGATGGCCTCTCTCCCTGGCTCTCATAATGGCTGCTCCACCTCTGCTGCCCCTCTCCCTCTTCCCACTGCCCGGTGCCCTTCACCTGTAACCTCCCTCTCCTTTGTGGCTGCTCCTGTACTTCCTCCTCCTGGATCCCCTTCAGTGATGCCTGCTCCAGTGATGTCTAGTGAGTCATCCTTGCTGCCTCTGGTGCTCTCTTCTGTCCCTCCTCACAACTCAGCTCCTCAGTTATTCCCAGCATGTATAGGGGACATTTCTAATATGGGCTATGGGACTGGGGTGCCTATCCACCCCCCTGGCCCTGACTCCTTCAACGCCTCCCTGGGGGTGCCAGCCTTGACTTGTATCTCTTCGGATTCTCTGTTCCCTCCCGCGGGGTCTCAGCCTCCTCTGCAAGTGAATGCTACCTCCACAGCTGCTGCTGCCTCTGGTCAGGAGATGGACTTTTCTTCTACTCCAGCAGTCCTCCGCACCCCTCCGGCTTCTGATTCTTCTCAGCAGAATGCGTCCGCGGTGTTCCGTTCCAAACGTCCTAAGCTGTCCGATATCTGGCAGCTCCTTTACACCATGCCTACTAAAAGCGACCTTGAGGGATTGGTTCGCAGGGTTGAGGAGAGACAGGACAGGTTTTTCTCTGAGTTCAAGTCCGAGCTTCAATCTTTGGCTGAGCAAGTTGCCGTGCAGCAGCACAATACCACCTCCATTGATCACCGCCTGGCGGCTGTTGAACGTGCTTTGTCTACTCAACAGGAGTTTAATCGGCATGTCCTGCTCCAAGTCGACGACCAGGAATACTGGGGTCGCCGGAATAACATTAAGCTGCGTGGCATCCCTAATACTGTCCCTACTGCGGAGTTGCATTCTGCTGCTTCCCTTGTCTTCAACACTGTGCTATCCCGCCCGATTGACACGGAAATAAAAGTCGACAGAGTGCACCGAGTTCTCGGACCCCGTCGGGCTGCTTCCACTGAACCTCGAGATGTCCTTTGCCGAGTGCACTTTTATAAAGAAAAGGAAGAGATCCTTCAAGCGGCTTGGCGGCATGGCCCGCTCCACTTCATGGACGGCCAGATCTCTCTTTTCCCTGACGTCTCCCGCCGCACTTTGGCCATGAGGCGGCTCCTGAAACCTGCCCTGCAGCTGATTCTGGACTCGGGCAGTACATATAGATGGGGCCATCCCTTCCACCTGCAGGTTTGTAGAAATGGTGCAGTATTTGTTCTACACTCCCCCGATCAAGCGGCCCAACTGGCGTAGTTTCTGGACTTGCCTGATTTATCCCTCCCGGACTGGCTTGAGTACCCACTGCCGCCTCCTCCACCCCTCAATCCTCCCGCCTCTATGACGCGCAGTCGGTGCCAGGCGGAGGGCTCCCTGCCTGTCTCCAAGTGATGATCCGAGTTCCTGGGGTTTTCTCTTCCTGTACTGTTTGAGCTCTGCTTACTGGACGGTCATGTGCCTTATATATTTTTCATAGTCTTGGATTTCATTTTGTTCTTTTTTCAGGTGGTCCTCTTTCTAAAAGTTTTCCCTACCCCGTTGGTGGGCGTCTCGTGGCTCAGCTGCCTGACGCCCCCCTCCGGCATGTTGCGCCCCCAGATTTCTCTCCTCGTTGGGCTGGGGTGCCCCGTGGCCTGCGGCCCCTCGCCCTCAGTATCATGCTCGTGCGGGGTCCCCTTGGTCTTTTGTCCTGGTCCTCCCCCTTTTCCTCTCCAGGTCCGCTGGCCATGGTACATCTTTTGGTCCTTTGGGCCTTTCGTTTATGGTTATAGCTCCCACTATTGTTTATCACTTGTTCCATTTGGTTTTGCTGCTTGGGGAATGGGTAGCTTCGGACATCTGAACTACCTCTCCCCCACTGTTAGATAAGCTTGGCAGCTCTCAGAGTACATACTGCGGTGTGCCTCTGCGACCTGCTGTAGTGGGTATTCCCCACTGTCTATTGTTTCTCGATCCCGGATTAGCTGGGTGCGGTTACATTGTATTGTCTGTTTATTTGTTTTCCTATCTGTGTCTTCTTCTCCCTTCATCTCCCCCCCCCCCCCTTTTTTTTTTTTCCCCCTTCTCTTCGTCTTCTATCTACTCTCCTTCCTCCAGGGCCCCGGACACCTGCCATGGATTTTCTTATCTTCTCATCCATTGCTGCCAATGGTCTCGATATTCTGGAGGAACGGGCCTCCCTGCTCTGGGGTAAGAGGACTCCTGCGGAGCCAGACCTCCCCAATCTGGGCTCGCGGCAAGCTTTTTAACTTGTCCGTTTTCTTTCTTCATCGCCTGCTCCCTCGGGATTTGGTGGGCCCCTTACGAAATCCGAAGTGGCCTGTTTAGGCTCGGGCCCGCTCAGTCACTCCCTCTCTGACTTTTATTTGCTTTTCCTCTGCACTCCGCATATCTTTTCCATGTCATATGCTCATTGCGGCCGGAGCCTGTATCCCGGCCCTTTGGAAATCTTCCACACACACCCCCTCCCTCCACCATTGGGTTCATATAGTGGTAGACATCCGGATCATGGAGGACCTCACGGCCTCTCCCAGGGACGCTCATGCGGCCTACATGGCCGCCTGGATGCCCTGGCTTCTTTTTCAGGACACTCAATATTAAAAAGCTTTGTTGGGTTGAGACCTCTATTGGCAGTTGGCGTGGCTTTTGGTCTGGTGCCCTAGTTCTCTTCTTTCTCTCACCCCTCCCTTCCCCTTCTTTTTTTTTTTTTTTTTTTTTTTCTTTTTTGTTGTTGTTTTCGCATTGTCTAGTTTTGTTTAATGGCTTAAATTTCTCTGTTCCCTTCATTTGTTTTTGACGTACTCATATATTTGCTATGGGCGGGTGGGGCTGGTGCCTCTGACCTCACCCTGCCTCCATGTTGTACCTGTTCTTGTTTTCATTTAAATAAAGAATTTATTTTAAAAAAACAACTATATAGATAATATATTTAATAATATAGTCAACGTGCGGCACTGAATGATGACAGATTTATTTATTTTTATTACAGTCATTGGAATGCTGACATTTTTTCATTTTTAAGGTGGACTTCTGGTTTGGGTACAAACTCAATATATTCTAATTCACATGGTGCTAACCTTTCCACAAAAGATAACTAAAACTATAGATAAAGCTAAATAATTTGTCCATGTACAAGCCCTTTATTATCATCTTTCTATTTTTTTTTTAATCTTGGAACAGAGAAGGAGGTCCAAAACCTTAAAGAGGACCTTTCACCGATTTGGGCACAGCCAGTTCTATATACTGCTGGAAAGCTGAAAGTGCGCTGAATTCAGTGCACTGTCAGCTTTCCTGATCTGTGCCCCAGGTAAAGAGCTATTGGTCCCGGTACCGTAGCTCTTTACAGTCAGAAGGGCGCTCTTGACAGTCAGTCAGGTACGTCCTTCTCCACAGCAGCGCCTATCCCGCTGTACATTGTGAGCAGGGAGGAATGCGCCCTCCCCTCCTGATAATACTCATCTATGGACTAGCACTGTGAGCGGAGGGAGGGGGCGTTCCTCCCCGCTCACACTGTACAGCACGATAGGCGCTGCTGTGAAGAAGGACGTACCTGACTGACTGTCAGGAACGCCCTTCTGACTGTAATTTGTTATCTGTGTGTTTACATAGCGATAGGTTTATCAGCAAACTGCAATTAGTTGAACAGATTGTCCTGCTGGCAGAGCAGTGAGTAAGTGCTTCAATTATAGATGACCAACTAATAGCAGATGACTGCCAGTTACTAGCGCTAAATTAAAATTGATATTGTATCTCTAGAAAAAATAGCAAGGTATATTATATATGATTAAGAAACTCCATAGTTTATTAGATGGAAAACACTTAGTATAGAGCTATATAATGAAACTATATAGGGAGGCTAGATGAATAAAGGGACCGGACAAAAATTGAAAAAAATAATAATAATAATAATGAAAAAATGTAAAATAAAATTATAATAAAAAAATAAATATAATCTAATAATGAAAAAATAGAATCATAAATACTTTGTTGCGTCAAGCCTTCCAGGCCTGCATACTTAATGAAAGTCTCCAAAAGAACAAATTGAAGGATCAATTATACATCATTGCGTCAACCAGTATTAGTCGGCGCACCCAATGTGCTGGAAATGTGAACAGAGCTTTAGGCAACTTAAACACGACGGTGCATGTTACACCACCCATACTTCCACAGCTCCATTCATTAGGACCAGTGATCACAGTCCACAAAATGGACAGGAATAAGGCCTATCCTGAGTTTTGCTCATGACTTGCGACCCCATACACCAGGCTGTGAAAATACTCTGTCGTGCCTATGGTGCCATAGAAATGAATGGGTCATGAAAAACACGGCTAGCACATTGACTGTGTGCCTGGTTGTGTGCATGAAGCCTTACTGTATAATAAGAATGGAGATGCACACACTATCGGCCATGTGTAACATATTTATATTTCAAGCTCTTTACATTTCTCTCATGACATGACTTTAATGTTAATGTTTTTGATCTGTTTTTTATATGTGACTTTCAATGCTGAGTTTTTTTCCTAAATTTCTATTAATTAGCAAGATCTCATGATACAGAATACATGTAATATATTTTACTGCAGTATAACTGGCACTGGCATGTGCCGCATGACTTATCCTGGCATGTGCCGCAATAGAATCCCAGCATGCGGCTACAAACCTGGAAAAGAAACGTCAGTTGGTGCCAGTCAGCGATTGCTCTTATAGAGATTAGACCGGCTCCCTATTGCTCCCACTTGCGAGAAAGCGACAGAAGCGACAGGTTTTTTTTACTACAGATTCCTGATCGACACCTGCGGATTAAGAAGAGAACCGCTAATAGCGAGTCACCAGAGGTAAGATATCATCACTTTATTGTTAAAATCCGGATTTATGTCCCCTGGAATGTGACAATGAGGGGCCCCCTGTAACTAGATAATAGAAATGGTTTACACTGTGTGAGATATAGTAGATGGCTTGGATGTACATGGATAAGCCTGGGAGACTACAGGGGAAACGTAACTGAATTGGGTGCTCATGGTGTAATGTGGGGAATATTGGACGCTTATTGATGATATAGAGAAACATGGAGGATCATTCCAGTCATTCCTGACATAATAACTGTTACAGAGATTGTATGGAATTAGGAAAAGTCTCTTTTATTAGACACACTGTTACTCCCTATCCAGTACATGGTGCTGAGCTGAGATAACAGACAAACCATTAGCTGACATTGTTTCCAAAATAGCAGATCCTTTTGGTTAACATTTCATGTCTGTCACTAATAAAAACTTATATTTTTATGAGACATCTTTAAAGGGAGTCTGTCATCTGAATATTCAATGTTAAGCTACCACAGGACCTTGTAGGTCCCATCCCCCTCACCAAGCTACTACCTCCATATTGGTGAACTGGCCAGTGTTGTGGTGTTAGATTTTCCTAAGTTTATGCTTAAACTTCTCTGTAAGGTCTTGTTAAGTCATATTACCAAGTATTTGTGTACAATTTTCTTTCTCTTCACATTTCCCTGGAGGAAGAGAAGATGAAGCGGAAGAGGAAGAGACAACGTATGAAGTATGAAGAGGAGTCGTAAGTGCAATAGTGTTTATCACTGTATTACAAAGATCTGTCAATGGTGGCCTGTCCTTAGAATAGGTCATCAATATCAGATCAGTAAGAGTCCGCCAACTGACACCACCACCATCATCTAATTTCCACACAGAGCCAGTAGAAGATGGCTTCATCCACTATGTAGTGGCCTTGTAGTTCTATGGCAGCTCAGCTCCCATTCACTTATAGCACAGACACTACACAGTTTAAGGAGCCATCTAAGGAGCCAACTCTGTACCCATATCATCTGATCCATGTGGGAAGGGGGCGGTCTGATGTTGGAGCTACTGATTTAATATTAATGACCTAACCTAAGGATAGCACATCAATATCTAACATTGGAGAGACACTTTAATACGAGATACACCCATGAGGAGAATAAATAGTAAAAACCTCTATATCCCATAATATTAATTCATAGCCATGTTGTGGCCCATTATAGTCCCATACATGTCCTTTTTTACCATATTATGCAACTTGGATAAAGCGTAATGGGTCACATGGGAATTAATATCTGTTTCTTCTCTCACAGTTCACGGCCTGACCCCGAGGAGGAATCCAAGAAGCAGAAGATGGATGACAGCTTGCAGAGAGAACAGACTGCTTTCTTCAAACTCCTGGGTAAGATACTCTTTCCAGCCCGTGGCAAACTCCAAAAATTTCCAGTTCAGTTGAACCTGAAATTTTTGGAAAATTTGTTGGGGCCACAAGGGGGTTCTATACTGTGTGGAGGGGGCCAATATGGGATATTATACTATGTGAAGGGGCCACTACTTAAAGGGGTATTCCCACGTCACATACCAGTCTTCGTTGCTGTAAAATCTTCTGTCTTCCTGCTTTGTTGCATCATTGGTGGGCGGGGTTACATATGCAAAGCCAGCGGCGAGATGCCGCTGGCCCTGCGTGCACGCTCATAGGTGGTGAGACCAGTCTAGTCTTCACAGTGCGAATACAGACCCGGCATCCGCTGTAATAGAGAGGCGGATGCCGGGAAGTGTAGCAGGCATCTGTGCCAGCGTCTAACCCTCCCCAGCATCCGCCTCTCTATTACAGCGGATACCGGGTCTGTATTGGCGGCCCCTTCCCCCCAAAGGGTAAACTACTCCCCCCTCCAGGCTCGCTCCCGTGCACTTAGCCCCTCCTCCCTTCCCCCTGAGAGCAGCAGATACATCACTTGACTTATGACCAGATAAGTCAAGGGATGTGTCAACAGAGAAATGAATAAAGTAAGATAGTGGACAAACAAAGCAGTTTTGCTGAAGCAATGTATTTAGGAAAAGTCTTACATTCACATTAACAAGCAGTATAGATAGGATCCTTGTGATGGGACAACCCCTTTAACATTATACTGTGGAAGGGCTACTATAGTACATTATACCACATGGAAGGGCTGCTATGGGACATTATACCATGTGAAGGGGCCACTATGGGACATTATAGTGTGTGGTGAGGTCACTATGGGACATTATACTGTGTGGAGAGGCCGCTATGGGACATTATACTATGTTGGGGAGGGCCACTATGGGACATTATACTGTGAGGAGGGGCCACTATGGGACATTATAGTGTGTGGTGAGGTCACTATGGGACATTATACTGTGTGGAGAGGCCACTATGAGACATTATACCATATAGGGAAGTACTATGAGACAATATACCATGTGGAGGGCCACTATGGTTCATTATAATGTGTATGGAGGCCACTATGGAAAATTATAGTGTGTGAAGAGGCCGCTATATCACATTATATCACATGAGGAAGGTGCGGTAGGCTGTTGTCTTGTGACTACTTCACTATTTTAATATGAAATACAAATAAAGATTCAGAAAGATTTTTTTATTCTACTTCGGATTTGGCATTCGTTCTTCTGGTTGAGGCGAATTTTACAGTTGTTATATATCACATTATACTGTGTGGAAGGGCCACTATGGAGCATTATTCTGTGTGGAGGGGCCACTATGGATCATTATTCTGTGTGGAGGGGCCACTATGGAACATTATTCTGTGTGGAGGGGCCACTATGGGACATTATACTGTGTGGAAGGGCCACTATGGGACATTATACTGTGTGGAGGGGCCACTATGGAACATTATTCTGTATGAAGGTTTGTTTTTTGAGAAAAACATAGACAGTTTTCCAGTAAAAAATGCATGCATTTTTTTGTGCAAAACCGCACCATGTGAATGCAACTTTCAGTGACCTAAGACTGTATGCAGCTATAGCTACATTCAGATACATAGTATGTCACCAGTCTAAGGATGCTGCCACACGGTGCTCCTGGACACATACATTTACCACCAATTGGGGGCTATACATGGACTTTCATTGCTTGTAATGGGAAAGTACAGGTGCATCCTGGGAAATAACAGTAAGCGCATGCGTCCAGAAGCATCTCATGGCAGCACTTCTGTGTTATGGATTGTGGTATATGACTTTAGTATAGGGGTCGTCAGCCTTACAATTATTGCACGGCACCCACAGTACCTTATCTTTGTATTTTTAATCTAAAACGACACACCATACAAAAAAAGTTGCCAACCCCTGGTCTAAAGAGACTATTGGATAGTGGGGCGGCCGCAGGCTACTATTATAAGGCTGGGAAGGACTGAACCATGACCTTTCCCGCCCTGATAATTTCAGGCTTCTGCTATTTGTTATATCTGGCTGGTTATGAAAAACTGCTTGGACCCCCATGTCATTTATATTAATTATTAATTCAATTAAATATTTGTTTATTTTTTAAACAATGACATGGGGTAGGTATTCTTTTGTAGCCTTGTACTGTCGGGAAGATGGGGGGTGGGTGTTCCTCACTGACCAGCTATGATGATAGGCTGTAAGGCCCAACTTTCTGACAGTAAAGAGATATTGGTGCCAAAACTCATGACTAATATCTAATATCTCCAGTACCTGGCACATACCGAGAATGCCAACAGCGTACTGAATTCAGTTGTCGGCTTTTTAGCGGTATGTACTACCGCACATCTCTAAGGACATGAAAGGTTCTCTTTAAAAAATCTTATTTTGCACATGTGAGTATTTCCGAGGATTATATTGAGGTTGTTCTTTTTTCTACAATTTCTCTTATTGACATATTGTAATAAATATCCTTTGAAGCAATATCCCCCGCTATTCTTCAGGAAAGTTACTGTTCACCCTGCAGAACTGCTGTGGAGTTTATTATGTATATTCATTAAGTTTATTATTATTACAATGTCTTATATTATGGAGATTTAGTATACTTATATACAGAATATAGTATAGTATATAGAATACAATATATCAGTAAAAGTATACACAAAGATAAAGCAGTTTGTTCCTTTGCTGTAGATATAAAGGTGTTCTGAACATATCAGAAGGTATTGATGAAATACATTAACCTATTATCTTATTTTTGTTACTTTGATAGACGACAAGGACATCAAGCTATATCTAGACAGGGACAGATGTCTTAAGACCTCGGACAAGGTATTATTATATAGAGGGAAAGAATAGAAAATATTTCTGAGCTCTGCAAACTATGACCTGATATCAGTAGTAGATACTATACAAAGATATATAACCCTAATCTATGCGGCGGTCAGGTTGTAACTAGATATCAGTAAATACAAGAATATACTGAGCTCATATATCTGTACTGCATACTATTATTAGGAAATCTATGACAAACTACTAACTCTCCTTTTATCCCATTAATATCTCCTGGCGATGGTCCTGATCTACTTCAGAAGAGCGAAGCTACGTGTAGAGGAATATCGCCAGTATTTCTTTCCTTCTCTGTAAGTTTCTATTATTATTATTAATCCTATCTGTACCTATGGTATGTGTTTTAGAGAAGACAGTCATCAAATTCCCTTTATAGGCTTTTAACAGCCATTAATTGTACAACCATAGATCGGCGTGCTGTTAATGTAGTGCACCACAGCACTGTATACTAATAACATAGCATGCCATTCATACACTACTACATACCAGCAGTATATTAGCAGTAACATCCGGACACCAGAACATGTCACCGCACCCTATCTCTGGCCAGTGACTGGCTGCAGTGGTCACATCTTCCTGTGTTAGGACATCATTGCTGCAGCACAGCAGAGACCAATGGGGTCCCTAGCAACATTGCGACTGGAGCAGGAGGGGATCGATAAGGTAAGTACGTCTTGTGTTATTTGTTACAAAACTGAGCTGTTTTTAAAATTATTTTAATTGCCTGGGAACCCCTTTAACATTAGTGATATCACCACCTTCTTCTCCTCATTATCTTCTTTTTACATGTTCTATCATTTCTTTGCCCTACTTTTTATTTATTCCAGGTTTTTAGCCAACCAGTTTGAAGAGGATCTGCAATTTCAACGGGAGATCTACGCCTGGACCCCTGGACGGACATTGAAGATGAAGAGGATCCAGCTGCTTCACCTTCGTGACCTAATGCTCATCAAGATGGACTTCAGAGCTTGGGTAGAAAAAGAAACCTGCGATCTGGTGTGTAGCATAAAACAGAAAGATGTAAACTTTGAACTAAGGCTTGTGATGATTATAATAATTCTAGATTATGTTAAATTCTAGATCATGGCACAAGACCCCGACCACTGGGCATGGAAGAGACAGAGAGAAGACCATCACAGCCTGGCTATACGCTGGTTCAGGAGGGATTTTACAGAATTCACCATAAGAGGCCCATGGACCACCCTTCCAACCTGCTCTCTTTGTAACCCCATTCTAGATTCGAGCAAGGAAGAAGAGGCAGAAGACTCTCATCATCAGACAGACGCAGAGGAGGAACCCGGAACATCAGCTATAATCATTTCAGGTAAGTGTATCCATTGTGTGGAAGAGAAATTCAAGTCAGGGGCCATTCACATGACATTTCTGCTGTCCGTTAAGCAGATCTGTTCAACAGATATGATTTTTAAATAGTAAAAATGGATAGAAATACAAATATTCATCCGTTTTTACATTAAAATACAGATCAGTTTGATTGAACAGAGCCATGAATACTGGTGTGTAGACATGGATAAATCTCAAAAGATTTCTTTTGACAAATATTTGTGAAGTTCACCCCTCCCCCACATGGTTTCCAAAAGTGCTATTATTATACTCTTGGGTCTCCTCAGACCCCAAAATATAATAAGACCAAGGAGGTGAATGAAAATAACAAATAGTCCATTTGCATCTTATTCTGGCCTCATCCGCTCGCTGGATGACATTACGTGCTCCTGGGTCCCAGATGAGACTTGTGTTTTGGCCTCAGTGGTGACATGGGACATTCTGACATCACACACCATGTGACCGATGAGGGCCAATCACAGGCCTCAGTGGTGACCTGGAGGTGCATAATATCATCCAGGGACCAAAAGAGACCAAAAAAGATGCCAGGAGGCCACTGGAGAAGTGAGGAATAGATGATTGTTATTTTCATTCACCTCCCCTTGGCCTCCATATATTGTACTCTAGGGTCTGAGAGGTCCGCACAGTATATATTTCTATTCATTGTTCATTTGGAAGGATGATGAAAAGTGAGGTATGCCGCACTTCTCTGTCCATTATATACAACAGAATATGACGTACTGGAGCTATAATTGAGTCAGAAGTACAGTATACACTTTTGACATTTGTTTTACAAACAGAAGTCTATGGGGATGTTGAACAACACATTTTGACTTTTTTTGGATTGAAATGTGTCTGCACATCTGAAAGAAAATATGTGATGTGAATGTATCCTAACATACAAATCTTAGAAGCCAAACCCTAACAGTTGAATGAGGTTCTGTGGCAATGTTGCAGAGACCCCTACCCCTTTATTCTTCATACTGGAGGTCGGGAACCACATCTATGGGATTGTTATGGCATATTGTAGGACCTGAAATACCTTTTCAATAAGAAGTTGATATAGAAGAGCTTGGTAACATTGCTGTGCTTCTATTCTATAATAAATGTGTTACTTAAGTTTTCCTTCTATCATTTCTACTTAAATGTACAGCAACCAAACCAAGAAGAAGAAGAAGAACTAAGAAGACACGATGGACACGTCCAAAGAGAAGAACAGCACAGGATGGATGAAGACCTAAACCAAGAAGAGAAGTATCCTCCATGTCACACACACATAAACACACTCGTTACATCACTATACACAGTCACTGCACATACACACAATCATCACACACATGCATACACATATACACTGATACATGCTCTAGCGGTCGCCTCCCTTAGTATGCCCAGAGGAGGGGCAATACAGTGGCCATGGTTTCCCTGCAGGTTTCCTCCACTGGGGGTTTTTCCTGCCCTGAGTGTTGCTGTACGCTCTTCGTGAGTGATGGGAGGTAACCAGCACATATAAAAATAGATAGAATAAAATACATAGAATAAACTTCACATTAACTTTCTTTATTGTGTCTGCATTATTTATTCTATTTTTGTTTGAGAAAAATTTGTGTGAAAATATTTAATTTACAAACTAAACCCAGAATGTAGATGATGTGAGTGAGGGTTGTGTAACGTGAGTCCCATTTTATAGGTTCTTTCTGACTCCCAAATAAAGTTAGAGTAGTTACAGTCGGCCACAACTTTTCATATCTACAATACAAGTAAACTGCACTGTATGGCAGATTTCTATCTATAGGGTATTCAGGGGTAGCAGTCACATCCAGGCCCTGATACTAAATTGATACGCTAAAGTGATTAGCGTATATTACAAATAGCACATGATAGTTGGGCGCAGTTACACATGTCACTCTGCTTTATGTACTTCAGTACATTTCTCACTATACGGCTTCTTCCTTCTATAATAGTGTGATATCTTAGGCCTGGTCTATATGTACTGTATATGTGGAATTGGTACCTTGTGGCAATATACAGTACATATATAGTAATACATGTGGATGGGGCTTTCAAAATGCCATCAACACGTAGCAGGGAAAATAATCAGCACTGATCAGCATTCTACACATTTTCACATTCACGTCATGCTCATCATTTCGTCAATAAGCAGCAGATGTTCTATAGTCTACACCAGTGGTGAACCTAGACTTTCTGCTGCCTGAGGCGGGCGATCAAAAGATGACTCCCCCCCCCCCCCCGGACTGAATACCGGGGGTGGGTGTTCATCTTTTGATCATCCACCTCAGGCAGTGGGGGAGGGGGGAGTGCTAGTGGTAACATTACAGTAAATATAATGCAGTAATATTTGGTTCAGTAATACTCACAAGAGACGTCTTCCCACGTGTCCCGTCTCTTCCCTTTGAACCGCCATGACCACTTCTTCCAGCTGTGACTTGACTCTGAATTCCATCCACATTTCTCTGACTGTAAAATGCCAAGGTTTCAGCAAGGAGGCCGGGGAAGGTGAAAAATAAAACCCACACTCACCTGTCCCTGGTCCTTGCACCCCTGTCTGGTCCAATGGTGCCCCAGGGCTTGTTCCAGCGGCAGTCCTCAACACAAATAACCAATGAGGCCAATCAGCGGCCACAGCAGCCTAAAGAAAGAAACTGGGATGTCTCACATAAGTCACCTGTGATGTTACGTGTCCTTTCCTTTGAATGCTGATCAGCCTCAGCAGTCACGTGTGGCAAGGACTTCTGCCAGACAAAGACCCCGCCGCTGGACCGGACAGCCGCAGGAGACATTGGGAACAGGTGAGTACAGGTTTTCTTTTTCTTATTTTGCACCTTCTCCAACCTTCTTGCAGAAAACTGTAATTCCTGGATAACTCCTTTAACATCTCAATATACAAAGGTCTGGGTCACATCTGCATTTGGGCCATTCCGTTCCCCGTTCCGTATTACAAAGATGGATAAACCCTTTAAAAATTTGTCCAGGAATTGGAGCGACCCATGTGGTGGGAGGGAGGTGTAAAATAAAAAAATAAATAAAAAGCGCCTTCACCTGTTCCTGTTGCTCCGTTGTTCGCTGCCAGTGTCCATTCAGTCTCACGCCGGTGCCTCCTTGCTGGGAGTCCTACACCTCATGGGACCACTGAAACCAATTAGATACAGGATTTCCAGAAATGAGGCCATGACACCTAACAGACACAGGCAGGGGACAAAGGAGTGCTGGGGACAAAAGCTCAATGAAACACACTGTGGAAAAAATATATTGAGATTCACTGCAATTTTTTTCCTACAATGTTTTTTTAGCTGCATCTCGCTGTTGCGCCTAATCCTTAAAGAAGACCTTTCACCATCTGGGGCACATGAGGTGTAATACACTGCTAGAAAGCCAACAGTGCTCTGAATTCAGCACACTATTGGCTTTCACGTTCTGTGCCGGTACCGTAGATCTTCATCGTCAGAAGGGCGTTATGACAGTCAGTCAGGAACGCCCTTCCTCACGGTAGCGTCTATAGCACTGTACTGTGAGAGGGGTCGTTGCTTACCAGCCAGCAATGACGCTGAGCGCCTATAGCGCTCTCACAGTACAGGGCTATAGGCGCTGCTGTGAGGAAGGGCGTTTTGGACTAACTGTCAGAAACGACTTTCTGACAGTGAAGAGCTACAGTACCGGCATCGATAGCTCTTCACCGGGGGCACAGAATGGGAAAGCCGAAAGTACGCTGAATTCATTGCACTGTCAGCTCTCTAGCAGTGTATTAAACCACATGTGTCCCAGGAGGTGAGAGCTCCTCTTTAACATCTCAATATACTGTACACCACACTATAAGGATAAGGCCTAACACAGCGTCCCGCAGCAAAAAAGCGCCTTGGTGCCGACACATCAGCTGTGCATTTGTTTCAGTCAAGGAGGATTGTTGGCAGCGGATTAATCTTTGCACTATCCAGGTGTTCAACAGTAAATATCTATTTATTCAGGAACAAGGATAATACATGTTACAAGTTGTATTTAGTAGCTTAGTATCTCAGCTTCTTGTCTGAGCTTTCATGTGCTCTGCTTTTGCTGCAGTTATAATACACTGTTACAGTTCTGTGTATATATATATATATATATATATATATATATATATATATATTTTAAACGACAGAACCTCTAGTCTGCAGAACACTGCAGCCAGGTCCACAGACCCAGTGGGTGGCTGTGTGTCTGAACTTAATGTGAAGAGTGCAACAAATACGGGCAGTGGTGCGGTGCGGTACTCAATGTGAACAGGGTCTGAAACAAACAAGGCTGCCAAGGGTTAACTCACCCCAGGTCAGCAACAAACATGCTCCTGCAACAGCTAGGAGTTACCAAGTAAGTTTGACAGTATAAACAGGCTATCTCAGAGTCCAAACCTGCTGCAGCTCCACAGGCTGGAACAGTGTCTACTGCTCCTAGCCCTGGTGCAGAGCTGACAGTTCAGAGTTTACAGGTCCTAACTAACAGCACCCAGATAGAAGCAGAGGTAACCCCAGAGGTATATGTCAGTGTGCTTCTGACATATACTTTCCCTATTAGGAAGTATATGTGTGAAGCACACTGTGTACCTGCAGCATCGGCTAACAGAGAGCAGCCAGCGCAGGGAGCTGCAGCTACTGATAGAGGAAGCACCACTCAGCGATCTCAGGAAGCTCCTCCTCACCCCCCTTCTCTGGCTGCCCTCTGTCAACCAATGAGAGGGTGAGGAGAGCCTAGGAGGCGGAGCTTATCGCTGTACAGAAGATCCCTGCCATCCTGCATCTTGCATACATGAGAGGGAGAAGAGGAAGCTTCAGCAAAGTGAAAGTAAAGAAAGAACACGCAGGTACAGGCTGGAGGGGGGAGGGGGTTACTATACCTATTAATGTCAGGTATTTGGAGTTATTCATTTAGTTTTGGTAACTCCATGTGCCTCATATTAATAGCAACTAACCTCATCATGTCCCTCACATTAACCCCCTGTGTACTTCACCATAAGGGTTACTGATGTGTGAGATATATGGGGTACTAATCATGAAGATACTTCATTATTACCTCCATGTCTCTCACATATCAGTAACTCTTATGTGAGGCACACAGGGGGTTAATGTGAAGGACATGATAGGGTTAATTGCTATTATTATGAGGCACATGGAGTATCTTAGAGGGCGTTCACACTACCGTCAGTGTCCGCTGCTAATGTCGTTCAAAATCTTGCACGGACATTAGCAGCGGACAGTAGCTGTGTCCGTGACATTCTGCATTCATTTAAAGGGGCTCTATCAGCAAAATTATGCTAATAGAGCCCCACATAAAAAGGCTATTCAGGCACCGTAAATGTTATATTAAACCCCGGTTCCATTTTTAAATAAAAGCATTAAAACATATATGCTAATCGTACCTGAACGTGCACCATGGCCGGGGATGCACAATGCTACGTCATCTTCGGGCCACGCCTGCCTCTTCTGTCTTCTTGTAGTTACGCCCTCTGGTTCCATGTCTTCTCTCGTCTTCTTGTCTTCAAATCCCGCGCCTGCGTAGTAGCGCTTCCCTCCGGAGCACTACTGTGGAGGCTCACTTGCCAGTCCCCGTAGAACTACATGAGCGTACTGCATGCTTGCAAACTGCCATTAAGTAAAATGGCAAGTGAGCCTGTGCAGTAGCGATCCGGAGGGAAGCGCTACTATGGAGGCGCGAGATTTGAAGACCTCAAGCCGGAAGAAGACCAATAGGAAGCCGGCAGAAGAGACGGGACCAGAGGGCGTCGCTCCAAGAAGACAGAAGAGGCAGGCGTGCCCGAAGATGACGCGGCATCGTGCATCACCGCCCCCGATGCACATTCTGTAAGATTTGCATATATGTTTTTATGCTTTTATTTAAAAACGGGACTGGGGGTTAATATAACATTTACGGGGCCTGAATAGCCTTTTTAAAGCCTATTCACGCATATGTGGGGCTCTATTAGCATAATTTTGCTGATAGAGCCCCTTTAAATGGACATTGGTTGCATTGTTTTACACTCCATGCCTGTCCTAAAGATGTCCGACTTTTCAAGCAGACCTACATGTCGGGTTTTTGTATTTAGGGCCCCGCCCCAGTCAATTGCCCAGGGCCCCGCAAAGCCTGGATCCGCCGCTGATGTCATTTAAATCTTAATACCACTACCAACACGTTCATATCTTCCTTAACAACCCCCTCTGAGGAACCCAACCCTTTACCCATCTCTGTTGACGTACACCCGATTTCTGACTTCAACCCTACTCACCATAGAGGTCCAGCTATTGAGACCTTTTTTGCAAAGGTGCATAAGGACCAACAAGACTTAGCTACCAATCACCAAACTAGCAGTCACAATCTCACTCCCTCTGAACTCAGAGCCCTAAAAGAAACTGAAGACAAATAATGAGATTGTTATCTGCTCTGCAGATAAGGGTGGTGGAATAGTTCTCCAGAACACTGTGGATTACAACAAAGAAGAGGCCTTACGCCTCCTTGATGACCCTGTGTTCTACGAGTGCCTTTCCATTAATCCTTTACACAGCTACACCATCGAATACAAACTTCTAATTTCCGGAGCTAGGGACCGTAACCTACTCAATAAAAAAAAGAGGTCAAGTTCCTGCAAATCATAGAACTACCACTCCCCTTTTTCTATCACCTTCCCAAAATCCATAAATCTCTCACTTGTCCCCTGGGCTGTCCAATAATTTCTGGAATAGGGTCACTGACTAGCAATCTATCTTACTTCATAGATCTTCATCTTCAACCGTTAGTTCTCAATTATCCACCTTATCTCAAAGACTCCCCTCAGCTAATCAAGGAACTCCACAACCTCAACAGTCACCATACTCCCGCCATACAATGGACCCTACTTACTGCTGATGTGTCAGCTCTATACACGAACATCCCACACCATAAAGGTTTAACCACTATCGTCCATTTTTTATCTTCTAACCCTGCCATGCCCATAGACCAAAAGCAATTCCTACTGTCCAGCATTGAGTTTATTCTCACCCATAATATTTTTTCATTCCAAAACATAATTTATAGGCAAACTAGAGGTTGTTCTATGGGGACGCGTTTCGGACACTCATACGCCAATCTCTACATGGGGCTTTTTGAAAATATACACATTTATCAATCAGGCTACTATCAAACACATATTGCTTTATTCAAACGATACATTTATGACCTTATTTTTATATGGAAAGGCAACAAATCATCAGCCCTTGACTTCCTTGCAACCCTAAACAATAATGATTTCAGCCTGACATTCACTCATCACTTCTCCATCAATACAACAGAATTTTTAGATTTGCTAATCTCCATCACTCCCATGGGTTCGTTGTCCACGTCCACCTTTTTCACTAGTTGACAATGCATACCACCAAGCCTCCCAACTCGGTCAATCTACACAAGCCATACAGCAAAAGTTTCATTACCACCTTCAATTCAGACCATCAACACCATATGACCACTGAGGCCAATCAGTAACTTCTGAGGAATTCCGGGAGAGACTCAGGAGAAGCTGCCAGAACAGAAGAACCAGGACACATGGGAGGACACTAGAGCATTGGGGACAAGTGAGTCTGCATGTTTTAAATTTTTTTCAATGCCCTCAGCTGATTTAAAAGATAAAAGGGTTGTCCCTTTCTGCCTGGATAACCCCTTTAATATTAAACATTAAAAATTGATCCAGTATTTTCCTTCAATGATCTTTCTTTTTGAATGGAGAAAAAGTCCTGCAATTATGGCTTTTTTCTCTTTCACGAAGACCGATCCATGACAAAAAGGATGCATATGGACCACAACTAATCATTTTAAACACACATTAAAAATCAATGGAAGTTTTAAAGTATCCGTTCCAGTATTTTTTTCAGAATTTTTGAGAACAAAAAATTTATGCCACAACACAG
The DNA here is from genome assembly GCF_031893055.1 of Leptodactylus fuscus. NCBI lineage: Eukaryota > Metazoa > Chordata > Amphibia > Anura > Leptodactylidae > Leptodactylus > Leptodactylus fuscus. Next base: position 159,866,486 of record NC_134268.1, read on the forward strand.
ATGTGAATGCACTCTTATACTGTCCATAGCAAAGCATTACATAAATGTAACACTTTTTTTAAATATACTCATAGAAAAAAAAAGTTCTTTAGGCTGAGGCCCCATGTTGTACAAACACAGCTTTTTTGTTGCAGATTTTGATGGGGGGGGGGGGGGGGTTTGAGCCAAAGCCAAGAATGGCTACAAAAGGAATATGAAATATACAGTATAGGAAGTTCCTATATTTCTCCCTTTAGAAATATAGGGTCAGTTCACAGAGAGTTTTTTGGCAAGGATTTTTTTTTTTCAATTCTGATTCTTGGCAAGGATTTTGAGGCTGAATCCGCCTCAAAATCAGTCTCCAAAAAAAGCCTCCCAATAGAGTTCTATTGGGAGGCTTTTTTTGGAGGCTGCTTTTGAGGCGGATAATCAAAACATGATCAAAATATCAGACATTCCACAAATGTATACACATAAATACCTTAAACATATTTGTACAAGGAAACATAAAAAAATTACATATTTCGGATTCTGACAACTAAAATTATTTTTTGCATTTCTTAAAATTTAAAACGTAAAAAAAATTATATAAATTTGATATTGCTGTGATCGTGCAGACGTAAAGAATATAAGGAACGTGTCATTTTTACTGCACAGTGAAAGCTGTAAAAACAAAACCTGTAAAAAAAAAAATGGCGCATGTGCAGTTTCTCTAATTCCACCCAATTCTGGATTTATTCTAGCTTCCCAGTATATAATATGGAATAATAAATGGTAGTTTTATGAGCAGACAATTTGTCCTGCAAAAAATAAGCCCTCATGTGGGTCTATGAACAACAAAAAAACATTATGGCTTTTGAAAGGTGGGATATAAAAAAAATGAAAAATGGCTGTAGTCAGCGGTTAATGAAAAGTGCTAATATTGTACAAAAGTAGTAAAATATTAAAACAATATATATACACTGTCTACCAATTATTTGGACACCCATGCAAATGAAGATATCTGTGGTCATGATGTACGTCACGCCTTCCGCTGTTAAATAGGAAACAGCATTGGCATTAGTCGCATGCAAGATGTCACGAAGTGCAGAGTTGTCAGATTTTGAGAAGGAGGTAATTGTGGGGTACCACAGAAATGGTCGATTCTTAAGGTACATAGCAAGTGAACTGAATTACCCAAAATCGACAGTGGCCTATGTGATTACGAAGTGGAAGGTGAATGGAGATTGTCGGAATGTGCCCCGAGTCAGCAGACCCCCGAAATTGGAAGACAGAGACCGATGAGTGCTGGCCAGAGAAACCGCACCCAACCGATGGCTCACATACACCAGGAGTTTCACCAGGCATCCGGGAGTATTGTGTCGATCAATACCATCTATAAGGAAGCATCTGCTGGGTTCTACCTACTATTGAATAGAAATAATTGTTGTTTTTTCATTCTACCACAGGTGGCCAAACACTTATTGGTAGACAGTGTACATGCATATATTCCAATAATTGCGCCAACTCACAGAACTCTGTTATTTATGCTGCATGGTAAATGGAACATATTTAAAATTTTGTGAAGTTGCTGTTTTTCCATTCTGTTCATCAAAAAAAGCTAGTAAAATTAAATCAATACCCTAAATGAACCATGAATTGGTGCCTTTGAAAAATAAAAAAGAAACAAACAGCTACATTAATGGAGAAAATAAAAAGTTATGGCTTGGAAAGCAGTAATAATAAAAATAATAATAAAAAATTCTTACTACTTCTTTCTCGAAGAGAACAATATTAGGGGTTATGGACTCTAGATTTTAAGGACACATTGATCCAGGGTTTTTATACTGACTGCAGATTGGAGTTGAGAAGGAATTTTTTCCCCTGAAATGGGGCAATTGGCATCAGCCTCATGGTTTGGTTGTTTTTTTTTTTTGCCTTTCCCTGGATCAACACTGTAGGGGATTGTAGGGTTATAGGTTGGACTTGATGGATTGATGTCTTCATCCAACCTCATCTACTATGTAACTACTATGTAACCATGTACTAAAAACTTAAACTAGACTAGTCTTAGCTCGGGCCCCCCAGTGACGTAAATGCTGTGAAAAAAACTGCGTTTTACAGTCCCTGCACAGCGAATCCCATCCACAAATAAGCACAATGGACACGCTGCAATTTCCAAAACTAAGCTGTTTTGGAGATCACAGCATGTCAATTATGCCTTACGGAAACCCCGGCGGTTTTTCTATAGGAAACCTCTGCAAACTTCCTGTGAAAAGCGCTGCGGGAAAAACAGCGATAGGTTGCTGCCATAGGGCTTTAGCCTTAAGAAGCTTAAAAGAAGTCCCAATATATCAGTATTGCAGATACAGGCTTTGGAATTGTAAAATATCTTGCCACCAGTCTTGACTTGGCTGCTTATGAAATCCACCAGGACATTGCTGAATGTAAACCATGTATTCACTTTACATAGCAAAGAATATCTACATTGCAGCGTACCATTACTTCAATTTGATAATTTATTACCAGTTAACAAAATACTTTAAGCATCAAAGGAAGGCCGGAGCCAGTCATACTATTTAAAGCCAGTTAATTTCTTTTAATGATATAAAACATGGCCTTTAGGAACAAAATGAAAGGCTTAGCTCAGTCATGTTTAATGTAAGTCATTGACTGTACACAGTCAGTTCAAACAGCAGGCGACGCTCAGCACTAAATCATGCAAAAGACTCATTTGTACTGTGTAAAACCTCCGGAGGACTGAACTAAATGTGTAAATAAAGTGAAAAAGAGCCAACTAGCGTTCCAAATGCAGAATAGAAAGTGTGAGAAATAGGCAATAACTAGCCAATGCAACATATATGAGTTGCTTTTGCTGCTTGTTCTGCATTTATTATGTAGGTCTGTTCACATTTCATTTTGTGAATTCAAAAATGACCCCAGACGGACGCCTGTACAGTTAAATAGATCTGTAACCTGTACTCTTTTTGTCAGAGTTTGGCACCTGGTGTATTCACAATATACACTTCTGATAAAAGAAAGAAACCTTTCGTCGTTCACATCTGCATTGGTAATCCGTTCAGGGGAGTCCACATCAGGACCCCCGAACGAACCACCTAACGCATTTGCAAGCAGTGAAAGCACACAGATCCCCATAAACTATAATGGGGTCCGTGTACTTGCTGCGAGATCTCCGCAGAGAACATGTGGACAAGAAAGCACTTCACAATCTACTTTTCTGTCTGCATGACTCGTGCAGAGATCTCACGGCAAGCACACGGACCCAATTATAGTCTAGGGGGTCCATGTACTCTCACTGCACACCACTTGCAAATGCATTTGGTAGTCCGTTCAGGGGGGTCAGCATACAGACTCCCTGAACAGATTACCAAACGCAGATGTGGACCAAGGGTAACATTGCAGAAGTATCTCTAGTCAGAGCAGGTTAATGAAGCATACATCATTTTGTGTATACAAGTATTCCGGCTAGACTAGAGGGCTGAGAGAAGACAGAGGTAGATAGAGAATACTTCAAAGGGAAGGCCCGCAGAGCTCTGAACTTGCAGCTACATAAGCAGACATGTCAGACTCAGAGACAGGAGTACAAAACACATATGAGGCAATATAGAATCAGCCTGTAAAAAAATATATTCTGAATCTCTCTAGGAAATAAATTGTAAGAATAAATTGTAGAATTTAGAAACTTGTCAAGACGACTGTACTGTTCATGCATCTTTGTATTTTAAGGATTGGTTCATTTATCACACCGCTTTAAGTGCCCGAGGGTAGACTTCTGTAACTGATAAGAAATGCCAAACTGCTGCTCCACAGTATACTTACAGTGTGTTACATCGCAGACACTTAGACTTGTAGTCAAGATGCATTTTCCAGTTGAACGCATCTCCAGCTGACGATTTCTACAAGATCCCCTGGCAATATCTAGATCACTTACTGCATGGCAAATGGTCTTTTACCTCAGCGTAGATGATCTTAATGGAAATGACATGTACTTGGCTTCAGAGCGCTTAGTACTATTAGGTTGCAAGGATGGTATTTTTATGATGCTTGCAGCTAGCAGTGTCACTTACCTGTTTCACAATATGTACGTAACACATTCAATTATATTACTAGACTGAATACTACGTGATAGATTCCAATGCATATATATATATATATATATATATATATATATATATATATATATATATATATATTGCTATAAATCTGATAGATCAGGTCTTGTTGCACTATTTTGTCCAATATTTTTGAAGGAATCTGCTGCTCCTGACCGACATGAGATGTGCAGATGTGAGCGCAGGTGAGAAAAGTAGTATTATACTATAAAGAGAGAATAGGATCTAGGAGTAATATACGTTTCTACAAGAATTCTTGCTGTGCAATTGCTATATAAGAAATCAATGATCCTATCCCTTACTTTCGGCAATTGCCTTATCTAACCAAAACTTAAGATTAGGGTTCGTTCACACTTGCGCTCGGTGTGTGCATTCCGCCAGGTTTCCATCTTCAACCCCGGCGAAACTGGACAGGGGACGGAAAACCGATGGTCAGCTTTAAAACCCATTCACTTCAATGTGTTTGTAAAGGTGTCCACCTGCAGCCTGTCCACGGGGAAACCATTTTCTTTTTTACCAAACACAAAGTCCTGCATGTAAAAGAAAAAAAGAGAGGGACAGCACCGCGCTGTATATAGTGTAGTAAGTAAAGTGAGAATAAAATCCAGTTTAATGGTTATTCTCACCTGGCCGGGTTGTGAAGGATCACAACCACCATATAGGTTTTGGAACCGTTTACTAGGGGGTTCCTCTCTGGGGGTAGTGTGAGCTGCAACGTCCAATCACCAAGGTGTGAGGATATGAAGTCAAGGACCATCAACAAGGACTGCGCTTTACTCGTAGAATTTTTGGAGAACTGTATTTTTATTGAAATTCACACACGACGCGTTTCGGGTCACACGACCCTTTTTCAAGTGTATAGAGACTTAAAGGGGTTTTCCACGTAAAAAATGGAGGAGTGAGGTGAGAGGGAGTTAGTGTGGAAGGTTCATAGCAGGAAGCATGTACCCTGTAAACCAATGCAGAAGTTGCCAGGAGCTTCCAGAGACGCCCAGAAATCACTCAAAACATGGCTAAAGGTATATGGGTGCATTTATTAACCCATTAATATCACTAACAGACCTTTTTTTAAAAAAACAAACAAAAAAAAACAAAACATTTTTTACGTGGCAGTAAAGCGCAGTCCTTGTTGATGGTCCTTGACTTCACATAGTCCTGCATGTCTGACTTTGTGTCCGGTTTAAAAAAAAACAAAAAACTGTTTCCCTGTGGACAGGCCGCAGACGGACACCGGTGGTCACCTTTGCAAATCTATTCAAGTGACTGGGTTTTAAAGCTGATCGCTTGGTTTCCGTCCCCTGTCCAGCTTCGTCAGGGCTGAAGACAGAAATACACACACAAGACACCGAGCACAAGTATGAACGAACCGTCACTCCAAATCCTGAGGTTAAAATATTCCGTGTAAGTGTTTGTGAGGAAATGCAGCAGATAAAAATGCTGCGTTTTACAGTAACAGGAAAGTGAATGAGATTCTAGCTAACTCCAAGCAAACATTGTTGGGAAAAAAATGCTTTGAAAAGCTGCGTTTTTGAAAAACACAGAGTATGAATGAGTACTTGTGGAAACAATTGCGTTTTCCCTATAGATTAAATAACAGAAGGAAAACCAGAGAAAAATTCTGCAAAAACGCATAGAGAAACAGTGCGGAAAAAATTATGATTTTTTTTCCACATCAGTTATTGGCTGCGTTCCGCAACATGGGGCCTTAGCCTAAATGTAGTGTATAGTGTGTGGGAGGTTGGCTCAGGGGTAGCAGCAGCGGACCCAGACAGTCAGAGACAGACACCAAAATCAGGTTCCAAAGGGTTGTAAACCTGTGCGTTTATTTTGCAAAAAATAAAAGGAATTGGCAGACAAAATAAACAGGCCTTAACTTCAGGCAAAAATAGTCAACACAAATACCTGCCCGGCTGGGCGACTAACTAAACAAGAGCACTCTACCTATACGTGTGGCTTGCTTCAGCCACACGGAAAAAAACAACCAAAACAGAATCTATGGTACACACTGGTCTCACCAGATATAAGACTGTGTGGCCAGGACCTGACTCCACCACTCTCCCCCAGGAACTGCTCAGGACTGAGGTCTGGTCAGGCTTTATAGGCCTGTAATGAGGCCCAGCTCTCACCTGTGCATGCAAGTGCCTTCCTGCAGTGGAATAAGAAGGGTTAAACTCACAGGTGAGGTTTTGATACAGCCATGTGAAGACCTCACTTACCACACATAAGAGAGGAACCTAGGGGAGATATACCGTCCTTCCAGAACTTTTTTTTGTCATTTTCTCACAATAGAATGATTAGTTTTTGCATTCTTGAACTGTAATTTTGGAGTTTTATGTTGCCATATTAGGGTACGTTCACACAGAGTTTTTTGCAGGCGTATTTTGAGGAGAAATCCACCTCAAAATCTGCCTGCAAAAAAGGTTCCTATTCATTTCAATGGGAGCCGCTCGCTTTTTTTTCCCCCACTGGCGATTTTTTTTTCAGCTAGTGGGAAAAAGAAGCCTTATCTTCCCGTGGATTCCGCGGCGTCCACAGCTTGAGACTCACTCCCGATTAGGCCCATTCATTCATGCACTGCATCCCGTCGCGGCTAGCAGCACAGAGAAAAGGTTTCCGTTGTGTGAACTAGCCCTTTGACCGGTGTTTTCTTTAATGTGTTTATATAATATATAATTGATAGTATTGCTTGTTATGTTTTAGGTATGTGTCTAATAAGGTCATTGTGTAAACTGATAATTCTGTACACTAGGTGTCTCCAAATTCCCTTATACCACATAGACATCATTATCCAAATGTTGTAGCCTTGTCCTTAGTAGATGATGTTACAGTAATATATACCGGAAATTAACATATAACATCCTACATGCAAAATTGCACACAGTATACTTGACATTGATGATTTCATTCACAAGATTTAGCATGTGGTTGTGTCATTGTGAATTCATGATTTTTATTGATTTTCTTTGTAAAGGAAAAAAGGGAGAAACATTGCAGCCCAATTTTGACTTTTGTTACTAGATTATCTGCATTCAGAATTGAACGCCACCATATACTCAATAGTTACCATTTTATTATGGAGAAGTCAGGAGAATAGAAGTGGTACTCAAATCTAAGATGATATCTGGGAGTTTCTGTCTGCCAGAATTGTGCTCTCCGCAGAGAACAAAGGAGACATGCATCATGGGAATGGACTATATTACTTTAGCTTGGTTTCTTTTTTTTTTTTTTATAATGTAGATTGTGAGCCCCAGATAGAGCTCACAATGTACATTTTTCCCTATCAGTATGTTATTTTTTTTTGGAATATGGGATGGAAATCCACGCAAACACTGGGAGAACATACAAACTCCTTGCAGATGGTTTTTTTGCCCTAGGCGGGATTTGAACACCAGGGCCCAGCGCTGCAAGGCTGCAGTGCTAACCACTGAGCCACCGTGTGGCCCCTTTTAGCTTGGTTTCTGTATGGGGTCCACTAAGAGAGATTGTTCTGTGTGGAGATCACTTTAGGGGGTATTACACTGTGTAAGGAACACCTTAGAGAGCATTATATTGTGAGGTAACCACTTTAAGAGTCATTATACTCTGTGTGGACACCATACTGTGTGGAGGATACTTTAGAGGTCATTATTCTGTTTGGTGGACATTTAGGGGCAATACACCGCATGGGAGCATTATGGGGGCATTATTTTGTTTGGGAGATACCTTAGGGGCATTAATCTGTTTAAGGAACACTTTAGAGGCACTATACTGTGAGGGAGTGCTAATGGGGCATTATATTATGTGGGGCACTAAGGGAGCATTAAACTTTGTTAGATACTAAAGGTGCATTGTATGTTGTAGGACATTTAGGGACATCATACTGTGTGGGAGTAGTTAAGGAGGTCTCATCACAGTGTGCTACACAAAGAAGGGCGCTATTATTATGGAGGGGCACTGGGAACTGGGTATATGCAAAAGAATAGGCAGAGTTAGGGACATGTCTAAACAGAGTTGTCCCTCTTTGTGTTCTCTGGAAGTTGGGAGCTTTGCCTAAACAATGGAAGGTGGGAGAGGCTCACTTATGAAAACTTTGTAGTTGGCCCACCATTATTTTAAAGAGGTTATGTCCCAAAAAGTATTTGTCTCTAGGTAGAAGATAAATGGCTGTTCATACAGATTCTGACCACTAAGACATCCGCCATTCCTTAAAATGGGTTATGTTTTCACCCATTGTGAATTCAGCCTAATTGCAGCCAGCCCGAATATAGGCATGCAGAACTGGATGCATCTACATTCCATTCACTTCAATGGGAGCACCAAGGATAGTCAAATTACAGGACTTGGCCTGTGAATAATTTCCTGCCTGTGGGTAAGGTTCTGTGTGGCTTCAGTCACCACTAGGGACTTACTACGTTCTATTTATAAATGAGTACAACGTATACAGAGAGAACTGTATCATTCAGTATGTCTATGCAAGCGATGTTGAGTTTTGTATCAATAAAAGTGAGCTCTAACTGTTCTCAAAATACAAGTTAGTCTGAATGCAATATACAGTGTTCAAGTGTGGGTTTTTACTTCCCAATAGAGTCCGTAACTATGTGATTTTTGGGGAGTTCTAGTTATTATTATGGTTATACCTTACAGAACACATTTATCTGGAGACCTTTAATCACATTACAGTATAGACTTTAGTACACTTGTCAATATCCATTGTTACTCTATGCATTTTGAAATACAGTATTATCAGATTTTGTTATATGGTTTTGAATTGTAAATGGAACTGGACAGCTAAAAGTGTTCATACAACTTCAATAGCTGTCAGTTGACCGATAGCTATTCGTCCTAACCACATTATTATTATTATTATTATTATTATTATTATTTATATAGAACCATTAATTCCATGGTGCTTTACATTTGGGGTTTTACATACAATACACAGAATATACAGGTAGATATAACATTAACAATGAACGACTGGCACAGTGGGGTAGAGGGCCCTGCCCGTGAGGGCTTACAATATATGAGGGAAGGGAATGTGAATGAGACAATACTACAATATCTAGCGGCAGCATGGTAGCTCAGCGGTTAGCACTGCAACCTTGCCAAGGACAACATCTGCAAGGAGTTTGTATGTTTCCCCCATATTTGCATGGATTTCCTCCCACGCTCCAAAGACAAATAAATAAAATGCTGCAATACCCAGAATATAGCCACAGTCAGAGTGTTGAATGGCATCCAGACCAGATGTGAGCAACCAAGAGACTGTAGACCTCCTTCAAGCACCATGGCTCAGTGACAAGGATGCTGATAGTCAGACCCACACTGATCTAAGGATAGACCGTCAATTTCAAAAAGTTGGGTTAACCCCTTGAAGGCTGAGAGCATAATTGTTTTTGCAAGTTCAACTTCTACATTCATTATTATTTCACACTAGGAATTAAGTGTTTTCCTTCTATAGTGAACTTTTATGAGAAAAAAAACAAGACAGTAAGAAAAAGTTTTGTATTTGTAGAGATTTAAAAAATTGAATCAGAGCACAATATTGAGATCAATTAAGATGTCAGAGTACAAGAATATATTTGGAACAGCGAGATCTGAACTTTCATAAGGAGAAAAAAAAAAACTCAGCGGCTTGAACAGTAGGTTCCTTCAGTCTTAATCTGGATAATTGTGTTTTGCCAAGAAGACGTTGATCTGAAAACACAACAATGTGCATTTATAAACGTGTTATTTTCCTGACAGTTTTCATCCTTGAAAATTCCCTATTTTTTTTTCACCAGAAATAAGCTAAAAGTAAGAACATTTCATAAACAAGTTCTACTAAATGTTAAGGGCTACTATGACGTACTCTTCTAGTACAGCAGGAAGATAGTACAAGCCGCCATACTGTTATGCAGAAGAGATAGCGTATGCACCAACGCTTGGAAGTGTCAGCTATATTATATGGGTGACACTGTATACCATAACGCTGATCCTGGCCCTGTAACCCCTTAGGTGCTGCAGTCAATCTCAATGCTTATAAAGAGGAAGATGGCAAAAATCCCAACAGACACACTCCAGAATCTTGTAGAATGACCCAGAAGAAGTTTTTTTTAACTGCAAAGGGGGAGCTAACTCATTGTCAGTACCTATGGATATCATATGGGATGTCATAAAAACTCCAGTAGGTGTAATGTGTAGGTGTCCTAATACTTCTGTGCATATAGTATATATAAGGAATTTAACTAACATAAAATATGGGTCTAAAACAACACGCTAATAAAAAGTGAAAACTCACATTAAATGCTAAAGAAAAAATAATAAGCTTTCCTCAATGAAGCATTGTATGTGCCATTATCTGAAACTGTGTCACCATGTCTATTAACCCCTTAGCGACCTTTGACGTACTATTACGTCATGGACGCGAGGTACTTCGCGCACCATGAAGTAATTGTACGTCATGGTGATTCCGCCCGCTCACTAGCTGAGCGGGCGGAATCGGAACTGGGTGATGGCTGTTACTGACAGCTATCACCCTTTTCCATAACCTCCGGTCGGTACTTTTACCGATCGGAGGTTTTAACCCTTTGATTGCGATGGTCAAACATGACCACCGCAAACAAAGGGTGCCGCGATCTCTCCCCCCCCCCCGCCGGCACCCCCCGCGGCGAGATCGGGGGGTGCCGGTATCTGTAATATGTAGTCTGGGGTCTGGTTAGTGACCCCAGACAGCCCTGAGCACTCACTTACCTGGTGATGCTCCCGGCATCTTCTGGAAGTGAGTCTGTGCCGTCCGCACAGCTCACTTCCTGTTTCTCGAGTGAGACACGTGCAGGCTGTCACTGCAGCCTGTGTCTCATTCTATAGTAGAGAATCAGTGATGCAATCATCACTGATCCATGTGTCCCATAGGGACACAAGAACAAGTTAAAAAAAAGTGTAAAAAAAAAAATAAAGTATTTGAAAACAATTAATAAAGTTATAAAGTCCCAAAAATCCCTTTTTTCTATAAAAAATGAATTATGTAAAAAAAACACAAAAAATTAATAAAAACAATACATATTTGGTATTGTCGCGTCCGTAACAACCTGTAAAACAAAACTGAAACAATATTTAATGTACACAGTGAACGGCGGTAAAAAATAACGGAAAAAACCCGCCGGAAGTAGTGATTTTTCGCCATCTCACCTTACAAAATGTGCTATAAAAAGTGATCAAAAAGTCATATGCACCCCAAAATAGTACCAATAAAATGCACAGGTTGTCCAGCAAAAAATAAGCCCTCAACCAACACTGTCAAGCGAAAAATAAAAATGTTACGCCTCTCAGAAGATGGCGATGCAAAAATCACTGATTTATGTCCCCAAATGTGTTTTTGTTCTGCAGACTTAGTATCGCATAAAAAAATAACATAAATGAGGTATCGCCGTAACCGTACCAACTCGCAGAATAAAGGTCACATGTTACTTATACTGTACGCTGCATGGCGAAAAATGTAAAAGGTAAAACTCAATACCAGAATTGATTTTTTCTCTTTTAAATCCAGCAAAAAAAGAGTTAATAAAATGTAATTAGTAAGTTTTAGGCACCCAAAGATGGTGTCATTACAAAATACATTGCATCCCGCAAACAACAAGCCCTTATATGGCCACGTCAGCAGAAAAATAAAGAAAATATAGCCTCTACCAATGTGAAGACAAAATCACGCAAAATTGCCAAATCATTAGAACACAACTGGGTGCGGCAGGCAGGGAATGTATAAGCTGTGCGAGCAAATATCAGGGGACACCCCAGATTTACAGCTTATGAGGGAAAAGACACCAGAAGTGACCCCCAAAGTGACCCCAGTGTGACTTCCCCAATCATAGGAGCTACTGGGGGTACAGTAGGGAATTTAGTGTCTGCAATGTCCTCCGCACCACTTATATATTCCCTCTTCGCCATCCGCTGTGCAGTCACGCCTGAGATACTAATACTCACTACACCCCCTGATAAATTCTTTTAGGGGTGCAGTTTTCAAACTGCGCTCACTCCTTTGGGGAATCCACTTTTCTGGTACCTTACAGGCTCTACAAACATGACATGGCGTCTAGATACCAAACATCTGAATCTGTGCTCCAAAAGCCGCATCGCGCTCCTTCCCTTCTGCCCCCTGCTGTGCGCCCAAACTGCAGTGTATGCCACATGTATGACACTGGTGTAACCGGGGTAATGTCATATGTGAGTATAAACTGATATTAGGGCACATATATGACACTGGTGTACCTGGGATAACATATGTAATGTCATATGTGGGTATAAACTGATATTAGGGCCCAGCCAGACACAGAAGGGAAGAAGGTTATTTGGTTTGGTTTTTGGATGCCATGGCACTTTTGCAGAGACTCTAAAATTTCCCCTACAAAATGGGGTCACTTCTTGGGGAATTCCAGTTTACTGGCACCTCCAGGGCTCTGCAAAAACAACATGGCGCCCAGAAAGTCCCTCTAAATCTGTACCTCACAAGCTAAAAAGCGCAGTGCTCCTTCGCTTCTGAGCCCTGCTGTGCGCCCAAGCAGCAGTTTATACCCACATATATAATTTTTTTGCCCCTCGGGAAGGCCCACTTAATAGTTTTAGGAGTGCAGGTCTCTGACAATACAAAGTGGGTGCAATGCATTGGATACCAAAATGGCATATTTCTTTAAAAATTTCAATTTTTGGGAAGCATTTTTAGTCTCAAAATCATAATACCACTTGATACATTCCTTGACGGGTGTAGTTTCTAAAATGGGGTCACTTTTGAGGGGTTTCTATTGTATTGATACTTTAGGGGCTCAGCAAATGCGACATGGCACCTCAAAACTACTCCAGCAATATATGCCCTCCAAAATCCAAATAGCGCTCTTTCCATTCTGAGCCCCAACATGTACCCATACAGCAGATTATGATCCCATATGGGGTATTGCCGTGTTCAGGGGAAATTGTGTAACAAACTGTGGGGGGCTCTTAATTCTCTAACTACTTGCAAAAATTAAAAATATGGCGCTAAATGGACGATTTATTGGAAAAAAAGTAATTTTTCATTTTCACATCTCAATGGTAAAAAAATCTGTGAAACACATGTAGGGTCCAAGTGCTCACTAAACCCCTTGATAAATTCCTTGAGGGGTCTAGTTTTCAAAATGGGGTCGTTTTTTGGGGGGGTTTCCACTGTTCTAGCACTTCAGGGGCTCTCCAAATGCAACATGGTGCCTGAAACAGATTTCAGCTAAATTTGCCCTCCAAAATCCCAATAGCGATCCTTCAGCTCTGGACTTTACAGTGTGCCCATAGATCACTTTACATCCACATGTGGGGCATTTCTGTAGTTGGGGCAAAGTGCTTGACAATTTGTGGGGTGCATTTTCTTTTTTAACCCCTTGTGGAAATGCATAATTTGGGGTTAAAGCTACATTTTATAGCAAAAAATGTCACTTTTCCTTTTGTTGGGCCAATTCTGTTACACTCCTGTAGGGTCAAAGGGCTCACTAAACCCCTTGGTAAATTCCTTGAGGGGTATAGTTTACAAAATGGGGTGACATTTTGGGGGTTTCCACTGTTTTGGCACATTGGGGACTCTGCAAAAGGGACATGGTGCCTGAAAAGTATTCTAGTAAAATCTGGCCTACAAAATCCAATTAGCGCTCCATCCGCTCTGAGAGCGACCGTGTGCCTGTACATTAGGGTACCAGCACATATGGGGTATTGTCGTGTTCAGGAGAAATTGTGTAACAAAATGTGGGGTGCAGTTTCTCCTTTAACCCTTTGTGAAGATGAAAAATTTGGGGCTACAGTGACATTTTATTATAAAAAAAAGTAATTTTTCATTTTCACATCTCAATGGTAAAAAAATCTGTGAAACACCTGTAGGGTCCAAGTGCTCACTATACCCCTTGATAAATTCCTTGAGGGGTCTAGTTTCCAAAATGGGGTGACATTTTGGGGTTTTCCACTGTTTTGGAACCTTGGGGGCTTTGCAATCGGGGCATGGCGCCTGAAAAATATTCTAGCAAAATCTGGCCTACAAAATCCAATTAGCGCTCCATCCGCTCTGAGAGCGACCGTGTGCCCGTACATTAGGGTACCAGCACATATGGGGTATTGTCGTGTTCGGGAGAAATTGTGTAACAAAATGTGGGGTGCAGTTTCTCCTTTAAACCTTAGTAAATGTGTAAATTCTAGGGCTAAATGAATATATTAGTGACAGAAATTGAAAAATGTAAATTTGACCTCCATTTTGTTTTAATTGTTGTGAAATGCTGAAAGGGTTAAGAAACTTTCTAACTGCTGTTTTGGATTCTTTCAGGAGTGCAGTTTTTAGAATGGGGTGACTTTTGGGGGGTTTTATTAGAGAGGCCTTTCAAGTTCCCTTCAGAACTGAACTGGTCCCTTGAAAAATGTGTTTTGGAAATTTTCTTGAAAATTTGGAAAATTACTGCTTGACTTGTAAGCCTTAGGGTGCATTCACACTGAGTAAACGCTAGCTTATTCTGAACGTAAAACACGTTCAGAATAAGCGGCGTCTAAAGCAGCTCCATTCATTTCTATGGGAGCGGGGATACGAGCGCTCCCCATAGAAATGAATGGGCTGCTTCTTTCACTCCGTGCAGTCCCATTGAAGTGAATGGGGAGTGCCGGCGTATACGGCAAGCTCTGCTCATGCTGAGCCGTACACGCCGGCACTCCCCATTCACTTCAATGGGACTGCACGGAGTGAAAGAAGCAGCCCATTCATTTCTATGGGGAGCGCTCGTATCCCCGCTCCCATAGAAATGAATGGAGCTGCTTTAGACGCCGCTTATTCTGAACGTGTTTTACGTTCAGAATAAGCTAGCGTTTACTCAGTGTGAATTCACCCTTATAATATCTGAAAAAAATGAAAGGGTGCTTAAAATTTGATTGCTACATAAATCAGAGACATGGTTAATTATATTTATGAAAAAATTCGGGTAGTATGACTTTCTATTTGAAAGGCTTGCAATTTCAAAGTTTGAAAACTGCATTTTTTTCAAAATTTTCACCAAATTTCCTATTTTTTCATAATTAAAGACAAAACATATCGACGAAAATTTACTACTGACATGAAGTACAATGTGTTACGAAAAAACAATCTCAGAATCACTTGTGTAAGTTAAAGCGTCTCAAAGTTATCGCCATTTAAAGTGACACATGTCAGATTTGAAAAAAGAGGCCTGGTCCTTAAGTCACTTTTGGGCTGTGTCTCTAAGGGGTTAATCTAATATCCCTCCAGTCACTTGTTCTGTTATTAGAAGTATTTTAGGCAATGGCTTCTGTTTTCTTATATGCTAGTATAAATGCATGGGCTGTGGCTCCTGTCACTTATTCCAAGTAAAATGGGAGAAGTCACTAGTACCAGGGCAGAGCAATATGGCTGCTCTGTTGTGGCCAAAACTGTACCTCTCCACAGTTGATGTTCTGCTGTATCCAGCCTGTGTTCTTTCGAGCTGTTGCCCAGATATCATTACTTGCAATTCACCTGACGCCACCCAGTAGCGATAAAGAACAGTCACACTCACCAAAGTACTCTGTACTGAGGTCAATGTCAATATACAAAGTATATAGCATTTCAGTGTTAAACAGTTTATAGATGCAAACTTAGTTGTAACTTGTAACTAGTTCATAAGATCGTAGATCACATCAACACGCAGCACGCTTCCGAATTTCACCAACAGAGAGCAAGAAACAACTTCTGCTACATTACAAGTCATAGGTGCAACTTTGTTGTATCTCTGGTGAACTGTGCACAGTACGGCTTCCAGAAAGTGCTAGAACACTGACTGCGCCATGACCTGCACCAAGTGATATTAGCATATAACAAAACACATGCAAGTAATTCATAACCGGACAATAAACTGTTCTGTGTGCCTATATGCTATGCTAAACTCTGCTAAGGCCTCATGTGCACGACTGTGATGTCATCCATATGCCATTCAATGACATCCCAGTGAAATGAATTACGGTCATATGTGTGTTGCCTAATACTGTGCTTTCATTATGACTATTTATGTGGATGGGACAAGGGCTAAACCATTCTCATACTAGAAGCCATATTACAGATTCACTCAAGTTGTAGCTATATTTTAAAAATAAACTAAAAAGTTTGGTCTAAACTTTCAGCATGAAGAATTGTAGGACATAGAACGATTACCCATTGTCTTTCTTAATGTTCTTGATCTGCTCCTGGCGACATCCAGTCCCAGCTGTTCCCAGCATATAATATTCTGCTTTCAGAAGGTCAACATCATTTCTTGGCAAAACGAAATTATCCAGATTAAGAATGAAGGAACCTACTGTTCATGCCACTGAGCTTTATTCTCCCTGTGAAAGCTGGGAACTGGCTGTTCCAGATACAATATGCACCCTGAGGTCTTAATTGATCTCGATATTGTGTTTGGATCTTATTCTCTAAGAGCTACAAAAACATTTTATTTTTAACAAAGGCCCTCATGGAATCGAGTTCTCGTAGATCCTTATGTGAAACTAAAAATTACGTGTACCTGTCATTTCATTTACCTTTCCAGAATAATTTTTTTTATGCATGCGCATGAGGAATAACATTATTTCGGGTCAGGATATCATTTATATTCAACAATTTTAGCAGTTTTTGAAAAACAACCAAAGCAGCATTTCCCATCCTCCACCAAACTTTATAGTTGGCACAATGCAATCACCCTGGTAATGCTCCCTGGCATTTACACACCCAGACTCATCCATTAAGCTGCACAGTTTTTTGCTAATGTTAATTCTAGAAGCGGTTTAGAGCGCTGCAGTTATTGACTCAGCACAACATTGGCAGTTATTATGCACTAGGCACTCAATGCTGGGAGTCCCAAATTTACTCCTTTACCACCTCACATGGAAGACCCAAAAGGTGCAGGATAACCTCCTTTAGGCTAAGGCCCCATGGGACGTCCTGTATTAATAAAGCGCTGCGGGAAAAACCGCAGCGGGAACGCATCACGGTTCTTCCTGCAGTGCTTTAAAATTTTCCTCTGCGGACTTTCTGTTGCAATTATACCTATGTGGAAATCACCAGCGTTTCCGTAGGTATAATTGACATGCTGCGATTTCCAAAACCACGCTGGTTTTGGAAATTTTGGAGTGTCCACATGGCGGTTTTTACTGCAAAGATGTAAAGGACAGAGTGTCTTTTTGGATTCACTGACTGGGGGTATTGACCCCTTTGGGTTTATTAGGGAATGGGAGTTCTATATTTTCAGAAGTGATTGCATTTTTGTACATGTATTTTGTTACATCATTCCCAAGAAGACTCATGGCTGTACTAGCTCAAAAGGGTGCAAATACTCAATATTGAGCAAAGGGTCTGAATACTTATGACCATGTGATACTTCAGTTTTTCTTTTTCATTACATTTGCAAAAATATCTACAGTTCTGTTTTTTCTCAGTCAAGATGGGGTTGTGAGTGTACATTAATGAGAAATAAAATGAAATGTTTTGCTTTTAGCAAATGGCTGCAATGAGACAAATTGTGAGTGAAAAATTTAAAGGGGTCTGAATACTTTCCGTACCCACTGTATACGGTATCTAGTGTAATATATTTGATAATGTCTAACTTTCTATATTATTTCTTGTGTCAGAGTTTTTGGCTTTGCTTTGGTAGTTGTAATACTGGTTTTATAAATACATGGGTTCATATTGTGAGTTATATATTGATGGGATTTGCTATTTATCAATGAGCAGGTACATATTTGTACATAGATAGATAGATAGATACTGTATAGATCTATCTATATCTAGATAGATCTATACAGTAGATAGATAGATAGATAGATAGATAGATAGATAGATAGATAGATAGATAGATTTATAGAGTATGTTATTATATTGACTATACTGATTAGTGGTGGATAGATTTTGGTATATTTTTTTGTATATGTTTTTTTAAATGTTGTTACCTGTATTCATTATATGTTCTAGATCCTTGCTGATGAATGTCAGGGGTTGACTGAAAAGTTCATAATGTATATGGGATGTGATGATGTCATCCACTGTGACTAATGATTTGCATCATCCAGGCGAGCCATAGATTAACCCCCCTTACTCTCATAATTACATCCTGACCTTTAGGATTACCCATGGAAGATTTGATGATGAAAGACCCATTTGCCAGGTCAAACCAGACTGTGAATAAATGCACGGCCGCAAACTAGCGTGGCGCATACGATCCCCGCTCCCATTGAAATCAATGGGAGCGTGTACGGCACGCAAAGGGTCCCACGGCGTACACGTGCCACATCACGCGGCACGTTACACCGTGTGAATGCGGCCTTACACTGACTCCTTTCTAGCCTTTTTTGAATTATTTTTAAGTTCTGTTTTAATTTATGCCTATGTATAATATGTTCTACTTAATACTTGTTACTATGTTCTATGAAAGTTGAAAATTTCCAATAAATACAAGTTAAAAAAAACATATAATGCAAAATGTAGGTTAATTTGTTACACTTTAAATATTTACAGTAAATAAATAAACATGCCCATTTTTTGCTCCACTTATACCAACTGGTATGAATAGAATAGGCAAAATTACTTTCTATTGTCACAGGACAGATGGGGACCAAGGAAACACAGTGTAAACAATGGGAGGAATAATCTAATATAGTAGGCAAATGAAGGAGCATTGCTAAAGAAATGTATTTAGGAAAATTCTTGAATTTACATAAGTTAGCAGTGTAGATAGGATCTTTGAGATGGGACAACCCCATTAACCTCTTCCAGACCACCCATAGACTATATACGTCTAGGCGGTCCCTCTCTTGTTTTGCACAGACTTATCAGTACACAGCTATGGGCGCTGCCATGATATGGCTCCCCTCTGACCACGTGGGTCACGTGATCCACCGAAAGAAGAATCTGTTATAGCTGATAGGTCCTACATGACCTAGATCAAGCTCTATAGTAATGTGCAGGAGGCTATATTCTGTATTCCTCATAAACTAGGGCTAGTTACAGTTACAGGTGAAATCAGCCTCCCTCCCCCCAAAAAAGTGATCAGATTTCCCAAAAGGATCAGACCCAATCTGTATTTAAACCAGAAAATGAAGAAACAAGATGCACTCCTAATGTGAACCCAAGTGGTGCAATCTATCCTAAATGGGGATGTCCTACTATATACACTTATCCCCTCTCCACAGGGTAGAGAATAAGTGCTTGATTTCTGGAGAGCTGACCAATGGCTAAAAATGCATCCGCAAGTTATTTTAACCACGTTTATATAGGACTGCCGTGAAAGTGATTTCTGGCAGCCCTATACAAGTAGTTGCAGGCCCTTGTAGGACCAACAGCAATTAGATACATGTATAAAGTAAGAGAACCCATTCAACAGGAACAGGGATTCCAAGTTGAGCCCGACCTCTCAGCTAGCAAAACCCTTGACAGACTTCAATCAACAACATGGCCACTTTTGCAAAAAGTTGTTCTTCTCATGACCCATATATCTGGACATGTCGAGAAAGCTAACAAAAACCACATGTAAACACAATTGTCAGAGAAAAACACAAACATTTCCTACTATAGAATTTTTTATTTTTTTTATGGGAAAAACTCCTAATGTTATGGGAAATACACTGTATGTTGTGCATAACCTTCATGTTCCAAGTGAAGTACTCCTTGCTACGGCCAGCTTCACATACTGCGGAGTGTCTGTTTATAATTATGTAATATTTTTGCATCATAATAAAAAAAAAATTAAAAGCAATTTACATGTTTTACAAAATTACTTTGCTTGTTTTTTATTATCTCAGATTTTCATTGCTTTCAATTATAATACGGATTTTACTGCAAGGCGACTGTAAATGAATCTGCAGACATCTGCCCTCACATAATGCTAATGAATATTAATTTCTTTCATGACGGAGATTATTTATCTTTATTTAGGAATACAAAGATTCACGAGGAGTAAATATTAATGTCCAGAAACAGTCTTCTCTTTCCTTTCTTCCAAGGCTTTGTCTCACTATCGACTTCCACATATTGAGTCTTGGTGTATTGTTTTTGTTTGCTAGAACAGATGAAAATCCAGCTGGTGGAAGAAAATAATTTGTGGAAATCGGAACATTCTTGGAGTCACAGTTTGAATTTATTTGAAGACTAAATTAAATAATGTCTCGTGCTCGCTGCCAATCCTATGAATGAATGTGAGGCCTCCACGCACCATATGGCAAAGGGAGGGGGAGATCCGAGTTGCAAAATGAAATAGGCTTTTGACTTTTTAATGATATGTCTAGCCTTCGTCGAGACAGGCTTTCATGGACTGCTGAGTGAGCACTTTTTAGCCCAACAGATTAGAGGTTTCTACGGCAACCGCATATGACTGAAACAGATATATTCACTATAGGGTCTATGCTGATAAATATTTAGCAATTCATTAACCAAAAATGCTCTGTTATTGAGCCTTAGTCCAGAAAATGAGTTTTTTCCTCATTTATGGGGAGTAATTACACAATTGAAGATAGTCTCCCCATGGTGTTGAACAGACTCGCTGATTTTAATAATTATCTACTTGATTGGTTTAATACAAAACTAATTTTCCCATCCCTTAAAAAAAAAGTGACTCTCCAATCCCCAATAAATACATACTAAATAGGTATAAAAAGATTAGGCAGGAAGGTACCAGGTATTTTAGCAGCTCCTCTTTATTTTTTCCTTATTTTTGTAAAATAGACTTCATTTTCTCAGACTAATTTTCGTGCAATACCGCAATATTCTGGCCAGCTGCTGTTCCCCTGACCAAACCCCAAGTAAAAAATTGAGTTGTAGTCATGTCAGAAGGAAAACCTCAAGATGCTCCTTTAGGCTATGAACCCATGTAGCAAAACCTAGCTTAAAAATGCAGCGAAAGTATGTTGCATTTTTTTCTGCAGTGTTTTTCATTGCATTTTACTGTGTTTTACTTTTCTTCTGCCTTTTTTTCTGTCCACTTTAAATATATAGGAAAAACAGGTTTTTTTTTTATTCCTGCACTGTGTGGATGAAATTAAATGAAATCTCATCACTTAGCCGATACTGTAAAATACCCAATTTTTTTCTGCAGCATTTCCGCAGCAGCCAAAAATGGATTGTTACAATGTGGGGCCATAGCCTTACTTTAGTAATCTTGAGTATAGGCTCAAAAGACAAGTAATGTAGCCTGACAAACTGGTTTCCCTATTTTGCTGATGTGATTTGCTAAAGAGGATCTTTTGGCACTAAGGCCAGCTCTTTGCATCATTTAATAGGTGCTGCTCCGGTGATTCTGGCACAGATGGAAATTTCTTTCCTTGCTTGCACCGATCTTGAGCAATAAGTGCTGTTAGCTTTGATGCTTAATATGCTATTTAGAATTTACAGGTGGGCATTGCTAGCTAAGAGCAGGCAAAGTCTTCAATTCTGACCATTGACACTGCCTCTTCTGAATCACATTCTCTTTGCCCTACCCTGCCTGACACTACCTACTTGAATGAAGAGAATCTAAAGAGCATATCAGGTGCCAAAACGAACTGCATTGATTACTCGGAGATGGTGGGGGCTAGCAAAAATCAGTCGATCAGCGCCCATTGACAGATGCTTAGAACTGCATTTGGTGGAGGTGGTGAAACATCCTTCTTAAGGTACCAGTATTAGTCAATCAGATGAAACATTTGTACAACAGCCTTATGATAATATACTGTTAATCTAGTGTGCTGACAGGCTTTTGATTTTCTCAATGTCTTGTTTTAGATACCAAGTTAGCTAATGGCCATGTTTTTGGGCATATGTGAGCCAAGTTGGGACACGGGGCAGCCAATGGTGGAGTAGTTTCCCGGGGGTTCAACAGAAAAGGCATCTCAGACTATGAAAGAACAGTGTGCATAGGGTAGTCTTAGATGCTGGTAGGAATTTTATGTAAATGAAGAGCGGAACTAGAAATTTTAGGAAGATTAAAATGAGGGGACCAGGTATTTTAGCTATGCATTTTGCATTTCTTGTGATTTTTTTTCTTTTGAAGAATTGCATTTGACAAAGTTTGAGAATAATCTGCTAGATGATCAATGAAGATAAATGATGTGATTTAATGTGACACTTTACTCGATATTTCATGGCCTCTGCTTTTTTTGTTGCGGATTTTGCTACATTTTTTTAAGCAAACTTTGGTGTGGTTACAGAAGGAATGGCAAATATAAAGAAGGTACTTACAGCTCTGCCAAATCCTCTCCTGCCTATGACTCAAAATACTGATATTCTGAGGTCACTGGCACACAGACATACACAAATGAAACATCTTAAGGGTGCATTCACACTGAGTAAACGCTAGCTTATTTTGTAGAGTAAAATTACACTTGTAAATTTTGCTATCCCATTGACTTCAATGACATTTTACAGGCCTATTTTTACAGGCGTATTTTTTACAGGCGTATTTTTTACAGGCGTATTTTTACACTTGTAAAAAAATATCATTGAAGTCAATGGGATAGCAAAATTTACAAGTGTAATTTTACTCTACAAAATAAGCTAGCATTTACTCAGTGTGAATGCACCCTTACTTCTGGAGAAACTGCAACAGCTACAACAATACCTGACCAAGTCCAAGAGAAGAGTGAAAACTGTACAACATAAAGGGGTATTCCCATGTACATAACCATTTTTAAATTTATAGATAATTAAAAGGTAAGCAGTTTTGCAAATATAAATAATTAAACATTTTGCAGAGTTTTAAAGGTTTTCTCTAAATATCTTGTGGTGACAGTCTGTTATCTTGATCAGTTGCCAGTGAATACGACCATGAATGCAGGAACTTTCTATGGTCAGAGAATCAGCCATGATTTCCTTATTGTGGCCAGGATATCTTCTCATACATGTAGTGTCCCTGCCTTATAAACCGCCCACAATAAGTAAATCATGGCTGGGTCACAAGATTGCCACTATCATATGAGGGGTGAGGAGGAAAAAAACTAAAAACCTTTAACCCTTATTAAAAAATACTTTCCCTCCATGGATGAAAACATCACGGGGAAAGCAGGTATATTTTTTTAATCTCATAAACTCATCTACATATCCTACATCTTGCTCAAATCTGCAGCAGAACATATGGAAAAATGTTCTGGTAGGTCAGTTGTCTTCCCTGTATTCTTCATACTATAGGCTCTTACCATGTTCACATTAAAGCACTTGGGCCCTAATTCACAATCTGAAAGAGTCCAGCACCCCCCCCCCCCAATTATTTATTATGTTGGGAAACTGTTGACTCCATTAAGCTACACCCTTGACCCTGGCCAAGACCGAGTGGCATATTGGCCTCTCCGAGCACCCAACATACGTTCCCCTAAATCATACACACACAGTATCTGCTTGTCTCTATATCTGCCTACATATTCACATAAAAGAAAATACACAAAGACTAAAAAATATTGCTCTTCACCCAAAAAGATAATAAATAATTAGTTAACACTAAGGAGCTATTAGTTATGGCTACGGATACCCACGCGTTTTAACCTCAGCTGTATATAAAGGGACTGCTACTGTGTCTTAACTTACTTTTTCTTGAAAGTCAAAGCAAAATCATCTACTACAGAAAGCATCTGTTTGGCACTATATCCATTATAAATATACAAAATGTATTTGCGGTAGTTGCTAAACATTGAGATTTCCACCTGTTCATTTCCCACCTGGGATCCTTCAGTGCAGTTGTGTGCAGCTGCACTATACCCACTGGTAAAATCTGTTACTGTACATTATTTTGTTATTTGCCTTAACTAATGAAGTTTTTGCCTTTGGGAGCACTGACTGCTTCTTGTTTGACGCTAGTTTGTAACTTTTTTTATTACTTTTATACTTGGGTATGCATCATTGCATTATACTCTGTTACGCTTCTCATAAGTCTGCGTCTGTGACAGTCTCTCGGCCTAATTTATCACGGTAGGAGTTTTTCAAAGATAACTCGACATTTTCTTGTAATAAAAGTCTTAACTATAATTTAGCAGTTTGTTGTTAAAGGGAATGTATCGCTTATTTTTGTTAACATATAAAACCAGATACTGATGAATATTCCATTTCTCTAACTCTTTATATTTTATGATGGTTTTTTTTAATTTGTATTTTAAGCACATGGATATTTAAACAGCCTTCTTGCCTGAACTTTCAAATACATTTAGAGATAGGATTTGCAAGAGACACATTATCACCATCAATGGGAGTGCTCTCTAGGCATGCTTTGTCACCTATGTACAGGTCATTCTGTGTGAGGTGGAGGAAATAAACTGTGTCCATCACTTATTGCCAGGGGTGCTTTCCTGTGTTACTATATATATAGGCGATAGCGTTCAATCAGAGGCATAGCTAGGGGGTTTAGTACAGGGGGGCAAACACGTCTAAGTGGGCCCCCAACTCATGTACAGTGTTGGCCAAAAGTATTGGCACCCCTGCAATTCTGTCAGATAATACTCAGTTTCTTCCAGAAAATGATTGCAAACACAAACTCTTTGTAATAATATCTTCATTTATTTTGCTTGCAGTGAAAAAACACAAAAGAGAATGAAAAAAAAGTCAAATCATTGATCATTTTACACAAAACTCCAAAAATGGGCCGGACAAAAGTATTGGCACCCTCAGCCTAATACTTGGTAGCACAACCTTTAGACAAAATAACTGCGCACAACCGCTTCCGGTAACCATCAATGAGTTTCTTACAATGCTCTGCTGGAATTTTAGACCATTCTTCTTTGGCAAACTGCTCCAGGTCCCTGAGATGTGAAGGGTGCCTTCTCCAAACTGCCATCAAGAGATCTCTCCAAAGGTGTTCTATGGGATTTAGGTCTGGACTCATTGCTGGCCACTTTAGAAGTCTCCAGTGCTTCCTCTCAAACCATTTTCTAGTGCTTTTTGAAGTGTGTTTTCGGTCATTGTCCTGCTGGAAGACCCACGACCTCTGAGGGAAACCCAGCTTTCTCACACTGGGCCCTACATTATGTTGCAAAATTTGTTGGTAGTCTTCAGACTTCATAATGCCATGTACACGGTCAAGCAGTCCAGAGGCAGCAAAGCAACCCCAAAACATCAGGGAACCTCCGCCATGTTTGACTGTAGGGACCGTGTTCCTTTCTTTGAAGGTCTCTTTTTTTTTCCTGTAAACTCTATGTTGATGCCTTTTCCCAAAAAGCTCTACTTTTGTCTCATCTGACCAGAGAACATTCTTCCAAAACGTTTTTGGCTTTCTCAGGTAAGTTTTGGCAAACTCCAGCCTGGCTTTTTTATGTCTCTGGGTAAGAAGTGGGGTCTTCCTGGGTATCCTACCATACAGTCCCTTTTCATTCAGACGCCGACGGATAGTACGGGTTGACACTGTTGTACCCTCGGACTGCAGGGCAGCTTGAACTTGTTTGGATGTTAGTCAAGGTTTTTTATCCACCATCCGCACAATCTTGCGTTGAAATCTCTCGTCAATTTTTCTTTTCCGTCCACATCTAGGGAGGTTAGCCACAGTGCCATGGGCTTTAAACTTCTTGATGACACTGCGCACGGTAGACACAGGAACATTCAGGTCTTTGGAGATGGACTTGTAGCCTTGAGATTGCTCATGCTTCCTCACAATTTTGCTTCTCAAGTCCTCAGACAGTTCTCTGGTCTTCTTTCTTTTCTCCATGCTCAATGTGGTACACACAAGGACACAGGACAGAAGTTGAGTCAACTTTAATCCATTTCAACTGGCTGCAAATTTGCTTTAGTTATTGCCACCACCTGTTAGGTGCCTCAGGTAAGTAACAGGTGCTGTTAATTATTATATTATTATATCCAATTTGGCTTTTTGACAATTCTTTTTGTGGTTTTCCATTGAAGACAAATTAAATGAAGATAATAATAACAAGAATTTGTAATTGCAATCATTTTCTGGAAGAAAATGAGTATTATCTGACAGAATTGCAGGGGTGCCAATACTTTTGGTCAACACTGTATATCGATATTATCATTATATGATGACTGTATATACTGGCTCTACACAGGACTGTAAAGACCATTTAAGTAAATATAGTACAAGAAAAATGTAGTAACTTACAGGTGACGCCACTCACTGAGATCGTTCACATTTCTCGTCTCTCCTATCTGGACCGCAATGACCACTTCTTCCAGCTGTGACTTGTCTCTGTAAAGTTTGCAGCACAGACATCTTTGGCTCATCATTATTCTATGCTCCCAATCCATATTGACCTTCTACCAAAGTCCCAATCTTGCAGGTACATCAGTTTTAAAATTTGTAATCTAAAAATCCCCAGAAAATTAATAATACCCTCATGTGCACCATTAGATAATAGTACCCCTCAATGAATAATGACCCTAATTAATAATGTCCTGTGTAACTCCTTAAATCATTAATGCCTGAGTGCCACCTGAAATCAAAGGGGTCCAGGATAACCACTTTTTTAATATGAGGTTGAGGAAGGGGAAAAAAAGCCCCTGCAGACACTGATACAGTTAATATGTAACTTGTATTGCAGCGGTCCCGATGTAGGGCCCCCCAGTGGACCCGCCGCCCTCTCTGCCCCCCAACTAGCTGCGCCTCTGCATTCAATGTATTATGAAAGGCATAAAGTTAACCTATGGCTATGGAATAACATATATAAAAATTCTTTCTAAAATATTATGAGAATTGTGCATTTTAACAGACAGTAGTTTAATGGCTGCAGGAAATTCAAAGTAATTCATGCTTGTCTTGATCATATTTTTTAACCAGAATATAAACTTATGTTTATGACAACCTGTTAATACTATTATGCAATAGTATTATTCTTCGGTTATTATAGAATGGAATAATTAGATAATTAGTTGCATATTTACTGTCATACATATTCAATTATCTTTTTTTTTGTTTGTTTAATTGTAATTCATTCAAGTTTAGAAAGAGAAACAAATCATCCAAACATACAACGGATGTACAAGCCAACAAAATATTGGGGTAAAAGTAATAAGCATGGAAAAAAACAGTGATCATCCAGAGAACCTTAATCAGATATGGTGGAAGACACAGGACATGGATCATATAGAACGGAAGGGAAGAGAAGAAGTGCAACACCACACTACTGCTTCTAAGCTTTGACTGACCATGGTGGTCATCCAGTTATGAAGGAGTCAAAGTCACAGCAGGAGTTAAAGTCGAAGTCAGGCTATGGAAAAATGGAAGAGCCAGAGTCAATGGTTTGGCCTACCAACTCCACAGACTTGGCAGCAAAGCTTACACACAGTAAGACCAGCCCTAACTAGATGTACAACAGCCTGTATTTACTGTACAGTGCACAGACAGAATCCAGATGCCATAGTCTTCTGTTGCGTCTCACAGAAGGAAGTCTATTAAGGAAATGCCTCATATATTTAATCATGAGCGTTTTTGTTTCATTAATTAGATGTAAATCAGTCGAGAATAAAAAGGTTTGTTTCTTGACTTATATATTGTAGCGATTTCAATTTAATTAAAACAAATTCCCTGGAGGGGTCCATATTGGGGGACAAACTTCCTTCCTTTGGTACAGCGTAGCAGGGTGTATGCTTTATGGCAGCTGAAATTAATGTGAGATAATGTAAGAAATGTCGTCCTATCTCTTTAATTAGGGATTAGCATGGGAGATGGATACAGAGCCTTATCTGAACATATTATGTATAATGCTAAGGTTCCTAAGCACCTTAAAGGGAGTCAATCATTGGGAATTTCCTTTTTCAAGTAAGCTTTAGAAAGGCTATTCTAGTTCTACCCCTATTTCTTTCATGGTCTCAGCCGTTTTTGAAATATATTGTTTTTGGCAAATATGTAAATAAAACTCAATGACCACAAAGAACGTTCCCCATGTGCTCCAAGCACCACAGAGTCATACTAGTGATGCCACCTCCTGGGCCATTCCTTCATGCAGATTAGCTCTTCTGTTATCCTCTTCATTGCCTAGCAGCTACCTCTGTCTTCAGCGGGATCAAAATCCCACGCATGGACTGTACACGCAGCCACTTCAGATTCAGGTTAAGCGTACAGCGCATGCTCCGCTGGCCATTTTTATAATATTCCTACAGGAGTGAACGGCGCATGTGCGGGATTTGGATTCCGCTGAAGACAGATGTGGCTACTAGGCAGTGAAAAGGATAGAAACGGAACACAGGCCCTAAAGCTTGCTCCAGGTGCCAGCGATTCCCTGGAATATGACGGCACCCATGTACCGTCGGTAAGATTGCGCCTCGTCAGCTTTAACCAAGGCACCAAAGGAGTTAATGCCTGCGATTGGTGCCTGCATTAAAAGAGCAGACACCTGGTAGCTATGGCAGACGCCCGGCTCCCGAGCGGTCTTTAACCACCCAGCATCTGCCGTACTAGTACAACGGATGTCAGGAAAGGATTAAAGGACACACATATTCTTCTCCCTTCTGTTAAGTTGATTCCTGGTTTTGCCTCAAAAAATCATAGCAAAATCTGCTCTAAAAATGCAGTTTTTCTGCAATATATGGCCTCAGGCTTATAGAGGAAAAAAAATGTGCTTTTTACTAATACCCTGTAATGATGAACATACCGGGAGCTGGGCAAATTATGATAAACTTTTAACTTTTACTCTATTTTTCACTCTTAACATTATTTTAATGTTTTTACCTCCTGGCTAAAAGTAAATATCTTTAGACTTAAGCATGTTTTGATCTAAGTATAGTTACAGTATGTACTTATTTTTATCAAATGATGCCGAGAAAAATATTTATTCATTAATTTTGCAGAAAAACATGTCACCAAGATAAAACAGCATAAAAATACTTGTACTGCATATATAATTTAGATGTAACTAATATTTTTTCAGAGGGAAAGTTTGTTTTCATTAAATATATATAGATAGCGGTTCCCTTAACCCCAGCAGACTGCAAGGTAAAAAAAAAACCCAAAAAAAACAGACAGCATTGTATACGGAAAGTAAAGCTATATTCACACAGATGTCACAGAGCAGCATTAAATTCTATGCAAGTGAATGGGGGTATTGACATTACCATCATATTGATGGTTCTTTGTAATGAGCTGTCAAAATATACTGTAGGTCATATTCTAGTTTTGTCTTTTTTTTTTTTATGGATGCCTTTATACCCTCAAGTGCATGGCGGATCCTTGAAAATGGGTGCCCCTCAGGTATAAGACAGCTGTGAAAAGTGGACGTTTACACGTCTGTTTTGTACCTCAGTCATGAATTCTGGATAAGGGTTGGCCATATTCTAAATTTATATTAAGTTGGTCCCTATGATTGAGAGCTACATACATAAATGGTATGCAGCATCCAACCTAAGGCCATTATGGGGCATAATACTGTGTGCAGGGGCCACTATGGGGTATAATAATTTGTGCAGGGGCCACTATGGGGCATAATAGTATGTGTAGGGGCCACTATCGGGCATAATAGTGTGTGCAGGGGCCACAATGGGGAATAATACTGTGCGCCATTCCTAGTTACACCACTGGATAATAATATACTCGGGACTAAGACATCATCACAAATGTGCACATTCAAACAATACAATCCAGTGGTAATGTATACAAGTAGGTTTCTTTCTTCATAGGTTGACTTTCATTTAGGGGGTCCAGAATTGTCACTGTTATGGGGGTCCTGTGTTTATCAATATTATGGGGCACTTAGATTATAATGTTGTGGGATCACTATAATGAAGCTACTGAGGCTGATACTGTATTGGGGCTGCTGTGGCTGCTACTTGAAAGGGGTCTTGTCTAGAGATGAGCGAACAGTGTTCTAACGAACACATGTTTGATCGGATATCAGGCTGTTCGAGATGTTCGATTCCATACGGACATCACGTGGCAAACTCCAAAAAAATTTGATTCCCCTCCCACCTTCCCTGGCACTTTATTTGCACCAATAACAGTGCAGGGGAGGTGGGACAGGAACTACGACACCGGAGGCATTGAAAAAAAATCGGAAAAAGTAATTGGCTGCCGAAATCAGGTGACCTCCATTTTAGACGAATAGTGGATTTCAAATCCGGGTCATAGGAGACTGTGAACTTTGTGACTATGAGACAGGGATAGCTGTACAGGCAGGGATAGCTAGGGATAACCTTTATTTATGTGGGAATGTTATTAAAAATAACTTTTTGGGGTTCTATCGGGTGTGTAATTGTGTTTTTTGTGAGATAAATTTTTATCCCATATGAATACATTGAGCAGCGTTGATTGGCCGAATGAGATACAGAAGACGTCATTCGGCTAATCAGCGCTGGCTCTGCCAGTGGAGGCGGAGTCTAAGATCGCTACACACCAGTCTCCATTCAGGTCCGACCTTAGACTGCACCTCCTCCGGCAGAACCGGAGGCTTAGCAAGCTCAACACACACATTCAGCTCTGCTGCATCACCGCATAGGAATGCATTGATCAGCGTTGATTGGCCAGTCTACAGTATTCGGCCAATCAGCGCTGGCTCTGCCAGGGAGGCGGAGTCTAAGGTCGGACCTGAATGGAGACTGGTGTGGAGCGATCTTAGACCAGAGAGTGTAGTTGAGAGTTCATTGCATTGCCAAGTCTGCTGAGCCTCTGCACAGCAGAGATGAGTGTGTGCGCTGGCTCTGCCGGAGGAGGCGGAGTCTAAGGTTGGACCTGAATGGAGACTGGTGTGGAGCGATCTTAGACTCTGCCTCCTCCAGCAGAGCCAGCTTGTCAAAAATCGCAAGCTGACAGGGATTTCCATGTAATAAAGTGACTTTTATGCCCCCAGACATGCTTCCCCTGCTGTCCCAGTGTCATTCCAGGGTGTCGGTATCATTTCCTGGGGTGTCATAGTGGATTTGGTGACCCTCCTGAGACGGATTTGGGTTTCCCCCTTAATGAGTATATGTTCCCTATAGCTATAATGGGGTTCGAAACCCGTTCGAACAGTCGAACAGTGAGCGGCTGTTCGAATCGGATTTCGAACTTCGAACATTTGGGTGTTCGCTCATCTCTAGTCTTGTCAGTGCACCAGAGCTGACACTGTCCTTTACATTGTCTCATGGTGTCATTTGGTGTTGGGATTTATTGGTGCATTGACAGACATATAAAAGGATGTATTATTGACAGCCCTTGGATAATGTCTTACCTCTGAGACTTTAGATGTGTTATATAGGAGCAAAATCCTTGGGTAACCAATCTTTGTGTGTTTTATGTCATATTTAAAACATGTATCAGCTAATTTCCCAATCTCTCTGAAATTATACTGTTTTATCCTGGGAGAAAGTACTTTCATTAGTTGTCTATGTATAATTTAGCGCCTTGGATCACTGATCTACTTATTATTCCATTTTGACCTTCAAAGTTAAAATATTTGCCTACACATATGAGAGGCTTATTTGAGGAGCCCTCTCCGTGCAGATAGGTAAAGGCGGTCAGTCACATCTGTGCACTCATTTCTTTTAGTTGACACAATATATTTTATTAGTTGTTGGTGGCCTTTTCCGGCGTGCGTTGTTTGCATTAAATATGCATAGCAGCAGCTGACTGTACAATGTTCTCTTACATAGAATTAGAAATAGAAACCTGCAATTCTTGGAAGAAGAATATTAGCTGGATTCATTTGTTTAAGATAACATTTGTTCTTCATATGCAGTATATTAATCGTACTTGGCTGCACGTCCGATAGAATAAACCGGGTGCCGGCTCATTTTACGTTTTTATTGATGTTGTAATTGGCAGTCCTTTTTTATTTATATTTCATGAAAACAGGAAATTATGTGAGTGTTAGTTATTCTTTGGTAACAACATTGTATCCCTGCATATTAACATTTAATACCGCAATTGAAAAGCTGTGCCTATTAACTGTTATGCCAAGATGCTGAATGGTCTTGTGGAAGGTAAAACAACTGAGAGAAATCAATAGATAGTAGGTCAGCACATGTGCATATAGTTTGAAAATTGGTAGAAAATTAGAATTGTTTACTGCTATTTTTATTATTACCAGTACCATGATGATGAAATAACATTGGAATATTCTGTTTGGATGATGTCACAGTAGAGTTTGCTTTGTCCCTACGCTGTTTTTTATTGTGATTATATCACGATATTATGCTGATATATGTTGGTTGTGTTCCATTGTAATGATGTCAGAGTATTATTTGTGTTTATACCTTGTTTGTACATATTCTATTCTAATGATGTCATACCAAAGTTTGTGATATTCCTTGGCTGTGTTTTATTTGTGATGATTTCATAAGATTTTAATGGCATTATTTGGTTATGTATAAAAGGTATTGTGTAGAGCTATGAACTTTGTTCATTTGTGTATCTAGTTATGGTTTCCATTAATCCCCTTCTACAGATCAGCATATAGATCATTAATTAAAGCAGGATATTAATTCAAGGTAAACATCTGACTAATTAACAAGTCTATGTCCAGTCTGGAAGCATGCCGGACCAAAAATGTGAACCAAGAAAGAAATATGACATGAAAGACAAGGGTGTCATAATTCATGTTTAATAATCATTCATTTGCCAAAATATGGCCTGGGAACCCCTACTAGTCAGTGACGTTAACCATCTGGATCTTCAGACACGCCACACTTGAACCTAACAGGCTGAGATAGCGAAGACCGGGTCATAACAATGATTTGATCTTTGTGTTTGTTATGCCTAGACGTAAAAATAAAATATTTGGCACCAACTGACTGGCATATCATACCTATATATGGTACACACCCATAGTTATGACATATTCTCAAAGTATAGAATATGTCTCTGGATTAGGTGAATGTAATTAGCCATCCCCAATCACAGACGAGGCTCCAAAAGGGGGTTAGGTTAGAGGTTCTGCAAAAAGGGTTATACACAAGACCCCCTGGGTCAGATACTTGGCGCCTACCTGTAGATCTATCCAATACTTCCTGCAAGCACAAATATTTTATGAATGCGATTTGTGTCATAGCATAGCCCATTATATATTTTTGTAATGCTTTTATTTATACTGTGGTAGATCTTTATGATTCCAATGTTATCTAACACTGCCCAACAGTGTAAAAATGTCAGATACAATGAATCTTGTAATTTAATGTGATGGGCCCAGTTATGTTTTTTGTATCTAAAGCGAATAAACTCCAGTTTTAGAAAATACAGATTAAGTCAGAGATCTTTTTGGGGATAATTACCCTTAAAATGCGAACTATGGTAATATTGATAGCAGAACATGACTAATATAGTAGCACAGTCTATGAAATATTACCCAATAGGGCTGAAGGCAGGGGTAGGGAACGTACGGCTCTCCAGCAGTTGCAAAACTACAACTCCCAGCATGCATACTGGCTCTGCTGTTCTTGGAACTCCCATGAAAGTGAATGGAGCATGATGGGAGTTGTAGTTTCCCAGCACCTGGAGACTCAAAGGCTCCCTACCCCTGGCTTAAGGCAACAACAACCATAATGCAGAATGCATTAAAACACTTGATGTTGGTTCCATGTATTTTTATTACACACTGCTATAATATTTCAACCTTGATCAGTAAAATCAAGCCAATATCAGATTTATTTTCAAGTCATTGGATCTAATTAGACTAAAAATAACATAGAAACCATTTTCCTCGCCATCAGTTCTATATGAAATGAGTTGCCTGAATCTTTATAAGGCTAAGGCCCCGCGGGCCGTAATCACAGCGCTAAAGCACTGTGGAAAGAACCACGGTGTGAACGCACTGCGGTTCTTTCCACAAAGCTTTCAACAGAAAGTTCGCAGAGTTTTCCTCTGCGGACTTTCTCTCAACATTATATCTATGGGAAAGCCGCCGGTATTTCCATAGATATAATTGACATGCTGCGATTTGCAAAGCTACAACAACTTTGCAAATCACAGCGTGTCCGCTGTCAGGATCTGAGGTTGCTAGGTGGGGTGGCATAGATGCACAAGTCCAGAATTTTAGTCCAAACAGGTAGAGTTTTATTTTTACTCCACAAGAAACAGTGCAACAACACAAAAAGGAAAAAAAAATATACAAAATAAATACCTGCCCGGCTAGGCTCTAACTACACACATCAATAGGTTACCTCACCTATGATGGCAGATTCAATGGCAAAATTGAAGGGTACAAGACACAGTTCCCACAGTGTGACCTTCCACGTGGCCCTGCAGTCCAGCTCTGTCCAAAGTCTTGCTGCTGGAGCTGACCTTTTAAACCTCACTGATGAGGACAATCCACAGCAGCTGACACGCTGCAGAAACATTCACAATGTGTGGACTGGAGGGGGTGTGGAATGACAGGTCCCATTGGCAATCCTACCTGCCATTCCTAAAAAATCCAGTCCAATACTGAGCATGTAACAAAAATGCTCAGCAGACAAAAGCTGTCTGCTGAGAACAAGTCATCCCTGGACTTTCTCTCATCTTGCCCACCTGAGTAGTCTGGGCGAGATGTACACCCCCTCCATTATTTTGTCAGCCATCGGCTTACACTACGCTGTAATCTTTTCCGCAAAGTGGGGATGGGATTCGCATGGCAGCGTCTCTGCTGCGGTCAAATCGCGGCATTTACGTCCTGTGGGGCCCCGGCCTAAAGGTAGCACAGTCATTTTATAGAGTATGTTTCTTGCCAGGATTATTGTAAAAAACAGTTCTTAGTAGAAATGTAGTTGTCTTATTGTTTTATGACATGTTGCTTTTCCCTTCAGTAGCACATTCTGTCTGAAAAGAACTAATCTTTTTTTTTTTTTTTTATTCCTGTAAAGCCTGAATGATTTCACTGTCCCCATTTCCACTTTTCTAACCACAGTTGTGCTCCATAGTCCGGTAAGTAAACAACCTACAAGCATAAATTTGATTTTATGTCAGCAGGTTCCACATTGCTGGTAATTCTCTTACAGTTTAGTTTTCTTAGCAGTACTGTAAATGTCTATTATTTTTATTGTCATTCATTTTTTATGTTTTAAATTAGACTAGTTTAAAATTATATTATGCAAAATTCAAGCAACAAGTTGATGAACATTTTAGACAGATTTCCTCATCATTTTAAAAGATGCAAATATAAAATAATACCAGTATGAATATCTAAGTATAATATACTTTCTAAATACGATTACAATGAAACCTGTTTGATATAACTACCCTAATTGTTTTTAAAAGTAGACTTTTAGGTGGGTGGTCTTCTCAAAGAAGATGACTGATAAGCAGGACATGTTATAGACCTGAAAATCTGCAACAGGAAATACATTTAAGGTAAGGAGCTGCTCTTCTTAAAGAGGTGGTCTGTTACTTAGAGAGAACCTTTCACCACCTCCAACAAGACCAGCTGTTTACATCAATTAATTGTTGTTTTGACTTTTTTTCTTAAGCCCTCACCATTCCTGAGTAATCTATGCTGTTAGTTGTGGTGCTTGATATACCATTTAGACTCTGTACTGTCAGGAGGGTGGTGGCTAGAGATACAACTGCGTCATAATCAGTGGGGTGGTAGCTATTACCAGATGGAAAAAACTTCAATTGGAGGAGGTAGTGAAAAGTCCTCTAAGTTTTTCCTGTACCAAAATTTTAGATATATTTACCTAGACATGTTGAGTAAAATGTATCAAGACTGGTATTTTGTACTCTACAATAAAAATTTTCCTAAATCTGTCATACGCTCCGGCGTCAAAATTTCCTACCCGCCATAGATTTCCATTCAAACTTATGCCAGTAAACTGGAATGAGTTACAATATATCAGTTGGACTGAGTTTGGGGATGCATTGACCTGTCCTGATCCTCGCTCCCTTTTTTTTAAAAATGTAGATTGTGAGCCCCATATAGGGATCACAATGTACACATTTTCCTTACTAGTATGTCTTTGTAGAATGGGAGGAAATCCACACAAACACAGGGAGAACATACAAACTTCTTGCAGATGTTGTTCCTGGCAGGATTCGAACCCAGGACTCCAACGTTGCAGTGCTAACCACTGAGCCACCATGTGTTATATCTGGCAGGATGTATTAAAAAACCTAAATAATAAATCCTGCGGAACCCACTGGACTCTGAACCTCAGGGCACACTGGTGTGAACAAGGCCCGACATTTAACTTCACTGCCAGGCTACTCCACCAACTAAAGTGCTTCTTTGATAACTTCTCAGAGAAGTTCCCACTACAGAATAAAGCAGCCGCTAAAATGAATTATAAAGTCTTAGCAGTTTCTGCACTGCAAAACAAACACCAACCAAACTAAGATAGTGTGCTCCGAGTAGCTCCCTGGGCCACAACCACACCACAGCCACCTGCAGCTGTAGTACCTCTGGTAGCAGACTAGCTAGGTAGGAGATTCCCACAATTCTAGCTAAGGGAAAGGGTACCCACAATTTATCCCATAAAGGGGACACTCTCCCTACCTGCCTAACTAAGGCATTACTCTGCCAACTAAGGTCTGCACAGACTTGCACACAACTGAGGTTTGAGGCTAGCTAGGTGGGAGTTCCCTGGGCAATTACTATGGCAAAAATTTTATCTAACGTCCTACCTTGCTAAGGCAGCTCACTGCCAAACTAAGTCTTGCACAGCCATGAACAAGGTGGAATTTGAGACTAGAGCACCTGAAGGCCCAAATCTGCCTTCTTAAATGGAGGGAAGGCGGGACCAATCAGCTCACCCAGGTGCTCAAGCCAGATGCCAATAGGCTGACACCAGTGTCAGTCAGCAGATCGACCACGCCTATCGGCTGCAAGGGGATTAATCCCATGCATGCTGGACCGAACAGATCCAGTGGAACAGGCTGCAACGCTAATACCACGGCCGCACCGGTCGCACAGTCCTAACACTGTGTTGCCCCTTAATCCTCGCTCCCTTCTGTCCACATTCATAGAATGTAGTGGGCATGGCACGGATTGGGGATTGTGGTGCACATTTAATACAAGAAAGGGCTTTGTGCCAAATGAGCTCCTCAATATCATCCCTCTGCTCCAGAAAACTGTTGTAGAGGAAATGATAAATTCTCCCTATTGGATCAAGTTCATTAAGAATTTGCTCCATATCCCTTCCTAACCTTCTTCAGACCCTGAA
The DNA here is from genome assembly GCF_031893055.1 of Leptodactylus fuscus. Lineage (NCBI taxonomy): Eukaryota > Metazoa > Chordata > Amphibia > Anura > Leptodactylidae > Leptodactylus > Leptodactylus fuscus. The sequence goes on from NC_134268.1 coordinate 159,903,542, forward strand.
ATCCTACAGCGACCTTTCGCGTTACAAGGTTAACCCAACTAAAATGGAGGCTTTACCCCTTAACCTTCCTGACTCTGACCTGCAGTTATTACGGGCTAATTTTGACTTCCAATGGAGGGACCGCTCCATCTGATATTTGGGAGTCCAGCTGTCCTACTCTTATTCAACGCTTTATTTGGTTAACTACCCTAGTCTATTTGCTGAATTGCGATCCCTTCTAGAAAACTGGTGTCCTCTCTGCATTTCCCTCCTGGGCTGTATTGCCGCGGTTAAAATGTCCCTCCTTCCAAAGCTTCTTTACTTCTTTGAAACATTCCCTATAGCAGTTCCCCGGGGTGAACTCCGAGCGCTTCAAAAGTCGATCTTCCAATTCATATGGGATGGCAAACGCATCGCATCCCCCGCTCGGTTATGCTTGCAGGTAAGGGGGGGGGGGGTGCTAGCGGTCCCACATTTGTTGTACTACTATTGGACCTCCCATTTACAGTGTATTCCGTTTTGGGCTGCCACCCGAACATAAAATGAAATGAGGTAGAAATTGAGAAACTTTGGCTGGCCCCTGTGCACCCTAATGCCCTCTTGTGGTCCGGCTCTCCTCCACCTCTCCTGGTCCCTCTCCTCAGCCCTATCCGCTTCACGCAGTCTATTTGGGCTACCTGCTTGAAGCTTTTCCCTCTGGCGGTCCCTTGCTCGTCTATGCTCTCCTTTCTCTATACCGGAGGGCCTCTCTGCAGGAATGGTTAGTTGGATCTTTTTCATATCGCAGATTGGATAGATCCCTTGACTTTGGAGCTCAGGCCCTTTGATCATTTTACATCTGTACTACACTTGCCTCCTTCGGAATGGTTATACTACAGGCAGATTGCTCATTTTATGGTTTCTCAGTTTGGTTCCCTGAAGGTCTCCCTACCCACAGCTTTTGAGATGGTTTGTAGGCCGACACGTCCACAGCAGGATTGATTTCAGGTATCTATCAGCTTCTTGTTTCCTCGGGTACTAGTGACCCTCCCTCCCATAAGTATATGGACCGGTGGTCCAGGGCATTGAATAGAAACATCTCACCTGGCCAGTGGCAGGTTATCTGGTCATGTGCTGCAAAGTCCTCCACATGCATTATTTTTCGGGAGACCCAATACAAATTGTTAATGCATTGGTATCTCACTCCCGCCCTGCTTCACTCTCTTAATCCTAATATTCCACCTTCTTGCTGGCGTTGTGGGTCAGGACTGGGTACCTTATGTCATATCTTTTGGGACTGACTGGGTATTCGCCCCTTTTGGCGATAAGTGCAGTATCTCACGGAAACCCTCTTTGTTCAAGGGGTTCCGTTGGACTCTCTCACATACCTGCTCAATCTCCCTCCTCCTCTTTTGGGTAAGCATACCTCTAAGTTGTTTTTATACCTGTGTACGGTAGCCAAAACCCTCATTGCCTTGCACTGGAGACGCACTTTGCCTCCCACTGGCCCTGACTTAGTAGCACGCCTGAAAGATGTGCGTAGTATGGAATTTTTGATGGCCTCTCTGAACCATACCCTAGAGGCATTTCAGGTGGTTTGGTCATCCTGGGACTATTATTGTGCGTTGAACAGCCTATAACTCTATAAAACTATAAAAATTTTCAATAAAAATTACAGTTGAAAAAAAAAAAAAAAAAAACTGAGAATTTGCTGCACTGTTTTGGCATAAAAATGTTCCAAGCCTTAGATTTGCAAATCTTTAATACCACTTGTGACTATTTTTTTCATAATACCCTCTATGAATCCCCCATATTCTCATAGTTTTTAAAGCTGCATTTATCAAATACAGCCACATGAATGCAGTATCCAAACAATGCCAGCACATAATGGCCCAATTAACATGACCAGATAATGCCAATACAATACTGTCATTCTATGCCCTAAAAGCCACTTTTCAATCTCCATAAAACTTTATGTCCAAAATAAATTGCCTAAATAAAGCTTGCATGATGTATTCACATAACCCTGGCAGTGCAGATGATTTTACAGCCGCACAGTTCTCACAGTTACTACTGTAGGCACAATACTCAGCGTTACTAACTCTCAGGTTTCTTCTGGACATCGTGTCCTCAGGGTACCATATAAAGTAGGGTGAAAGTTGGTGAAGAGAGCTTCAAGAGACCTCCTGTAGGCAGAAACTAGTCACATGCATTCCTCAGGTGTGATTTTGGCGCAGTCTTCCACATAAACTCTCTTCACACCCTTAAGGTTCGGTGGGTTCCTTCTATGACCTCTGAGCTTTAGTTCTTTCCATAGATTTTCTACTGGATTCATGTCAGGTGATCTGCTCGGCCATTCTAGCAGATTTATTTTCTTTCGCTGAACCTAATTGAGAGTTTCCTTGGCTGTGTGCTTGGGATCATTGTCTTGCTGAAATGTCCACCTTCGTTTTACCGTTGTCATCCTGGTAATTGGCCGCAGATTTTTATCAATAATGTCTCGGTACAGACAGTGTCTTATGCTGAAAAACAGCTCCACTCCATGGTGTTCCCAATTCCAAACTTCACGGTTGGTCTGGTGTTTTGGGGTGATATTCAGTTGCCTTTTGGCTTCCAAACGTTGTGTGTATTATGGCATCCAAAGAGTTCACATTTGGTCTCATCTGACCAGACTATATCCTTCCAGTATTTCACAGGCTTTTTTAAATGTTGTTGAGCAAACTTTAAACATCCTTGAACATGGTTTTTGTTCAGCAATGGAGTCTTATGTAGTGAGCGCGCATACAGGCCATGGAGGTTGAGGCCATTACTGATTGTTTCCTTTGATACAATTGTACCTGTGGATTCCAGGTCTTTCTGTAGCTCTCCACATGTGGTTCTTGGCTCTAGGACAACTATTCTGATAATTCTTTTTGCTCGATGTTTGAAATCTTGCAGGGAGCAAGGGATTAGGGATTTTAGCCCCAACAGTGCTCACTGGAACATTCAGTAGTATAGAAACTCTTCTGTAACCAATGCCATCAGTATGTTTTGCAACAATAAGATTGTGAAGGTCTTGAGACTGCTCATTGGTTTTACTGGCATGAGATGTTTCTTATGTGCACCTTAGTAATGAGGCTCCTTTTTATAGGCCATCATTTGATCCAGCTGACATTATTTTTCACTAAGTGGCAGGATTGCTTTCTAATTCCTGATAGATTTCAGCGGGTGTCAGGATTTCCCATGGCTTTTTGCGCCTCTCTTTCTTCATGTTCTAATTTCTTTGCCTCTGTGGGTTCTTGTTACTAGAGATGAGCGAGTAGTTAAATACGAATCGAATATCGAATCCTATTATACTCTATGGGGGAAAATGTTCGTTTCAGGGGTAGGCAACATTCGATCAAACTGAACTTACCAAGTCCATGAGTGAGGGTCGGGCTGGATTCTCCCAGAAGTCTTCTCCGCGCATTGTCCCCGCGTCATCATCCGGCAATGAATTCACTCTGCTAGGCATCGGGCCTGGGCAGAGACGAATGCGCATGTCCGCACTACAAGAAAATGGCAAAGCGGCCATTTTCTTGTACCGCGGGCATGCGCAGTCGGCTCTGCCCAGGCCCAATGCCTAGCAGAGTGAATTCAGAGCCAGAAGCGGCGAGGAGAAGACTTGTAAAGGTAGGAGAAGAACCAGCATTGATTGGCCGACTGTATAGCATTTATAGCAATTGTTCTATGGTTAAAAAGGACATTTCACCACATCCAACTACTCCATTCCTTTGCATCCTTTAATAGATTCCATTTATTAGTTTTAATGTAGTTGGAAATTTTCCTCTAGCTCCCACCGAGCAATCAGAGTAGTTAGTTTTGGTGTCTGATACGATTTGTCTCTTTAGTGTCAAGTAGGTGGTCTTAGGCAGAAGCAGATAAGGGGACATTATTATGAGCTCTCTGACACTGTCTGCCTTTGATTGACAGCGTCAGACTTGTGAATCACACCTCATTGTATGGTGCCAGATCACCCACATGACAGTAGAGAATCTAGCTAGCACAGCAGGCAACAAAACTAACTGCACTGATAGCTTGGAACGGGAATCAGTGGAGCAGCACGTATGAGAGGATGCAAAGAGCTGGAGATGGTGGAGTAGATGAAAGGTCTTCTTTAAGAATTACACTTGGGGGCCACATGGTGGCTCAGTGGTTAGCACTGCAGCCTTGCAGCACTGGAGTCCTGGTGTTGAAATCCCACCAAGGGCAAAAAAACATCTGCAAGGAGTTTGTATGTTCTCCCCGTGTTTGCATGGATTTCCATCCTGTATTCCAAAAAGACATACTGATAGGGAATAAAGGTACATTGTGAGCTCTATGTGGGGCTCACAATCTACATTTAAAAAAAAATAAAATCACACAAAGCACTTTCTTAACTGGAATATTTTATAACTGCTCCTCTTGCTATATATTGATTTTTATAGTTGCTATGTTGTTCCCATTATTTATTTATTCCCTCCTATAACGTCCACCTAGTGTGCCCAGCGCTAGTGAGAAAAAGTGACATCTACATCTCTAGTGTTTATTGGCTGTCCTGTACAATAGTGCAAATCATTCTGCAACATCAACATAATATGAAGGACACAGTAAATGTACTCAGTAGTAACATCTATAAACAGGAGCATTTACAAAGACAGTCCAATTAAAAACGTTGATTTTTTTTTTTTTGTGATGTAAATGAGTGTTAAATATTATATATTTACAATATTCTCTAGCAGACATGGGGTTAACACTCTATTGACATCATAGTCTTATATTTTGGGTGCATGGGTGCGGTTAGAGTAGACCATTTTAGAAATCTCCTTACATAGCTACAAGATGGAAGGTAACACCCACTCTCATGAATATAAATGAGGAAGAAATACACATGTCTGGGTCTGTCTTTGGGAAGACCAGGGGAAGACCAGGAGGTCTGTCTTTGGGAACACCAGGGTGGGTGGTCCAGGCAGATGGACATCCATGGACGTCGTAACCAGCCCAAGTCCACCAACCAGATGACAAGCATGAACCAAGCTGTAACTACAAGATATCCAGATGATTTAACTTCTCTGAAGATGTAAGCTATTGACAATTGACTGATATTTGTGTTATTTGGACATTTTCCCTGTTCCTGTGTTTTCCTTCAAGATATTAATAAACCTCTACACTGATTTATAACAAGCTGACTTCTTCCTATCGTGGACAAGGCCAGGTCCGGATATTTAACAGTGGACACAAGTCTCACCGGCAAATACAAGATATTTAACAGTGGCGAGCCAGCACGGTTGGTTTTTTCCTGTTTTTCTTGTTCCGTTCACTTGCAATTAAGGGGGAAGAGAGGAGTATTTTGCAAGTTGTATGAATTGCAAGATTCAGGAAGACTTCGAAAAAGAACTTATATTGGTGAGATACAGATGACTGTTGTACGTGTTATATGATACGGAAGCCTGTGTGAGGAAAGCCTGTGAGGAAACACAGAAGGACCACAAGTGCCAGACGTACTGAGACGTTCTGATGACAGGGACCAGCTGTTCCAAGGACAAGCTAAAGGTGAAGCTTTCTACAGTGGTGAGTAAAGATTTTACTTTTAAAGTATGGAAAAATTAGAGTCATTGTCTAAAAAGTGTAACGTTGAGTTTAAAATTGTGTCTAGTGACAATTTAGCGAGTATATGGCAAGATTTGTATACACAATGTGAACAGGCAAATTCTAAGATTGAAAATAGAATTTGTTCTACAAAAGAGAAGCAGGTATTTAGGAATATTGCTTCTTTGGTAAAGATTTTTAATGACGTGGTAACAGAGAAGAAATTAAGCAATAGTATGCATAAATCTGTTCAGACAGATAATGAGAAATCTCAATATGTTGACAAAGAGCACCACGTGGCAGTAATGGCCATAGATGGTGAGGAACAAATGATACAAGAAACTAAATTGAAATTAAAATCTCAGGAATATTTGATCAATCTGAGTAAAGCCATTCTCACATATGATGTAAAGATCCATGTGTGTAGAAACTCAGAAATTTTTGAAAGCCATGCAGAGAAATTTGATCTAAATATTGAACAGAGAAATAAACTGTTTAAATTATGGCTTCCTATTGATTTTACAGAACGTTTGTCTGCAAAAATGTCTTATGATAATGAGTCAGATGAATGGTTAAAAGACAGTGATGTGGAGAGATTAAAGAAATTAATCTGGTGCACTAGAGGTGACAGCATGCCAACACCTGATATACTGAATGAGATAAAGATTGGCAGAAAAGAATGTACATATGCATTCATGTCTAAATTTGAGAGAACATACAAAACTGTCATTCAAAAGGTGAACTCTTCATCTATGGTGAAAAGTTTTGTTAAAAAGTTCAAATTCTTGGATGCAGTCACCCTTGCCAGTGCCTCAGATAAGAAGACTTTATTTGAAGCTGCTAGTTTATTGGACATGGCCAGAAGACATCAGAAACATATGTCAAATGTAAACCGAGTATGTCCAAAGCAAAAAACAAAGCCTATTAAGAGACATCTGTCAAATCAGGTTAAAGTGTCCCCTATTTATAGGAGGGAAAGTGACAAAATCTATGAGAAACGTAGGAAATTACATGTTGCATATAAACCATATGCCATGCAAGAAAATCCACAAATTGAAATTCCAGTATTAACTGAAATTAAAGAATTGCAGCCAACCAAATCTATTGATAGTCAAAAAATTGTATCTGGGAATGTACCAGTTGTCTCCAAAATGTCAGATCTTTTCAGTAACCCAATGGCATCTGACCTGTCTTATATTCTTAGGAAAAGGGCAAGCTTGGCATTCTCTCATGACCTGGCGAGGCTATTATGGATGGACGTGTTGACAGGAAGTTCATGGGTTTAACTTAAAAATATATATCTGAAAGGAGTTCAGGGGTCGAATTTAAAAGTATCTCTGAAGGAATGACTATCTATTGAGTTTTACTTATGTACTATCTGGCTATGTAAAGAGAAATCCCTTTTATATGAGGAGAAGTCCAATGATCAGGTATAATCCACATGATTATGTGATGATGTTCATAAATAATCCTAATTATGCTATTGTGAATAATACTATGGATCATAATCATTATATATATACACACACATATAGGAGGAGAGCCTGATGTGTGGTGACAGATTTTTGTCATAGTCCACTCTCTGGATGCAGAGAGAGGAGGAACATGTTATGTACATTATATGAATATGATCAAATAGTACTAGGGATCCATAAAGTTATTAAATTTTCCATTGGTTAAAATCATTATTGTATTAATTTGGTTTTTGCTAAAGTTTATCTATTTTTTCTCATCAGATATAGATATATGGAAAAATGGATCAGTTCAATCAGTGATGTCCATTCATTCATCATTCTTTCCTTATAGCCAAAAGAATACATGGAGTGTCTAACTATTAATGAGTAAACTAATTTCACATGGTGTGACTAATAACAATGCATGATAAAGTGATAGAAGTTCTAACTTACCTCAAGCATGTTTTTCAATAGTTTCATGTAAAGTCCATGTTTTTAGGATTTTCAAGTTATAATCCATTTTGTTTAAAGGCATGCAACTAGGCATGGAGTTCTTACAGTGAATCAATGTCCGTTCATGTGGTCAGTTGATTGACAGCAACACACTGTGACCTGTGACCCTGATGGGCTGGTCAGTATAAGTGTTATGTGTGTTATGTGTCCACTGGTGTATACAACAGATCTGTGACATCACAAATAGGCCTAAGAAAATCAGGATGCATCCAACAAGGAAAAAAGGAAAATATATCCAACAAAGAGACGTCTATTTTCTTTCTATTTTCTATTTCTTTCTATTTTCTATTTCTATTTTCTTTTTCTATTTCTTTCTATTTTTTATCTTATATGATCCTCTATATTAAATTGGGAAATTAGCAAATATATGTGAAATCCATTGAAAGGAACCTCATATGTTTATACCTACAGGAAAACCAAGTGTTTAAGTCACATGAGCTGAGAGAAAAGGTGACAGCTGCACTACAAAGCAAGGTTATTTTAGGTGAACATTCTGTAGGAAAAAGTAGCTTTTGAGAAGATACAGATAATCTTCAATATATTTGTTCAAACCTGACAAATAATAAAGGTTTATTGTGGTAATTGGATCATGGGATAATAAATATATTAGTTATGGTGGGAAAATCTAGTTAGCTATAGCCAGTATTGCAGTATTGATTTATTGTATTATTATTCATTATGTATTCTTACATGTACACACACACTTGCATACACTTACACACATCAACATCTACAAACATTGGGAAAACAAACATTGGGAAAACAAACATTGGGAAAAATATGTCTTATATGCAAATGAGATAAGCTAATCATCTTCATGAAAGGAGAAGCATAATATCATCAAAGGATATGGGATATCAAGAGAGATAGTCTCTGGTTTATTCTTCAAACTTCTGATTATAGGATGTGACATATTTTGAAAAGTTTATGTTTATATACTTATTTCATATATATGGTATTCATATACAGCCAGTACACAAGAATATATACAGTTAAGTTTAAGACAGAGACAAGAGTGTGTTGGCACAAGTGTTGTCTCTATTCTTGGTATTGGAGGTATCTGAAAGGTTAAGAAGGTCACAGGAATCTGTGAAGAGACGAGGTGTTAAGAGGAAACTTTAGGCACATACGTTTTTATGAATAAAGGTTAATATTGTGTCTCAGATAAAGAACACAATGATATTTAATAAATGAATGTTTAAAATAAAATAATATCTTATTAAAAAGGAAATAAAGTGATTAAACTTTAGAAAATGTATGATAAGTATGATAACATAATCATATAGGAACATATGTTTAGTATAATTGGTGAAAAGTTCTAACTAAAGAATAAATATTGTGATTGTCTATAGAATGGTAATTAATAATCACATTATATTTCAAAGTCGTGTTGCAATTTGTCATCACAAGTAATGTATTACACATATATATTCATACATATAGATATAAAGATATATATGTTGATATATGATGTTTATATAGATTATTGTATCCAAAGTACTATTATCTGATAGTTTGATAAATGTATTGAATATCAATATTTTAATAAGTCAAATATAAATATTGATACAATATAAAGAGAAGTATGATATATAAATGAGTGGTATGGTACACTGTGATATTATAGTTTAGTCAATTGCCTAATTTGGCTTAGTTATTAGGGAAAGAAAACTTATCTTCAATCAAGTCCAAGATTATGATAAAGTTTGATATCAAATGTTAATAAAAAGACTTTAACAGTTACAAGAAGAAGATGTGCGGGAAAAGACAAAATCTGAAGGTATGATGCTATATGCTTAAGCTTATGCCAAGGACTGTGTTTAAAAACTATTACTGGAGTTTGGAACCTTTGATCAGCGGATGATTGGACAGATATAAAGACGTCCTCATCAATGTTTGGTGGAATCCTCTCTATTTCAAGACTTTAAGTTGTTTGATGAGCAAAAGGGTTATGAATGATAGAACCCGAACACAGATATTGTGTATCCAAGAGACTGAGATTCCAGGACTGAACCTTACTGACAAGCAGCAGGGATGATGTCAGAATTCACACTTGCCTTGCTTTTGCAGTATTGCTCCAGAAGTGTCACATGATTTTACAGTGACAGGTGGTCAAGGTAATTACAGAAGGAAAAACCCCTCTACAGTCTATGTCTTGGTGAAGTGAAACATAACATATGGACTTTGCTGTTATATCAATATCTTCACAATATGAACTTTAATGGACAATGTTATAATATCTGCACAACACGGAGGAAATCTAAAGGACTTTAAGTCAAGAACTACATTTGTGGTAATAAGCCTTCTATTATGACGGAAGAAGAGATGACCAGAAGACCAGACGATGAAAGAAGAGCCTTCATCAGGTGTAGGTTAGATAGTGGATCAAATTGTTTCCATCTTTGATCACAGTTTACCATAACATACCATAACGTTTACTAATGTCAAAATGTATCGCAAATTGATGAAATTATTATATGGACAATTAATGAAAATTAAGTTCCAGTATTCAGCAAAGAAGAAAGAAGATATAATCTAATTGAATGAATATTGTTGTATGGTATATCTTGAGAGTTCAAACAGATATTTCACTCTCAAAAGGGGGAAATGTTAAATATTATATATTTACAATATTCTCTAGCAGACATGGGGTTAACACTCTACTGACATCATAGTCTTATATTTTGGGTGCATGGGTGCGGTTAGAGTAGACCATTTTAGAAATCTCCTTACATAGCTACAAGATGGAAGGTAACACCCACTCTCATGAATATAAATGAGGAAGAAATACACATGTCTGGGTCTGTCTTTGGGAAGACCAGGGGAAGACCAGGAGGTCTGTCTTTGGGAACACCAGGGTGGGTGGTCCAGGCAGATGGACATCCATGGACGTCGTAACCAGCCCAAGTCCACCAACCAGATGACAAGCATGAACCAAGCTGTAACTACAAGATATCCAGATGATTTAACTTCTCTGAAGATGTAAGCTATTGACAATTGACTGATATTTGTGTTATTTGGACATTTTCCCTGTTCCTGTGTTTTCCTTCAAGATATTAATAAACCTCTACACTGATTTATAACAAGCTGACTTCTTCCTATCGTGGACAAGGCCAGGTCCGGATATTTAACAGTGGACACAAGTCTCACCGGCAAATACAAGATATTTAACAATGAGCAATGCAATATTAGATTGTTTAACAACTTTTCTATTAAAATTCTCTAACAATGTGTGGAGTGCAAGGGATAAGCAGGGGAGAATAAGGTTGTAGTAAGTGTGTAAGGTGAATGGAGTCAGTAGGAAGGGGTATTGGAGAAGGACGGAGTAGAGTAGTAGAATATGTCCCATACAAGTCACACTTTCTGATGAGTACTGTCGTCCGGCCTGAGTTGCGAGACTAGATCCTTCGTATGCCTCAGATAAAGGATCTCTTGGAGCCAGGCTGATAGGGTAGGAGATGAGGTGGACTTCCACAGCCTGAGTATGATGGACCTGGCCACGATGAGCAGGACACCGATTAGTTTACGGATGTGATTTTGGCGTTAATAAGGGAAGATAGGTAAGAAGAGAGAGGCTAGGTCATCCCTCAACGCAACACCAGTGACAAGTTTGATAATTCTATGAACCTCATGCCAGAAAGGACAATTCCACCAGATGTGTAGCACCATGCCCCAACCATCAGGGACATCTCCAAATATGACATTTTTTACCTCGGGATTTACCATATGTCCTGGACTCCCCCTTAGGTGTGTAATAATTGTTTACATGCAAACCAAAAGAGAAAGATGCATCCATAAGGATTCATGTGTCTTGTCTATAAGGATTTGGTACATGGAAAAAGATGGTACATGACTCAGAGAGAGTAATGCAAAACAAGGGTAGATACTGTGAAGAATATTGTGAATTTTACCGGGGCATAACAGAGTTATTTTCTTATTTAAGGCCAGTCTATATTTTATTATTATGAATTATATTTCCATGTCCTGTAAGTACCAAAAGGCTTCTAAGTTGTTCAGTCAGGTATTAAAGAACTGAAGATGTACAATATATGTGTCAGAGTGAACGGAGATCACTAGGTCAATAGGGAAAATACATTATTACAATGACATGTAAAAACAGAGAATTTTTACAGTGAAGGAACATAAGAGCCAGACAGAAGAAAACACATCTGTTACTCTATAAACCTATCACCTTGCTGATGTGAAATCAGTCACATAGGCGCCCTGTAATCTCCAGAACAGATGGGAGCCATTTCCTATCAAAATAGACTTTTTATTTTAAAATATCCAGATCTTACTGTCAAGATTAAAAGGTTTACTGATATTGGATGTTTTTTGCAATTTATATTCCTTTACACTAAACTGTTTTTCATTTGTAACAAATGAGGTTAATAGAAAGGATTCACCTGGTTTGAACAGAATGTTCTCCTATAGAAGCCATAATGTGTATAAGTGCAGTATTGTCTGTTATTTTCTACTACTAAAGTCCTAAGCCATATAGGCAGAGTTTGGAGATAAAACTATGACTGTTTACAGACATCTCTAGACAGTGCTTAAGAACTTCTTGCATTTTGAGTTTAATGGGGAATATTCAAGAAAATTTGTTCTCAGATTCTTTTTTCAAACTATAGATGGGCAGCCTTTAATCTAAGAGATACAGTTCATTGTCAAGCGCTCCGCAGTATGTCCTGAAGTCATAGCGTGTGAGTAATATTCATGTAACAGATCCTAAACCTCAGATTATTTTGGTCAGGATTTTGAGGCAAAAAAACATTGCTCCCATTGAAAAAAGAAGCGACATGCTCATTTTTTCTGGCGAATTCGCCTGAACATACTCCCTCCCAACTAGGCCCATTCATTTAGGCCTAATCTGGAGCAGAGTGCGCGACTGGATGCCAGTGCACTGCACTGGCATCCAGTTGCAGCCAATCATATTTTGTTCCGGAACCTGAGGCGGCCTCTGCCTCACGTTCTGTACCAAAAACCCCTGTGTGAACCCGGCCTTATAATGACCAGCAGCTTGAACTGACAAATGGAAAATGATCCATATATGGCCAGCTATTGCCCAATCTTATCTATACATATATACCTGGCTCATATTTATGTTTCTGTCTTTGGTATGGCATTTTGCTGGTAAACTCACTTGTTGAATCTATCAAAACAAGAGTTTCTGACATCTTGTTGAAAGGGTTGTGAGTCCTTGGCTCATTACTGGGCCAGAAAAAGGCTGCAGATCCTGCACTCCAGGGGAGATCCATGAAGTGAAAGGAGACAGCTGGGTGTGTCCTGTAACCCTGAGTCCGGTGAGACATTGTTGTTCTTGTTTTGTTTGTGTGGCTGGTAGTAAGCCACGTGTATAGTTAGGTTAACATTTCTGTTTAGTTAGTTGCTCAGATGAGCAGGATTATATTTTGTTTTTACCTGAAGTTAAGGCTGTATTTTGTTTTGCTCATTTTTGTGCCTGAAGTGAAGGTTCATTTATCTTCCTGTTTTGGTTTTTTTTCCTAAATAAACCTATTTGTTGCATATTTTATTTCCTTGACTTTGACTGTTTTGGTCTACACCACTGCTTCTACCGAGCTAACTTCCCCACAATGTGTACTGTAAAACCATCCTGCGATATGGAGCCATAACCGAGGAGGAAAGACAATATCAATTAGTGCATCAGCTAATAAACTTGAGAAACAAAAGTCATGGCACTTGGAAAGCTACAAATGATAGGCAGGGCCCTACTGCCCCTGGAGCTGACAGTTCCCAACCTATATGGAACATACTGTATGGTCACATTTATGTCCTCATCTATCAAGTGAACTTATGAAAAAAAAACATTATGTATATAGAAGGAGAGTACGGCCAGTTATGTGATTGATAAAAATACTACAGGCACAGCCAAGACTTTACTGCTTTTAGGTCTGATGTCTGACTAGTTTGTTTTAAAGGGGTATCCAGTAATAACTTTCAGGGGTCTGACTGCTGGGCTGTACAACAATCACGAGAACTGTGGAGTTTTGTACCCCAGTTTTAATAGAGCTGCAAGTCAGAATTATTTTCCACCACTCTATTCATATGCATGGGAAGCTCTGTAGATAACTGAAGTACAGCCCTGGGCTATATCTGGTGGATACCAATGAAATGAAGTGACAGCACACATTTCTGACCATCTGCTTCATTCAAAGTGGGAAGTAAAACACCCTAATTCTCTGTGATTGGGGTCTCAGTGGTCAGACTCCACTGATCAGTAAGTTACCTCCTATCCTTTTGCTGGTTTACTATTTTAAGGTGCCATGTGACCGATGAGGCCAATCAGCAACTGGGACGTCACAGTCGGTGAGGAGTTTCACTTCAATAAGACCACAGAGCAGCTGGACCAGACCACACTGAGAAGAAACAGAATCATTAGGAACAATGAGTATGATTTTTTTTTTTCACCTCCCCAGCCTATGTAAAAAAATATTTTTTTTGCCCAGACAAATTCTTTAAGTATTTTAATGGAAAATGAAAAATGTGACATGTTCTCTTTAACTCTTAAAGAAGCTTTTAAATGGGTTTCTTATGACTTATTAATTATCTTTAGTATGGGTGATCAACGGAAGATCGACACCGATCTAACAGTGGACAGTGGATCAGCTGTGTGAAGCATAGCATTGCCCCTATGAGCACCAGTTTGGCTTCATAAACCAATTTACGCCATGTACATCAGTCACTTGGCCTCAGGTTTCATAGGACTCTAGAGACAAAAGCTTAATTGACCATTAAAGTTTAACTGTAGGCCTTAAATTCTCAGTTCTATGGCTGCTTTACAATCTCATGTTCATTGTCCTGGATACTAAATGTTAATCCTATCCTACTAATATTATAAATGTGAAAGTTTGGATGTTTGTGTGTTTACATGTTTGGACCAACAACACGTTCATTATGTGGCTTCCTAGCGAGCTGCTGAAATGCTGGAACAATCCCGGGCACTGCGCAAGGAACACGTTCAGCGACAGATCAGCTTGAAGGTTGTCGAAACGCTGGGGCAGGTGGATCATCAACACCAAAAACACGCTCATTATATGGTTTCCCAGCGAGCTGCTGAGATGCCAGAACAATCACAGGCAGTGGCACGGTGTAAGGAGCAAGTTCAGCAGCAGGACAGCTTGAGCAGCCAAAACGCCGAAACAGGCAAACCATCGACGGCAGCATTTTGCTGAATATAGGCGGATTATCCACTCCAATAACCCGCAGGCGAAGTCGCGGGAAGAGCCTAGTTACTTATAGAGATGAAAACACAAAGACCGAGCGGCACATAGCGTGATACTGTATTCACAGATAGTGGGGTGGCTTAATGTAAGGGACAGGATGCCTTTAAAGGTTTCTTTGGATGTTTAGGTTTCTACATACAAAATACAGGGGACATTTACCTGGCTCAGAATAAGTAAACATTACCAGAAAAAACGGTAATCTCTTTTATGTACGAAGGTTAAGAGCTCAAGCATGTGGAATTTGCTTATAATCTTACAAATAAGATTACCAGCCAAATGACAAAAATACTTAAGATTTACAATGAGATTTCATCATGAGACATTCATAACCATCGCTTTTACAACGGATTAATAGCAAATATTTTGGGCATGGCAGTTTCCTGCTGCACAATGTGTGTCATAAAGCATCTGTTAGAAACATAATCCAGCCAAATATTACATTCATTTTTCTACATTGAATCCTTGTTCCTCAAGCAAATGAAGTCAACACCAGCTGGGAGCAAAGACTTCAAATGACCCATAAAAAAGGCTACAGGACATGGCTGCACTAAGTATGATTACAGTACATTATATGTGGCAAATGGCAGGTTATCTCCCCACGTGGGCCACATATTATCCATGAACACGCTGCTAAGTCTTATAAGAAAGTCAAAATGATGTCAAGCACAAGTGCTTTATGGTTATGGTGCCATTTCAACAAGTCAAAAGTGGAGAAATAGAACCTGATAGACCAATACTAATCCTTATCCTCAAACCTTCTTCTATATCTAAGCAGTAAGATTAGAGCTGGTTTTTATAGGAAACTGTCAACAAACTTATTGACAGACACATATCTAAAACTATTTCTAGATTTTGCACAGCTAGGAGTCTGTTCCTTTTGGGATAGATATACTAGTTTGGCAATAATCCCACATCATGGTATTAGGCTGTCTGAAAAAGCCATGCATGATGTAAGGGGGCTGTCCTAGAGGCAGCAAGCAGAGGTATTGTTTTCCTAATTACATCCTGGAAAACAGATTTACATATTCCCCAGAATCCCCCAGTGGAGCGAGAATGGCTTGTAAGTCTCCATACGCCTGCAAAGGTGCATTGTCCTTAAGGAGTTTTCTTAGTCCCTGAACCTAGATTTTGCACAGTAAATTCCAATTAAAGGTTCAATACCTGTGAATGGGATCTTCAAACCCCATCAACCACATAAAAGACAGAAATGACAAAAACACATTGCATTAGTCAGAATCCCATCCACTTTGCAGGTACTTTAAAATGCTGCGGGGTGTGCCGCATTGTTTCTGCCACGGCAAAATCACTGCATTTTCGCAATGTGTGATCCTGGTCTT
The DNA here is from genome assembly GCF_031893055.1 of Leptodactylus fuscus. Classification (NCBI taxonomy): domain Eukaryota; kingdom Metazoa; phylum Chordata; class Amphibia; order Anura; family Leptodactylidae; genus Leptodactylus; species Leptodactylus fuscus. Next base: position 159,919,634 of record NC_134268.1, read on the forward strand.
ACAGTAAATCTGCTAGGACCGTGTTTCCCAGCCCAGCTCTATACCCACAAAGGTGTGGCCAGTTTTCTCAAAAGTGCCATCAGGTCAGATGATAAAGATAAAGCAGTACTTTTTTTTACACTAACCCATAAAATGGCCTTGCCCTGTAGTGCGCAGGAGATAAATTTCAAAATTCTGACCCAGTAAGGGGCTACAAGGTGGCTCCGTGGCTAGCACTGCAGCCCTGCAGTGCTGGAGTCCTGGTGTTCAAATCCCGCCAAGGGCAAAAAACCATCTGCAAGGAGTTTGTATGTTCTCCCCGTTTTTGCATGGATTTCCATCCCATATTCCACAAAAAAGACATACTGATAGGGAAAAATGTACATTGTGAGCTCTATGTGGGGCTCACAATCTACATTTAAAAAGAAAAAAAATAAAATCTGACCCGGTGGGATATATATATTATAGCAAGAAAACTTGTCAAGATAAAAAGAAAGTGTGTCAGAAGACTACATGTCCATGTGCTTAGTTTGTGGGCGTTCACACTACCGCTGCTGTCCGCCCAGGGGTTTCCATCCTAAACTCCGGGGAAACTGGACAGGGGACGGCTTGCCGATGGTCAGCTTTAACCCTTAAGTACTATCATGGTGTTTATCATAATGATATGTGTATGATAGTGGTGTATGATAGACATCATGATAGTACTTAAGGGTTAAAACCCATTTATCTGAATGGGTTTTTAAAGGTAACTGCTGGTGCCCGCCTGCAGTTTATGCGCCTGGAAACGTTTTTCTTTGCACAGACACAAAGTGCTGCTATACGACTTTGTGTCCATGCAAAAAAAATGGTTTCCAGGCTGAAAGGTTGTATATGGACACGGGCGATTCGCTTTAAGAACCTATAAAAATGAATGGGTTTAAAGCTGACCGCCAGCAAACCATCCCCTGTCCAGTTTCCCCGTGGTTTAGGGCGGAAACCCCTGGCAGACAGCGGCAGTAGTGTGAATGCCCCCTTATACATTGATATTTCCACTAGTCTGTTAGGTAAATATTTCTAATTACAAGGAACAGAAATGATTGGTTTTTGCTTATTTTTCTATTTCTTTATTCATATTTACATATTAACATTGGTATTTTAGTTATTTTAAGAACATTTCTCTTTCTAATTATTCATCATATTGCTCAGATGTATTAAATGCTTATAATTTATATGAAAGTCAAAGCACTGTACATGTTTACCAGACAGATGGTATAAAGAACATAATTTCATTATTCTTCAATTTCGAGACACGTCTAAGATGATTGAAATGTAATTAGCAATTACAATTCTAACAACGGGGGCTTCGAAATCATCTATATTGGTATACGGATTGAGGAAAATCCTGTTTAGAATCTGATGGGTTTTTTTTATAATAAAAATACATTCAAGCATTTAATTGAAATTAAAAAGAGTCTCTTTGTTGCTATAGAAACATTTCCCGGGGCCATTGCCTTAAATTGTGACTGTACGTTGGGGTAAAGAAATACTTGTAGTAATTCCTTGTTATAGGATTAATTAATGTATAATGCTTGCCAAAAGACTACTATATCATAAAAGCGGCTGACTAAGCTGTGCCCTCCAAATGAGCCAATTCTTTTGCTGTTCCTTTATTTTCTTGTTCTTTCCATTTGCTGTGACCCTAAACAACTAGTAAAATATTGCTAGCTTATTTTTTTGATACATGTCTGTTATCCCTGCTGTTCTGTTCGTATTTGCTATACACTTGTACTGTTCCTGGGTCAATATGACCCGACCTATTAATTCTTGATTTTTAGCTACTCTAATTGATTTATTTGAATATTTTTTTCATTGAAATACTGTATGTGAACATGTTTGATCATAAACAAAAGAAAAATTTAAATTTAAACTTAATTATTATTATTATTTTTCATAAAAAGGTTACACAGGCTTTTTGCAATTATCTTTGATTGTTGACATTCTGCACACAAATAATAAAGAAGCTTTACATTACTATTACTAAAACATGAAATTTAACTTTTTGAAAACAAATTTTATAAATCAACAAATTAAAAATCATAAAAACTTCAACCATTTTAGAAAGAAAAAAGAAAAAACTGAACATGTTCATGCGCTTTTACACTGAGCACAATAATAAGACCCATGTCCTTTACACAGATATTTTGAACATCCAGCACATGTCAGATTAGTCTTATTGTCACAGGAAGATGGACAGAAGCTCCATCTCTTCCTTTGTTTGCTGGTAGCTGTGCTGGTGGAGGCCGTGGATGTGGAGTCTCTTTCTTGAGCATGCTGGACACTTTTTACAATGGCTGCTGCTCCCTCACTTCTGGGGGTCACTTTTCTGCTCTCAATATATGGCCTCACCAGGGATTTTCCCAATTCCTCAAGAAATAATCTTCTTTTATGCAGCTTATTCCGGTTCCAATCGGGGTCGATTTCTCTCCATAAGACAAATGCATTGTATGCAGAAACGTCCAGTATGTTATAAAATAAAATCATTGGCCACCGATTGGTTTTGCGTTTGCATGTATATGTTGATATTACTTGGTCTAAAGTATCAACTGCTCCCTTTGTGACATTATAATCCAAAATAATGTCAGGCTTTCTGTCTTCTCTATTACTTACGGCATTGTCATGGTGCATTGTGCTCATGAGAATTACCTGTTTGGTTTTTTTCGGAACATAAGAAACAACAGTTGTATTTCCAGAAAAATAAAAAGTTGAACTGTACACCTCTCTCTTGCTAAGGATACCTTGCGGTAGTTCAGGTTTGTTTTTTCTCATAGTACCCAGCATGGTAAGTTGCTTTTTCTTCAACATCTGGCCTAGTTGATAGGATGTAAAAAAGTTCTCTCATGTGACATTTTGTCCTTTCAGTTCATGAGTCAAATCTAGAACAACACGCATACCCTGATTTTTTTCAGGTCTCTCATCAGGGGCTTTTCCTGTATACACTTGAACATTTAGAGCATATGAGCTTTTACTGTCGCAAAGTGTCCAGATCTTGATGCCATATTTTGCTGGCTTACTTGGTATATATTGTCTGAATGGGCACCTACCTCGAAATGCCAACAGTTGCTCATCAACAGTTACATTTTCACCACTGTTATACAATTTTGATAATTAATTTTAGATAATTACTTGCTTACTGATAAGAAAAGTGAAACCACCACCATTTGGAGATGAAGAACACATAAAAAAAACATAACTTTTGCAGTCAGAAGTAATCAGAGACCTGTAGAACAGTATAAAATGCTATCGGGTCATATTGACCCGAACAGTACAAGTGTAACAATCAGCGTGTAGCAAAAAGTAAACAAAAAAACAGAACAAAAACAAAAAAAACATGTAGAGCTCCACAAATGAGGAAAAGTCAAGGAACCACTAGTTTCAAATCCTCATTAAAAAAAATCTGCAGGGTCTCAAAAATCATTTCGGGTCATATTGACCCGAACAGAACAGCAGGGTTAAGTTATCTAATTTAGTGTACAATACTATAAGAATGCAGATGCAGGACTAGCAATGTACCAACCATAGAGGCATCTATGGGACCCGCTATATGACAGAGCCACTAACTTAGGCAGGGTTCACACTACAGTTGGATTCCGTTATGAAGGTGTCTATTAAAAAAACAAAAAAAACGGACACCTATCATAACAGACATTAACGGACACTAACTGATGTTAATTAGAGATGAGTGAAAACTAAAATGTCCGCACACTGTTCGGCTGTTCGAACGGATTTCGAACTCCATTATAGTCTATGGGGGGAAATGCTCGTTTCAGGGGTACGCAAAATTCGATAAAATTATACTTACCAAGTCCACGAGTGACGGTCGGGCTGGATTCCCCTTGAAGTCTTCTCCCGGCGCAGTGCCCCCGCGGCGTCTTCTGGCTGTAATTCACTCTGCCTAGGCATCGGGGCCTAGGCAGAGCCGACTGCGCATGCGCGGTCGGCTCTGCCCGGCCCAACGCCTGAGCACAGCCTAGGCAGAGTGAATTCCAGCTGGAAGACGCCGCGGGGACGCTGCACGGAGAAGACTTCTAAAGGTAAGAGAAGAACCAGCGTTGATTGGCAGAATGTATAGCATTCTGCCAATCAACGCTGGTTCTGCATTGAACATTAAACTTCGAACACTACTCGCTCATCTCTAATGTTAATGTGTTTGTTTTTTTTAACTGATCCATTTAATGGACACACTAGCATCAGTAAGGGAGCGTTCACACTACCATCATTGTCCGACAGGTAGTGTCCGCTGCTAATGTCCGTTCAAAATCTTGCACGGACATTAGCTGTGTCCGTGACATTTTTCATTCATTTAAATGGCGATCGGGTGCGTTGTTTTGCACTCCGTGCCCTTCCTTAACTGTCCATTCGTAAAGATGTCTGACTTTTCAAGCGGACAAAAAAAACCTACATGTCGAGTTTTGCTGTCCGCTTGAAAAGTCGGACATCTTTAAGAACGGAGTGCTAAGGAGCAGCTCTCATCGTAGGTGACCTGTCACGTCTTTGCAGTACATAGGCAACCTTTGTCACATATGTATCAAATTCTCCATATTTGTTGTCAGTAGTGTAATGCTACTGTCTATTCAGTAGTGAAATCTATCAAGCAGAACAGATTTTAGCACACGGTTTTACTATTTTGGTTTAGATTTTCCATTATAGGTAATTTTAAAGACCCATCTTTGAGCCTGTTTGAGCTTTGTGTGTATGTTTCTATTATCTAGTAGTGTAGAGTGTCATTGCAGCAGTCAGTAATAGCGTGTTCACTCAAGTATCATTATAGGGAGGCTGGCAATCACGCTTATCACCACTTATCCCAGTACACCACAGAATTCACTTTCTACTTCACGATTTTATAAACCTCTGGATAAACAGCTGTTATCATGTACAAGTAGGTTTCCTATCAGGAGGACATGGCACAAACTACTTCAGACTTTGGTTAGAAACCACTGTATTTAGCAGCTTTACACTGGACAGAATTTTTGCCCGTTATTTGGTAGAAAACAGCATCAACTGAGTGGTGGGTTTCCTCCGCCCAAATTGATCACCTCAGGTCCTTTTGTCTTAGTTCTATTGGATTAATGTCAAGGTGGCCATTACAAAATTGTTATTCTATTCTTCTTCATGCATTCTTTGGTAGAACAACTACTGTGCTTAGGACCATTGCCTGGCTTCATGACCCACAATGTCTTAAGATTGAGATCACGACAGATGTCCTGACTTTTTCCTTTCAAGTTTGCTGGTATAATTCAGAATGCATTGTTCTATTAATGATGACAAGCCGTCCTATATAGATGAAGGAAAATAGGCTCAAACCATAATACTAATCACTACCTTGTTTCACAGATGGTATGATGTTTTACTTTATTTTAACCAAAAATCTCTATTTTGATCTCATCCATCCATAAGACTTGTAAATTGTTCAAGTGATCGTTGGCAAACTGAAACGGGCAGCAATGTTCTTTTTTGAAAACATCGTCTTTCTCCTTACAGTCTTGAGATCCTTAGAATTCTCTTGTGTTCACACCATGATACACTTCCATAAATATGCTCTAATATCTTTGCCTGTTCAGGTCTCTGCACCACCCTCCACTCTCACGCTGTTATAATTACTCGCTTTAGTTTCTTGTTCCTCTTTCTGAACACTGCTCTATTCCATCATCTCTGTAACTGATTTTCCACCACACCTATCTCTAACATCTTTGTTTCCCTCTGCTCCTCTAAGGACCCATGCACACGGGCACAGAGAAGGCGGATTATGGCGTGTAGTCCACGTCATAATCCGTACCCTCACAATGGTGGTCTATGTAGACCACTAGGCTACTTTTTTCCATGATCGGCATGCTGCTGTTCACGGAAAAAGGAAGTGGGCTGCCCTTTCTTCAGGTGGATTCTGTAGTTCAGCGAGCCGCAGCGTCCGCCTGGCGGCAGCAACCTCCGCAATCGGCTCATTCATTTGAGCCAACACTAGGGGGGGGGAGGCCACGACCACGACAGTCGTGACAGGCCCCCCACGTCACTCTCGGTGCCAAAATACGCCCCCCCGTGTGAACTTAACCTAATAGTTAATCTTAACCTTACCTGTGTTATTGACAGCCTATATGCTAATCAAGCCTGGGGCGGGTTCTAGAATACCTATAAACAGGCCATCAATCCACACATGGTTGCTGGCTATTGTGATTCTGACCTTGCTAAGCATTTCTCCTTGCTCTTTATTGTATTTAGTGACCATTTCCTGACTATTTATTCCACTTTTTGGCATTTGACTTGTCTTTTGGATTACAATTTGGTACTGCTTTGTCTCTCTGGTATTTTTTTTTCTTCTAAATGTAGATTGTGAGCCCCATATAGGGCTCATAATGTACTTTTGTTTGTCCTATCAGTATGCCTTTGTAGAATGAGAGGAAATCCATGCAAACATGCGGAGAACATACAAACTCCTTGCAGATGTTGTTCCTGGCAGGATTCGAACACAGGACTCCAGGGCTGCAAGGCTGCAGTGCTAACCACTGAGCCACTGTGTTGCCCCTTTGTCTCTATGGCTTTGACCCTTGGCTTGCTTACTCCTCTACTGTGTTGTGTTGTCTTGTCTGCGTTTAGAGTTTACACTTATTCAGACACTTGTTGCCCAGTTGTCCCTGTCATTAGGACAATTGTGGCAAGTATGTAGGGACAGGGGCTGGGTTGAGTTTAGTACTCACTGTCTCTTTCTTTTCCTTCCTCCCAGGGTTCAGCAGCAGCACTGGGGAATTGCTCAACTAGCATTTCCCTTACACATACATTATGAAGATCAGACTTTGGTAGATCCCTGTCCCACAGATTGAAGATACCTTCAAATGGTGCTAGTCTTAAAAGTGCACATATTTTGCACTCCCAGATACATGATTTTGGATGTTTTTCTGCTATAGTTAAGTTACCAGTATTTTTAACTCCTTTGTCTGATTTGGTTCTCTTTATTTACTTTTAGGACTTCTGTGAAATATATAATCTCAGTTACATAAATTTACACATTCCCAAATTTGCGTGTACCTGGAGTCCTCCAACAGAAATACTGCTGCCATATGGGGATTGGTTCAACCACCTTACATTACATTGAGTGTACTGTGAGATGCAGGAGATGGGGGCTGATCTGGGTTTAGGAGCTTACTGAGGAAATTCGCCTGTTTCCTTATGGCCTAGTCAAAGCCTGATTCTTGTTCTCCAAAACTATGTAATGTTATAACACACTCATTATTGTCCCATCTCATTGGTCATTTGTTGACCATTTTGATATGTTACATCCTAATACAGGCATCCTTAAAATAGGACTGTTAACCCCAAGGGGACCGTTAGATGATGCATCCACAATGTACAGAGGGTTGAAAAATAATAATAATGAAAATAACTAAAATAATAAAACCGAAGTTAACAAAAACAACAATAAAAGATGATTGTAACATCTCTGCCTGTTCTGGTCTCTGCGCCACCCTCCGCTCTCACACTGCAGCACAGGAGGCGTATCCAGTTTGATTCTTTGTTTAGTGTTTTTCGTTGGGCAGTGTTCACACTGTGTAAACTCTGTAATTGAGTTTCCACCACACCCGTCTGCCTTCACCTTCATTTCCCTCTGCTCCTCTAATAGTTAAGTTTAGCCTTGCCCTGTGATTGACAGCCTATCAACTTCAAGGCGGGTTCTTCCTCCCTATTTATTTTTGGTTCACATTCACATTGGGGCTTGCTATTGCCTTGTGCGTGCTGGCTTTTCTCTTGCTGTTTGTTCTTGTATTCTGATTCTTGAACTCTGGCTTCCCCTATTGACTACTCTTTTGGATTTCGAATTTGACACTGCATTGCTCGAGTGTTACTTACCCCTGGCTAGCTGACCTCCCTTGTTGTTGTTTTCTTGTCCGCGTTTTGTGTGTCACGTATTTAGGAAGGGTTTTGTCGTCCAGTTGCCACCTATTACCTAAGATAGGACTGGCAAGCAGGAAGGGAAGTGGGGGGTTTCAGACCAGGGCTCACTGTCTCTTGTGCCCATTCCTCCGGGATTTCCAGCAGCTACTAGGGAATTGCTCCTATTTCAATTTCCTTACAATGGTACTATAATAAGATGTAATATATTTAGGTGGAGAACTTCTTTAGTTATGAGAAATCCAAATGCCTTAATTTCTTTAATTTGTCGGCATGAGTCCAAATTTTATATATAACCTATAAAAAGAAGGGACAAAAAGCTATCTAATCCTATTAGATACCTCGCTGGCATGCGCTGTGCATATTCAATACTACTGAGGGCATATTATTCAACAAAGACGCATAGAAATGACATTTGGTCCCTTTACTGAATGAAACAAATGTATCAAAACTGTCTGGATTCTGCAGAAAAAATTGCCATGTGCCTTGTCAGTCTGCTCTGTATTTGTATTTGCAATAGGAAATAATCCTATACAGCACTGCGAGATACTTTGGTCAGATTTCAGTATGTCTTATAGAATCTTTAGACAAAGAAGATCCCCACAATGAATGTGCACATACAGAGAAAGCCAGGTTTGAGTTGCATGCTTACTTATTCCAGACGTTATGCACACCTCCCCCAACAATATCCTTTCTACTGTGTTCCAGGAGTATATCTAGTCATTGTGTGCTGTTGGGATATGTGAGATTGCTTGGACACAGGCTAGATTCTTTACCTCTCTATGTAATATACTGTATTTATTGCTCATATATACTGAGAATGTTCATTAATATACCTTAGCCTATGCTGTGAATAGCTATTGTTGTACAGTGACTCTTAAATAATACAGTGATAGTAATTTCTACCTATGTGTATATACTATAAGTAATATCTGTAGAAGTCGAGTTATCAGATAGAGTTGCTTTTCATCGCTGATCTCAAAAGCACTATAGTTTTTACTCTAGTCATGAGCACTATGATGGACATTTTATTTATTGAAGGGGGCATATTGTTACTACAGCATTATAGGACACTTTGGTTGAACCCTTTATGGGTCAAAGTATATGGAATTTTTTTCTGGGCGGATTTAAGGCACAACTATTTTCAGAATTGCTGCATCCATCTTTTTGTATTTTCCTCTGCTTTTGGGTTTCCGTCTTCTGCCGAGAGAAACTGGACAGGAGACGGAAACCGGCAGTCATTTTTCAAACCCATTCACTTGAATGTGTTTACAAAGTGACCGCCTGTGTGTGTCTTGTGCCTCTCCGCGGCGAAACCATTTTTTTTAACCAGATACAAAGTCCTGCATGTCTGACACTGTGTCCAGTTATGGCTCGTTCACATCTGCGCCCAATCTCCGTCTGTCGGGTTTCCGTCTTCTGCAGACAGAAGACGGAAACCCTACAGACCGTGTCTGGCCGTGAGCGCCGGTGAGCGTTTTGTGCTGTCTGCAGCTAAACTGGACAGAAAGTCCTGCATGTCCGACTTCGTGTCCGGTTAAAAAAATGGTTTCGCCGCAGAGCGCACAAAACACTCACGGATGCTCACGGCCGGACACTGTCCAAACCCATTCATTTGAATGTGTTTGAAAAATGCCTGCAGGTTTCCGTGTCCTGCCCAGTTTCAAGCAGGAAACAGAAACCTGCATAACGGAGGCCGGGACGCAGATGTGAACCTGACCTTAAAAAAAATGGTTTCCCAGACAGGCACAAGACCCTCAGGGGCGGTTACTTTGCAAACACATTTAAGTGAATGGGTTTGAAGACTGACTGACAGGTTTCCGTCTCCTGTCCAGTTTCTCGGGGCAGAAGACAGAAACTCGAAAGCGGAGACCAGGCACAGGTGTGAACCTGCTCTCATTCAGATGTAGAGTAGGGATATAAACATTACGTCCTACAGTATGTATGCATCCTGCCAATACATGGAGGCAGTAAAACAAATGCACCCTCCGTACATGGCCATGATATCTGCTTACAATGTGATCCGTCCTTTTTTCTTTTTATGCATTGTTTTACTTTATTTAAGACAATGGTGTTTGATAGAGCCACAAGTAGAGCTGTATTTCGGATGGAGAACATAATAAATACATCATCCTGCAAGAGCTTTGTCTGCCCTATTGATCTTACAAGATGATTCTCAGTCAGGGGTGAGAAATATTACAATGCTCACATTCTTCTCAGCAATAGCAAAGGCTTTGAAATCCATCATGTAAAAGTATAAAGAATACACTGAATAGACTGACTACAACATGGTTAGTTATATGTTATAGGATTTGCTTGGTAACTTTGTTAAAGTAGAAGTCCTGCAAAAAATGTTATTCTCTAGAACTCTAGCTGGTTTGTAGTAATGATATCTTTAGTAACCAGCAACTATGTTTGGGAGTTATCCACTATGTCACATGACTCACACCCTGATTCTCCAAGTGATAGGAAAGAAACTGGCACTAAAAAGTTGAAGACTGGGAGTTTTTGACTAGAGATGAGCAAATATTCATGAGGTTCAGCCCGCCGGTTTGTTTGGGGCTGGACTTGTTGGATAGAACCACAAGTGCTATTATAATAGTCAGAGTATAATAAATGGAGGTTCAGGTAGGTGAGGAAAAAACAAACACATATACTCACTGTGCCGCCTCTCTCCTGGGCAATTTTTGCTGCATCCGCCAGTCTGTGGGCATCCTAGTCAGGCATCTTCTGGATGACATCACGTGACCTGTGATTGAGTCTCGGCAGTCCCATGGGGCCCATTGATGTCATGATGCTAAGACACAGCGTAAGCTGGAGGCCAGAAGGGGCTTGAAGAGGATACCGAGAGACAACCAGACACTCATGAGAGGTGAGACAAGGTGAGTAGAAGTGTTCATTATTTTCCCTCACTTCCTCTGGTCTTCCACATGTAATACTCAATAGTTTGAGGAGACCCCAAAGTATAGCATTATAGTCTATGTGGTCCACGGGTTTCCTAGTTTCACTTTGGGGGGTCGCAGATGTGAAACTAGCGTAAAATTGGAGTAGTGACGCCCATTAACTTTATTAGACATTCTTTATAGAATTAAAAAGATATCCTGATGTGGTTGCTATTAGTAGCCTTTCAGATTTTAATAACTGTTGTATGGTATGCATAGCTTGGCTAGTACTTCACAGAGGTCAGTACAATATAGGTAATTCTCCAGCAGCCTGAGAGTCCGCACATTGCCGGCAATACTGCTGGCACTACAGAATATCTGCAGAGTTTGGCTGGTGAAGGGAAAATAAAATGTGCTGCAGCGCGGTGTCAGTGCCATGGTGCGGGCAGAGAAGGGGACTATTTTAATTAGGCTCCTGAAAGTAGATGGCAGATTTATGCAGAAAACTGGTCATGAAAACAAATGGGAAATGATTTAACAAACAGCGCAGCAGAACGGCTAGAACAGGAAGAATTCCCTACTGATTCCATGGGGATAATATTTCTAACAATTAGATGATTACCTAATAAGACTTTAATGGCAGATTTGCAGCTGTTAAACGCCAATCAATAATGCCAGTGCTAATTGATTTCTCTGGGGTTCATAACAGTGGTGGATCAGACCCCTATGTTATATTACACACCAGCTGTACAAAGGCACACACTAGGAAACATACTAAAATAATATGGTAAATCTGCCGAACTTGTGGTAACATAATACAGTGTACACTCAAAAACATAAGAAATGGATCAGTCAACATCAAAAGTATAAGACTTATCAACTGCGTCCATTCCGTTCTGAGTCAGCATCAGCGAAGAAAAAGGTAATTCTTCCATTGTATGGTCCATATCTGAAAAAACACATTGAAATAAATGGTTATATATAGTCTCTGCAAAAAATGTGGATGTTAAGTGTACATGCATGAATGAGGTCTTAGTCAAATTCAACAATTACACCTAAGGCCTGGTTCATACCTTCATTCGGTAATCCATTCAGGGAGTCTGCATGGGGACCCCACCGAACGGACTATCGAACGCATTGGCAAGCGGTGTGCAGTGAAAGCACATGGACCCCATAGACTATAATGGGGTTCGTGTGCTTTCCACACGTTCTCCACATGGAACATGCGGACAAAAAAGTACTTTACGATCTACTTACCTCTCCACATGACTCGTGCGGACACCGCGTGGAAAGCACACGGATATCATTATAGACTACACACCATTTGCCAATGCGTTCAGTAGTCCATTCAGGGGGGTCCCTAAACAGATTACGATCGCAGATGTGAAGTAGGCCTAAGGGTCCATTCACATGTATGAAAATGGTGAGGAATTTGGTGTGGAATTTTCCATGTGGAAAAAAAGCCTCCCATTGATTTCAATGGGTTCTGCTAGCTTTTTTTCTCACTAGCTGAAAGGTGAGCTTTAAGCTAACATAATATCAATCATCAATTCATTTATAAAAAAAAAAAAAGGTAAAAATTAAAAAATGTGGGAATTAAAAAATATTCTGTCAGGGGAAAACAAACAAAAATTAGACTTTACACTGGTGTTTCATGGAGAACCTTTTTTTTTTTTTTGAATGTGGATTGTGAACCCCATTTAGGGCACACAATCTACATCTTTCCCTATTAGTATGTCTTTGGAGTATGGGAGAAAATCAATGCAAACACGGGGAGAACATACAAACTCCTTACAGATCTTGTCCTTGGAAGGATTTAAACCCAGGACTCCAGTGCTGCAAGGCTGCAGTGTTAACCACCGAGCCACCGTTTGCCCCCTGTTCCCTGGGAAACCTTGTAGCCTCTGGTTGTAACATAGTCATACTTGGCTTAACACTGGGTCAGTTTATTCAATGATTCTTTCTCATTCAAGGATAAAATCGCTTCATGCAGGTAAGAAGGCATTAGAACCAAACGATAGAACTTTTAGGCTGGAGACAATCTTATGTGCCAAAGATATTTTAGGATTTTGTGTTCATGCAGCTGTAGGAATGATATTTGTGGCACTAGAGGAAATTTATCAATAGTGTCTAAGGTGCATTGATTCAAAAGTCTGCAAAAACATTACAACTACACCAAACAAGCTTAGTAACATCCCTTTTAATAGATATTTAATAAACTGTCAGTTTTTATGTGCCTAAAATTCCGAAACCAATAGTAATGCCATGTAGGGATCTTTAAAAGCACTTCAAACATTTTGTGGACAAATCAGGTCCGTCCCAAATATAAAAAGGCTCTTAGAAGCTACTTTTTGGTAGTGTACCTGTTGGTGAAAGACTGCTAAACATGCCTTTACAACACACTCTATAACATGCCCAGTTGACAGGCAGTGGGCACATTATTGACTGAGAGCAGATGGTTGTTTAGACAAATTGCCCACAATCTTTACTGTTCTGACCTAGCTGTTAGAAGGTGTTAGGAGCACACACACACCGGACAGGGTCCAACATGACCAGACAGACCACCAGTAGAGAGAATTGTTTGATCTGTCACCCCTGTCTGTGCCTGGATCATTTCCAGACACTTAGCAGAAGGAAATTTGCTTTCACCGTGCCCATTACTTGCCCTGCAATTGACAGCCAGCCACTGTTGCCTTTGTTTGCTAGACCACTACGAACTGGAGTCACATCATCTTTAGAGATGAATCCAAGCTCTTTTTTGGATCTAATAATGGATGTGTTGAATGCTTTCTGACTTTGCTGTGGAGCAACACATCCCAATTGGGTATTAATACGACCAGTTGGGACACTAATTATGGCAACCTACAAGTTTGCAGGATCTACAGTCCTAGAAGCAATATCTGTAGACAAATGTGCTTACAGGATACCATACAGAAGCTGAATGTCTCCAAATCCAGCTGTATCTCATCTTGTATTCAGGCTGAAATGGTACAAGAGCTTCCCTTCAATTGCACGTTTTCAGCCAATAAACGTATCCTTTCGCTCTAATATCTCAATCACTTACATATATCATCATTACATTCATACACATTCATACACAATCTTTATTTTTTAGTAAATGAGTGTATATTCAGTAGTCTTTTTCAGGTCATCCCAAGCACATTATTAACCTAATTTTGTGTACACAATGTACTCCACTAAATTTGCACCTGTAACTTTTTACTATTTGTGTATACAAGGCTGCATAAGGCATCTTTTTGCAGGGCCAGATGTACTTTATGTTTATACCATTTTGGGGAATGTCTAATGTTTTATTAAAATTTTTATATGGGAGATGAAACAGCGAAAAGACGACTGTTTGAGAAACATATTTTGATAAGTTTGCATTCGTGAACACAGAGGTGCCTAATGTGTATGTCTTTTACTTTATTTATTTTTAGATGTGATTTAGGGAAAGAGGGATGATTTCAACTTTTAATACACACACACACACACACACACACACACACACACACACACATACAGTCCTATGAAAAAGTTTGGGCACCCCTATTAATCTTAATCATTTTTAGTTCTAAATATTTTGGTATTTGCAACAGCCATTTCAGTTTGATATATCTAATAACTGATGGACACAGTAATATTTTAGGATTGAAATGAGGTTTATTGTACTAACAGAAAATGTGCAATATGCATTAAACCAAAATTTGACCGGTGCAAAAATATGGGCACCTCAACAGAAAAGTGACATTAATATTTAGTACATCCTCCTTTTGCAAAGATAACAGCCTCTAGTCGCTTCCTGTAGCTTTTAATCAGTTCCTGGATCCTGGATGAAGGTATTTTGGACCATTTCTTTCTACAAAACAATTCAAGTTCAGTTAAGTTTGATGGTCGCCGAACATGGACAGCCCGCTCTCAAATGATCTGAAAACAAAGATTGTTCAACATAGTTGTTCAGGGGAAGGATACAAAACGTTGTCTCAGAGATTTAACCTGTCCACTGTCCATGTTTCCACTGTGAGGAACATAGTAAGGAAATGGAAGACTACAGGGACAGTTCTTGTTAAGCCCAGAAGTGGCAGGCCAAGAAAAATATCAGAAAGGCAGAGAAGAAGAATGGTGAGAACAGTCAAGGACAATCCTTAGACCACCTCCAAAGAGCTGCAGCATCATCTTGCTGCAGATGGTGTCACTGTGCATCAGTCAGCAATACAGCGCACTTTGCACAAGGAGAAGCTGTATGGGAGAGTGATGATAAAGAAGCCGTTTCTGCACGTACGCCACAAATAGAGTTGCCTGAGGTATGCAAAAGCACATTTGGACAAGCCAACTTCATTTTGGAAACAAAGATTGAGTTGTTTGGTTATAAAAAAAAGGCGTTATGCATGGCGTCCAAAAAGAAACAGCATTCCAAGAAAAACACTTGCTACCCACTGTAAAATTTGGTGGAGGTTCCATCATGCTTTGGGGCTGTGTGGCCAATGCCGGCACAGGGAATCTTGTTAAAGTTGAGGGTCGCATGGATTCCACTCAGTATCAGCAGATTCTTGAGAATAATGTTCAAGAATCAGTGACGAAGTTGAAGTTACGCCGGGGATGGATATTTCAGCGAGACAATGATCCAAAACACAGCTCCAAATCGACTCAGGCATTCATGCAGAGGAACAATTACAATGTTCTGGAATGGCCATCCCAGTCTCCAGACCTGAATATCATTGAACATCTGTGGGATGATTTGAAGCGGGCTGTCCATGCTCGGCGACCATCAAACTTAACTGAACTTGAATTGTTTGTCCAAAATACCTTTATCCAGGATCCAGGAACTGATTAAAAGCTACAGGAAGCGACTAGAGGCTGTTATCTTTGCAAAAGGAGGATCTACTAAATATTAATGTCACTTTTCTGTTGAGGTGCCCATACTTTTGCACCGGTCAAATTTTGGTTTAATGCATATTGCACATTTTCTGTTAGTACAATAAACCTAATTTCAATCCTGAAATATTACTGTGTCCATCAGTTATTAGATATATCAAACTGAAATGGCTGTTGCAAATACCAAAATATTTAGAACTAAAAATGATTAAGATTAATAGGGGTGCCCAAACTTTTTCATAGGACTGTATATATATATATATATATATATATATATATATATATATATATATATATACTTTTATTTTTTAACCTCTCAGGTGTCTTGAACCCCAGGAATTCTGCTTACTAAAACAATACACTGCAATTGTTATGAATTGCAATGTATTGCATAATTCAGAGCATTCTATTACAGGCTACTTACAGCAGCCTGAAATAGAACCAAACTAATGAAAAGTCTGGGAGCCTTCAATAGACCCCCTGGCTGTCATAATAACAGACTGCTGCTCCTGTATCTTGTTCCAGGGCAGGGAAAATGGTGGTGCTCTTGTACTACTAGTAAAAAGATTCCTTGTTCATACACTGCTCAAAAAAATAATGGAAATACTCAAATAACGCCTCCGAGATCTGGATGAATGAAATATTCTCATTGAATACTGTGTTCTGTACAAAGTTGAATGTGATGACAACAAAATCGCACAAAAATAATCAATGGAAAATAAAACTTATTAACCAGTGGGAGCCTGGATTTGGAGTGACCGCCAAAATTAAAGTGGAAAAACATACTACAGGCTGATCCAACTTTGATGTAATGTCCTTAAAGGGGCTTTATCATTGGAAAAAGTCATTTTTAACTAAGCACATCCTTGCATAGCCTTTAGAAAGGCTATTCCACACCTGACTTTTGTATGCATATCGCCTCAGTGGTTTTCGAATGAGCCCATTTTTATTCATATGCTATTTAGCCTGTTGGTGCACCCCGGAAGTCTGATTGTGCACCCTCTGCCTATTCTTTCCTATGTATGTGTACAGCACAGGCTGCTGTTGCTGATGACTTCTTGCTTCCTGTTTGCACACACAGATAGGAAAGAAAAGAAGAGAGAAGTTCTCCTGGGAACTTCCTGTGCTGGCTGAAAGCGAATTAGCATATTAATAAAAATGCGCTCATTCAAAAACCACTGAGGCAATTTACATACTAAAGGTAGGTGTGAAATAGCCTTTCTAAAGGCTATGCACGTGTGTGCTTAGTTAAAAATGACTTTTCCCAATGATAGAGCCCCTTTAAAACATGTCAAAACGAGGCTCAGTAGTATGTGTGGCCTCCGTGTGCCTGTATGATCTCCCTAGAACACCTGGGCATGCTCCTGATGAGGTTGCAGATGGTCTCCGGAGGAATTTCCTCCCAGACCTGGACTAAAGCATCTGCCAACTCCTGGACAGTCTGTGGTGCAACATGACATTGGTGGATGGAGCGAGATATGATGTCCTGGATGTGTTCAATCGGATTCAGATCTGGGGAACAGGTGAGCCAATCCATAGCTTCAATGCCTTCATCTTGCAGGAACTGCTGACACACTCCAGCCACATGAGGTCTGGCATTGGAGAAACCCAGGGCCAACCACACCAGCATATGGTCTCACAAGGGGTCTGAGGATTTCATCTCGGCACCTAATGGCAGTCAGGCTACCTCTAGTGAGCACATGGAGGGCTGTGCGGCCCTCCAAAGAAATGCCACCCCACACCATGACTGACCCACTGCCAAACCGGTCATGCTGGAGGATGTTGCACGCAGCAGATTGCTCTCCATAGCCTCTCCAGACTCTGTCACGTCTGTCACATCTGCTCAGTGTGAACCTGCTTTCATCTGTGAAGAGCACAGGGTGCCAGTGGCGAAGTTGCCAATCCTGGTGTTCTGTGGCAAATGCCAAGTGTCCTGCATGGTGTTGGGCTATGAGCACAACCCCCATCTGTGGATGTCAGGCCCTCATACCATCCTCATGGAGTCAATTTCTAACTGTTTGTGCAGACACATGCACATTTGTGGCCTGGTGGAGGTCATTTTCCGGGGGTCTGGCAGTGTTCCTCCTGTTCCTCCTTGCACAGAGGTGTATTGTATCCTGATTGGTTGTTCTAGACCACGTGGTGTTATAGTATATGAATGAAGTTCCGTAGGAATGATCAGGAACAGACGTTAATTGGTCAATCTATGTAACGTGACCTTAAAATCTTTTATGAATGGGATCTCTGTCTATCAAAGTTTCCCAAGCAACACTACACCGGGGCTATATAAAAAATGTGTTTGGAGTGACATGTTACATGCCATTTTAGATTTGCCTTTGAGGATATAGGACCATGATATTAGGATTAGCTTAGTCAAATATTTTGAGTTAAGGGGATATTGAATCATTCTGGTCTGTCTGTGTTCGTTTTTACAACTGGCATAATTGAATATATGTCTTTATTTAGGAAATATGTGTACTTGTTAACATCGATGTCTAGTGTTAATTTTTTCCAGCTATTTAAGAAAAATTAAAAGGTACACGGTTAAACTTCATTTTAAAATAGATGGAATAGCAGCAATATACGGTATATACGGTACATACATCATTAATTGTTTAATCAATTACTGCTGTGTATGTGGATATTTAAAGCATGTCAAACTAAGTCTCTCCAGAGCATATTTTTCACCAGCAATGCTATGACTAAGGGATCACGCATCCCGAAACACGTTAGTTAGTTAGAAAGTCTTATATTTTATGGAAGCCGGGTGTTGGAGAAATCCATTTTTCCTCTTTCACTTCGTTATACAACAGCTTTGCAAGTCCCAAAGCGGAGATCTCACACTTCGAAGACTTCCACACTGAATGGTGAGTTGTAACCATCTTTTCCAAATTTTAATAACCAAACAACCCCAACATGTCCCCATAGCCCACATACTTTGCTCACTGCACTGGATGCCTCTAAATTGGAAAATAACATTTAAAGTTTGCTTGATGATCTTCAAACCCATAAAGAATTCAGGCCCTCGCTACTTAAGGGCCCGTTCACACGGGCACAGAGGGGGCGGATTATGGCGCAGAATCCACGTCATAATCCGCGCCCTCACAATGGTGGTCTATGGAGACCGCTTGCGATCTTTTTTCCACTAGCGGTATGTTCCCAGTTGCCGCTAGCGGAAAAAAAGAAGCGAGCTGCTCTTTCTTCAGGCGGATTCCGCGGCTCGTTGAGCCACAGCGCCCGCCTCGCGGCAGCAACCTCCATTCATTTGAGCCGACTCCGGAGGGGAAAGCCGCAACTGTCGGAAGCCGCGACAGTCGTGGCAGGCGGATTTTGGCCCGAGAGTGACGCGGGGAGCACTCTCGGTGCCAAAATCTGCCCTTCCACTCCCCGTGTGAACGGGGCCTAAAAGAACTTTTGAATTAATTCTTGCTGACCTCTCAGATTAGCAGGCACAAACTGTCCATCCCCAGCATCTACCTTTAGCAATTTGTCACCAGAAACTTCATACCATGCCGCCCCCACTCTCTGGAATACATTACACAGACCGATCAGAGAGATCTCCTCCTTGAACAATTTTAAATCAAGACTCAGAATTCATCTCTTCAGTTTTGCATTTGAGGGTAAATGATAGCCCTGGTATACATAGTATACTGCAAAATACGGTTTAGATAATCACTAGACTGCGCTTTGAGTCAGCTGTGGGAAAAGTGCATTACAACTGTTTATTGCTGTTGTTGAATGTGGGTGGATGAGCTGCCAGTAACCAGAGGAGTGTTGTACTTAACAAGAATAAATTAGTTGGCACATTCATCTCAGCCACATGAGGATATTACATCTGAGAGTAATGCTGCGTGTATAACTGTGAGTTAGTCTTCTGTGTGTTCCTACTCTACTGTTATAACTGTTGGGAGTAGGACTGGAGCCTCCGCAGCGCTGTGCGGAAACTGATGGCCCTCTCTTTGTTGCTCTCCCAAGTCCCTGCTTCCGGGTGGTAGGCCGGAACCTCTGCAGGGATGTACAGGGTTGCCGATCTCCTCCTGAACCGGAAGCGGAAGGGGCCTTTGGATTTCCCACTGTACTGCGTTGCCCTCTTGTTGATGACCGTAGGACTACACGTTAGTCTCTGCTGCCACCTGTTGACCACCTGCCTTCAGCCTTCAGCCTTCTGGATCCTTGGACCTACACTGCTACCCAAAACACCTGCTGTTAAGAGATCTCAGTGTTTGGTTTACTGTGATTTGTGGTTCAGTGTGTTTGGCGTTTTCCAACTTAGGACTAGGATCTTTCTAAGGGACAGTTTGGTACTGCCATTGTCAGGGCAGGAGAAAATGTTAGGCCAACAGTAGGGTTAGTCCTGGTCTCCCTGTGGCGTCCCCTTTACCACTTTTTCTCCTGCCTTCAGTGATTGGTAAGACCGTTTTAAATCATTTATTCATACCATATATCTTTTTTTTTAAATGTAGATTGTGAGCTATTTCCTATCAGTATGTCTTTATAGAATGGGAGGAAATCCACACAAACATGGGGAGAACATACAAACTCCTTGCAGATGTTGTTCTTGGCAGGATTCAAACCCAGGACTCCAGTGCTGCAAGGCTGCAGTGCTAACCACTGAGCCACCACGTTGCCCCACCATACATCATATTTCTGTGACAGACTAGAAGTTTACACCGTATGGTACCCCTCTTTTTGGTGAGAATTACCTATTTATTACCATTTTGAGTATTCCTTCCTGAGTTATAATTCTTCTGACTACCACTGTAGGACACTGATTTTTAATATTATGTGTGTTGTTGTATGGATTTTATAAGGAACTTTTTAACACAGATTATTAAATGTTAAGTTTTATATTTGCATCAGTGTATGGGATTACTTCCTCTATTAGCCCTTCCATCTCATGCCATTTCATTTGTTGGGGCTCAGCATTTTCTAGTTACACCTATGGTAGTCAATATTTACAAAGGGTTATCTATTTATAGGTATATTTATATGGGTACTGCCAGTGACGTAACTAGGAATGGCGGGGCCCAGTGGCAAACTTTTGACATGGCTCTTCCTTCCCAAAGATTCCGACTGACCGCACCCCCCCTCTCACATTCCTGCATGCACTATTATGCCCCCTTGTGGCCCCTGCACACAGTATTATGTACTGTAATACATAATATTTACTGTAATAAGTTTGCTGCCTGTGGAAGAAAGGGTTACAAGTGCCACATTCAGTGTCAGTGAAGAGGGTTCTCACAGTTATCACTTAAAGCACTCTTCACAAACACCAAATGTGGCACTTGTAACCCCTGATTCCCCAGGCAGCAAACTTATTATAATTATTGGGAAGGAGAAAGAACCGCAGACAGCTGCCAACACAGTACAGTGTGCTGTACAGTCTGCCCTGCATGCATAGGTTCACCTCACCAGTCTCCTGTGCTGCTTACTCCATAAGATGAATCCCCTGCACAGCTATCTTCTTCCTGCGCAATGTCTCCGCCCCCCACACCATTGGCAGGAAACACGCTGAGTCCCTCCCCCACCCGGTACCCGACACCTTAGGGGGCCTCGAGCCTCAAAAAGTCAAATTCATTTTTTATTTATTTTTTGGCATATTAACTAGTGAGGGTTCCTGGGTTCCCTATAATGTCGGGCCCTGTGGTAGCTGCTACCACTGCTACCTCTGAACTTCCACTGCTGAGAAACTGTTTGAAACATTAATGGAGTCCCTTCATGGCCATTTGATGATCCTACTCAGCGAGAAATAGATGAATGTGGTTTTCTCCTTTTAATTGTTGTCTCATGACACGTATCTATCTATCTATCTATCTATCTATCTATCTATCTATCTATCTATTAGTTCAGAGTTCAGAGAGCCAAGCTTGCATGAAGTAAGATGCCTCCCACTCACAAAGACTTTTGCCTAGATGCTTCCATAAACCTTAAAGGGTTTATCTTATTCCCTTATCCAAATAGTTTGTTGAAGGTACTCTGAGATTTGGGCATGCACTATGGACTCCGTGTGACTGTGTTGTTTTTTATTGGCTAAAAGGATTCAATATTTGTTACAGGGAATGTAAATATTACCAGGATTCATCACTGAAAAAGTGTAAGCTCTAGGAAACGCTATACATTCAACAAGTCATTTACACCTAACAACGGACTACGAAGCAGTATTAATAGTATCTCTCATTGAATGGTATTATCACTGGCACAAATGACTGCTGGTATCAGCAGATGCAACTCAGCTCTACCAAGAGACTGCATCTTGTAATCTAGTCCAAACAAACGGGGGCGACAAAGCCCCTGCTCCCAAATGTAGCAGTGTAGGATGTCAGCATCTCCCTGGGCTGCTGTAGTCAGGATTACTCTGTGCCATGATTGGCCGCAGCCGCTATGTGATTCATCCCAGACTGCTGGAGCCATTGGTCTCCCTCAGTAGCAGACTCTGCTGGGGGAGGTACAGCCTGTGCTGTGCTGGATACAGAGCAGAGCCTCATACATAGAAGGACAGCAGCTCACATACTGGAGTGGCTTACTGACTGTTTGGAGAGCTTGCGTTTCATGAGAAAGGTAAGATTTTCAATCATAAGTCTTAACATAAATCCTTGCATGGGAAGCATGCATCTGTCAATTTTTACATAGGAGATTATCTGTTATAGGATTACTGTCTATGGAGGAATACCGTGCTGATATCTGGTAAAGCATCAGGTTAATAAAGTGACATTAGTTGCGTGGATTCAGACATTACAGATTACATCTATTACAATGTCTTAAGCATTATCTGATGTCTAGTGCAGCTGTAATAAATTCTATATTGCATGAAATGGTATTTTTAGAATAAGCACTTCGGGTATAGATGAGCCTAGCTATAGCTGTCCGTACATATTGAATTCAGAATGCAACAATGGTATTTTATGACCTCCATAAGAAACCTGGAGGATGGCTATCACGTAACTCTTCCTGAGCATACAAGGGCCTGAGAGACTTTGGATATGTTCACAAAGCATTTTTTACTAGCAGAGAAAGATTGATAAACCAGGTAGAAGTTATATGTAGATATAATCCTCTAACCAATGACATATACATAAATCTGGGGACATTTTCATTTACAATAATCCGCTGCCTACAGTCCCTAATATTGCTATACTGTTGCATGCAGGCTGCACCAAAATTGACGTACAGCTTGGTATAGTTAAATTTCTGGAATGACAAACTACGGCATCAATAGTCAGCGGCAACCAGAATCTTCTCCATGTGTTATTATGAGAACAGATGTCACATCTTGGAAGCTGAGCTCTTAAATTAACCAAGATACATTGACATAATCCTTAAGGCATAATGCCACTGCTTGGTGCTAGGCAAAATACTCCTTTAGTAACAAGGCCATTGGTAAGTGATGACAGGATTTAGGTGTAAACCATTTAATGTAGCCAAAGACAGAAAGGGTGCTGAGAAGAAAGGGTTAAGGGTTCTTTTTAAACACTTCACTTGGTACAGATTATGTATGCTAATATTATTCTGTCATAAATTATCCCTTTACCCGCTGGCGGATGGAGGAGGTGGAGGTGTGGTTGTAGGGTTGTATAGGTGGCAGTGTAAGTAAAGGGTTTGCAGTGGAGACACAGCAGCATAGGATAGAAGATTCAGCACTGGAGCAGTGGACAGCTCCTCTCTATCACCCGCAAGACAGAGCAGTCAGACAGACAGACAGACATGCATGCTCACATACATACCCAGTCCTTGGCCCCGATCATATTGACTAAAGGAGGGGGCTGGGTTACCAAGGTGATTTCTAGTCATTAGAAAGCCAAATAGACAAAGAATGGGATGTTAATAAAGGACACATCAACGATAATAGAGAGTTCCGCTTAATAAAGGCCACATCAACATTGGATCAGTCATCGCAATTTACATGGCAGTGACTAAGTGACCTTGGGAATGCCATACTACTGGATGTGCCCAGAAGACATTCTCAAACACCTGCTCACTATATAGTCCAATACTCTAGAGGTGACCATACACAAAGTACGTGCAAGATGTGAACTACAACAAGTCTCTTATCACAAGACTGTTGTCGAAAGGGGAAATGTCTTCAAATGTAACTGTTTCTATTCATGTATATCTGCCCCTTATGATACTCTTATCTTACAGAGACTTCAATTCATTAAATGAAAGGCAGCAATGCTTATGATATTTGGCCTTTGCAACGTAAAATGTTTATAACTCCCAATAACTTTAGGTATTGGCTAAGGCCGCTTGTCTAAATCAGATGGAGCAATAACATTTGCCCACAAGATGAATGACGGATTTCCAATATGATTGCATGGAAAGCTATGAAGCTATTGTAACGTCTCATTCACACGTGTGCAAACGATCCACACAGTTTTTTTCAATATTTTCTGACAGAGCTCTCTTTGTCTGCTACAGAAGTCTGATACATTGCTTGCTCACATAAATACCAGTAAAAATCTATAATAGATCTGTAAAAAGTCAATAAATCAATACTCATTTGTACATGTACATGAGTCATTCCTCCTTTTGTATATGAGAGCGATTTCATTCACCATCTCCAGTCTGCCTTTATAGTGAAGGGAAAGACATTTTGGCTGCAGATTAGGAAAAATATAAAATATTTGCAGTTAGAAAGACCACAATGGCAAAGTCTGGCTCATGGATTACTGTACGTGATACACTACAATAAAGATCACTTTGCAGAAAAACAACCTTTCATAGACAGAATTGCTGTTCTACAGGTGGCTGTACATCTATTAATAGCTGTCAGCTATAGGTCCATCGAGGGTCATAGGTCAACAGCTATTCCTGAAAACTCCTATATACACATGCATGCTTGGTTTAACCTCTAGTGATAGCTTATCTTCCCTGAGAAGAATAGGATTGTGCATTGGCATTCAGTTAGCCAAATATTCCTTCCCCTATCATTATGTGTGGAGAGTTGGGAGGCCCCAATACACATAAGATCCCACTGAAATAACCAGGTTTACTCTTATGTGCATGGGATCCTTTGGACAAGTTAATTAGAAACACATGAATGTGTAACACATCATGCACATCCCCGATTGAGATATATATAAATATGTATATATATATATATATATATATATATATATATATATATATATATATATAAAACTCAAAATCTGTAGTAGTCTGCTGTATACAAATCCACAGTTCTTGCCCGATTTCGGTGAAATTTGGCATGCCCCTTTTCCACCCACAGGAGCAGAATATTGCGCATGTTACATCTCTCTAGCGTCCCCCCGTCATGAGATTGGGGCCCCCAAAGTTAGGTTCTATACATATAATGGGGAAACGTGAAATTGAAGCTCTGAGGGGAAAACAACAGTTGTGACTGACAGGGACGGATTATAGCGACAGCGCCAAAGAGTCGCTGCTAAAGGGGCCGCACCACCACACACAACACACCATACACAAACACCATATAAGCATCACATAGACAGCACACATACACCAACCCACAGGCACAACACCACACAAACACCAGAGCACTCTAGACACACATAACACAAACACCACCCCACAAATACGACAACACCACCACATAAATACCACATGCACACACACGCAGACCACACACACACGCAAACACACTCAGATGGATGTAGACTACGACACAGATGAACAGAGCACATGCGTACTCACACACAACTACCACACGCATGGACACTTGCACTGCACACGCACAAACACATGGATCACATGTGCACATACACGCATACATATACATGGACCACACTTGTGCATGCACACATGCATACATACACATGGATCACTCGCGTGTACACACATACATGCATGCTCTGACAAAACAAGTCTGATATCCTTAGAGGCTGCTTGCACACTACAGTATTTTTCACGGGCCTCCAGGCCATGGATTTGTCGGTTCCATAGACTTCTTTGTGCACAAAGCTGTGAATTTTGCAGGCTCCACAGAAGTCTATGGAACTGCACAATTTGGAGAGCCTGTGTTTTTCACATGGACAGTTGTAAATTGCTTGCTCTAGAGTGGGTGACCCTAAAAATCTTTTCATATACAGGTATGCACCTGAAGGTAAAACCAGAAACATTGTTTAAAATAACATAAGATAATCCTTTAATAGTCCCACAGTGGGGAAATGTCAGTATGTTACAGCAGCATAGTAATACAGATACAGGATAATACACAGTAATATATTACAGATGTAGGCACACATATGCTGAGAAGAGAAGATATACTAGGAGTCCATAGCAGCTAAGGAACAGAAGAAGAAAGAAGGAAGACTTCATAATCATAATCATTAGTTCTCTGTGCGGAGTGATCTTCGCTTGGATTGATGTAGATTATACAGCCTGGTCGCGGTTGGAAGGAAGGACTTGCGATAGTTCCTTCTCACACTTGGGGTGAAGCAGACAGTCGCTTACAGTGCTGCTAAGTGCCATCAAGGTCCCATACATGGGGTGGGATTTGTTCTCCCGCATGGAGGTCACCACAGACAGTATCCTTCTGTCACCCACCACCTGTACTGAGTCCAGGGGGCTCCCCAGGACAGAGCTGGCCCTCTATTTCTGTCCCTGGTTGTTATACTGCTCCCCCAGCAGGCCACACCGAAAAAGATGGCTGAAGGAACCACAGAGTTGAAAAAGGCCCTAAGAAGTGTCCGAAAAAGGCCCTAAAAAGCAATACAATAGATAGTAGATAGTAGACTGCAACAATATAGCTTTATTCCTATCTCATGCTGGTGGACATACAAAAGAAATATAGCAAAATGTGATGAGGGAATCAAGTTCAAACGCAGTCTATGTCTATATATACTAAGGAGGATAGTGCTATATATAAATGGTTAGCTGTACCCAAATTATACTG
The DNA here is from genome assembly GCF_031893055.1 of Leptodactylus fuscus. Classification (NCBI taxonomy): domain Eukaryota; kingdom Metazoa; phylum Chordata; class Amphibia; order Anura; family Leptodactylidae; genus Leptodactylus; species Leptodactylus fuscus. Next base: position 159,946,154 of record NC_134268.1, read on the forward strand.
ATCAAAATATGGGCTGCAAAAATAGAATATTATTCCTATCACAAGTTATTGGCTATACAAAAAAAGTTCAGCAGAGTGACTATGCAAAGGCATCAATATAAATATACCATAAATAGGCATGAAATAATGCACAAACATTTGCTCCCCTGAGGAATCAGGGTATGCGGCCCATAGAATAATATGCATAATACAGTGCTAGAAGATAGAATAAGTAGAAGAATACAAGTAGGAACATTTATTTTGCTAATGTGACTAAGTACAGTAGAGGGGAATCCCTAGCAAAATGTTCTTCCAAAAATAGGTCCTGCCTTCAGAAAATTTGGCAACCATTGATCTAAGGGTTAGTGATTGTTTTGACCCCAGTGTCTTTGAATATATTAACAATTGACCAGGGAAATGAATTTAGTCCTGATCTTTTAATTTCCACAGGGTTAACAGGAAAAATTGCTTTACAAATGATGGGATGCTTTTTCTTCTGATTACAGCAATAGCTGATATGTGGTATGATTAGAATAGAGGGGAGGTGCATAATACGTTTTTAATACAGCCAATACTCACCCTATTCGTATTTTTGTTTTTACACACATTAACACGTGTTTAGTGATACCACACATGTTTTGCATTTTTGTTGAGTGTTCATCACTTTCATTGGTGTAGAAAAAACAGCAGTGTAATAGCAGCCGATACCTCTGTTCTGATTACCAATACTGAGTCTCTATGGGCCTATTCTGCGCTAATGAAGGAACATCTGTTATATATTATAATGTTTATTCCTTGATTTATGCAGAAACTTCTAATGGTGTCTTTGTTGCTATGGCAAATCCAAACTGTCATCCCCGAGTTTTGCTTTGATGTTCTTTCAGAAGTAGTGCTACTATAAAGGTTTGCAAAACATATCAAGTTGATGTCTTCCCTTATGAAAGCATTAATGATTTCCACTGTGATCTGTATAGTTTCAGCAGGTGTTGATGTTCAGAAGTATTACTAGTGTATCCAGTCTGAGATTAGAGTATTGCTTTCATTAAGAACTTAAAAGGATATAGCAATCTAGAATTAATATAATACAAATAAAAAGGGGTATTTAAGCATGAGCCTGAAACATACAGGGTTGTAATCGTCTTCTATACAACACATACCATGGAGGATACTTTATTCCTGCTCCTTTTCACTATAGTCCTGCTATCAACCAAGGAGTGGGGCTTAGCAGCAGGTGGGAATTAATATCTGAAAAGAAAACTGTGTTGGGGGGGGGGGCTCCTTCTGAAGCCAGTTGTCTTACAGCTAGACTGTGATTTGTGAGATATATGCACTTTCTGCTATGGTTCTTTAAAGAACACTTCCATTAAAAGCTATGTAACAGCACAGACGGGGATGAAGCAGTAGAAAAGAATGTAAACTTTACTTAGTAAGTAATGTGGTCCTGGACACCTTATCTAATGCCGGAGCTCTACTGTGATTGTGTGTCCTACTAAACCTAATGGATCACATATTAAATAATTCCATTTATGGCAGCTACCCACTATCTTATTTTACTCATGCAACCATTGTGTACCTCTGCTCTAGTCCTATTGTTGTGAAAGGGAGTCTGTCACAATAACCCTGCATATCAACCTAAACCAAGGACCACCTGAATCAAACACTGTTTTCCCCTTGTGCCTGTTTTGTCAATGGGATTGTGGGGTTGGGTTGATATGCTGCGTTCTGGTGACAGACTGCCCATAACTGCTTCTTATTCTAGTATTGACCAATGTGATGGATACCAAGCCAACACACGCCCTTATGTATACGGTTCTGAGTTGAGTTGTGCTTGGACTTCAGAAGACTGACTGCACAGACTTTCAACAGGCTGTCTCCTTACTTTGCAGCAAGGCATACGGGAACAGAGGTTATGTAAAATGCACAGCTGCTTCTTCTGAGCAGCTGCTACTGTCAACGCTTGCTGACTACTTGGCAGCACTGATATCTTTTTCCATTCTTCCCATTTTCTCCCAAAATGTAGAGGACACACAAAAATCCCATCCTAGACCCTTCTGCCCCTTCTTTGCTCCAGATGATTTATCTGTTCCTACAACATACCAATATTAGACCAGATACAGTTCCTACATGGACATGCTGCCTCTTCCATTTTTAGTCATTTATGAGTAAAGTCTATAATAGGATACATAAGGTATGAACAAACATCAAGTCTTCAGCTTAATCTTTTTGTATGGCACTAAATCTCTGCTCCCCTCATTGGTATCACAGCTCTTCAGCTTTATGGCACTGCTGCACTGAGAAGGCTCCATGTTGGAGAACTGTTGATGGCAGTCTGTGCTGTTTGGGACAGTTTAATCACTATAGGATATTCTTCTACATTATATTTAATTTGGTTTGCTTGTTGAAGTGTAGCTTAGTGCACACGAATCCTCTGTATTACTCTGAGCAGAATTTCTCCATGTTACTGGCCAGTTATGTCATCATGGGCTCCTACTGAAAAAACTGCAATATACTTCCTTTACCAATTCTGCTGTGGTCCCCTGTTGTCAGTCTTGGACATTTTGTGACATTCTGGTTGCACCTCTGTGCATTCTAATATGAGCGCCATGTTTACCATGTTACCATGTTTACGCCATGTTACCAGTTTATGGCAGTAAATCTGGAAATCTGTACATAGGGGCGTCACAGCTGTAGCCATAGCCAAGCCATTGTCAGCTGTCAGTGTCACCATGAGGCCACCTTAGTGCAGATGACCAGGAACACCAGAGAGAATCCATAAGATAAATATATTGCATAGTTTTTATAGGATTATGTTGCCACTTTATAATATTTTAACTTGTCAGTGATGTCTTCAAATTGAATTAAAATGATGTAATTTTCTGTCAGTAAAAGTGTGCCTTTCTGAAAAGACTGCAGATGTCTTGCGAACACTGTGTACACCTGGCAGAGGAATAGATGTAGGCCAGTACATCACAGCTGAGAAAAAAATAAGACTTCTGCCTGAACTCATTGCTTTGGTGACAAAATAATGAGAGATATGCAGGACAGCTAGTCTACATGGTGCATAAAACCCCTGGCCCAACTACAAGGACGACATGTGCAGTAAAAAGTAATAGTCCTGCCTTAGGTATCCTTACTTCTTTCAGGGTCTAGATATTCATATATGACTGCAAAACCTGCTTTTCTACTCCCTTCATGTCATACTCACAGGTCTGTAGTAAGCTGGGATCTAGGATCTGTTTTGGAGGGGTCTTACACAATTGAAATACATTGACATGACATGACATGACGTTACTGGCCACTGGCAACACTATAAATATTTTAATGGGAGCTTCACATCACTCAAATGAATTGGCGGGCAGCAACTTCCTCCTACCCCCACATACCCTCCAGTCTACAATATATATATAAAAAATCATTGTATAAAATCATAGCAGACCCCCAGCTGCTATTAGCCATTGTGGCCCCATAATGATGTATCCCCGGTGCTATGACACTATAATGTCACAGTACAGGGATAATAAAAACATTGGTGGCAGAGGTTAAAAACCAAAAATCCTAGTGGAGTGGCTGCCATTATTGCCGATGGCGGCCCCTCTATACGGTAAATCTGCCCTTTACCTATTTGATTTGGCACAGCAGGTACTTGGCACTAAATTCAAATAAGCCAATCACAGAGCTGCTGTTGCTAAATTCAAGTGCTCAAAGATCCCATTTATAGTGGGGCCACCACTGGTAATAGTCACCACTGCCATTGGTACCAATGTTTTGATTATTCCTGTACTGCATCATAGTTTTATAGCACATAGATATGTCCTAGTAGTACATCTGTCGCTATTACCAGTGGTAGTCTTGCTATCACAGAGCTAATCATCGCTATTGAATTTAGCAATGGCTCTTCTGCAATTGATCCATTAGAACTTAGTGTCCCAGCGCCTGATTTTGGGGGGCAGCTTTTTTGTGTGACAACACACCTCCACATTCCCCCTTTCCCTATAGCATTGGAATATGACTTAAAGGGGTTGTCTAGTTTTAGACCAATATTAAGGCTAAGGCCCTACGGGCCAGAAACGCCGCGCTGAAGCGCTGCAGGAACAACCGCGGTGTGAACGCATCGTGGTTCTTCCCACAGCGCTTTGAACAGAAAGTTCACAGAGTTTTCCTCCGCTGACTTTCTGTTACAATTATATCTACAGGAAAGGCGCCAGCTTTTCCGTAGATATAATTGACATGCTGCAATTTTCAACCGCGACGGTTTTGGAAATCACAGCGTGTCCGCACTGCGATTTTTTTTCTGCAAAGTGTGCATGGAATTCGCATGAATCCCATCCATTTTGCATGTACTGTAAAACGCTGCGGCGTTTCCGGCCTAAGAGATAAATGTCATTGTTTGTATATTAAAATGTTACACAATTTTTCAATATACTTTCTGTATAAATTCCTCATGGTCATGTGATGGACACACAGCTGCACAGCTCGTTACTAGTCAGATGTCTGATTACTGTGCTGTGACTATAACGAGCTGTGCACCTATGTGTACATCACATGACCATGGACTGATTTTTATTTACTGGAAGTAAACAGACTGCATGATAACAAGCAGAGATCTGAAAACCGTGAGGAATTGCTACCAAATGTATATTGGAAAATTGTATCATTTTTCATTATGCAAACACTTATATTTGTCTCTCAATATTGGTCTGAAACTGGACCACCCCTTTAAAAGTGAAATATATTGATGTTTAGTACAGAACGCAGTCAAATCTGAGGGTCTAAGTGGAATTACACAATAATACATTTTTCTTTTTAACTTGCAGTATTTCCTCCTTAGACAGAATTTATGCATCATACTAATGTAGGGTTTTCAGACAGTGGAGAGATTTATCAACGCACCTCTGCAGTTTTCTGATGTAGATGGGTGATTATTATGTGAAGAATGTTTAGCACCAAACATACACCACCTCCCCTCTTCTGCAAGACGCTCGCTTGATCAGCACCATTCATCTGGGGCTGATTAGCAAATGAAAATTATGGCGGAAAACCGAAGTTCTGTTTTGTCTTTCTGTTGCGGGGAGCCATAAGGCGTAAGTCAACTTCAATGCATCTTCAATTCCTTATAATACGATGATTATAATCATCTGAGACTTTTGAATAGCATTTCCCTAGAGCAGCGGTTCTCAATCTGTGGGTTGTGACCCTTTTGGGGATTGAGCGACCCTTTCACAGGGGTCATCTAAGACCATTGGAAAACACATAGGAACCGAGACACTGCTCTTCTATCCGTCTCCAAGAGGGTCCACCTACATACAGATATGCTCACATGGGAGTACCCAGCGTGATGACATCATCGCGCCAACCCCATCACGTACAGCCCATACAAATACAGGTGTGTGTGACATGGCCGGCGCCATAATGTACTAATGCGGACCAGTCGCACGTGTGTAGAGAGTGGCTATTGTGTTTAATGCAGCTACTGTTAAAGGCAGCAGTAGTGGAGGTAAAAAAAAATTATGGTTGGGGGTCATGACAACATGATGAACAGAATTAAAGGGTTGCGGCATTAGTACGGTTGAGAACCAGTGCCCTACAGGGTTTTTCTCCCCATCTGGGATTTTTTCTCCTATAGTCAATCCCACTAGGCTCTCCAGTAGTTTTCCCCCGTGACTACTAGTTTTGCATTAAAACTTGTTCTAGTGAAGGGTTTGCTTTGTTAGATGTAACACTTGGTAAATTTCTCATCTGCTCTCAACATCCTCATGGTTTTGTGGATTATCTTTTTGATCCATACACATGCTCTTTAGATGTGATAGCTTAAGGTCATATTTCTATGAGAGGAGTTCTCATCGCAAAGTCTCAAAGCTGCCAGTGGATGTGTTTCCAGTTTACAGTGTATTAGTCCTCTCTTTTAAAGTCATTAAAAAGTGTCTTTGGGGAATATGATAGTTATTTCAATAGCAGCTTTCTTCCAGTACATCTATAAAAGGTTTATAGTACCTACAGTACAGATAACAGCATAAGTTTTATGGCATTGCTAGAATATGTGTATAGTTATTTTAAAAATATAATGACTTATGACTGAAGTATTTTAAATACTGACATCCTAATTACATCATGGAAGTCAGATTTGCATATTCTTCCCATGTATTTTAAATACAAATACTAAATATTTCATCCCAAAATATTTTAAATAGAAATACTAAATACTACTTCAAAAGTATTTTAAAAATACTAAAATACTTGAAAATTTAAACAAAAAATTTAATAAAAACTAGAGATTAGCGAGTAGTATTCGATCGAGTATGTATTCGATCGAATACTACGGTATTCGAAATACTCGTACTCGATCGAGTACTACTAGCTGTTCGAAGTTAAGATTTGATGCAGAACCAGTGTTGATTGGCAGAATGCTATACATTGCCAATCAACGCTGGTTCTTCTCCTACCTTTAGAAGTCTTCTCCATGCAGCTTCCCCGCGGCGTCTTCCGGCTCTGCATTTACTCTGCCAGGCATCGGGCCTGGGCAGAGCCGACTGCGCATGTCTGCTTGTAGTGTGGGCATGTGCAGTCGGCTCTGCCCAGGCCCGATGCCTAGCAGAGTGAATTCAAGGCCGGAAGAGGACGTGGGGATGCTGCGCAGGGAGAAGAATCCAGCCCAACGCTCACTCATGGACTTGGTAAGTAGAATTTGATCGAATGTTGCCTACCCCTGAAACAAGCATTTCCCCCCATAGACTATAATGGGGTTCGAAACCCGTTCGAACAGTCGAACAGTGTGTGGCTGTTCGAATCGGGTTTCGAACCCTGAACATTTTATTGTTCGCTCATCTCTAATAAAAACAGAAAATGTAACAATTGAACATAGGCTAAAACAAGCTAATTTACTGTATTTCATGACATAATCATACAGTAATATATTCCCGATCGGATACTTTTTTAAAAAAACAAGTAAATAACATGTTAAAAACGTAGAAATTGTTCATTTTTATCATTAATAAATTAACGAGTTAACGCAGCGTGGGCGAGATTCTCGTCAATTCTCGTGAATCTTGGGACACATGAGAAAATTCTTTGAACATATTTTACTTTTTTTTAAAAAAAGGATATTAATTTTGTTTTTTATATTTTATATAATTATATTTAATTTTTAATTTGAAAAATTTATTAAAATTTTTAATAGTGTGAAAAATAAATTGTGTGTAAAGAACCTCAAATAAAGTGCATATTAATTCAACATTCTGAGGAGTAGCGCAGTATCCTTTCCAACCACTGGTCATCCTTTCCTGTAAAAAATAAATTGTCCCAAAAAAAAAAAAGGAAAAGGCTTTTCACTTTCAACTCACGCACCCCTAAACTGTACGTCCCGGTTTTAAAAATTTGCTTCGGGGTTGGGGATTGTAAAATAAAAACCAAACCATGATGTAATTAAATAACTTACCCTTAAGTGCTTAAGGAAGTTGGACGTTGAGTTTATTTGACCCGTGAGTAACTTGTTTGGACAGGCCTTGCAGTAAGCAGACACTTTTTGTCCTGCCCCTGCCGCTTCGGATTTAGTCTTGTTAATTTTGAAAAAAGTTCCATCCAAAATTGCAGGGAGATGTGGGTCTTCGAGATCTGAATCATTGTCGGTTGCGTCCCCTTCACTGGTATTACGATTTTCCTACATTTTTGAAGTAATTTTACGGAATGGATTACGCGATCAGGATAATTAAAAACTAAAAATAAATCACGCTTCACTACAAGGCGGACTTGCGTCGCTGGAATGCACTGGAATTTTCCCTCCTCTCGTCGCACCTCACATGAGATACAAAAAAAACACATTACAGAATATGTTGGTGCTATATACGGTAAATGAGTAAAATAATAGAGCTCAATAAGGTACCCATGTTCGGTCTTCAGCTACCTCTCATCCCGACAATCACAAAATTTTAAAAAGATTCATTCTGCAGAGTGTGTATGAATGGGACACAGGCGATAAAACCCTCTTGGACACTTCTAGCAAACATTTATTTCATTGCAGAACAAAGTATCTGGCGTTTTGATTCAGAAGATGACCTTTCCTTGTTCCCTTGTCTTGTGTTATCGGGAGGCCCCTGTTATTCCATTCTGTATGGGAAGTTTAAGGGTTAGGGCATACTTACGCACCAGTATATTATACTTAGTATTTGGCATCAGTATTTTTGTGTTAAAAACAGAAAGAGGGAATCTGCAGAGAATTTATAATGGGAATATTTGTACGACATCTGTGCTTTGTACCCGCTTCTGGTTATGACTTACAAATAATAGCATGCAAAATACTGAGCAGAATACTGCCATGTGAATGAGGTCTTATGCATAAAGATATGGTCTAGCTACAATGAAACGTTTTATCTCCTCTGCTACCCTGGTCGAACATTGTCAAACCACACAATATTATACAGTGTGCAACCATGACAGTGGTGTGGTCAGTGTTGTGCGTCAGTATTTGTATGCACCTCTCCATTATATTTATTATCTGATGTTTTTGCCCCACTGCAGTTTTGCGGATCTTGTTTGCAAATACCAATAGAAAACAGTGACCACCTTACAGAAGTGGCATGTCTCTCCATGTTCTGCATGCTTCTCTAGTATGAACAAAGAGGATCAGTTGCTTCCTAGTCACTGATCAGATCCTGGAGCCCACAGAATATGTCCACAAAGTAATACCAAATGTTAATCTAGGATTAGCTAGACATACAGGTCATTTATGAGACAATGACACCATCTAGTCACATTACTAAACTATTCACTGTGGAGAAACTGCAATTGGGATAGAAAGAAAAACATTTGAAAGCACTTTTTATCTTCTCTGTCTTGAACCTTGGTTTTGGCTCAAAAACACACCATAATCTGCAACAAAAGCACCTCTTTTCCTCTACGTGCGCACTCAGCATTAGATTGTCTTACTATAGATTTATTTAAGTGAATATTGTACAATGTATCAACAGGCTTTGTTCATATTTCTGCCATGTTTTGCATTATTCTTCTCTGCTTAGGAACAGAAACGTGGAAATTAATGGACGCTGTAAAGCACCTATTATATTTAGTAGATTGATATGCCATCAGTTCATCTTCAGTTTGTATGAGTTTTTAACAGATATCTGTACGGCTCGGTTCACATCTACATTCGGGCTATTCCGTTCCCCTATCCGCATGAAATATGCGGAGAGAAATGTCCTGCAAGCAGCACTTTTTTTCTCCCCATTTTTTGTGCAGAAACCAGGCAGAAACCACATGGACCCTATTATAGTCTATGGTGCTGTGGCTTTCCTTAGGTAATCACTTTTTTATGCATATAGGTTTCTGTTCAGGGGGTCCCCAAGCATCCTGCACCATCCTTTCAAAAAAAGAAACAACAGCACCTAATGGAAAGGTCCTTTCCGTTGTTCTCCACCAATGACTTTAGGCTGAGGCCCCACATTGCGGAAACGCAGCTTTTTTAGTTGCAGATTTTGCTTCCTTTTTTGAGCCAAAGTTAAGAATGGCTACAAAAGGAATGGGCCATATAAAAGAAGCAGGCACAAGTATAAGAAAAGTTCTGAATATTTGGTACATCTGATCAGTACTGGACTGGCCCAACATCCAAGAATCAGTATAAACAAAGCCTCTAAGGGGACATTCACACAGAGGAAGTTGGCGATGATTCTGCGGAAGAATCAGCGCTGAAAAAAGACTCTCTGCGCGGAAAACGGAACCCATTGAAGTCAATGGGAGTCTTTTTTTCAGCGCTGATTCTGCCGCGAGTTATCGTGCCAGAATCAGCACCAACTTCCTCCGTGTGAATGCCCCCTAAGGTCTAGAGTAGGTCAAAGGAGAAAACCAGTTATCACGTTTATCATGTCTTTAGGTTATAGATGATGAAGTGACATCTGTGCTGAATTTACAATGAATATGTATATGTTCTGTATGGATATTTTTCTGGTGGGCTCCAGTTACCACATTGCTTCATAAAGACACTTCTAGGGTTTCTTCTGTATAGATAGAAGTTATCTCAATGACAAATAGTGACAAGGATTTCTGTGAACTTAGTATATGGACCATTGAGCATAACAGTCCTATAATAGCTTCTGACCTCAATGACCTAATTACCTTGGTTTTCTTCAGCTTGAAGAATCTCTAAACCTTAAAAGATCCAGATTATCACTAGCCTATGTTTTCTCTGTTAGCGGAGCAAAGGTTTATAAAGCCTGAAGATTTCTGCACTTTTAGAATTCATATTGGATACATTTAATATTTTACAGTAAAGTGGATAAAAGGTACATACATGTTAATGCTTCCAATAAATAAGACCAAAAACATAAACTTTTCTAAGCTATGCATTAGGTAAAAAGTATAACTCAATGAAAATCTTTGCGGATTCATGTATTAAAAATAAACATGATACATTAAAACATGGAAAGAGGTAAAACTATATGCACACAGAAAAACAACTTTAAAGATGTCCGTTTTCCATCAGCGTGCCACTTATTTTTCATCAGTTTTTGGCCACGTGTCAGTTTTTAACATCCATTTTGCATCGGTTTTGTATCAGCGTTTTAACTTCATGGGTCTTTTTTCACCCAACACACTCATCCGTTTCTAACATCACTGAAACTGGTACGTTACTAAGAAAATGGTTGTTAAAACTGTAAACTTGTATTGGTCCGTCCAGTCGGAAATAAACATTTGTTATACATCCATTTTTCAATACAAGGGGGCCTAAATGTTCATAATTCTTAGGGTTCGTGCACACACACACACACACACACACACACACACACTTTTACAATGGGGTTGAAGACTTGTAATTTGTTTGTTACTAACATTTTTTTAATGTTTGATACGCCAGAAAAAAAGCCCCATACTTAAATGCATACTGTGTTTTATAGATCACAAAAAACCCTAGGGTTGTCAGGGCTTTTTTTATGGCCTATCCTTAGTATAGGCCGTTAGTATATAATAAGTGGGGGCTGACACCTGGCCCTTAGAGCAATCCTCTATATGAAAAACTTCTCCTGCCTGTCCTGTAAACAATATGGGGCTGGAAGCAGAAAGCTCCATTTTCTGTAAACGGCCAAGAACCTTTACAGTCAATGGGAGCTGAGCTGCAGTGAAGACGTTTGGGCCGCTATAGAGGTCCTTTTCCTGTTCTTTTTGTCCAGGCTTTAAGAATGAATGGGTCATTGGAAGGAGATGGCATAGATGGCATAGTTGGCACACAGATATCATCCATGCACCCTATGTGCTGTTTTACCACAGATTAACAGGTGCACACATTCGTGGACATATAGCCTAAAATTAATCTGTGTCCCCAATGACTTTCATGAGTTGCCATATCAAAGGAGGAAATAACTCTACTTCTAAAACTGTCAAGTCTTCTAAGAGCTCTGCCTTAGCATTATATATGTAGCTTTTGATTGTATCTCAGGCCTCGTAAACTTGAGCTACCCCAATAAACATTTACTCTGAATATAATTTTCTCCTTTTCATCCTGCACAAAGCTCTGGCTACTCCAGATAGTGCCAAATATTCCGATTAATGACCAAACGTCATCAATCATCTTGACGTCGCCATTTCCGCTTGTCTTTCTGTGCTTTTGTGGAGGCGTAGCAGTAGATAATAGTTTATAGGCAGAGGAAGTCTGGCAACAAAGTATAAAAAAGCTCATAATGAATAAAAGAATGCATGAACAAACCCAGCATAATGTGTAGTCGTACGCGAAACCATCTGGGCAAGAACCATTGAAGATTTTACAGTAAGACAAGTGTAAATCCATTGCACATAACTGATTATAACTTATTATATGCAAACAAACATTGGAAAACCACATCAAGATTTTTAAAGAAGTACAAAATGGAAAACACTAGAAGAATACATAATGTAAGAGAATTGCAGTACATAGAGGAAGACCTTCATGAAACTCTTCTAATACAAGGCATCAAAGTTGACCTGGTAACCAAATACCTTATAATAACTCCAGTTTTGTAACAAATTGACCTAGACTAAATGTATTTTTAGAAGGTAGCTGGAAATACATGGAGAACATACAAGTTGTTTCCATATTCTGATGCATTTTAGCACATTATTGGGATTTGTTCAAAGGATTCATAAGTGGGACCCCACCACATAAAAAGTTATTCTCACCTTACCCCATCAACTCCCATGGAGTTGTCTGCAGGCTGTAGTGGTGTCTCTGGATTGGCACTCATCGCTCCTTCCTGTTACAGACATCATCAGTGGACGCCTGAATGATGGAGCCACTGCTTTCAACTTTATCTGCATCCGAAGGATGAAGATAGAGTTCACAACGGTACAGTGGGACAGCCCTACTCAATCCAGATGACTAAGGGACACCATTACCATAGGGCCCGGTGTAGATTTAGCATTTGCCCTATGGTTAAAGTGGCCTTGTGCTGGCGTTGTCAGAAATAAAACCCATGACCCTAGGAGCTATGCTTCCCTCTGAACTTCTGTGCCTCTCAATTTCATTTATTTGTAAGAAATAATAATTTAATACTATAATACTTGAATTTATTTTTCAGGCTCCCTGTTCAAATACTCTGGTCCCATCCCCATCATTTCTGATCACAATCATTAATATAGTAGCTTTCATCCTGGTTACATAAAAATGAGAACCTCAGAGCTTCCTTAAGGCTAAGGCCCCACATAGCGTCTCGCAGCAAAAAAGTGCTGATGGAAAGACTATGGCGGCAAAGCATTATGGTTTTTCCGGCAGTGCTTTTCACAGAAAGTTCACATAGGTTTCCTCTGCGGACTTTTGGCTTCATTTATATCTATGGGGAAACCACCGGCATTTCTGTAGGTATATGTGACATGTTGCGATTTCCAAAACCAAAGTGTGTCCACAGTGTGTGTTTTTACACTGTGTGTGGATGCTGTAAAATACTGCATTTGTTTCCACAGCTTTTCCGTCTCGGCCAAACGGTGATGTTTACGCTATGTGGGGCTCTGGCCTCACAGTGTAAACCACTGTATCACTAAGGCCCCGTTTACACGGCACGCGGATGGAAGATTTTGATCCTGATTCTGATGTGGGAAGCCATGTAAGAATAGGGCCAAAATCCGCCTGCCGCGACTTCCGATAATCGCGGCACTCCGGTCCGGCTTAGGCCCAAATGAATGTGCCTAGCGCTGAGCGTGCTGTCTTGAAGCGGACGCTGTGGCTGAATCAGCCGCGCAATCCACCTGAAGAAAGGGGCCGCTCACTTCTTTTTTCCGTGAGCAGCATGTTGCGCTAGTGCTAAGGAGCGCTAGCGGTCTACGTAAACTGCTATTGTGAAGGGGCGGATTATGGATCCGCACCAAAATCCACCCCCCTCTTGCCCCGAGTGAACGGGGCCTTAATATTTGCTAGCCCCGTGCATCCATTAGGGCTAGTTCACACGGAGTTTTTTGTCAGCGGATTTTGACGTGGAATCCGCCTCAAAATCTGCTGCCAAAAATGGCTCCCATTGACTTCAGGGGGAACTGCTTGCTTCTTTCTTCCACTAGCTAGTAGCGGAAGAAAGAAGCGAAATGACCTATCTTGCTGCGGATTCTGAATCAGCTGCGGTGTCTGCGGCTTGAGACACGCTTCAGTGTAGGCCCATTCATTCGGACCTACACAGGAGAGGGATGGAATGTTCACATGGCGGAAAAGATTTCTGCGACCTTTTCCTCCATGTGAACATACCTTTAGAAAGCCAGCCACAGTGGCTTCAGTTTACATAGTCAAAGTATCCCTTTATTCCAGGGAACTCTTTGATAAAGCTAGTATACTACATTACTCATCTATTTCATGCCCCAGATTCTACAGCTGGAAAGAATTTCCAAGATTTTTCCTTTGAAAAAGCTCTATAAACCACTCTTGCTATAGCTACATTGTGCACTGTGTTGCAATTTCTTTACAATGAATGTCCTCCAGGCCTCTTTATTCACAAAGTCTTGGAGAAGCTCCTTTGTGTACAACAAACAGATCTGCTCCATCGAAGTGAATAGAGATGAAACCCAAGCACATAACAGAACATCCACTGTGGAAACAAATGGATCCTGTAAATAGGTTATCACTGTCAGCTGGAAACAAAACACAAAAAATGGAAAAGCAAACAACACTAGGAAATGGAACTCTTCTATAGAATGAAAGAGGCGCATGTGTAGAAATGAAATATAACCTGTGCAGATTCAAAGTGTCTAAGAAAAGGCATTGAAATTCATTAAAGAATGAACGAATGCATGGCTGGGAGGGAGGCCTAACAAAGGACTCAATCCATTACACATATTTTGTAAAAAAAAAAAATTAAAGAAAATAATAAGAAATTGTTCACACATAAATCAGTTAACACCATCTCTATCTATGTTGCATGCCTTATTAAAAAAAATGGAAGGCTATGTTCACGTTTGCCTCGGTATCTCCTTTTGCAATGTCTGTCTGAAATTGATGGACGAAAAACAACAGGCACCCAGGAGACCCCATTATAGTCATTGGGTTGTCACAGACTCCATATGTAGCTGTTACTTTAGAGGTCCACCTTAGATTTACCAAAACAAGAGACAGCTGGCACCAGTGTGAACTTACACTGTAGTATCTCACAACTGCTGGAAGAGCTATGTTGTTGTACTTAATATGATATGGTTTGGAAAACAAAGTATTCTAGAGGGGTGCCAACGAATTACATTAACAACACATTTATTTCACTCAGCACTATATGGTGCTCCAGGAGAATTGAACGTTTTCTGGCGGTGCTACCACGGATTATAGCTGATCACTTGGGATCCCAGTAGTGAGAGACCCCATATCATCATCTTAAATAAAACAAACCCTTCAATGGATGCAAACAGATGTCAGACTGAATGGCATGGATGTTACGTAAAGCTAATGTATTAAAAAATAAGATCTGTTGCTCTTCTTTTCCTGTCCAGCAATTTTTTTTTTTTTTTTCACATCGAACTCTGTGTAAAATAGATGAATCCCATTGGCATTTTTCTGCATCCATTTTTAATGTATTTGTCAGAATAGAGCAGGAAAGAGAGAGCTCCATTTTCTGTGCATTGGCCAGCCCAGGTTACAGCAGTTCAGATTGACTTGACTTGAATGTTATCTAAGCTGCAGTGACTTGGATTAGCTACTGCATTGAGAACGGTGCTGTCTGCATCCTGCTCGATTTACTGTGCATCAAATGCTGAGAGCAGCTGATCGATGGGGGTTCTATGTGTCAGCCCCCACTGATCTGATATTGATAAACTGTCCTTAAGATAGGTGATCAGTATTTTTAGCATGGGAAACCCTTTAAAATATGCTAATTTTATTGACATGTGAGACAATGGCACAACTGAGACAGCTGTGCATATTGTACTAAGATGTTGGCCAACTTCACGTACTTGAACAGGTCTGATCACTCAATCTGAAGCCATCATATCTTCTAGTAGCACAAAAAAAAATGCTGCATCTTACATTACTTACAAAGTGGAAGGGTTTTTGGCTAATCCCATCCACACATTGCAGAAAAAAACTGCAGCGGAAATGTTGCGATTTCAAGATGAAGATCCAAATAAATATTTACAGCAAGTTACATTTTAAAACTTGTATATGGGGCTCTCAGATCTGCAGACTGCTCACTTCAGCAGTGAATTTCAGAATTCATTGCAAACTAAAATAAATTTGCTGGTCCTTTCTGCTCCGGACATCTGTAGTGTGTGGATGGAGAACAGACTACGGAATTAGTAGTGCACCCTCCTGTATCTAGGAATAGGTGACCATCCTTCTAATTGGTAGATATTTGCATTAAAAATGATATTATTCTAACTGTAGCAATTGTATGTGTATTAACCTAGAGATCTTCACATCAGCAGACCTTTAGTCCTAAATATGAAATTATGAATCTGACAATAAAGACAAAGAGATGAAACGTTGGTGTCTCATAACTGAGCAGATAGCCGTCACATGAATGGATTGTGGAGCGTCGATGGAGATAAAGGGAAAAATAGGAAAGAAATCTGCAGCTGGTCAAATGTAATGAAAAATCACTCAGCCCAGTTGGGGGAGTAGAATGAAGGAGAGAAAGAGGTTGGAGGAGGGGAGAGGAGGTAGACAGAGGAGGATTAAGCTTATGACTTAGCTTTAAACAATAATGGTGGAGAGGGTCATTTTCAGTACAGGCTCCTATTATAATTTTAAGGCTTATTCATATTAGCTTGTATGACATCTGGCATGTTACTATATAGGATAGGAAATAGGATTTGGAAACATTCACACCATGCAGCGTTATGTTATGAAGCATGTTCTACATTAGCCTCTTTGAGAAATAGATGGTAAAATATCCTAGAAACTGTGCACAAAACTTGTATGCTAGTGCTTAGAGGCTGTGTGACTCCTTAGTATGGATCTGCATAGCCTCCCTTCCCAACCATACAACTTCCATTGGACTCCATATGTACAGAGATAAAATATACTATGTTCTAATGAAGAATATGTCAGTATCTACTAATTCAATGGGGCAGGCCACAGGTTTTTTTCCTGCCAACCTCAGGATGCCTACATATGAAGCTCAAAGTAGGGTAGGGTAGGTCCAAAGGCCCGCTATAGGTGCCATGTAATAGATTATTACAATATGAAGACCCGATATGGTCTTGTGTATGAGATCTTAAAAGTAAATCTTATTTTTTAATAGAAACCAAGCTTCATTTTGCCCTTTTCTTACTGTTTTGTGCTTTTCAGACATTGTGTAAATAGGAAACAGATTGTTTCCTTGCATTATAGGCTGGCCATTGTGTACAGTCTCGAGCCTCCTTTTTATCTGACTCATCTTCCCTTTGGTTTTACCATGAGAGATGTTTGAGAACCTTTGATGATCATTTCAATAAAAACAGAGCAAAAGTAATAAGTCTGAACTCTTCAGAAAATGAAATATGCCGCTCCATCTGCCTTTTTTTTAGCTCGGAAGTCAGTCTTCGTTATTTAGAGATAAGAGAACAAATGAGCTTGTAAGACAATGGATTGGGGTAGAGTTGGGTTCAATGTAACTAAATGATATTTTTTAATACTCTAGCACCTACTGGGCTGTGAAATGGAGGAAGTAAAACCCACCAGTAATAGATGAAATGAGATCAATGGATTATGCAAATATAGCCAAGCTGGACACTTTCTATACATCTCACTCCAAGGTAAGATCAATACCCTCATAAAAGCATTAGCTTATCTGAATGTATCTGTTCTGAAGTGTATTGGCGTCTTTAAGGATATTATAAATGATGGCTTAAAGTAATAATAAATGATAAATTGCTCAAAATGTTGAAGCTTCTTAGCACCTGGAGATGTTACCAGTGGACGTCATCCTCTTATCACCCAGTATAATAGCAGGGGGTTAGACCACATATTGATATTTTCACCAGTCCTTCCCACTCCTGCAATTTCCAGGGAGAAATACCCTTTTGGAGACCTTTTAGTTCTTAATTATCTTACTGAGGAGTTTGTATAGCCCATTTTCTAACATCTAGTCTTATACTGCTTTCACTACTGTGACAGACAAGAGTGTTTTAGCTTATACAGCAGGAGAGATGTGAAGAGGAAGCCAATATGGGAGTGAATAATCTATTGAGACCGGTTGAACAATCTTGTGAAGTAGTTTGCTCTTCTTGCAAGAGTCCTTCTGTTGTGTGCTATTACATCTGAAGGATTTACTGAATATATTGTACTAAATATATTTAATGCTTACATGTGCAATCCTCCAATTATTGTCATTAAAGACATCTTCTCCAATTCCTCACTTTCTTCCCTCATTCATAAAACTAACCAAAAAGATCTAAAAAATGTTCTCCATTGAAACCAATAAGTTAATTATCCCCCAAGAAATCTGGAAAGTGACTGCTGGAAAATGACAGTGGTCAACACTGACAAATTTGGCATACAATCTAGAGATGAGCGAACAGTAAAATGTTCGAGGTTCGATATTCGTTTCGAGTAGTACCCCCAATATTCGACTACTCGAATCGAATATCAAACCTTATTATAGTCTATGGGGGGAAAATGCTCGTTTCAGGGGTAGGCAACATTCGATCAAATTATACTTACCAAGTCCACGAGTGAGGGTCGGGCTGGATCCTCCGAGAAGTCTTCTCCGTGCAGCGTCCCCGCGGCATCTTCCGGCTCTGAATTCACTCTGCCAGGCATCAGGCCTGAGCAGAGCCGACTGCGCATGCCCGCACTACAAGCGGACATGCGCAGTAGGCTCTGCCCAGGCCCGATGCCTGGCAGAGCGAATGAAGAGCCGGAAGACGCCGCGGGGAAGCTGCACGGAGAAGACTTCTAAAGGTAGGAGAAGAACCAGCGTTGATTGGCCGACTGTATAGCATTCGGCCAATCAATGCTGGTTCTGCATTGAACTTTTCCATTCGAATAGCGAGTGGTACTCGATCGAGTACGAGTATTTCGAATACCGTGGTATTCGATTGAATACCTACTCGATCGAGTACTACTCGCTCATCTCTAATAAAAACCATTATCTGTTGATGACTTAAAATATGTAATAGCGGTGACTTAATGCTTACCTCGTGGTTCTGGTGACTTTTCGGGAAAGCTGATATATGTGTTCATGAGGAGTTAAACTATTTCTGTTCATTATATGACTTTCCCCTTTGAATGATGTATCTATAGTTAGCATTTCTCTTTGAGCTGGCAGGTGGAGGCTAGCTTCCATACTCTGCACACAGTAAGCAGAGGAGAATCTCCTCTGTAACTGTCTCTCTCAGAAACAGCCCCATAAACATACTGGGCATATATGTAGAAGTAACCATACAAGTAAATAGAAGTGACAATCTGTACTGATCTGAGTGAAGTTCTTTGGATGTGATAGAAAGCTTCTATTTATTGTCATTCTCTTCTTTATCTCCTGTACTTACTATTCAATCTCCTGTTCTGTCTGATAAGATGTATTACAAAGTTTATTATAACCATCTGCCCTATTTATATGCAATGGGAATGTTTATAGAATAGTCAGTTCCTATATTACTGTAGTTAAAGGGAACCTAACATTAGCTCTATGCTGACCAAACCACGAGAGGAAAATATGAAAATGAGCATACCATGTGGCTTCTCCTTGCCCATGCTCAACTTGACTGACACATTTCTCCCTATATGCAAACAAGCCAGAAAGAAGCTGCACAGCGGAGTCATCTCCCCCTAACTAGAGGTATATTATTATGCACTCAGCATGTTTTTAGAACTATATTTCCTATGGAACACCACTGCCTGTCTGAGTGAATCATAGCTCTCTGTCATAAGGGACCCTGGTGGGATTTCATGCTGTCCGTAGTCTGGGCAGAGTAAACCTGATCACTGGTTCCCTTTGAACTACATTAAACAAACCATTTTATTATTCATGTGTGGAAAAACCTAAATACATATTTTAAGCTTTCATTGTTATGACTAATATAGTTAATATGTGTGCATAAATATTAAATAAATTAAACTGAAGCAGAATTGCAGCACTATGCAATGTATTCCTGGATGTAACTACCAGGGTAGCAGATGTAGCATCTATGGGGACCATATCATTGAGATCTTTGTGATAACTATGGATGATGAAAGTGATTGTGGGAAAATTGAATGCCCCTTCCATACTTTATTGGGACATCATAATGTTTGCGACATAATGTGACATCATTATAATTACTTTATTCATATGCTGTGATGTCCCAGTGTACACAGTGATCTTTTGTGTGTGCATTATCACTGTGCTATGATGTCATAATCAACGTTATCCCTGTACTGTAGCATCACTGATTATATTATGTCTGTAATGTGACAATATATAATTCCTGCACTATGACATCATGTTACATATTATTCTTGTACTATGACATCAGTGAGTGCAGTATCCTTGTGTTGTCACATCACTTTTTTTATTACCTCTGTACTGTGACATCACTGCATTATCCTGGTATTGTTACATAATTGTGTGTGCATTATCCTGGTACTGTGACATCACTGAATTATCCTGGTATTGTTACATCATTGTGTGTGCATTATCCTGGTACTGTGACATCACTGCATTATCCTGGTATTCTTACATCATTGTGTGTGCATTATTTCTGTACTGTGATATTACAGTGTGCATTATCTCTACTGTAAAGTTCTGAATGTGCATCTTAAGGTATCATGGTAGATGGGGCCCCATTACAAGTTGTGCTACGGTTCCCCATAGTTACTTATTACACCCCAAATGTACTATTACAGTGCAGGGTGGGGAAGGGTTAATCCTAACTTCATAAGCAGTGTTGGGTTGCCTTCGTTTCAGGCCAGCTCACTCCATCATATCAAAGTTACTGTAGGGATTTTTTGTGATTTTCATTGAAACAATGATAAAGAATGAAGAAAAGCTGAGTCATGGATTTAGTTGCAATTTACCAGAATTTATAATAAAATGTAGAGAACAGTTATATCTTTTTTTTTTCCATATGATACATTGGTTTCGAATAAAATGAAAGAAATGGGAAGAAACGTGATGTAGTATCTTATTTAATATAATGTGTACTGATAATGAATATTTTACAACACTGCGCAGTACAAACTAAAGCAAATAAATGCAGAATAATAAATTAAGAGCAAACATAGACAGGCAAGAAACCTTATAGAGGGACCAACGTTTATCTTCAGTAGCCTTTGTCAGTTTATAAACTAGCACGCACAGCTTCCATACATCATAACATTGTAATATTCTCCCGTTACGTTACAAGAAAAAATAAAGTGTCCTCCACAAGGATCTTAAGACATGAACTTGAATGATGCAGAAGGAGTGAGCACCAGTTCTGTCTCATTGTAACTGACTGACTTTAGCCCGCAGCAAAATGACTTGTCCTGATAAATGGAAGAAGCGATTGGCCACATTTATCCTATAGTTCCTGGCTTGTTCTACATTTTCCAGAGCCCTGTTGTATTGGCAATTTTCCTTCCATGCAATGGCACTGACCACCTTATTAAAAAATGGAAAATAATCTGGGTTACATGGATATAAAAGAGTTGTCCACTTCCAGAAGTCTTGTACCTTCACACTTTACATAAAATCTGATATTAATAAGAGGATACGAATAAGCAGATAACAGTCTTTGGATTTTCTGTATTTATTAGAAGGGTTGTCTCCGAACAGACACAGATTACATTAGGATATGCCATTAGTGTACGATCTGCCTTTGTCTGCTGATGTCAAGCACAATGTCATGAGATATATTTCATGTGACAACCCTTTTAACATGGAATTCAGGTCAAATTTTTATAATTAGTAATATGGATCAGGGTTATAAAACACCAGGGCTGCTACTTATTTCACAAAGATTCCTTTAATGCAAGATTACAGGGAAATGTACAGACATAGCTAGGGGGTTTAGCACAGGGGAGGGAGTTGGCTCCCAGCCCAGGTATAGATAGATACTGGCTCTGAAGATGATTCAGTGACACTTTGATGATGTCCCTTCATCATTCACATTTTCCATCTGACCCATGTGTGCCACCATGACCACTGCTCCCAGTCTCTGTAAAGTTTATACCACATACATCTTTGGCTCCTCACTTTTCCAGGTACTCAACCCACATTTTCCTCACCTATACAAAGTTCCCATTCTACTGCCACCCTCTTATAAAATATATAATAAAATATTCCCTTAGTAATATCCCCGAGTACATCTTTAATTTAATAATACCTCCTCTGTTCCCATCTAAAATTAATTCCACTCAATTAATAATGCCTGCTATGTAATGCTGAGTACCCCTTTAAATTAATATTGCCCAATTCCCAAGATATTAATACCCCTTAATGCCCCCTTATAATAATATGTCTCTCATGCCTCTTTACATTAATACTGGCCCCTAATGCTCACCTTATACAAATAATTCCTCCTAATCACCCCTTTGTATTAACATTGGCCCAATGCCCCCCAAATAGGCCCTGGTTCCAAGTACAACCTGCTAAATGACATTTCATTCCCTGTATGCCTCTGAACAATTTGGTATTTTGTTTTAAAACTGTCGATCTATTCAATAGACATGTCCCGTGTGTGAATTAGCTCTTATTCACTAAGTGACCTTTGGTGAAGTAACCTTTTCTTTTTATCAGAGGAAATAAAAGGGTATTGCCCACGGAGAGAATAAGAGTTAATTCACATATATCCTATTGTGGGCTATACCTTTTGAACAGATGGATAGATTTAAAAAAAAAAAAAAAGCCAAAGCGTACAGGGGCACCGCGGCAATAGAATGAGATTATTTAGCATTTTGTACTCAGTGACAGGTCGCCTTTACCAGCACAGGTAATAACAAAATGGCATTAATGGAGAGGTGGCCAAAACTATGTCTGCTTTATGAGCATCACTTACAGCTTCACAGCTCTTGGCTATAGATGGAGCTGACTCACAGACTCTGCTCTTTCATCACCTTGAGTTACCCTTCACATATGGCTATTCATTATTTATTTATTAAATATATATTACAATATATGCAATATGTATTACAAAATAGATCACATTTTTATTGCATCTTGTCTGAGCTACTTCTCTGTACTGTTAAAGGGATTCTATCATTAGAATCCTGCTTTTAGCTAAACCCACATCGGAATAGCCTTAAGAAAGTCTATCCTTCCCCTTCCTTTAGATGTCTCCTCTACGTCACCGTTCCTTAGATACCCCAATTTTCAAACAGCACTGGGGGCGTCCACAGTGCTGCGAGAAAACTATCCAGCACTTCCTTCCTCTGTTCGCCGCTTCCGCCTTTTCTTTCCTGTTTGACCGCAGGAAAATGGCTGGCTGTGCCCACTGTGCATGTCCTTCGGCCATTTTCCTGTGGCTTCTCCCTTTCGGCCACAGGAAAATGGCGACAGACATGCGCAGTCGGCGCTTGTTGAAGAAGACGTGACGGGACAAGGAAGAAGAGGTGGAGACCAAGAAGAAGGCAGCGCTGGAGAGTTTTTTCGCAGCATAGGGGACGCCCTCAGTGCTGTTTGAGCCCTGGGGACCGCCCCCAGTGCTGTGATAAAACTAATTAGCATATGGACTGAAACCAGGATATCTAAGGAACAACGGCACAAAGAAGACATCTAAAGGTAGTGGAAGAATAGCCTTTCTTAAGGCTATTCGTATATGGGTTTAGCTTAAAACAGGATTCTAATGATAGAATCCCTTTAACAGCTGTGGGGAATCGCTCAGGTAGATGCTTGTAGAAGTGCAGGAAACAGGGACTCGGACACTGGATTGCACACAAGTTCAGGCTTTATTCACTTGTAGTGCATTAACTGCCTTTGCAAAGGCACAAATGAACAAAACAAAAACCTTCTCGGCTGAGAACTAACTAAACATAAGCAAACCGTTCCCTGACTATCCAGGAGACTGGCTACCAGACTCCAGCCTTGGCAACAACAATGGGTGGCACAGTATCTGCTTTGTAGGTTTGGACTGGACAGGTCAGCTCTGTCAGTGTGGTGCCACGCTCCTACACACAGACTATATCAGGCCTTGATTACACAGCTGACCTCCCTGGTGTGGGCCTTTACCAAACATCCTTTAGCTTCCTGGCTGGAACATACCTGTCCTCCCAGACCACAACCTTCACTCTCTCACACAGCATACAGTGATATGCTTTACAGAATAGTCATGTCCGTAGGCAATAATATTCTGAAACAACTCATTGAGGTCTATAGAAGAGTTTTCCTGCACATTCTCTGTGCTTAGAGTTGAAGTAGGTAAACTGTGACATCATCTATTTCAGTAGTGGATCCAATAATGTCTCAATGGTATCTATCTATAAAGGGTTTTATCTTCAGTTGTAACGTTACCTTTCATGTCTATGATGTAAATTGGCAAGTGTCTATCTATTAACCAGATTAGTGGGCAGAGTGAAGTTTGCAGGTTTTAGTGTGGTTTTTTTAACATCATTAAAATGTCTTATAAAATATGTCTACATAAAAGACTTGGTTGAGAAAATAGGTTATTTCCTGATGACATTTTCCCTTTAATACTGAGTATTTTCTGCTCACTTTCAATTAATTCCTATTGCTTGCAGATACAGGAGATTAAACAGAGCAAAGAACTTTTTATTTGACCAATATTATGTTTGAAGTGAATGCAGGGATTGGCAGCAGGAAGTTTGTGAGGTATAGCATCAGTCAATAGCAATACAGCAGGAAGTGTCAGAAAAGGGGGCATAGGTTTGGCGCCTTTCACTAGCCACATTTTTTGCTTTGTTTTTTATTTTTTTGTTAAGGAAATATGGGATAAAGAGAATCTTGAAAACTTGCACTTGAGGGAGGAGAGTAAGGCTTTATTTGCCAGTGAAAGGTATGGATGGCAATTCACATGGCAGGGAATAATGGCCACACGACGAATGTTTTTGAAATGGCTGTCAAATGGCTTTTATAGAGCCTATAAAATTCAGTGGGTCTGTTCACATAGCCCTATCTATGTATGTTTTGTCATAGAATTATTGTATGACATGGAGGTGGATTTCAGACCCCAGGCACTGATAAACGTAAAAGGTGTCTATCACCCCTTCAAGCTGCCACCATAGCACTGTAGGCACTGTGACAAGCTTCCATATCATACCTTTATTATGCATCACAGTCTTGTGGATGCTTGAAGATGTTTTCTTTATTATGAAACTTGGGTGCTCGGAGCACAGGGGGCATTCCCAAAGATCTCCAAGTACATCTTTCTCTGATAACACACCCCTGTATGCTTTTGTTCCACCCCCTGGCCCTTGGGAAATAATAGTCCCATGTGATGTCATTGCCTGCTCAGTTCCCACCGGCTAATGGGTGGAACCAAGCATAGAGGGGCGTGTTTTTGTGCACATAATGAAGGTATGATATGGAAGCATGTCATAGCGCCTACAGCACTATGGTGGCAGCTTGAAGGGATTGAGGAAAGTGATAGACACTTTTAGTAATATCTAAAATCATGGCTGTCCTACCATGTTCTAACATGGCAGTATAAGTCAAGATTTTGATATATCTCTTGGGGTCCATTCACATTATACTTTTTTTACATACATTTAGCAGATCCATTAAACAATTGCAAAAAGAAAGGTTGCAAATGGATGGTCATAAAGAATATCATTGTAAAAAGAATAGACATGTTTTGTTCTTTCTGATGATACAAAATTATAGTATATTACGTTTTGGTGTCCTTCAAAAAGCAAACATAGACAGAGCAGGGATTTTTTTTTACATTGATCTCTGTCTAAATGTCTGTCCATCTGTTTGCATCTGTTTTATGGATCCGTTAAACGACCTGCTAAACAGATGTAAAAATATGCTGTGAATAGAGACACATTTTTGGATGCATTATTGGCAAATTTCCTAAGTAACAATTTGCTAATATAATATACACACTTGAAACATCACTTGGTCTGTTGTTCTGATCTGACTGCTGGGAAAGTTCTAATTGTCTGCAGTTACTCTCTTAAGCTTCATTCACAAGACCGTGATAAATGGCCATGTTAGGTCCATTTTTTTAATGGACGTCACACGATAGCATTGAATTCAATGTCAATGAACGAGGGCTATTCACACGACCATTATTTGGATGGTCTGTTATACTCACAGGTTGATTCTGAGAACCAAAGTGAACATTTCCTGTATTATTTAAAGAGGACCTTTCACCACCTCCAGCAATTCAAGTTCTTGGCATCTGTTAATAGGCACTGCTCCACTGTTCCAGCACAGTTAGAATTTCTTCTATAGCACCCACCATTCCTGAGTAACAACTGCCGTTAGTTTTGATGCCTAAAGTGCTATTTAGACTCTGTAATGTCTGAAGGGCGGTGTCAGACAGGGGTGTGATTCAGAGCTCAAATGAGAGGCAGCCAGTGTCAGAGCTCAGAATCACACCCCTTGTCTGCCCCTGCCTGATACTGCCCTCCAGTACAGAGTCTAAATAGCACATCAGGCACCAAAACTAACAGCATTGATTGCTCGGGAACAGCGGGGGCTACAGAAAACATTCCAACTACACCATAGTCAGTAGAGCAATACCTATTAATTGAAGTAAAGAGTTGGAATTGTTGGAGGTGGTGAAAGGTCCTCTTTAAGCAATTTACTAAAATTGTATCTAAAAGTAGGTTACAAGTTAAAACTATGATTTGATAGAGGTTGTTTGGTTAAGGTTCAGACGAATGAGGAGCTCCATCTATTGGCTAGAGTAGAGAGTCCTCAATGGGGGATATTTTCTAATCAAAGTGTGACAGAATTTTGGCATACATGCTGTTAAGGAATTAAGGAATCTCATAGTGCAGCACTGCTCTCTGCTATTGCCTTAAGATTGCTTTGCCAATCCCTTAAACTAGGGGGTGCAGAGGGTGCAGTCGCACCAGGGCCCAGGAGCCTTAGGGGCCCCATAAGCACCTGCATCAGTATTGAGATTGGAGTAGGGTTGAGCGATCGGGATCGGAAAAGTTTGGATTCCGATCGGCGATCGAGAAAATTTCACGACTGCGATCGGAATTCAGATCCCGATCTTTTCGGGCGGGATCGAGATCGGGGCTTATTTCCCACAATGCTTGGCTGCTTGCCAATCATTGTGGAAAAAGCTTAGCACCCATAGGAATGAATGGAATCGGCCGGCCGTTTAACCCCCTCCGTGCCGGGTGCATCCATTCATTCCTATGGATTTACCACAGCCTGCCACTCTTCTGCTTCGTCCCTGTTTTACCGTATACTCAGCTGACTATACGGTAAAACAGGGATGAAGCAGAAGAGTGGCAGGCTGCAGTAAATCACTGTGTGCTGCGCTGCTGTGAGGCCGACGAGGAAAGTTCACGAGTAGATGGAAACTACTGTACATTGACTTGTCTATCTACTAGACAAGTTAATGTACAGTAATATCTATCTACTCATGAACTTCGCTCAACTTACCTGCTCAGAAGTGCTTGCTGCTGTCCTCTGCTGGTTCGGTTCTCTGTCCTTCATGTGGCTTCAGAGCGCCCTGCGCCCCGCCCCCGCCTCCCTAGACTAGTATTATAGAGAAGGCGTGGCTTAGGATAGTGTGGGCAGGTCCTGGGAGGGGAGACGTGAGTGATGCACTCACGTCTCCCAGCCCATACTCTCCAGTCGCACCAAGCCCCGCCTACTCCCTGCATCTTTACAATACTAGTCTAGGGAGGCAGGGGGGGGGGGGGCGCATGGCGCTCTGAAGACATGTGAAGAACAGAGGAACGGACTGGACCAAGAAGAACTGGGAGTTGCAGCTGTGTAGGTAAGCGGACACCGGTGGTGGTGGTGGTGTGGGGGTAATCACTACACAGCGTGGGGTCCAAAAATTTAATCAATTTTTGGACTACATGCTGTGTAGTGAATAGGATCGTTTTTAAAATCTGATCTCCGATTATTTAAAAAATCCCAATTGAAATTTCAAGATCGGCTCATCCCTAGATTGTAGTTTTCATCTGGCCCATAAGCAAAGGAGACGCACAGATTATCCTAACCAAACTAAGGCTGATTAAACTCCTTAGCACCCATAACTATCACTATCAAGAATTCTCTGTAGGGATGAGGTAAGGGGCCTGGACAAAAAATTTCACCATGGCCCACAAGACTTTAGTTACACCACTGGTACACAGTCTAACACTATGCCACAGAAACCAGCTGAACAAAACAGTTTCTGTGGCTTTTAGAACATGGTTTTATTTCAGCCGAACAAAAAGTATCCTATAGCGAGTTAATCAGCGCAATAAAGTAGGAAACCAATGGCTGCTAGGATGTCTGATAGGCTTTGAGAAGACACTATTGCAAGCAATAAACTCATTCCGAAGGCAAAAACAAAAAGTACTTTGTGCTTCCAGGGGCTCAAAACTAAACAGCCTGATAAATGTCAAATCAATTGTTGAAAAGCCTTTGACTTATTTACTTTAGTCATTTACTATAAATGAACTTGGCTGGAGAGGAAAGCTAGTCACTTCTGGCAGACATTTCATTTTTAGCATGTGTAGCATTTTCAAAAGGTGTTTTTCCGAATTCCACACTTTCTGTGTTCATTTTACTAGCTGCATTTTAAGATAGTTCTCTACTTTTTATTAAAAAAAAAAAAAAAACTATCTTAAATCTACCAAATTGAAGATCTCCTATGCCAGGCTGTCTCCCCAGTGTAGATGAGTATGAAGTCTACAACATCTGGTGATGTAAAGGTCTCATGATCCTTAACTTAGCTTTCATGTAAATAGTAAAACATGATTGTATTTTCAGGCTGACAGGTCCAAATAATTTCCTAGGTTGTTTTTTGACCCTGTATAATGCAATTCCTTCTCTATGTATATTGTGGGGACTGATACAAATATAATGGACATGTGCAATATTTTCTCTACCATTGATGATCTCTTAAAGGGACAAAATGGATGCACTTGTTATGCCTGGTACAGAGCTGAGTCTTATCTGAGAGTAACTTTTTATGTCAGATGACATATTAACATACATTTTACGGTAGGTTCACAACTGCGTTTCCATTATTCGGTCCGTTTAGGGACCTGAAAAATGGAAACCCAATCCGCTTAAGACTGAAGCCCCACATTGCGGCGGAAACGGAACTTTTTTCATTGGCCAAAAATGGCTACAAAAGGAATGGGAAAGATATAGGAAGTTCTTGTACTTCTCATTTCTGCTCAATTCACTCCTGGCTTTGGCTAAAAAAAATGCAGCAAAATCAGCACCAAAAAAACTGTGTTTTCGCAACGTGCAGTTTCCGCCTTAACGATGCAAAAGTTTGCTTTCAGGACTTTTCTCTCTACATTTGTCAAGCTGAATGGGGGAGCGAATCTCGCAAGGGAGACCAAGCACAGGTGTGAGTCTAGTCTAAGGCTCCGTTCCCACGGAGTAACGCGCCGCGCATTCAGACATGTATACACGTGTCAGAGTGTGAGCGCTCAAAACAGATCTCATTCACTTCAATGTGTGCCAGCTCACGTGTGCTACACATTGAGATCAATAGGTTAAAAAGCCTCCCATTGATTTCATTGTATAGCGCCCATAAGCCAGCACACATTGAAGTGAATGGGATCTGTTTTGAGCGCTCACACTCTGACACGTGTATATGTGTCTGAATGCGCGGAGCGTTACTCTGTGGGAACGGAGCCTAAGACTCCTCTGAGGACTTTCTGCATCAATTATACCTATAGGGAAACCACCAGTATTTCCATAGATATAATTGACATGCTGCGATTTCCAAAACTGCGAAGGTTTTGGAAATCTCAGCATGTCCACTGCACGTATTTTACCACACTGTGGGGATGTGATGGACACAAGCCTTACTCACTGTAGTTTGGATTTGAATATCACGCATATGAGGTCATTGTGAATACCCAGAATAACAAAGCGAACATATCTTACGTTTATAGCATTCACACTGGTCTCAGCTATTAAAGAGAGGGCAGATTGACAAGAGTATTCATACAAAAGATCAAACACAACCTATTTCCATTAAACCGATCTCCGGCCTGCATGCAATTTTAAATACAAAATGTTTGACACCTCTGCTGTAATCCAATATAAAATGATGAATGACTATAGGAAACACAACAGTCAGGTTATAGCAGTTTTCCCATTACTATAAATTGGCAGCTATAAGCTTTTCCATTCCAAACCTGTTGGCAATGAGCTCAAAAGACAATACCTCTTATATCAGCACAAAGGCAATTTAAGACCATACACTCAGTCTAATAAACCATGCAAATAAAGCTCCACAAATCCACTTTCTATTTTATCCCCATTGACAAACCTTCTGCCAAGTATTACAATCATATTGGCATAAAGAGAAAAACCACAACAATCAATCATATGATGAACTGGAAAATAACACCATAAATCAATGTATTATAAGTAACAATAGGCTAAAATTTCATCAAAATTCTATATTTACCTAACTATACATTTTTTCATTCTCACACTCCAAAAGCCATAACATTTTTATGTATTTTTTTGTCGACTTGATTGCTTTTTTGTGGAACATCCATTTCAGAATACATATAACATTAAAAATGTTCACTATTTTGGGGGGGATGAGGGCTGGGAATTGGAAAAACTTTGCAGTTTTTTGGGTTTCATTCTTATGATGGTGTACTGTCGGCAAGTATGATAAAAAAAACAAATATTTTGTTTTCGTGTTACGATATTCAGCAAGTCATCCATTTTTTACATTTCTGTCTCTGATGGAGCTTGAGTTGCAGGTTGAGTTGATATTTTTATTGGTAATATTTCAATCACTTTTCCATCATAATGCTCCTCATTTTTCTGGACAAAATGATGCAGCATGCTGTGCTATTCTGTCTAGAATTTTTTTTTTACAGAATCTCCAATGGAGGCTCCTTACCTGTTACATTACTTATTTCCAGAAGGGATTGAGAGCTCTATAGAGCCCTTTATCTGTGAAAAAATTAGTGTTCTGTATTTTCAGCATCCTAGGGAGTATGTCTCAATTACTACAACATATAACAGTATAAGCTCAGCGCATTACTCCACTTCTGTATTTTTACATTGACAAATCTGTCAGTGTTAGTCGATGTCAGCACAGTTGGGACTAAAAAGCCGCATACCTTCATCATTTTCTTTTGAGATTCAGGATTTTATAGTGCCATAGGTGTCATGAGATTCTTCCAAGAATGTGTTAACTATTTGACAAATATGGAGAGTAACCTAAGACAGTTTCCAGGACTCTAGCTTACAGTATGTTTCTCGGAAAATAAGATAGGGTCTTGTGTTATTTTTTTTTCTACCAAAATAGGGCTAGGGCTTAGTTTTGGGGTAGGTCTTATTTTTTAGGAATCAGAGTGAATCAGAATCTTTTCTGATTCGCTCCTAACAAGTCTTGTAAAATGGTTAGCATTAGTAACCTTAACCCTAGCTTACATTCACAATTGATAGCGCAGGGTCAGTGGGTCTTAAACAAATTTATTACCACTCTCTCTCTAAACAGTTTGTGTGGCAGTGACCCTGTGCCCTCTTTATCTCCTCTCCTTTATGCTAAGTGGAGTGGCTGCATATGTGGGAGTGAGCAGGGGGGGCACTTGACTTCTGGTCACGTAGCTAGCCAAGCCCATAGTCTAGTAGCGGCCGGGAAGCAGGAACCGGGGGTGGACTCGGGAGGTGGCACTCCGAAGGTGGACTCGGAAAGCATACTCTGGAGTGGGTGAACGGATTGTGCCTTGCCATTGTGGGAGGTAGTGGGGCACTTGTCCCTTTATTTTTGACGTAGGGTTTATTTTTGTAGAAAGAAGGTAGTTTTCTATAGCACAGTATATATTTATTTGTTTTGCTTATTTCTATAGCACCATCATATTCCGCAGCGCTTTATAGACGTTGTCAATCACTTTCCCATATAGGGCTCACAATCTACATTCCCTATCAGTATGTCTTTGGAGTGTGTGATAAAATTGGAGTACCCAGAGGAAACCCGCGCAAACAGTAATAACAAGTACTGTCTTCTTGTTTGTTATATTCCACTTTGACTTATTTCCTTTCCTTCCACCTCCCATCCCTTCATTAAGATGTCATTCTAAATTATACTAAATGAAGAGTCAAATGAATATTAAATAATGAATTAATGCCCTTAAGAGCACAAATTGTCATCCAAGTCCCCCGTTGTCGTTCTTCTCCATGTCTCCACCCATAAATTACTAATTCTGAATATGCATTGTCTAAAACGGGAACAGGAAAGATGCCAAGGCAAGAGAGCAGTAAATAGGATTTTGCATTTAAATAGCACGACTCCTGGTTCATATCTTGTACATGCTGTGTCAGATTAAAGGATGCTTCTGATTATATCCCCCCTTTGATGCAACCTTCAATTCCTTTGGAAGTCTGTCGTACACAGTTGAGTCGCAGCAGTAAGTCTACATAATTCATTTTTTATTGGGATAATACAACTTGCAATGCATTGTTCTCCAGCCCCACTCCTCACCATGGTGTGTAGTGCACATCATTAATATTTAGTCTAAGTAAATAATATCAAGCCAACCAGATAAAGTGGCCTACCTGATGGGAAGCTATCAATGAGACATTGCTCAGCCGAAGATTTTTGTTGTAAAAGAGGAGACATCTGCTAATATATATATATATATATATATATATATATATATATATATATATATTTATATATATGCACATTCTAAACATGTATTTATGGATTTGTATGTATGTGTTTTATGTATAGATAGCAATCTCTAGTTTAATTGATAGCATTATTGGAGTCATTTGCACCTTCTTATGCTGCTGGGTATAACTTTATAACTATGCTTTGTTCCAGAATATACATATATCTTGTAATTTATCACACGTAGAATTCCATGAATCTACCGTATTTTTCGGACTATAAGACGCACCCAGGTTTTAGAGGAGAAAAATAGGGAAAAAAAATTTTCAGGCAAAAAATGGTAAAATATTTAATGTATGGGAGTTGTAGTTTTGGAACAGCTGCAAGGCCACATTGACAGGTGACCCTGCAGCTGTACGGGGATGTATAGGGCGTTTTTTTTGTGGGGCCAGGTGTACTTTTTAGATATACCATTTTGGGAAATGTTTATTGCTTAGATCACCTTTTATTTAATTCAGAGGCAAAACAGAGAGAAAAACCCGGCAGTTTAGCACTTTTGATTTTGACGTTCACTGTACATAAAAATATTAGTAGACCGGGCATTTTCAGACACAGGGATACCTAATGTGTATGTTTCACAGTAATGTTATACTTTTATATGTATTCTAGGGAAAGGAGGTGAACTTTTATTTATTTTATTTTTTATTATATTTTTTTTAAGTGTTTTTTTTTTTTTTTTTTTTTTTACTATTTTAATATCCCCCGCCTAGGGGGCTTGAACCTGCAATCATTTGATTGCAAGTCCCATAGACGGCAATACAAGTGTATTGCCGTCTATGGGAGATTCTATACATTACTATCGCGGAGGGTCATAGACCAGCCGCGATAGTAATATATATCTATGACAAGCCTCGGAGCCTTCATTAGGCTCCCGGCTGTCATCGGAACAGGTCGGCTCCTGCGGCCTCGCCGTGCAGGAGCCGGCCTGCATCACTAAAGGTATGGGGCCGGTGGGGGGGGCTAACTGACTGCCGGGACCTGTGGAGGAGGAGTGGATTTGCAGCATGGCCGCGCTACTGCCACCACTGGTTTTCTTCAGCGGCAGTAGCGTGGCCCGGCAGCTAAGACAGTCCCCGGCATCTGCTGTAATAGACCGGCGGATGCCGGGGAGTGTCTTAGCTGCCGGGGCCTGCAGTATTGTCACACTCCTGCCACTGAAGAAAACCAGTGGTGGCAGTAGCGCAGCAATCTGCAGGCCCCGGCAGCTAAGACACTCCCCGGCATCCGCCGGTCTATTACAGCAGATGCCGAGGACTGTCTTAGCTGCCGGGGCCTGCAGACTGCCGCGCTACTGCCGCTGAAGAAAACCAGCGGTGGCAGTAGCGCGGCCATGCTGCAAACCCACATTCAGACTATAAGACGCACCCTCATTTTCCTCCGAAATTTGGGGGAAAAAAAGTGTGTCTTATAGTCCGAAAAATACGGTATAATGTTTTTAAGTATGCCTAGGATTTCATCTAGACCAATGGTTTTTATTTTAAACAAATCCAACAGAAATAAATTGTGTCATATTCCACCATATTATGGAGTTATTCAGCACTAAAAGCTCTGTATCTAGGGTAATACCATTACCATAAGAAAGCTGTAAGGTGGTACATGGAGTTCTTACAGTTTTTGGTTCTGAGTAGGGTTGAGCGATCGGGATCGGAAATGTTCGGCGATCGAGTAAATTTCACGATCGTGATCAGAATTCCGATTCCGATCTTTTCCGGCGGATCGAGGTCAGAGGTTATGTCCCATTATGCTTCGCTACTGGCCAATCATTGTGGGAAAAGCTATAGTATCAGATGAGCGAGTACTATTCGAAACTCCTGTTTCGAATAGCACGTACCCATAGGATTGAATGGAAGCGTCCGGCACGCAGACTTTGCCGGCGTCTGGCCGCTTAACCCCCTGCGTTCCGGCTGCGTCCATTCATTCCTATGGATTTACCGAAGCCGGCCACTCTTCTGCTTCGTCCCTGTTTTACCGTATACTCAGCTCTGCTACATCTGAGATGTAGCAGAGTCCAGTATATGGCACAGCAGGGAGGAAACAGAAGAGCAAATAGTATCTATCTACTCGCAAACTTTGCTCAACTTACCTGCACAGAAGTGCGGCCGCTCCCCGTTCTTCTTGCTCCTCTTCTCTCTCATTGACATGCCTTCAGAGCACCCTGCGCGCCCCCGCTTCCCTAGACTAGTGTTAGAGATGCTGGGAGAAGGCGGGTCTTGTGGCTTAGGAGAGTGTGGGCGGGTACTGGGAGGGGAGACATGAGTGATGCACTCACGTATCCCCGTCCACACTCTCCTAAGCCACAACAAGCCCCGCCTACTCCCATCATCTCTAACACTAGCCTGGGAGTTGGGGGTGTGCACGACGCTCTGAAGGCACGTCAATGAGAGAGGACCAGACCGAGAAGAACGGGGAGCGGCAGCGGATCTGTGCAGGTAAGTGGAAACCAGGGGGCTAAGTAGCCGGGGAATTTTTTTTTAATCACTACACAGCATGGAGTCCAAAAATTGAAACAATTTTTGGATTCCATGCTTTGTACTGAATAGAATCGTTTTTAAAATCTGATCTTCGATTATTAAAAAAAAATCCCATTGACTTGGGATCGGAAACGGGTTCGAATGGAAAATGAGCGGAAATTCGGAATTTTAAAACTGATCCTGAAATTTCAAGATCGGCTCAACCCTACTTCTGAGTCATAGAACTTCAATTTGCACTATACAGAGTATAGTAATATATACAGTATGGAACTGAAGCTGTTTTAACCCCTTCTGGTAAAAAATCATGTGTCATTACATCCTAATTGGGTTTTCTTATTGCTATAGAACCCAATAGTATAGTACATCAAACAGTTGGCATAGACACAATCTTATCATAACACTTTAACTATACTGTAGCACAGAATATTATTTCACCTTCTCCAATAACTTTTGTTAAATTGTTTTTGTTTTTTTTTTGTCAGGTAAACTTTGAATCACCTGTAAATTTGGTATTGGCATAATTCTCCTATTCATAGAATAAAAGTAATACATTATTTACACAATATAGTTCATATAACTCTAAAATGATGCCAATACATATTACAATGCATCATGAAAACAATATATATATATATATATATATATATATATATATATATACAGGGTGGGCCATAAATATGGATACGCCCAGATATAATGGAAGTGGTTGCTGATTTAACCTCACCATTTGTGGCATATTAGTACAAGGGAGGGGGAAACATTTAAGGCCGGGAGATGCCCATGGGGGCCATCTGCAGAGCCGCCATTTTGGATTCAACTTCATCAATGGAAACCTAAATTTCATTGGGTATCTGCAATTGCTACGTGATGATGTGTTACCCTCTCTGTGTGTATCCATACTTATAGCCCACCCTGGGTGTACTCATACTTATGGCCTACCCTGTATTTCAGTTTTGCAAGAATAAGCAAGTTATTGCTTTTGGAATGTGTAAATGAAAAAAATATTTGGTCCTAAAAGCCCAAAAGAAGAAGTTGAAGGCTTTTCCCCATGACTAAATATTAATTTGCTCTGTTACTCAAATTTACCTTTACTTTACTCTTTCAGGGAAACCTTAACTTTTCAATCTAAATTGTGTAAAAAAAAGCCCTCCTTTATTTCGATATCAGATACTGGTCATAGTGATCCCTGGTGTTCTATAGATCCCCTCTTTGATTTTTCATTTAATATATCTAGTGTTGGTGAGAAGGAGCCACTTCTAGTGCCTTAGCAATAGAGATGAGCGAACAGTAAAATGTCCGAGGTTCGATATTCGTTTCGAGTAGCCCCTCAATATTCGACTACTCGAATCGAATATCGAACCCTATTATAGTCTATGGGGGAAATGCTCGTTTCAGGGGTAGGCAACGTTCGACCAAATTATACTTACCAAGTCCACGAGTGAGGGTCGGGCTGGATCCTCCATGCAGTCTTCTCCTTGCAGCATCCCCGCGACGTCTTCCAGCTCTTCATTCACTCTGCCAGGCATCGGGCCTGGGCAGAGCCAACTGCGCATGCCCACACTACAAGCGGACATGTGCAGTCGGCTCTGCCCAGGCCCGATGCCTGGCAGAGTGAATGAAGAGCCGGAAGACGCCGCGGGGAAGCTGCACGGAGAAGACTTCTAAAGGTAGGAGAAGAACCAGCGTTGAATGGCCGACTGTATAGCATTCGGCCAATCAATGCTGGTTCTGCATCGAACTTTTACATTCGAACAGCGAGTGGTACTCGATCGAGTACGAGTATTTCGAATACCGTAGTATTCGATCGAATACCTACTCAATCGAGTACTACTCGCTCATCTCTACTTAGCAAGCAACACTTTACTGTCTACATACAAGAGAATCTATGTGGTCTGACTGAGCTACTGAACATGTGTGACCACCAACATTGGATGTATTATGTGGATGTGCTGAAAGGGGTCAAAGATCCCTGGGGTTTCCATGACAGCACCATGTAATAGCAATATTTTTAAGTGATTTCAATTGAAAAATTGTTCTGCTTTGTCTTATCTAACAATCCATTTAAGAATTCTATTACTGAACTATCTTTTCAGCAATCCCATAATGTAATACTATATTTCAGACTCACTCTCCATAAGTTAGAGGAATATAATAACACCTTGGAGGTACAGATAAATGCAGTATCACTTTTGTTCTATGAATTGACTCTACACACTGACTGCCACATGGACACAGAAGGAATCTAGAAAACGAATCCCCCGAATAGTAAGAGATTTTCTTTCACAAAGATCTTCCCCATGCACATGAAGTGTTATATGTGAGGAATCCTTAACACATAGAAATTTTCCCAAGGACCATATGTGTTATTTACGGTTAATGGCTGCTCTGCTTTATCTATGAGAGATAGAGCATGAAACCTGCTCTTAACTCTAATGTACAGCTATAAAGCAGATATTCAGCAGTTCTAGGAAGCCAAGAGGCGGATAATTGAATGCATTACTCACATCTTTAGATAGAAGTGAGAACACAGACATATCAGCTCTAAAGTATCTTTGTTTTCATTGCTCTAACACTCCAGGGACTTGTGGTCATGTAATAAGACAGTAGTTTAACTGAGGCGTCTTACAATTCAAGGCTGACATTTCTCATCCTTTTTTAAACTTTTCTTGATATTCAAGTAGATTGTGAGACTTTGTGTAATGACTTTCTATCAATGTTACATATGTTGTAATGTGATAAAACTAAACAGAAATTATGTATTTCTAATGAATTTAATGCTTCCCTCCTTCCTTATCATCACATATTGACCACCAACGTGTATTTCCTTTATAGATAAAGATTACAATGATTATTCGCACCTTTGCTACCATTTTAACGCTTTCATTCATAATACAGGACAGGGTTTGGAGCCTGTAATGCAGCAGATGT
The DNA here is from genome assembly GCF_031893055.1 of Leptodactylus fuscus. Taxonomy (NCBI): domain Eukaryota; kingdom Metazoa; phylum Chordata; class Amphibia; order Anura; family Leptodactylidae; genus Leptodactylus; species Leptodactylus fuscus. Next base: position 159,983,632 of record NC_134268.1, read on the forward strand.
AGACCCACTGATGTGACTGAACTATTTCTGAGCTAAGTTCACATCTGCACTTGCTCACCCATTGGAGATTAGGTTTCTGCTCGAAAAATGCAGAGAGAAAAGTTCAGCAGCAGGACTTTTCTCTCCGCATTTTTCGGGTGGGAATTGGGTGGAAACCCGGTGGACCCCATTATAGTCTATGAGGTCTGTGGGTCTCTGTGAGTAACTGCTTTTTAAGCAGATTGGGTTTTAATTTAGGTGTGAACCTAGCAAAAATGGTACCCTGGTTCTCACCCATTAACCTCCATATGGGGACCTGGACTTTGCTGCAGAAAACTATGGGGTTACTATGTCTAAAAATAGCCTCAGTTCAATGGTTGCTATACCAGGAAGGTTAATAGATGCCAGTGTGCTATACCAAAGAGACAGTCAATGTACAAGCTGAGGTCTGGGCATGGAGTTCATTTATCACAATGTTGAGACAAGAGATCAGAGATGGCAGAACAGGCTGAGGGCGGGTTCACATCTGTGCCCTGGTCTCCCCTTTCAGATTTCTGTCTTCTGCCCAAGAAACTGGTTCAAAGTTCAGGTAGCATCGCCTGCTTCACCCATAAGGGTAAGGCGATGCATATGCACTGCACCCTATGGTAGTGGGGGGCCCCGCAGCTGAATCTGCATGTTGGGCCCACTTCTATGTTAAAGCTTACTTCAGACATAGAGAATTGGAAAAAAATGTAGATAGTTTCTCAGCAAAGAGATCTATAGTAATATAGTTATTTGTGCAATTAATATATTACAGTAAGATACAAATTGATGTCCGTGCATTCTTGGTTTGTAAAAATCTTGGTTTGCGTTATAGCCAGGGGTGGTGTGGCCATGTGGTTGATTTGTGTTGGTTGTTTCCTTACGTGATATTTTCCATTATGTTATGTAATTGGCTACAGCAATGGGACAAAGTAGTGTACTTGTGTAGCCTTTGCAGCCAGGCCTGACAATCTTCCAGCGACCACAGGCCGCTTCTTGCTGTAGCTGTGCGTGCTGATTAATATGTCCTTCAGCCAGATGATGAAGTTAGACGACTGTACAAGCTGATAATTACAGCAAGTCACTTGACACATGGAGCATGTCATCTGATAAACTCAGCTTACAGGATGGAAAAATAGCTTTATGTATTGAGCTGTCATTAAGTCTAACCTCCAGGAACCTCAAGGGATAACATCACACTAGACTATTAAAGTGGACTTTACAGCGCTCCGACTTGCTAAAATCTTTTTCTCTTGCTTTGCACATTATGTTGTATAACTTAGAGAGTGTGCCACTTATTGTAAATGTCTTGAGAAAATGAACAAAGTATTTGTAGGGCACAGCATGTCGTATGATTTATGTACCTCGCTGTGATGGGTGTAGAAGTGACATACTTGCGATATATAGGCACCATACACACAAACGTACCGTACTTTGTAGTGTGCTAGCCGTGCTTTTCCAAACTCAGAACAGGTGCTATATCTGTCCATTTTATGGGTTGGGTCCACTGAAGGAAATCAATGGGTAAGTGGAGGCACAGGTAGCAAGTGGACATTTTACCATGGATCCAGCACATGGACATGTTTGTGTAGATATGGTTTTACAATGGTTCTCTCCTCTTATCTATTCACAATCCATTCCATATCACAAACTAATAGCGAGATATCATTCAGGAAGAAATCTAAATAATAGTGACGCAACTATAAGGGGTGCAGAGGTCATCTGCCATATCAATGGTCCAGAAACAAGTAACACTATAAATGACACATGCTAGTCCAGTGTCTAGGAACTTTTGATAAAAACCTTGTGTGTATCCTTTCCCTAATGCTGTGTCTGCAGTAGAAGTCTAATCCTGCCCTTCTCTACATGGTGTTCATGGAAAGATCTGTCAATCAAGTCTAGCCAGGCCAGGAAAAGCTTAGTGGACTCTTCTCCCCATATTCCACTAATTTCAAAACCATGTTTTCTCTGAAACTCTGCCAAATTTCAGAATATTTTTGTATTAGAATATTATTATAATTTTTGTAATATGGGAATTGGTTATTATTTCATTCTGCCAGTGGATAGAGAGGTACAAACCTACTGGCAGGTTCTCTTTAATGTGCTTTCCAAGGGAACCCGAGCAATCACTTCATTAAAAGTTCCGCAGCCGTGCCGTCAATAACACAGGTCCACTCACTTTGCAGTGGCCCGGAATGGTATTGCTGCTCTCTCCTATACACTGTAATAGGACCGCATTGAGCTATTGATAGGTCCTGGAAAACTCCATTAAGTCATAATCAGGTTACATATACAATTGTAGGTAAAGACATTTGTGCAATAGAATATTGATATGAGTATGAAAATAAAATGAAATCCACATTCACACAACATGAATCCCTCTATACAACTGTTCATAATAAATGTGCACCATAGAGTAAAGGCAGAAGTAATATACTATTAGTCACCTGTGTCTACATGATGACACCATGCACTCCCACAGCAGGATACCAGAATGTATTGTAACATAATTATACTACTTAGTAATGCTGCCCTGCTGTTTGTAACAACATCTGCTTTGCCTGACACTAAATCTGTGTGAAAAGTATCTAAAACCATACAGAATTATGTATCTAAAACCATACAGAATTATGTGTTTTCTTGACTTCCAATAATGGTAAAACCTATAGCACAACTGCTGATCCTGATTTGTTTCTTATGGAATTCTATTCAATTTTATTATATTATAAATTTAATCACAGTATCAGTATAGTGAGAATCATAACCACTGAGCCATTACATTAGATAAACCTACAAGGAATGACATTCTTATGATAAATAATCACCAGAAAAAAATTATTACAAAAATACACAATTTTTAATAATCATATATTTAAGAATGAAAAAATATATACATTACAATACATGCCTGAGTATTGGCTAATACCTGGCTCTTCCCAGGACTTCTGGTGGTGGTGGGTAACAGAGTAATAATTGGGGAAGGGTTTAGTATTAGCCTTCTTGCAGCCTTACTCTAATCAGCACCTAGTAATGCCATTGAATTGATGGGTGTGACTATTACTATTATTAAGACAGTAATAAAGTATTAAAAATCCATGGAGATGCAAGAAAAGTTTTGTCCATTGAGGTAGAAATTCCCCTTCACTCCCCTCTGCCAATTTTTTATGTAAACAAATTTGATCATTGGAGGAGTCCAAATGATCCTGCAGAACCTAAAAGACAAAAAATAAAAGTTATCAGCATTAATAATTATACTGACCTAAAATCTGTCTCCTGTCATTAAAGGGGCTCTATCATTGGGAAAAGTCATTTTTAACTAAACATATACTTGCATGGCCTTTAGAAAGGCTATTCCACTCTCTCTGCTATGTGTGTGTGAGAGAGGAGCAGGGAGGTGAGTCATCAGTAGTAGCAGCCTGTGTTGTACACACAGCAGATAGTGCTTGCTGAGACTTCCGGGTGCTCATTGGAGGCTAATTAGCATGTGAATAAAAACAGACTCATTCAAAAACTACTGAGTCGATTTACATATAAAAAGGTATGTGTGGAATAGCCTTTCTAAAGACTATGCAAGTATGTTCTTAGTTAAAAATGACTTTTCCCAATGATAGAGCCACTTTAAATAGAAACTGTAGGTCAGTAACTGCAGAAGAAGCCACAATCATTATCTCTGGTACATCTGGGCAGTATTTGCATCAAAAAATGAAGCTAGTGCAAGGACTCTTAAAGTTATACAGGAGTCCCTGCACTAGTTGTGTAATTGAGTTACTTTTGATTATATTGAAAGTAGATCATTCATCCATTTTCAGTGTGACCTGAAGTAACTGAATCACACTGAATGGCAGGATGAAACAGGGGCTATTCAGCTGTTCATTTAAATTGATGGCCAGCTCCTGCACTAAATTGTGGAGCAATCCAGGATTGAATCATTGTTCCTACTTCACTACACGTTTGTCAAATCAAATGTCTTGTTTTTATGCTTAAGTGTGATAATAGGGCAGTTTACCAAATAATTAAACCTGTTAAAGAGGACCTTTCATGGGTCTGGGCACAGGCAGTTTTATATAACGCCGGAGAGCCGACAAGGAGCTGAATTCAGCGCACTGTCGGCTTTCACGATCTGTGCTATCGGTGCCAGTACCGTAACTCTTCACAGTTAGAAGGGCGTTCCTGACAGTCTGTGAGGAACATCTGTGAGATTGGGGAGGAACACCTCCCCCAGTACTCGTACATAGACGAACACTATCAGGAGGAGAGGAAGGCGTTCCTCCCTGCTCACACAGTACAGTGCTATAGGTGCTGCTGTGAAGAAGGACGTTCCTGACTGACTGTCAGGAATACCCTTCTGACAGTGAAGAGCTACAGTACCGGGACCGATAGCTCTTCACCCGGGGCACAGATTGTGAAAGAAGACAGTGCGCTGAATTCCAGTGGTATATAAAACTGCCTGTGCCTAAACCCATGAAAGGTCCTCTTTAAGAATATTGTATATTCCATTAATAGCATATCAGGGTTATCCAAAGGGTGCATCAAAAAGGGTTTAAAAGGGTTCATTATTAGGAGGGGCTTGTAAAGGGTATAGCCTATGTGACCACATTTCACTATACAGATAATTTCACATATAGGAAGTTGACATATAGGACTAGCATTAGGCAGCATTAATGGCAATTTTTTTAAATAGATTATAGCAACTTTAGGAATATGCTTGGTTCATTATTTTTGTCTCATCAAAAGTGTATGAGTTACTAGACATGGAACGCCTAGGAAGATCACCAAAAATAAAATTCTAAAATAATTTTTTAAAATCTTTTCTTTAGCTCAATTTATAGGTTCATCATTTGTTGTATTGTGGTAGCTATGGGTTTTACCCTCAGCAAATAGAATTAAAATAACATTAACTAGCAATTATTTTACAAGAGACAGTTCTATTTTCTTTGTTTCAAAGCTAGCCTACTATAGTTGAGATAAAAAATTTAAAAAAAAGTGAAGTAGAAACATTTTTAAATTGTGACCCCGGTTACAGTATACATCTACATAGCTCATTTATTCTGATATCCAATTGAGAACAAGGTATCTATGTATGGCATATGATGTACTATAATTATGAATTTAGTTCTTCTTACATGGTATTACAATTTGTTTTTTTCATTTTTAAATGTCACTTCAAGGTCAGAGACAAATGGAGGGATGTACAATAGTAGTGCAGTGGATGGGATTGAAGCAAATCCCATTCACAAACTCAAAAAAAAACCACAATGCCTTTACAATGCATAGGTTGAAAGATAGGCCAATTACCTAAGAACATTAGCTAAAAGTCACTGCAAAAAACTGCCAATTGCATCTGGTTTTTGCTGTGGCTAGGTCAGCTACAGGATGCCACAGCGGACCTGTCCCGTGTGACCTGTTCCATGCCTTAAAATTTTAATGTTGCAGTTTTTACACTGAGAGCTTACATTAGTGTAACATTCCTTTAATTTTCTAGTATTCTGGATAGTCTGGCAGGGGCGGCAGTAAATTATTTTAATCAGGAAACAGTACAACAAAGAAAAAAAAATCTTATTCCTTCTAATGCTCCAATATGCATATAGGCTTGGTTTAACCAGGCTTAAATGTGTTCTGCATTGGGAAATAGGAGTAGCCTCTGCCAGTCATCTCTGGGGTTACCATATCTACTGTATTCAACATGCTCTTCCTTCGTTCTCCCAATATCATCCATTGGGGAAGAGTCAGGCGGCTAGGTTCACATCCGCATTCGGGTTTACACTTAGAGACCCCCTGAACAGAAACCTAATCCGCTTATAAAACCCACAGGCCCCATAGATTATAATGGAGTCTGCCAAGTTTCCGCTTGGTTTCCGCCCGAAAAAGGGTGAAAAATGCAGAGAGAAAGGCACTGCTTGCAGCACTTTTCTGTTCGCATTTCTTCAAGTGGAAAGGGGAATGGATTTACAGCGCTGGTGTGAACCCAGTCTTAGTTGGCCTCTATACATATAAAATAGTTGAGCAGAATTTTCCAAGCTGGCAGGTTTGACTGTGGTGGGGGGGAGCCTTTAAGACCTGTATCATAAAGCTGGCGTAAGATACAGCAGAATGATACTTTACAATCCCTGCACAGTGGCCTTTTAATATAGAAAGAACATGTCCACAACTGTCCCTTATTCTCTCTGAAAGTGTTCTTGTAAGAAACTTATAATCACATGAAGAAAATAAATGACAACTATGCTGAATACCATAAAAAATTGAAAGCAGATACAAACAGGGTTTTTTTGTTTTTTTTCATTATATAGCTTAAATTAGTAAAAAAAAAAAAATACATTACATAATAAATTAAAATCTACTGTAAAAAGGAAAATTGTCCATCAACTAAATCTTCTGATTGAGATTTCTAATGTTAATTACAGTTAATTACACAAAGAAAGGATTTCATTCTCTACTAATGTCCTTTATTCACCATGTATGTATACAGAATAAAAACTTTTACTAAATCTTTAGCTTTTACACCGAGAAAACGTGTTCAAAGGGAATGCAAATGTAATCAGGGGCATATGCAATCTGCATGTATGAACATCAGGGAAATGTTAAAATGTCTTTTTCTTTACTGAAATGTTACCTGTTTGCAAACACATGTAATGACAGCATATTTGCAATAATGTACAACACTAAGTACGATAAAATTCACAAATCCAAAAACAAAATTTCTGTTTCAAAAGGTGACATATGCCAATATTTAATAAAGAGTCTACACTTCTATATAAACCATGTTACAGAATGTATACATAGTGCACTGGTGTACCTCTGTAGGTCTCTGGGTTCATACAGCAGAGGTTTGTCCTGTTGGGCTGTGTGTAAATTTAACAGAAGAAAATTTGTGACATGTTTTTTTTTTGTTTTGATCCAGAGAGAACATTGGTGCTTCTGGATTGTGCTTTGCATGACATAGCTTTAGCTTGCATTTGTGGATTGCCGAGTGAACTGTGTTCATACACAATAATTTCCAGAAGTATTCCTGAGTCCATACAGTGGCAGATTCATACCTGTTTTTAATGCAGTGCTCGTAGCTCATGAGCATCCGTTATTGATTATCTTTTTGTGTACATGGATTCTCCAGATTGTATTTGTATCTTTTGATGGTATTATATACTGTAAATGGTGGTATTTTTGAATTATTTTTCCTGAAATTGTTCCACAATTTCGAGATGCAATTCTTTGCAGATTGGTGAACCTCTATCTTTATCTTTAACCTCTATCTCAGCTTCTGACAGACTCTGCCTCTTTAACATGCTCTTTTTATATACAATCATGTGACTTAGTTGAAAATTAACCCTCCAGCTGTTTTTCCATTAGTGCCACTTACATTTTCAGCCTTTCTTAACCTTGTCCCAACTTTTAGAGATGTGTTTTCACAATTAGTTAATTTTTTTTCTCAAATGAGTTGGAAAACTAAAAATGGAAAAAAGAAGAAAATAAAAACTTTCAACTTCTGATATGTGTTCTTTGTTCTATCGTGAACAAAATATAATTATATGAGATATACAAATCATTGCATTCTTGCTTTGTAAACAATTTGCACAGCATCTCAACTTTTTTGGAATTGGGGTTGTAGACACTGCATATTTATAGGGATTATTTAGACATTGAAGCCCGTTTGTTGCGATTGCTTATTGAAGATTTCTAAAAGGTATCTATCTATATCTAGTGAGCGAGATTTAATCGACCCTTTACAGGAGCCCAGGTTCTGATATATAAGGCTCATGATATCCATTAAAAGAATATTAAAAGCATATTGCTGCCATCTAAGAAAATCCCATCTGCAGTTGTTGAAGGGGTGCTCGGCTCCAGGTACATCAAGTTACCACCTGTCCACTGGATAGGTTACAACTTCTAGATCATTGGGAGACCACTTATGACCACCATTCTACTAATCAGAAAAACCTAAGCTATAAGAAGTTTAATAAAATGGTGGTTGCATATGTATATTCAAATCTATGGGACTGCTGAAAAGAAGCAGAGAGCAGGGACAGATTATCTCTGGCAATACCAGCATAGGAAGTAAAGTATTTCATGATGTCTATTCAAATCAATGGACTGTTTTTTCGCAATCCATGCATGTGTTGCATTCTGTAATAAGGGCCCTATCTTATTATTCCTTGCAAAGCATTTCAAACAAATAAGTTCCTCTGAACTAGAAAGCTCTGTTAAAGTACATGTAGTAGAGCAGGAAAAAGTGTGATTTTCCGATGGGGCTGATATGTGTTAGGGACTCATGTTCTAGTACAGGGGTAGGCAACCTTTTTTGTTCGGCGTGCCGATTTAAATTAAAGAAATCAAAGATGAGGTCCTCGGAGTGCCGGGCAATAATTGTAAAGCTGACGACACCTACACTAAAGTCATATAGCACAAACCACAACATAGGGGTGCTGTCATACTGCGCTCCCAGCCACATGCACTTACCACTATTTGCCTGGATACACATGTTCTTTTCCTTTAGAAGCAATGTAAGTACATGCGTAACCCACAATTAGTGGTAATGTATGTGACTGGGAGCAGAGTAAGGTCATACCTGTGGCAGTGGACACTAGAAGTGGACACTAGCTGTTGGACACCGACGGTAGTGTGAACGCTCCCTAAGTGAAACGCAGACTAATTTCAGTCACCTTTAGTTCCTGGTGGTGCAGTAACAGCAAAACCCCAGCCAGGAATTAATGGGTGTCACACTTTCAACAAAGGAACTGGATTTGGCTTTAATTGCATTTAGTTACAGTGTCACCACCCAATAGAATCACACAAAGGCTGAGGCCCCACATTACAAAAATGCAGCTTTTTTTATTGCAGATTTAGCTGCGTTTTTTTTCCGTCAAAGCCAAGAATGGCTAGAAAAGGAACGGGAAATATATAGGAAGCTTCTTATAGGTCTCCCTCCTGCTCAATCTACTCCTGGCTTCAGCTAAAAAAAAACCCAGCAAAATCTGCAACGAAAAAAAGCTGTTTCTGCAGCGTGGGGCTTTAGCCTAAGGCCCCGCGTTGTTGGAACAAAGCTTTATTTGTTACATATTTAGCTGTGTTTTTCTGAGCCTAAGCCAGGAGTGGATTGAGCAGAAAGGAAACGTATAAGAAGCTTCCTATATATTTCCCATTCCTTCTGTAGCCATTTTTAGCTTTGGTTGAAATAAACCGCATCAAAATCTGCAACAAAAATGCTGCGTTTCTGCAACGTGGGGCCTCAGCCTTATGCCTCCTGCATACAAGTGGCACGCATGTGGTTTTCACTGATCTATATGTTAAAATAAATTGACAGGGCTGCAAATGCAGACAGATATAGGGGATGTATAGGACACATATAGGACCTGCTCAATAGTTTTCAGCTCTTCAATTTGGCCCAGATACACAGCTACAAAAGAATGGCTGTATATATGGGTCAATTGAAATGTATAGGTCTGTACTTTATCCGCAGTTGTAGATAAAGAGTCTGGTCATGTGCATTGCAGGTTAACAACTCAATGTGCCTCATATTAATAGCAGTTAACCCCATCATGTCCCTCACATTAACCCCCTGTGTGCTTTATATAAGGGGCACTGATATGTGAGACATATGGAGGTAATAAGTGAATATCTTCATTATATAGGTCCTTCATTAGTACCCCATATGTCTCACACATCAGTAACCCTTATGTGAGCCACACAGGGGTTAATGTGAGGGACATGATGGGGTTAACTGCTATTAATGTGAGGCACATGGAATTACTAAAACTAAAGTAATAATCCCAAATGCCTGACATTAATGAGAATAGTTAGTAACACACGTACCTGGTGTGTTTACTTTCACTTTGCTTCTCTCCTCAGGGCTGCAGACGGCAGGAGCTCCTCCTCATGTGTAGCAGCAGGTCCAGGGAGCCCTTATCCTGTACAGTGAGAGGCTCACCTCTGATTGGTGGCAGGGAGAGAAGGGGGCGTGTCCTACACAGCAGCTCTACCAGAGCACTGAAGGGACGCTCTCTCTCAAAGTGTATGAAAGTCGTAGGCTGCCTGCCGTGCCAGCAAAATATGCCTCGCGTGCCAGTCTTGGCACGCGTGCCAGGGGTTGCCGACCCCTGTTCTAGTAAGTAGATCCTTTTAATTTTAGGTCACCTCAAGATTAAAAGAAGATGCCTTTTTCTTGACATGATCGCAAAGCAAACTGAATTGCATAAGGTACAGTATATAGCTAGAATATAGCTGGCCAAGCAGACCTTGGCTGGGTGACAACCTAATATAAGCTGCATGTGGAACAGATGCATCTAGTCTTCTTGTAGGAAGCAATTACCTATCTTCTAACATATGGCTGTGCAGTGCAGCCTGGATGTGTAGAAACAAATTCACACCCAACAAAAGATGATGATTATGTGGTTTAATGACAGTACACAGTGGTGTTCACAGATGTGCCATGATCACATAGCAGAATGAGATGAGAATGAGATCGCTTATTATTCCTAATAATTATAATAATAAATTTGGAAGATTTTATAGAAGGAACATTAACATTTTATAAGACAACAAGCCACATGTGCTTGTTTAGAATAACACAGAACAACAATGCAGGGCTTTATGTGCTCTAGACTCCTAGTCTTCTGTTTTTTTTCTATGACCAAAAAAAATTGAGATTTATTTGGGTGAAAATCAGAATACAAAACATACATTCATGTCTAAATCGAAAACTAGACAGAGGCGGTTGAAACTGTATAAGTGTTAGGTTGCGTCAACATGTACCCCGGATGCTACCAGGGACAGGGATCAGATAAATGTATCTGAGCGCAATTCTATTTTTAAGGGCTATGGGGGTTCTTCTTTGTGAAGCAGGCTCCATAGTTGTGCCAGAAGTAGGCATACACCGACCACACTATATTGGTGACCCCTTGCTTATGGGAAGACAAGTTAAAGAGGACCTTTCACATCCTCAGGCACATGTGGCTTTATATACCACTAGAAATCTGATATCGACTTTCCCGTTATGTGCCCCGAGGCTAGAGATATCTTTGCTGTTATAACAGCAACGATCTCAGCTCACTGTCAACAGGGTGTTCCTGACAGTCTAACTGGGCTGTGAGGAACACCCCTCCTACAGTACTCGTCCATAGCCCTGTACTGTCAGAGAGGCTGTTACTTACCGCTAAGCCATGATGACAAACTGTGAGTAAATCATTCGTGCTGGCAGTGCGCAGCAAGCACAAGGACCCCATTATAGTCTATGGGGTCCGTGCGCTTTGAAAGCACAGCGCTTGCAATTGCGATTATATTTAAGCTGGGGGGTCTCCATGCAGACTCTCCTAAGACAGAATACATACGCTAGTGTGAACCAACCTTTATATTCCATTTAGATTCTCTTTATTTAGTTAAGAGGCCCTGAAATTTTAGCCTGGTTGGGGCTAACAATCTTCAGACAGCCCAGGGCCCATGTAGTCTAATCTGTTCCTAACAAGGAGGTTTATCTTTAGAACAAAAGTAATAATATGTTAGTTATATGAAAATTAAGTTGGGAATATAGAATGATTTTCTATAGTAATACTAGTGCTGAAGTGGAAAATCTGATTAAATAAATATTATAACACAATGACCTGTTGTAGGTTTAAGAAGTAAGTAAAGAAAATCTGGCTATATTGACAAGTCACTATCTGGTTCCCAATTAGCACAATAATTTTAGGGTCCATGAACACAGCAGAGTCTATGTGCAGTGTACAGGGCACGTACCATTCTCTAGTGTGTCGGATGGAAATGTATATTCTCTCCTAGAAGCAATGCTTTCATGGAAGAATACAATACCCTGTGTAGTGGAGCATGCTACTTTTTTCTACTGAAGTTGTATGAAGTTGTGATATACATAGACATACAGCATAGGCCTCTTGTACTTATCCGTTTACAGCTCCATATTATGGGCATGTGCATGTTTCCTAATTCTACTTCTTCGCACTTTAATAAAGTAAACTGTTAATCTGTGCTTATGTGTGGACTCCCTTTATATGTTGGAATGCATACTTAAGAAGTTTTAATAAGTTTTCCGTTTTGTCCAGATGGTTGCAGTGCCAAGTTAATTTATTTAATGCAAATAAAATGAATCCCGGGAGGCGAGCAGACAATGAGAGAGATGGAGCCTGTATACAAAGTTATTTAGTTAAGCTTGCTAAATCTTAAAAAGGAGAAATACCAACCTAAATGTTATTCAGCTCTGGAGCTTTAGATTTATATCCCTTTGGTATTTGCCATGCTTGAAAGAGATTTTTTAATGGTCTCTAATTAAGGCGACCCCAAAAAAATTCCATTCTTTTCATTTGGGACTGGAAGCCAAAAAGGAAAGGTCAGGAGTGAAATCTAGTTGTTAGAGGAGACAGCTGTTCCTATTTCAGAAGCAGGCCTTGAAAATGTCTCCTCAACACAGCGCTAAGCAGAACATCCTAAAGGCTCTCCTGGAGCAAGTCAACTCCAATCCATAAAAGCTTCATTATAAAAACATTATCAACACCCTTTGAGGTGTCTACATGAAAGGGAATTCATGTTTTACTTGAGTCTTCTAGCAAAGATTTTCCAAGGAATTTTTGCTCCTAAGGATATTTGAAGGGTAGATTCAAAACAAAATGATATGAAGGCGCTAGACCGCCATCTCCAAAGACATAAACCAACATGTCCAGTGGGCAGGAATCCATTCATTCATAATTATGGAACACTCTTCACTACCGAGATGTCTGATTTATAGTGGTTGTTTCAGATGCCCCATGATGTCTCTACTGGCATAAATGTTCCCATATGTCCACATATCGCCCATATGTCCATATATCCCGGCAGATTGACTAATACTTTGGCTGTTATATTGGGGTGTGTGTGTGTATGTCTTTTGTATTGCAGTGTGTACAGGATTCAAGTTTGCATATTGATTTTATATTGGTGGTTCAACACTTTTACTTTTCTTTGGCATGGTATACGGTATGTATAATGTAGTGGCCTTACTAGTGTTTGCAACAATTGGTGGTTGGGATGTGCTGGCTTTTGTTTATGTAAACTCAGAGTAGGGGAGTATAACCTACCCAAAATGGGACGTATTAAAATATAGCCTTTATTGGTTCATTTAAAATACCCAAAGGAACAAACAAACAAAAAATTCCCCATTAAATTTTTAATTTTTAATGGGGAATTTTTTGTTTGTTTGTTCCTTTGGGTATTTTAACTGAACCAATAAAGGCTATATTTTAATACGTCCCATTTTGGGTAGGTTATACTCCCCTACTCTGAGTTTACATGATAAAAATTTTTGGGTACGCTACAAGAATATTGTTAATCTAAAATAAAATACTGGCTTTTGTTTAGACTTAAACCAGATTCATTAATACTGTCAAAGGTTAACGCTCCATGTAGCGGACCACAGTAAAAAAGCACCACTGGGAAAAACAACAGCAGCAATACATTGCAATTTTTTCCCATAGCACTTTTCACAGAAATTCCCCAGAGGTTTCCTTTGCAGATTTTCTGTTTCCATTATACCTATAGTGAAACCGCCATTGTTTCAATATGGTATATATAGGTATAATTGACATGCTGCAAAACTGCAACGATTTTGGAAATCGCAGCGTGTCCACTATTAGCCTGTTTTAATAGAAGCCAATAGGAGGCTGTATAACGTTGTCAAAAACCTTGTCAAAACCCTTTCAAAAATGCATCAAAATACTCGCCATTACAAAAACTTCATCCAGAGACTTTGTTGGAGGATTTTTCAAAGCGGGTTTGTCTGCTTTAAAAACTCTGTGTGAACATATTATCATTCACAGTATTATGAAAGAAATTATTTTTTTTTATTGAACAAAATAATTCTGAAAAAATGAATCAAGAGGCCGATTAAAAAGAATTAGAAATATCGAATTCAAATGAAAAGTTCACCAAAAATAATGTCCTACGTACATTAACATTAGATAAAATTATATTATGGTCATGCAAAAGCAAAAAGAAAATACACATACAACTAAAATAGCCCAATAAGAAAAAAGATACAATGTTTCACCTGCAGGGTCATTTTCTTTGGCTTTTCTTATTTTATTACATTCCAAATTATTATGCAAATGATAATTTTCTCTGATTTTCTTAAATGGTTGATATGAAATGACAGTCAGTACAATTTTCCAATCTTCAACTGTTGGAGTATAAATCACATTTATTTGGACAAATCTCCCAATAACTTTTTTTCACAAATTAAAAAATCTAAATCCACTGTTCCAAATTATTATGCACAAATAGAGTTTCTAAACTTTTTCTAGGTTGTAATGAATCAAAAATGGTCATTTGTTGAATTTTCAGCATTAAGAGGTCACATTTACTGAAATCAAAAGCTATTTCAATCAAAAGTATCTTAACAGACAAAGATAACTCTTAAGTACTATCATGGTGTCTATCATACACCACTACCATAGATATATCATTAGGATAGAAACCATGATAGTACTTAAGGGTTAAATAGCACCCCTTCTTTGATATCACCTTTACAATTTTTACTTGTGAAGTTGTTAAAGGGGCTTTTAGTGACATGGTGTTTTACAGCGCAGTCCTGCAGCTGAGACAATCACATTGAATCTTTATGTCGATAAACTATTTGACACACTCAGGATGTTGCAAAAATGCCAAAACACTTATGGTAGCCACCTAGCACTGTATCCTCACATAAAGATTAGCAGGTACTAAAAAATGCAAAAATGGGTGCTTCAGCACAAGGGCCCCAAAAAAGTCATTTTCATATGGATTAAAGTTGACTGCACTTTGACAAAAAAAAACCATAAGTTCCTTAGGTCACTAAAAAGGTGCTACTATAGTGTTTAAGTTTAGAATTGATTTTGTTGTTGGTAGACAGCGTTTATTAATAATAATCCTATCCTATCCTATGTTTGTTCCTCAATCACGCAAAAACGGCTGAACGGATTTGAATGAAATTCAGCAGATAGATAGTTTGTAACCTCGATTAACACATAGGCTAAATGAGACGGCTTCACAACTGTTATGAATTTATGTTCACATACTATATTAAACTGCTCTTTGCAGCATCTTATCTCAGCTTCTGATAAAGCCAGGGCTGTTATTTCTCTATGTAAACACACACTAACCCTCTGCTCCAGGCAGTGCTGACAAACTGACATGGGCAAACAACGTTAATCCAAATTGGCAGTTTGGCCATTTTAAACAAGCCAGGAAAAAGAAAATCTAATTTGTCGCAAACAACAAGAGATATGAAGGTAGCCAAAAGTCAACAGAGTTCTCCTGAAGCGGAGCTGAGGGGGATCATCAATGCCAACAACACACTCATTATATAGTGTCCCAGTGAGTTGCTGAGATGCCGGCACAATCATGGACACAGCACAAGGAACGAGTTCAGCGGCAGGCCAGCTTGACAGCTGTCAAAAAGCCAGAGCATGCGTATTATCAACACCAACAACACGCTCATTATATAGTGTCCCAGCGAGCTGCTGAGATGCCAGAACAATCACAGGCACGGTGTGAGGAACAAGTTCAGCAGCAGGACTGCTTGAGAGCTGCCGAAACCATTGATGGCAGCAATTTGCTGAATATAGGCGGACCATCGATGCCAACAACTCGCAGATGAAGTTGTGGGCAAAGGCTAGTAATAATAATAACAATAACTATAATTTTATTTAGCGCCAACATATTTCACAGCACTGTACAAATCAGAGGGTAAATGAACAGACAATATTTGACATTATAATAAACCAATGAATTACCATATCAAACAATAGGTGTAAAGCCCCTTTAACCATTTCACTGCCAAGGACGTAGCTCTACGTCCTTACTTCTAATGCCCATATCTCTGGTCTTGTTTGGGAGATATCTTGTATGAAGATAATTTAATTTTTGATTCATTTTAAAGATGAGAATCTCTTCTTTAAAATGATACCAAGTTCTTCACGTTATTCCTTACTGTGCCAAAGTGATTCACTGTTGAAAACGCTATTGGAGATTCTCATCTTTAAAATGAATCTAAAATTATCTTCATAGGCCAAACGAGTCCTGAGATACAGGACTTTAAATGTCCCCCCCTCCTGTCTCAGGAAGCATTAGTGAAACAGGAAGGTGGGAGGAGAAGCAGCGTGCACACAGAGACAGAGAAGCATTTTCTCTGTCTCTGTGCACAACCTGCATGTGACCCCAGGAGGGAGGGAGAAGGGATTCAGTCCCTATTTCCCCCCTCCTGTCAATCAGAGAACATACTGTACATTTGCTGTCTGATTGTCACATACAGGTATAATGTAATTCCCCCCTGAACTTCACTAGTGGGGTACTCTTTTGTTATAACCCCTGAACATAACAAGGAAGTTTATTGGTGCTGTGACCCAGACATTTACCATTGTCCAGGTTGCAGTGCCAAAAAGAAAAGTCGCACCAAACACTTACACAACATATACACAAAATCATGAATAAAGTTTACATTTCACCCAATCCCTGTCCTGTATATCCCTGAGCTTTCGAGAGTATAACACGCCTCTAGCGATATCCGTTACACGCTAAAATAATAGTAATAACGATTTTCAATAGAGATGAACATATAGATTGCTAAAATATTTATAGGTGGATGGAAAATAATATTTTGAGGTAAAGTCCTATTTAATTTACATGCACAAAATGGGTTGGTGCATTTCAGCGATTTTGGCGATTCTTTAACACCCGCCCCTGTAAATATATACATGTGTGATATGTATGAACTCCTCACATATTGCAGTTTTCTAGAAAGTATAGCTTTTTAACATATTAGTAAATAACAGCAAAATCCTGCCTGTCTTCTGTATCAGTGTTTTTGGGAGTCCGAGCTCTTGTTGTAGTTGATGTTTGCTCTACATATAGTATATATACACATTGTATACACCATAAGCTATTATTTTAAATGTATTTTGTATATGAATGTGATATTGAAGATGAATTATAAGTAAAAAAATGTGTTTTAGTGCATTTTTTCAAAACATTTTTGTGTTTGTCACAAAGTTGCATGAAGGTGGCTGTGGCTATTGATGACCCATTGAGACATATGTAATCTTCAGGTTGTCTACTTTCAAAAAATATATAGGGTTTAGGGGTTCACTTGCTTTTCACGGTGTGTAATCCCTACATTTTATAGGATGATACTTTTTTAACATTTCTAGCTTCAAAGCAGATTTTTGTTCCTTCCAGTTCTAGCGATTTTCTGAAGAGACGTACATGCGGGTGTAGGCCATAGTTATATGAATGAACTCTGCACATGTTGAACTCTTATTTTTAGGAAGTTTTGTGCATATAATTTATTGGTTGGTTTCCACTTTTAATAACAAATATACATTTATTTGCATTTTTTCATAAAACATTCACTTTAAATCAAAATTGCATGAAGGTGCCTGTTTGTATACAGTACCAAGTGGCATTCTGACAATGCTGCAGGTGTCTACTTTAAGAAAATCTATAGGTATGGGGGGGGGGGGGTTGGATGCTTTTTTAATGTTACAATTTAGCTTTGATTCATCCATCTCAAAACTGTGAAAATTGTTCTGGCTACTGGAGGTGCAAAATTCAGAGACCCTTGGCAGTGAAAGGGTTAATGCAGCATTCTTTAAAAAAAATTGTTTATTCTTTAGCCCATCAGAAAGCTACATGATGAAAATTGTAATGAAGGTAATTTTCCTACCAATGGCTGTTTCCGAGATATCCACACTCTTCTGGTCCTCAGCTGTGATGACACTTTGACCATCCAGCTTCTGTATTCCTTTCTATGAGAGTTACATTGAGCGAGAAACGTATAAATACTGGTTGTTAAACACATGCTAAGGCTGAGGCCCCACATTGCGGAAACGCAGCTTTTTTTGTTGCAATTTTTGTTGTGTTTTTTTCAGCCAAAGCCAAGAATGGCTAGAAATGGAATTGGAATTATCTAGGAAGTTCTTATACTTCTAACTTCTGCTCAATCCACTGCTGGCTTTGGCTCAAAAAACCACAAGAAGATCTACAAGAAAAAAAGCTGTTTCTGCAACGTGGAGCCCCAACCTAAAAGGGCTAATATTCATTAGCAATAAATGTTGTGAGACAGTCATATATAAAATACACCCAAAAGTAAAGCACACAAAAATGATGTACCTAATCCCATACATCTTTATTAGGAAGTACAAAAGACAAGATAATTTCACAAGGAGGACTTTTTGTTATACAAAAGAAAACATTTATCTTGACAATCCCTTTAAGTTTAAAGTAAATTTATTAATGAATGAGTTTAGTAGTGAATGGATATACCAACAGTTAAAATTACTGCAAATCTAGCTAATAAACCCAATTTTAGTCTTACATTCCCATCAAATGGATCCACAAGCAGACAAGCAACTTGTGTTAATTTAACAAAGTGTCAGGGTCTGGGGTTGCTAGGTGGGGTGGCATAGACACACAAGTCCAGTTTCTTTAGTCCAAAACAAAGGTAGAGTTTATTTTCACTCAAAAAGGTAGTGCAGCAACAAAAGGAAATAATACAAAAATAAATACCTGCCCGGCTAGGCTCTAACTAAACATAGAATAGGTTACCTCACCTAGAATAACAGAACTCCAAAAGCCAGAGGGGCCACACGGTGGCTCAGTGGTTAGCACTGCAGCCTTGCAGCGCTGGAGTCCTGGTATTCAAATCCTGCCAAGGGCAAAAAAACATCTGCAAGGAGTTTGTATGTTCTCCCCGTGTTCTCATGGATTTCCATCCTATATTCCAAAGACATACTGATAGGGAAAAATGTACAAAAGCCAGGAGAATGATTCAGGACACAGCTCCAAAAATATGACCCATCCCTAAAGTGTGGACTAGAGGGAGTGGAATGACAGATCCCACTACCAACCTACCTGCCATTCCTAAAAATCCAGCCCAATACTGAGCATTTACCAAAATGCTCAGCAGACGAAAGTTGTCTGCTGAGAACACACATTCCTTCTGGAGTTTTCTCATGTCACCCACCTTAGTAGTCTGGGTGAGATGTACAGTCATTGCCAAAAGTTTTGAGAATGACACAAATCTTATATTTTCACGTGATCTGCTGCCCTCTGGTTTTTATGTGTGTTTGTCAGATGTTTTTATCACATACAGAAATATAATTGCAATCATATTATGAGTAACAAAAGCTTATATTGACAGTTAGAATGAGTTAATGCAGCAAGTCAATATTTGCAGTGTTGATCCTTCTTCTTCAGAACCTCTGCAATTCTCCCTGGCACGCTCTCAATCAACTTCTGGAACAAATCCTGACTGATAGCAGTCCATTCTTGCACAATCAATGCTTGCATTTTGTCAGAATTTGTAGGTTTTTGTTTGTCCACCTGTCTCTTGATGATTGACCACAAGTTCTCAATGGGATTAAGATCTGGGGAGTTTCCAGGCCATGGACCCAAAATCTCTATGTTTTGTTCCCTGAGCCATTTAGTTATCACCTTTGCTTTATGGCAAGGTGCTCCATCATGCTGGAAAAGGCATTGTTGATCACCAAACTGCTCTTGGACGGTTGGGAGAAGTTGATCTTGGAGGACATTCTGGTACCATTCTTTATTCATGGCTGTGTTTTTAGGCAAGACTGTGAGAGAGCCGATTCCCTTGGCTGAGAAGCAACCCCACACATGAATGGTTTCAGGATGCTTTACAGTTGGCATGAGACAAGACTGGTGGTAGCGCTCACCTCGTCTTCTCCGAATAAACTGTTTTCAAGATGTCCCAAACAATCGAAAAGGGGATTCATCAGAGAAAATGACTTTACCCCATTCCTCAGCAGTCCACTCCCTGTACCTTTTGCAGAATATCAGTCTGGCCCTGATGTTTTTTCTGGAGAGAAGTGACTTCTTTGCTGCCCTCCTTGAGACCAGGCCTTGCTCTAAGAGTCTCCGCCTCACAGTGGGTGCAGATGCACTCACACTTGCCTGCTGCCATTCCTGAGCAAGCTCTGCACTGCTGGTAGCCCGATCCCGCAGCTGAAACACTTTTAAGAGATGGTCCTGGCGCTTGCTGGTCTTTCTTGGGCACCTTGGAGCCTTTTTGCCAACAATGGAACCTCTCTCCTTGAAGTTCTTGATAATGCGATAGATTGTTGACTGAGGTGCAATCTTTCTAGCTGCGATACTCTTCCCTGTTAGGCCATTTTTGTGCAGTGCAATGATGATTGCAAGTGTTTCTTTAGAGATAACCATGGTTAACAGAAGAGAAACAATGATGCCAAGCACCAGCCTCCTTTTAAAGTGTCCAGTGGTGTCATTCTTACTTAATCATGACAGATTGATCTCCAGCCCTGTCCTCATCAACACCCACACCTGTGTTAATGGAGCAATCACTGAAACGATGTTAGCTGGTCCTTTTAAGGCAGAGCTGCAATGATGTTGAAATGTGTTTTGGGGGATAAAGTTCATTTTCTAGGCAAATATTGACTTTGCAAGTAATTGCTGTTAAGCTGATCACTCTTTATAACATTCTGGAGTATATGCAAATTGCCATTAGAACAACTGAAGCAGTAGACTTTGTAAAAATTAATATTTGTATCATTCTCAAAACTTTTGGCCATGACTGTACACCCCCTCCATTACCTCACCAGCCATCAGCTTACAATAGCCATTCCAATAAATAATACAATATATGTGTGTATGTATGTATGCCAGTTAAGAGTAAATGTGTTTAATATGTACAAAATTCAATTCATAACAGATCTGTTTCTTAATTGATTACTTGAGACTCGCTATGCTAATTTTTAGCACACATGGGATGTTTAGTACAGTAAATGAATTCTGCCAGTTTAGCGTCTGTGAATGTTCAAAAACTGTTTAGCAATTTTGTGCCTTCTCCGGCAATTATCGGAGAATATGTCCTTCTGAAAGAGAATGGGGAATGAGTAACAGCTTCTTAGAATTGGTGCTTTTTTTCTTTCATGTGGTGGCATGAAAGGTTTGAAAGCAATCTTACCAGATTTAGAATTAAGCACATTTGCATATGTAGCAATCAGAAGTAGTTCATTAGCCATGCAAATATTAACATATTTCTGAAGTACTCAGTTTTCTTCTGATGTTGTATTGATATGTCTCTACAAAATAAGAGTTTGTACATAATATAAAATACATTTATTTTACCTTTGCACAAAAATTTGGATTTCAAACCAGGAACCTCCCAGTAAGTACCAAGTTACTTTACTATTTGTAGGATGGCAGTGTAAGTGCTTGAGCAAACCAAATATATAAAGCTCCTTTTAGAGCCCTATTCATAGGCAGTTCCAGTTCAGGAAATATGGTCCATATATTGGATGTATTTCCCAGACTGCACTGTGTCCAGAGACTCAAACTCTCAATATCTTAGTTTTCTATGATGCTGTGAGTCACAAAGTAAAAAAGGAGTGTACGCAGTGGCATAACTACCACCATAGCAGCAGAGGCAGCTGCCACAGGGCCCGGGACATTAGGGGCCCGGTGACAGCTGCTACCGCTGCTATCATTATACTCGGGGGGTCTTTTCGGCCCGGGAGAGGTAACCTGGGCCAGCGTTAGGGGGAGGGGGTGGGCAAACTTGGCTATTGCCCAGGGCCCCAGGACTTGCAGGGGCCCCCTGTTGGTCAAATACTTTCCATATTAATATAGGGAAAGTATATGTCCGAAGCTGCAGCAACGGCTGATACACAGGAGCCGATGCAGGAGCTGCAGGTCTGACTCCTCTCAGCGCTCTCTGAAGCTTTCTCTCCCCCCCCCCCTTCCTTTCTCTGGCTGCCCTCCGCCCACCAATGAGAGGGCTGAGGAGAGCCCTGGAGGCGGGGCTTATCCATATACAGAAAATGGACCCCTGCCGAGCTCCTGCCGTCCTTCACACAAGAGAAGAAGCAGAAGTAGCTCCAGGAAAGTGAAACTAAAAAAAGAAAACACAGGTACACAGGACATACAGGGGTTACTATACTTATTAATATCAGGCATTTGAGGTGAATAATTTTGTTTTAGTAACTCCATGTGACTCATATTAATAGCATTTAACCCCATCATGTCCCTCACATTAACCCCTGTGTGCCTCACCATAAGAGTTACTAATATGTGAGACATATGGGGGTAATAATAATGAAGATACTTTATTATTACCTCCATGTCGCTCACATATCAGTAACTCTTATGTGAGGTACACAAGGGTTAATGTGAGGGACATGATGGGGTTAAATGCTATTAATATGAGGCACATGGAGTTACTAAATTGTAATGCACACGGCCAGACTTTTTATCCACAATTGTCCTGGTATAGCGGTCAGTGAGTGACGTGACAGTATTTAGTCCTGTAGGGGCCACTGAGGGACATAATACTGTGTGGAGGGGCCACTAAGGGACATAATACTGTGTGGAGGGGCCAGTATCGGGGATAATACTGTGTGGAGGGACCACTGAGGGATATAATAGTGTGTGCAGGGGCCATTATGGACATAATACTGTGTGCAGGGGCCACTATGGGGCATAATAGAGTGTGCAGGAATGCGTAGGAGGGATTTTCGGAGTCGGGGGGGGGGGCATGTCAAAAGTTCGCCACGGGCCCCACCATTCCTAATTACGTCACGGAGTTACGCAAACTATTGGCTATGTAGTATATATGTTACCGAAAGGGATTGAAATCCAGCATTCTATACAATGCCTAGTTGAACTACCTTTGCAGACAAAATAAAAATGACTTCCTTATCGAGCCTCATGTAAATTGTCTGACAGGCATTTATTAGGTGTTGACAGACCAGGGACATGTCCTTCTACTTCATCTTTACTGATGGTATAACATTTCCATATGTTGTCCTTTGAGCCATTTATTTCATGCATTCTGGAGGTTACACATACACAGTAACTTCAATGGATTTCAATGAGTTAAGGTCATGACATTAATGATGAAAAAAGGAAATGCTAGACCATTAGTCAAGATTAAAGGGGAGAGATGGAGAAGGGTTTATTGATAAGACACAGGACACCTCTATGGCTTGCCAATACCCATTAGATACATGCTTGCTAATTTACATAGGGTACCATTCACAAATACATTTTTCCCAGCTATGCTATTATAGGTATGTTTATACTTATTTTATGTCCATTATCCTGTGATTCTAGCTATTTGGTAGGCTAAATTATTCTGGCAGATTCCCCGTAGGACATACATGGTTATGGCCACTCATAACGCCCATTCATATCCTATTTTTATTCACAATGCAGCCCATTCTGTGGCATGTATGTGCCTGGTGACATCATCTACACATAATGATAGTAATTGCCTGTGTGATTATGATGTGCATCAGAACGAGTGTATTTATGGAGAAATCCTTCTTCTATTTAATACACTTCTCTATTCGCAGGCCACTAAATTACAATACTTAGTGGGAAAGCAGGATGCTCCTATGGGAACGTTTCACATTGCATGAATTCTTATTAATTGCCAAGGAAACAATTTTCCTTTCCATTCTACTTTTTTTTTTTTTTATCTGACTGCAGCTTAGCCGAGAGTTGCAAAGCCAGGATATAAACAGCACATTCTCCCTCAGACAAAAAGGTTCCCTATTACCAGCTCCTTTTGGTCTCGGGCCAACAACTTCATCCATTTGTTACTGCTTAATAAAGGACTGGTAAGTATTGACTTTTTTTGCACAAGAGCAGTTTCTATTCCGGTCGATGCTCTTAGCCAAACTGCTTGTCTTAAAGGCAGCATCATGGAAATTTCAGTTTATACAAGAAAATATTCATGTCCATGGTGTGCTGTTCTGTGTATTGAACAAGTTTTATCCTGATGTTTGTACATTGTTCTACCTGTTTGCGTTGAAGGGGTTTTTGACAAAATGTTCAACTGATGATATTATAATATAACACATGAAGTAATATCTATCTTATCAATCTTTGCCCTCTGTGCCAACACTTCCTACATCTGTCTATTTCTACTACAGCCAGCCACAATATCTCAATGCCCCTGAAGTTACTGCACTGACCAGTGACGTCATTATGGACACAATATTACTATAGCAGGGGAACAAGGAAGAGCTGGGGTAGAAGCAGTAGAGTATTTGTTCAGTATTAGTCATTTTTATGGTTGGGTATTAGTTTTTTATTTTATAACATTGTCATAAATTTTAATAAATATTCATGTGAAGACCTCTTTACAATAATGTATTAGGTCTATGTGAAATCGTGTGTAAAGCCACATGTAGTATCTGACAATGGTCAAAACTATTTGTCCCAATGTCTCAATCCTTATAAGGCTCTGCATAAATCACCATACATCCTTATATTGGATATATATGGCGGGCAAAGTTACAAACATACTGTAAGGGTGTTCATACCACAGCCTAAGAAACTGGACAGGAGACGGAAAACTGTCAGTCAGTTTTCAAACCCATTCACTTGACTGGGTTTGCAAAGTGACCGCCCGTGAGCGTCTTATGCCTCTCTGCGGCAAAAACATTTTTTTTTAACCAATCACAAAGTCGGACATACAGGACTTTGTGTCTGGTTAAAAAAAAAAACAGCTTCTCCACGGTGAGGTACGAGACGCTCACGGGTGGTCACTTTGCAAACCCATTCAAGTGAATGCATTTGAAAACTGACTACTGGGTTTCCGTCTCCTGTCCAGTTTTTTGGGCAGAAGACGGAAACCTGCAAAGCAGAGACCGGGCACTAGTGGGAACCCGCCCTATTTGTCAAATATATAGTCATGAGAAGAACAAAGTCCATCCTCTGTGAATTCTGTGGTTTTACTTCTCAGGACATAATAAAAAAAATAAAAAAAAACATCTGGTCCTTAGAAGGTCTTACAATTAGGTAAATACAACCTGACTTGCTACTTTGTATTACTTTAACACATACAGTTTAAAAATCATTAAACTGATATTACACAAAAGTAGTCACGGTTACATACTGTATGATAGTTGTGAATACTCTAGGCATGGTTTTCTACTTTGACTACAAATATTTGAGTTCTCGGTGCTTCATTCTATGTCGTATGTGTCATGTAAATTAAAGTGGATGTTATAGAGAAAGATAGAGACTAATGGACAACAAATTAATGAGAATTTCCAGCCGCATCATTATAATGACATGACACTTCTATAATAAATAGCTATTGAGGTAGCAGTCAAGTAACCATTTAGTCATTTGATTTGTTGATCTACGGTTGCCCTTGTAAGTACAGCGATTCTCTAAGCATGACCACGTTCAATAATCTATTTAGCTTCTGTTCCCCGACACCATAGTAGGTAGTCTCAGGGATTGATTGTCTATTAAGGAGCAAACCATGTAAAATCAACTCAATAACATTAAAAATGGCCACATAAATCTTGTAACCTGGCTCTTGTATGAGCTAGTAAGATGATTGTCTTGGTAAAGAACTTGTTCTACTTCTATTTTCTAGCTAAAATAAAATGTTTATTTGGAGATTATTTATCTTGAACGCAATGATGTCATTTATTGATTTTTCTTAATAAATAAATCAATACTTATTCCTTTTTCTTTTATTGATTCTGTTTTTATTTCTATACCCTCTACTATAACACTCATCATCTTATCTTAGGAAGTAGTTCCAAAGTAAGAAGGAAACAGAAATACAATATGTATTCTGCCTGTAGGCAAGTCTTACCCATTCAGAGTCCTAACTCTAGCGTTCCTTGAAACCTGGTTTAGGCTAAGGCCCCACGGGCCAGAAACGCAGCGCTTTATAGCGCTTTATATGCGTTCACACCGCGGTTGCCCCCGCAGCGCTTTATAGCGCTGCGGGGGCAACCGCGGTGTGAACGCATCGTGGTTCTTCCCGCAGCGCTTTGAACAGAAAGTTCACAGAGTTTTCCTCCGCGGACTTTCTGTTACAATTATATCTATGGGGAAGCTGCTGGCGTTTCCGTAGATATAATTGACATGCTGAGATTTTCAAAACCACAATGGTTTTGGAAATCGCAGCGTGTCCGCGCTGTGATTTTTTTCTACAAAGTGGGGATGGATTCGCATGAATCCCATCCACTTTGCAAGTACCGTACTGTAAAATGCCCTGATTTTTCCTGCAGCGTTTCCGCTGCGGGTAAATTGCAGTGTTTACAGCCCGTGGGGCCCCAGCCTTAGGGTACCATTGTACACAGCAACATCTGGTGTGATCACTTTTACAGCAGGTAAGCATAGATGTAGGGTTTCTTTAATAATGTAGGAAGTAGTTAAGTATAAGACCTCATTCAGACAGTTATACTGAAATAAATAAAATAAGAGGTCGACTTACATAGCAACGTATAGTAGCAATACAGGCAAGGACAGTTCCTTTGGGAAGCAGACCTCAAAATATGATGCATTGACTGATTTTATATATGGGGCTTTCTGGGGAGGTGGGATAAGCTATTCTGTGGTATATGGCAATAACAATGAAACATTCTGTAAATTCTGAAAGTGCCAATAGAAGTGATGCTGCTACTTCATTTCCTTGACTTGTATAAGTAAGGGCTTAGTCATACGTCCACAATTCACGTAGATATTGCGCCCACATTTGCGCAATTTAGTTCAATGTATGTCTGCTTCACAACAAGACCAGTCTGAGTCCATGATAAAAAAAAAAAAAAAAAAGATAGAATACGTGTTCAACTGTTTTGAATGCACCCAAAGGCATTAACAAACATATAAGTACTTGGAGGAGTGATCTATTTTTTATAGATGTGAAACCAGATCAACCACAAACATTACATGGACAAGGATCGCATACTGTCCATCATTAATACGGGCATCACATGTTCACAAAATGTGAATAAGCCCCAACTCCTTTTCCATCGTATTAACGTGTGTCTCAAAGTTTTAAGCAGGCCATAGACATAATGAAGCTAGAGGTTGGCTAAACATTGTACAGTAGCAGACAGCTAGCTCTCCGTACTTCTCCACCACTAGAATGTACATGAATGGGCCATTTCTTATAAAGTCTAAAGATCCCAATAACTTGACTGATCCATTATAAGTCAGTGTGGTCTATTAGACCCCGCCAGTGTTCATTGTGTGACAGATGAGGCACTTCAGGAGTAATAGATTGTCAAGACTCCATGTTCAATAGTGTTAAACTATACAGGAGGTGAATAAAAGAGCTGTATATCAGGAATTTGGTGTGTTGCTTCTTTGTATTAATCTGGACTGCATGATCCTAGTCTTTATGGAGTGTACCTGGTATTCATTTTCCTATACTGCGCTGCCTTTTCTGAGTTTTGTTGCATCCAGGACGGTGTTGTAGTTTCCATTAGAGACAGAAGCCACAACACACTGCTGAATATGTTACATAATGGATAGAAGATATGCCCAATGTTAAATCAGACGTTCTGGCCAAACTTCCTTTAATGTGTATAGACACGTTTAGTCATGAGGTTTTTTTTATCGTATTTCTAAGTGGACTATCTCATGATCCTAAAATCACCAAGGGCCAGCTAACTGTTGGCCTATCATTAATCTAGTCTCTCAATATTTGATCAGTAGGGGTCCGACTCTAAATTGTTTGAAGGTGACCAGAGGTCTTTCTCTTTTTTGGTTATATCAATCTGTCTACCTGAACAGCGTATACTTAGTAGTTGCAGTGCATACTTTTACTGCTGGGTCCCATTCACCCATCAAGTATATGGTGTGCAGGTAGACAAACCAATGTTAACAGGAAGGAGTGCAGTGTTTGTCCAGGGGCTGCCACTCCGCCAAACAAATTATGTTATTTGATCAAGAAATATAGGAATAAATTCACACAAAGAGACATTGCCATTCTTCTTGTCACTGGCAATGTCAAAACTAGTGGGAGAATGTCAAGAATGTCTCTAGAGAGAGAGATAGTGAGTCTGTCAGTGGATAGACACCATCTATTGCAAGGGTAGGCAACCTTCGGCAGTGCAGATGTTCTACAACTACAACTCCCAGCATACATACTTGCTCTGCTGTCCTTAGAACTCCTATGGTAGTGAATGGAGCCTGTTGGGAGTTGTAGTTTCACAGCAGCTGGAGTGCAGAAAGTTTATGACCCCTGATCTATTGTATAAGATGCCTTAACAAAGAGGTGACAGTGGACACTCCTGTAATGTGAAATAAGTTCAGATCTCATGATCCATTGGACAAAATTCCACCGACAAACTTATAACATAAAAATATTAGAAAAATGTGAACTGTGACCTAAGCCTTAAAATTTCTTTTGCATTTTTTTTTATAATTAAATGTTGTGAGTATTTCAAGGGCCATTAAAGGAGTGGTGGTATAAACTTGGGTGTTTGGGGAATTTTTATTATGCAATTGTACAATTTGTGCCTAATGCTTGTTTAAAATACAAAACTGTGTACCTGGCATTTCCTAGAATAAAGGTGACTTTCCTATAGTAATTATCACAAGCTGAAAATAGACTGATGTTCAATTTTCATGTCTTCTAGACAGTATGACGAGTAAACTAGAGGACACGAAGGAGCAGATGATACCATGAAGAGAAGGTCACAGGCCCTCTGTTGCCATCTGTTTAGTAAGTAAAGATTGAACTCATTGACAGCATGTTTACTTTCATTAATCTTTTTATAGATCCAGAACAACAGAAGCTTTCACAGCTGTAACTAACCCACTTGACTTAAAACATCCACTTAAAGTTGTCAAGAGAAAGGTCTCAGTGTGCCGCCATAAAGGGTCTAGGCGTTCACCATTACATTGCATTTTCTAACATGTTAAAGTAGAAAATAAGAGTTTATATAAGATTATCTTATTTAGTTATAGTTTCCAAATATGCCTTTGTTATATCTCAGAAAATTGGGTAGTACACATAAGTAGAGATGAGCGAGTAGTATTTGATCGGGTAGGCATTCCATCAGCATTCGATACTACGGTATTCAAAATACTCGTACTCGGTCGAATAACACGCGGTAAACGCAGTAAATATTCGATTCCCCTCCCACCTTCCCTGGCGCTTTTTTTAGACCAATAACTATGGAGGGGAGGTGGGACAGGAAGTAGGACAACGTAGGCATTGGAAAAAAATGTATACAGTGATTGCCTGGTTAAATCAGCAGCATTAATAATAATAATAATCCTGGGACTTGGGTGTGTTAGATGCACCCAGGCATGAGTCCCCTGCTGTCCCAGTTGCATTCCAGAGGTGTTGGCATAATAAAACGAAGCCGCAAAGTATCAGTTTTACCTGCAGTACTTTTCACATAAAGTGCTCCAGGAAACCTTTGCAGATTTTCAGC
The DNA here is from genome assembly GCF_031893055.1 of Leptodactylus fuscus. Lineage (NCBI taxonomy): Eukaryota > Metazoa > Chordata > Amphibia > Anura > Leptodactylidae > Leptodactylus > Leptodactylus fuscus. The sequence goes on from NC_134268.1 coordinate 160,012,821, forward strand.
TTCCATTATACCCACAGGTAAACCACCAGCGTTTCCGTAGGTATAATTGACATGCTTTTATTTCCTAAACCACAACGTTTTTGGAAATCGCAGGATTTCCACTGCACGTATTTTTCCCACAATATGTGGATGGGATTCACTACAGTGCTTTGCAGGGACTGTAAAACACCCCATCAAAATGCAGCATTTACGCCATGTGGGGTCTTGGCCTAGATCGGCTTGACAGACCACTCCTTACCTCTGCATTCTGTATGACAGACCACTCCCCCCATCTCTTCTGAGTTATAGTACTATACGTTTATTAATTTTCACCCATAAGCATCTACAATAACCAAACCTGGGCTTTGAGCCAGAGCATTATATTACACTAAATTCCATGTTTTATTATGGCTTTGTAAAGACTAACATTAAACTATTTTCCTATAATGAAAATGCCATTATGTATATAATTAATTTGCTTTCCCTATTGCTGTGGCTACTTCACATTCTGTGTATGGCTTAGAATAGATTGTACCTGCAAGGAATATATACTTGGTTCATGCCTATTACATTCTATGCAGGAAATGGAAGGTTTTTTTCCTATTTCAAAGAATTTTAGAGGGATTGTCTGATTTTGATTGCTGTATTCTCCTCACTACCTAGTAAGCACAGTGCTGTACATTGTATACAGGTTGCGCTTGGTATTGCAGCTCTGCCACATTCAATTGAATGGAACTGAGCTGCAGCATGGTCTTGTGACAAATGGACATGAAGTCAATGGCCTGAGAAGAGGAAGTGAATATCATAGTTTCAGACAACCTTTTAGTTACTGTATGTAGCATCTCATGTCTGCATGCCACATGTGTCCTTCCCTTAGTGGAGCCATCATGGCCTGTGACTGATGTAATATAAAATGATATTTCTTTAGTGCTGCTCACATGGATTAAAAGTCACATAGATAAGATGCTGGTGTGTTTTGCTCCAAAGCTCTTTGTCATGAAAGTCCTAGACCATAGAAAGTTTTTGCATTAGTGGTCGTATCCATGGCAACCGATCAAGATAAAAGACTGTCACCACTAAGAAAGTTAGAGAAAATCTTTAAAACTCTGCAGAATTTTTAATTACTTCTATTTGCAAAAATGTTTAACTTTTAATTATGTACAAATATAGATATGATTATGTACATTGGAATACCCCTTTAAGGGTAGACAAGATACCAATATACCCACACAACTCACAACTAACACGTAAAAAGGTAACACTGCTGAGCGCTAGTTGCTCTATTCGGACTTCTGGGGAATGTTCTAAACTCTAGATTTAATTTACACAAAATATACAGTACTTTTACAGTAAAAAGATGGAATAACAAAAAGACATACAAACCAACAATGAAAAATAAAAATTGGGGAAAAAAAGTGCAGACCTGTTTAAGTCTGGGATGGAGCACCACAGAAGGAGGATATAGAATCCATGCTAGATGTGGCTCCAAAGAATCCTGCATTCCCTCACATTTATGGACCCCCAGGTCTCTCCACTTTCTGTAGCCTCCCACCTGTAATGGCATAATTTTAATTTGTTCACAATTTAGAACTTGGATTAGCAGGCTCCCAGATCAGCCGGTGTCACAAGGTCTGCTACGATCAGCACAACTGATTTGCTAATTAGAGTGACTTTCTGTATTGAATGCAATGCCTGGGACTTATTGGCCACCTGTCTCCTGGATTGTGGATTGAAATTACCATACAAATTGGAGTTACCAACACAGGAAGGTCTGGCACCAACAAATTCAGAAAGGTCCAATCTCCTAACTAGAAACCATAATTATAAGGAAATTCTTAAATAAACACATAATTCATAATAAATAGATAGATAGATAGATAGATAGATAGATAGATAGATAGATAGATAGATTATTACAAGCCTGAAACAAAGCGTCAGGTTTGACCAAATGTACTGTATGGTATTATTGTTAGATGATGTAAATCAGTCATCCGCCTCCAGTATTGTGCATGCTCTACAAATCTTGCGCCCACATTTTTAGCATATTAAGTTTATAGCCATATTTCTAATTTTTTTTTTAGCCTGTATGACACTCTGTCCTATTATCTGCACATTTTTGTGGAACATCCTTATACCGACCTTCACCACATCATTTAAGTTTACATCCTGACACAAAATGGCTTCATTCTTCATAACAATATCTCAATCTTATGATTAAACTGCCTTGTAAAGGGCATTGTAAACCCATTTAACATTTTTGTGTAACAGGTTTGTTTCAGCATATTGGCCCTGGACCTAAATCACCCAAATCGGGTAACATTGCTTTGCCAACTTACATACCATGCCATCAGAAAAATTCCTTCTGGTTGTAACTAATTCACCAATTGGGATGGCTTTCTCGACATGTTTAGGGTGGGACGGTTCTCAAGCTGCCATGCACCTTTGACTAATAAAAAAGACTAATGTGTATATTTCTCTATTATATTATTATAATTATTATTTATTCATTATAAATTAATTTGGTCTTTTTCCCTAATGGGTCAAATAACTTCAATGGAATTTCTTTGTTCTTTGTTCCCATAGATAATTGGATGTTTTATTGTATCTTTACTGTTGTGTTTCAGCTTGCTTGTAATAGTATTGATGGTAAACTAGTACATAGGTATATTAATCAGTAATAGAGATGAGCGAGTAGTACTCGATCGAGTAGGTATTCGATCGAATACTACGGTATTCGAAATACTCGTACTCGATCGAGTACCACTCGCTGTTCGAATGTAAAAGTTTGATGCAGAACCATCATTGATTGGCCGAATGCTATACAGTCGGCCATTCAACGCTGGTTCTTCTCCTACCTTTAGAAGTCTTCTCCGTGCAGCTTCCCCGCGGCATCTTCCGGCTCTGAATTCACTCTGCCCAGGCCCAATGCCTGGCAGAGGGAATGAAGAGCCGGAAGATGCCGCGGGGACGCTGAAAGGAGAAGACTGCTCGGAGGATCCAGCCCAACCCTCACTTGAGGACTTGGTAAGTATAATTTGATCGAACGTTGCCTACCCCTGAAACGAGCATTTTCCCCCCATAGACTATAATAGGGTTCGATATTCGATTCGAGTAGTCGAATATTGAGGGGCTACTCGAAACGAATATCGAACCTCGAACATTTTACTGTTCACTCATCTCTAATCAGTAATAACTACATACCGTAGCAATAAAATCTTATAGCATCAGGGAGGAAGCTCGAATGCAGATAGTAAATCATTCTCTGGAATAATTTTTAAAAAGCAAACATGGAAACACCAAATATCAACATTTTGTAATATCTGTGAACTGAAATGTGTTCTTAGTGAGTGTGCAGGAATTGCCCTGGCAGAGTTATCTCTATACAGCACAGTGGCAGACAGTCTTCCAGACAGCTCACAGCAGGCACTAATAACACGCCCTGTCTGCTCTCAGATTTAAATTAAAGACGCTCATATTCTCTCCGGCAAAAATAGCACTTCCCCCAGGGACATGTCAATTTCCGCCTTTGTAGATCAGCGCTCCAAGGTAATGTTGATCTTTATGTAATGTTATGTCACTAATTACAGTAATAGAATATTGAGATTTATTAAAAACTCATGGTGGTCCGTCGTATTAAAATATTTCAGTATAAAACCAAAGAAGTATCTTTGGATAAAAAAATTTGGAAAGTAAGAAATGAAAAGTAAGCATTGCCACCTTTCACAACAATTACAAGCTTTCATCTTTACAGAAATATCAGCTTTGCATATATGAGTACTGGAGATTCTGCCATTCTTTCATGTAAATCTGCTCAGACTCTGTTAAGTTACAGTAGATGGAGTTCACAAGGATACAGTTACTTTCAAGTTCAGCTACAAAGTCTTAAAGAGATTGCCCTCTGGCCTTTGACGTTAACATTTTCTATATTATTTCTGTGTACCTTTAGTTTAATGCTTGGGCTCTACACATGCTGGAAAATAAGACTTTAAAGTTATAGTTCTTCATGCCAGGTTTTCCTTTAACTTTTTGTTATATTTTGGTACATTGACCAAAAGGTTTGGTCTCATTACCATTGCCATATGTATTTTGGAACACTTGTTGCAAAGATCAAATTTAGTTTTTAACAATAGCTTTCTACTTGACACATGTATATAGAGTTGTCTTTGGTAAAGTACTGTGTCCACTCAACATTTTTTATATGCACAGTCCTTGCGCCTGAGCCATATTAACTTGATTCCTGGGCAATGGTGTAACTAAAGTTTTGTGGGTCTGGTGCAATCTTTTGTCCAGGACCGCCAATCTCATCCCTACTGCAAATTCTTGATAGTGATGGTTACGGGTGCTAAAGAGTTTAAACAACCTGAATTGAATATCGAACCCTATTATAGTCCATGGGGGGAAAATGCTTGTTTCAGGGGTAGGCAACATTCGATCAAATTATACTTACCAAGTTCATGAGCGAGGGTCGGGCTGGATCCTCCGAGAAGTCTTCTCCTTGCAGAGTCCCCGCGGCATCTTCCGGCTCTGAATTCACTCTGCCAGGCATCGGGCCTGGGCGGAGCCGACTGCACATGCCTGCACTACAAGCGGACATGCGCAGTCGGCTTTGCCCAGGCTCGATGCCTGACAGAGTGAATTCAGAGCCGGAAGACGCTGCGGGGAAGCTGCACGGAGAAGACTTCTAAAGGTAGGAGAAGAACCAGTGTTGATTGGCCGACTGTATAGCATTTGGCCAATCAATGCTGGTTCTGCATCGAACTTTTACAGCAAAAAGTAAAGAATATCCAGCGTCTCCAGAAGGTAAAAATTAACTTTTATTTCCGCATTAAAAAAATATAAGCATGACAGGTAAGTACACCCAGCGTACAGAGATTGTTTAAGCTACGCGTTTCAGAACCTTGCTGGTTCCTTCATCATCATCGAATTTTTACATTTGAATAGCGAGTGGTACTCGATCCAGTACGAGTATTTCGAATACATAGTATTTGATCGAATACCTACTCGATCGAGTACTACTCGCTCATCTCTAACCATTACCACTTTGGTCCATACACCTACATCCATGAACACTAGAGGTATGCCGTAAATGTAGATTTTTTGATTACTTGGTAAACAGACATGTTACTGTATATTCTATTATTGACATTGGACTGTGCAGCAATGGATTCATGCCTAAGGCTTTATACCTAACCAACAGCGATATTTAGCTTGTTCTGCATAATTTCGCCATATCGCCAGCTGTTTGCCTGCGTTTTTTCCATTATCCACACAGTGCACAGTGCTTTTTCTTTTTTTCCCACCAATGCTTTAACATCATATATCAGCAACATGAAACTCTTTAAACATAAATTCCCAGCTTGCAACTACTATGCAAACATTTTACCTTTATCTTTCAAATGGTATTCATCTATATACAGTATTCATGTCCTTGTATGGGTGTGTAGAATAGGTTGCTATGCTACACAAAGTGGACGCAGTGGCATTTAAAGCCACCATATTGTAAATTACAAAGGATAGTAACAACTGAAGCAACATACTGAGACAAATGCATGGTCTGACATTTTACTAAAAACCATTCTGTACATTTTTCTAGCAGAATAAATCTGTAATAACAGTAGCCATCACTTTACTCACTTTCTGTAGATTTGCAAATTCCATTTGTGCAGTTGTCAAATTAGATATTTTAGCCAAAGAGTGGAACAAACAGGGCATTCGCTTAGCCTCTTGTTGTTAAGATTTAGTCATCTGTTACAAATGGATTTTGCATCGTAAGAGCTCTAAAGAAATGTAGAATGTTGTGTTTGTGAGTACATAAGTTGATAAAGGTATTTGATTTTGTATCATGCAATTTTATGCTTCCAAATCTGAAGTCATTTCCAAAAGAGAACCCACTTAGCAATGAGAATGCTCCAAATGTTATTATGGTCCATTTCCGAAACGTGAATGAATAGGTAATGTTCCATCAGCTGAGATTATTCCCAGTGATACGGATATTGTGCTGTATGGTATTGTACCTGTGGAGGAATATGGTTTAGAGCCAAGGGCAATAGGAGTGCTGTTAGCCAAGTCTACCTGCTGGTGATGTGTTGAGGTGGTACAGGTCACCATGTGGTAACACTTCCAATATTGGTTAATTGATATGGACCAGCTGGCTGATATAGTATTCTCACAATATGTACAATCAAGCTCATGTTCATGTGAAAAATTAGCAATGCTACTGGCACACATAGGTTGGTGCTTCTGTTTCCTTATTTTTCTGTGTCACTTCCCCTCCTTAATGTGTATTAGGTAGACTGGCATTTAAGAGGTTGATATAGAGTAAAAATTGGCAAGTGGTAAGAACGTGTTACTCATACAGTATATGTCATTATACATTTGTGGGGGTTTTTTTACTTTCTGTAATTGTGCATTTATATATGTTACACTGATTTATGTGACATGTATATGATCTTATATCTCAGACTGTCTCTGAACCTCATTTGATCACCATCACTTTGGTATTTGTAGATATGTAAGGCAGATATGATTATTGGTGGAATTAATTAGAAAAAAAAAAAAATCAAGTATAGTTATTGACCCGAGAAAAAAACCCGAGAGCCATATCACAGCTCTATGATATTTATAATGGAGTTCCCTATGCCTCTCTACGGCGAAAGCGGTTTTTTTTTAACCAGACACAAAGTCGGACATGCATGACTTTCTGTCCAGTTAAAAAAAAAAAAAACGGTTTCGCCACGGAGACCAGAAGACGCTCACAGGTGGACACTGACTGCCAGGTTTCCGTCTCCTGTCCAGTTTCTCGGGCAGAAGACGGAAACCCAGGCGCAGATGTGAACCTGCCCGAATTCTGAATAATAATAATTCTGGTATTCCACTTTATAATAATGTAATGGAAGTTTATGGTCACAAAGAGCCATCATACAGGTAGTTGTACTGCAATATGTAAGATGACGTAATACAGAGGACTAGGGTTACCTAGGTACTAGGGTCCACCAGCCTTCTACCAATAAATGGCCACATGCAAATAGTCCAACCTTTCCTTCAGCCCTCTGGTGATACAGAAACTGAGAAAGGTTATATATCAGAGCCGCCACACACCTCAAACCTCAAAGAGTTATAATGATAAAAGTTAGCAAAGTGTTTAGAACCCGAAGACTCCCATTCTCATTTACATAAAAAGAAAGCTTTTCTTTACAAAGGCTATAAAGTGATCCGGAACAGTAACTGCATAGAGAAGACGCTCATGAAACGCTGTAGTGACAGGCGGGCAGCCTAGCAAAGAGATCTAAGAACCGTCGCACAGAACAGTAACACAGCAGGGGTGCATGGATCTGCAATTTTGTGTGTCACTTAAAATGCTGTTATGTCAAAGCGCTTGGCTCATAATTTAACAGGACAGCCCCACACATTTTCCCACATAAGACCTTATTTTACAGTTGATATCACCTTACTAGCCGCTCTTAGGTGGAATTGTGTGGATACACATTTGTACTATTAACACAGCTTCCTATAAGGAGTGATTTGTGATAATGAGACTCCCGGCTTCTCATGAGAATAGAAATATGAGCAGCAGGCATACATTTGCTGCAGATAACACAATGAGGCTTCTGTCTAGAAGACAATATATTTGCCTTAAGTACTGGTTAAAGTTAAACCTTTCTTTCAACTCTTAAGCATTAAGACAATAAAATAATTGTATAAATGGGGAGGACAATAGTAATATTTTCTGATCATGTAGCGCCATTTACAGCTACTACATATCCCATGAAGCCTCCAGAGGTATGCACAGATCAGACTGGAGACATGGGAGCTGAAGCAGAGGGCCAAACTGAGTAGCTGAGGTGTACAACACATAAAAATTGGGGGAACACCACATCATACAAAGAAGGATTTGTGGCTGTGGCCAGGTGACCACAAATAATAGGAATCTGAGATGAAAATCCAGAAATGTGAAACAGCTAAAAGCTGTCAATCTGGCATGTATACACGTGCCAGCAGATGACGCGCTGAAAATGCACCCATTCATTTCAATGGGAGTTAGGACCGTATACGCCGCGTTATTTTGCAAAATAACGTGGCTTTCTGTCTGTCAGCCAGGTGTGCAGATATTTTTGATCCCATAGTGTATATAGACCCATCCTCTAAGATGTTTGCAGCATGCCTGGCACTGGCCTAGTACGGATGGTAGGATATGTATGGTTTTGTATAGTACATGGATAATGAGAATTGCCTTCAGCTTGCTCGCTGAGAGAAGCAGTTCGTCTAGGTTGTATAATGAGCGAGGTATTGTATTGTACATGGTGAATACTAGTAGAATATGACAGATGTGTCTTATGTCACATGTGCTGCAGGGAGCCTCAGCTTAGATGAAACTCCTCAAGAACACTTGCTGTGAAGTTCCTACCTTTGATTCACATCACAATTTTACATCAGCGTGTTATATTCTAAGTCTTTTGTCATATTTTATACGAAACCTGCTTGTTTTACATATTATCAAAATTAAATATAGCATATTCTTCAGAATTTTAGAGTTGCGTTTGTCAGCGTTTTGATGCATACGATATAAGAAAAGATAACTCTGCTATTTTAGTGTCTGATGTTCGCACACCTGTGAGCAGACTGTGCCCCTTGGTGCATAGGCAAGCAGTGAAATCGCTGTTCCATTTGATGCCATGGACTGTGCTCAGCTATTTTTGACTTATTATCACAAGTTTTCATAGCCGGCTTGTCATATTGTCCACAAACATGAGTGGTGTGTTAGCAGACAGCGGTGATGTATGACAGAGTATAAAGCTACATACACATGACCATATGCATAGTCACATTTAACAGATCCCACACTGACTTATTCTTTTGCTAAGTCTCTATACACATGACAGTCTATTATCACAGATCTGTGTGCAAGTCCAGTGAGTCGAGAGGCAAAATTCTAGACAGATCCTATTCCTGTACGTTTAGTAGTCCAGGCTCATTAATGGATATTAATTAATTGGGTCCATGGAAGGCATGGGCGGTACATAGGTATTATCCACGTGCTGTCTCTGTGGATTTCTCATGGTTCTATAAATGCTTATCTGATTTTTGCTCTTGAGTAGTTTTGTAGATTCTCTCCTTCTGCGTCCTTTTGCTGATTTTATGGGTCACCAGTATGCTGTCTGCTGTAAAATGTCAAAGAAGGGATCCTGGCCAGTGGCGTTACTAAAGTCATGTGGGCCCAGGCAAAATCTTTTGTGCGGGGCCCCCTACCTCATCCCTACAGTTAATTCTTGATAGTAATGGTTACAGGTGCTAAGGAGTTTAATCAACCTTAGTGTGGTTAGGGTAATCTGTGGGTCTCCTTGACTTATAGGCTAGATGGAAGCTGCAATCTTAATACTTATGCCAGTGCTTATGGGCCCCCTAAGGCTACTGGGCCACAGTGTGACTGCACCCCCTCAAGTTACGCCCCTGACCCTGTCCACCTTTGTTTCACAGCTGACTGTGCTTGCCTGTCCTTGCCTATGGTAAGGCCTCTTGCTTCTTGGCCAATCCCAGCAGTAAAATGCTTTGTGCAAACATTACCACTAGGACCTTTGACTGGCTGAGGCAGTTATATGATGATGATGGATGGATGGATGGATGGATATGATGATGATGATGATGATGATGATGATGATGATTGATGATGATGATGGATGATGGATGATGATGATTGATGATGATGATGATGATGATGATTGGACATCATCACTTCAAGACTGGCAAAGACAAGAAACATGGGGGTCCAGAAAAAATAAGTCAGACATCCCCTTTATATTCTTCTTGGACTTTCTGATCCTCTTGTGTAATAACTTAAAGTATGGCATAGGATTTGCTTCATTTACATTGTTCTCCTACATACAGTATGACACCATGAGAAACAACCTATTCTTTTAAGAGAAAAAGCATAAAATGTTTTAGAGAAATCCATATATAATCATAACTGAAGGGTATATTGAGTGTATCAACCTGCTGATAGACCGTACATGTATTAACTGTTAATGCAAGTATCACAATATTTCAATTCCATTCTGATGTCTTTTACCAATATGAAGACATTTCTAACAAGTCATAAGACGAAATCTTCTGAATCTTATCATTGCCAAAAATACATGCATATTAGACAGACCTATACCTTGTGTGGTAACAACTGAAAATACTGATTAATTCTGAATCTTTTAATTATCACTTATTAATCCAGTGGTTAACTACATTAAATTTACATAAATACTGTAGATGCCTCACCGTTGCCAAGTAAACATAAATGAGTTAATACAATGGAGCTTCTGCAGAATATAACAATGCTTTTCACCTTTTGTATTATCTTCTGTATTATTGCGGCGCGTTCCTCAGACTGATGCTTTGTGGTCAGTGTTGGTAACTAAGCTACAAGCATGATTTTAGATCACCTTGGAAACCATAATCAAAGGGATATAGTGCATTTCTTTTGTTATAGTATATAACTCAGTCTGATAAGTAGATGTGCCCTGGAATATAAAGGATCGTCCAATCACTCTCAGGTTTCCTAGTTCCATTCCCCATCTTCTGTATTAAATCATATAAAACATATGCACATCCACTCTTATGGTAGTCCTTGTTGTTACCATTGTAGAGATAGGATACATCATGTATTAGATCTATTATACATCTTATCAGCCCATATAACATAGACCTTAATGATTGACATCACCCTTCAGTTTGACCTGGGGGCTCCTGTTGTATTATGGGTTATTGTTATGTCCATAGGATACAAATGTCTGATGGCCAAGAATGGGATCCCTCGACTAGACTGATAAAGTGACCACTGGTGGCTACAAACAGCTAGAAAATGAATGGAGAGATGGCTGCTAGAGATGAGCGAGTACTGTTCGGATCAGCCGATCCGAACAGCACGCACGCATTGAAATGAATGGAAGCACCTGGTACTTCCGCTTTGACACCGGCTGGCCGCTTAACCCCCCGCGTGCCGGCTACGTCCATTCATTTCAATGCGTGCGTGCTGTTCGGATCGGCTGATCCGAACAGTACTCGTTCATCTCTAATGGCTGCACATACCTGTAGCTCTCCATTCAGCTCCATATATATGCAGGGTTCTGGATATAGCCTGGGGGGCACAGCTTAAAATTTTTTTGAAAACATAAAGGATTATCTATAATTTTAAAAAATAGCTTCGGTAAGGTCAGCAGTTTTTTTCTCCTTTTCGACCATGCCATACACTGTATTTTTCCCTTCCATGGTATATTTATTATTCTTTATCCATGCTTCTGCATTAATACTAATGGAATATTTTTTTAATTATTCACGTAAGTAAAATGAGGGAATCGCTTCGCCAGATTTCAGAATCGGAGTCAGTTGCTTTATTTTACTCCGAATAAATCGAGAAGAGAATGTTACAGAATTTCGTCCTCCTTACATAGAAATGTGTTGTGGTCCTTCCACAAGCCATTCATGGCTATACTACAAGGTATTGTATTCTTCCAGCACGCATAGCCTTCCCGAGCTTTTCCCTTCCCGCTGCTCGGATTGCCATGGTTACTGGACGCGATGACTCAGGGAACACGATGTTTGACCACCCTTTTCATTTAGTAGCCATAGTAACAATGTGAAGTGGTAATAAAAGAAGAGCACAAAAAGACGAGCAAAACCTTTACTGACTGTTATTCCATGTTACCTCATTCTTTAGGGGACTAATCCAGGATTGTTGCATCATGAAATATGTTTTCTCATTTGTTCCGTTCCTTGTTGTCACCCTCAACAAATAGAGATCTGGCATATATTAACCCATACCTCTCCGATAACAGGGGGCCTTAAAGCTATGCGCTTTCTTTGGTCTTACTACGGTACTGTGGTGTGGTCATATGTAGAGCTGAAAGGTCAGTAAAACTGTCCTCAAACACAACTAATTTCTCAATTGTTTCTACAGAATCTAAGAAGATAGATCTCACTGTGAAAAACATAAGAAATTAGATGCATTATTATTGAAGCCCATATGTCAGGCCCATAGCAAAACTTAAAGGGATTCTACCACTAAAACGCTGTTTTTTGTGCTTTAGACGTTGGAATAGCCTTTAGAAAGGCTATTCGTCTCTTACCTTTAGACGTGGTCTCCGCGGCGCCGTTCCTTAGAAATACCGGTTTTGACCGGTATGCTATTGAGCTCTCCACAGCACTCAAACGGCGATGGGGGCGTCCCCACTGCTGCCCGAGAACCGGCTCCAGCGACGCCTTCTTCTTCAGCTGCACCCTCCCATTCTCTGTCGTCTTCCTTCTTCGTCAGCTCTGACTCCTGCACAGTCTTGCCTTGCGGCCTCGAAAATATGGCCACCGGCCGGCATGCGCAGCACAGTCGGCTCTACTAGTGTCTCGCTGGCAGAGCCGACTGTGCAGGTGTCAGAGCTGACGAAGAAGGAAGACGACAGAGAAGGGGAGGATGCAGCTGACAAAGAAGGCATCGCTGGAGCCGGTTCTTGGGCAGCAGTGGGGATGCCCCCATCGCCATTTGAGTGCTGGGGCCCGCCTTCATTGCTGCAGAGAACTCATTAGCATACTGGTAAAAAACGGTATTTCTAAGGAACGGCGCCGCAGAAACCACGTCTAAAGGTAAGAGACGAATAGCCTTTCTAAAGGCTATTCCGACGTCTAAAGCACAAATAACAGCGTTTTAAAGGAGATGTCCCATTACAGAGACTTATTCCCCATGCCGGGACTGCAGTCTCCATAGAAGAGAATAGAGATGGTCATGCAAGTGCACTGATGCTTCATTCACAAGGAGGATGCAGGGAAACTTTCAGTCCCCAGTTCTCCTGATCGTGGTTTGCAGCTTTGACCAGCGCAAGTTCACATGTTGACTAGGACCAATAATTTCAATGCCATTTTTCTTGTGAAATAAAACTAGAATAGATTTTCATTAGTATAGATATAGGTATCAGGAATCCTAGGGCAGCATCCCAGAGTGAGCTGCTATATGTTTCATGTTTGTCACTTGTACCCGCGGGTTGTCTTGTTTGTCCTGTCTTTTATATTCTATGTTAAAGGTAAAATGATGTGCTATTTTCTTAGTGGTTTCATCTTCTACAGTTTGAATACTGCCTTACTACCTCATGGCCAATCACAGGCCACTGGGCGGGGTTGAAAGGAGAGTTTATAGTACCCTTTTGGGAGTTGCACAAGTCAGTCCAGAGTAGTGTTGCAGCCTATCTGAGGTTTCATCTTGCATGTGCCCTGCTGTGCGGAGCAGAGGGAGAACTCAAGGTAGATGCTATCAGACACCAGTTCAGCCTTTTGGAGGAAGTCTTCTTATACCAGGTTTGTTCAGAGACATCCTCTGAGATAAGGAGAAAGTTTTGGTGCATCTCTGAGTATCCCAGTTTCAGCCAGAGACAGCCCCTGAGATAGGAAGAAAGTTTGGTGTGTTTCCAAGAGACATCTGTCGCTCGTGCCAGTAGGAGCAAGAGAGGTGCTTGACAGGAGTATGTCACCTGGGCCTAGTTTTTCAGGTACTCAGGTCTCTATCAAGACTCTTTGCCCCACTTCAGCCCCTATCTACTGATGTTGGGAGTGGTACGAGAGAAGGAGTAGGCGAAGTGTATTTCCGCAGAGTCTGTGTCAGCCCTGGCAAACCTTCTAAGATCAAGGCTTTGGGGAATTAGAACTGTATTTGTACCCATGTGCAAGCTGCTGGTGAATCTGTTGAAGCTGTTCAATAAAAGAGTTCTTTGGTTTACCCTACAACACTGGACTCCTGCGTCGTTACCTGCATCAACATCAAGGGCCCTTCTGAACACCATCACACCGGCTCAGCTAGGAGAGGTCCCCTCTCCCAACTAGAAGCGCCCTGGGGGAAACAGGACCACTATCAACTCCTTCAGGTAGTGCTGCAGGACCCCCCTTGGCTGCGCACAGCCCTGGAGAGGGATTGGAGTGAGAATGGAGCATCCCTGGCCTAGCAGGTGGCACAGCCAGTGTCATCTTTACTCTCACCCTCCGGTCTCCTCCACAGGGTTGTACGCTGCACTAGTATCCTAGCTCATGTTAGCTGTCACTGCCTTAAGGTTGCCATGACCATTGAACAAACAACTATGCTTGGGTCTGCAAAGACTGTCAGAACTTTAGGGCATGGACCCAATCAGAGATCTGCCTCATCATCACTTAAGTATAGGTGGGGTATTAAACCTCGCTGAACCTCAGTCTTTGCATGTAATTGTCTAGTGCAAGTAGACTCATTCTTTGCTGAAAGAGACTACTTTTCCTCTGATCTCCTGGATCTGACTGCTGCTATTTCTTAGAGTTTACCCGCTTGGCTTTGACTTCTTAGATTTAACTTTTTGTTTTGGAATTTGTCTATGCTCTGATACTTGTTATGACTACTATTTACTCTCCTAGTATGGCCTTGGCTAGTTTGTTATTTACTTTGTCCTCTTATAGGTACCTGGTTTTGTCCTTCATTTGGCTAGTGTACCGTTGTCTGACACTTCTTGATTTTGTGACCTGGGTCCATAACGACCAAGTCCATTCTGCCTTACAGCGAGCTCTGGTGAAAACACCAGGGGTACCTTAGATTACACACTCCAAAATAGTGTTGGGCAACTAGTAGCCATTTACTAGTAGAATTCAGACCTATCTCTTCTTACAACTCCTTAAAATAAGGATAGTTTAAAAGGGTATTAACTAGAGATGAGCGAGTACTGTTCGGATCAGCCGATCCGAATAGCACGCTCCATAGAAATGAATGGATGCACCTGGTACTTCCGCTTTGACGTCGGCCGGCCGCTTAACCCCCCGCGTGCCGGCTACGTCCATTCATTTCTATGCGAGCGTGCTGTTCGGATCGGCTGATCAAAACAGTACTCGCTCATCTCTAGTATTAACATAAACTAATGATGTTCACCCAAACCAACCCCCATGTCGGTCCTTTCGACACGCCATGGGGAAGCTAGTCTCTACTTCCTGCTGTCTCTCAATACATAAAAATGACCTAAAATGCCCGATCACTGTCTGAGGCAGGTCACTGTTACGGTGAATGATTGTGCAGGCATTTCGCATATGTCAAGAGACACCAGTAAGTTGCAAAAAGCAGGTGCAGGGATCAGTGAGGGAGAGTATGATATTTTTTTATGTTAGAGCCCCCAAATTCACTGGAAACCCCCTTTAATTTAGTTTACCATATGACAAAGAAACACAAACAATAAGACTGATTTTTGATTAATATTGGACCTTTTCCAAATGCACAGTCTTGCTGGCATGGGTGCTGACAAATACGATGGTGAAGTGTGCCACAGATGGCTAGAAAAGAAATATATACCATCAAAACATTTTCCTTCAAGCATATTTGGCAATATAAGCAGCATTAATGTCAACTAATTTTGCCAGTGTAATACAACAATGATTTCCTAATGTCATCTACACTAATTAACCACAGGATGATTCACATATTCTGTTGGCCCTTTGGGTTGTACGCACCATCTGTTCTTATGTGCTATATCTGCTCAGCACCGCCACACAATTAAAAAGATTATATGAATCAATTTGTTCAGCGTCTACCAGCTTGTACTTGTAGGTATCTAATCCAGGCTATACATTTCCATACACAGCTTACCTATCAGCCTAGATACTTGCCTGGCTTTCTTATGGCTTCTTATATCAATTCTCTCAGAGGTGTAACTAGGATCTCTGGCTTCTTTGTAAAGATCCTATACCTGCTCCCTCTCCTTGCCAACAACGATGAAGATGTGACAAAAAGGATCTTCTATATGTTCTGCTATCACATATTAGTTGCCCATGAAGACACATAGATATATACTGTATATAAAACCTATATCTGTATATAAGCACATAAAAAGCTATAATAATCATAAATTGGTGTGACAGTCTATAATTAATCTATAATTTCAATTAAAAACTACCAAAAAAACACAATCTTGTGAAAGTCAATATCAATCAGTATCTGAAAATCTGCTATAATCTCAAATCCTGCAAATACTTTTTCAGTGTAAAAAGTAAAAAGTGTTGTACATATTATTTTACCACAGATGACTGACAATGGGGGAATATAGTAATGTGGGTATGCTAGTTTTCTGGCACAAAAGTGGCAGTAAACAACTATGCATCACTTTGTTCATTTTTGAGCTTCTGATCTCCATTGAGAAAATTGGGCAAAGAAGGTTGGGGATCAAGGAGGACCAGGCAGTGGGGATCAAGGAGGGCCAGAGGGTGGGGATCAAGGAGGGCCAGGCAGTGGGGATCAAGGAGGGCCAGAGGGTGGGGATCAAGGAGGGTCAGGCAGTGGGGATCAAGGAGGACCAGGCAGTGGGGATCAAGGAGGGCCAGAGGGTGGGGATCAAGGAGGGCCAGGCAGTGGGGATCAAGGAGGGCCAGAGGGTGGGGATCAAGGAGGGTCAGGCAGTGGGGATTAAGGAGGGTCAGGCAGTGGGGATCAAAGCAGGCCAGAGGGTGGGGATCAAGGAGGGTCAGGCAGTGAGGATCATGGAGGGTCAGAGGGTGGGGTTCAAGGAGGGTCAGGCAGCAGGGATCAAAGAGGGCCAGAGGGTGGGGATCAAGGAGGGCTAGAGGGTGGGGATCAAGGAGGGCTAGAGGGCAGGGATGTCTCAGGCTAATAGATTTACTGCAATTCATGCCAAAAAATGTCTTGTTCCTGACTGGTCAAAATTTAAATTTTGGGACCTCCCTTGGTACATCAAAATTCACATGACAATGGTTTACAGATTTCTAAAATGTCGCTAACATATATATATATATTATTATTATTTATTTTACAGTAGTAGTTTGCTGTCGAGCCCTTGTCTCTCATGGTTTCTATCTTGGTGGCCTTCAGTAGCTTGCTGCCTGGCCCTTGCTTTGAGCTAGGACCCTGTTAACTCTGTGGGTCAGTCCCAGCCTTGCCAGAATTGTTAAGAGGTCAGAGTCTCTTAATATTTCTGCTGCATCTGCCACATCTTCCATCAGCACTCACAATATTAAGACCAACATACAACGCTCCAGTCTTAATACATTTCCCATGATATATTGGTATCTAGCCCTATATTTATTATGCTGTTTGAGAATGAGGGTAAAGGTGATGCTGAAGAATAGAAATAACATAAAATGAAATTACAATAAATATTTTAGTATTTTATTTATATCTCTGTGATTTGCCCCCAAAGTGGTGACCTGCTCATACATACTGTATGTACAACCTATGGGACATGGCCTAATATGTTACACATAAGTGTAACTCTGACCTACTACTTCATATCCTCTAGGGAGGCAAATAAGTAAAATTAAAGGGGTTTACCATGTTTAGAATTTTAATGAAACAAAAAGTCTCCCAAAAAATAAATAAAAAACAAGTGTTTTTTTAAAAATAAATAAATAAATAGGTTACCACTTAATATATACATTTGTTATCTTTGCAATTGTAATAACCAATAGAATAAAATTGATTTGTTATTTTTACAGTACAGTAAATACAAGAAACAATGACAGGATTGCTGTTTTTTTTGTTTTTTTTTTCATTTACCACCAAAAAATAATAATGAGGGCTTCTCAATAACTTATTTGTACTTCGAAATCAAAATAGTGACGTAGCTTGTTCCATAAAAAATAAACCCGCATAGAGTCACATCAGCTGAAAAATAGAAAAATTTGTGACTCTTGGAATATAATGAAAAAAAAAAAAAACATGCTTGGTCGACCCAAATTGGACTGATCCTTTAAGGGATTCAATTGCTTTTATGCATTATTTAGTCCCATCAATAACCTAAAAAGACTGCTACTTATTTTCTGCCAAAAATAATCATTGACCCTTATTCTTGACAGCTTTTTGTGCTAACAGTGCAGGAGGTGAGAAGACGCTGAATGTTAATTGCTTTCACTTTTATTATATCAGCAGCTTAGTCTCCTGCATTGTGTCCTTAAAGGGATAGTTTGTGTTTCTTTCTATGTGTAATATAACCTCCTCTGTCAGACGTTTCACATTAGGTTAGACTATACCTTCTGGTAGTCAGCAGCTATTTGTGAAATTATTTGTCTGAATAAATGACCTGACTTTAATCTTTTCATCTATAATTATTTCTCCTAATCCCATAAATCTGTGATCATCTTCTTCAGTTCATAGTTCTCATGGGAGTAAAGTCTTAATAAGAATTTGGGATTAATGTGTTTGCTGACAAAAATGAAGAAATGTTCCGGCTTCATACTGTATATTTTATGTCATGTAAAAGTTTTCAATCACAGAGAGGACGATACTAAGTAAATGCGGGGAAGAAGGAAAGCATTAAAGGGTTTGTACGTTGTCTGCCACTATTGCATTCAAAAAGAGTCTGTCACCAGAAATGGGGCATTTGTTGGACTATATAACTAAATGATGGTGCTCAGTATAATGTACTTGGACTCAGTAAATGGATGCTCCAGGGCCTGCTATAAACGGCTACTTCTATACCTGCTACACCTCTGCCATTAGTAATATGTCTTCAGAAGGGCTTAGTAGATTTAACCAACCCAGCACAAATCTCCCATGTGTCTGGCCCTATGTACTATACACTCTTATTTTGCTTTCCGTTTTTCCCATTTTTGGACGGATTAGGTCTGCTAATTACTATGGAGGGAGGATACCGGTGATAGATGGATTGCTTCTGTGAATTAGAATAGGATGGTGAGCAAAATAAAAACTGGCACAAAACCAGTTACATGTGAGACTTGTCTGCCGTCTGGATTTCACTCAGGAAAGATTACTACCTACTGAGACCAGTGTAATTTTTTTGCCTCTTCGGATTGATTTCATGGTTGAGTTGACAAAGGCACGTGTAGGTTAATCCAAGAGCTGCCTAATGGGGCAAGGCTATAATAGCATTGCCTGAAGAGTAAGGAAAAGATAACCCACTTCTGTTCTAAAGAAAATAGTGTTTATAGCATTCAGCAGTAAAATACAAGGTCAACACATGAAGCATCCACAGTGACATCCGTAAACCTGGAGACCATATGTATAATATAGTGTGGTCTTGTAACAGCTCTATTTGATACATACATTTTTTATATTTACTTTTATATTTTATAGCTATTAATATGCACAGAAACCTGTAGATGAATTCCACCCCTGAGAAGTCAACATAATGACCTCACCAGCCACTTTACTACATTTATGGGCCGTAACATACTATAGAGGGGAGGCCATGTGGGTACTGTAGGGCACGACCTGGGCTGGCTCTATTCTGTTTCCAGAAATGTTAGGGTGAGTTCACACGGTGTAACGTTCCGTGTGATGTGGCACGTAGACGCCGCATGAGCTTTTGCGGGCCGTATACTCTCCCATTGATTTCAATGGGAGCCGGGATCGTATACGCGGCGCTATTTTGCGGCCGTGATTTTGCGGCACGTTACTCCGTGTGAGCCCTCCCTTAGCGTTTCAAGAAGGAACTGTCCAAAGGGATATTCAGTCCTTCTAACTGAATGTGAATGGAAGAAAACAAGAAATACAAAGCTGTCATATTGCATAATGGTGGAATTTTGTGGCAACAACCAGAATGGGGCCCTCATATATAATTATATTATGGGCTTCCTGTTGTATGTATTGCCATTGGTCGGCTCTATAGGATTTACTAACATCAACCATAGTGGTGTGGGTTATTGTACCAGTGCTTGTATGAAGAATACAGTAATCGAAAACCAATAATCAGTTCCTTATGGATCTTGAAATCAAAGCAAAAATAAGTATGGATCCTCAAATACAGAATATCTTAAAACGTAACATTTAATTGTCAATTAAAAAACTGATCAAACCCAAAATGAAGATAGTGCAGTGAAACAGAAGAAAAGGAACATTCTCTCCAGTTCCAGATGATGGTGAAAATCATACACCTTAGGGCCACATAATTCCTAAAGGCAGAGGGAACAAAACAGGTGCAGGAGAATTAACCTTATAAAACCCTGCCAGAGCAGAAAACAAATTCCCGCCCTAATAAGGACGGTCCCACTGCTGGCCCTAAATTGCCCTAATTGTGTCTCCTTTCCAGACGCATTTCACATCGCCCAAGTTCAAGCCCTGCACCAATAGTTCCCATGTCTTGCAGGTCTCTATGTTGAAATAAAAAACATTCACTCAACATCACTTAATATTATAAATCACATCTGTGAAAAAGGGTTACATTTACCTGATATTAGGCGAAGCAATGGCTCATAGCAGGCTGCAGACAGGTCCAAGTAGTACACTGTAACTTCTAAGTTTATATAATGTCTAAATTTACACATTCTAACATCATTTAACTTAATTTTAACAAATTTACCCCCTTGATTTTAACACTTGCTGCCAATCCATATAACCAACAGATGGGCATGCATGTGTATACAGAAACAGGTCAAATCAGAACAATTCCCAAGTTCTTACTTTAGGAAACTCATTGCTACTGAGAGTACGTACATTACAATTTGTGTGCCCCTGTTTTGCTGTGGGTTAAATAAACCCTATGACAAACCCTACTAAAGAGAGTCTATTTGGTCCACAATGCCTCCCAAACAAATAATGGTGCAGGTAGGGGGTTTTAATAGGAGCAGAAACACAAATAAATGGCTTGTGGCCACAAATCAATTATGGATATGTAAATAAACCTCCAAATATCTCGGGGGTGGACCTTATTTTTCAAACTTGCAACACAGCTGTTTGTAGGCAAATTGGGTTGAGCGATTGGGATCAGGAAAGATTGGATCCCAAACAGCGATCGGGCAAATTTCACAATCGGGATTGGCTGGAAAATGATCGGAAATCGGATTTTGAAATCTCAAGATTGGCTCAACCCTACTGTATATATAATATACAATTAGGGTTGAGCGATCGGGATGAGAAAAGATCGGGTCCTGATCGTTGATCGAGCAAATTTCACGATCGGGATCGGCTGGAAAATGATCTGAAATTGGATTTTAAAATCGATCCTGAAATCTCAAGATTGGCTCAACCCTATAGACAAATCGACACTTAGACACTTGCAGGCTGATTTGCATATCCTGAAAAATATTATCTGTGTATTGGTTCATCAGTTTGTGGACAATAAGGTTTCTGCTTCTTTTCAGACCCTACATGGCACAGTTGGTTTGGTTGGGAATCGTCATACAGTTCAATCTGTAAGCAGCATGATATAATGCACAAGCAGATTAATAAGTATAGTCTTGAGGGAGAAGATTGTTGAGATGTCAAGGATGCGGTCGGTCCTTGCAGTGACTGTCAGCCTCCCCCTATGACTAATAAAGAGATGTCATCACTGATAGGACCGCCTTCTTGACTTCTAAGCATAGAAGGAGCTGATATTTCAATGAATAATTTAATAGGTTATACTAAATCTTATATATCAATCTCTGTAGCTCCTTCTGCTCTATAACAAGATACAGAGTTCCTTTAAAATAACTAAATGGTCTTTGAGATAAAATACATTATATTGTATTACATATACATATGATATCTGTGAACAACAAGAAGGATACATATATCTACTACTACTGTTTCCCTGTATTACTATATTATTATTATCCTCATACAGCCGGATATTGTCAGTAATATCTGTTTTGGCTCCATGTGCATTTTAAAGTGAAGACCTATTATTTAATAGTAATAGAAGCTGTAAATGACCCGGTGACTGATGTTACAGAAGAGCATATGGAGGTCCGCGCCACTGTGTGAATAATTACTTATGAAATTAGGGTCATGCCTCTATTAAACTGCATTAAATGTTTATGAGGCGGCTAAAAACATCTGTCTATTCTACTGAGCACCATGCTTGTGTGTGCTATTTATCATGAGCAGCCATAATGTATTTCTTGCACAATCTGCTTATTCACAATACTGACTAATGCTATCATAGGAGAGTAGGTTCACTTAAAGAGGACCTGTCACAGGTAAAAATTGTTGAATAACCAACTTCAGCTAGCTCTTATTCACCAAGTCGGCGCACAACGTTGTGGAGGTTCCGGCCAGCCTCCTGAGACCTGGAAGTAAGGGACCCGGGAGTGCAGGAGGAGGAGGGCCGGCAGTCTCTGCATGGCGCCATGGAGGCTGCAGCCCTGCTCCTGACATATAGCTTAAAAGGATAAAGTAATATAGCCAAGGGCACAGCTATAGCAGTGGCAGAGGTAGCAGTCACTAATGGACCCAGGAAACTGAGAGGGACTCACATGTTCCTCCACCACATAAAATATACCATTACTCTAAACAGCACAAGGTAAGTAGGAACCCAATTACAGAACATTGAGACCCATAAGCTTCAAGCTATGCTTCTGAAAATTTCATAAAACAACTTTTAATTTTAATACAATAAAAAGCTATACATAGTGTGATTGATACCGTGTATAAAAGCAGCAGCTAGACTTCAGAATAATGTGTTACACACCAGAGGAGGGTATATTGCCATACCAAGGGTACACTTGGCATCCTACTAATCGTAGACCCATGTACGATAATGTCCCTCTGAAGTCTGGATGCTGCTTTTATACACGGTATCAATCTCACCGAATATCTTTTTATTGTATTAGCATTAAAGGGGCTCTATCAGCAAAATCATGCTGCTAGAGCCCCACATATGCGTGAATAGTCTTTAAAAAGGCTATTCAGGCACCGTAAAAGTTATATTAAACTACCCCCTCCCCCCCCCCCCGTTTTAAAATAATAACCTAAAAAAGAATGTGCTCTACTTACGGATTGTGCACGCTGGGTGGGCATTCAGGGTGTGTCTTCATCTTCTTCCCCGCCTCTTCTTCCTCCGATGTCCTCCGGTCCCGTCTTCCTCCAGCGCTCGCGAACAGACAGTGATAGCCTGGGCGCATGCGCAGTAGCTGTAGTAGAAGCCGCATGCTACTGCGCATGTGCCCAGGCCGTTTTTTTATATCAGTGTCCGCGAGCGAGCGCCGGAGGAGGACGGGACCGGAGGAAAAAGAGGCGTGGATGAAGATGAAGACACACCCTGAATGCCCGCCCAGGGTGCACGATCCGTAAGTAGAGCACATTCAGGGTGTGTCTTCATCTTCATCCACACCTCTTCTTCCTCCGGTCCCGTCCTCCTCCGGCAATGAGCTGTAAATGAAATGTAGAAGCTATATAAGATTTTCTGTGACGCTTCTCGCTACATTTTTCAGTGCACTCAAAGCTGCCAACTGGTATCTTGTATAATTATATGTAAAAAAAAGGAAAGAAAATAATCTTTAGTCCTGAAAGTTTTATTTTTCTTACCATTACCATAGCCTATAATTTATACCCATTAAGACCGCATGTAGTGTGGACTGCAACAAAAAAGCACCGCAGGAAAATCTGTGGTAGAAACGCATCACGTTTTTTCCTGCAGAGCTTTTTACAGAAAGTCCACAGAGGTTTTCTCTGTGGACTTTCTGCTTCAGTTATACATATACGGAAACTGCCAGCATGTCTTTGAGTATAACTGACATGCTGTGATTTTCCCTAAAACACAATGGTTTTCGAATTCACAGCATTTCTGCTGTGGGTATTTTTCTGCAATGTGTAAATGGGACTGTAAAAAGTCTGTGGTTTTTGCTGCGGCAATAATGCCATGTGGGGTATCCTTAAAGTACATTAAGTACATAGAAGTGTAATGTTTAAAAGTAGTGTAGCACCACCAAAATCACTTCTGAACCACTTACATGCTATTGTGAGGCGGTTTATGATATGTTGGACATATCTTTCTTGTGTTAAAGTACATACAGTCGCCCCTTCACTATTCCCCCATACTGTGGCGAACTGTACAAGGGGGGGGACCAGTGTATGGGGGGAAATAATGAAGGGACCACTGTATGGGGGGCAGGTGAGTTGGCCACTGTATGGGGGAATAGTGAAGGGGCCACTGCATGGCTAATAAAGTAGCCCCTTCACTGGTCCCCCCTATGGCAGCATTAAGTCAGTACTTACCTGTATGCTTCTGGTCCCGCTCCTTCTTGCTCGGGGCGCACTGATGTGAAATCATGTGCACCCAGAGCATGAAGAAGCAGGAGGTGCTAGAAAACAGTCAGGTAAGTATTGGGGATTAGCTTGTAGGCCACAAGCTCAATGGGTCCTGTGGCCTACAAGCCTGTGAATGGTAGAACAGGAAGCCTGTGGCTTTCTGCTCTAGTAGTGGCAGAACCGGGTCGGCGGCGCCACTTCTCCCCGGTTTTGCAATACAGTTATTAAAACCAGATCGCTAAACTGAAGAGAATCTGGCGGCATCCCTTACCTCTCCCAGTCCTGCTTGCGGACTCTGGTCAGGAGTGTGGAAAGGTAAGTGGATAGGGGTCTTACCACACCTCCACTGCCTATTAAAAAAAAGTAGTGGAGGTCCGATAGGGCCCCATAAAGGTACGGGGCCCACTAAGGGATACACCAGTCTCCTGGTGGTCCAGTACAACCCTGGCAACAACCACAAAAGAAGATGGTGTTCTGGCAGGTGTGGTCTGCCCACATGGGCCATTATATTGATGGATGGCTGTCATGGCACCGTTATAAACAGAAGTCATAATGTCAGTGTGAAAAAAATAGCCTAAGGTTAATGTGAATCTTGTTTTGTACATGGACAAGATTTTTAGGGGAATGTAAGAGACACCAAAATAAAAATTGGAGAAGGCAGATCTAGAAAAAACTCATGCTGTGTTTATTAAAATGTACATTACTTACTAATAGCCCATATCATTTTCCTAAATTGCATGTGGAATATCATAATTACATGTTGTATTGCATTTGGAAAATATTCTCATTTTAGTGTGCGGAATAATTCATGTCACATGTTCGGTTCTACAAAATCTGCATTTGTCTGTATTCCCTAAAGGGAAATGTCTAGTACAGCGGTCCCCGGAGCACTGATTCGGGACTTCTCATTTTTAATTAGCCTTCTAAACTTGTAAAGTGTCTCCTCCATCAGTAGAGAGTGATTGTAATGCACAGCTGCCTTCATTAAGTTGTCATATCATATTTGTGGAAGTGTCTGCTTAGTGCTTCATACTGTCTGCAGATTGTGATGAGTGACAATTTCGCTTAAATGAGGATTAAAATATCGTTACAGCAAGCATTTTACTTAAGACATCCACTACTCTTTTGCTAGCTAAAGATATTATTACTTTCATCAATTTTTGCAGTTCTTATGTAATGTCATTGTGATTTCATTGCTAGGTTGATGAAGGAAAAATAATAGAAAAGGAATATGCTTTATAACCTTAAAGGCAATGTCCACCTTTGAACACAACTTTTAAAATTTAAGAGGTTGTGCCATTAAGAAGACATATCCTTACTGCAAACACCTACAGTATATAAGAATACATGAAAATGAGGTTCTTGGTTAGCGTTTTGATCAAATTATATAAGCCCATGAGTCAGCGACAAGGTGACCTCTGTAAATGGGACCCTACATTACAATGACTCATCTCTCTCTGGACATTGGCCTGCAATGACCTAAGGGCAAGTTTATTTCAGGGACATTATGCTTAGTATTCACCACAAAGTCTCTTCTCTTTGGACCTGGATCTCCAAATGAATTTAGCAGTATCATTCAAATCTAATTAAACTCAGATTTTGCCATGTGGGTAACATGCACGAAAAAAAGGAGCCAGCCATACCCCCAAAATGCACAATGCAGTAAACACAAAAAATAGTCAACACTGCCAAACAATATGAACTTTATGTGCATGTGCATAATGCCATAGTTGTAATAGAAATGCAAACCCAAAAACTTGCAACAAATCATATAAACTCTGCCAACGACAAGGCAACTTCTTTAGATTGTATCCTACACCTCTCACTGGGCCTTGGCCTCCAATGAATTAAGCGCCAATATAAATTCAGCCATATTATGCTTAGCATATATTGCAAATAGTCTTACCTCTCTGGACATGGGCCTCCAAAATGAGTTAAGGCAAAGTACAGTTCTTCTATAGTATGCTCTATTCTTCTTTAGGACATTCATGGGCATACAGTAATTCTTCTAGTAGAAGCTGATATGAGGCAAGGAGTGGTGAACAAACAAGTTGGAAACTGTCTACTGACACTAGGTTCACACTAGCATTGCCTGTCTGTTGTTCTGGTGTGTCAGAGGTCCACAAAACACCCAGAGTCTGATGGACCCTATTGACTAAATGGGGTCTTTCAAGTATCCATCATGTAGGACTTTTTCATTTGCTGATTTTCAAGCAGACCTTGGCGAGAGAGTCAACTCCAGCACAAATGTGACTGCAACCTGGCATTATCATTAAACAAGCTAGGGGGACTATTTCCAACAATCAATATATATTCTAGTTATATTCATGTGAACATATATCCATTCTACTTGTATCCAGCATGAAGACATGACACAAAGACATTAAAGGGGTTTTCCGGGCAGAATTTTTGGTGTGTTAGTGCTAGTAATGGGTTAATAAGTGAAGTGATTTCTGGGTGTCACTGGTTGCTTCTGGTGTAGCTGCTACACTAATTCCCACTCATAGCTCCCCCTTCTCTCTCACTCCTACACTACACTCCTCCCTGTCTCACTAACCTGGCAATCTGGTCCATTACTAGCCTCTCCCCTGTCTCTCTTTAGCCTAGTGATCCCGCCCATTAGTAGGCCCTCCCACCCTCCCCCTGTCTCCCTAGCCACCCACTACTAGAAGACAGGAAGAGGGGAGGAGCTGTTCTGGACAGAGGAAGGCTTGGTAAGTATTGATGTGGATAGGGGAGGGGAAGAGTAATGGTGATGTTCCTTTTCAGAAATGTCAACGGATTATCAGAAAGAGTCATGTGACTGCTCCAGGGATATGGGCAAGTATAGATTTTTTTAAATTGAAGTAAATTAGAAGTTAGGTGGGGGGATGGGGTTTAGTTTAGGGGTTAATTTTTAATTTATCCTAGACAACCCCTTTAAGCTTATAACAGTTCTTTTAGTCCTAAAATATAAACTTGTATATGCATTTAGTATGAGAGATAAGCAAGTAAGTACATGCTCTTGTTTCACACCACAAATAGAATTGCTTGTAGACTGGTACAATCTGTGATTTGCGCTGCATAAACCAAGTCATTATAAATTCTACTTCTGTGCTTGTATTGTCTTCTTGCCCAGACTTGCCGTGAGACTTAACATTCGATCTGTCAGGATTGTGCAAGTGTAAACTAACTGAAAAAAAATAAAATATGCAGGAGCACCAGAAATGTGGAAGCTGCAGTATAAACGTATTATATCCAGTGATTTTAATGTTGGATTTTATAGTTCTGCGTCTTTTATTGTGCAACTGTCCTGGGTACCTAAAGGGCAAGAGGAGGCGCTATTGCTTTTAGTTTTGTAATACTGAGATAGCTAATACACTAATATAATGGGTTTGCCGTTTGCTGATATTTATCTGATTTATGATCAGGGGAATTTGTGTGGATTAATGGATAAGAGACTAGAACAAATACATAGCACCAGTTACAAAAATCTGTTTATTTGCTGAAATGTAAAATATACCATGGATACTCAATGGAGCCCAAATTATTACATATTTAAATAAAACGGACCTTTTATAGTGATGCCTTGCTTTAAAATGTCTTTCCATTTTGGAGATCTCTGGTGTTTGAAACTCAATGAAAACATTCATTCACAGCATGGAAACATCAGTTGGGCCTGATCATAACAAGTTTTCATCTTTATAATATAGAAAATTGGAGATTCATTGGAGATACAACACCTGGCACCCCCATGATCAGTTTCTGCAGCTGTCAGATCTGCACAGTGTACCCAGCCAGAAGCACACGAGTCTGTATACTGTTTTTTTTTTTTTTTTTTTATGTAGATTGTGAGCCCCACACAGAGCTCACAATGTACATTTTTCCCTATCAGTATGTCTTTGGAATATGGGATGGAAATCCATGCAAACACGGGGAGAACATACAAGCTCCTTACAGATGGTTTTCTGCCCTTGGTGGGATTTGAACACCAGGACTCCAGTGCTGTAAGGCTGCAGTGCTAACCACTGAGCCACCGTGTGCCCCCGAGTCTGTATACTGTGTAGCGGCCTTACCAGGTTACTGCTACCCAACTTTCTCTCACCTGCCTCTGGCTCCATACACTGTATAGCTCTACCCCTGAGACCTCCCCAGATCAGCTGATTTGTGGAGGTGCCAGGTGTTAGACCCCTATGATCTAACATTAATGACTTATCAATAGAAAATGCTGGAAAAGTCCATCAAAATTGTTTTTTGGGAGTATGACATACATGACCTATCCTTAGAATAGACCATAAGTATTAGATTAGTAAAGTTCAAAACCTTTGAACCTGTTGATTGCCTGTTGATTGCTTGGGGTGCTTGAGTGAGCTTCACTTCTATTCAGGCCAGTGACATCATGTCCATTGTCCACATGGCCACACTACAGCTTATTCTCATTGAAATAAATGGAGATGAGCTTCAATACTAAGCACAGCCACTATACAGTATAAAATACTCTGCTTGTTAAAGGGGTTGTCCCGTCACAAGGATCCTATCTATACTGCTTGTTAATGTGAATGTAAGACTTTTCCTAAATACATTGCTTCAGCAAAACTGCTTTGTTTGTCCACTATATTACTTTATTCATTTTTTTGTGGCCACAGCTCTGACCTAGCTGCTCCTGAGTCAAGTGATGTATCAGCCTGCCCTCAGGGGGAGGGAAGAGGGGCTAAGTGCAGGGAGCGAGCCGGGGGGGGGGGGGGGGGTAGTTTACCCTTTGGGGGAAGGGGCCGCCAATGCAGGGTTAGACGCCGGCACAGGGTTAGA
This sequence comes from Leptodactylus fuscus, assembly GCF_031893055.1. NCBI lineage: Eukaryota > Metazoa > Chordata > Amphibia > Anura > Leptodactylidae > Leptodactylus > Leptodactylus fuscus. The sequence continues at coordinate 160,041,532 of NC_134268.1, forward strand.
CGCCGGCACAGGTGAAGCCAGCAACATCGCTATGCTTCTGCCCTGCATGAAGCCAGCAGCGGCAGAAGCGATTCTGTTATTCCGGGGTGGGGGGCGGAGGAGCTGAATAACAGCACCGCTTCTGCCGCTGCTGGCTTCATGCAGGGCAGAAGCATAGCGCTGTTGCTGGCTTCACCTGTGCCGGCTTCTAACACTCCCCGGCATCCGCTGTAATAGAGAGGCGGATGCTGGGGACAGTTAGACGCCGGTACAGGTGAAGCCAGCAACAGCGCTATGCTTCTGCCCTGCATGAAGCCAGCAGCGGCAGAAGCGGTGCTGTTATTCCGCTCCAGGATCACATATGCAAAGCCAAGCGGCGAGATGCCGCCGGCCCTGCGTGCACGCTCATACACCAGTCTAGCCTTCATTGTGAAGGCTAGACTGGTCTATGAGCGCGCACGCAGGGCTGGCGGCATCTCGCCGCTTGGCTTTGCATATGTGACCTCGCCCACCAATGACGAAACAAAACCGGAAGACTGAAGATTTCAAAGAAACGAAGACTGGTAAGTATGCGACATGGGAATACCCCTTTAAACTCCTTAGCACCCGTAACCATCACTATCAAGACTTCACTGTAGGGATGAAGTAGGGGGCCCTGGACAAAAGATTACATGGAGGCCCACAAGACTTTAGTTACGCCAATGCACATGCGCATGGGTCTCCGTCATAGGAACAGAGAGCCAAACCGCTAAAACAGTCTTTACTTGCAGCCTTCGGAATGTAACCAGTCTACTCCATCAGTTACTTTGTAACTTTCTATGATCAAGCAAATAAAAGCTATATTTTATATTTACTCCTGAATCATTAAGGATCCTTCCTGGTAGATGCTGGATTTTATCTCCTTTTCTATTTGATCGCTCATCTGAGTCCTACAGCAGTCCGTGCTGGGTTCTCATTGGTTTCTGTGGTGGAGTTTTCAACGTTGCAGAAACATAGCGTTTTTCCTGCTGTGCTTCCACAACAGAAAATAACACTGCATTTTACTGCAACATCGAAGTGCATGAGATTCTGGCTAATCCCATCCCCACATTGTGAAAAAAAAAAACGTGGAACATGCGGCATGTTAATTTTACTTGTAAAAATAGTCGCATTTTCCAGACAGATTTAATAATGCAAGAAAAACCGCAGATAAAAATGCAGCAAAAACACAATGATAAATGCTGCGAGAAAAAAAGTGATGCGTTTTTTTAGCTACATTCTGCAAAGTGAGGCCTTAGATTAAAAAAGCAGACACCAATAGTGCCCCGCAGACCCTATTGAATAGAGGGTGTTCTTTTACAATTAAACCAATGGACGAAAAAGTTGAACCTTCCACTGAATCTCCAGCGCAGATATGAACTTAGTCTTATTTGTACAGCAGGGCTTAGAGCATTAGACCCCTGCTGTACCATTACCTGTGGGAGAAGTGGGAACCCCTGCTGCTTCCCCCCATTGCTGTTAATTTGAGTCCGCCACCTTTTATCATGAGTTCCATAGAGCTGTATGGTCGGCCTCTATGGTGTACAGGTTTGTGGATTACAGCTATTATTGATAATGGGAGATATAACCGGACTATGGCACATATATATATATATATATATATATATATATATATATATATATTTATATATATATTTTTTTTTAATGTAGATTGTGAGCCCCACATAGAGCTCACAATGTACATTTTTTTTCCCTATCAGTATGTCTTTGGCATATGGGATGGAAATCCATGCAAACACGGGGAGAACATACAAACTCCTTGCAGATGGTTTTATGCCCTTGGCGGGATTTGAACACCAGGACTCCAGTGCTGCAAGGCTGCAGTGCTAACCACTGAGCCACCGTGTGGCCCCACGGACTATGGCACATATATGAACTCGGCAAGCCCAAATTAACATACGTGCCACGGCAGTCTATTTTGCTGGAAGTCTACACCTTGTAATTCCCATTAACCTCTGTGCTGCTTTATTGTTCGTCAGTCAGCTGGAAATGATAAAAATAATTTATTCAAACCTCCTCTGATTTTCTTTTTTTCTGAGAAATTAAAATACACAGGAGACAGGTAGTTCAATCTGTGCACCGCATGCGGCAATACTGATATGGTTGCATGGCAACCAGCAGAGGCTTCCATGGAGTGACCGCGAGATCCGACAGGATTAACCCATTCTTTTCTGGATCCTATAAATAGGATCAGGAAATGCCAACTGTGCTTATTAGTGAAGCTTTAGAGGGCATTGCATGAACACAACACGCCTTTAATAAAATCACATTAATTCCTTTGTGAGGTTGTTTCACAAATACATGAGTACAGCGACTGCATGAAAACACGAGAGTGCAAGCAACCAAAGCAAGTTATTTGTGTAGTGCAAAATATCTCATGAGAGTAATACTAGACAATGTTATAAAATGAGAAAATTACTACCTAAAGAGAACTTGTCTATTTTAAAAAATACTTTTTTCCCAACAACATAAAAAGTGTTAGAGAGACAGGAATTGAGACAAACTTTTGCCTCAGATTGCCCTCCATGTACGGATTTCCGCTGTGGCTTTAAATGGCTGATTAGCCTCAGAAACGTGACCGATCAGCAGAGTGTCTTGTACCGCAGGTGCTGTGGACTACGGAATTCGTGGCAAAGATCGAGCAGGACACTTATTTTTCAGTATCCTGCTTTGATCTCTGCCTACCAGTGAATTCAGTAGGGAGGAGATTCAGGGCAGAATTTGCCCCTGATTTTGAGGTAGAATCCACCTAAAAATCAGCATCAAATACCCATGTGTGAAGATACCCTTAGGCTAAGCCCCCCCCCCCCATTGTAGAAAAGCTGCTTTTTTGTTGTTGTTTTTTTATTTTTAGCCAAAGCCAGGAGTAGATTGAGCAGAAGGGAGTAGTGTAAAGGCTTTCTATATATTTTCCATTCCTATTCCTCCTAGAAATGTATGACAAATAGTTGTTATCATCCCCCTTGTCAAAGAGCTGTGTTCCACTTATTGAACAGTGTCACACTAGGTATGCAATGGAAAGAAAGCAAACCATAGAACTAACTTAAGGATTAAGGCTTAAGGATATGGAAAGAAAAAGTTGCACAGACAAGTAGAATAGGGAGCAAGATTTACTCCAAAGTGGGGGGAGGGGAGTAGAATTTGAATCACATTTAAACCCCTCCCAGAATAGTTTATCTGTTTTCAAGGTGATCTGGGATATAATACCCAGTTGTCAATTTAATCATATAACAGAAGTATGAGCTCTAAGAAAAGGCACACTAACATTGGTATTTTACAGAGAATACAAGTATTTGATAAATACTGTACTCATTTTCTAGCTGTGCTAGGGGCAAGTTCTTCCAGGTGTGAAGCCAGAACTGTGTGCCCTCACCAGTCAGCAGCCTTTCTCCCTTGCTGCTTTCCTTCCCCTCTCACAGCATGATGCTCACACAGATATGGAGACAGAGAGACTGGGATAACCCTCACTGTCAGCAGATACTAAGGAAGAGATGCTTCCTTATACTAGGTAAATTATTTGGCAACAGAAGTAAAGAAAGGGACAGTGGCTCAGTGGTTAGCGCTGGAGCACTGGGTTTGGATCCTGCCAAAGATCACATCTGCAATGAGTTTGTATGTTCTCCCCGTTTTTGCGTGGGTTTCCTCCGGTTTCCTCACATGCGCCAAAGGCATACTGAGAGGGAATGTAGATTGTGAGCCCTACATGGGACAGTGACTGTCAATGTCTGTAAAGCGCTGCGGAATATGATGGCGCTATAATAGTAAGCATAATAAATAAAGGGATGTACGAGCACTGAAAGTAAAGATATCAATTTCCACTAGTAAGATAAAATAGAAAAATGTAGCCATAACTACAGACTAACTGGCAGAAGGGTAACAGCGTTTCTAAACTTAATTATAGTCAAATCATAAATCAGACAAAATAGGTAAATAGAAAAATAATATTTGTGTATGTTAAGCCGGTGGTATATTCACAACTTCTTTGCTCTAACAGTTTTGGGATATATTGACACATTGTAAAAAGGGATACTTATTTTCTGCATAAAATACCTGTACAGGCAAGCACAATTTCCTAACCCCTTCCTACATGCACGTTGGTAGTCAGATTTTCAAAGATGGCAACTAGCTCAGGAACTGAGCGGTTACTTTCAGTTTCACATTCCATGTGGCAGCTCAAACAGCTCCGTGCAGCTTCCCCGCGGCGTCTTCCAGCTCTGAATTCACTCTGCCAGGCATTGGGCCGCTTGTAGTGCGGACATGCGCAGTCGGCTCTGCCCAGGCCCGATGCCTGGCAGAGTGAATTTAGAGCCGGAAGATGCCGCGGGGACGCTGCAAGGAGAAAATGTCTCGGAGGATCCAGCCCGACCCTCACTCGTGGACTTGGTAAGTATAGTTTGATCGAATGTTGCCTAAACCTGAAACGAGCATTTTCCCCCCATAGACTATAATAGGGTTCGATATTCGATTTGAGTAGTCGAATATTGAGGGGCTACTCGAAACGAATATTGAACCTCGAACATTTTACTGTTCGCTCATCTCTAGATTCTATCTTAGGCCGAGTTCACACAATGTATTTTGGCACGTAATGTGGCACGTAGACGCCGCAGGAGCTTTTGCAGGCTGTATACACTCCCATTGATTTCAATGGGAGCCGGGACAGTATACGCGGCGCTATTTTGCGGCCGCCGCAAAATCACGGCCGCAAAATAGCAACGCGTATACGGTCCCGACTCCCATTGAAATCAATGGGAGTGTATACAGCCTGCAAAAGCTCCTGCGGCGTCTACGTGCCACATTACGTGCCAAAATACATTGTGTGAACCCGGCCGTAGTGAAAAAAAAAAAGGCTATTTACCTTATTATTTGCCTCAGACTCATTTTTACAAATTTGTCATGTAACATTTTTGATTTAAAGAGTAATGAGGGGGCATAAAGTCAATGAGACAACATTTTAAATCCAATCACAAGTGAAACATGAATTATTTTTGTTTTTAAAGATGGTTATTTCACATCACTCATCCAGGGAAATATTGAGAAAAGTTAAAGTGTGCCTAAACTTTGGTACAGCTTTTGATTTTGTAAAAGTATTTGTGACATCAAAGGGCTTATCCAGGGAAAAAAGTAATTTTTCAAAAAGGTCTATTAGTGCTATTAATAGGTCAAGTGCACCCAAATACCTTTAGCAGTGTTTTGAGTGATTTACGGGTTTCTCTGTGAGCTCCTGGCATCTTCTGCATTTGTATACATGGGCATCCTTCTGTTCTGTTTTCCAACAACTACCATGATGCCTTGTGCTTCACTCAGAGCTGACTCCCTCCCTCCCCCCACTCACTCCCTCCCCCTTCCTCTCATTCATACCCGCTCAATTTCCCTAGCTAGCCCACCCACTACTAGTCCTTCCTAACTTAATCCCACCCCATCATACTTACCTGTCTTCTGAGCAGGATCTTCTCAGCACGGGTCTTCACTTGTTTACCTGCTCAATAGTGTCAGCATACGCAGATGAAGTGACATCCCGTGCCAGAAGATCCGGACTGGAAGACAAGTAAGTATGATGCGGTAGGGTGGTGGGTTAGTATTGATGACATTCTGCTTACCCCCTTCCAAAAACAGAATGTCAATGGAAAATCAGAAAATGTGCCTGGGGTGTTCACATGATTGTCCCGGCGATCTAGATAATTATAGATTTTTGGTACAGTAAGTAATTTAGAAGATAGATGGGGAGAGGGGGTGTTTAGCTTAGATTAGGGAGATCAATTTACCCCAGACAGCCCCTTTAATAAATCTTAATCTTTTATAAATCCAGTACTGAAACCCACTTCTTACCTGTCTGAATTCTTTGTGTTGTTGCGATCACTGACTTCACAGTATGAGGACATATGGGCTCTGATAAATCAGGGAAAGTAAGTCTGGGGGGTCACTTTAAACACTTATTTCTAGGCCATTATAAAACGTTTGATGTCATATGACAGATGAGAAACACAGTCAGGATCATGAGCAGCTGCAGCCCCATATAATTATGCCAATCCCAACTTTATGTTTGACTGATAATATCTCTGGAAATAACACAGATAGAACTGCAATCTTATCTTTGTCATCTGTCATGTGACAGTTTGTTTAAAGTGTCCTCTCTGCCTTAGGGTTGGTTCAGACTAGCGCTTGTATTCCATCTGCAAGGAGTCCGCATGGAGACCCCCCCCCGAACGGAATACCAAAGCTAATGCAAGCACTGTGCAGTTAAGCACACGGAGCCCATAGACTATAATGGGCTCCGTGTGCTTGCCGCGCACTGCCCACACAATTCATTCATGCGGGCAGTGCGCAGCAAGCACACGGAGCCCATTATAGTCTATGGGCTCCATGTGCTTTGCAAGCACATCGCTTGCAATTGCGATTGCATTCCATCCGGGGGGTCTCCATGCGGACTCCTTGCAGACGGAATACAAGCGCTAGAGTGAACCAACCCTTAGTTTCCCTGTTTTATCAGAGCTTGTACACCTGTTCTCTATTGAGAGGCAATGAGTATAATAAGGGAAAAAATGCAGAAGTGACAGAAGTGGATTTCAGCACAGACGTTTATAGAAAGGAGCCAAAATCTGTTAATACAATATATTACGATATTTATTGTTGTTACAAATGCTGCCAGAAAATTGTTCAGGCATTTTAGTTATACCTTAGGGAAGGGCATATCTGTAAATGAGTCCGTTTGCACCATGTGCATTGTTTATATATTATAATAGAAATAATAGGCATTAACGGAAACAGATGGCATATATTCTAGAATGGAAAGAATACCAATACTCGCCTTTTCAATCCTGTGTGGCTTTGGTGGTCCCTGCCAGTCTGTATTTCCTGTAGCAATGAGGTCATACTCATTCACATGACTGCTCCGGCCAATCACTGACCTCAGAGCGGATTCTTAGCTGTGCAGCATTGACCATTAGCTCCAGCGGTCATATGGTTGTTCGGCACATCATCACGGCAAAAAAGTAAACAAGAAACCAACAGGGACCAAAGAGAATCAGCAATTTTCCTTCTGTTACCCAATTTCTTTAAATCTGAGGCGATACCTGCTGAATTATCATAATACAATATATGTAAATTATATTTTGTAACAGTTTTTGGTTTATTTTTCTAATCCACATATGTATCTTTTTGTCTCATAGGTATTCTACTTGTTCTGGTACAGACAGAGAGAAAAGTATTTGCAGTGAAAGAACAGTATTTGCAGTTAACATCCCCGTCTTATCACTTATTGAAGGAAACTAATACAAATGCAGCAATGGTGATGCCAAGCGTCAGTTCTGGACTTATTAGGAAGTCTGCAAGGCCTGGAACAAGGCTGCCTGTAAAACCGTCAGGCGTTGTGCCTCCTCTTCACAGTAAAGGTGTTGATTTCAGCGACAGGCTTATGGCAACACCATTTGTCAATATTCAGGGTGTTACAATTTCAGGAAATGCACACAATAAAAGGAAAACTGTTGAAAATGTGACAGATGCGTTGACTGGATCCACTGAAACTTACCTCAAACCAGAGCTCCATTCAAGCTTTCCAATGAGGACTACAACCACCACTCAGCATACTAGCAGTATTCTTGCATTCCTTAAAGACGCTTATCATGTTGGCACTTTGCAAAGCCTTTCCCAGGAGGAGCAGACCAAGGGTTCACTAACCGTTACCAATGCTATGTCAAAGAACACTGAATCAGTGTCAGTGCCTTTTAAGCCCCATCATTATAAACTATGGGATGTATTAAATAGAAATGGCTCTTTATTCTCTGTAAGACAAGTGAATGGAAGTTCACTCACTACCATGAGAATAACTACATCCCCGACATTTCCAGAGACCTCTTCAGTTTCAAAGACCACTGCACTGGTGCAAGGGGCCACAAGGAATACTCTTCTAAAACAGCATACTGTACCAGATAATACCACCACGGTACCATTGATTCTGTCTACGGATGCAACTACTAGGAGTTCCATGACCATGTCTACAGCTGGGTCCACCGCAACTGGAAATTTTCTAAATAGACTGGTGCCTGCAGGAACATGGAGACCTGGGGTTCCTGGCAATATTTCCCATGTAACTGAGGATGGCAGTGAACCCCAACACAGAGAGACCATTTGTCTAAGCAAAGTGGATATTGCTTGGATATTCCTGGCTATTAGCGTTCCAATATCATCCTGCTGTAAGTATATGCATGGCATTCTTTACCAATATATATGTTATTCTGTTGTCTGTGTCTATTGAAGAATAATTACTAGTACAGTGATAGTCTAAGGGTACTGTACACCTAGCATTAGTATACTTAATAGTGAAAAACTGCAGCAAAACTGGGAAAATGGTTCTTAACACAATGCATTAAGGAAGTACAACATGTACAAGTTACACCCAGTAGTTTTACCAATAAACTACATTTCTACCTAACTAACACTAGGTGTATGGGTACCATAACAATTTAAGCTAACTAAAATTAATAACCAAAAATTCATAACCAAAAATTTAGGTTTTTCAACTTTACTTACCTTTTATGTGACATTTTTTAACAGTATTTTCATGCTCTAAGTTGTATTTTTCTCACCCTGTTTTAAGGTCATTTTATTTGTCTGCATGTTTTTAACCCTGTATAAACTGTGATGTAACATGTCCAAGATATATATTTACTGACATTTTTCAGTCATTCTTTTTCCTCTTCTATAAGAAGTAAGAAAATATATGATTTATGTAATGGATGTATGCAGGATGGTCAAGGAGAAGCAGAATACAGGAACACTATGTCTAGTAAAAGACACTCGAATTATGTTTTTGGATACCTATAGCAAAATGAGTAACAAGGGAGTAGGACAAGGTAGAAGAAGTGCTTAAACCCATCCATGAAGTATTGTCCATTGGACAAAGCCTTCTGTGACTGACAACTATCTTGTCTGACTCTCCTATCCACATGCACACTTGGCCAAGGGGTGCAGATATACTTAAGTGAGACAAGGGAGAAAGCAGGGGTGTAACCTGAGGGGGTGCAGAGAGTAAAGTTGCACTGGGGCCCAGGAGCCTTAGGGGGCCCATAAGCACTGGTATCAGTATTGAGATCGCAGCTTCCATCTGCCCCATAAACCAAGGGGACGCACAGATTTCCTAACCACACTAAGGCTGATTAAACTCCTTAACATCTATAACCATCACTATCAAGAATTCGCTGTAGGGATGAGATAGGGGGCCCGGAACAAAAGATTGCATCGGGGCCCACAAGACTTTAGTTATGCCACTGGGAAAAGTCACTGCCAGCTAAAATCCAACTGTACAATTCTTATCTCCTCCAACATCTGCTATAGGGAGATCCTCAAGAAGATGAACAAAACCATAAGAAATTGGCAGGTTCCGTTGAAAGACATCTAATGTATAAAAGAATAATAGAGCTCTATTCCTAAAGATATACATCATGGTGTTAATGTGTTTTTTGGGGATTTAAATACTGATGGCCTATATTTAAGATAAATATCTGATTGGTGGGGGTCCAACATCCTGGACTCCCATACCTAGGCACAATACTCCCATAATACAGAGCACCATAACAGTGCCAAACATGGCTCCTCCATAACACTGCTATACAGTCCCATTGCCCCTTTAACAGTGCAGAAAATGATAGTGCTTCAACATGGGAGATGATAGAGGGTCACATGGACATCAATCTGATATTGCTAACCTATCTTAGATTTTAGTTTTACATGAAAGCCAGCACTTGGAGCTTATAAATGATCCAATATGTAGTACAGCTCACGCAGCCATGACTCACTCAGAAGTTCCTTACAGTATCTTCCCTAAAGAGGTTATCCAGGATTATAAAGCAGAATCTTATTTTCTTTCTCAGGACTCTAAGGTTATTACTGTGTCTGGCATTGCTGTTCAGTCTCATTCATTCAAAGACGATAAACTGCGATACAATATATAACATTTAATAGTCATGGCACTGTTTATGAAAAATAATTTTTTTAATCCTGGGCAACCCCTTTAAATTTTCTTCTACATTACACTTTTTGCTGCCCATAACACAGTAGTCGGGACATTTTTCTTCATGCCCCCGGGCCAACATTAGCTAGTGCCAACTCTAGTCAGTTTTAATTTTCACGTCAATGATTTCCATATGGTTCATTTTATACCGGTTAAAGGAAACATGCTTTTCACGTGCTGAGCAAGACTTTATTTGTATAAAGCAAGTCTTGCTGAAAGCATCATATGCTTGATGTATTTCTGACATTCCATCTGAGTAAACAGCCCTGGTGTGAGCTAAATGTGCATGCAAAGCATATTGAATGTAGTGCACGTGGCATGTGCCATCACCCACTATGAGAGGATACTACAGCCAGATAATTGAGCAGATTCTCAGTTTTATTATATGGAGTTCTAACTTCTTACATTTTGTCAGTGCCAGTTTTTATACCGAGAGCAGAACACGGAAAGCAAATGTTATTTCTTACATTAGAAAGTTAGCCTATGTAAAGGATTCTTATATGCTGAAGAGGTGTTCCTCTGTCATATATACACACCACTGCTTAGAAAAAAGAGAAACTGCACCTGCATCCCCCTCTTCGCTCTTCTTCCTATCTACTAATTACAGACAGATTTTTGCAGTCGGTGGAGGTTACTAAAGAGGTCAGGAAGAGGGTGCCTATGAGATTCTGAAAGGTGACAAAGTGGTGGTTACGATATACAAAGCAAGAAATGAACCGTCTATTATGTTGTCAATAATGATTCTCATATATTGCAAATGTCTTAATCCAAATGCCAACCATCAGGGAATATGTGAGAGGTAAACTGAGCCGAAAATTCACTATTCTATAAAGGGGTTGGCCATCCTTACTTTACTATCCAAAATGTGCTGGAGGCAGCATATCAGGTAACGATGGTGGAGAAGCTGTCTGACATACGTCCTAACCATCCCGGATTCTGCGGGACATTCCCGGATTTAGGGTCATGTCCCACAGTCCGGGTCAGCAGGATGTATGTCCCGGTTTCAACTCATCTGCGTCCGGATACTGAATACAGTATTGAAGGAAGCACAAGCTGTCGGCACAGCTCCTGTTTCAGCACTGAGCTCTGGCTCCGGGCGTGAAGTGAATGACGTTATCACATTGCGCCCGGAGATCAGCTCTGATACTGCAGACAGAACAGCAGGGGATCGAGGAAAGGTGAGTATCAGTGTTTTTATGTTATAAACCTTGACGACAAATTGAGGAGGAACATTAACCTAGGGGCAGATATGGAAGGGAAACATTATACTGGGGGCAGAGATGGAGGGAGGACATTATACTGGGGGTAGAGATGGAAGGGGAACATTAAACAGAGGGCAGACAAAAGGGAGTCATTAAACTGGGGGCAGACATGTGGGGACATTAAACTGTCGGAAGATGAAGGGGGGATATTAAACTGGGGACAGATGAAGGTGGCAATTAAACTGGGGGGATTAAGAGGGACATTAAAATGGGGACAACTAGAGGGGGACATTAAACAATGGGGGGTCACTGAAGGAGGACATTAAACTGTGGGAGTAGCTGGAAGAGGGATCTGTTCCCCCCTAGTTGCCCCCAGTTTCATGTCTCGCTCCAGTTGCCATTAATTTATTGCCCCCCTCCAACTACCCCCACAGTTTAATATCCCCCCAGCTGCTCCAGTTTCATGTCCCCTTCTAGTTCCGCCAGTTTAAACCAAACTGTGTGACTTAATACTGTGGTGAAGTTGGTAAAGAATATTGTAATGTGGGGGACATATAATTTATGGGTGACTGTAGGAGGATTATACTGTGTGGAAGCACATGAAAAATGAATGAGAATAGGCGGCGTCAACGTAAAAGTGGGCGGAGTAAAATTTACGGTGGGACGCACACACATTTTGTCCCTCTTTCTATTTTTCAAAAGTTGGGAGGTATGTGTCTGGTCTCCTCATGACCACTGATGGACAGGACAGGTCACATGATCCTTCAACAGGGCCTATGTTGGAAATACTCTTAGGGGGATAATGTGACTGTATAACGGTGTTATGGCTGAGCCACATGATCCATGGGTGAGGTCACATGATCCTTCATCAGGGCCTATGTTGCAAATACTCTTAATAGGGTAGTGCCACTGTATAGCAGTGTTATAGGTGAGCCATGGCTGGCACAGCTATGGGGCACAGTGTCTAGGTACAGTAAGAGTGTAACGTCTTTTGGGAGCTTTCTACACCATTCTTCAGTTATAACACCACACTGGACAATGTATAAGAAATGAACTCGGTTGTTCAGGGGTTGAATGAAATAGGTCCCTTGTTCTTTCAGAGAAAAGAATGAGTTAATGAAGTACAGGACTTGTTTCTATAAAGATAAGTGTTAGGAGCTTTCACAAGTGTAAGTGCATTTCACACTTTTGCAGGATCTCTTGAATAAATTACCATAATGTTAGAACGTTAGAAAAAGACTTTGTAAGTCAATAGCTCTGCGTTATTTCAGACAATTGTAGCATCAACGATCATATTAAGAAATGTATGTGCACCAATGCATAGAAAAATTGCAGCAGAATTTTCCACATATAAACTAGTCATTGCGGATATCTTACACTGCGTTTCCCATTCTTGTATCCTGCAGGCATAGACTTCTTCACATGAGAGTCTTAATATGGTTGAAGTACAGCAATAAATTTGGATACAGAATTAAGCTACGTCTGTATTGATCTCTATAGTATTGTGATATAGATTTTTCTTACACTCCATTTTATGTTAGTATTTATGTCAGATGTATTTCTCCTACTAAATGACTACAAATATAAACTGAAACATAGACATTAATATGGGCCACAAATAGAGAAATGCCAATAGATAGACATAGTTACCTAGCTAGTGCATAAAGACACATAGTATGTATAGTATAGGATGGGAAAGGATATGGCTGAAGGGAAACAAGAAACCTGTACATTTACATAACTATCAATGCTATATTGCTGTAAGAAGACATCTGAGGCCTGGTTCACATCTGCGTTCGGTACTCCGTTCAGGGAATCTGCATGGGGACCCCACCCCCTGAACAGAATACCGAACGCATTGACAAGTGGTGAGCAGTGAAAGCACACGGACCCCATAGACTATAATGGGGTCCGTGTGTTTTCTGCACGGTCACTGCACAAGTCATGCGGACAGGAAAGTAGGTTGTGAAGTATTTTTCAGTCCACATGTTCCGTGCGGACACCGCGTGGAAAACACACAGACCCGATTATAGTCTATGACATACCTCCCAACCGTCCCGATTTCCGCGGGACAGTCATGATTTGGGTGACATGTCCCGCGGTCCCGGTTGGAGGGAGGTATGTCCCGATTTCAACTCAGATCTGCGTCCAGAGGACGCAGATCTGAGTTGAACACATATGCGGCTGAAGGAAGGAGCTGACACAGGTCAGCTCCTCGCTTCGCCGCTGCCCGCGTCTCTCCCTGACACATGCGGCTGAAGCGAGGAGCTGACCTGTGTCAGCATCTCGCTTCGCTTCTGCCGCCGGCTCCTGGCTTGTAGACGCGATGTGACAAGCCAGGAGCCGGCGGCAGCGGCGAAGCGAGGAGCTGACACAGGTCAGCTCCTCGCTTCAGCTGCATGTGTCAGCGAGAGAGACACGCAGCGGCGAAGTGAGCACGCAAGCAGCTTCAGCCGCATGTGTCAGGGAGAGACGCGGGCAGCGGCGAAGCGAGGAGCTGACCTGTGTCAGCTCCTTCCTTCAGCCGCATGTGTCAGCGAGAGAGGCGGGCAGAGAGCGACGAGGGAGCGGAGGAGAAGGTAAGTTTAATGTGGAGGTGGAACGTGAATCTGGGGGCAGATGAAGGAGAGGACGGTATGACAGTGGGGGCAGAGATGGAGAGGACGGCATGTCACTGGGGGCAGAGATGGAGAGGACGGCATGACACTGGGGGAAGAGATGTGGGGACATGAATCTGGGGGCAGAGATGGAGTGGACATGAATCTGGGGGCAGAGATAGAGGGGACATGAATCTGGGGGCAGAGATGGAGGGGACATGCATCGGGGGCAGAGATGGAGGGACATGAATCTGGGGGCAGAGCTGGAGGGACAGGAATCTGGGGGCAGAGCTGGAGGGACATGAATCTGGGGGCAAAGATGTGGGGACATGAATCTGGGGGCAGAGATGGAGGAACATGAATCTGGGGGCAGAGATGGAGAGGACATGAATCTGGGGGCAGATGAAGGGTGTATATGAAAATGGGGGAGAGATAGAGGGGGAACATATAATTTACGGGTGACTGTAGGAGGATTATATTGTGTGCGGGCACATGAAAAATTAACGAGTGGGTGGAGTCAACACTAAAGTGGGCGGGGCTAAATTTGCCACGGCGCGCGTAGCACATTTTGTCCCTCTTTCGATTCTTCAAAAGTTGGGAGGTATGCTATGGGGTCCATGTGCTTTCACTGCACACTGTATATCAATGTGTTCAGTATTGCTTTCGGGTGGGTCCCCATGCCGAACGGATTACCAAACGCAGATGTGAACCAGGCCTGAGCCTTGTTTGAAGATGTCAGCTGTTGCCGTTGTGACCAGCTCCTGGGGTAGGCTATTCCACAGATTTGGTTCTTATAGCCTGATCTCCTCTGGAGATTGAACATTCTTTCCTATAGGGACCTCTGTGTTTTTTTGAGAGGATTTTACATGAACAGTTTTTCACTATTTTCTTTGTTTGTACCATTTAAATAGGTTTAACATGTTCCTTAGACTTCTTACTGTAAATAAATCGAATTCTTTGAATCTATCCTCATATCCTCCATGCCTTTCATCAGGTTTTTGGCTTTTCCTTGTACCATACTTGCCAACATTTTACATGAGCTGTCTAGGAGAACACTGTCCTGCAAACGCTTTTGGGCAAGAGCCATACTACACCTCTTTTCTTGCAAAATGGGCATGTAATGTGTTGTTCACAGTCCTTTTTCAGACACGACTGGCACATAAAAGGCCCAAGTCACACATGAAATGCTGGGCCTAGGAGATCTTCCTGCACTTCTGGGAGACCGGGGGTCACTCCTTTTCCGTGAGCCTTCCAGACATTCCAGTAGAGTTGGCACGTATGCTTTGTACCTTTCTAACTCCTGGTCATCTCTCTATAAATTGATGTCTGAACTGAACAAGTAAATGGAAGTTTATATGCAGTATAAACACTGCACAGTAGACAGGGCCATCGGCTACTGGCTCCATCCACTGTGTATTTCCACCACCTGCTGCTGAGAACAACTGTTTGGTATAGGTGAAGGTTGCCAGACCTTTGTAAGACTATGCCATAAATGTTTTTTGTGGTACAACCCCATTAGATTGGCCCCATCTACATCATCTACCATGACCATCAGCAGCGCTTTTTTTTCACCTTTACCTTTCGCTTTCATATTCCAATTTCCTTCAAAATACTGTTCACAGGGGCTACAGCATTTGTGGTCTCCTGAGTGGTATCATTAAAAATTAATGCGATTTGTAGATCTCCAGTGGCCACCAGGCAAGCAATAATGATCCTTATTGACCTACAGGCAAGAAATAATGCTACGCAATAGCCCTTGGACAAGAAATAATGCTCCCCAGTGGTCACCAGATAAGAAGTAATGTTCCCCAGTAGCCCCTGGACAAGAAATAATGCTCCCTAGTGACCCTCAGACAGGATATAATGCTCCCTAGTGGTCCCCTCAAGCAAGAAATAATGCTCCCCACTGACCCCAAGACAAACAGTAATGTTCCCCAGTAATACTTACGTTACGTTAGGTTCACACTAGTGTTTGGGTTTCCGTCCTTCAGATCCCCAAACAGAAACATTATCTACTTAAATAGTGCTTAGCCCCATAGACTATAATGGGGTCTGCTGAGGAGATCAATGGAGATTAAAGTCCTGCTTGCTCCTATTTTAAGCAGAATGGGGGAACGGAGTTCCCGAACACTGTGAACCTAGCATGAACCATCTTTGTTCCCCCTACAGCTCTCTCCTGCTCTGTTCTTATGGTCTACAGATCGATGCAGCAGGTCTGAGACATCACTAGAAGTTGCCTAAATGGTTGAAGTTGCCTAAAGGCTCTGGGCTCACCAATGTATTTAACTATATCCACCCCTCGTAGTTTTCCATTGCACCCCAGTTGGGAATGGCTGTTGTAGCAATCAATGCTAGGCCCAGCAGCCTCATAATAAGACATCAATATTATAGATACTATATGGAGGATCTATTACATATTTTTTGCATTGGGACCCTGGAACCAGTGGCGTAACTACCACCACAGCAGCATAGGCAGCTGCCACAGGGCAGCTGCCACAGTGGGACATAATACTGTGTGCAGGGGCCATTATGGGACATAATACTGTGTACTGGGGCCACTATGGGGCATAATACTGTGTGCAGGGGCCACTATGGGGGATAATACTGTGTACTGGGGCCACTATGGGGGATAATACTGTGTACTGGGCCACTATGGGGACATAATGCTGTGTGTAGGGGCCACTATGGGGGATAATACTGTGTGCAGGGGCCACTATGGGGGTAATACTGTGTACTGGGGCCACTATGGGGGATAATACTGTGTACTGGGCCACTATGGGGACATAATGCTGTGTGTAGGGGCCACTATGGGGGATAATACTGTGTGCAGGGGCCACTATGGGGTATAATATTGTGTGCAGCGGCCACTATGGGGCATAATACTGTGTGCAGGGGCCACTATGGGGGATAATACTGTGTGCAGGGACCACTATGGGGTATAATATTGTGTCCAGGGGCCACCATGGGGGATAATACTGTGTGTAGGGGCCACTATAGGGCATAATAGATCGCGCAGGAATGCGTAGGAGGGGGTCGGTTGAGGTTTTCGGCAACTGTGTCGGTCGGGAGAGGGACCCCATGTCAAAAGTTCGCCACGGGGCCCCACCATTCCTAGTTACGCCACTGCCTGGAACTTCAAGTTATGCCATTGATCTTTAGGATACAACATATAAATATGAGAACGGAGTTAGTCCAATGTGCTACAGCTTCCCCACTCAATAATGGGGGAATGACCCCATGAGAGTTGGACCCCCTCTGATCTCCTATTTATCGCCTATCCTGAGAACAAACCATTAGTTTAGTCTGCCTGGAAAACTCCTTTAAGATTACCTAAAAAACATTAACATAAAATACTCTTATATAAAAAAAAAAAAGAGCTATGAGCATGAAAACAGTGAAAACACTACTGCAGTCATGTGGTGAAGCTTTCCTTTAGACTGTGAGCATGTATATGGTTAGTCTTTATATACTTTATCACATAAATTACATAATTTATTAAATGTCTTTATTTTAGATTAATATTAAGCTCCCTCTGGTGAGACTGAAACAACTAAATCATCAAGAAAAAATATCGCTGGTGCTGCTGCTGCCATCTAGTGGCCATCGCAGTATTTGCTGCATAAAAATGTAAATTTCCTATATCCATTTGCGGTTATTTTTAGGAACTTGATTAGTAATTGTTCACCTTACGCTTCAGTGATGAGTGGAAATGTCAGAGCTATAAATCACTGTCCAGTAATGAGACGCTCTTGTAAGCTGCAAATTGAAGCCTATGCCATGATTGATAGATGATACAATTTTGACATCTGTTCTTAGAATTACACGCTCCAACAAAAGCTAACGACTACAGACTTAACCAGTTACTGGACAAGGGGGACTTTGGTAGGGCAGCTCACTACACAATTTACATCAAAAACCTTTACATAGGGTGGTGCTGGTGGTTACTGGTGGCCCTGGTAATTCTCTTATATTCCTGGTGGTTGGGGTTTTCCCATCTCATTGTTTCAGCTTTGTCCGCAGTCTCTTCTTTTCACTTCCTGTATTTCTCCTCCCCCCCTCCTCCCCCAGCTTACAGAACAGTATCAAAATACTTATACAGATCAGATAATATGCAGATGCTTGCAGAAAATGGACTCCGTGTTATCTGTGTGTTTACATAGAGAGACTTGGCTTTATCAGCAAATTGCAATTAGCTGAACGGATTGTCCTTCTGTCCGAGCAGTGAGTGACATCACTTGTGCTATCACACAATTCCATATTTATAGCAATGCTGTGTAAATAATGGGAGGAATAAAAAAAAAGAAGAGGTATCTATTCACATTATCCTTGGTCTTTAGCATTGATTTGTAGATAATTAAAGAGATTCTGCCTCAAAACTTATATATCCTCTGTATATAGGATATTGAATAATTAGTTGATTGGTGGAGGTCCAAAGGCTAAGGGGCCAACCAGTCCTGAGAATGGGAACGCTGAAGAACAGCACTTGGCCATCTATGGTGTTATCAAAGAAGCAAAAGTCCCAAATGCATTTTGACCAGTAGGATCGATGGGGGTTTCAGGAGTCGGACAGCCAAGATTAACTATTTATACCCATAAGGGATACAATAGTGTGCACCCCCTTTTGTTTTCTTCTCTTCTCATTTGCGGTACATCTAGGTTTGCAGTGGGGGGGGGGTTATAATGATGTTGGTAATATAAGGAATTTACTTATTATATTATTCAAAATATGTTATATACTGTAATATCTTATTATATAATCATTTTAGAGTGGTCACAGGAAACTGATTTTATTTCAAGAGTGTGACATACATCAGCCTTCCTGCAGTAGTGAGGGCCATGCATAGGGAGTTTTACAGCTTCCATTGAACTCAGTAATAAATTCACAAGCAATGAACTCTCCCTAGTGGGGGCAGAAAGAATTACACCCTTCAAGTGATTTATTTTTCCATTAATGGGGTTATCCAGGTTTTAAAAAAGATGGGTCAAATAACAGGATGGATAAATACAAAACCATTCCTAATATATATACTGTTTGAATCTACACTATTTAACATCTACACATTTTTAACATCGTTGACCACAGCTGTGTCATTTTACAAGCTCACTACCCTTCCCTGTGAGGAGTTCAGCCAGCAAATTAAACATCACAGCATCATATGATCTCCTTGCTGCTTGAAACTGCTTATAGTGACCTCCGATATGGGAATGGTTTATTACTTGGTCAGATATGCAGAAATAAGTGGTGCTGCATGGATTGAAGAAGAATTTATTCCAGAGGAAAGTTGAGAAGGTAGCAGTAGGGGTACACAGAGAGTGAGAGTAGGAGAATGAATCATTGGATATGCAATCTGTCCTCCGATTCATTGCTATAAATAACAGTCATACAAGGCGCAGCAAGTGAAATAAAGCCAAGCAAAGCGTGAACAAGGGCATAGTGGGTATTTAGCACTGCTGTGGATGTATTTGCAGACAATTTTTTGGAAGCTGGTTAACCTTTTCAACTGCTCAGTGCTGGGTTTCCAGGTGCTAGGAGCCCTTAACTGAGCTCCTGACACCATATGTTAGTGAAGAAAGCTGGAGAGCATTGGATACAGAGAAGAGGAAATATGTGACATAAGAGGAAAAGAAATCAAAGGTTTTTTTTAAAAAAACTAGCATGTCACTGAAAAATCCTGGATGAGAGTCTAGGCAAGTCAATTACGTGAAGCTTAACCACTTCACTTCAGCAAATTTCTGGTCCAGACACATTTTAGTTTTTTTTTTTGTATGTGCAGCTTTGAGGGCTGCCACATTTTTATCATATGTGTTATTCAACTAATTTTTGCGTCTTTTTTCGGTCACAAATAGGGTTTTGCTTTTATGTTGTTTTTATTTTTGTATGTGTATGAATTGTTTTATATCCAGGAGAATATAAACAAAATAGGAAGGAAATTGTGTCTGTTTTTCACTTTTTTTTAATAAAATAGTTTTTCCTCTTTGTTACGCTAATTTTTATTTTGCATGGTGTCGTCAGAGGTGGGGCTATAACCTTAAATAACAGCATTTTATTGGTGTACTATTTTATTTATTTTTTAATTATTTTATTTACTTTTTTTTACTTTATTATTTATTATTTTTTAAAAAAATTAACAATGTTAAATTTTTTTTTAAAATAATAAATAATAAAGTAAAAAAAAGTAAATAAAATAATTAAAATAATGTCCCAATAAGGTCATAATAGACCTTTGGGGACATCTGATCACTTTTTTTTTGTATTGGAGACTGATTTCCCCTGCAACTGGGGCTGGCACATTTAGTCCCAGTCGCAGGGGGAATACAGCCTCCTGCTGTTGTTTTTATTATTATTATTAATTATTATTATTATTTATTATTATTTATTTATATAGCACCTCTAATTCCATGGTGCTTTACATTTGGGGGTTACATACAGTACACAAAATATACAGGAAGATATAAAACTAACAGTGACCGACTGGCACAGTGGGGTAGAGGGCCCTGCCCCGAGGGCTTACAATCTATAGGGGATGGGGGTAGAGACAGAAGGAGAGGGGGAGACAGTTCAGATGGTGGTGCGGTGATAGTGTTATCGGAGGTTGTAGGCCTTCCTGAATAGGTGAGTCTTCAGGGCCTTCTTGAAGCCTGTGATTGTGGGGGTCAGTCTTATGTGTCTTGGTAAGGAGTTCCAGAGTATGGGGGATGCACGGGAGAAATCTTGGAGACAGTTGTGTGAGGAGCGGATGAGAGCAGAGCAGAGTAGGAGGTCATTGGCGGATCTGAGGTTACGTGTGGGCAGGTAGCAGGAGATTAGGTTGGAGATATATGGAGGGGACAGGTTGTGGATGGCTTGTTTTAAGACTAATAGAGCTGGTCTGGGTCTTGTAGGACCCAGCAGCTCTTAGAAGATGCTGAGCCTGGCAGATCACGTGACCTCCGGGTCATTGAGCGCTGTATACAGAGCGATAGAAAAGGCAGGAAAGGTAATAAATCTTCCCTGCCTTCTCTCTGGGACCTCCGGGTGAAGTTACAGCCAGCTCCCTGTTTCAGCAACTGCATGATCTCGTGCAGCTACTGATTTCTGTTTGGACGTACCGGTAAGTCCTTGCACAACAACAAAGCCACCTTCCGGACATATATACCCAATGAGTGGTCCGGAAGTGGTTATAGGGGGTCTATCAGCAGTAAATTTGTTCTAATCCTAATGCCAGTACCTTGTATAGGTGATTCTACAGTTTACAAATATGCCTCTGTTATTCAGCTTTTGAGCAAATATTTTGGAGGGAGTGAGGAGATGGGATAAATAATGTACGTAGCACGCCACACATTTTTTTTTATAGAGAGGGTTACATTCCCTTTTGGAGCCCCCTATTTTTTTCTCTGTCCCCATAATAAAAATTTATGAGTTCGTATATTATATGGGTTATCCTCCTTTCTAATATTGTTTGCCTATCAACATTACATCTGCAGAGGTCTGACAGCCAGAATCCTTGCAGATCAGCTGTTCTAAAGTCATGCTGCTCACCCACCTTTCGATGTGCACTGCTACATTGCCTACACCCTCTGCTACACATTGAATGACGAGTGCTCAATTTCACTACGAGCAAGTGTATACAACCAGTCACAAGGCTGTCCCAGAACAGCTGATTTGTGGGGGTCCTGGCTGATTCAGAATCCTGCAGATTTAATAGGCCATTCAATTTAGAAAGGTCCATATGGCAGAAAAGGAAGAGGAATTTGAGGCAGACATCTGCCTCAGATTCCTCCTCATCTTCTGCTCCCACATGGCAGAAAGGCAAATCTGAGAGTACTTACCTCTGCTTGCACCCTGTACAGACACTTTCTCTGCTCCGGGAGCATTGCTGTAACATGTCGTGTTTGCCTGGAACAGGAGAAGCTACAGAGAATAGAATTAAAGTACTCCACTAATACTTAGCTTTTGCTGCACACAGCTTGAAAGTGGTCAGCAACAGAACCAGACTTGGGGTACCTCCTATCTCCATGTCTGTGATTGATTATAATTTTAATAACTGGATTGGCAGAATCGGGGAGAACTGGCTCCATCCCATCTCCGAGCGTGCCTAACAAGCTTTGTCTAAATCAGTAATCCAGTGTCTTTTGGGTAGACTGCACTAGTCTTATGTCGGTCTATCCAAAAGATTGTGCAGGGTAGCTGGCCCCTATTGTACCAGTTCTTAAAGAAGTTAGGCCGAATAAGTCTACACACTGGCAGATCTTGTTGTCACCAGTAGGTTAATGAAGCAGCATTCGTTCGGAAACAGCAGCTGCACAGAACGCAGACAACATCTGTTAATACATTGTCAGAGTTGCAGTTCCCCAGGAGCACACAGCAGCTTTACTTCTCACACAGGAGACGGACTCAGAGCTCACAGGTTCTGCTACTCCAGGGTCACAATAAGGTTTACGCGGGTCAGCATATTACGGCGTTATTGTCAGTCTGGTATGTCCATGTGAATCCTCATTTTAAAACGCACAATCTGGTTTTGGCTCAATGTCTTGTCAATGATTTTTATTTTGGACTACATGTTCCTATTTATTAAAAGCTAAGTTTTACTTTGGACTAATTGCCATGCTGGATATCCTTTTTCCGTGATTTTATCCATATTGCCTGTGCCCAGAAGGCTATATCCTTGCATGGTGGTGTCTTATATATAGACATTACATTGGAGCCTATGGCTGTGGACTGTTCAGTGTTGGTATCCAATTTTAAAGGGGCTCTATCACTGGGAAAAGTCATTTTTAACTAATCATATCCTTGCATAGCCTTTGGAAAGTCTACTCCACACCTACCTTTAGTATATAGATTGTCTCAGTGGTTTCTGAATAAGTCCGTTTTTATTCATATGCTAATTAGACTGTTGCACGATACATCGTGCACACCTCTCCTGTTGTTTCCTATGGGAGACTGCTGATGATGATGATGACACAGCTTCCTGTTTGCCTCACACACATAGGAGATAATAGAAGAGAGGAGGCTGCTGGGAACTTCCTGAGCTGGCTGAAATTTCATTTGCATATTAATAAAAACGGACTTATTCAGACACCACTGAGGCAATCTACATACTAAAGGTAGGTGTGGAATAGCCTTTCTAAAGCCTACGCAAGCATGTGTTTACATAAAAATGAATTTTCCCAGTGATAGAGCCCCTTTAAAGCCCATTTCAAATTTGTGGTGCTCTAAGCCCCTGGGTGGTAGGCCATCAGTGACACTGCCTTCAGAATGGTCAGCTGATGTGTTACATGTAACATATGGTGACTATAGTTCTGAATGTTTAAAAAAAAAACATATCACACAAACTTATACAAGGCTGAACAAAGACAACTTAGGGCCCCTGTGCAAAAACATTTATGGGCCCCCTGTTTTCCAGTATCTCAGCAAAGAACACCCCTGTATGTCTCTCTAACAATCCACCAGTAATTCCGCTGGTGGAAAAAAAAGCTAGCAGAACCCATTGAAATCAATGGGCTTTTTTCAGCATGGAAAATTCCACACCAAATTTCTCACCATTTTCCTCCGTGTGAATGAACTCTAATAGACTGTAGAGAGCAGCAGATAAGGGGATCGGACCCTTACCTAGGGCCCCACTGCAGTTGCTCAGGTTGGATGGATCCATTTTGCATGTGCCAGGACCATTCGCAAGACTTACACCAAATGTGGGGCAACACGGTGGCTCAGTGGTTAGCACAGTAGCCTTGCATTGCTGGACTCCTGGGTTCGAATCCCGCCAGGAACAACATCTGCAAGGAGTTTGTATGTTCTCCCCATGTTTGCATGTTTTTCTTCCCATTCTACAAAGACATACTGATAGGGAAAAAAGAAAAAAGTACATTGTGAACCCTATATGGGGTTTACAATCTATAATGGATGTTCTGTGATGAACTGGGGTCATGCACTATAGAATTATCCATAATGATTCATAAAACGGAAAAAAAAAAATCAATTGGTAAAAGTGTTTAATGGAAGGAGCAAAAAGTCCTCTCTGCCATTGTAAATTATGAAAATATCATTTATTACCTTTACTATGGTAAAATATATATTATAATGGTATAAATAATGAGATTACATCAGTTATGTACCATTTGCATTACACGAATCTGTTATATTGTATAAAACATGCAACGAATGATATGAAACAAATGAATGTGCCTTTATCACTGTATTGTACAGATATCACCAGACAGGTTCCATGTATCTCTATTATAAATTCACTATAAGAAATATTAAAACGTTAAAATTCATGACTGTAAGAACACAGTGTAAGGATGGGGAATTGTACAGTAACTATAGCAACCCGATCAAATGTAGAATAATGGCAGGAGTAAATAATAGAAAGCTATGAGTCAGATGCACAGCAGCACATTCATTTCATTAGTTGTGCTGATGTCAGAAAACAGACAACGTGCAGGGCATGGCGACTGGGAGAACGTCAGCAAAACCCGCAGATAAAAAGATTGCCCTAGAGTTGGCATTACTGACTGCTACCACTGAAAAGTTGTGCTTTAATAGCAGTAATGATGAGTACAGTTCAGGGCATCCAGTGCAGCATCTGGTCTGGGAATGTGTACAATGGGAATGGAATACAGTATTATACAATATATAATAATATACAATACAACAGGACTGAGCTGTAATATTACATTAAATACAATATAGGCTTGTTATTCATGTGAGCAATGCATTTTACAGTAAATATCTATTCTACTACTTAAAATCAGGAAACTTATCAGCTCCACTTGTAGCGATCAAATGTTCAGCAGAGAAATGGGAAAAGGTTTAGATTCCTTCATATCTGAAGTTTTTTTTTCAACCATTATATTTTCATATGACATATATCATGTCCCTTTTGTTTTATCCTTTGCAACATGCAAGAGCTTGTGTATAGAGACAGTAACTTGTTCTCCTTAACCTGGAGCCCCATATTGCGAAAGTGCCTCATTTAGTGGAAGCACTGCAACAAAAAACCGCAGAATTTTACAGTACCTGCAAAGTGGATGGAATTCTAGCTAATTGGTTTTTGTAAATCGCAGCATGTCAATTACACGGAGAAAGAAACCATGGAGTCTTTCTGTATATGTATAATAGGGACAGAAAGTCTGCAGAGAGAAACTCTGCTCACTATCCGTGAAAAGTTCAGCAGAAAAAATGTGATGCGTTTCGCCACAATCTTTTGCACAGCACTTTTTGGCTGTGACTCACTACACAGGGCCTTAGCCTTAGTCTTCTACTTATATTTCCAGCAAATGTGTGACTGCTAAGATTTGTAGCTACAGCCTCAAGTAGTTGGCCACAGCAACAAACCTCTGTGGACTTTTTTTTGAAAAACCACGATGCATTGCATGTGTTGAGGTTTCCTCTGCAGACTTTCTGCTTCAGTTGTACCTATAGGGAAACTTCCATCATTTCCATAGGTATAATTGACATGCTGCGATTTCCAAAAACTGTTTTTGAAATCGCACCGTTTCCACTTTGGAATGGGATGTGTGGATGGGATTCGCTAAAATGTCTTGGGAGTCTCTAGAATGTCTTGGAGATTCAAAACAGACCAAATATAAAAAAATATGGGATGACAAGTGGAAGCTTGTTCACCAGTAAGTACCTAGTCTGTCTAAAGCAGTGTTTCCCAACCTTTTCAGACTTCGAACGGCACCCCTGGAGAAAAACAATCCTGGGGGAATCCTTACCAAATTGTTTTTACCAAAGGACAAAAAAACATCCTAAGGACGTAGATAATATTGTGTGAAGGCATACCAACCAGAGTGTTGTAGCCCCCTGGCAGGTTTCCCTGGGTGTCACGGCACCCTTGTTGGGAATCACTGGTCTAAAGGCTGGATGGGTGAAATATTGAAGGTGAACAACTTGTCACAGCTCAGTAATCAGAGCTCTGTGTAGTAATGAGCTGTGTATCCACCATATGTCATGACCATGGACTGGACGGTATATCATATAATCATGAACTGATCTTTATCCACTGGAAGTAAACAGAATAGGTAACAGCAGGCATGTCAAACATGTGGCCCGCGGGCCGCATGCGGCCCTTTACAGGCATATCTGCGGCCCACACAAAAGTCTCAAACTTTGTCTCTAAACTTTAGAGACAAAGTTTGAGACTTTTGTGCGGGCCGCAGATGTACAAAACTCACGATCAGCACTTCCGGTCTCCCTGCCTGCTCCGCCCCCTCCTCTCCCCCCCCTCCTCCACTCCGCCCCCTCCTCCCCCCCCCTCCACTCCGCCCCCTCCTCCCCACATGCTGGGTGACGTGGCCATGTAATCAGGCCCGCACCCGACATGTGCATGTGTCCTACGTGGTCTCACAAGACCGCAGCGCAGGCTGAAGAGCAGAAGCAGGTAAGCTTCTGCAGAAGAAATTGTGATTTTTTAAGTATTTATTGGATAAATACTAGATTTATGATGATGGGGGGTTGGAGTGCTGGGGAAGGGTTGGGGTGCTGGGGGAGGGGGTGCTGGGGGAGGGGGGCTTTTTGATGTCTGTCTGGCCCTTCCTTGGGCTTGAGGACTGTTTTTTTTCCCACCCACCTTGTAATTCTTTCACTTGGGGGTTAATTGGAGCATTACAGTCTGTAGTGCTCCTATTAACCCCCGAGTGCAAGAATTGCAAGTGGGTGGGGAAAAACAGTGGGAGTGCTGGGGAAGGGCCAGACATCCAGAAGCCCCCCCTTCCCCAGCACCCCCCCCCCAGCACTCCAACCCTTCCCCAGCACTCCAACACAATAATGGTGTCTACCAGCTTTAACTGAGGTGCCATTTTACCGGCAATCGCAGGCACCCGGAGCAAGATTCGGGGCCTGCGTGCATTTTTATGGCAGCCGGGAGCGTTGTGAGGCTCCAGCCAGTCATTCTATACTTTCTATTGTAGGCTACTCTATGTAGCCTGCAATAGAAATGCCGGATTTTTGCGATGCATGGTATTAGTGATCAGTCCCCTAGGCCCTAGCCATTAGCTGCTGTGTGCGGCCCTCGCAATATCCTCTTGTTACTCATGTGGCCCTCGGGGTACCCTGAGTTTGACATGCCTGGGTAACAGCAAGCAGAGATTTAGGAAATCATAATGAATTGATGTAGAAAGTATATTGGACAGTTTTTTACATTTTCATTATACAAACAGAAACATTTATTCGTTGAAACTGGACAACCCCTTTAAGTAAATATGAGCGATTTCCAACCCTTGGAAATTTGCCAAGAGGTCACAATACTCTGGTTTGGAAGATGACTGCATATCTTCATTAAACATTATGTGCATCCTTAAGATGTTTTTGTCTTTTGGTGAAAATTATTTGGTAGTGGTGTGCCAAGGAAATTTCTTTTACAGGGGCACCGTTAGTCTGAAAAGGTTGAGAAACACTGGTATATATAAATCTTAATACAAGGAATAAAACAAATGGTTAAATGGCTCTATCACTGATTTTAGTCTATAGTATAATAAAAGCAAATTTTCAGTATTTCGCTATATTCCTTACTGATTCCAAATGTGTTTAATTCTACATCCCTTTTACAACAAACAGCTAGATTGGTGTGGATCTGATCCCTGGATCCCCCATAGATCACCAGAATGAGGGTCCTGTCTCATTTATTCCCTACAACTGCAAGACTACTGCATGGAGCAGCATTCAAACATGTGCACTGCTACTACATGCAAGCATAGCATCCAGCTATCTTCTTCAGTGCTATTGAGTTTGAATGAAGCAGTAAACATGCCTGGTGTGCCATTGAGCTTCTCTCTGTCCTGGGATCCTACATTGGCTAACATTGGTTGTCCCAAACTATGGATCCTCACGATTTAGTGGTTGTCACTTAGCCACAGGACAGGTGAAAAAATATCTCTGGAATAACTTTTTTATGATCATGATGCAAGAACGTCCCCCATAATTTTATTCTTAGTGGTTAAACTGACTTATTGACAAGGGAAAAAAAATGAATTCTCCATTTTGTTTGGGGTTTCAGTGAATATGGTGGTCAGGATTGAATTTAACAAAAGCCTAAAGAGGCCATCTTCTATATCTTTTGGCTAATGCCTACATTACTGTTATGTGATAGTAGCGTATCATACGTGGAAACAAGCAGAAACTTGACCAACTGTACTAGTAGTCAACCTGTAACATTTCTGTTATGTTTCATTTATAGCTGTATTACTGACTGTATGCTGCATGAGACGGAAGAAGAAGGCTTCTAACCCTGAGAATAATCTAAGTTACTGGAATAATGCAATTACAATGGACTATTTCAACAAGCATGCTGTGGAGTTACCCCGAGAGATCCAGTCTCTGGAGACATCAGAGGTAATGAACTAGACAGTACAGCTCTCCATAGATTGTGGTATCAACCCAAGAGGAGTATGGTCAAGGGTCTCTTCAACCTTGTTTTTGGGTCATTCTTCAACATGATCTAGCTTCGCATTTTTACAAGTTAATTTTATTTTTTGGTTTTTGGGTTTTTTTTAGTTGCATTGCATTGATTTTTTTAAATACATAACTATTTTTATCTTTTTACATTGAGCTCTCTATTTCCTTCTCCTCAGGACCATCTCTCAGAACCACGCTCTCCAGCCAATGGTGACTACCGAAACAGTGGAATGGTTCTCGTCAACCCATTTTGTCAGGAAACTCTTTTTTCAGGACATGAGCAAGTTTCTGAAATATGATGATGCCTGACCGATGAGATATTCAATACTATGTTTTACATCCAGAACATCAACAGCCTTGAATAAAATGGACAACTTGTAACCAAACATTAAAGACAGTAAAAGCTCTATTTCTTCATCTACAGTAGAAACTGGATAATAGATGGTTTAAAGTTTAGTTGGATTTAGTTAAAGTTACAGCCATCCCTCCAAAGTACCCTAAAAGCAGATCATACACCTATATCATATAAATATGCTTTGTGTACCCCTACTCCTCCAATAACTACAATGTTTTCGCTTGTTTTTCCTAAGAATTGTCATCTTTTTACAATTGTGGTAAGACTTTACAGAATAATCTGTGGCTTTATAAATAAAGTTATTTATATGTAAAACTGTGGTTTTTGTTAATAAAATATAAATAGAAAATACATAAAATGTGCTGTATTTCAGTTGAGAACCTATATGAACATTCATATTTGATGCAGTTTTCCAATCGCTACTCACGTGGACTGGACATGAACATGCTATGACTAAAAGTCAACCACAATGGTCTGTCTCCACCTTAATCCTAAGAGCCAATGATGCCTGGTTGGTCTCCCTGGAAGTCAATGCAATGCATGTATAATCACTCTCTGATAAAGTATCTCGTATATATCAAAAAATAACAAATATATGTATAAGCAAAAATATATGGGTAAAGGTTTAAAGGGTATGTTCCGTGAACATAACCATATTTAAAGTTGTTGGCAATGAAAATATAACATTTTTGCAAATAGAAGTTATTAACAATTTTGCTGAGTGTTAAAGATTTTGTCTAATAATTTCTGAGAAGCGCCTGATCACAGAAAGTTTCTGCATTGATGGTTGTATCCATTGGCAAGTCAAAAGAACTGTCAGTATCACATTGAAAGCAATAGGGAAAAAAGCCTCCCATTGATTTCAATGGGGAGCGTACGTATACCGGGACCCATAGAAATCAATGGGAGCTGGTTTTTACGCGCTCATTCTGAACAAGTTTTACGTTCAGAATGAGCGGAGCGTATACTCTGTGTGAAGGCTCCCTAAATTGTCTCCAAATTTAAATATGGTTCTGTTCATGGGAACATCCCTTTACTTGCTAATGTCACTGATCTAATACTAGCAGTCAAAGAAATAGATGGCAGCCCTTACCAGTAGATAAACTCAATCTCTTACTCCATACTATTGTTTCATTCTTTGGGGCCATTAAATATCCAGCATGCTGTTATGCAACTGAGGTTAGGGTTGAGCCGATCTTGAGATTTCAGGATCGTTTTTAAAATCCAATTTTCAATAATTTTCCAGCCGATCCCGATTGTGAAATTCACCGATCGGGATCCGGTCGTTCCAGATCCCGATCGCTCAACCTTATTTATGATATATACATGAATAGGGTTGAGCCAATCTTGAGATTTTAGGATCATTTTTAAAATCCAATTTTCAATCACTTTCTAACCAATCCCGATCGTGATCATGAAATTTGCTCGATCGCCGATCGGCATCTGATCTTACCCGATACGATTGCTCAACCCTACTGCCTGCCACTGCAATGTCTAGAAAATTGTAGTCCACAGATGTGTATTGCACCTGCTGAAGTAGAGGTCAGTACACCTTGCTTCACTGCGCCCATTGAGTGTGCTACTATGGAGGAGGCTGAATGTTGTCTGTTGTCATATGCACATCTGTATTGATGACAAAGAGTCTGGCCAAATGGGGGCAACATTAGAAATATCATAAATGAGCATTTATGAGTAAGATTACCCTCATTACAGTAATGGTGTGGTCACGGATCTGAAGACAGTTAATACTAATTACCTATCCACAGTACCCAATCAGTCGGGGTCCAAAATCTGAACCCTGATCCAATCAGCTGATGCAGCTGCCACAAACCATATACTAAGTATATAGCTGTAAGTACCTGAATACAAACAGGTCTGCTCTTCAGTGTTTGGGTGTCAAACCTTGACTGATCCTGTGGATCGACATCAGTATCTTAAATATCTTCAGCTCCCGGACAACCTCTTTAACATTTATCAGCTTAAAGAATTTAAAGATTTAAAATCGTCATGTCTAAAATCCTCTGCAAGCTGCTGTACTGACGGGTAAAGTGTTTATTATGTCACTACATTTAGAAATCCAAGTTATTTAGCATTCAGCAGTTTTCTAGAATAAGTCTAAGTAAATAAATTGCTGCCCCTGAAGTGCTCGGTAATGTCTTGTAAGTAATTATCGGGCTCATGTACTCATAAGTGCTAGTTCTGTCCTTATCCATGAAGAGACATTATGGAACATAAACACCTGCAGCGACATTACAGTAATAACAGATATTCTCCAGCTGCCTGTGCCCAAAGCATACCAATGCCTAGGCCGGCATGAAAAATGACTAGTAACATACTCACCTAGCCGCAGTACACAGGGTGTTAGTTAAGAAAATATAAAAAAAGAAATAACATGAATTTTGATTAGTTAAATGTATACTTGTATACCTGAAAGTGGAAACAGATGCCAGCCCTGACCCTATATATCCTATCTTACACTAATGTACGAGATAACTGTGGCACCACCATGAATTATCAGAACTGTATAGCAAGCTATTATTAAATCTTATGGCTATGCAATATATTTTACTACATTATTTTATCTTTTTGTCTATTTTTAGAAGCTTCTTTTTATTTAATAGGATACAGTCCTATGAAAAAGTTTGGGCACCCCTATTAATCTTAATCATTTTTAGTTCTAAATATTTTGGTGTTTGCAACAGCCATTTCAGTTTGATATATCTAATAACTGATGGACACAGTAATATTTCTGGATTGAAATGAGGTTTATTGTACTAACAGAAAATGTGCAATATGCATTAACCCCTTAGAGACACAGCCCAAAAGTGACTTAAGGACCAGGCCTCTTTTTTCAAATCTGACATGTGTCACTTTAAATGGCGATAACTTTGAGACGCTTTAACTTACACAAGTGATTCTGAGACTGTTTTTTCGTAACACATTGTACTTCATGTCAGTTGTAAATTTTCGTCGATATGTTTTGTCTTTAATTATGAAAAAAATAGGAAATTTGGTGAAAATTTTGAAAAAAATGCAGTTTTCAAACTTTGAAATTGCAAGCCTTTCAAATAGAAAGTCATACTACCCGAATTTTTTCATAAATATAATTAACCATGTCTCTGATTTATGTAGCAATCAAATTTTAATCACCATTTCATTTTTTTCAGATATTATAAGGCTTAGGGTGCATTCAGACTACGTAACGCCGGGCGTGTATGAGAGCCGTACACGCCGGCATTACGGCAGACTGCCGAACACTTCCCATTCACTTCAATGGGAGCGCTCGTAACAGCGGCGTTTACGAGCGCTCCCATTGAAGTGAATGGGAAGTGTTCGGCAGTCTGCCGTAATGCCGGCGTGTACGGCTCTCATACACGCCCGGCGTTACGTAGTCTGAATGCACCCTTACAAGTCAAGCAGTAATTTTCCAAATTTTCAAGAAAATTTCCAAAACACATTTTTCAAGGGACCAGTTCAGTTCTGAAGGGAACTTGAAAGGCCTCTCTAATAAAACCCCCCAAAAGTCACCCCATTCTAAAAACTGCACTCCTGAAAGAATCTAAAACAGCAGTTAGAAAGTTTCTTAACCCTTTCAGCATTTCACAACAATTAAAACAAAATGGAGGTCAAATTTACATTTTTCAATTTCTGTCACTAATATATTCATTTAGCCCTAGAATTTACACATTTACTAAGGGTTAAAGGAGAAACTGCACCCCACATTTTGTTACACAATTTCTCCCGAACACGACAATACCCCATATGTGCTGGTACCCTAATGTACGGGCACACGGTCGCTCTCAGAACGGATGGAGCACTAATTGGATTTTGTAGGCCAGATTTTGCTAGAATATTTTTCAGGCGCCATGCCCCGATTGCAAAGCCCCCAAGGTGCCAAAACAGTGGAAAACCCCAAAATGTCACCCCATTTTGGAAACTAGACCCCTCAAGGAATTTATCAAGGGGTATAGTGAGCACTTGGACCCTACAGGTGTTTCACAGATTTTTTTACCATTGAGATGTGAAAATGAAAAATTACTTTTTTTATAATAAAATGTCACTGTAGCCCCAAATTTTTCATCTTCACAAAGTGTTAAAGGAGAAACTGCACCCCACATTTTGTTACACAATTTCTCCTGAACACAACAATACCCCATATGTGCTGGTACCCTAATGTACGGGCACACGGTCGCTCTCAGAACGGATAGAGTGCTAATTGGATTTTGTAGGCCAGATTTTACTAGAATACTTTTCAGGCACCATGTCCCTTTTGCAGAGCCCCCAATGTGCCAAAACAGTGTAAACCCCCAAAATGTCACCCCATTTTGGAAACTATACCCCTCAAGGAATTTACCAAGGGGTTTAGTGAGCCGTTTGACCCTACAGGAGTGTAACAGAATTGGCCCAACAAAAGGAAAAGTGACATTTTTTGCTATAAAATGTAGCTTTAACCCCAAATTATGCATTTCCACAAGGGGTTAAAAAAGAAAATGCACCCCACAAATTGTCAAGCACTTTGCCCCAACTACAGAAATGCCCCATATGTGAATGTAAAGTGATGTATGGGCACACTGTAAAGTCCAGAGCTGAAGGATCGCTATTGGGATTTTGGAGGGCAAATTTAGCTGAAATCTGTTTCAGGCACCATGTTGCATTTGGAGAGCCCCTGAAGTGCTAGAACAGTGGAAACCCCCCCAAAATGACCCCATTTTGAAAACTAGACCCCTCAAGGAATTTATAAAGGGGTTTAGTGAGCACTTGGACCCTACAGGTGTTTCACAGATTTTTTTACCATTGAGATGTGAAAATGAAAAATTACTTTTTTTCCAATAAATCGTCCATTTAGCGCCATATTTTTAATTTTTGCAAGTAGTTAGAGAATTAAGAGCCCCCCACAGTTTGTTACACAATTTCCCCTGAACACGGCAATACCCCATATGTGGCCATAATCTGCTGTATGGGTACATGTTGGGGCTCAGAATGGAAAGAGCGCTATTTGGATTTTGGAGGGCATATATTGCTGGAATAGTTTTGAGGTGCCATGTCGCATTTGCTGAGCCCCTAAAGTATCAATACAATAGAAACCCCTCAAAAGTGACCCCATTTTAGAAACTACACCCGTCAAGGAATGTATCAAGTGGTATTATGATTTTGAGACTAAAAATGCTTCCCAAAAATTGAAATTTTTAAAGAAATATGCCATTTTGGTATCCAATACATTGCACCCACTTTGTGTTGTCAGAGACCTGCACTTCTAAAACTATTAAGTGGGCGATCCC
The DNA here is from genome assembly GCF_031893055.1 of Leptodactylus fuscus. Lineage (NCBI taxonomy): Eukaryota > Metazoa > Chordata > Amphibia > Anura > Leptodactylidae > Leptodactylus > Leptodactylus fuscus. The sequence goes on from NC_134268.1 coordinate 160,075,363, forward strand.
GAGGGGCAAAAAAATTATATATGTGGGTATAAACTGCTGCTTGGGCACACAGCAGGGCTCAGAAGGGAAGGAGCACTGCGCTTTTTAGCTTTTGGGGTACAGATTTAGAGGGACTTTCTGGGCGCCATGTTGTTTTTGCAGAGCCCTGGAGGTGCCAGTAAACTGGAATTCCCCAAGAAGTGACCCCATTTTGTAGGGAAAATTTTAGAGTCTCTGCAAAAGTGCCATGGCATCCAAAAACCAAACCGTCTAAGTCTGTGCTCCAAAAACCAAATAACCTTCTTCCCTTCTGTGTCCGGCTGGGCCCTAATATCAGTTTATACCCACATATGACATTACGTACGTTATCCGGGGTACACCAGTGTCATATATGTGCCCTAATATCAATTTATACTCACATATGACATTACCCCGGTTACACCAGTGTCATACATGTGTCATACATGTGGCATAAACTGCAGTTTGGGCACACAGCAGGGGGCAGAAGGGAAGGAGCGCAATGCGGCTTTTGGAGCACAGATTCAGATGTTTGGTATCTAGACGCCATGTCATGTTTGTAGAGCCTGTAAGGTACCAGAAAAGTGGATTCCCCAAAGGAGTGACCGCAGTTTGAAAGCTGCACCCTTAAAAGATTTTCTCAGGGGGGTGTAGTGAGTATTAGTATCCCAGACGTGACTGCACAGCGGATGGCGAAGAGGGAACATATAAGCGGTGCGGAGGACATTGCAGACACTAAATTCCCTACTGTACCCCCAGTAGCTCCTATGATTGGGGGAGTCACACTGGGGTCACTTTGGGGGTCACTTCTGGTATATTTTCCCTCATAAGCTGTAAATATGGTGTGTCCCCTGATATTCGCTCGCACAGCTTATATATTCCCTACATGACGCAGCCAGTTGAGTTCTAATAATTTGGCGATTTTTGCGGGTTTTTGTTCTTGCATTACTAGATGCTATATTTTCTTTATTTTTCTGGATTTAAAAGAGAAAAAATCAATTCTGGTATTGAGTTTTACCTTTTACATTTTTCGCCATGCAGCGTACAGTATAAGTAACATGTGACCTTTATTCTGCGGGTCGGTATGGTTACGGCGATACCTCATTTATGTTATTTTTTTATGCGATACTAAGTCTGCAGAACAAAAACACATTTGGGGACATAAATCAGTGATTTTTGCATCGCCATCTTCTGAGAGGCGTAACATTTTTATTTTTCGCTTGACAGTGTTGGTTGAGGGCTTATTTTTTGCGGGACAACCTGTGCATTTTATTGGTACTATTTTGGGGTGCATATGACTTTTTGATCACTTTTTATAGCACATTTTGTAAGGTGAGATGGCGAAAAATCACTACTTCCGGCGGGTTTTTTCCGTTATTTTTTACCGCCGTTCACGGTGTACATTAAATATTGTTTCAGTTTTGTTGTACAGGTTGTTACGGACGCGACAATACCAAATATGTATTGTTTTTATTAATTTTTTGTGTTTTTTTTACATAATTCATTTTTTATAGAAAAAAGGGATTTTTGGGACTTTATAACTTTATTAATTGTTTTCAAATACTTTTTTTTTTTTTTTACACTTTTTTTTTTACTTGTTCTTGTGTCCCTATGGGACACATGGATCAGTGATGATTGCATCACTGATTCTCTACTCTAGACTGAGACACAGGCTGCAGTGACAGCCTGCACGTGTCTCACTCTAGACACAGGAAGTGAGCTGTGCGGACGGGACAGCTCACTTCCAGAAGACGCCGGGAGCATCACCAGGTGAGTGCTCAGGGCTGTCTGGGGTCACTAACCAGACCCCAGACTACATATTACAGATACCGGCACCCCCCGATCTCGCCGCGGGGGGTGCCGGCGGGGGGGGGGGGGAGAGATCGCGGCACCCTTTGTTTGCGGTGGTCATGTTTGACCATCGCAATCAAAGGGTTAAAACCTCCGATCGGTAAAAGTACTGACCGGAGGTTATGGAAAAGGGTGATAGCTGTCAGTAACAGCTATCACTCAGTTCCGATTCCGCCCGCTCAGCTAGTGAGCGGGCGGAATCACCATGATGTACTATTACTTCATGGTGCGCGAAGTACCTCGCGTCCATGACGTAATAGTACGTCAAAGGTCGCTAAGGGGTTAAACCAAAATTTGACTGGTGCAAAAGTATGGGCACCTCAACAGAAAAGTGACATTAATATTTAGTAGATCCTCCTCTTGCAAAGATAACAGCCTCTAGTCACTTCCTGTATCTTTTAATCAGTTCCTGGATCCTGGATGAAGGGATTTTGGACCATTCCTCTTTACAAAACAATTCAAGTTCAGTTAAGTTTGATGGTCACCGAGCATGGACAGCCCGCTTCAAATCATCCCACAGATGTTCAATGATATTCAGGTCTGGGGACTGGGATGGCCATTCCAGAACATTGTAATTGTTCCTCTGCATGAATGCCTGAGTCGATTTGGAGCGGTGTTTTGGATCATTGTCTTGCTGAAATATCTATCCCCGGCGTAACTTCAACTTCGTCACTGATTCTTGAACATTATTCTCAAGAATCTGCTGATACTGAGTGGAATCCATGCGACCCTCAACTTTAACAAGATTCCCGGTGCCAACATTGGTCACACAGCCCCAAAGCATGATGGAACCTCCTCCAAATTTTACAGTGGGTAGCAAGTGTTTTTCTTGGAATGCTGTTTTTTGTGGACGCCATGCATAACACCTTTTTGTATGGCCAAACAACTCAATCTTTGTTTCATCAGTCCACAGGACCTTCTTCCAAAATGAAGCTGGCTTGTCCAAATGAGCTTTTGCATACCTCAGGTGACTCTGTTTGTGGCGTGCTTGCAGAAACGGCTTCTTTCTCATCACTCTCCCATACAGCTTCTCCTTGTGCAAAGTGCGCTGAATTGTTGACCGATGCACAGTGACACCATCTGCAGCAAGATGATGCTGCAGCTCTTTGGAGGTGGTCTGTGGATTGTCCTTGACTGTTCTCACCATTCTTCTTCTCTGCCTTTCTGATATTCTTCTTGGCCTGCCACTTCTGGGCTTAGCAAGAACTGTCCCTGTGGTCTTCCATTCCCTTACTATGTTCCTCACAGTGGAAACTGACAGATTAAATCTCTGAGACAACGTTTTGTATCCTTTCCCTGAACAACTATGTTGAACAATCTTTGTTTTCAGATCATTTGAGAGTGGGCTGTCCATGCTCGGCGACCATCAAACTTAACTGAACTTGAATTGTTTTGTAAAGAGGAATGGTCCAAAATACCTTCATCCAGGATCCAGGAACTGATTAAAAGCTACAGGAAGCGACTAGAGGCTGTTATCTTTGCAAAAGGAGGATCTACTAAATATTAATGTCACTTTTCTGTTGAGGTGCCCATATTTTTGCACCGGTCAAATTTTGATTTAATGCATATTGCACATTTTCCGTTAGTACAATAAACCTCATTTCAATCCTGAAATATTACTGTGTCCATCAGTTATTAGATATATCAAACTGAAATGGCTGCTGCAAACATCAAAATATTTAGAACTAAAAATGATTAAGATTAATAGGGGTGCCCAAACTTTTTCATAGGACTGTATATGTGCAGATTTGTATGCCATTTTTATTCTGTGGTTTGGGTAAATATCCAGTAGTCTTTCAATTGGAAAAGTCACACAAAAATATGTTACGCATCACGCCACACAACAATCATTCCCCTTGGTCCATTTATACAGCTAATACTTCTAATACCCCCATGTACGTAAATACATATAGAACTATGTTATCTAATTCTAATATTATAGCTCCATACAATGCCAAAACAATTATAATAGTGAATCTAAATCCCCTTGATGCAGAAATAATGCCTCCTATATAATATCAGTACCATATAATAACTGCACCATATAATGCTCAAATGATACAGTCATAAAGTACATAATGCTGTTATGGAGCACAAGATAGGTCAGTAGTAAGTGATCTATGGAGGTCCAGCACCCAAACCTTGCATATATCAACTGTTCTGGCAGCCTGTGAGAGCTGAAAGCAGGTGCAGTGGATGGGGAGCACATGCAGGCCGCTCCTATTCCAGTAATAGAAGCCACACTGCAATTTCCCAGAACCACCGCTATGCAGCCGGCAGGGTTGCTGAAGTACTCCAATTACTTATACATATACATATTGGAGAAACCTGCTGCTGAAAGGTGTTGAAACAGCTGATCTATGGTGTCAAATCCACACAGGTCCACATGTCAGAACCCCACAAATCACATTTGGGGCTAAAAAATCTATTTAATGGCTATATCCATAGGATATGCCATAAATAACTGATACAGGTACCATCTCTACCTTCATGGCTGCATCTGCCATGAGGTGAGAAAAATATCTCCCCGCGGGCAGCAGATTGTCAAGACCCTGAGGGGTTGGCACTGACAGTATTTGTTGGGTGAACTGGCCCAGCAGTTTCGATCATATCAACAACAACTGAAACAAAACTTCTATTATACTCTGGGTTCACTTCAGTCCCCAGAACATAATAAAATGAAGCCCAGAAGAGGAAACACAAGAAACAATGATACTCATCTCCCTTAGACTCTGGTGCAGCTCCCTGTTCTCTTTGGCACTTCTGCCTGATGTCAGGGAGCTCTGAGCCTTTGATTGGGTCTCAACAGTCACATGGGTTATGTCGGCATCATTATGCATCATGACGCTATTGAGGCCCATTTATTAGCAGCGGCCAAACTACTTATCCTTCCTAACTGAAAAGCCACAGCCCTCCTTCTTTTTGACAATGGATCCATAAAGTAGAAAAACTCTCTAGACTAGAATAGTTACATCATTGGAACAACACAACCAGACTAGATGTCCTAAAAACATGGTCACCTTGAGTACAAAAAACCCACAGATTTACTATTGTGGTTCCAACTCTACACTGGAGCATCTGTGGCACAATAGGGCAATCTAGTTTAGGTTAGTTTCTGAATTTTTAGACAGGTGGGTGTGGCATCTCACAAAAAGGATGTGGGTTAAAAAGCCCCAAAATGTACCAAAAATGCGCCAAGATTATGCTAAAAAATTCTGGCTCCAAGTAAGCCAATTAAAAGGTGTTATAAATTTACACTGCACTGCATAAAGATGCTCCAGACTTATCATCCAGCATCAATCACTGTGATAAATGTAATTTACCTGGAACTTGCCTACTGGGCCGCTCCACTGACTGATTAGGCGGCAGCTCTCACCCTGCACAGATATATACAGGAGGATTTGTATGCTCTTGTGGCAGGACCTACAAGGACAATAAGGTTCAGCAGTCACAGCAACAAGAAGACTCCAGCAATGGAGAAAAGCCTGAGGAAGGTAAAGTGTGAAGTGAAGTGTGAGTGTTGGGTTTGCATCACTGTGTGTGTCTGAGGCTACGCTAACATCTGCAGTTGGGTTTCCGTTCTTTGGGTCTGCTATGGGACATTATACTACGTGGAGGGGCTACTATAGGACATTATATAGTGTAAAGGAGCCACAATGGATCACTATACTGTGATCCCATATTACTATGGGAACTTATTCTCTATAGTGTTATGTTTTTGCACGAAAAAAGCAGGTAGTTTTCCAATGTTGTCCCGTATACTGGTGTAATTCTCAGTATCTGCTCTCATTCTGTATATGAGGACAGTGCACAGGCCCATTTCTCTTGTCCTGTATACTAGTGTAATTTTCAGTATCTGCTCTTATTCTGTATATGAGGACATGAAGCCATGAGGAAGGGACACGCTTTGTCCGGAAACGCGTAGCCTCTTCAATGCTTTGACTTTTTGTCTACTCCATGTTACTTTGTAACATTTTTATTTTGGACCCAAGAATAAAAGCTATGTTTTAAGAAGTTGTCGTCGTGCTACCTGGTCTGAAGCTGGATATTTTACTCTTATTATCTCCATTATTTACTGGTTAAAGTCCCACCAGTTTTCCGAGCTTCCTAGGAACACGGTAATATGCAACATTTATATATGCTTTTTTGGTGAGCTGAATCTATTGCAACTTTGAAGACCACCACAGATGAGCTGGCAAATGTCTATAATAATCTTGGTTAATTCCTTAAGTCTATAAACTGTATAAACTCAGCATATGCCAACACTGACAATTCCATATTTTTGATATTTTTTTAAAAAAAATGCCAATTAACGTTCCAAGTTTTAGAACGGATTAAGGCCTGGTTCACATCTGCGTTCAGTATTCCGTTCAGTGTGTTCACTTGGGGAACCTCCAAACGGAATACCAAATGCATTAAAAAGCAGTGAGCAATGAAAGCACACTGATCCCATAAACTATAATGGGGTCCGTGTGTTTTCCACGTGGTGTCCGCACTAGCCATGCGGAGAGAAAAGTACTTCAAGAACTACTTTTTTCTCTGTATGATTTGTGCGGACACCGCGCGGAAAACACACGGACCCCATTATAGTCTATGGGATCCGTGTGCTTTCATTGCTCACCGCTTTTTAATGCATTTGGTATTCCGTTCTCCTCGAACACAATACTGAATGCAGATGTGAACCAGGCCAAACATCTATTAGGATAAGTGATGACATCTACATTTAGAAGACTTTGTTAGGCCGGGGCGCCATGGGCTGGAAACACCACGGGAAAAATTGCGGCATTGTACAGTACTTGCAAAGTGGATGGGATTCATACGGATCTCATGCCCACTTTGCGGAAAAAAATCGCAGACCAGACACACTGCGATTTTCAAAGGTCGCGGTTTTGAAAATCGCAGCATGTCATTTATATCTACGGAAACACTGGCAGTTTTCCCATAGATATAATTGTAACAGAAAGTCCACGGAGGAAATCTCTGTGAAGTTTCTGTTCAAAGCGCTGCAGGAAGCACTGCAATGCGTTCACGCTGTGGTTGTTCCCGCAGTGCTTTGGCGTGGCGGTCCCGGCCCGTGGAAACACTTCTTTTTTTGTTGTAGGTATTACAGTTTCTGCTGCATTTTTTTGAATCAAAGCCAATAATGGCTACAAAAGGAATGGGAAATATATAGGATGTTCTTATACGTCTACCTTCTGCTCAATCCAGTCATGGTTTTGGCTCAAAAAACGCAGCAAAATCTGCAACAAAAAAGCTGCATTTCCGCACCATGTGGCCTCAGCCTTCAGAAAAAAAACGCTGCGATTTACATTACCTGCAAAGTCAATCGCTGTGAAAATGCAATGAAAAACGATGTGGAAAAAAATGTGATGCGTTTCTGCTGTGCTTGATACCACAGCATTTGTTGGCTGCGTTTTGCTACGTGGGGCCTGAGCCTTAAGCCGGGGTCCCACGTTGTGAAAACACAGACTTTTGGCACAGTGGAATCAGCGAAGCAAAAACTGCTGCGTTTTACATTACCTGCAAAATGGATGGGATTCTGGCAAATTCCATCTAAAGATTGCAGAAAAAAACTGTAGCGGAAAAGCTGCGATTTTAAAAAGCGCTCGTTTTACCTCTGTGGACTTTCTGTGAATAAACATGATGCGTTTCTGCTTTGGTCTTTTCCGCAGCATTTTTTAGCCGCAACTCACTACGTGGAGCCTTGGTCTTGAAGGTTTTTTTTCTAGTTTGTATTTTCACTGCCATGAGTCACTACATCTAGCCTAAAGCATCACCTTCAGAAGGAAATCTTAACCTTAGAAAGTCATATAGAAATTTCACCTATACACTGGAAAGCAATCATATACAGTATATCTACATCAAAGTGTAACATATATGGTACTCCCCCATAGAGCTAATAGTCCGAAACCTGCTTTGTATGGTCCTAGATTACTTGTGACAGGTGTCAAATGGTCATTTATTCACTTTCACTGCTTTTCATTGGACAGGCATTTACAACAATCAGATTATTCCTGAAATGAATTGCTGAGCCTGTGGAAGCCGTAGAACAATGAGGCAGAACTCTCCATGACAAATAGTACAAACACCATGTTCCAGAACGGCATATGACAAGATGTAATCCCAAAAATTCAACAACCAAAAAAAACAAACTAACGTTGAGAAGGGAATCCAGAGAGCTAGAGCGAGGACAGTGTGGAGAGAGCCTCCTGCAGCAATGCCTTTACCAAGGCGTAGGTCATCTATTTTGGGGCAACAGCCCCCTTTGTCTTCTGCTGAGTGTTCTGGGGTTACCAATCGTAGGGTCAGCATTGGAAGTGCAAGTAACCTTCCCAGGCCACCAGGTGTGTATGTAGGAAGCGTCCCAACCGGAGGTGTAAGTAGCCTTGGCACTCGGGTATCTCGACGAGCCCTGGGCATCAGCAGTGTTTTTATGCAGGGACTTCGCAGTTCTGGCCCACCAGTTCCTTTTACCCAAAACTTGGAGAGAGGAAGAGCCCCCACATTTGAATCTTTGAATGGCTGCTTGGTGGAGTACATAGATAAAGTGAGAGCCTTAGAACAGGTGAACCGCGAGTTGGAAGAACACATCAGGGTTTATCTGGACAAAAAAGCATCAACTGTAAGCAGTTGGGGATCGCTCAGGGACAACTGGGAGAATATATACCATCAGGTAAGTGACATCCAGTCTGATTAGTAGTCTGTAAGTAACATTTGCATTTTATTGCATGACATTCTTCTATTGAAGCACAACCATGGTTGCCAGCCTCATATTTTATAGGGGGGGGGTTCTGTTTTTTTGACAGCTGAAATTTTTATGGAAACATTGGAAATCTATAATGAATCTTAAAAATCATATCTGTATTTCAGACCAATATAAGTATATTAGTAGCATGTTCTGTGAACTGTAAAGTGATAATTCAGTCTGAATAACCCACAAAAGCTCCTCCAATATAAAATAAATAAATCACCACTACAGCGATTTTACTGCAGCGGAAATGCTGCCGCAAATAAATGGGTTTAAGGCTGGGGCCTCACATTGCGGAAACGCAGCTTTTTTTGTCGCAGATTTTGTTGAGTTTTTTTGAGCCAAAGTCAGGAGTGGATTGAGTAGAAGGGAAAAGTATAAGAACTTTTTTTTAGAGTACCCATTCCTTTTGTAGCCATTCTTGACTTTGGCTCAAAAAACCGCAACAAAATCTGCAACAAAAGAAGCTGCGTTTCCGCAATGTGGGGGCCTTAGCCTTACAGTGCCTGCAAAGTGAATGGGATTCTGACTAATCCCATCCACACAATGCAGAAAAAAATCTGCTGCGGAAAAGCTGTGTTTTCATACACACCCACGTTTCTGACAATTGAGGCATGCCGATTTTACCAGCGGAAACTCTGGCGTTTTTCCCTATAGGTTTAATAAGGAAAGGAAATCCGCTGAGAAAAACTCAGGAAAAACGCAATGAAAAATGTTGTGGAAAAAAAACGTAATGCTTTTCTGCTGCAGTTTTTTCTGCAGTGTTTTGTAGCTGCATTTCGCTAAATGGGGCCTTAGCTGCACATCAAATTTTATTTTTTTTATATATACTAGAAATAAGTTCTTATTTTATGGACTGTCCAGGAAATCATAGCTGGCAGCCCTGGGGACAGCCCACTCATTGACACATACAACATTTAGCCTTGGGCTATACAGGGATTTGTGATAGTAAATTTTGAGCTGCCAGTCACAGTCGATGATAGAGAATGTTAACACATAGAAATCCAGCAAGTTTGGCTTTCTGCTGAATATTGAGGACATGACAACTTGCCAGTCACAATGTGATTACACTGATGGGTGAGATCCCGTTGTTTCTGACATTATACGGTCAGTGCTCCAGTATTTACCTGGATATCCCACTAATGTTACACAACTGTAGTAAATCTATGCAGGGATGACAGATATATCAGCTTGGGCAAAATGTGACTGAGATGTGACATAGCCTTAAACTTTGATGCCATGCCACCTCTTTATGATGTCTACACAAAAAAAACATACCAACCACATTCCTTTTTGTATGGTGCCCACATCACGTACAGAAAGAACTAGTGACCTGTCGATACAGAAGCTTTCTGCCAAGCCTAAGAGAACACTAGTCAGTGGGGTCCGCTGATATTGGGTGGGTGACTAATATTTTAGTGGTCCGTTGTTCTTGTCCTCCAATGGACCAAAACAACAGACTGGCTACACTAGTGTGAATCTATCATAAGGGACATTTCATTTATAATAGACTTTTCACAATGTTTTAGATTCGATAATTGATTAAATGCACCAACAATCCAAATCCGAGTAAAAATTCATAGAATTTGTCACAAGATGGCAGTAGATGCTCAACATAACTATTATTGAACATCCAGTCTGCTCCATGTGCTCACTTTTTACATTAATGTTGTTTATGAAAATTTCAATTGGTGGTCAGGGATTTTCATAAAGCACCCAAGTACCATACCTCACTTTTTCAATCCCTTCCGGCTCCATTGCTGCCCCTTTTGTGGTCCTGATCTTCTTTGCTTATGTGTCCTTTAGTGATGATGTCATATGATGATGTCATGTATAGCCATGATAGACAATCACCAGCCACAGATTATAAAAAAAAACAAAAAAAAAACTTGGACAAATGCTTTAAAATAAAGCATATTTCTCATGACTACAATAAAAAAGACCAGGATATAAGTCAGTGGATATATAGTGAAACTGCCAAGGGGTATTTGATGAAACGTATATCGTATATTCTCAAGAAGACATGTTACAGCACTTATCATTCCATAATGGTTTATCTTTACTTAGCCAACAGCTGGCCACAATTATCCAGTATGATCAATATGCTTTTGGCAAACTAATTTTGCCATTGGTCAGCCATGAATGATTGTTCGTTCATGGCATTAAGGCCGGGGCTCCATGTTCCGAAAATGCAGTGTTTGGCTGCAGCGGAATCTCTGCAGAAAAAAAGGCAAAATTTTACGCTACCTGGATGGGGTTCTGGCTAATCTCATCCACACATGGTATAAAAAAAAAATCTGTAGTGGCAGCAACACGGTGGCTCAGTGGTTAGTATTGCAGCACTGGAGTCATGGGTTCAAATCCTTCCAGGAGCAACATCTGCAAGGAGTTTGTATGTTCTCCCCGTGTTTCTGAGGATTTCCGCCCATACTCCAAAAACCTATTAATAGGGAAAAATGTACATTGTGAGCCCCATATAAAGCTCACAATATACATGTAAAAAAAAATCGCAGCATGTCAATTATACCTACGGAAGTGCTGGCATTTTCCATATAGAATGTCACAGGAAGTGAGAATAAAATATACCTTTTAATTAAATAGCCTAGACCGATATAGCAAATGTAAAAACAACTATAGCTGCGCTTAATGGTGACACAATGTGAACAAAGAAACTAGGTGTAAGGACTAGAGATGAGCAAGTAGTGAAATATGCGAGATTCGATATTCATTTCGAGTAGAGCCTCAATACTCGACTACTCGGTCGAATATCGAATCCCATTATAGTCTATGGGAAAAAATGCTTGTTTCAGGGGAAACCGCTATTCGACTAAAAGAGAGTCACCAAGTCCACGAGTAGCAGGAGGAGAGTGTTTAGGAGGAGCCAAGTGCAGTTGAGGAGTGTTGAGGAGGAGCGCTGTGCAGTTAAAGTGCATGGACCCCATAGACTATAACGGGGTCTGTGTGCTTGAAGTGCACTGCCCGCACAAATGACTCCTTCCAGATGGGATGCAAGCGCTAATGTGAACTGGCCCTAAAAGCAAAGTGGAAGGAGTAGAACACGGCATGGGGAGAATGATAGACCCGCAGGATAGTATTGCAGCATCCCTCCTGCAGAACCAGTGTTGATTGACTGAATGCTATACATTGTATAGCATTCGGCCAATCACGGCTGGTTCTGAAGCAGGCTCATCTTTGCTAGTTGGGAGAGCTGACAGCTTGCGGTTATGCGCGAGCTGACTTTTTCTCATAGGAATGCATTGACCAGCATTGATTGGCCGAATGCTATACAGTGTACAGCATTCGGCCAATCAACACTGGTTCTGCCGGAGGCTCGTCTGTGACGAGGCGGAATCTAAGATCGGACCACAATGAAGACTGCTGTGGTCCGACATAGTACTTGCAAATGTATTTGGTATTCTGTTAGGTCCCCATGTGGACTCCCCGAATGGATTACCAAACGCAGATGTGAACAAAGGGTAAGCCATCACCCTTTGAGCATAGAATTTTGTTTGGTGTTCAACCACATTGCTAATTTCATTAACATGAGAGTGGTGGTCTGATCTCCACTATCTAGTAGTAATAGCTTTGGTGTTATGAGTACATGGGCAGTAATAGAAATAGCTTCTCTTGGTTTTTGCCATTGATGATGGGATATTTTGTTCTTAATGTCTGATTATGAGGTCTGAGGTCTGTTATATTGTAGTAAAATAATGTCTTTGGACTTACTTAGTAGAAAATGTACTTAGAAAAAGTAATGTAACATTTCTGAGCTGCGGTTTTGTACATCGCAGTATGTCAATTACACCTACAGAAACGCCGCTATAATTGTTACTTAATCCATATTGTTCGGTTAGGTATGTGAATTTTAGTTCACCACTCCGTTAAGTGAAAAAGAGTAAGAATTCCTTTAGATTTCCATGGAGAGAAATCCAAATCAATTCTAAAGTATCCAAAAAGCTCTAGTGAAATGAATTGTGGTGGGATTAATGTATCATTCTCTAAGTTCTTTCTATATCAACAGCTTATATGGTATATAGGTAACTACACGGAAATGATGAATTTTTTTCATACCCAATTGTTACCCATATAACTTGTATAGTGAAAATCCATTATCTTAATAACATTAATTATTGTTAATTACATCTGAGTGAGACGGATCTAAGATCTGAAAGTTATCAATTCCTAGTGACACTGTAATAGTACAATCTATTCTGCGTTTTAGGGTACGGTTCTAGAGGAGGTACAGTACAGACCAAAAGTTTGGACACACCTTCTCATTCAAAGAGTTTTTTTTGTATTTTTATGACTATGAAAATTGTAGATTCACACTGAAGGCATCAAAACTATGAATTATCACATGTGGAATTATATACTTAACAAAAAAGTGTGAAACAACTGAAAATCTGTCTTATAGTCTCGGTTCTTCAAAGTAGCCACCTTTTGCTTTGATTCCTGCTTTGCACACTCTAGGCATTCTCTTGATGAGTTTCAAGAGGTAGTCACCTGAAATGCTTAGCTCTAGAGATGAGCGAGTACTATTCGAAACGGCTGTTTTGAAAAGCACGCACCCATAGGAATGAATGGAAGCGGCCAGCACACAGAGTTTGCCGGCAACCAGCCGCTTAACCCCCTGCATGCCAGCTACGTCCATTCATTCCTATGGGTGCGTGCCATTCAAAACAGCCATTTCGAATAGTACTCGCTCATCTCTAGTGCTAAGCATCACTGGGAACTCCTTCAAGACTGTTGGAAGACCATTTCAGGTGACTACCTCTTGAAGCTCATCAAGAGAATGCCAAGAGTGTGCAAAGCAGGAATCAAAGCAAAAGGTGGCTACTTTGAAGAACCGAGAATATAAGACATATTTTCAGTTGTTTCACACTTTTTTGTTAAGTACATAATTCCACATGTGATAATTCATAGTTTTGATGCCTTCAGTGTGAATCTATAATTTTTATAGTCATGAAAATACAGAAAACTCTTTGATTGAAAGGTGTGTCCAAACTTTTGGTCTGTACTGCATATAGAATTACAAGTCACCTGTTTTTTTTATACCAATGTCGCTGGGTTCACACCAGCGTTCGGTGTCCGTATTAGGTTTCCATCTTCTGCTGGCAGAAGACGGAAAGCTGTCATGCCGAGTCCGGCCGTGAATGCCGGTGAGCGTTTTGAGCTCTCTGCGGCGAAACCGTTTTTTTTAAACCGGACACAGAGTACTGAATGTCTGGCTCTGTGTCCGGTTAAAAGAAAAACGGTTTCGCCGCGGAGAACATAAAACGCTAACCGGCGCTCACGGCTGGAGACTTTGAAAGATGCCGGCAGGTTTTCGTCTCCTGCCCTGTTTTGTGCAGGAAATGGAAACCTGCAGAATGGAGTCCCGGGCGCAGATGTGAATGAGCCCTGAATTGTATATATTTTGTAATGATACGTCTGACAATATCTGTCATCTGATTATGTGATTTCTCTCTATTTAATATATTTGAAGTATTTTTTATCAATGAAAGATACAATTGACCATTTATTGTTACATGTACAATTTGCTGGTGTCAAAGAACGGCATATATGAATTTTTCATGTTCCCTTTTTAAATGTCTTGCACCCCACTTCTATACAAGTGGATATCACGTGCGAATTACACAAGCTTACAATCTATGGGATTCACGCTGAGCCCTGACACATGAAACTGGATATGTATATTCATATATCAGTGTTCAGTGTGCTTCACATTTTTTCGGGGTTTTTTTTACTGAAGGGAAAAACTGATGCCATCCAAGTGCATTCACATCTATGGGGGCTTCAAATGCATTACTTTCCAATGGCACGGATGATTATAGAACAGGTCCTACTGTTCCATGTCATTGGAACAGAATGGATTGGAAGCCGCCATAGATTGGAGTGCATAATAGAATACATTCTGCTACAAACTTGGCCCCACCCTCGGTTGTGTGTATGGGTCTATATGGTAGTGTGCATTTATGTGTATGTGAGAAAATGATCCATACATTTCAGGAAATGAGCCTGGAGTTTTGCATCTGGACTCACAAACCCTCACACGGACCCATAATAGTACACAGTATAAGACCATAGAAAAAAAAACTATGGTTGTGTGCATGTAGCCTAAGACTGAGATCACACATTGCAGAAAAGCAGCATTTTTTTGCAGATTTTTCTATAATTTTCTGAGCCAAACCTAGCAGCAGATTTAGAAGGTAGAAGTATAAGGGTTTCCTTTATATTTCCTATTTCTTTTGAAGAAATTGTATTTGCTCAAAAATAAGCCAAAAAACCCCACACAAGTCAAAAAACTGAAGGATCTCTGAAGACTGAACACTGATGGCTGTGTCTTTTTTTCACTGATCCGTTGACATGCTGAGATTTTCTCCGCACAGATTGGCAGTGAAAACAAGTGACATAAATATACTTGCAGTATGCACCATATTATTTGTGTCACATGTGGCGATACCTCTACTAGCAAAAATCAGACGGTAGAATTAAAGATTTTCTGATTCCCAATATCCTACTTACTAAAGGCATTGTGTGAAGACCTCTGTCCCCATTATGGTTATATCATGCATGACATGAAAATATGACTGACTGCCAAATCGTCCACATTTGAATAAACTCTTACAATTCTAGTTTAGTTCTTCTCTAGTCTTACTTTATTTGCTCTTTTTGGCCGGAAACGCCGCGATTTGGCTGCAGCGGAAACGCCGTGAGATAAATTGCAGCATTTTACAGTATCTGCTAAGTGGATGGGATTCATGCGAATCCCATGCCCACTTTGCGTTTCAAACCATAGCACGAACACTCTGCAATTTACAAAATCGGCGCGGTTTTGGAAATCGTAGCATGACAATTGTATCTACGGAAGATTTAATGGTAGCAGAAAGTCTACTGAGGAAAACTCCGTGAACTATCTGTTCAAAGTGCTGTGGAAAGAACCGCGATGCATTCCCTCCATGGGTTTTCCCATAGCACTTTAGCGCTGCGTATCGTCCCGTGGGGCCTTAGCCTTTAAGAGGCTTAGGCTTTTCTTTGCACAGATCTTACACCATAGAAAGGATATATTACTGCTTCTTATAGAATTTTTTCACATTTCAGACTGGGGCGGAGATTTTTTTTTTAACGCAATGTATTCAGAAAAATATGTATTTTTTTTACTTTTAAATATATAAAGTTATCAGAAATCATAAAATGACCCGAATACTTAATTTATTTTGCATGATTGCCTAATTTTACAGGTGGGAGATGCTGTTTTGGAGAATGCTCGGCTTATGCTGCAGACAGAGAACATACAAGCATGTGCAGAAGATTTTAAAGAAAGGTATTTGTATGTCTATCAAACATGTAAAACCCAATGATATTTTATATTGCTGTTGTTGACAGGTCCCACTCATAGTAAATGATGCCTCTATGAGAGCCAGTGGGCAGGACATTTAGGGACCTGGACACTATTGGTGGAAATAAAACACCACCATATCGTACCCAAATAATTACTGAATGGTGATGCCAAGCGAACCGTAGATTCATTAAGACCTGGACTATAGTCTAAAACATTACCCATTCATGCTTGTGGACATGTAGACATGTAAAAATGAACCAATAATAGCATAAACTGGGGTGCAGTCTTGGGCTAAGGCCCCACATTCCGGAAATGCAGCTTTTTTTGTTGCAGATTTTGTTGCGATTTTTTGAGCCACTCAGAAGAGGATTGAGCAGAAGGGAAAAGTATAAAAGCTTACTAGATATTTCCCATTCCTTTTGAAGCCATTCTTGCCTTTGGCTAAAAAAAAAAAAATCAGCAAGATCTGCAGCAAAAAAAGCTGCATTTCTGCAACATGGAGTCTCAGCCTTATGTTGGTTTTCTATATACTGCTTCCTAATAACCATATATCCTCCAGATACACAGTGATAGATAATACTTACAGCTTCCATATAATTTGTCTTTCCAATGATCTATGGGGTTGGTGTAGAGTTGTAACATCCCTAGTGGTCTTAGCAATTAAGAGGATAATGGTAATAATAACCCTATGGTCTATGGAAGTGAATGAATTAATCCCTTGTGATAGGGAAATTGAAGGCTTAATGGAAACCTACCTGCTGGTCTAGAATAGTACAAAAGTTTATGCTCACTAGTTATTTGGTGTGGGACTGAGGCCCAAGTTGCGCAAACACAGCTTCTTTTGTTGCAGATTTTGTTGTGTTTTTTTGAGCCAAAGCCAAGAATGGATTGAGCAGACGGGAGAAGTATAAAACTTCCTATATATTCTCTATTCCCTCTGTAAACATTTTTGGTTTTGGCTCAAAAAAAACCGCAGCAAAATCTGTAACAAAAAAAGCTGTGTTTTTACAATGTGGGGCCTCAGCCTTACATACTTTTTCTTATCCTCACTGAACATACTGGATATGGAAAGGAAGTCATTGCTAATTTTATTAATATTAATTGATCAGATTCATTCCATGAACCTTGTTTGTAGTTAAAGGTTTAGTACACATTCACAATCGACCTTTGTACCTACACACACACCTTGTGTTACACATAATTCTGAAAGACATACACTCATGAGAAAAACAATTCTATATCTTTGTGTATAAGCACATAATAAGAAAACATCTGGTCCTTAAAAATTTTTAAATTAGGCAAATAAACCTCAGATGAAAAACAACACAGAAACACAAACTCCACTGTTACTATAGTTATTCAACAAAAAAACAAAAAAAAAGAAAAAACCATGTGTGATAAACCAAGTCCACCCCATGAATCAAAATCTTGTAGATACACCTTTAGCAGCAAAAACTTAAAGGGATTCTACCATTAAAATCTAATTTTTTGTCCCTAACACGTAAGCATAGCCTTAAGAAAGGCTATTCGTCTCCTACCTTTAGATGTCTGCGTCCACGCCGCCATTCTGTAGAAATCCTGGTTTTCGCAGGTATGCAAATGAGTCCTCTCGCAGCACTGGGGGCAGGCCCCAGCGCTCAAACAGCACTGGGGGCATCCCCAGTGCTGCAAGAGAACTCTCCAGTGCTGCCTCCATCTTCTTCAGGAATGGGTCTTTTTCACGTCTTCTTCCAGCGGTGGCTTCAAATTTCTAGGCCTCAGGCAGCCAACTGTGCATGCATGTTGCATGTTTGCCTGTTGTCAAACGCTTTTTCAAGCCTAGTATGCCTAGTACGCCGTCTACTGATTGGTGAGTGCCCACCCATATCTCTCTTTATTTTTTTATATCTGCAAACTGTTGTTCTAAGGGTTGTGAGCACCACCGTTCATCAGAAGTGTTTCCGATCCACAAGGACTTATCACTAATCAGTGGATTACTATTTTTGCCTACATTATTGGAGCGAGCAGAGCCGTCTACTTTCGTCCTTTGTTTCTTGCCAATTTTATTTATCATGTGTTGTTCATCTTAAGCTGTATCTAGCTATTCTTAAGAGCTTATAAGGACTACTTTTTTTTTTTATTATACATTATATTATATAAAACCCAACAATTGAAAGAGAATGGACTTTGCGTTTCTCATGACATTCAATGGAAGGTCCAAAGGATCAATCTATGGAAATTGTATTTGTTGTCTTTTGTCATGGCCTTTTAATGTCAACATTACTGATCTGGGGCAGTTAAGTATTTAGACTGGGTTCAGACGGAGTTTTTTGGACCAGATTTTGAGGCGGAGGCCACCTCAGAATCCGGTCCAAAAAATGGCTAGCCGCGACTGGATGCCAGTGCAGTGCATACAGTGCACCGGCATCCAGTAGCGGCATTCCACTCCGGCTTAGGCCCAACTGAATGGGCCTAGTCGGGAGGGAGTGTCGCGAGGCGGACGTCCACGGCTGATTCAGCCACAGCATTCGCCTGTAGAAAAGGCATGTCACTTCTTTTTTCTATGAGCGGAAACAAACTGCTGGCGGAAAAAGGAAATGACCAGATCCCATTGATTTCAATGGGATGCGGTTTTTTGAGCCGGATTCTGACGCGGATTCCGCATCAAAATCCGGCGCAAAAAACCCTGTGTGAATCCGGCCTTAAGGTTTCATACTTGGTGTCTAGTAGTTTGCACACTTGTCTGGGCTCCACCATCCCTCTCTTCCTCCCTGTGATGGTCTGCAACTTCTTCATCCTACAGAGATCAGTACAGGCAAAGAATAGATGAGAAACAGAAGTATACAGTAAATGTATCTTATTCTAACATAAAATGCAGCTGCAACTTTTTTTCTATTAACTAAGAATAACAGTGGAATGTATAATGATATGGTGGTGTAATAGGCCTGGCAACGTACATGAACCTCAAATTACTTAATCCTGAAATTATCTGATCTCATGGAGTCACTAATTAAATGAACTTGTCAGCCAGCAATTGTTTTAATAATGGAACAACCATAAAGAAATGCTAAGGAAACTGTCCTGCGTACAATAATCTGAATAAGCACCAATAGAAAGCTGAAATTGTAACACAGACATTAAAGAGGATCCCTAACTTAATTAAAGGGAATGTATCACCTATATTTGTTTATAAAAAAAAAAAAAACAGATAGTGAAACATATTACTTGTTTCAAATATGTTTTTATTTTCTGATTTTAGATGGTTTTATTCAATTTTTTATACAGGTTTATAGGGGGGTAACCATCTTGTCTGTACTGCTAACAGCATTTAGGCTGAGCCCTGACATGGAAATGCAGCTGCTTTTGTTGCAAATTTTGCTGCGTTTTTCTTTTTTATCCAAAGCCAAAATTGGTTACAATAGGAATGAGAAATATAGAAAGTGCTTATACTTCTACTTTACAGTACCAGCTGTCAGGGTCTGGGGTTGCTAGGTGGGGTGGCATAGACACACAAGTCCAGTTTCTTTAGTCCAAAACAAAGGCAGAGTTTTATTTTCACTCAAAAATATAGTGCAGCAACAAAAGGAAACAATACAAAAATAAATACCTGCCCGGCTAGGCTCTAACTAAACATAGAATAGGTTACCTCACCTAGAATAACAGAAATCCAAAAGCCAGTAGAATGACTCAGGACACAGCTCCAAAAATACGACCTGTTTCTTTGGCTCTCCAGCCAAGCTCTGTCCCAAAGTCTGCTGCTGGAGCTGGCTTCTTAAGATCCCTTGACGAGGAGACTCTCTGCAACTGAGTCACTGCTGGAACATCCCCAAAGTGTGGACTGGAGGGAGGTGGAATGACAGGTCCCACTACCAACCTACCTGCCATTCCTAAAAATCCAGCCCAATATGCTCAGCAGATGAAAGTTGTCTGCTGAGAACAAACATTCCTTCTGGAGTTTTCTCATCTCACCCAGCTTAGTAGTCTGGGTGAGATGTACACCCCCTCCATTACCTGGCCAGCCATCGGCTTATACAGCATAGTGAATGAGATTCTGGCTAATTGGATCCACACACTGTGAAAAAGAAAACCCGCTAGGTGTTAATTTTACTTGCAGAAACTCCTGAGTTTTTTATAGATTTATTAGGGGAAGAAAAATCACAAAGAAAAACACGGCAAAAACCCAAAGAATCCCATCCATCTATTGCAGAAAAATAGGCACAGCAGAAATCCTGCTATTTCCAAAACCATTGTTTTTTGGCATTTTCTTTATCGGTATAATTGAAGAAGAAAGTCTGCAAAGGAAAATTCTGCGGGCTTTCTGTTTAAAGTGTTGCAGTAAAAACTGTGATGCGTTTCCTGCAGCAATTTTTTGCTGTGGCCCGAGGTTTAAAGGGAGAGTTTGCTAGCCTGCCATGTGATATGGGAAGAGGCCATTGTGAAGGGGGACGGGGATAGAAAGTGAGCTGAGTTATCAGTATACAGATAATATCTGTCATTATAATACTATGCTAATAATGAGGTGAATGCTTCAAGCTAAGGCCCCACATTACAGAAACGCAGCTTTTTTGGTTGCAGATTTTTGAGCCAAAGTCAGGAGTGGATTGAGCAAAATGTACAAGTATAAATACTTCATATGCATTTCCCATTCTTTTTTAAACCATTCTTGACTTTGGCTCAAAAAAAGCAACAAAATCTGCAACAAAAGCTGCATTTCCGAAACGTGGGGCCCTAGCCTCAAAGCCATTTCCTACAAAATAAGAAGTATCAGCCTATTATTATGCCAAAGGTGTAGCAAGAAACACATTGATTGCCTCTTGTATGCATCAGCCTTATTACATAAACTAAATGGGGATGAAGGCTCTCTACTGTGATCTTTCCCCCCCCCCCCATTCAGATGCATGGATTATTGGCATCACTGTCCTGGTTATAGGGGGCGCTGTACTGCTGGTCATTGCCATCTCTTAACCTGCTTAAAGTATGCAATCAGCCAACCAGCAAGTGTTTATTGGTTGGTCAGCTGATAGACACCACCTTTAGATCATCTAACAGGGACTTTAGTGGACTGGGGGAAAACTTAAGGACATTCCAATTTTTAAAAATATAGATACTGATATGAAAAATAAAAAAAATCTTGCAAAAAGTTTTTGCATAAAAACAAGGTCATTTTCTGATCACACATTCCCTTTATAAAAAGATGGACACTGTATATATTGTGTACAAAAGAGTGGGTGACTTACAAATAGCGAGTGTTCTCTAGTACTGATGCACTGCCCACATCCAGATCTTCTCCAAGTACATTCTGACCTCTCCCAATCTGAAAATGGCTGCTAATGGAAGAATATCTGATGCAACTCTTTCTAGTCTTTCCATTATAATGCACTGCAGCTGTGTTTCTAGATGCTCAACTACAGATGGAAGCCCGGTGTAGCACTTATATCTGCACTCGCAAAGTAGGAAACTAATATGCATGTGGTGTGTTAGATCAGCAGACGCCGACGGACAGGGATGCATTACATGCCCCTACACAATCAGCAATTTTTAAGATATCCTTGATATTGAATGAATGAATGAATGAATGAATGAATGAATGAATGAATGAATGAATGAATATATATATAAATTTATAAATATATAAATTTAATAATAAAAAGAGATAAAACCTCACTATAATAATTTTTTACATAGTTTTTTCTTTCCCTGAATATGTATCTATCTATATATATGTATAAAACTCAAATTCTGTAGTAGTCTGCTCTATACAAATCCACAGTTCTTGCCCGATTTGGGCGAAATTTGGCACGCCTCCTCTCCACCCACAGGAGCAGAATACTGCGCACGTTACATCTTGTTAGTGCCTCCCCCCCACCCCATCGTATGATTGGGGCCCCCGAAGTTAGGCCCTATACATATAATGGGGAAATGTGAAGGTGAAAGTGCTGAGGGGAAAACAACAGTTGTGACTGACAGGGACAGATTGTAGCGATGGCGCCAAAGAGTGGCTGCTAAAGGGGCCGCACCACCACACACAACACACAACACCATATAAACATCACACAGACAGCACACATACACCAACCCACAAGCACAACACCACACAAATACCACAACACACCACACAAACATCAGACCACTCTAGACACACAAAACACAAACAGCACCCTACAAATACCACAACACCACCTCATAAATACCACACACACACATGCATGCAAGCACCACACACACATGCGAACACACTCAGATGGATGCACACGGACGAACATAGCACATGCGTACTCACAAACAACTACTGCACACATGGACACTTGCACTGCGCATGCAGAAACACATGGATCACATGTGCATATACACGCATACATATACACGGACCACACACGCATACAAACAGGTGGATCAGACATACACATACAAATGCACGGACCACATACGCACATGCACACACACATACATACACATGGATCACACGCGTGCACACACATACACGCCATACACTGACAAAACACATCTAGTAATATATAGAAAAATCTTTTTGTATTTCAGTACATTATATGCTTAGAAAATCTATATTACACATACAACATATTGTCATATAGACATCCCTCTATAAACCAAAATATTATGTAGGCACAATACAAATACTATTGCAGTCTGGTATAAGAAAAAAAACCTCTGCTGAAACTAATAGAGCTTATGGCTCAGTTACTGGAATAATATCCTTGCTGAACCAAACTAACATCCTTGGGTTCAATTCCCATCTAACACCATAAAAATAAATAAAGTTAAACTTTAAATTGATGGAGGATGTCACAGCAATCTCCTCATTAATATTCTGCACTGAGGTGATGTCAACCGGGTGAAATAGACTATTCATTGGGAGAGGAGGCCTCAATCCTAGGTTAGTGGACATGTCTAGACCTTGACAGTCTTAGGGTGCATTCACACTACGTTTCCTGAAGCTTATTCTGAACGTAAAACACGTTCAGAATAAGCGGCGTATAAAGCAGCTCAATTCATTTCTATGGGAGCCGGCATACGAGCACTCCCCATAGAAATGAATGGGCTGCTTCTTTCACTGCGAGCAGTCCCATTGAAGTGAATGGGAAGTGCCGGCATATACGGCAAGCTCTGCTCATGCCGAGCCGTACACGCCGGCACTTCCCATTCACTTCAATGGGACTGCTCGCAGTGAAAGAAGCAGCCCATTCATTTCTATGGGGAGTGCTCGTATGCCGGCTCCCATAGAAATGAATGGAGCTGCTTTATACGCCGCTTATTCTGAACGTGTTTTACGTTCAGAATAAGCTTCAGGAAACGTAGTGTGAATGCACCCTTAGGGTCTAAACAATCATTCGTGCGGGCAGTGTTCTGCAAGCACACAGACTCCGTTATAGTCCATGGGGTCCATGTGCTTTAACTGCACAGCACTTGCAGTTGCGCTTGTATTCCGTCCGGGAGGGTCCTCATGCGGACCCCTTCTGAATGGAACACATAAGCTAGTGTGAACCAGGCATAACTCTGGATAGTGATTTCAGTGGCAATGAAATGTTAGCAATGTGGCCAGTGACTTATTGCCATGGTCAAGATGCCACATTATCATTGGCTAAATGTAAGAAAACAGTAAGCCTACATCCACACAAACATTGAATCCATTCACATGAACGTTCTTTTGAGGGTGTGCTTTAACTCATTATCCTATTTTTACGCATTTTCATGGATCCCTCAATAGATTAAATTCTATGAGGATCCATAAAAAGATGATAACTCTCAGATGCAAAATGGCCATGAAAAATGTCTACTTTGTCAAGACTGTTTTAACCATCGTTCATGTGTATGAAAGCTTATTGATATGTGAGCAGGAAAACAATAGCAGGAAATCAGAAGGAAAAAAAAATTCTTGTAAATTTCTAAATAAATAGATAAACAATATTAGAACATTTTACTAAGTTTTTTGGACTTGAAACCCCTAAAGCTTCATAGTTTATTCTCTATAGTTCCATTAAACACGATACCATCATCTTTTTTTACCTTTCCATATATTTACTCATGAATGTGGTCTTGTCCTGCGAGTTTGTTGATGTATAAAAACACACCTATAACAGTATAGTGTATTCACACTCATGGGAATGTAACAAAAATCATTATATTGAATCAGAGGCTCCTTGTACTGGAGAACAAGGAAAGTTTTCTCTTGCATAAAAGTGCCAGAAATTCCCAGCAGGAATTCAGCAGGTAATCCACTACTAGTTCATGAAAACACATTCATTTCTACACTGAGTTACTTCTTCGTTTTTCATTTGTGGTATAAAACACAGATATTCTTTTTGACTAAACTTTTAAAAAATCTTAATATGTAAAATTAATAGTGCATATATAGGAGTGTTTCAGGGGCGGTTTAGGGGTGGTGATGTCTGATGTTACATAGCTTATCCATTGCAATCTAACCCTTGTGTATAGTGATGTGAGAATGTAGCTCTCTATAGTCCTGGTTCCACAATGTGATAACATCCATACAATGTATATTAGTGATATTGTAGCTGCATTTTTTACTTTTACTGTAATTTAAAGGTTGTAAATAGTTCATTTTCTGTGTAGTAAATTAGCAATAATTGTTTTTCTACACACAGATGAAAAAGATATAACCTTTATTTGTACATGTGCATGATAACGGGTTGCTGCTTATTTATAGTTTAAGGCTAAGGGTGCATTCACACTAAGTATACGCTGAGCTCATTCTGAACGTAAAACACATTCAGAATCAGCGCGTACAAAGCAGATCCCATTCATTTCAATGGGTGCCGGCATACGCGTGTATCACATTGAAACCAATAGGGAAAAAAGCAGCCCATTCACTTCTATGGTGAGCGCACGTATGCCGGCTCCCATTGAAATGAATGGGATCTGCTTTGTACACGCTGATTCTGAACGTGTTTTGCGTTCAGAATCAGCTCAGCGTATACTTAGTGTGAATGCACCCTAAGGCCACACGGGCTGGAAACGCAGCGCTAAAGCACTGCGGGAACAACTGCGGCGTGAATGCATTGTGGTTCTTCCCAAAGCGCTTTGAACAGAAAGTTCACGGAGTTTTCCTCCACAGACTTTCTGTTACAATTATATCTATGGGGAAGCCACCAATGTTTCCGTAGATATAATTGACACGGTGAGATTTTCAAAACCGCAACGGTCTTGGAAATCGCAGCGCGTCTGTGCTGCGATTTTTTCCACAAAATACTGTAAAACTCCATGATTTTTCGGCGTTTCTGTTGTAGGCAAATCGCAGTGTTTCCGGCCCATGGGGCCTCGGCCTTATTTTCACACGGAGTAAATGCGCGTGTATTCTGGCAAAATACACACGTAAAGATAAGACTCCCATTGACTTCAATGACATTTTTTTAGACATGTAAAAAAACACGTCAAAATACATGTCAAAATACACGTGTAAAATGTCATTAAAGTCAATGGGAGTCTTATTTTTACACGTGTATTTTGCCAAAATACACGCATGTTTACTCCGCTTGAACGGGCCCTAGGCTGGCTTTACATGCCACTCGTAATTCCCAGACTAAACCCAGAATTGCAGCATCATAGTCCCTGCCTCACTGTAGCTCTATTGTCTCCATACCGAAAACATAACTACAGTATGGGGACAGTAGAGCCTGGGGGGAGAGGGAAGGTCTTGTGATGCTTTTCAGACAACCAGAGGATTTATAGTTTATGTCAATCACACATTGTAAAGGTAAGCAGGGTCTTGAGGCAATGTTGAGCTCCCTGTTGGTTGTTTTTCCATTTCTTTTACCATGAACACTAAATGAAGTATTGATTTTCCAATATAACAATGCTTTTTAATTTGCAGATATGAGAATGAACAACCTTTCAGAAAAGCCGTGGAAGAAGAGATACGTTCATTGTATAAAGTTATTGATGATGCAAACTTGACAAAAATGGATTTGGAAAGTCAGATAGAAAGCATGAAAGAGGAGCATGCCTTACTGTCCAAAAATCATGAGGAGGTAAAATAATACAAGGCCTCACTTTAGAACAACAAGAATTTCACACAGAGTATATGACAATACACAGAACGGTTCTTCATGGAATAATCTGTCCAATTGATTCAAGCCATAAGACTTGCTGTCACTAGACTAGACTAAGGTGCCTGACACCTCTGTGATATATAGTTACATAGTAGATGAGGTTGGATGAAGACTTCAGTCCATTAAGTCCAACCTATAACCCTACAGTCCCCTACAGTGTTGATCCAGAGGAAGGCAAAAATCCCCGTGAGGCTCATGACAATTTCCCCATTTCAGGGGAAAAAAAATTCTTCCCGACTCCAATCTGGCAGACAGTATAAAAACCCTGGATCAACGTGTCCTTGATGGTCATCTATAGGTACGTTCACATCTGCACCGGAGACTCTGTCGCAAAGTCTGCCAAAAATTGGCAGAGGAAAAGGTCCTGCACAGAGAACTTTTCCTCTACTGGTTTGAGTTTAGAAATGCCAGACACCTGATGGATCCCATTATAGTCAATGGGGTCCTTTGGGCTCGGTATGTAACCGCTTTTTTAGCGGTCTGCTGCCAGTGTGAACCTAGTGTAAGTCAATATCCTACTGACATGAGTTTACCAATGTTTGACTTATATTAGAAAATTTGCCCACAAAAACAGAAGATAGAATTAACAACATATATTTTCATAAATAGATATAATCTACTGTACATACAAATGCTAGTAACTTTATAAATCCATTGCTTTGCATACCATATGCTAATCTAGAACTGTCCTTAGACACCTTCACATTTCTGCTGCTTGTCAACAGACACAGAACTTGTCAACTGGCACAGACCTAATAGTTTAGCTGAGTTCTTATAAAGCGTTGAGCTGATAAATTACTCCTTTGTGTTACTCCTAGTATGGAGATCACATCTTAGCTTAGCTCCCTGGCCCTGTCACCCAAAGAAGGGAGGAGGAGGGCGTATTATAGCAGTTATCGCAATGGAGCTCCAGACTCGCATTTGCATATTGTGAAATAAATTAATATCTCAGTAATGGAGGCATAAGTATTCATGAGGAGAAAGGCATTGCATTCAGGTGTGTCTGACCTATCTGTGTTACTGGTTTAATATACTGCACTCTGATGATAAACTCCCTTTATTGGGTATAATTAACATAATAATTTGCCATTACCAACATTAAAGGGGTTGTCCAGGCGAAGGAGGGTGAAAAAAAAAAAAAAATACTCACCTGTCTCCAGTGCTCTGGTGACTACCCAGCGCAATCTGGTCCTGCTGCTCTGCTGTCTTCTTTTGTGGAAGTCCTCGCCGGATGTGACGTCCAGGGGCCCTTCCACTGAGGCCACTGATTGCCAATCAGCATCCTAAGGAAGGGACCCAGGGACATCACAGGTAGTGACATTCCCAGGTCCCTTCCTTAAGCCACTTGGACCGCAGATTGGCCTCGGCGGTCATGTGCATCAGGGATTTCCACGAGAAGAAAACAATGAAGTTGCAGGACTAACTGCGCTGGGATACTCTGGAGCATCGGGGACAGGTGAATGGGTTTTTTTTTATTTTTTTTTTCACCTCCCCCAGCCTAATTAAAAAAAAAAAAATCAATTCTGGAGAACCTCTTTAAGTTAGCCATAGAGTCCCTCTAGTCAAGGAAAAATGGTTCACATGAAAGGGTAAATCTTGGGAGCAGTTTAATATGTCAATGTTTATGATAGCATTCTGAAATTAAGCAACTTTTCAGGATGTAAAGATGCTATACAAACAGCTGGCAGGATCTCAGCTTGAAGAAGTAGATACTCCTATTGGCACCGGACTTGATGATATTTTGGAGACTATTAGGATTCACTGGGAGAAAGACATTGAGAAGAACAGAGCGGAATCTGGTGCCCTTCTTCAAGCTAAAGTAAGTACCCTATCATTACTTTTATGCGTTGTGCAGTTTATATCTAAGTTGCTGTTACTCTGTTTCCCTGTAAAAAAAATGACAATCTCAGGCCAGAGTAAGTATAGGAAATCCAATTTACTGAACATGACTAAAGGTACAACACACCATGAGCGTAAGTTCAGACGGGGTTTTTTGGACTGGAACCTGAAGAGGAGGCCGCTTCAGGCTCTGGTCCAAAAGATGGGTAGCCGCGACTGAATTCCGGTGCACTGCACTCCTCTCCGGATTAGGATCCGATGATGGGCCTGGTCGGGAGGAGGGAGTGTCTTCAGGCCGAATCGCGAGGCAACTCGGCCTGAGAAAAGAACATCTCGCTTCTGATACCTGAGTGGCTCCCATTGATTTCAATGGGAGCCGTCTTTTTGGTCAGGATTTTGAGGCGAATACTCAGATGTCGTACAAACTCATCTTGGTTTCAATTACACACAAGATGGTGCTATTATTTACATGTTGCAAGATTTAAGTGAACAATCTGTAGCAAAGTACTATGATACAACTTTCCATCTCTCACTCTTGTTTACTTCACAATAGTTTCACCTATTAACTATTATTTTACACAGGCCCTACTATTTCTACACCTCTCAAGTTAGGTTCACATCTGTGTCCTGTCTCCGCCCGGGGATAATGTTCCCCATTCCGCTTCGAAAAATGTGGAGAGAAAAGCGCTGCAAGCAGCATTTTTCACCCTTCTCAGGTGGAAACCCGGCGGACCCTTTATAGTCTGTGGGTTTCCGAAGGTAACCGCTTTTTTAAGTGGATGAGGTTTCCGGTCAGGGAAGGGGTTTCCAAGTGGCTTCCCTGAACGGAAACCCGAACACAGATGTGAACCAGGCCTAAGTGACAAGTCTGCTCAGTTCTGCAATATTTGGCAACTAAACTAAATAGGCCATGCCTAGGGCCCCTAAGCAACCAGACTTCTGCTATAGTTGCAATCTAGTTCAAGAGTTGCCATGCTGGATATCAAAGCCCAGACTAGTCCCAGCTACAGCTTCTCCGAGTTCAAACCCGGCAACATTTTCCAAACTAAGCCCTCCTCAGGCTGATGTTGTACTTCCAGCTACAACAGACTAATTTGTCCCAGAATAGCAATGTTCCTTTTCTATATTGCTTGTTCCCCCATGGTTGGCCCACCATGGCCCAATGTCACAAGATATATCTGAGTTAGATCTCAATAGGTTCCCGTGGTGACTCGGTCTTGGTTAAGAAACAACAGAACCACTTCCATTCCCCTTTATACACCAAGTATCCCTCTTTACAGCCTTCCATAGTCTTAAATCACATCTCCAGCCTTCAGTGCACCTTCCTCTGATATAGTTAAGCCTTTTCAAGCCCTGTGTATGCCACACTCCTCTAAGGTAGAATAGGCCCCAGTCTATTACATAGACCATCAGTAGCATATACCTTTTCCATTAGCATGCGCCTCTTTTAGTGCCTTTAGTACTTACATTGCTCCACTGTGAATAAGTCATTCCTACAGCTTGTTATGATGTTGAGGCAGGACAACCAGACCTACCATTTATACAATCTGCAAAGATCTCTATGTATATATGAAATGTCCCCCTAACAGGAATGTTTTATCACAAGTTCAGAGAAATTACAGAGAAATAATAAAACTCTTCATGTAGGAGTAATGTGGGTGGTGTTCCAAGAATTACTCTCAGACACTTAATCTCTAGGGCCTTGAAAATGAAGTTAACTATCACATGGAGCTAATTACTCTGGGACTAAAATAATGTGGAATGTATTATCTAAAGCAGCCAACATCTAACTTATGTATCCTCTACTCAGAATGTATCAACCTTCTTAGTAATAAACATACCCATTATTGTATGGCATGTAAGAAGTTAATTATGTTATTAATAATCACCTCCTTAGACGTGCTCATAGTGAAAAGGGTTCAGGACAGCACGATCCTGCTCCTTTCCGGAGTCTTTGGCAATTTCATTTTGTTGCATTTAGGGTATATTCACATGTCGTTCTCCACTGCTCAGATGACAGCTTTGCTGTATAGACCTGAACAGGGTCAGCAGAGGTCGGTGGAATTAATGACATCTCTATTGTACTGCTGGAGGCCTAGATAAGGCTGTATGGCAAGACTATCTCTATCTGATTAATTGAAGTTGCCATAAAGCACCCCCCCACCCTCCCTTCCCCCTGTAGTACTGCCTACATAGAAATGCATGAAAGAAGTGGGGACTCTAGAGATGCAGAGAGTCCTTGTGAATAAACAGTATACTCTATATGGAATCTTGTTCTCCAGTCATTTATAACAGCTCACCATCACATCTGATCAGCAATCCTAGATCATGAATGTCATTACATCCCTGCTTTACATGTAAAATAATAGACAGTAGGAATATATTTTTAAGACTTTGGTCTCCTTATCTACTGGTCATATGTACATCTGCACATATAGAGCATATGGTTTGCCTGATCTGTTCTCATTTTCAATAGATCACTATAGGGAGGCCAAGTCAGACAACATAACATTAGCATTATTTCTTTTCTGCAGGCTGATATTTAATGAATAACATAAAAATTGAAATTCTGGCAAAATATTTATTTACAAGTTGGGTTTACCCTTAAAATTTGGATTTGATGGGGATTAAAGGTTTGGGTGTTTTTTTGTTTTTTTTTAAAAAAAAGGTCTTTTAGTGCAATTAATGGGTTAGTAAATGCAACTATATACCTTTAGCAGTGTTTTGAATGATCTCTTGGTGTCTCTGGGAGCCCCTGGTATCTCTTGCATTTGTTTACAAGGGTCAGCTTCCTGCTTTGTAACTTCCACACTAACTGCCTCATCTGACTACCCACCTTCATCTCTCCCTCCCTCCTCTCTCCCCCCTCCCTGTCTCTCTAGCTATCCCACCCACTACTAGTCCTTCTCTGCCTACTCATCCCAACCCCAGACCCCATTATATATTATACATTCTTTTCTGATTATGCCGGTGCACTCTATTCTCCCAGCGCTGCTCTGTACTCTGCAGTCGACAATCCACCTCTACTGCACAGGCATGGGAGCTGCACAGTAGATATGGATTATCAGCTGCAGGGACTATAGCATTTGCTGGCAGTCAGAAAAGAGTAAGGAGTCATCCCGCAAGAAGAAGCCTAGAAGGAAGATAGGTAAGTATGATGGAATGGATGGGGAGGGGAGTAGTAATGATATTCTATTTCTGGAACAGGGAAAACCGATCATCACTGGATAACCAGCAAATGTCCTTGTTCACGTGAACACCCCAGGGACATTGGTAAATATACATTTTTGATAAAATTATGTTATTTAGAAAGGAGGAGGGTGTTTATATTAGTGTAGGGATTAGTTTTTATCCCAGACAACCTCTTTAAGGAGTGTGTTCTGCACCCCCACAGTCATCGAACCTTCTTAAATTCTGCAGGAAATGCAAGCAGATGAAATATTTTATATCCTGGTAAAAATCTGAATGGAAGGAAAATAAGTAATCTGTGTGGCAACACGGTGGCTCAGTGGTTAGCACTGCAGCTTTGCAGCGCTGGAGTCAAATCTCACCAGGAACATCTGCAAGGAGTTTGTATGTTCTTCCCGAGTTTGCATGGATTTCCTCCCATTCTACAAAGATATACTGATAGGAAAATAAATGTACATTGTGATCCCTATATGGGGATCTCAATCTACCAAATAAATAATCTGTGAAAAAGACAATAGGGCTAATATTCCAAACCACCAGCACATGTCCTGCAGAAATCAGAGATCTTTTTGGAAATGTTCAAACCCTGAAAATGTGAACACAGAACACCCAGTGTGAGCAATGTCAGGAAGACAGAAAAAGATCAGTAGACAAATCTTCCCTGAAACATCTGGTCAATGCGGCCAGGGCCTGCATTCCTGCGCTCTGGAAACCTTCCACCCATCCCCTCGCAAGGTAGAGGAAATCCTGAGCATAGAGGATCTCACTGCGTGCCTTTGGAACCTCCATGAGTCCTTCATTTCGGCTTGGACACCATGGATCCTTTTCCAGGGTTCGCAGTATTATAGAGACCTTGTGCACTAAGCCATATTGTGTGGATTTTGCCTCCACTGGTGAGGCTAAAGGAACCCCTTTCTTCCCTCACTTCCCTACTCTACTTTGGGACTTCTCCTTCTCCCTTCTTCCTCCTACTGCTTATACATCTACCCCTCACTGTGAATCAATATGGCTGTCCCACACCTTATGGACTTTAATATGGTTTGTATTTTTGGGGAGTTGTCGGGATTGAACAATATAAAAAAAAAATTATTAAAAAAAATCTGTAAAAATTCTATTCATGCCGTTATTTACAGACCTCATTAATATTAATCTTACAATTCTGGTTATCACAGAACTGAAGCGTGTAAAGCCATATACGTCTGATAGAATCTGTATGATACTTAGATTATCTCCCTCTTTTCTGACCACAGCAGTCCGCAGTGATGCCAGCATTGCAAAGCCAAGAGGAAGAAGTTGTGGAGAGTCTGAGAGAAGAGTTTCATGATACAGCTTGCAAAATCCAGAGCCTGCAGGCTGAGACTGAATCCCTAAGGACACTGGTAGGCTTATAGGTCACGAACAAACACATGCAATAACTTCAAACTGCCCCAGATTCAATTGGACCGTCCTGGGTTTCAGGGACCTTCCACCTCCCCTGGGCATGGGGCAACATATCCCGACTTTAAGTTTGTCTGTGTCCTCGTCAGCCATGTACTTTCTGTTTGGACACAGACAGACAAAATGTTGAGGTTCATCCAACCCTCTAAGAGTGTGGATCTGTAAACAGCTGTAGGGTAACAGAGCGAGATGAGTGGTTTTTTGGGGGTTGAGGTTACTGTGGAGCATATTGTGTGTGGGCCACAAGGGGATTATACTGAGTGTGGGCCATAGGAGCATTATACTGAATAGAGACCACTCGGGTGACATTATACTGTGAGGGGTCTTAAAAGAAGACATCATATTTTGTGGGGGCACAAAAGGGGCATCATACTGTGTGGGGGCACTATGGAGGTTATTATACTGTGTGTGGGCCTTTAGGAAGCTTTAGCACAATATTATGGTATAGAGGAACAAAGTGACTGGGTGGAATTGAGTGGGGTCAAAGGGGAATGGATGAGTATGAGTGGAATAACTTACAAATACATTTATGTATAAGCAGAGCAAGGGTTATTTTTTGCCTTTGAATTCCACAGTAAATGTCCATAATACTGAAAATTTAGGTTGAAATTTAATTTTAATGTAATGTAATGTAACCACCTCAGTGAAATTGCAGATACAAAGAGCCTTTGATAATAATACAGATAATACTACAGATTCAAAATATGGTTACGCAGGATATGTGGATATGTTTGACTATAGTGTAAGGTGGTGTGGGCGCACTCTTTTACTTAGGCTAGGCTGTTGTGCAAATAGGCAGGGGAGGGTTTGAGTTTCCATGGCAGGAAGTGTCTAACCTCCAGTTATAAACAATGTTTCATAAATGAATAGTGCAGGTTAAGATATGAAACTTTGTAATATATCTAATTACAGAAATTATTCTCCACTTTTCAATTCCTTTTTCCATATTAGTAAAGAGAGGAGGGTGTAGAAAAGACACTCGAATAATTGCTACTTCTTTTTTGTACTTTTGTATAGTATTAGTACTGTATTCCTTAGAACTACACAAGTGTACTGCACCTGCGCAGTACACTCATTGAGACACTTGTTGCTGCAGAAGCAGAAAAGAGGATGACGAGGAGCATTCATCTGCATAGAGAGGGGCGTGAAAGAAAGGGCCACGAAGTGGCAAGCAGGGTATAATGCTGCTGTGCTCGGAGCACAGGGGTAATGCCCCCGCTGCTCTGTGAGTTTCATTAGCATAAACCAAAAAACTAAATTCAAAAACGGCTGGGAGAAAAAAAAAAAGAAAGGAAGGACTAGAATAGGGTATATCGAATGATAGACTACCTTTTAAATGTACTTATTGTTTTGTCATATTTAAAATAAATCCAAAGTGATATGTTGCCAAATCATAATTTTGTCATACTGATTGGACCTAGTGTTAAACGATAACTCTTTAGGCCGCCTACTGTTACCACCAGGGGGAGCTATGATAATTCATGAAGAAAGATTTGATATTAAATTCAATAAGATATATATTATATTATTATTAGAACATATAAATGGGAGGAAAGTTCAAATCACATAAATAGTGCAACAAAGACTCAGGGCCAATGTAAAGACATACAAATCAGGTAAGAATAGTAAGCCATGAACCATGTGAATACAAATAAAGTGACCAGTGCACATACATAAAGTAATTGAACATGGAATACTAATAGAGATGAGCGAGTACTGTTCGGATCAGCCGATCTGAACAGCACGCTCGCATAGAAATGAATGGACGTAGCCGGCACGCGGGGGGTTAAGCGGCCGGCCGCCATCAAAGCGGAAGTATCAGGTGCATCCATTCATTTCTATGGAGCGTGCTGTTCAGATCGGCTGATCCGAACAGTACTCGCTCATCTCTAGATACTAACTATACCTGAATGAAAAAAATGCATATGTCCCCGAGTGAAGATTGTGCCCCAACATGCGTTTTGCCTGATGGCTTCTTCCGGGGGAACACAATTCATGGGATTTCAATTGGAGTTCAACGGGAGTTTAAATATGACTTTAGTGCACTCCTGCTATTAGCAGGACCAGGAAGTCAGCATTAATTGTATAGCCGTGTCAGTAACCCTGCCATCTATCTAATGCATAGTCATGCGTCAGTGGCGCCATCTCCCAATTCTGGATGTGGCTTCCCATTTCTGGATTCAAATGTATTGTAGGATATGTTCAAATTTAAGACTTATCTGTGTTTGCAGAAAAGAGGTCTGGAGAACTCATTGCATGACGCTAAACACTGGCATGACATTGAGCTTCAAAACTTGGGCTCTGTGATCACTAAGCTGGAAGCAGAACTGGAGGAAATTAAAAGTGAAACTGAGCAGCACCAGCGAGACCGAGAACACTTGTTGTCCCACAAGTTGCAACTAGAGAAAGAAATAGCAGCATATCACTCTATCCTAGATGGAGAGGAAAACAGGTAGGTGTACAATATGGCAGCAATGATCCATGTATGCTTATGTCTTTGCTATGATATGCCTTATAGTGGTCTGGCAGCGGTATTATAATAGAACTAGTAAACAAATCACATCAATACATATGCTTCCAAAAAGGACCAATAAAAGCCAGCTCTTAATTTTTAATCTGAAAAAGAGCATAAGGCTACACGTAACATAAAGCAGCAGTATCATTCTATTAATAGGCTTAGTGGAAAGAGTGAAAATTACAGGACATAGTACTTCATTAAAGAGGACCTTTCATGTCCTCGGGCACATGCGGTGTAATACACCGCTAGAAAGCCAACAATGCGCTGAATTCAGTGCACTATAGCCTTTCCCGTTCTGTGCCCCAGGTGAAGAGCTATCGGTGTCGATACCGTAGCACTTCAGTGTCAGAAGGGCATTTCTGACAGTCAGTTCCTTACCACCCAGCCATGACACTCAGCGGTGAGGAACACCGCCCCCCCCCCCAGTACTCGTCTATGGACGAACACTATCAGGAGTAGGGGTGGGGCATTCCTCATCGCTCAGCGTCATGGCTGGGTGGTAAGGAACACCCCCTCTGACAGTACAGCGGAATAGACACTACTGTGAAGAAGGGCGTTCCTGAAAGACTGTCAGAAATGCCCTTGTGACACTGAAGAGCTACGGTACCGGCACCGATAGCTCTTCACCAGGGGCACAGAACGGGAAAGCCAATAGTGCGCTGAATTCTAGCGGCTTTCTAGCGGTGTATTACACTGCATGTGTCCGAGGACATGAAAGGTCATCTTTAAATATAGATAGCAGCATGGAAAATTTTAAAATAAATATATCAAAAACCAGATTAGTACTGCAGTATTTTCTATCAGGAATCAGAAGATCACATAGTCTAGTTATCTAATGGGATTTTACAACAGTTCATTAAACATTTTTTTTAAATGTCTTTTATTATATAAACAATCAAAATAGTATGTTTAGTATCGTATGTTTGTGCTACATAATTTACCCAACAAGCTAAAAAAAACAATGTTATGGCCAAATTAATGGGTTTGAAAAGTGTCAAGCCGTGAGCGCCGGTGAGTGTTTTGTGCTCTCCGCGGCAAAACCAGTTTTTTTTAACCGTACACAAAGTCGGACATGCAGTACTCTGTGTCCGGTTTAAATAAAAAACTATTTTGCCGCGGAGAGCATGCAGAAGATGGAAACCTCAGAACGGAGACAAGACGCTGGTGTGAACCCAGTGTAAGAAATGTATTTTTGGTCACCACAATACACAAAAAATTTTTTTAAAAAAGATTGAAAAATCATATGTACCCCTCAAAAAATTATAGCTCATCTCAAAATGAAAAAAAAACCTCAACCCATTCCATTGATGAAAAAATAGAAAAGTTATGACTTTCTGAATCATAACAAGAAAAACACAAGAAAACTGGCTGCATCCTTAAAGAATGTCACCACGAAATTGCTGTGTAGTCTGCAGGCAGCATGTTAGAGAACACAAGGAGACGATAGCTAGATAGATAGATAGATAGATAGATAGATAGATAGATAGATAGATAGATAGATAGATAGATAGATAGATAAATAGATAGATAGATACGGAGTAAATGAGTCCAGTGGGTTGTCCTATCAGTGATTGACAGCTGTTATTCACTGGACAGAATTAATCAATTAATACATGACAAGTTATACTGAATCTTTTCCCATAAATCTGCTCAGCTCCGCTACTTTGTAGATTAGACTTCAAGGAGATTTAACAAAAAAAAAAAACCCTTAAAATTAATAGACACTTCAGTGAAACCTCTGATGGATCAGAACAATGGAAAAGAAGAAAACTGTAGTGTGAACATACCCTTATAACTGCATGGTGTGTAGTGATAATATGAGGATTCAATCCATTTTGTTCTATTTGCAGATGATGTTTAATACAACAGTCCTAGATAATTGATCTTACAGTCAAGATAAGGATTCATGATACGCACCTGTGAAATGGAATGGTTCTGTGATATATTTGGATAAGCAAAACTCGGCCTGGTTTGTGTGTATTCAAGTTTAAGACTGAAGCATTATTCACCAATGTAGCAAAGAGAAAGTGATTTGACATAGTTCTAATATTTTCACCCTTTAAAATGAAATCTGAATCTAATAAAAAGAAAAAAAAACCAGACTACTCGTTTCTTTTCTGATTTATGGATTTTTTTTTCTACAGCATTAGGAAATGTTCCACCTGTCAGAAACTATTTCAGATCATTGCCGTGTGTTACAAATTGATTCCATGTTAATAATGTGTATTTTAGCTACACTTGTAATACTGTCAATTTTTATTTTTTTTTTAAATGTAGTTTTTATTGAACATTTTCTAAGATAAATAATGTCAATTTTAAAGCTCTATTGAAATAATGTAGGACAGAGTAGCATTTTTGTGCCACATGGTAACCACAAAAATTATGATCACATGGTGCAGTCATGACATGGCTGTGATCAAGGTGCACAAGAAAAGAGGACAGTCATGCCCATTGCAACAGTATGCAGCTTAGATATGCACCTTAAATAGCAGCTTAGTTTTGCAGGTTACCACATAGCTATTAGCTACAATCACTCGGCTTGTAATAATTAATGGAATACTGCGGTATTTGTCATGACATCTACTTTTTGACAGCATCATGACCATGTCATGACTGTGCTGTGTGAATGCCCTGACTACCTAACATTATTGGAAAACAGTCTGTCAATCACACAGGCAAGACTAGAATTAACCATTTCATGAACGTAGGGAAACAAGGTGCAGGAGATGGGTGTGGTTCAATTACTTAGATACAACAGTGTTCACACAGTGCAACAACAAACACTAAGCAATGAATCAAACTGAACATGTCTCCTGTGCTGCAGTGTGTGAGCGAAGGGTGGCACAGAGACCTGAACAGGCAGAGATGTTACACTGAGATCTAAGGCTAAGAGCTGTGTTACATTTCTCATGTAATACTGTAATACATTATGGAACAGTTTTAGTGCCGCCATAATATAACTTGTCACAACAGTTACCATTGTTATATTAGGACAAACACAACAAAATATAAACCATACTGGATACTTACTTCATAAAGCACCCCTGATGATGTAGAGGGGTGA
The DNA here is from genome assembly GCF_031893055.1 of Leptodactylus fuscus. Lineage (NCBI taxonomy): Eukaryota > Metazoa > Chordata > Amphibia > Anura > Leptodactylidae > Leptodactylus > Leptodactylus fuscus. The sequence goes on from NC_134268.1 coordinate 160,113,415, forward strand.
AGATCGGGCAGCCTCGGGTGACTGACACATTGCTCTAACCATTCCATTCACAAGACTGCTCATGTCCGATAACAGTCTATGGAGGAGGATTAGACTGGTGCTCCTAGTGTCCCATATATCATTCGACGTCTCACTTTGTAGACAAGTAAGCATATTTATACAAGACTCACATGATAATACTGGCTTCAAGCATACGATCACCTCAATAACCCCTAAAATTACATCACTGTGAGGGTAGAGAAAGACAAGTCAGATACTGACCAGTCTGTAAAATCTAAAGTAAAAGCTGTATAACCTCTAACTCCTCCACACTACATTTATATCAGAAAGGGCTTGAACAAAGAGGAGTTCTGAAAGAACAAAGTAGCCGCAGGTGGAAATCTCAAGGCACCTTTAGTAAAAGAAATTCTGTATTCTCACAAGGTGAATCATTTCTCAAAGCCATTCTGCACTGGAGGATGACTCTTTGGAGGGCCAATTTAACATTGAGAAATAAACAAGATGAAGATATGTATGATGGAAAGTACCATTAAGATAAGAAATTCTTTTTGGAGTATCTCAAATCCTCTTGAGTCGGAGTCACATGATGTTCTTGGACTGAAGACAAGTCTATTAGTACTTATACTTGTAAAATAATGACCTTGAAAATCAATAAAATGACAATATGAATGTAGTCAGATGTGAAAACGATATATTGAAGTTTTATGTCCCAGTTTCCAATATAATGAACCTCAATAAAAGGTGTTCTAGTTCACACTTCTCTGCTGTTTAATAGATCTAGAGGCCAAACTAAGGGCGGGTTCACACCTGCACCCGGTTTCCGCTTTGCAGGTTTCCGTCTTCTGCCCGAGAAACTGGATAGGAGATGGAAACCGGCAGTCAGTTTTCAAACCCATTCATTTGAATGGGTTTGCAAAGTGTCCATCCGTGAGCGCCCGTGAGCGTCTTCTGCCTCTCCGCGTTTTTTTTTTTTAACTGGTCACAAAGTCGGATATGCAGGACTTTGTGTCTGGTTAAAAAAAACTGGTTTCGCCGTGGAGACCAGAAGGCGCTCACGGGCGGACACTGACTGCCGGGTTTCCATCTCCTGTCCAGTTTCTTGGGCAGAAGCAGGAAACCTGAAAAGTGGAGATGGGGCGTAGGTGTGAACCTGCCCTGAGAGGGTCTTTATGAAATAACAGAGATTTGGATCCATTTTATTTGGACCATGCTGGAATTTAGTTATTTTTCTACACTTTTCCTATTCAGATGTTGTTTCAATTTGGGTTCTTATTCTCACAAAAACTAACTAGTAATTTTCCATGATGTAATTAATGAGAGAAACAGATTCCAAAAAACTAAGAGGTAAATGTCCTGCAGAGAACAAACATCTCAGCAATGTGTCACTAAGTAATATTGGGCACAAACTTGGGCATCACACTGGGTATTGGCACTTTCAATGGTTTGAACAGTTTTTTCTAACTTAAAGTAGTTTTCAGCATGGAGACTGGCATGGAGAATATTGCCTAGAAGGTTACTGTAAAAGTCACAACCAATATCATGGCAATCTAGTTGTCACTTTTGCAAACATGGAAGCTGTAAGCAAATAGAAATATTCTAAGACATCGCTATTTTTAAATTGTCAAGAGAAATTATGTAAATCCAGCCCAGAAGGTGAAAGAATGAGCTCCAATACTAGCTCAGCTCTGCTGTTCCTTTATGGTTTTTCCATGCACAATCTCACTAGTATTCACCTACTGTGTAAGGAAATACAACACATGAATGGAGCTGTGTAGCAGTTCCCCAGACAGTGTGTGGATTACCACTGTAAAACAAATCTGCCTAAAGCTTAACATACACATTAGATTATGACTGCCCAACCCTGACAATTACTGACAATGTGTATGGGAATTGTCCAGTGGTGTAACTACCGGGGTAGCAGCTGCCACAGGGCCCGGGACATTAGGGGCCTGGCGACAGCAGCTATCACTGCGTTTTCTTTTATTTCTTAATAGGCCGTTACCGGCTGGAGTTACTCCAGCCAGTAACAGGCCCTATTTACTTACCGATCCTGGCAGGGGCCGGGATTGGTAAGTGACACCACGGGTCAAACAAACACTATTATTATACTCGGGGGTCTTTTCAGACCCCGAGTATAATAATCGGAGGCCTGAGAGAGGTAAGGTAACATAAAAAATAGTGTTACTTACCTTTCCACGCTCTGGGCATGCTTCGGGCCTACTACTGTGAGGTCCCTGACGTCACATGACCGGGGCCTGTGTCCCAGGTCATGTGATGTCCGATCGTCAAGGAAGATGGCCGACACCACCGAGGACTGCAGTGGAGCCGGGGATAGGTGACAGTGTTTTTTTTATGTTTATATCCCCCCCCCCCCCCGGTCTCCGATTATTATACTCTGACCCCTGAGTATAATAATTGTTCATGGGTGTCCACAATGGGGCATAATAGTGTGTGTAGGGGCCACTATGGGACATAATACTGTGGGCAGGGGGCACTATGGGACATAATACTGTGTTTAGGGGCCACTATGGGGCATAATACTGTGTGTAGGGGCCACTATGGTGCATAATACTGTGTGCAGTGGCCCCTATGGGGCATAATACTGTGTGCAGGGGCCACTATGGGGTATAATACTGTGTGCAGGGGCCACTATGGTACATAATACTGTGTGCAGGGGCCACTATGGGGCATAATACTGTGTGCAGGGGCCACTATGGGGCATAATACTGTGTGCAGGGGCCACTATGGTGCATAATACTGTGTGTAGGGGCCACTATGGTGCATAATACTGTGTGCGTGCAGGAATGTGTGTGTGGGGGGGTCGGTCGCTGGGGTCTTCGGTGTCGGTCGGGGGGGGGGGGGGGGGCATGTCAAAAGTTCGCCACGGGGCCGCGCCATTCCTAGTTACGTCACTGGAAGTGTCCTCTGTTTCCTTGACAGGTGATGGTAGAGGAAAAAGTGACGGGTACGATGAATTTCAATATCCTCAATCATTCGTTCTCGGGTAGGATATGCTACCACAAGAGGTGTCTAGTAGCAACTTACTTTCTTTTACCTATTCAGAACATTGCAGAGTCCAGTGTGTACGCATTTGGTAGGATAAGAAGAATAGATACTGGCCAAATAAGTTTTCAGCTGAAAATTATTGATTCCCCAGTAAGTAATGAGTGCTGATATATCCTAATAATATGCCATTATTTTTTTTAGATGGGAGAAACTTTTCTCTCTTAGGACTGAGCCCCATGTGGTGCAAACGCCACAGTTTGGCAACAGCAGAAACTTTTACTGTCACTATAGAGTGGATGTGACAGCGGTAAAATACAGGCAGTGGATATGCTGCGATTTCCAAACACTGTAAATTCTCCAAAATTTAGTAATGGCGGTGTACGTATTATGTATCCACTTTGCGCATGCGTGAAAAAAGTCACAACCAAGCACATGCACACAAACAAGATTAATCAACTACATCAGAAAGTATATAGAACATGTATATAACGCAGATTATGTATATAATACAGATATATATCTCCTACTTATAAAACTGACCATGCAAAAAATGAAAGAAGCAATTGCTGGACACAGTGACACAAACATGAAGATGCCCCCAGTCCAAAAGTCACACTTGCACAGTACATATATATCACCATGTGCAAGCGTATACTGAGAGGGTAATGGACATTGTGTTATCATGTAATAACTGAGCGCATGTGCAGAAGAACACACAGCCCTAATGGATGGAAACATGCATAGTAGGATTATTACTGAAGATGAGAAACATATAAATTAAATAAAATCAGGTACAACTGAAATATTAATAGCTAAATTAACTAAATCAATACATAAATTGTGAATGAAAAGCCAAGTGAACAGTGAAATCAAAAACACACATATATGACAAATATTTATCTATACATAATAAAGTTTAAAATAAAATTGGAAGAAAAAAGACCAAAAGTGTATAATGTGAATAACAACCTACTAGTGCTAAAAATTCTATTCTAAATTATATATATGTCTGACTTTCATTTGTTCATTTTCATAGAATTTTTACTTATTATTACTTTTGTCAGATTCAAGTTATTTCTGTGACCATTGTTGGTTTTTCTTTCCTTAAACAAGGGGTACCAACAATTTTGTCCACGTGTGTATATAATAATATAATCATATTCCACAGCCATATCTTACAATATGGGTCTGTATTTTGTCTTCATAGCATTTCATCTCTCCACTGTCAAGGGTGGTATTGATGCAGTGAATTCTGATACAGAATCTCTTGGTTAAACCTCAGGTTTACATGTATGTGTGACATGTTATGATAAACTGGAATTGGGAATCAGGGTCGGCGTCAGCGCACGGCATAGTCGGGCAAGTGCCGGGGCCCACAGAGCCTCTGGGGGCCCAACGGCACTTGCCTGTCACAATTTCAGCTCATCGGCGTCCGTCCGCCGATGAGCTGGAATACATACGCGATGCAGGAGCTGTGAGATCAGCTCCTGCTTAGCTCCGGCCCGGCTTGCGTGTGTGATGATGATGTCATCACATCGCGCCTACACACGCAAGCCGGGCCGGAGCTAAGCAGGAGCTGATCTCACAGCTCCTGCATCGCGTATGTGACTGGAGTGAGAGAGAGGAGCGTCGGGGGAACGATGGAAGGTGAGTGATGGAAGGTGAGTTTAAGTGTTTGTTTTGTATTGCATATTAAGGTGGAACATAATGAAGGGGGCCCATGAAACTGGGGGCAAATGAAGGGGAGGGGGGGAACGGCATGACACTGGGGAAGATGAAGGGGGTGGGGAGAGAACGGCATGAAACTGGGGACAGAGATGGAGGGGGCCCAATGAAACTGAGGGGGCAAATGAAGGGGAGGGGTGGAACAGCATGACACTGGGGCAGAGACGGGGGACATGAAACTGTGGGCAGATGAAGGGGGAGAACGTGATGAAACTGGGGACAGAGATGGAGGGGGGGCATGAAACTGGGGACAGAGGAAGGGTGTATATGAAACTGGGGGAGAGATGGAGGGGGGGCATATAATTTACAGGTGACTGTAGGAGGATTATACTGTGTGGGAGCACATGATAAATGAATGAGAATGGGTGGAATCAACATAAAAGTGGGTGGAGCCAAATTTGCAGCGGCGCGCAGAGCGCGCCGCACATTTTGCCCCTCTTCCTACTCTTTAAAAGATTGGGAGGTATGGCGTTGGTGACGCCACACTCCTGCATGACGTCACTCGCTTCATCTGCAACGCACAGTGTCTCGACTCCCCCACCTCCTTTACAAGAGGGCCCACTGAGGCTCTGTCGCCCAAGGGCCCATAAAAACCTGGAGCCGGCCCTGTTGGGAATACTGTGTAACCATACTGATCCATCTTACTATTCATTTCTGTATGTACCAAACCCTTAGAATAACCTCTAACCTTAATTAGTGGTTTAAGTACCAGGTAACAGCTGTAGTGGCTGCCACAGGACCCAAGACATTAGGGGGCCCAGCGGGCCCCTGATGCTTTTTTTTTTTTTTAAATAGGCCATTACCTGCAGGAGTAGCCTTGGCCCTATTTATGTACCGATCCCCGTTCCTGCTCATGGCCGCCTCTATTTCCCCTTCTATATCCCATATCACGTAGCTGGGGCCTCTTGGAGAGCACAAGGAGAAGGGGATGTGGCTGTGAGCACATAATAGAGTATAATAATACTGCTATTATTATACTCTCGGGTCTTTTCAGAAACCGGAATATAATGATGTCTAGGGGAGGTGAGAAAAACCAATGTTATTAACTTTTCCTGTGTTCCAGCATAACTTCCTGCAATCTTTGGGTAACTTTAGTGACGTCACAGACGTCATGTGGCCCAGGCCAGCATCATTATACATTGCGACACCGGCCTGGCCCACATGATGTATGTGCCAACACTGAAAAGGGCCGAAAGCAGCAGGGAGTGTGCCGAAGTCCAGAAGAGGTAAATAACACTGGTTTTGATTTTGTCACCTCCCCTTGGCCTTGATCATTATACTCTGAGGTCTGAAAATATTCCAGAGTATAACAATAGTTTGTTGGTGGTCCTCTATGGGGCATAATACTGTGTGGAGGTGCCACTATGGGGCAGAATACTGTGTGGAGGGGCCACTATGGGGCAGAATACTGTGTGCAGGAGCCACTGTGGAACCTCATACTATTTGCAGGGGCCACTGTGGGCACGAGCAGATCATCTACATACTGCAACACAGCTGCTAAAACTTTTCCAATACTGCAGCCATCCTCTTATGGAATGTTGTTGATGAATTATGTAGTCATATTTATGCGTACTGTTGATCCTTCCATAAGAAAACCAATTTGTATTGTGATTGCCTAGTGTGAAGAATAATTTTGTTTTGGAAGGAAGTGAAAAAAAAATATTACAGATTCACATTCTCTCAATATTCTTTGCTCTAACAGTTTACTGTATTTAATGCTGATTTTGGAAGAGGTTACTGCTTTTGGGACTCAAATGTTCTCCTTGAAATAACTTCCTTCCCCTTCATTATGCCATATATTCATACTCCTGTATTATCTTTATACACCCTTACATCATCATGACTTGGAAGTAAGAAGGCCTTCTGTTTCTTATTTGCAAACACTACAGGGGAATCAGAGACAACACAATACTTTCCATTATCACGAAACTAGATCCTTTCATTTGCATAGTCAACAACAACTACATGTTGTCCCAAGAAATCCGAAACTAAAACAGACACAGAATCAGGTAAATTCATGAAATATGTCTTCAATTGAAATTCATGACTGTCTATTCCTAAGGCTGCGTTCACATCTGCGTTTGGCTCTCTGCATGAAATCAGTTTTTGAAACCATTGAAAAATCCTCAAAAGCTGATTTAGAACGGTTCATTTTAAAACTCATTGATTTCAATGGGTTGTAAAGAACCTTCCGCAGGTGTGCGTTTGGAGCATTTCTGTCTGGTATCCACTCTTTTAGGCAGAGAAAAAAGTTAGGCTTGCAGGACTTTTTCTCCGTTCAAAAAAGGATACCAAATGGACAGCAACCAATAGTAATCTGTTTGTGTCCATTTTCAATTTCGTTCCACCCTCTGCGCATGCTCGGAATGAAGAATGGGGAAGAAAAACAGACACAAACTGACACACATTGAATGGACACCCAATGACTAATGCAGCATCCTCACTAGTGCCACTGTCTGACCTTTGGGTTTCCGCCTAAAGCCCCGGAAAACTGTATAGGGGACGGCTGGCCAGCAGTCAGTTTAAAACCCATTCATTTCAATGGGCTTTTGAAAGCAAACTGGCGGTGTCCATATGCAGGCTCTCTGCGGTGAAACAGTTTTTTTGCATGGACACAAAGTCCACTGCGTTTTTCCAGGGCTTTAGGCGGAAACCCAAAGGGCGGACAGCAGTACTAGTGTGAACACCGCATAATCTGTCTAAACAGATGAATTCGGGTATCAAACAGTTTTTGGTTTTTTTAATGGTTTGCAAGTGGGCAGATACCATGCGCTTGTGTGAACCTAGCACAAGGGTCCATTCACATGGGTTCTGCTAGCTTTTTTTCGTGTGAATAGACCCTAACACAGTCTATTTGGTTCCTATGGCCAAAGCAGGGGATACCTGAAATGCCTGTAAATTGAGTCTTCTTCTTGTAGACAAAGGCTGAATTTGTGGTTGAGGGGCATACATAACTCTGGTATCAATCAGCATTGTGTACTGTGTGCTTTTCTCCACTGTGGCAAATAATCTTGGCCTATTACATCCATTGCTCCTGAACTCCACTACAGTAGATAGAGGCAACAGTTTCATAGTCTGAACTCCTGGGATGAGAATTAGTAATGAGACTTTGACAACAATTGGTTACATTAGCTCTCATCATTTGACCCACAGTTTGTATTGCTTTCAATTTCTCATTTTATTTATCAGCAGATGATCTAGGTGCTTTTGCTTGTCTGAAGGTAGATCTGACCCACCTGAGTAGCAAATTATGGCTTGTTCCTTCTCAGAGTCCCTTAAAATATTTGGAGGGCCTCCTAACTACCTTCTCCCAAGGGCCAGGCCCTTCAACAGAAGCCACTCTAGCTTTGTGCCAAATCTTGTTCTTTGATCGTTGCTTCAGCCCTCTAAAAGCAATGAATAATTTAGGTGTAAGAATTCTAAACAGCCACATATATCCCAACTCGCTGCTTCATCTCTGGTAATGTCCTGTTGACCAATATACTCCTATAGATATCATCACTTTGTGAGCCTTGTGTACCAGCTGACAGTAAAAATAAACGATCAGCAAAACTTTGGATAGACTCCCTTGGTCTCTGTGTACAGCTCCCAAAATGAGTGTGATTGTTTCCTCAATGCCCAAAACTTTCAGGATTTCATCAATTAAATTTGTTTACCCAATGAATCTACTTATTTTTTTCACCCAATTAATCTACATGACTATCTGTGCTGATCTGAGCCATTTTAAAGTTATAATCCTAATAATCATCCACCTTCTTTTCTTCCATTCCACGCCTGTCCCCACCATGTTTGCACAAAAGAACATTAAAGGGGTGTCCGGTTTCTAAAATTGATAGCCTCTCCTTAGATCTGTGGGGGTCCTATAGATTTAATTGGTACAGCGCTGCAATACCTACAGTTGCTGCTATAGTTTGTGTGGCAAGTGAGCAGCGCGGTTCGCCGCATGTAAGGAATACCAAGAGTCGAGCTTTCTGAGTAGTGATGATCTGCAGGGTCCGGTGTCCGCTTTTCTACTAGTTTCTACTGTTCAATGCACAACTCGTAGTTTTTCCTCTATGGTTTTCTGATGACCCATACCCAATGCAACTGCGTTCTGAACTGTAATATACAATGAAGAGATACATTGTTCTATTCTTTCACATGAATCTCCCAAGGTTACACTTGACTACGAGGTTAAATTTACAATGACTTGCTGCTGGGCTCCCTTTCAGCCTTGGGCCTGGGGCAACCACACATTTCACCATTATAATCTGCCCCTGGCAACATGTCGACTACATGCAGCTGTTCTATATGAGCGAACACAGTTATGATGCATTATAAGCTATCAGAATCAATATTAAAAATTCTGTGTATGTATTTCTCAGAGTAATCAGTAAAAATAATCAAACGTGGTGTGCATGAGGCCTAAGGCTCTGTGCACATGAATGTGTGCTTTGTCATATTAATCATGGATAACACTGACCCATTATTTTCAATAGTCCCACACACATGCACAGGTATTATCACATGTCTATGTAAGGGGTCATGAACCCACTGCAAAATTCAGAACATGTTCTATTCCTGTCTATTTTGTGGCCCAAGCTAACTGCATGAAATAAAAGGATCCATTTGTTTTATGTATAGGGACCACCAATCTCATGCACATACTACATACATGTAGTAAGTCCATATCTACCCTGGACTCAGGGATGCCCTCCTCAGAACTACTGACCCCATCTATGGTGCAAAAGAGGGGAGGGGGTAATTCACAGTATCCTCCTGAGGCACCAAAACGCCCTGTCCCACTCCTCCTTGCCCTGGTCACATGTAAACTACACTGCCAACTCCTCTACGCATTAGGAGTCTGCTATAGAGTGGCATCAGGCCAGCCAAGATGACGTTATAAATAAAGTTATTGAAGAAAAAAATTAATAAATAATCTAAACCCAAGTGGCCAGACACGTTCCATGTTGAGTAAGTTACAGGCAGAAAGGAGGGCGATACCACTTTAATGAAAGGAGGGGGTAAGAGGAGACACACGTGACCTGTACTCCCTATACAAGCGGCAAGGTATTACATGTTCCACCCCCTATGAGTGAGCTAAGGATGGTTTGTTCCCGGGTGTGGGCAGCGCTTCCGGCCTCACAGCTCCACTCAGTTGGTGTGACCGGTGCGTGCAGCGTTCAGTGTTCACCGTCATAGACGCAGTTACCGCCGCGTGTGCCAGGTGTCGCCAACATGGCCGAGCCCGAGGAGAGGAGCCTGGACGACTTCTTTGCCAAAAGAGACAAGAAAAAGAAGAAAGATAAGGGAGGCGGCTCGGCCGTGAGCAAGGGGGCAGCGAAGGCGACGGACGGGGCACAGTCTACTCTAACGTCACTGAGTGGGCTTGCCAAGGTCTCCAAGAAAGACAAGTCTAACAAGAGTGAGGCGCAGGACACGCAGCAGGAGAAGGTAGATAGACCGCGCACGAGCTTGGCGCTGTCACTGTGGGTGTGCAGCGGGGCCGGCTCCGACTACACGTGTGAGCACACAGCTGCGATCAGCATGTATGTCACCGCCATGATCACTGCTGCATCACCGGTGTGAGGCAACTCTTATCCGGGAGTAATCCATGTAGTAGTGTCCTATTGTTAGAGGTGATCTCCAGTCTGGCTGCCGGTACCACCACACATTGCCCCCGATCTCCGCTTCATGCCATGTATCTGCCTGAGAATTGAGCGCTGAGGGCATTCCTCATTCTGTGCCTATTTAGCAAAATGGTAGTCGCTATTTCGTTGTGGGCTTCAAGTCAGTGGCCCATGACAGCCAGACTTACCCCATCAAACAGCTCCAGCTATCTGAGCTACCAGAGCCATTGTGAAGGGTTAGAGGTGGACTAGGCCTTACTTGGATGTTCAGCGCAGCGATTGCGGTTTATAAGGGAATATTCACATTGTGCCTTTTTTGCACTGAAACTGTATCTTTTCTGGCTGCTGTTTCAGAGTAAAAAATGGTGGCCGCAGAATGGCCTCAATGAGTGGGACTTATCAGGGTTCAGGACTGTGCCAGGTCAATATGGGAGACCTCAGCAGAAATTCAAGTTCAGACCTGGATTTCTATCTATTTCCACTGTGTGAACATACTTTAACAGGTTCATCTGTTCTGGCACGTGCTAGAAAGGGGTGAGGAGGGTTCTTGTAGTGACTCGGTTATCTGCTCTAGAGGCCCTTGATATTCTGTGCTACACAGTCATTGCTGCTGGGTACGTGTGACACCCCCCCCCCCCCCCCACGTACTCTTGGCTTATCCTTCAGTAGTCCTACGTGGTACATCTTGTACATTATTGGCCATGAAGATATGCAACTGAGTTATCAAGTCTTCATCTAGTGTGAATGTTCACACATCCTTGTATGTCTTGTGAGTACTAGAAGTCTCCATATCTTAAGGCCAACTGTCCCCATGCTGACAATATAATTACTTATAGAAGCTTATGGTCTGTGGGCCTTGGCAAGTGTAGGAAGTTGGATAACGTATGTAACTCCTTGAAAACCCCTTTAAAGAGGACCTTTCAGGACCTCAGGCCCATGTGGTTTTATATACCACCACCGAATTCTGTGCACTGTCACTATCCCATTATGTGCCCCCGGGGCAAGTGATATCGGTGCAGTTACTGATCTCTTCACTGTCAGAAAGGTGTTCCTGACAATCTAGCTGGGCTGTAAGGAACTCCCCTCCTGACAATACTGTCCATAGCCCTGTACTGTCAGAGGGGGGCGTTCCTATCCGCCCAGCCATGACGCTAAGCTGTCAGGAACGCTCACCCAATACTAATTTATGGACGAGTACTGTCAGGAGAGGGGAACATTCCTCCCAGGTTAGCGTCATTACTGAATTGGGTGCACTGTCCGCTTTCTATAGATATATAAAACCACATGTGCCCAAGGACATCAGAGGTCCTCTTTAAAGGGGTTTGTCTGGACAGCGTAATTGTACTCAAATGTGCCAGGATTTTCTTGATGTTAGACCTGGGGGTTCCCAGCTGGTTTCGACTCAAGGTCATGGTATCAGAACCAGCCCTCATCCCTTGGGTCTCTTTCCTGCTCAGCCATTTTCACTCCGTTACCAATGCTTTGCGGGCTGGCTTTTCTATAGTCAGCCAGCCCCCACTGCACAGGTTAACTATATGTGAATAAAGTAGATGATGGAGGCAGAAGAGCTACCGGGCACACTCGGGCCGGTTCTGATCACAAAACCCAGGGTTGAAACTAGTTTGGAACTCTCAGGTCTAGCAAGAAAACCCTGGTGCATGTAAGAACAATTACACTCCGTGGGGAACCCCATTAACAGATATGGTAAGCACTTTGGAGTGCCTACATTTTGCTTGTGTATAGATTGTAGGGAAGATGCTTTGCACAATTCAGGTAGGTTGACATGTATATGTTTTACCTGGGCTTCACCTTTCCAGTTCCAAATCCAGCTTGGACTTCTCCATAAGTGACTCATGCATGATGATTTGTAATAACAGGTTTACTATAGTAAGGAGTAATACTGCATATATTTCTATGAAGCCTGAGTTCATACAGTTGAACTCCACAGCCCTGTGTTCCATGATGCGTTTAGATGCACAATAATCCGTTATATCCCTTCTGTTACGTTGAAAGGGATGAAATCCATGGTGAAAATCCACAATAGTCCCTTTTAAATGGGTTACAGGGTGATCAATTAAAATATTTCATGGGCATTCCTTTTTCCGGTTTTACATGCCAGCAGGTGAAGTTTGTACCAATTAATAAATACATGGTGGGGTCTGAGTTTTCTTCTCCCTGGATTTTGTATGCGGTGTATCTGCCCTCACATGTATCCATGTGACCTCTTACTGTGTCACTGTCACCGAAGTCCCCACAATGTACTGCTGTCTGGTAACCCGGAGCACTGTACAATGTGACCTTCTGATTGGTGGCAAAATAACATCAAGTCAGTACCAAAGCAGAATATTTGTAAGTGTAAGGGATATTACAAAGAAATGAAAAGGGAATTGGAACCACAGACAGCATGAAATCCTGACAGTCCGCCTTCTGAAAAACCACCATCTTCTAAAAGTGTGCCTGGAGGGTTATTGGGATGGCTTTCCCACTGGCTTCTTCCTGCCTTGCTCTTACGAAATAGACTGGTCTCTCCTTATTTTTGTGGAAAGACCTGTCAATCCAGCTGAACCAGATGGAAGGCTCAAATTTCTTGGCTAGAAAAAGGCCCAAAAGTATAATTAACTTTCATTTAGAACTTTTATTTTCTGGCAGAATTTGTCACTTTTTGTAATATAATTTTGGCTCCTTTCTGTGAAATCCTGCATTTTTATTTTTGTTTTAATATTCTTTCCCTTGCTTCGGTCTTGCAAGTTGTACCCTGTCTGTGTCTCTCTATGTGAGCAGCCTGTAGCAAAGAACGAGGTGAATTTAGGGCTCATTCACACGAGGGGCATCGGGATGGATGTTGGCACAGAGAGTGATGCGGGGAAGCCGCGTCACTCGGGTCAAATCCCACCTGCCACAACTGTTTCGGTCGTGGCTTCCCCCTCCGGAGTCGGCTCAGATGAATGGGCCGACTCTTGCTGCCGCCAGGCGGACACTGCGGCTCAGCATGCCGTGGAATCCGCCTGAAGAAAGGGCAACTTGCTGCTTTTTTCTGTTAGCGGCGACATGCCGCTAGCAGAAAAAAGAACGCTAGTGGTCTCCATAGACCATCATTGTATGGAGGCGGATTTTGAGGCAAAATCTGCTATCAAAATCCGCCTCCTTGCCCCTGTGTGAACTGGCCCTTAAGGTGGTTTCTACCTTGTGACTGTGTACTCCATTCTTCTGGTCTGTACACTCATTGTACATTACACTTAGTACATTTCCTCTGCCCTCCCATATAGGAGAAGCTGTTCGTGTCTTATAGAGTCTCAGGTGGAAACAATGGTCTAACACAGCCACCAGCGTTGCATGGGGAGAAGTTTTGGTGGCAGCCGTGGTCATGGCTATCGGTGTAACTGTGCTAGTGCCTCTTTACGGTTGAACAGTTTAGCCTCTGGAGTTTGTGGTTTTCTGGGTCCTTTACATCAATGACTAGGGAGCAGTCAGCCTGTTTAACATTAAAGCAGCTCAGAGACCACTGGTGCAGTAAAAATAAAATCTTATTGCTGTTTGTGCTGCTTTAATCTCCATTGCTGCCTTCTGTTCTGACTGAAGATCTTTTAAGAAAGGGCCAAGTTTTCTACAAAGTGGTAATGTCTGGATTTAGGGAAGGGAAGTCATAAAGTGCATCTGTATCAGAGAGCTTAGCTTCCTGTAAAAAATGATTTGACATGGTGTCCAAATGTAAAATGATCCATGTGATCCCTGACACTGCCCAATTCCCCAATGAACTGTCAGAGGATCATGTGACTGCAGCAGCCAATCCCTGCTTTGCTTTAGTTTGTGCCTAAAAGCAAGGGGAAGTTTTTTCCTTAAGCATGGAGATGTCATTTACCACCCTATACCAGGAATTGGCAGGCCCTGGCACTATATGTATGGATTTGGTCAAGGAAAAGACTAGCTGGGTAAGGGGTTTTGTCTGCCCTATACAAGGCATGCTCACTGCAGACTGCTGAGTCCTGTGTTCAGCCAAAAATTGTATCCACCAGAGAAGAATCATCTTTGGCAAAATGAAATGTTTATTCAGCTATTAATAATTAATCTAATTAAACTAATGAATGGAATGTTGTAATGGCTTGTTTTATGACTTTTCTGTTGGGATTTTTTTTCTTTTTTCTTTCTTTTCTCTAAATCATCCCATGACAGAAATTCTTTTTCTCCTCCCTGCAATACGGGCAAAGGTATTTAGTCCAGGCAGATTTTTCTCTTTTGGCCTTCATTAGATGAATGGGATCCTGTGAATACATTGTGGATCTGCACCAGGAAAGTTCCTGACTCACATCAGCTGTAGAGATGAGCGAGTACTGTTCGGATCAGCCGATCCGAACAGCACGCTTCATAGAAATGAATGGATGCACCTGGTACTTCCGCTTTGACAGCGGCCGACTGCTTAACCCCCCGCGTGCCGGCTACGTCCATTCATTTCTATGCGAGCGTGCTGTTCGGATCGACTGATCCAAACAGTACTCGCTCATCTCTAAAATTCAGCTGTACTTTGCAGTATGAATGCATCCTAAACCTTCAGTACTACATAGCAGTGTAGGAGACACGACAGTAACCTCAAGCACTGAACCATTGACGCATAATATTGTTCGATGTTCTAGGAGTTTTCTGGTTTGTCCTTTCTTGATCATGTATGAAATGGCTGGATATCTGTAAATGGCTGGATCTTTGAGACCACGGTTTCTGGAGTATAGACAGATAAAGGGGCCCATCTGTTTATATTGTCTAGGTATAGACTGGGCTATGTGTGCAATAAGCAAGAACATTTATTTTATTTTCTGGAGAGGAAATGGTTGTCTACTACGGTACTGCAGAAATTGTACAAGCCTTCAAAACAGAGTAAAAAAAAATTCTGTCCAGGTCTTCCTGACCAAAAACGGCAGGGACCACACTGTCCATTTCCTGGTCTCATATGCCTGAAGGTGTTATCTAACTCTTAACACAAATCATATTATTGTAGCTTTTCTCCTTGCTTACACCTATGAGTCTAAGTGGCTACCCTGTGAGCATATAGAAATACATATGACAATGCTTACATTATGCTGATCATGGAGCGTAGCTTGAAAGCTTTTCGGAGGCGCAATCTATTCAGAAACCTGCTCTTGTTAAAGCCGAGAAACAAGAATGTAGGAGTTAATTGTCTAGTGGGAAATGTTACTGCCTGCTTAGAGCAGATTTGATGTGAGTTACATACACAGTCTGGTCATCGTAATATAGCCTGCTATGGGGCTGTGAAAGGGTACCAGGCCCTAATACTGCCCTCCCCTCTGGACATCATCTTGTAGTTGGCTGTGACCATTGCTCTGTGAGAGTCTTAGGTGACACCTGAGGGGTGGCTTCACACTGCTGCTTTTGTCACGCTTCAAAAAGCAGCTAACCGGTCATAATTTAAGAGTTGTTGTGGTGTTGCCGTCAAAATCCGGCTCAAAACACTGCATCCCATTGGGTTCAATGGGTTCCTATTTCCACAAGCGGTTTGTTCCCCCTCATGAGAAAGTGACTTGCCCTTTCTTCAGGTGGATTCCATGGCGCGACACTCCCTCCTGACTAGGCGCATTCATTTGGGCCTAATCTGGAGCGGATTGCCGCGACAGGATGCTGGTGCACTGCATCGGCATCTAGTAGCGGCTGTTTTTTTGGTCCGGATTCTGAGATGGCCTCCACCTCAAAATCCGGTCCAAAAAAATCCCCCATGTGAACCTGGCCAAAACCTTTTTTTTTTTTTTCTTCTTCTTCTTTTTTTTTTCTCTTCCCCACGTCCACCTTGCACATGAGGGGCATCAATTTCCACAGATACCCCATACTTTTCAATGTATGGAGGGATTTGTTTAAAAGGCCAAAAATAGGACCTGAGCTATATTTCGACAGTCTGTGAGAACAGATGGTCAAAATAACAGCCATGTGAATAGCCCCATTCACGGTCATATGAATGTAGTCTAAAGCAGGCTGCTTTATTTCAGCTAGGTGACTCCGTTGAAATTAATGGAACAATATTTCAGATGTTTTTGAGGCTGAAAAGCCTTAATCTCTCTAAAAGAGGCAATTTGGATCCACGCTAATGGAAATAATAAAATGGGATACACTAATGATATGCAGTAAGAATTTTGTAAAACCATTTAAATTCATGTCCTTTTGTCCAGGTTTTTAGCGAAGGGGCACTGTTCTGAGGATGGGTCCTAAAAACCTTAACCCCAGATGACCCTTCTTAAATGATATTCTGTGCTGCTTTTTTTTTTTTTTTTTTTTTTTTTTTCTCTCCTCTCTCAGATAGTGTGAATTATTGACACAGACTAGTGTTGCCACCACATTGGGTATATTGGCATGAGACACCACTGCAGAAATCTGAGGCTCAGCATTTGTCATCAAATGTACTGCAAATTCGCAATAGATTTTTTCTGACTTTTATTTGCCTGTTGTTAGCACTCCCAGAGATACTTGGAAGTACTACGTAGTGTGGTTTTTTTTTTTTTTTTTTTTTTTTTATTTAATTTTTTGCAGTGCCCTAATGTGTACAATGTCTGGGTTTTTCTTCTAGGAAGACGATGAATGGAAAGAGTTTGAGCAAAAAGAAGTTGACTACAGCGGCCTAAGAATTCAGTCACTGCAAATAAGGTAGAAACTTGAAGATCTTGCTTTTTGTTAACCCCTGATTGCATATATGAGCGAATCATCGATAGAACGATCAGGATTTTATGCTGTAACGCTGCATGCAGAAACTCATCTGAACAGCTTCATTGCTCCTAACTGCTACACCCCACACTACTAGTATGCCCCCCCCCCCTCCCCTCTTAACTAACAGGGTGGGGTGTTGATTTTGTAAATGGTATTGAGTCAAATGGCAGTTTTTACTATCTGTTTCGTAAGCTGGTAGCCTTGGTAAAATGGTGTCAGATCACTTGTCACTGCAGTGGTAGAGTAGCAACTGGGCCGTGGAACCATGGGGGGGGGGCTCAGGAATTTCATGTTAGGCCACTAGTTGTCATATCCCTACATACAGTATATGCTAAAAACAATGACTAGCAAAACAAGAAATGGGACCTTAGAATAGTAGTTAGGAAGCTGTTGCCTTTCTATAAATCCCATGTAAGATCACATTACAATGTGGAGCCCAAAACTGCAAGATTTGTAATAAGTATACAGAAGGACTAAAGAGGGCTCAGAAGTCACTTTTACACTACGGTCCATAACATACATGTCAGAAGGACTGTATTGACTCGGGGTCTGTTGGTGTTCCTATTGGGAAGAATAGTGTGGTATTGGTGCTATTTTTGAGGTTGAGTATAACAGCATTTATAACTGGTTCCAGTGGAAGCCTCATTGAATAGAATAAAAAGTCCTAAATTGACAGTCTTGAAAAATTTAACTACTTCACCGGTGGGAGCGCTGTTTTTTTTCCAACCTATGTAGTGAATGATTCTGTTCTTCACCCAGTTCACATGCAGAGTATTAAAATCTATTTACAGTGTGGGTTGCTTCTCATAGACATAATGTAGACAGTCACAAAGAGTGGACTGTAGTTCTGATTTCAATGTCCCAATATGAGCGTATCCTGTGTTTCTCTCCTACATCTTGATTTTTGTTTGTAGCAATGAAAAGGAAGATGAAGAAGGTGAGAAAAAGGAAGAACAGGGTGTGGATTGGGAAGAGGCTGGAGGCTGTGGATCAGACAAGACATCGGGTCCCTGGAATAAAAGTGCTCCTGCTCCAGCTCCCATAAGTGTTGGTAAGATATAATCCTCTGTAATAAAACATGGATGTACAGTGTGAATATGTCTGTAGGAGTGTAAATGTTCTGGATTATCTGTTACTGGTAAGAACATAGGCTGAGAGCAACCAGTTGTAGCTTTGTTTTCTAGTGCTGGTTTTGGTTTACTAAAGGCATCTGTTCTCTTATGCTCTATGCTAGTTTTGACTATGCCCTATTCTTTATGCTAGTTGATTTTGACTAACACTTTTATTTTTTTTAGTTACAGAAGCCCCAGAGCCTGCACAGCCGACTGGTGTATATAGACCTCCTGCTGCCAGAATGTCTGCTCCACAACGAAAACCACAAGGGCCACCAGAAATCTTTAGTGATACCCAGTTCCCATCTCTACAAGCCACTGCCAAGCATATAGAATCCCGCAGGCAAGTTAAAAGTGCCTCTTTGCATCTTTTTATTTTTACTTGTATATTGTGCATATATACAGTCATGTATATGTATGTATATACACACATGCAACTTATATTAGGGCTGGGCAAGTATTCGCGAGCTTTAACCTGCAGTTTTTCGGAACAAAAACGTACAAATAGGAACTTGTTATACAGTCTGGTCTCTTCAGACCCCAGTGTGTAATTAGCAGAGACCTAGGGAAGGTGAGGAAACATTAAAAAAAACAAAAACCCATACCTGCCCTAACTTCAGGCTTCTGGTCTCCCAAATAGCATCAGGGACTGCTGACACAATACACCAGTATGATTTATGTCTGTCATGTCACATTACCCTGAGGTCATTTAAGAGAAGAGGATCAGAAAATGTGTTGGAGCCTAGGGGAAGTGTATAACGCTATTTGCTCACCTCCCATGGGCATCTGCTTCGTATGCTGAGGAGTCTCAAGAGACCCCAGAACATAATGGCATTATTGGTTCGAAACAACATTTTTGGTTCAAATGAAACCACCAGTTGGGCCTTGCAGGGTTTTTCCAATACATACTCAAAAATGGATTCTGTATTTAACCCCTTCCCGCTGATGGCATTTTTTTGATTTTTGTTTTACGTTTTTGACTCTCCCCCTTCTAAACCCCATAACTTTTTTTTATTTCTGCGCTCTGAGCCATATGATGTCTTAATCTTTGCGGGACAAATTTTTCTTCATGATGCCGCCATTAATTATTCTGTATAATGTACTGGGTACCTGGAAAAAAATTCAGAATGGGGTTAATTTGAAGAAAAAGTACATTTCTGCAAATCTCTTACAGGCTTCGTTTTTACAGCGTTCACTGTGCAGCCAAAATGACATGTCACCTGTATTCTATGTCTCAGTCCGATTCCGGGGAAAAATCCAAAACTGTTAAAAAAATTATTTTTCTAAAAGTCGCCATATTCTGACAGCCATAACTTTTTATATGTCCGTGTACGGGGCTGCATAGGGTGTGGGTTTTTTTTTGTTTTGTTTTTTTTTGCAGGGCAGGGTGTACTTTTTAGTTCTACCATTTTCGGGAAATGCTATTGCTTTTTATTCAAATTTTTATCAGAATCAAAAAAAACGGCGGTTTGGCACTTTTGACTATTTTTTACCGTACGTACGGGAAAAATATTTGTATAGATTTGTAGAACGGGTAATTTCGGACACTGGGATACCTAACATGTATGTGACAGTATTTAAGTACTTTTATATGTGTTCTAGGGAAAGGGGGTGATATGAATTTTTAATCCTTTTTTTAAAAACTTTACATATATATATTTTTTTTTTTTTTTTTTTACTTTTTTTTGCATTTTAGACCCCCTAGGGGGTCTTGAACCCCAGGGGTCTGATCACTAATGCAATGCATTACAATGCTAATGCATTGCAAAAAATCATAATTTCTTTTGCAGGCTGCATAGACCAGCCTGCAAAAGCAAATCACTGCAGACAAGCCTCCCAGCTGTCATGTCAACGTGATGTCGGCCATGGAGCTTGCTCCAGGCACCGGCGATCACCGGCAAAATGGCGGCGCCACTGGGAAAATGGCTCCTTCAGCGCCTTTCATCGCGGCGCCGGAGGAGTTAATGTCTCCGAGACATAAGCGCTGGTTGTCTACTGCGTAAAGCAGTAGACACCCGGCGGCTATGGCGGACGCCCGACTCCCGGGCGGCTGCATAGTTACACACCTGGCATGCACCGTAATAGTACTGCGGATGTTGGGAAGAGGTTAAGGAGGTGTTGCCTAAATGGCCATTAATTATGTCCAGTAAAATTCCAGGTTAATTGCGCTCTTGATTTGGGACATAATTTCCCAGCTCCTATCCTCAGGATAGGTAATCCTATCAGATTGGTGAGTGTTGGACACCCAGCGACTCCACTGATCAGATGTTTACAGCAGTCTCTAGTACCTGAACTACAAGACTGAGACCCACAGTATGACCTCGTGCTCTATCGGGGCATATGGACAAGTGATGCCTTTATAATCCTCTTGATGTTTTGTGATCTACATGGGGAATTATCATCATTGTGCCTATATGAAATGTTTATCTACCTTATGCCCTGCATCTATGCCGCCTTTCACAACTGTCCTGATTCTTATTTATTTTTACTAAAACTAGGGATAAAGATATGGAGAAGACATTTGAAATTGTAAAACATAAAAACCGCGCCAGAGAAGAAGCAGCAGCAAAGAATCAGGCCGTGCAGCTCCAGTTAGACAACCAGTACGCAGTTCTTGGTGAACAATAAAGCTGCAAAAACATTTACCACAACCTTTGTAAACTTGCCCATAAGGAAAACAAACTACAGCTGTTGGACTTGAGATCATCTGAACTGTCTGCTCTTCTCCGCTTTGCACTGGATGAAACAGATGACTGGATCCTCCAACGTTCCAGATTTAAATTCTTTTTTTTTTTTTTTCTCTTGCTACATCCACCTCCTCCTACCCCCTCTCACTTCTTTGTCTTTGAATATGGGAACACGTGAGGCTGTGAGATTGGAACAAGAATTCCTATTGTTGTTAACATTACACATCTAAGTGGAGAATGACAAAGCAGCTTTCAGTGGTTATTAAAATCTTTTTATGCTGAGCCTTCACGAAGGTTGACTACCTCAGTTTTGCTATGCCCATAGTAGACACCACGTGGATGGCCATTGCTTACACACAACCAGAGATTGTACGTATCAAATAGCTGTATTGGGACAGGGAGTGAAGGGATTACTCGGTCCCCTCTTCTGTTTTGGTACACCTACTGAGACGAGATCACTTCACCTCTTTACATTGTCGTCTGCTTCATGTGTCATTCAGTTAAGTGACCTTAAAGGGATTTAGTCTAGACCATATAATGGTTTCTTTAGGTTTTCTGTAGATGGGTAATTGATACACGGGTCTTCTTAGAATATAGTGCAAAGCTGTAGTTTGTTGCCTTATTAGAGGGGTAAATGTATTTACTAGAAGCAAGAAAATGACAAGTCGGCCTACTAAACATAATAGGAACTCACATGATAAATTTGACATTTTGTCCCTTCGGCTCTATAGTACCTTTTATCAAGTTCCAATACAAAGTTTCTTTCGCTTGAACATCTACAATGTAATGAGACTCACTGACTTGTCTGTACTACACAGTGGCTAAAAGGGAGTTGCAGGGTGCCATGGACCCTTAACTAACCTATTTTGGTCTTCAAACTTGATGCCGTGGATTCCACATAATACTGGTGGTCTTCCTCGGGATGCGCTATCAATAGAACAGTTAGTTAACCCCCTTTAAATTTTCCCTTCTAATTTTGTCAAACTTGCACACCACCTAAATACTTGAAGTATGTGAGATTGGGATTTCCAAGATCAACAATTTGCTCATTTTGCGACAGGTCTGTTTTAAAACCCATCCTTTTTCCTGTTTAATTTTGGCCAACATCTGGAGTTGTCTACATGACAGGGTGTTTAGATTTAAAGGGACTGTCCACTTTCAGATATCTACAACAGACATGCATTCTGCGTGCTCATACAGTGCTAATATCAACTAAAGGTGGCATAAATGCACCTTTTAGAAGGATTGGGGTTGTGTCCAATAATCTAACATGATTCCTAATTATACCATTGCTCTTTCTGCTGTACTTGAGTACATCTAGATTGGTGATATAAAGCCATAGTCTTCATCACAAGTCAGTCTTTTAACTAGTTGGCCTCTCCAGCACTGTCATTCTCTGGAGCTGTATACCTGGTGTTGGTAGCACTTATTTGCGGCATCTTCATGATAGGACATCTGCCACTTTCTGCGGGTCACCCTGTTGGGTGCTTCATTGTAGAACTGAATCCATTGTAGAACTGAATCCATTAGATTCCTTCCTCCTATAGTTGGTTCACTTCCTAAAATCCCCAAAGAAATCATGTTTTTCTGTACAGTTCTCACACATTGCTTGACCTTTGACTATACAAAGATGTTACATTGTACATGGTAGACTCTCGGTCAAGGTTTTGCCATGTGGTTGAAGAACTATTGGAAATTGTTTGACACAAGCTTTTTTTTTTTTTGTTTTGTTACGGAAGAGGCTTTTCTAGCAGGAAAAAAAATTGGCTGCAAGCGGTTCAGTGGAATAAAAATGATAGATTCCTTTCCTGCCACTGTCCTGGTGCAGCCCCAAGTCCCTTCTGTTCTCTTCTAGACAGCAAATGCCCAGAAATAACATCTCATCCAATTGTTGCACACAGCAAAGGATTGGCAGTGAGTGGGTATGTGTCAGGAGGGGAGCCAGAGGGGCCTCAGTAACTGATGAAAGTATAGCTTTGGGGATTGGCAAGGTGAGTATTTATTAAACCCATTCTGAACAAATTGGCTTTTTTAATATAATATACATACTACTGGAAAAAACCTCTTTAAATGGGTTGTCCAGTTTTGTTTTCTCTATTGCATGGACATTAATGGAAGATCATTGTGCTCTGACAACTAGCACCCCCACTGATCAGCTGCTTCACATGTCTGCATTGTGAAATAATTACAGAATCCTCCTGGGATGAAGCAAGTCTGTAATTACATCGCATGGACACTATCAGATACCATGCCAGGTAGTGAAGGGGTCATGGTGCTTATGTCAATGCCGTGGATCCTTCAAGCAGCTGAGCAGGGGTCGTGGGTGTTGGATCTCAGTGTTTCCTAAGGATATCCCCTTTAATTCTTCACTGGATTCTTGGTTCTACAAAGTTTAGTATTTGAACTGTACAACAAATACATGACAGGATAATGCAGGGATCAGCAACTTTTGGCACTCCAGCTGTTCTGCATATACAACTCCCAGCATGCTCCAGCCACCTCTGATAGTTCTAAGAATAGCTTTTGTAGAACTACACTTCCCAGCATGCACATTTGTTCAGTTAGAGTTCTGAAAGGTTGCAGAGTCCTGGCATAATGTATGGTCACCAGTCTGCACCAGCAAACATTAGCTCTTTAAAGCCGGACTATAATTTATATAAAGGAAGCTGAAAGGGTTATTTATGTGGATGTGTGATAGACTGCAATAGCTTTTTCTTTCCTATGGTATATTTCAAGCAACAAACAAAAACTTTTTTTTTTTTTTTTTTTCATCCAGTTCTGGTCCTATTTTAGAAAAATTGTTACAAAACGTGAATCTATAGGGTTTTTATGATAACTGTGAGATGGGTAGTTGGACTGTCCATAAAGAGGGTCTTGGGCATGGACTGGGCAAAAAGATGACCTAAATAAAACTATGATTAAAATATTCCGTGTCTCGTGTGATTTTAAAGGTAATACATGGCACTATCGTGTCAACAAGGCCTTGACTATCTATATTGGGGGAGTGCTGCAGTCCACTCCATTGCTGGACATATATCATGGGGCTTTTTTTTTTTTTTTTTTTTTTTTTTTTTTTTTACACCTGACCCAAAATCGCTGCATGGAATAGTTTTTATTTTGTGCAGCATAGAACGAACTGCCCTGAATATTCATAGCGGTTTGGGTCTGAGTGCAAGACATTAAATGTAATGTGAAATCAGTTTCCGGGTATTTCCTGTACTTACCTGGCAGATGCTTGCAGAATATTACTGCAGCTGAATGGGGTTTTTCTCTAGCATGTGCATTGATATCTACAAATCCACTGTGATGCTGCAACTAGTATCTGTTCCATATAACTGTAACTTTGCAATCTTAATCCTTCACCCATAAATGGCAATACATAATCCTACATCAGACAATGACTAGCACAGTACAACCAATGACTTAAAGATGTTGTGTGTAGTTGCTATCAATTGCATGATTCCTCAGCACCGCATTACATGGGTAGGTAGATGGAGCGCCATCTCTGCTTGCCGGGGGACAGTGTACTTGTCTATCTATATTCTCCACAGACTTGACTGGCCTTCTGGGATACCAGAGTAATCCATAAGGAAGCGGCCTATAAGGGGCACTTACTGCATGGGGGCTTGTGAAGATGATGGTTACTAAATGGTGATCACTAAAGTGGGAGCTTACTGCATGGAGGGGGGGGGGGGGTGCAATAAAGGAGCCAGTAAAGGGTTGAATGGTGGATGAAGCGCTGCTTGGCTTTCTGTTGTGGGAAGCCGAATGGCCCCTTACTCTTCCCTGACTCGCTTGAGAACTACAACCCCCAGGACCTGCTAAGGGTTGTAGTCTTACTCATGCCAACTACACCATTATACTGCCTGCTCTAATTTAACCCCTCAGATGCCACAATTTAATACAGACAGTGGCACCTCTGAGTGATATAGAACATATCAGGGCTGGTTTAGTCTATCTGCTGGAGATTGTTCCTAATTTATAATGAAGTGCACACCTCCTCATAACCTAGGCACATCCTCCGGGTCCGTGCACCCGCACAGATCACCACACCAGCTCTTTACTAGTCTACAATTCTGGCATTATGCCAGAAAACTGGTGTAAATAATGATAAATCTGAATGGGTGAGGAAAGTGATGTGACTTTAGGGCCTGTAGACCTCCCAGTCCAACGCTGATTCTCTTAAATAAACCAAGAAACTATAAGTACAGTCACAGGGATTGCACTATTATATTATGATCCGCTATAGCTGTGTTGAGATGTTTCTGGTGTGACTTTTGCAGGGAACAGGAAGTTGTTGTTCTCAACAGGTCCGAATGAAACTACATGACTGAACTGAATAACTTTATAACTGCAAAAGACAAAATTTACCTGGTGTGCTCCATTCTTCTCCTGGTGCCTCCTTTCGGTTAGTTACAGACAGCATCCCTGAAGAAGCCAGCAGCCATTTTGTAACAGACCACCATGGAGGAACCAAATGGAGGGTAACAAGTATGTTGAATAATACATAGTCAAAATTTAAGAGGGTCACTTTAAATCTGCTTAGCTTGAATCATGGCGATCCCAAGTCTTGCTATTGTAATACATCTTAATGTAACTTAAGACTCCTATACAAACATATTACAACTCTATGCATGAGCTGTAAAGTTAAAGCTAAGGATGGCATCAGATGCTCTGAACGTGTCATTGTCTAAGACGTTATTTCATTGTTTTATTACCTTCAGAGGCTGACCCTCTTCCTGACTCATTTCTGCTATTTCACATCTGTTTGTGTGTAAGCAACTTTCCTTCCGTCATGCATTTATTATTTATGTTGCTCTGTGGTTAAGGGTTAATTGATTTAATTCTTCTAAGCTTCATGTAAGGTATGAAACCAATACCCATGATGTTGCCGAAAGACATTAAGGAAATGACAATTAATATTATTTACAGAATTATTACAGAAAGGTCCCAAGTGTGAGGCCAACAACTACCCACTGCCAAACAAATCACATTGACTTAAGGCCGTATATTACAAGTGTTTGTAAGCGCTGTCTATACTGGTCCCTAGGGTATCTTATTACTGCAGGCCTAACACTACTCTAACATCTAATACATATTATGCCTTGATTATGTATTGATAGTCTAGAAGTGCCATACATTTGTAAGTGGTAAAAAGTGGACTATTAGGCACAAATTTTAGGTCTTGATAATAGACCCTTATATATTTCCTTAGAATCTACCATGCTTCACCTCCTAAACATTCAGGAATTTCTTTAAATAAGCCAATCCTGTCATACACGTAGAGGACCTCTCACTAGGTCTAAAAAGTCCAATGGCATCCATCTGATGTCACATCATGCATGGTCACTCTGAGCATTTTGGTGTGTTATTTATCCAAATCTGTTCCACTTGGAGCAAATTCACATGGGGTTTTTTGACCAGATTTTGATGCTGATTTTCCGCGAGCGGGAAAAAAGAAGCGACCTGCCCTTTCTTGCAGCTGTTTCTGGATTCCTGACTAGGCCCATTCATTTGGGCCTAATCTGGAGCGGAATGCCACAACTGGATGCCGGGGCACTGCACCAGCATCCAATCGCAGCTACCCGTCTTTTGGACCAGATTCTGAGGCGGCCTCTGAGTCAAAATTTGGTAAAAAAAAAACTAAAAAAAAAAACCCGTGTGAATTTGCCATAAGATTATTTTGCAATACTCCATAATGCTTTATCTAAGACGTCTTCCTATCCCCTTTGTCTCCACTCACTCACAACCTTGAATTCCTTATCAGTAGAAATGAGCGAGTACTATTCGTAACGGCCGTTTCGAATAGCACGCACCCATAGGAATGAATGGAAGCGGCTGCGTCCATTCATTCCTATGTGTGCGTGCTATTCGAAACGGGAGTTTCGAATAGTACTCACTCATCTCTAATTATCAGCTTACAAACCTTTGTGTTGCACATTATTAGGAGTTTAGTAAATGTGTGCGATTTAGTATCCGGATATAGATTCGTGAGTACTCAATGAATTGTCAAGTATGGACTACCAAGAAAATTATATGAACAGACTGTAGCCAGCTTCCGACCTCCTTCTACAACCAACCTCTTGAGAGTCAGAAGAGATGCTATATCTAGTTTCCAGGCCACCTTGTGGTAAAAGGACTTATAGACCATACATGCCTGCAAAGGATTCTTAGAAAAGAATATGCAAATAAATTCTTGGTGAAAAAAGGGGCACTTGTTCTAGCACCAACTTGGCAAATTTTCCTTTTTCCACCAAGTAGAACATGCTTATATTTTCTTGTTCCAACGTCTTTCCAACCATTTCAACAACATTTTCTAAAATTTCAACCTTCTTTCTTCACATTGCCACATTTTTCCACAGGTGGTGTGTGGTATAGCAGCTCTGTTTGGGTGAATGTAACTGGGCTGCAACTGCAGGTGTAGCAGTGTATCTGGTTTAAAAAAAAAAAAAAAAAACCCTCAGCCATCTCTTATTAAAATGAGTAACATCCCTCCTCATCCATAGCCTTGTACTGTCAGAAGGGGTGTTCCTTACTGCCCAGCGATCACGGTATGAGCGGTATGTGCCCCTGAGTTCAGCGCACCGTCATCTTTCTAGCGGTAAATCAAACCACTTATGTATGAGGACAGGAAAGGTTCTCTTTAATACCGATATCTCCAGCCGGAGGACACATCCCAGGAAAGATGACTTTCTAGCGGTATATATAACCACACAGGATAATAAAATAAAAATGTGCTGACACTTCCCTGCATTCTCCCCTCTGTTTCTGTGCTGGGTCGCCTGTCACCTTCACTGCTCTTGTACACGGAGCGGCTGTAACAGTGACATCAAGCTAATGGGAGCTCTACAGCCAATCCCTGCGCTCAGAAGTACAGAAGCATAAAGTGCTTGGCTGCCCATGGTCTTGTTCACATCACCAGGATGTCTAGGGCCCACTGCCAGGACCCCTTCAGATCAGCTGTACTGAGACAGGGCGGTTAATAGTACTAACATATCAGGAACCATACTGTTCACGATACTGTACTGTATACGATGTGCACCACTGCACTACCTAAACCCAAGAAGGAATGGGACTGTGGAGCAGACTGGTAAGTATTGGGGCTTAGCTTGTAGGCCACAGTCTCCTACAAGCCTGAGAGTGGTAGAGCAGGAAGCCTGTGGCTTTCTTCTCTACTAGTGGCACAACCGGGTTGGTGGTGCCACTTCTCCCCAGTTTTGCAATCTGGTTATTAACACTGGATAGCAAAACCATGGAGAACCTGGCTGCATTCCTTACGTCTCCCCTTTCCTGCCCGCGGCTTCTCTTCATGCTTCAGCCTGGGCTCTGTGCGCTGCACATCACATCACAATGATGCAGCCTGGCCAGGAGCAAGAAGAGGTAAATGAAGAGGGGTTGTTACCACATCTCCACTCCCTATTAAAAAAAAGCAGTGGGTGTCTTAGGGCCCCATAAGACCAAGGGGCCCACCGGGGGATTCACTAGTCCCCCAGTGGGCAGTCTGACCCTGGACTGCCAACCCAATGCAGGTAAAGAGGAAACGATATATTATCACCCTCCCCTACTGCCTGCATTAAAAGTTATGATCTAGAACAGGGGTCTCAAACTCGTGGCCCCCCGAACAATTTTGTGCGGCCCGCACAAGCCTAGGGACGCTGGATCCAAGTTGAATCCGGACGTTTCACCATTTTGCCCACAGGCAGTTTTATATACTGCCGGAAAGCTGATAGTGCGCTGAGTTCAGCACACTGTCGGCTTTCCCGATGTGGGCCCAGTGTGAAGAGCTTACGGTCCGGTACCGTAGCTCTTCTATGGTCAGAAGAGCGTCTCTGACACTCAGTCAGAGACGTCCTTCTTCACAGCACAGCCAATCGCACTGTGCTGTGAGAGCCGGGAGGAACGCCCCCTCCCTCTGCTCGCAGTACTCGTCCATAGACGAGCATTATCAGGGAGGGAGGGGGCGTTCCTCCCGGCTCTCACCGCACAGCTCGATTGGCTGTGCTGTGAAGAAGGACGTCTCTGACTGAGTGTCAGAGACGCTCTTCTGACCATAGAAGAGCTACGGTACCGGACCGTAAGCTCTTCACACTGGGCCCACATCGGGAAAGCCGACAGTGCGCTGAACTCAGCACACTGTCAGCTTTCCGGCAGTATATAAAACTGCCTGTGGGCAAAATGGTGGAAGGTCCTCTTTAAACATTGAGGTGGAATGAAGGGGTTCATGACACTGGGGGCAGACGAAGGGAGGGGGGAGAACGGCATGACACTGGGGCAGAAATGGAGGGACATGAATCTGGGGGCAGAGATGGGGGGGACATGAAACTGGGGGCAGAAATGGAGGGAAATGAATCTGGGGGCAGAGATGGAGGGACATGAAACTGGGGGCAGAAATGGAGGGACATGAATCTGGGGGCAGAGATGGGGGGACATGAAACTGGGGGCAGAAATGGAGGGACATGAATCTGGGGGCAGAGATGGGGGGACATGAATCTGGGGGAAGAGATGGGGGGACATGAATCTGGGGTCAGATGAAGGGTGTATATGTAACTGGGGGAAAGATGGAGGGGGGACATATAGTTTACGGGTGACTGTAGGAGGATTATACAGTGTGGGGGCACATGAAAAATGAATGGGCGGAGTCAACATAAAAGTGGGTGGAGCTAAATTTGCCGCGGTGTGGCCCGCCGACTGGCTGGGATCTTACTCTGCGGCCCACATGCTGAGTTGAGTTTGAGACCCCTGATCTAGAAAGACACCTTTAAATTAAAAGTGCCCATCAATTAATAATGTGCCCTGTGTTCTCTATGTGTTCTACATGTTTCCTCAAAGGGGTTGACCAAACCATTTTTGGTCAGAGAAGGTAAAAAAGAACAAAAACAACATACTCGCCCGTGCCCAGTGTCTCCCACTGCAGTCCAGTCCTGCTGCTGCCCTGCTTTTTTTTTCCAGTGGAAGGCCCTGCCGTACTTGACCGCTGAGTCCAATTATTGGCCTAAGGAAACATGTGATGATATAGGTGATGTATGCAAGTGTAGTTCCAGTTTCTTTTCTTAGGCCGCTGATTAACCTCAGCGGTTATGTGTGGTGAGGACTTCCACTAGAAGAAGCATTGCGGTGCTTCTAGACTGGACTGCATTTGGAGACTCCGGAGCTCTGGAGACAGGTGAGTAAGTTTTTGGTTTTTTTCCACCTTGCCAAAAGCCTTTAAAAAGGTTGTCCAGGAATTTCAGAAGTCAGGGAGGAGGTTGCGGAAGGTGAAACATTAAAAAAAATAAAATAAAAATCATACCTGTCTCCAGTGTCCTGGTCCAGCACGTGGCAAGTCTTTGCCGGCAGAAGTCTTGCGCCACATGTGACTGCTGAGGTCAATCAGCAGCCACAGGAAAGGAACTAGTGACGTATGCAAGTGACCTTTCCTTTGGCTGATTGGCTTCAGCTGTCATGTACAGCGCAAGACTTCTGCCAGCAAAGGCGAAACATTCACTGGACTGGATAATAGCGACAGACAACGGAGCACCGGAGACAGGTTATCCTGAAACTCCTAGAAACCCCTTTAAATCAATAATGTTCACCTTAAATTAATATAGCCCAATACCCCATAGATTAATACTACCTTACATAAATACTGCTTCCCAATAACCCCTTATATTAATAACACCCCGTTATATCATTATTGCCCCCTAATATTAAGCTAATCCCCTGCCCCAATCAATCAATATATAAATAATACCTGCCTTCAATCCCCTGATGCATGGACTTTTCACCATCACTTCATCTCTACCTGCTCCAGGTACCGTCAGCGCCCCAGCTTCAGGAGGGACAGTATAGTGATGTCATTGCACCCTTGGTCAGGACACCTGGAGGCCTCAAGCTCTTAGAGGCCTGCGACCTCCAGGTTAACAGAATGGTAGAGCAGAAGGCTGCTTTTCCTGCCCTACTAAGTATTTAAAGAGGACCTTTCACCATTTTGCCCATAGGCAGTTCTATATAGTGCCGGAAAGCTGACAGTGCGCTGAGTTCAGCGCACTGTCGGCTTTCCCGATGTGGGCCCGGTGTGAAGAGCTTACGGTCCCGGTACTGTAGCTCTTCTATGGTCAGAAGGGCGTAGCCAGAGACGTCCTTCTTCACAGCACAGCCAATCGTGCTGTGCTGTGAGAGCCGGGAGGAACTCCCCCTCCATCTGCTCGCAGTACTTGTCCATAGACGAGCATTATCAGGGAGGGAGGGGGCGTTCCTCCCGGCTCTCACAGCACAGCGCGATTGGCTGTGCTGTGAAGGACGTCTCTGGCTAACTGTCAGAAACGCCCTTTTGACCATAGAAGAGCTACGGTACCGGGACTGTAAGCTCTTCACACCGAGCCCACATCGGGAAAGCCGACAGTGCGCTGAACTCAGCGCACTGTCATCTTTCCGGCAGTATATAGAACTGCCTATGGGCAAAATGGTGAAAGGTCCTCTTTAAACTGTATCGGTGTACTGGAGACACCAATACAAATTTAATATCTTTGTGTTTGTGGTGGCTTCTGAGTGGG
This sequence comes from Leptodactylus fuscus, assembly GCF_031893055.1. Lineage (NCBI taxonomy): Eukaryota > Metazoa > Chordata > Amphibia > Anura > Leptodactylidae > Leptodactylus > Leptodactylus fuscus. The sequence continues at coordinate 160,144,785 of NC_134268.1, forward strand.
CCCCACAAGGTTAGTGGGCCCAGGGCTGACACCCCCTCTGCCCTTCCACTAGCTATGATTCTGCCCCCAGGAGTAGCGATCACTCATAAAGCTTCACAAGCTTCATAAGATAAGAGCTTCAGTGAACAGTTATGTAATGCCCTCTTCAGTGCCCCCGCATGCAGTATAATGGTTCCATCAGTGCCCCTGCATGTAATATATGATGCTTAAGGAGCAGGTTATAAGCTTCATTTACTACTTACCAGCTTGCTCCATGCTTCCTCTGAATACTTGTGGGAATATCTAACTAGTGTGCGAGTCATGATTTACGATGGAAGATTTTGGAGAAAAGGAAGTTCTTCTGCTCATACAATATAAGCCACTGTTAGATGTGTCTAGCAACTGTTTTTTTTTTCTCTATCCATTGTGTGTGATTTTATTATGCGTGAATTTATGAGATGTCCATTTCAACTGGTAAACATTGTTCTTGTGCAGCATCCCAGAGTGCTGCTGCTTTAAGTGTTTGTCTTTTGTGCCTCTGGTTTGTGTTGGTAAGTCCCATCCTATATGTTCTATGTACACTGTTATTCAGCTTTCCCTTGTTATTTTCTCCCTCTTTGTTCAACCCTTATCCTTGTTTCAGTCCTGGCCAATCACAGGCCACTGGGAGGGGCTGTAGGAGACCTAGGTCTTCAGGGTGTCCATTGAATCCTCAGTTCAGTAGTAGCAGTGATTCTGTGCAGTCTATGTTGGACTGTACAGGAGGAAGTGCTGCTTGGTGCCAGAAGAATGAAGATGGACAAGTATGAGAGGGGGGGGGGGGGGGGGAGTATTGTTGATGCTTCGTTTCTGGAAATGTGGAAACGGGACGTCACCGGATCGTCAGAAAATATGCCTTGGTCATTTGAGCACCCCAGGTATATAGATAAACATAATTTTTTTTTTTTTTTTTTTTTTTTTTTTACTGAAGTCAATTAGAAGTTAGATGGGGCTCTGATTAGGAACAGATCTCTCACTTCAACTTTCTCTGTTTCCTTGATCCCCTGAGTGCTATTCTTTACATGGAAATCAAAGGAGGTTCTGGAGATTTATCGGGGGGTCCTAATGGACTCTCCCCCCCCCTCCCTCTTTATATGTCAGATTTTGTCTCTCCATATTTACTTTGAATTGTTATTGTGTTGCTGTTGTTTTGTCGATTGTTTGATTTTATGTAAAGAAAAATTTGTTAATAAAAATTATCTGATTAAAAAAAAGAAGTTAGGTGGGGGGAGGTGGTTTAGTTTAGGAGATGATTTTACATTTATGCTGGACAACCCTTTTAAGGTGGGTTTTCTTTGGCTCACCTGTTAATCTTAAACATAATATCTGTTTAATAATTTGAAAGTAAGCTGCAGTCATAAAGCGCTGTGGGAAAAACAGTGGACGAAACACATTGCAGTTTTTCCTGCAGCACTTTTGACAGCAAATCCATTTTCCTTTGCTGATCTTCTGCTTCTAATATACTAATAGGGAAACTGCCAGCGTTTCTGTAGGTATCGCTATGCTGTAATTTACGTATGCAGTGGAAATGCTGTGATTACAAAAATTCTGGGGGGTTTTGTCTGCAACATGTGGATGGGATTAGCCAGAATCCCATCCACTTTGCGGGGACTGTAAAATGCCAAAGTTTTTGCTGTGGCATTTATGCTATGTGGGGCCCCGGCCTAAGGGGGTTTTTTTTGTTATCCAATATACATACAAACTGCTCCCATTGTAACAGCAGAAAGACAAGCTGACTGACGTAGTTCTAGTCTAATAATCATTGACACGGTCAGTTGTAGTGCTTTGCTTTTTTTATTGAAAGAGTTTTTGGTAAAAATAAATAAATAAAACAAGGACATACACGCAGTGTCAGAATTGTTGCCAATCACTATTATAAATTAAGCAGTGTGCAGTAAAATGACAGGAGGAAAAAAAAAACGGCATGGGACAGGTAAAAGGAGGAAGAGGAGGAAAAACTTGTGTAACTACCACCAATAAGAATGTAGGTGGCGGACGCGCCAGGGTTACTTGCTATCTCCACTGATATTTGCATTGTATATACAGCCATTGGCCTCCCGGATTCCCTGTAATCCCGATATTGCTGAGGTGAAGGTCAGAGACAGAGAGTTTAACGTTAGCCTCTTTGCAGATGACGTCCTCCTGACCCTTACCACTCCCCACACAAGCCTTCCCAACCTCCTCTGTGAACTGAAATCGTATGGTGCCCTTTCTCGCTACAAAGTCAACCCTACCAAAACAGAGGCCCTTCCTCTTAACATCCCTGATACGGCCCTAAGTCGTTTGAAATCTAACTTTGATTTTCAATGGCGTACCCATTCTCTTCACTATCTAGGGATTCATTTATCTCCGTCATACTCTACCCTTTATTCAGTTAATTATCCCCGTTTGTTCGGGGAATTGTGTTCTCTCCTAGATAAATGGCGCCCTCTCGGTATATCTCTCATTGGTCGTATTAATGCTGTTAGGATGACCCTTCTCCTGAAACTCCTGTATTTCTTCGAAACCCTTCCAATAGCAGTCCTGCGGTTGGAGATGCGTGCTCTCTAGAAGGCAATTTTCCAATTTATATGGAATGGCAAGCGTCATCGTAACCCCCACTCAGTGATGCTTTCCGGCAAGGATGAGGGGGGCTGGCCCATCCCAATGCATTCTTGTCGTCACGCTCTCCCCCCCCTTCCCATGGCCGCCCTCCTAGGCCCTACTCATTTTACACAAGCTTTATGGCTTTCGTCTTCTAAACTTTTTCCATTGGCATCCCCATGCTCCTCTATGATCTCCTTCCTGTATAGTCCGCTCCTCCCTGGAGGAATTGAAACGTCTATGGTACAACCTTAGAGTGTGCGTGGCCTTTTTCATATTCCGGACTTAATTGATCCGTTGACCTTGGAACTCAGGCCTTTTGAATACTTTGTCTCCACTTTGCAGATGCCGGCTTCGGAGTGTCTTCATTATCAGAAGATTGCTCACTTTATCTTTTCTCAGTTTGGCTCACTTAGGGTATCTACACCTACTGCCTTTGAGAAGGTTTGCCGGGCAGGTACTTCCATGGCTGGCCTGATCTCTACTATTTATAGGCTCCTCTCTTCTATTGAAGGAGGATCCCCCATTTCACACAAGTATATGGCCAGATGGTTGGGGGCGTTGGGCAGGCAGATCTCACCCGGTCAGTGGCAGATAATGTGGTCTCAGGCTATTAAGTCTTCTACTTGTATCTCACTTCGGGAGACCCAGTTTAAATTACTCATGCATTTGTATCATACCCCTGCCCTGCTTCATTCTCTTAACCCTAACATTTCCCCTCTCTGCTGGCGCTGTTAGTCAAGTATAGGTACATTGTGTCATCTCTTCTGGGACTGTACCTGTGTTCCTCCCTTCTGGTTGGAAGTCCAGTCCCTTACCAATGCTCTTTTTATTCAAGGCGTTCTGCTTGACCCCTTGATTTACCTGCTTCCCTGTCGTCCTCAACAGCGGCACAATGTGGGGTATTTCTGCCCCTGTGTGCTGGTAGGACAGGCGGATATTTAATTAGCCAATCAAATGCGTGGCAGGCCCTATAAGAGGGCACAAGAACCTCCCCTCTGCGTGTTTTTTTCTGTCCTGTGTGGACAGAGGACAGGTGGGAGGACTTGTGTCCTCTTTGAGAAGCTCAGCAGGATCACTCACCTCCTGAGCGGTTGTTTTCTTCTTGTCACCTTCTGTGCCCTGCGGGGAGAAGGTGCTTGTTAGCCATGTGTGGCTACCCCCCTCTATCCCCCCTGCCCCCCCTCTCCTCCGCTGCCGGCGGGTGGAACCACACTGTTGTGTATCCTGTTCCCCGCCGGCCGCTGTAAGCGCGCACTTCCGGTTTCGCCGGAAGTATCATAGCGCCATGGCAACGGCCTGGCGCTGGCGGCCGCTCACTCAGGGAAGATTCAGGCCTTATTAAAGGCCGGAAAAGACGGGGAGATGTGGGGGTAAGTGCCCGTGTTAAGGGCCTCTTGGTGGGGGGGAATGTATATCTTTGCAGACCCCTGATTACAGGGTTAGTTGTCTGGGCAGGTTGCCTCACCTGCTTTGATTGTGGCTCCGCCCACTTCCAGCCGGCCAGAATTAAGAGGCTGGCTGGCCTGGTGTCAGAGACCTTCCTGCAGTATCTGCTGAAGGCGTGCGATTGTGGTGTTCATTGATCTTGAACTCTTTTCCAGTTTGCAAACTTTATTGGGAACCGGCTGTGATGGCCGAGTGGTTAAGGTTTTGGACTCGAAATCCAATGGGGTCTCCCCGCACAGGTTCAGATCCTGTTCACAGCGCCAGCCCGGCTAGCTCAGTCGGTAGAGCATGAGACTCTTAATCTCAAGGTCGTGGGTTCGAGTCGCACGTTGGGCGCCAAGTCACCTCGCTGTCCGGTCTACTGGACCTGGTAAGATTTACCCTTTTTTTAAAAGCTGGTATGATGTCATGGTGACAGTGTTGCATGGTCTATTATCTCTCTCTGTAGGATATGTCATCCTCTACTACCCCTCCTGGGGATGGTAGGAGGAAAACCTCTTCCAAGAGGAAACATCTTTCCTGCTTCGATTGCGACACACCGCTCCCTGATGGTAGGTAGCGGCTTGAAAGGTTGTGCCCTGCGGGGTACTACTGGTCCTATAACTTGCCTATTTTCAGGCTATGAGTGGGCCCGTTGTCGCGGGTGCAGAGGTCCTCCACCTGTGGAGCCCTCTCCCAGAGATATGATGGCCTGGGTCAAGGAGATGGTGAGTTTGGGCATCGCTTGGGTAAATAGTTTTTCCCTTGCTTGTACTCTCCTTTTTGTTTTGCAGGATGATTCCCTCAAAGGGATCCATTGCACCTTGTCTCAGCTCACCAGGAGACCATGCTCTGAGCTCCGTTCCTCGTCTCTCCCCCCCCCCTTGTAACACCTGCGGGTGGCAGAGGATGATTCCTCCGAGGACGACTCAGTTATTCCAGCAGAACTGCGTTCCATTATGAACAAACGGGCAGGCTGCTGAAGTCCATCCGGTCTACAGTGGGCCGAGATGTTGACGGGGAAGCCTCCACGTCTGCCTCTGGGGGACATATTGCCTTCCATGCGGACGCCACGCTGACCGACCTTATGGCGCAGCAGTGGAAACAGCCAGAGAAAGGACATTCGCTTTCCAGGATCTTCAAGAGTTTGTTTCCTATTAACACTACCCAGTGGGATTCCTGGGGGCCTCCCCCGAAGGTGGATTTGGTCGTAGCAAAGCTGTCCCGCAGAACCCTGGTGCCCTTGGAAGATGGTTCAAATCTTCAGGACCCTCTGGATCGTAGGGCGGACTCCGTTCTGAAGAAGGTCTACTCAGCTTCCTCCGCGCAAGCCTCTGTGGCCATAGCCTCCTCTATGGTTGGTGACTTTTTGCGCAACCGCTTAGCCGCCTTGGAGCGGGATATAGACTTGGGCGTAGACAGAGATGAGATTCTGGCCTCTATGAAAAGAGTTCATAGGGCTGCAGATTATTTGGCGGAATCCTCCTGCCATCAATTAAAAATCTCCGCCAAATCTATGGCGTTGTCTACTGCGGCCCGTAGACCCCTTTGGCTAAAGCCTTGGCGGGCAGATTTTGCGTCTAAAGCAGCACTCTGTGCTCTCCCCTTTGAGCCGGGAAGGGTGTCTGGCCAAAGCTTAGACGCCATTATGGAGGGATTAGCTGAAGGTAGGGGAAGGTCCCTACCTCAAGCATCCAGGGGCAGACGTGCTCCCTCTAGAGGCAGAGGTTCTTCCTCTAATTATAGACGCCCTTCCCAACAACGGCGTTTTAGATATCGCCCTAGGGGAGCTGGTCGTGGCGCTTCCAAGGAGGACACCAAGAGGAAGCCTGAGTTTTGACGTGGGGCAGCTCCCTGTGGCCCCCCTTCCTGGGAGGACGTCTTTCCTCCTTTTCCAGAGCATGGTTCACCCATATCCAAGACCCATGGGTGTTGAAGATCATACAACACGGGTATCACATCGACTTTCATCTTCCACCTCCAGATCGGTTCGTTTCCACCCAAACTCTTCCACCTTCTCAGCAGGCCAGTCTAGAAGCCTTGGTTGCCGAATATGTTACCAAGGGCGCCCTGGAGAAGGTACCAGCCTCAGACCTCAGTCTGGGAGTCTACTCCCCCGTCTTTCTGGTCCCCAAGTTCACCGGGGGCTGGAGGATGATAATAGATCTGAGGTACCTCAATCGGTTTATCAGGAAGAGGTCATTTCGAATGGAAACCGTGGATTCCGTGGCTGTGTTTCTTCAGCCAGGAGAGGTGATGGTTACCCTCGATTTGAGGGACGCCTATCTACATGTCCCCATTGCTCATTTCCACAGGAAGTTCCTCAGGATTGCCGTCGCTATGGCCGGCCACAGGGAGCACTATCAATTCACAGCTCTGCCATTCGGCATCACATCCGCCCCACTGGTATTCACCAAGGTGATTTCTCCGGTCGCCGCGGCCCTCAGACTTCAGGGTCTTTTCATCGTCCCTTATCTAGACGACTGGCTACTGAAAGCTCAGTCTCCTGCTGCCCTCCTCCAGCAGCTCAACCTTGCCATCAACTTCCTACAGGAGTTAGGATTATCAATTGGGAGAAGTCCGAAATCGTTCCATCCACCTGAAGAAAATTCCTCGGATTTATAGTGGATTCAGAAGCGATGCAGATCTTCTTCTCCAGTCCAAGGAAGGAAAGAATCCAAGCCAGTGCACGATTCCTATTGCGCACTTGGCAGGTAACCATCCGGACCGCCATGAGAGTCCTGGGCCTGATGTCATCCTCGGCCAGGGTGGTGCCTTGGACTTTATGGCATTTGCGTCCCCTGCAGATGGAAGTGTTGAGAACCTGGAACAGGTCTCCACGGGGATTGCACAAGAAGATCTGCCTTTCTCCCGCTACCCGTCTTTCCCTCAGATGGTGGATACACCTGAAAGACGGAAGGTCCACGGTCCCGACAGTGTGGACCCTGTTGACAACAGATGCATCCCAGTGGGGATGGGGAGCCCATTGTCAAGACAAAACTGTACAAGGACGATGGAGATGTCCGGAGCTGGGGTCATCCAATCTCAAGGAACTCAGAGCAGTGTACCTGGCCCTAGTACACTTTGCCCCAGAATTGAAAGGCAAGTCTGTCAAAACCGGTCAGACAATATGACGGTGGTAGTCTATATAAACAAACAAGGGGGCACCAGGTCACCAACCTTGCTGAGAGAGACGAATCTCATATTTGCCTAGGCGGAGAAGAATCTGGTCCAGTTATCCGCTGTTCACATAAAGGGCTCCCTGAACATAGTAGCGGATCAGCTGAGTCAGGGTATTACCGTATCAGGAGAATGGTCTCTCAATCCAGACGTATTTCAACAGATCGTCCAGAGATGGGGTCTCCCGGAGGTCGATCTTATGGCTACCCGACTCAACGCCAAGGTGGGGACCTTCTGCTCTCTGTACCAGGAGGACAATCCCTTGGCGGTGGATGCCCTGTCCATCCCATGGAGGTTCAGGCTGTTTTACATATTCCCTCCAATTCCAATCATACCGAAGGTATTGATAAAAATAAGACAGGACCAAGCCTCGGGAATAGCCATAATCCCGTTCTGGCCAAAAAGGGCTTGGTTTGCTCAGCTCATACAAATGAGTCAGGGCATATATTGGAGGCTTCCCCCACTCCCAGACCTGGTAACCCAAGGAGAGCTGAGATGCCAGGATCTGAGGAGACTCAACCTGACAGCCTGGAGGTTGACCAGTCCCTATTGAGAAATAGAGGACTGTCACAAGCCGTCTTGAAGACCCTATCCAGCGCCAGAGCAGATTCGACTAACAGGAACTACCGTCGAATAGGTAACATCTTTAATGCCTGGTGTCTGCAGCATCAAGTGGACTCCACCGATCCCCCTACGGAGGCGATCCTGGACTTCCTTCAAGACGGACTAGACAGAGGTCTTGCTGCGGCCACACTCAAGGTACACGTAGCGGCCCTGTCCGCCTATCTGGGGAGGCGTTTGTCTCAGGATCCTTTAGTGAGCACCTTTATTAAAGGGGCAACTAGGCTGAGACCGGTGGTAAACACCCCTGTCCACCAATGGGACCTTATTCCGGTCCTGAACGCCCTATGTGGCCAGCCATTTGAACCTTTGGAAGAGGTCTCCCTCAAGTCGCTAACCGGCAAAATGGCGCTGCTATTGGCAGTCACACCTGCCAAACGCGTTAGTGAACTACAAGCTTTGTCCGCTGAGGAGCCATATACCACCTTTTTCTCTGACCATGTACAGCTTAGGTTCCTCCCTGGGTTTCGTCCCAAGGTGCCATCTGCTGTAAACAGGAACCAACTGATTTCCCTTCCAGTATTTTTTCCGTTCCCTTCTTCTGCTGAAGAAGAAAGATGGCACAAGCTGGATGTGGTTAGATGCCTGCAGATCTACTTGCAGCGCACTCGCCCCTTTAGGTGGACTGAAAACCTGTTGGTCAGCTACACGGGGAAAAACAAGGGCGCCAAAGCCGCCAAAGCTACAATATCCCGGTGGGTTACCGAGACTATTAGAGTCGCCTATACCGCCCAAGGGCTGTCGGCTCCATCTTTCCTTCATGCCCATTCAACCAGGGCAGTGTCCACTTCACGGGCAGAAAGAAGTGCTTTGTCTGTGGACCAAATATATGCAGCTGCCTCTTGGGCATCTGAATCCACCTTCATTTGGCATTACCGCCTGAAGGACCAAGTGGCAGATTCCACTGCCTTTGCCCAGACCAGTTTAAGTTCGGTCATGGGTTTGTCCCACCCATCTTGGGGACCTGCTTGCTATATCCCCACATTGTGCCGCTGTTGAGGACGACAGGGAACGAGTGATTATGAAGATAATCTTGTTTCCCTTAGTCCTAACAGCGGCACAAGATTTCCCACCCTGGGAATCATATCTTATGTATAAAACTGTATATAAATGTAATGGAGGTACTTTTGTATTTACACGCAGAGGGGAGGTTCTTGTGCCCTCTTATAGGGCCTGCCACGCATTTGATTGGCTAATTAAATATCCGCCTGTCCTACCAGCACACAGGGGCAGAAATACCCCACATTGTGCCGCTGTTAGGACTAAGGGAAACAAGATTATCTTCATAATCACTCGTTAATCTCCCCTCTGTACATTTAGGCAAGCAAACCTCTAAACTGTTTTTATATATCTGCACTACGGCTAAGACGCTTATAGCCCTCCATTGGAAGAGGTCCTCTCCTCTTTCGGGTGCAGACCTTGTTGCTGGGATAAAAGACATCCGTAGTATTGAATATTTGATAGCATCTCTTAACCACACCATGGATGCCTTCCAGGCTGTTTGGTCATCCTGGGACTCTTATACTGTGCTCTTCGTGGTCTATGACTCCACCCCCTCCCCTTCTCGGCAATGTTCTTTGCTGATTTGTTTAAACAATGATATGTTTCACAATTGTTTTGCTTTGTTTTATTTGAAAAACGTTTCTTACAAATTACAGTTAAAAAAAAAAAAAGAATGTAGGTGGCAACACAACTCCTGGTTTTTGGGGGGAACAACAGTAGCTGCAGGATTGTTGCACTTCCTGAGGATGAAAATATTGCATCCAGAGTCATTCTTCTGTGTGTCCCTCCTCTCATTCACATAATTTACCCCAGGTACTTTCCGGACTGTCAACCATCTTCTTCATGGACACAGATCCCTCATTCAGCTCCTCTGTACCCTTCCTCTGGACCATTCCTCGCCACCACCTTCACCAGGACAAGGCATCGCCAACTCTACAACCGGGTGGTATTGCCAATGAATAAAATGCATAAAAGTGAAAAAAAAAATTTAAAAAAAAAGTGGCAGCGCGTTGTATTGTTAAATTTGGAGTTTGTATCCACTGCTTACCATCCGTTTTTCTAAACATATAAACTTTGGTTGTGATCTAGAGATCTAGAAAATGGATAGATAGGTTACAAGAGCCATGGCAGTGTTATTTACTATGTCTTACACTAAACTTAAAGTCGTGGTTCATACTGAATTTGCTCAGGCCAAATCATCTGAAACTAATCTTGAAAGTGTATGTGTGAGTCTAATGTTTATCTGTATAGTTGTGGGTGCCAGAGGAATTTTTCGTTTTGACTCCCCCCCCCCCCCCCAAATCTCATAACTTTATTTTTCCAATCTCAGAGCCTTAATGTTTGAGGACAAATTGTTCTTCATGCTGCCACCATTAATTATTCTGTACAATGTACTAGTAGGCTGGAAAAAAATTCAGAATGGGGTGGATTTGAAGAAAAAATGCATTTGTATGACTTTCTTACGGGCTTCGTTTTTACGGCGTTCACTGTGCAGCCAAAATGAAATGTGACCTGTATTCTGTGTTTCAGTGCGATTCTAAGGATACCAAATTTATATGGTTATTTACATTTTAACCCCTTAACAAAAATCCAAAACTGTGCCAATTCTTTTTTTTCCCCCCCTAAAAGTCGCCATATTCTGACAACTTTTTACACTTCTGTGCACGGGGATGCATAGGGTGTCTTTTTTTGCAGGGCCAGGTATACTTTTTAGTTATACCATTTTGGGGAATTGCTTTTGCTTTGATCACTTTGTATTCAAATTTTTATCAGAGGCAAAACAATGAAACATCGGCGGTTTGGCACTTTTGATTTTTATGTTTTTTTCCTGCTACAGCATTTACCAGGCGGGAAAGATATTTTTATAGATTTGTAGAGCAGGTGTTTTCAGACACCGGGATACCAGTATGTGTTTCACAGAATTTAATCACTTTTTATAAGTGTTCTAAGGAAAGGGGGGTGACAAACTTTATTTCCTTTTTTTTTTTTTTTTTTTGCATTTATTAAACCCCTAAGGGGTCTGATTGCTAATGCATTGCAAAAATAAATAAATAAATAAATAAATGGCTTTTCTATTGCAGGTTGCATAGAGTAGCTTGCAATAGAGACTAATGAGACACAGTCTGGGAGCTTACTCTGGGTGTCGGCGATCTCCGGCAAAATGGTGGCACCCACACACCGTCGGTAAAATGGTTAATTCTTGCAATTAGTGCGGGCACCAATCAGGGGCATTAGTGCCGGGTTGCTGCTGTGCGCCATCCGCCATACCATTATGGCGGATGTTGGGAAAGAGTTAATGCACTTTTTGGGGCAATCCAGGTTTGGCATTTTCCATATTGTATTGTGATTTGTATTTTGTATATCTTTTTAATATTGTATACACAGAAGTATCTATTACATATAGCATTTGTGTTCAATAATAAACATTTTATTATTCCTACACTGAGTGCTGTGAATCTCTGTATAGCTAGTCATATTGTAGAAAGGAAATCTGTGTAAATTTAAAAATAATAAATATATGCTATTAATATAGTGATTAAATAACCCATATTAAATTCCTCTAACATTGGTAGGAGACAGTATGGATATTAATAATCCTTTAACAATAATGCACCCTTTCCTAGCCCCCCACATGGCATAACATACCCTTTACTGGATCCCACAGGACACGCTCCATTTTAGGCCCATTCATTTGGGCCTAATTAGGAGCAGGCTACTGCGATGGGATGCCGATGCAGTCGCAGCTGGCTGCGTGGAAAGTTCACACGCCGGAAAAGGTTTCAGTGACCTTTTCCTCCATGTGAACATACCCTTACTGTTCTCCCAAACACACCATAATCCCTTTATTGGCCCCGATGAAGTAAGTGTCCACATTTGTGACCACCATACAGTAATTGCTTCCTTTACAGACCCCTATAGAGTAAGCTTCACCCAATACTGTGGCTTTAGGCTGCTTTTCACTTACCAATCCCAGCTCCTCCGCTTCCCCTTCCCATGGGCCCTGTGCACTGCACATTACATTCTGATGCTGAACAGCATCGGGGACATCCTGTCATAATATACATCACATGGAGCCCCTAGAGGCTGTTGTGGGAATCAGTAAATTAATAGCAGCCTTTACTGGATGGAGTAATCCCTTAAAGAGGTTGTTCCATCACAAGGATCCTATCTATACTGCTAGTTTATGTGGATTTTCCTAAATGCATTGCCTTATCAAAACTGCTTTGGCCGCTATCTTAAATTTATTCACTTTGTTGTTTACATTCCGTTTCTATGGCCCTTGGGATTATCTGCTCATTTGTCAAGCGATGTAGCTGCCTGCTCTCAGGGGGGAGGGAGGGGCTGGCAGCAGCTCTGAGCTGTTTGTGTCTTTTAAGTAGCGGAGCTTCTCAGATAGGGGAGGTGAGAGCTCCGGGATTTCTGAGCTCTTATCAGTCGGTTTAATTGAATTTGTCTGATAAGGGCTGAGATAGGGAGTCCGTTACCTTGGTATGTAATGCAAACTGACTCAAATCCAGCTCTGCTACATCAGCTTCACACTGTGGTAATTCATTTACAACCAATCCCGTGCAAGTGAAACTCCGCCCACCTATGTGCCGAGAGAAGCAGGAAGTGCAGAGAGCACAACAGCCTGCAGGTTAGTGAACAAGAGTCATGGGAATACCCCTTTAAGTAACAAACTATTAAAAAAGCTGTGGGGTTGGCTGGGTCGCCTAAAAAGGTGGGGCTCACTAGGGGGTATTCACCGCTACCCCAGTGGGCCTGTCAGAGCCTGCCTCTTTAATAAATATAGAGATACAATGGTAATTTCATGAATGCATTTCATGAGAGAAAAAAAAACATCAATTTCATGTTATTCTTAATAATTTCTATGCAAATGTGTACCTATAGAAAATTGTAACAAGACAACTTTAAACAAAGCATTAAAAGTTTTATTGTGTAGAAACTGAATTTACAAACAGGTATTTTTTTGTTTTTACTGTGTTCTAAAAAGTAAAAAAAAACAACAACATTTTTAGAGCACATTTCTGAGGAAGTATCAAAAATTAATACCAGCACTATCAAAAAAGTATTACAAAATTAATTCTGACATTATCAAAGTGTATCAATGAGACAATGTGCCTGAGGATTCTCCTACAATCTCACTTTGTGTATAACATAAGAATATCTGCTGAGACATGTACAAGGATCTGGTCTATTCTAATAACGTTGAATAAATTATTTTTTGGGTCACAAAAGTAAAAGGAATGATGTATTATAATACAAAGGTAGCACAGCTACATCACATTTTATTACAGAAATCCAACAGGACATAACTGATAAAACCACATATAAATTAGACTTAACATGACATAAAAATTCTGTATCTTAGTACAGTCTAGATCTTTTCACATCAGACGATTCTCCAGCGGTTTTCCTCTTGCGGGATAGTGTGGTGTTTGCAATCTGTAGATGGGGGGCAGCATCCGGAAGAAAGTAATTGGTGGGAGAAGGAAGTGGCTCCTAGGAATATGAAGAAATGGGAAATAAGACCATACAGGAAAAATTCATTTGTAATCCATTAATATTTTGGTTATTACTAATTTTTGGCTGTGATATTTGTCAAATTAATTTAGAATTGCCAAAAAAAACCCCCAAAAAACATGATATTCTAATTGTCTTCAGAATTGTAAAATTGCCATTAGCCCAAACCCAAAGTTCTATACAAGCTTCCAATTTCTGCCACAAACTATGACCAACAGTTTCTTCATTGTTGTCAGTAATTGGCAGATAGAACAAGGACCTCATGTAATAGATCTGACTCCTCCCCATTTCTTTAAGCAAAAACACGAAAATTGAGAAAGGTCCTTTAATTTAAAAAATAAAATAAAAATAAACCTATTTTTAGGCAAAAAACAAAAAAAACACCCTGCCCTAATCTGGAGTGATATAAAGAGATACTGTTTTGGACATAGGTACTAATAGTTGTCATAAAATCAAGCTATATTTTAGGTTAATAGCTCGTCATCATGATACTGTATGGGGACTTATTATCTAAAACAGACAATTTGGGAGAATTTTTCCTCGGAACTCTGCCTAGTGCCATTCCTCTGTAATTCCTACCAATAATACATGGATACATTGACAGCCAGTTGTGATTGGATGGTGAAAGCTGCGTAGGTACAAAGCCCACTAACAAGGGGAGTATCCAAAATTTTGCTATATAGCCATTACCTAAGATTTATTAGAACAGACATGTTAGTAGAGCTAATAACCAGAGCTCCTCATCCTACAAACCTTCATTAGGTAATCTGCGATGTACTCTGGCTTTAAACAGTTCACCCCTTGTGCCGCGGCTTCAGAAATATTGACTCTAGCATCTTCAGGTTTCAGCTTACTAAAATCTGCAAACAAGTGAGTTGTTTCCTTAAACAGGGAGGGGGAATGGCCAGCGAACACCTAGGAACACATAAAGGATAGTAAGAGAAAAGAGCGCAGACATTTTACAAAAGACTACTAGCATGTGATAGCCCGGCTGCAGCCAGTTTTAGCCACATATGTTTTTCAAGTGTGCATATACAAAGCAATAAAGTTTAACACAAATCTGATTAAAAAAAAGTTACTTGCTGCGACTATTTATTTAAACTATTTGAGCATCAAGCTACACTTGGCTAGATCCGTGTATATATGTACACATATTACATAAAAAACAACACAAAGCTGTCGTGCTAACACATCAATTTTACCACAGAACTGAAATTGAAACTGGTTGTAGAAAAAAGGCACAGGAAAAGGAAACAGCTTGGTAGTATATGTATATTACAGTGCACATAAAACACTTTACTAATGTATTACTGCCATGGAATCCATTCTACTGGACTGTAAGATATATGACTGGTATATTTCCATTACATTTGCTTAAGGGACTATGCACTTTTTGCTCAGATTTTAGAAATGCCATACACTGATGATCAAATGTAAAATCTTTTAGGGTTTACCTTAGCCGACACAGTGGTCCCCACAGGTAACACACAAACAAACTGGTGTCCAAGACGCAGCTGCATCCTCTACTGTACACACACCAAGTGTTTGGCACAGATTCACACATGCAGCAGGGTTTCCTGTATCGGTGCTGAATGGTAGAGGATGCAGCTGCCTCCATCTTGGAAAACTATGAAAGCTGATTATTTCCATGCATTTTTAGCCATTCTTTTGCCATAACACGTCAGTGTTTAGTATTTCTGCAGAAAGTAGACAGACATTCTCTACTTAGCAATAAGTAATAAAATGAGAACAAGACTATATGTCTGGTCTTTTACATACTGAATACTGGGATCAATAGCTCACACAAGGATATCACTTTGTAGAAGTGTGGAGTTTTCCATATACTTCTTTATGTTCAGATTTCCCCCTCTCATTTCTCCCTTGATGCCAATATTCTGTAAATACAGCCTGTGTTTCTTGACAACTATTAAAATTTTACCTCGGAAAACTGTTTTTGAAGGTAATGTTATACAACAGAAAAGCAGTAGGCAATAAAAGAGGACCAACCTTTGCCCCTCCAGACTGCAGAAGGCGTTTAAAGCCAGGTTCTTTAGATTGGTCGACATTTAATATAACTCTCCATCCACTAAAAGCTCCCTGAAAAAGTTTACAACACAATTTTTCAATACCATGACAAGTGTTTATATACCATAAGAAGTGACAAAGTACAACTTAAAATAATGGAAATGCGAGTACTTCAATGGTCTGACACTATCTGATATACACAGATTAAAAGTATTGTTCTGATCATCACAGGAGAGGAAGAGCAGATGGTAAATTTACAGCAGCGTCCTATACATGGAAATCTCAGGCTCTACTCACAATTGTCTGATGGAAACCTAAGATCTATATGCAATGGATTTCAATGAGTGGGATCTGTTACACAGAGACTCAATTTTTCCTTTGGAATAAACAGTCTGCTGTGCCATTCCATGTTGTTAAAAAAACAAACAAAAAAGCCAAACTACTGGGTAAGTAGATAGATAGATAGATAGATAGATAAACTAGCCACTTCTGGCCTCTGATGAACAGGAACCTATGCCATACAATTGCCACAATCATTTTATTTTTGCCATTGACTTCAACAAGATAAAACCATACAAAAATCTAAACTATATCCTATAACTACAATAATTATGGTAATAAAATATATATATATATATATATATATATATATATATATATATATATATATCTCTCCATATTTCATTTAATTCAGGTCACACAATTCAGATGTGGTTCCATGTGTAAACTATACCTCCACACTGCCAGCATCTTCCTTTATCCTCTGTAGCTTCTTCCTCCATCTCATTGCTGCCTGAGCCAGCACACGTTGCTGGGGATTAATGCCGCTAAGAGCATTCAATACTAAGGCGCTTCCCCATTCATAGTCATCTTCCTGGAAGAACACACACCAATTGATACAGCCATCGACAATGTAAGAAAAGGCAGATGGGCACAGGAAGGTTTCTGTGATGTGCATTTTTACCCTTTTACCACAGTTTACCAATTTTTTTTTTTTTTTTTAGGCTACGTCCTCATTTACGTTGGAGTCTCCATAGGAGTGTCTGCATATTTATTGTCTGGTCCTCCAGTGGCGAGACGATCATAATTTTCATTTAACTTTCATAACCTTTCAACTGGACAAGTCATAATATGACGACAGTTCTATACTCCGGGTATTCTCACATTTGGGTGGATTCAAACTACAGAATGTGATTAAGAAATTGCTGCAACTGAAAATCTGTTCGTTCATATGAACAGGGCTTTCATAGGTCAAGCACATGCAGAAATAACCTCATTCAAGTTAATGGAACGGATTTTCAGTTGCAGAAATGTCTGCAAGAAATCTACTCTGTGTATATATCTCCAAGGAGCATTTATGGCAGGGGTAGGGAACCTTCGGCTCTCAAGCTGCAGTGAAACTACAACTCCCAACATATTCAATTCACTTCCATGGGAGTTCCAACAACAGCAGAGCAAGTATACATGCTGGGAGTTGTAGTTTTGCAACAGCTGGAGAGCCAAGGTTCCCTACCCCTGCTTTATGGAAACCTGTCACCATGAAAATGCTGGGGTAATTTTCAGGCAGCATGATGTAGACTAGTAGGAGTTGATCAGATTGATATGTAGGTTTGTGGCAAAAGATTCATTATAAAATGTCCTTTATCCATTTATTTCTTTATTCATTCTTAGTTAAGTCCAGTGGGCTGTGCTAAGAGTGATTGACAGCTGTCTCTGTAGGACCACCCACTGGACTCAATTCCTACTTCTACAGTCATGGCCAAAAGTTTTGAGAATGATACAAATATTAATTTTTACAAAGTCTACTGTTTCAGTTTTTCTAATGGCAATTTGCATATACTCCAGAATGTTATAAAGAGTGATCAGCTTAACAGCAATTACTTGCAAAGTCAATATTTGCCTAGAAAATGAACTTTATCCCCCAAAACACATTTCAACATCATTGCAGCCCTGCCTTAAAAGGACCAGCTAACATCGTTTCAGTGATTGCTCCATTAACACAGGTGTGGGTGTTGATTAGGACAGGGCTGGAGATCAATCTGTCATGATTAAGTAAGAATGACACCACTGGACACTTTAAAAGGAGGCTGGTGCTTGGCATCATTGTTTCTCTTCTGTTAACCATGGTTATCTCTAAAGAAACACGTGCAGTCATCATTGCACTGCACAAAAATGGCCTAACAGGGAAGAGTATCACAGGTAGAAAGATTGCACCTCAGTCAATAATCTATCGCATCATCAAGAACTTCAAGGAGAGAGGTTCCATTGTTGGCAAAAAGGCTCCAGAGCGCCCAAGAAAGACCAGCAAGCGCCAGGACCGTCTTTTAAAAGTGTTTCAGCTGTGGGATCGGGCTACCAGCAGTGCAGAGCTTGCTCAGGAATGGCAGCAGGCAGGTGTGAGTGCATCTGCACGCACTGTGAGGCGGAGACTCTTGGAGCAAGGCCTGATCTCAAGGAGGGCAGTAAAGAAGCCACTTCTCTCCAGAAAAAACATCAGGGACAGACCGATATTCTGCAAAAGGTACAGGGAGTGGACTGCTGAGGACTGGGGTAAAGTCATTTTCTCTGATGAATCCCCTTTTCGATTCTTTGGGACATCTGGAAAACAGCTTATTCGGAGAAGACGAGGTGAGCGCTACCACCAGTCTTGTCTCATGCCAACTGTAAAGCATCCTGAAACCATTCATGTATGGGGTTGCGTCTCAGCCAAGGGAATCGGCTCTCTCACAGTCTTGCCTAAAAACACAGCCATGAATAAAGAATGGTACCAGAATGTCCTCCAAGATCAACTTCTCCCAACCGTCCAAGAGCAGTTCCGCGATCAACAATGCCTTTTCCAGCATGATGGAGCACCTTGCCATAAAGCAAAGGTGATAACTAAATGGCTCAGGGAACAAAACAGAGATTTTGGGTCCATGGCCTGGGAACTTCCCAGATCTTAATCCCATTGAGAACTTGTGGTCAATCATGAAGAGACGGGTGGACAAACAAAAACCTACAAATTCTGACAAAATGCAAGCATTGATTGTGCAAGAATGGACTGCTATCAGTCAGGATTTGGTCCAGAAGTTGATTGAGAGCATGCCAGGGAGAATTGCAGAGGTCCTGAAGAAGAAGGGTCAACACTGCAAATATTGACTTGCTGCAGTAACTCATTCTAACTGTCAATATACAGTAAGCTTTTGTTACTCATAATATGATTGCAATTATATTTCTGTATGTGATAAAAACATCTGACAAACACACATAAAAACCAGAGGGCAGCAGATCATGTGAAAATATAAGATTTGTGTCAGTCTCAAAACTTTTGGCCATGACTGTGAGTACAAAAAGAACAGAGAAATAAATTAGCTGCCAACTTTTACTGAATATAACCCCATTATCAATCTACTTACCTCCTCCAGCTCTATTATATTTCATGCTGTAAGCTGGATAGCTGCTCTGTGGACTATGACTGGCTATGCACAAGATGCCCCAATGTTTAATGTTCGTTTACCAGCCACCCATCTCTCCTGATCCCTAAACACAACGCATACTTGGTGAGAATGCATGTGTTCTGAATACATGAGGCAAACCACTGACAGACAGAAAAAAAAAGCATTGGGCAGATTATAGCCCAACAAGCCTGGATCCTCATCTTCTCCTATTCCCCATCTGCTGGGGAAAATGGGCCATTGTTCAGATAAATCACACATACACATTACATACACAGATGGAGCCGTTTAGATTTTCATATCCAGGATGGGTCTGACTGAACAATCCATTTTGGGGATTGTGAAGAGACTCAAGTAGAGTAGTAGAAAAATATTCCAGTCCGCACTCCTGAGATTCACTTAAAAATTAATCTTTAATTGTCCATATAAAAATGGGTAAATCCAATCTAAAAATTATATGTGACAGTGATAAACACAAAAGTGCATTTAAAAACCCAAGAACTGGCTGACGCGTTTCTGGGTATGCTGTACCCCTTAGTCATAGCCTAATACTACACTGGTATCCTAGGTTTTAAATACCCTTCACACTTGCAAGAAAACACCTGAACTGAATAACTTTGTTGTTGCCTGCTATCTCAATATCGTATAGTACAACGTACAAATCGGACTAATAATCTATCAACATCCAATAATATTAAACATCTTAATCATTAAACTTTGAACAGTACATTATTATAACACATACCTTTACAATATTTCAAAAAACCGGAACTTTATAGACTCACAAGAGTGCCGTAGTTCTGTAACCTTCTACTAGGATGTAACCAAACCTTCTTTTTCTGAATGAGATAGTCACGTGACCTAAAACCACCAATGAACAGCACCCGCCGCTCATAGGCTGTCTGAATCACGTGACCAGCATTAACCAATGAAAAAGTCCTGCCTATATGCAAGTTAAATAAACGATCCTACCGTGTCTGACGAATCCTAAACAGGAAACCTACAGCATGTCAGTATGGTAGATTGTTGATATAGTATATAGTGGAAAGGTTTAATAAATGTACATAAGATCCGATCTTAAATTGAGCCCATATGGACTCCGACTATTAAATTTGAAAATATAAAACGCTTCTCTTTCCAAGAGGAGTTTTCTACAGTTGCCCCCCCTTGCTGGTTCTTTGATTTCCTCTAATGCAAAAAAACGCAGCGACTCAAGCTGACCCTTGTGTACAGACGCAAAGTGTTGTGCTGCTCCCGATATGTTTTCCGTGCCAACTTTAGTACAATCCCTTAGATGTTCTGATATGCGAATTTTTAGTTTGCGTGTAGTACATCCAATATAATCTTTATCGCATATAATACATCTAATGCAACAACAAAGTTATTCAGTTCAGGTGTTTTCTTGCAAGTGTGAAGGGTATTTAAAACCTAGGATACCAGTGTAGTATTAGGCTATGACTAAGGGGTACAGCATACCCAGAAACGCGTCAGCCAGTTCTTGGGTTTTTAAATGCACTTTTGTGTTTATCACTGTCACATATAATTTTTAGATTGGATTTACCCATTTTTATATGGACAATTAAAGATTAATTTTTAAGTGAATCTCAGGAGTGCGGACTGGAATATTTTTCTACTACTCGACCTTTCGTCTTTCCTTGGAGTCCGGGATCATTCAGCCGTGCACCCTGAAGATTGGTGAGCCTATGTTTTAAACTTTTTCTTTTTGCTTCACACGTTTACTGTTTAGACTCAAGTAGAACCTCTGAAAGCACTCCTAAGTTTGAGGCTAGGACGATTGCACCTTGAAAGCAAACAAGCTTAAATAGCTTTAAAATACATTCCCTGAAAAAGGTTGTGTCTTCCTCTTACGGAGACCAGGCTAAAAAGGATTAGTCTAAAACTTGTGAAGAGTGTAACCCTATCATCCCAGGTGGAGCCAACACTTTTTACATATCTACTGTCAAGGCCTTTACCTATGGTGAGAATGCGAACAAGAAATCTGTAGGTTTGGTAAGAAACATCTAATAATGCCATTTCCATTACTATTACAATATCAACCTTAAGAAAACGCTTTGCAGCTCGGCAGGCCTCCAAGTAAGATCGATGAAGCACCCATTTCCCTGCTGCCATTGAAGCAAGGTACTTCTCATTCCGGAGCGGATGTCCAACAATGATGTGTGTACAGCTTGGGTCAAAACACTGCTTGTCTAATACTATTCCACCTGCAAGCATACAAAACAGGTTATTATGTATTTTTACTCAGTATCTAGCATGCCACATTTCTACAATTAGCTAAGTAATGGAAAGTGAAATACAAGTGAGGGAAGCTTGCTCCATTTTGATACTTGTGTCTGGATGGTCCACGCTTAAGCGTGCAAGGACGTACATATATACAGTACGTACTTGCAAAGTTAAACAGCTGCACGCAACCGTGCAGTTGTATGAACAAGGTGCTAGCTGTTACTATAGCCACACCTCCTAGAGAAGTCAGGGATGGTTTATTACTGTCCCTGTCTTCTCCAATTAAAGAGTATAGATATCCATGTATGGGACCTACTATGATTGACTCCAGTTCCTGCCTGGTGGCCATATGATGACCAGGGACCAGGAGCTGAGTTAGCATCCAGGACAGCGATGCAGTATACCTTAGGAAGCTGCATTCCTCCTGCAACTGGGGCTAAAGTATCAGCAGAAAAAAAAAAAAATGTTGAAATGCCCCCTAAGGCCCCGTTCACACGGGATGGCGTATTTTGGTCCTGATTTTGATGTAGGAAGCCGCGTCAGAATAGGACCAAAATGCGCCTGCCGCGAATGTCCGCTCCGGAGTAGGCCCAAATGAATGGGCTTAGACCGGAGGATGCTGCCAAGAGGTGGACGTCGCAGCTGAATCAGTCACGGAATCCGCCTTAAGAAAGGTCAGCTCGCTTCTTTTTTCCGTGAGCGGGAACATACCGTTCACAGAAAAAAGGAAGCTAGCAGTCTGCATTGACCTCTATTGTGAGGGGGTGGATTCAGCGCCAAAATCCACCCCCTCTTGCCCTGTGTGAACAACAACAACCCCCCCCCCCCCAAAAAAAAAAAAAAAAAAAAAAAAAGAAAATAGGTATTTCCCTTCCTTTTTTTGTTTACATTTTCTCAGATATTACACTAACAAGAAAAAAAAAATAGGTCTGTGCCACGAAAAAAAACAGGGTTAAGATTGAATAAAATAATCTGAACGAAAACAACCGCTGCAGCCTTCAAAACCGCATGTACAATAAAAACCTGAGAATATGTCTGGTCCTAAACCAGGGAAAACAGGCTAGCACTGAAGTGGTTAAGTACTTCCCAATTGTTCACTTGAAGTGAAGCAGCCAGTGATTCAGAGATTACAAGCTCATCTAGATTCTCTGTGACTCAAGAAGTACAGTGCAGTAAAAATAGGGGAAAATCTATAGCGGAAAGCATTTACCTAGCTCCTCAATGAGCTGGCAGTAATCAATTCTTTCCTGGGGATTTAAGGAAGAAAGCTGGAATCGGCGTTCTTTATCTTTCTCTTCCATCACTTTGTTTTCATTCTGTAATAAGATGTCGAGAACGTTCAGAATTTTAACACAATGAATACATATGTGCCAACATTACAAGTAGTTAAAGCAATTAAAATATTTAGTTTTTCATAGTGCAGGTGAAGGGAAAATAATTTTGCAATATTTCACTAAACAAAGTGCCTGTGTCTTTAAATGTTACTCCAGTCTTTGCTTGTGAACTGAATGATTTTGGACTGTACCCCACATACAAGTAGTGCCAGTTTACAATGTAGTCTATGCAGAAGGGAAAGGGAGAGAGGGGGAAAAACATATAAGGCTGTCTACAGCATTAAATGACTCATTTCTGTGAAGAGAAAGCTGGAAAGTAATTCCTGATAATCCTGCTGTGTTCTAAAAGAACTAAAAGATGACTATAGTGCAGAGGACTCTCTCCTTTGAGGAGCTCTCTTCTTGCACTCTCCTTCCCGCTTCATAGACTTCTATTGTATAGATTTGATTCAGTGGCAGGAGGTGGCAAATAAGTGAAGACAGGCACATTTCTTTAATAAACTACATTTTTACTTGCACTTTAATCTATTCTACATTAGTAAATATAAATTGAATTCCGATTAGATATTTATTGTTGCAGACAGGCTTGCTTAATATCGAGTGATCTGTAGCTCGTGCTAAGACAATTAATTAAATTGATTCTGCCAGATTTCAGTTCCTCCGTTCTGAGATCAGGATATGATAGGAGGAGAGAAGCTGAGCTCTGTAATCCTGTATATAGGTTTTATCCGATTTACAGCAGGATGTATGAGCACACAAGTACACAGAAGTTTTGCACTCAGAGATCCTGCTCCAAGTTGTATAAACCTGCATATCACAGAGCTCAGCTTCTCCAACTTTGCTCTCAGACAGGGCAGCAGGAATCACCTGGCAGGTTCACTTGTCAAACCACATAATGGAAGCAACTTGGTATATAGCATGGAGCAAAACAATTCATGTGAATCCTGTAACTCATGCAGAGCTCTGAACTCACAATATTAGTCAAGCAGTGGTTTCAGGACTTAACCAATTCCTGCCCACCAGGAACATAACTAGGAAAGCCTGAGCCCCAAAGCAAACTTTTGGCCATCACCCCCCCCTCAATTTTCTAGCTCAGACAGGGGGGTTGATAGAGGATAATCATGGATTTAAAGGGATTGTCCAGAAATTTGGAATAAATATCTGCCCCCTTCCTCCAAAAAAAGAACTAGGAAGAAGTCCCTACACACAGCCTATGCAGTAATGCCACCAGCTTGCCCACACATATATCCTAAATAGCAGTGGTTCTCAATGCACAGTGTGTACCCCTGGGGCATATCAAGGGGAATATGCAGTGGTCAGAGTCCCCCACTCCTACGTTATACAGCATGAAGGGCCGCTATAGGACATAATACAGCGTGGAGGGACGCTATGGGACATTATTCTGTTAGAGGGATCTTTGGCATGAAAGGGGAAGGGAGGGGCATGTGCTTTCTTAACAGCCTGAAGCCCATGGTACCCTTAATCTGGTCCTTAAACATCACTTAACATGGAGGCCATTTTATTATACATCTGGCATACTTTGGGATTTACAATTTTACATAAGGAGGCCATTATATTACATGTGGGGTACCGACGGGCTCATTATACTGAGTATGAAGGCACTGATGTTGACATTCTACTGAAAGGGGCGAAGGGGGCCTTATACTACATTAACAATTGTTAACGAAAACTCCAAGCGAAGCTTTATTTTATCAACATTTATAAGTGAATACTATTTGGGATGTTTTCTCACTAGAGGGTACTTAAATACTTTTATATAGTAATGCCCCCCTCCAACACAGCCTATAAAGTAATGCCCCCTCTCCCTCCCAGAAGGGTACAGTGGGGGCCCCTAGCATCACAGACTCCACAGTTGCTGCTACAGTATATGGAGCCAATGATGTAAGAAAATCTGCACAAAGACCAATTGCAGCAGTTTGGTATAATGGATCCAAACTAACCAACTAACCATTTCCTTGGGCTGTGGAGCCACCATTGGCTTGGCTAGTGGGAAAGCGATACTGGGAGCCTGTGGAGTAGGGATTAGCTGATCATCTTTAGATGGAGACTGGAGATCTTTCCCTTTTCTTAGGGTTTCCTCAGCTGCATTGTTATCCATTTTACAGGTCTCTGAAACACAAGATTTACATAAAACAATTATTTTTAATTTGTATTTGAAATACAGTTGAAAAATTAATGCCAGCCTCCTGGAGTATCTGTTTTAAAGAAAAGAAAGCTATCTAGTGCCCGCTATCTTCTACAGCTCATGTAGGCGCACACATTAGACATTCTTACCTATATTGGCTAAGTCTGTGTCCGTTAAGGAGTCCTTAAACTGAGTTTGATCATCATTTTCGGTCTTCAGATTAGGTTGAGGAGGTTCCATATACTGGGAAGGACTATTGGGCCATTGCAAGTTGCTGGCTAGTTTAGCTCTCTCCTCTCTTGCCGTGGGATCATCCCAAATAATCTGCTCATATTGTGATGGCTCTGTATTTAGATCTGCTGTTGGCTGGTTAGAATTTCTAAAAGTACAGCACAACAATCATATTACAACATAATCATACCGCAAACATAATACAAGCAGATAAGTAAATATGACTTGTCACATTATATATTGTTCAGTATGGATACTTTAGATCATTATAGTAAGTAAATACTAAGAAAGAAAGAAATCTCTTGAAGTACCTTCTTGCTTCCAGTACCCGACTGCGGCCATTTCTAGTCGAACGAGCACCTTCTGGAGTGCAAGGAGAGTTATCATATCCTGCCCTGTTTAATGACAATCTACGTCCTTGTGCCTTCACCATTGATGTTGCTGACATTAGCTCTTGCAACTGTCGCTGGAAATTTTCCCTCATCTCTAAGGTCTGTGTAAGAGCTGGAAACAGGAGCATTCACGAATAATCACATAAGACAACTTAAAGCTACCGAAAAGCTGCACTCTGTACCACTAAACATAAAATAACTGACCAGCCTTCTAGAACATTGTCCTCCAAATTGTAGAATTATAGAAACCCATTTTGATGCCTATTTTTATAGTTTAAAACTCCTCCTGGACAAAACTACAATGTAAGCAATGTATATATTTACCTCCTTTTAATTCACCTTCCTCATGTCTATCATTTACAGTGTTTGGTTTTTTTGGTGAAATTTCAGTTAATTGATCATCTTCATCCATTTGTCCATCTTTCTGGAGAAAAAAAATAAAAAAACATTTTAATAGGAGAAAAAAACCATTTGTAGTCACAGAACAAAAAAAAAAAAGTAATGGAGATAATAATTTCAGTGGGCTGAAAGGTATATACTGAACACAGGTTATTTTGCTGCACATGACTTCCAACATACCTTGTCTTGTTTGGAGACAGTCGTTGTAGAAAGCTTACTACTACTGGGCGCTACATCTTGTACAGCACTGATGTCAAGACTCATTTTTGGATTGTATGTATGAGGGTAGAGAGACTCCGGGACTCTTCTTTGTTCTTCTGCACACTTCAGTCAAAAGCAAAATGAGGTGGATTAATATGGCAAACACAAAAAAATATAAGAAGAAGAATCTACTCAATTAACAAAAGGGTGAGTACCCTTTTACAAGAACCAAAAGACATTCCTACCACAAATTCATGACTAGATTAATAACTGGGTGTTACCAGTTGGAGTGGGTCTATGCACATTCACATTGTCTAGTGACTGCTTCCAGTGTCAGACTGTTTAGGGATAAGGAAACGGCAACACCCAGTTGTCAAATCACACACAAATTTGTAGGAGAAGTAGCAGGAACTGCACAATTCTGAATTATTGTTATTTCATGGAGAATGCAATTGTTTACTAAAACAGACATGTGAAGAAAGGTGATGGGACGTCTTTAAAGTTTGTAGACTATTGTATTACACTTACTATTTATCTACTGGAGAGTGGAGTAAGTAAAATTTACCAAGTGTAATTGCTACAGATATTTAAAGAGAAAACAGAATGTTGATACATACAGACAAAAGCCAATGTTCAGAAACTATGTGGATGCCAGTCCTTTCCTTCGCAGATCTGAATTCTCGGTTGGTGTCATTCTGCTTTCCTTGATAAACAAAGTGAGTTACACTTTCATCAAAGCACCACCTAAAATAAAAGAGTTATATTTGTTAACACATACCGGAACTTTTGGGCTAAGGCCCCATGGGACGTCCCGCAGCAATAAAGTGCTGCGGGGAAAACCGTGGCGGGAACGCATCGCGGTTCTTCCCGCAGAGCTTTAAAACAGAAAGTTTGCGGCGTTTTCTTCCACTTTGTTACAATTATATGGGGAAACCGCCAACATTTCCGTAGTTATAATTGACATACCACGATTTCCAAAAATGCATCGGTTTTGGAAATTGTGGCATGTCCACATGGTGTTTTTTTACCATACAGTGGACATGGAATTTGCTTGAATCCAATCCACTTTGTCTGTACTGTAAGACGCTGCATGGGGCCCCGGCCTTAAGATAAAAATTTATCAAATCAATAATACAGGTGTTAATAATAAACTTTGTAATAGCACTTATTAACCCCCTTCTGCTAGGACTGAACCTAGCCTCTTTGCTGCCTGAGGCGGACTATAGAAAAGCAATATTTCATTAATATGAATCACTTACTTCATCTACCTCAGCTGAAGAAGCAGGCCAACAGTGGCACAGGGACAAGAAGCTCGCGGAGGAGCCACGCCACGTCACGTCAGTTCAATATACCATCAGAGCAACGTCACCTGAAGTGACGCACACAGCCCAGCATGGGGGCAGAGAGCGTTTGCTCCGATCGGATATTTTAACCCTTTGAATGCCACAGTCAAACATGGCCGCTGCATCCAAGGGGTTGCACAATAATAATGGCCCCTATGGCACCACCCACAGTGAGATCGAGGGATGCCGATATCTATTCTCTGCAGCCTGGATTCTGGCCAGTGACCCAAGGCTGCCTGGAGCCCACTTTACCTGGTTGATCCTGCCAGACCTTGGGAAGTCAGCCTATGTGTCTGCATAGGCTGACTTCCTCTATAGACTGCAATTCATGTGTATTGCAGTCTATTGTACTGAACCAGTGATCAAAAAAATAAATAAATTATAAAGTGTGTGAAAAAAAAATCAAATCAGTAAAGCCACAAAATGCCCTTTCCCTACATCAAATGAATTATATAAATTTTTTTTAAAAAAAAAACAAAAACCAATGCATATTTGTTAGCGCTGCATCTGTAAAACTTGTACAATAAAGCTGAAGCAATATTTAATACTTAACCTACCAAAACAAAAACACCAGCTTTTTGCCTTACAAAATATGCTATAAAGAGTGATCAAAAAGTCATATGCGCCCTAAAACAGCACCAATAAAAACCACAGTTTGTCCCGCAAAAAATAAGCCCTAAAACAACTCTCTAAATTGAAAAATAAAAATGTTACGTCTGTCAGAAGATGACAATGCAAAAATCATTGCTTTAGGTGTAAACTGAATTTTATTGAAATTTTAAAAAACAAAACAGGAAAAGTCACAAAATATTACAACAATGTAAAAAGGGAACAACCCAGGGTAGAATCCAATATCCTGAAAACAAGAAAACAGCGCCCGAAGTGGGCCAAACAGGGCTAAACATGTGCCGGGAGCAAACAACACTGAACAGCACAAAAGGAACAACTGCAGACACAGCACAGCCCCAAGAACGGGACTAACACAACGCAGAACTGAGGGAAGACTACACACCACAAGGACAGGAAACAATAGGGAGAGAGGAAAACAACAGCTGACATAGAAGTAAAAGGAGGGACAAAAACGCCCATAAACCCCCTAGGGGGGACAAACCAAAAAAGTTAGGGGAAAAGGGAAGAAAACTCAGATGAATGCTGAAACATGATCCACGGAAAATCATTGCTTTATGTCTTCAAATAGTTTTTTGTTTTGCAAAATTAGTATTGCATAAAAAATATAAATGAGGCATTGCTGTAATCGTATCAACCTGCAGAAAAAAAAAATCCACAAAAAAAAAGATAATAAAATTAATTAAACTAAGTTAATTTAAGGGGTTGAAGAAAAATGCTTCTTTCTCCTATTTCTCTCCCATGATCACCATTTCAGAAGTCACTGTACAAATCTGTACTGAACAGCCCACTCAAATCTATGGGAAAGGGGGGATGGGGGCTGGGTGATAGAGAGATAACCGCTGTGACTGTAGCTTGAAAGTGAGGGTCTTATTTCCTCACAGAGCTATGGAGTACAAAACTATCCAGTTCTATGGAGAGATATGACCCTCACATTTTCCTCTGCAGTGGTGAGAAGTGATCTCTGTTCACTGCTCACCATTCTCCTTCCCTCTCTATAGACTTGGATGGACTAAGCTGTGTATGGAATTGAATAATGTAATTAAAAAAAAAACAGACATTGGAGGGAAAAGGGGGAGGGCAACAAAAAAAAGGATTTTTGTTCAATAAAATTGATTTGTGACATTTAACAAATTTCATATTCAGGAATATTTGCATTCCAAATAAAATAAGAATTCTGAGGCATCTTTAGAAACTGACAATTGGGTGTTACTTTTCCTCAAAGAGGTTTGACTCTGACAAAGCGAGGCCACACCAAATATTCATTTCATTTAGTCTTCTCTTTTGTTCATTTATTTAACTTTGTTAATTCACAAAAAATGTATTAAACTCTTCTATTTCTGAAAGCAGCATTTTTCTAAATTGTCTGTTCAGTTGATGGTATATAATACCTGTATTCTGCTCCAAGTGATGCTGCTATACCGTTGAGTTCCCCTTGTTTCTTGCTGAGCTTCTTGCTCACACATATAATTACATCTTTAAGGATTTTGGGTTCCTGATCCACCTGAACACAAAATACAAAATGAAGATTTTCCTTTTATTAATATCGCTACATATTTCTATAATCTATCACATTTTCAGTCATAATTTTATAAAAGCCAAAGCAGAATGCTACATATGTGGGTTTGTATGTTTTTGGCTAGTCTCACTGTAGGTCAAAGTTGTCAGCATGGCACATAAAACAATATATACAGAATAGAGTACTTACCAGTTTCTGCTCCGCAGGCTTCAGCTGAGGGCTCGCAGTGATGGCAGCAGTTTGTCGATTACTGTTTGCAAGAGCCAGCTGCAAATTTCTGCCAATTACTTCTGACAAAGGAGTATTCTGGGCCCTGTTCTTCTGGTTGGCTCCACCTGGGGTTTCCAGTGCAGCAAGGGCATCCTGCGGGATCATTTTGTAATGTTAAGAGGAAATTTCTGAAGCCTTAATAACTAGGCTCTTTAGATGCTATTATTCCATATCATGTCCATTAGCATCATACCCAGACCAAAGAAAAATGGCACAGGTTAATAATGAACAGATTAAAATAACCACTAAAGACTCATGAGAAAGGGTAGTGGTGGTGTTTACTAGTTAAAAGGCACATTCAGGTCATAACTGATCAGTTGCAGCCTGACTTCTGGAACTACCACCTACTGCCGTAACAAAAGTCTATTGCCCCTGGTTCCCCCCAGTTGCAAAGCCAGGACTAGCTAAATGGAGTTGCAGTCATTTATGCGCCTTGCTTGGGGATGGCTTGCCGGCAGTCAGTTTAAAAACCCATTCACTTCAATGGGTTTTTAAAGCAAACCAACAGTGTCCATATGCAGCCTCTCAGCCGTGAAACAGTTTTTCTAGCAGTAATCTGTCCAGTGGATATCCCTTTAACATACTTCCTAAACAGGACTTTATATACGGTACCTTAACATCGAATGAGGGCTTGAAGAGTTTGTCTTTACAAAGAAATTTGGATGGTGTATCAAGATGCAAAGACGGTTCCCTTGCAGGCAGTTTACTTTCTCCACCAGGGGTTGGGACTTTTCTGGTGTGCCGGGACAATACAGACTGGAACGCCTTGCTCTGAAAGCGATTCATATCTAATGGCGTTACTGCTGCCTTTTTCAAGGCTTCTGGACAATTTACTTGACGGTCGGGTGTATCTAGTGTCATTTCGGTTTTTGTTGATCTATAAGTTTGACTTACAAAACTTTCTTCTTTATCTACAGAAAAAGAAAATGCATATGCATAAAATACATGTTGACACAATGGAAAATTCAGGGTCTGTCTCCTAACCCCCCTGTGAAACTAATGGTGCCGTGTATGCTTGGCCACAGCTCCATTCATGGTTTTTGTCAGTATGCAAAAGAGTTCTCTCGCAACACTGCAGGCAGGCCCCAGTGCAAAGCAGCAAGAGAAATCTCCAGCGCCGCCTCTATCATCTTCAGGAGCGGCCTCTTCACGCGTCTTCTTCCAGAGCTGGGGGTCAAACTTCTAGGCCTAGGGTTGAGCCAACTGCGCATGCCCACAGGCCACAAGAAAATGGCCGCTTACTTACTGTGTAAGTGGTCATTTTTCTTGTGGCCGCGGGCATGTTCAGTCTGCTCTGCCAGAGGCCTCTAAGTTTGACTCCCAGCTCCAGAAGAAGACGCGTGAAGAGACCGTTCCTGAAAAAGATGGAGGCAGCGTCGGAGAGTTCTCTCGCAGCATTGGGGACGCCCCTAGTGCTGTCTGAGCGCTGGGGCCCAACTCAAGTGCTGTGAAAGAACTCATTTGCACACCAACGAAAACCAGGATTTCTATTTAGGCTATTCCTATGTGTGACTGGCAAAAAAAAATTGATTTTAATGGTAGAATCCCTTTAACCCCTTCCCGCCGATGGCATTTTTTGATTTTCGTTTTTGACTCCCCTCCTTCTAAACCCCATAACTTTTTTATTTCTCCGCTCCCAGAGCCATATGAGGTCTTAATTTTTGCGGGACAAATTTTTCTTCATGATGCCACCATTACTTATTCTGTATAATGTACTGGGAAGCAGGAAAAAAAATTCAGAATGGGGTGGATTTGAAGAAAAAATGCATTTCTGCGACTTTCTTACGGGCTTTGGTTTTACGGCGTTCACTGTGCAGCCAAAATGACATGTCCCCTATATTCTGTGTTTCGGTACGGTTCCAGGGATACCAAATTTATATGGTTTTATTTACATTTTGACCCCTAAAAAAAAATTCCAAAACTGTGTTAATTTTTTTTTTCTAAAAGTCGCCATATTCCGACGGCCGTAACTTTTTTATACGTAAGTGTACGGGGATGCATAGGGCGTCTTTTTTTGCGGGGTCAGGTGTACTTTTTAGTTCTACCATTTTCGGGAAATGTTATTGCTTTGATCACTTTTTATTCAAATTTTTATCAGAATCAAAACAGTGAAAAAAACGGCGGTTTGGCACTTTCGACTATTTTTCCCGCTACGGCGTTTACCGAACAGGAAAAATATTTTTATAGATTTGTAGAGCGGGCGATTTCGGACGCGGGGATACCTAACATGTATATGTTTCACAGTTTTTAACTACTTTTATATGTGTTCTAGGGAAAGGGGGGTGATTTGAACTTTTAATTCTTTTTATATTTTTTTTAACTTTTTTTTTTTTATTTTTTTTTTGCATTTATTAGACCCCATAGGGGTGTTGAACCCCAGGGGGTCTGATCACTAATGCAATGCATTACAATGCTAATGCATTGCAAAAAAGCATCCTTTCTTTTGCAGGCTGCATAGACCAGCCTGCAAAAGAGAGGCTTTGCAGACAAGCCTGGGAGCCTGTACAAGGCTCCCGGCTGTCATGGCAACGGGACGTCAGCCCTGGAGCATGCTCCAGGAGCCGGCGATCCCGGCCAAAATGGTGGCGCCCATGTGTCGCCGGGAAAATGGCGCCTCCGGCGCCTTTGACCGCAGCGCCGGAGGGGTTAATGCCTCCGATCGGTCCGGGGACCGATCGGAGGCATTAGAGCTGGTTGTCTACTGCTTAAAGCTGGTTGTCTACTGCCCATGTGTCGCCGGGAAAATGGCGCCTCCGGCGCCTTTGACCGCAGCGCCGGAGGGGTTAATGCCTCCGATCGGTCCGGGGACCGATCGGAGGCATTAGAGCTGGTTGTCTACTGCTTAAAGCAGTAGACACCCGGCGGCTATGGCGGCCGCCCGGCTCCCGGGCGGTCGCCATAGTTACAGACCCGACATGCGCCGTACTATTACGGCGCATGTCGGGAAGGGGTTAAAGCATAAAAAGGAGCCAGGGTTGAAAGACCATGTGAGGATTTTGGAGCTGTTATACTTGCACAATAACCAATGCCATACAAAAATGGCATTGTGTGGAAACTACATCCCAGAGATTAAATACATGAACAAGAGCTTGCGTTAAGAGGTTTTAAAAACATTTTAAGTGTGTAGAAAGCAAAATAAAAGACCTTACCATCTTCACAGACATTGTCCACAAGAAAACGGCTTTCATCTGCTTTTTTGCCAGTACTGGCACATTGAAGAAGCCATGCCACAGTGACTGCAGGCAGATTCCACTTCTTAGCTGCCTCATATTTAGAGCCCTCAGGTTCGTGGAGAACGAGATGAGTACTGGCAAACATGCCTTTTTTAGGGATTGCCTTTCTTACAAAAAATTCTTGAACCCTGCAACATTCAACATACCAAACATTACAATACATTTTTGCCGCAGTCTAGCCACGACGGGATGCCGAAGCAGTGCATCAGTATTCTGCCATTGTATTCCGCTCCTGATTAGGCCCAGATGAATGGGCCTAATAAGGAGGGAATCTCGAGCCACAGACACCGTGGCAAGATCGAGCAGGATCTCTGGTACGTTCTCTGTCTCCCCATTAAAAACAATGGGTGACTGATTCTGGGAAGAATTTGCTCTAGATTCTGGGGGGACGAAATCCGCAACAAATTCCTCCATGTGAACAGACCCTTAATGTCACATGGTTATCTCTGGATTAACATACAGAAATAACAAAGGAGCTGATTAGGGGACTATTCTAGCCCTCATCAGGGCTCAGCAGCTAAATTAAATTTGAAGATCTGACAGACTGCTCTATAAGACCTCACAGAGAAAAGAATAGAGATAACTGGGAACAGGGAGTGGCAATCACCAGCATGAGCACTATAGCTAAAGGGTCACTGTGGTCTGAAACCTAGGCATTGAGTTGTAAACACTGAGGAGATATTTTCTGCACATCTGACACACTGAGCAAGATAGACAAAGCAATGTAATGGCAATATATAAAACACATCAGCCAGCTTAAGCTACAAGTTTAAATATGGTCCAGGAGATGGGAATACCCCTTTAATGTTACGACTGACAAGTGCAATGCCATACTAGATAATACCAATGGCCTCAAAACTTGTTCTACAGCCAGAACATGAAGCATGCCCTCCCGGTATGCTAAGATTCACAGTTGTAGAAGCTTAGGATAGAAGTCGCCATTCTACACCATTCAACGGACACTGAATCAGGAATTCGTATATCTAGTCTACATAAAGCTTATGGTGAATATAATCATTTGCAGCCATTTAGTCAACAAACCATATTACTACATAAATTAAACATGTCTGAAAGTAGAAGGAGTATACAAAATAGCAAACATACTTTGCTCCAAGGAGCTGTGCAAGATAAACTAGTGAATCCCTCTCGGCACCTGTAAACTGGCTCACAGAAAGGACACAGCCTTTAAGTGGAGTGCTGCCCTCCATATGTACCACTGGTGTGAAGAGAGCATTGGAATGAGGATCCAGGAGCTCTTCCTGTTCGATGCACATTTTCTGAAAAAGGAAGGTAAAAAAAAAAAAAAAGTCAGAAAAAAAAACACAAAAAAAAAGTTTATACTGGATACACAGTTAAAGTGGTTTATATACTTCGTAAATTACACAGTATGAAGGATCCACAAAAAGAAAAAAGAAGAAAAAAAAGGAGGATGTGTGCTCCCCCGTAATAAATAAATAAATATATATAAATACAGTATATCATACCAGCACAGCTCATGTAAGAAATATGTCAACCTCCTGTGCTAATAATCTTATAGGAGTTTTTCAGATCTCTAATAATGATGACTTATCAATAACAGATTGCTGGGGGTCCAACACCAAGCACAGTGCCTTATACTGTATAGAAGTTGTGCACGGTACTGCAGTGTAGTCCCCTCCACTAGGAATGGAATAATCTGCAAATAAGTCATGTGACCGAAGAACATGACATGGAAGAGGCACTCACTTAGGCACTGGGACTGCTTAAAATAGTTGATCCACAGCGGTGCTTGACACACAGCAATCCAATGAGTTATTGTAAGGATACGGTAGTTCATTATTACTCCAATTCTGGAAAACCCCTCTAAATTTAAGTAGCCGGCAAAGTCATATTGTGGCTGAAATTAGAGGTTGTATTTTTACTAACTTTTGGGGGCAGAGTGGTAACCACTGCAATACACCGTTACCTAGCTGATCCTTATGTTATTCAGTGAGTGACTCAAAGCAGCATCTTAACAAAGGCCTGATGTTGCAGATTTCAACTGCTGCACAATGAACTTGTCCTTTACCATTTATTCTACAGACTCTGCGCTCTTTTGCCACCAGTTTATTATTGCTCCTTTACAAGTAGTGCTCATACTATTGTGTTCACAGGTAATATCTGGATCCATGGTTACAGACTACAAACAACCCATGTTGTCTTACCCTGAAGTTACAGTGACCCCACTTACCGTTAGCATTATTTATAAATTAATACTATTTGCAAAGTTGCTTTAATTTTTTATTTTAGTGTTTTAGTTGTATTTAAAGTGGTTGTCCAGCTTTTAAAAATTATCTGCAAATACATCCACAGCAGTGCTAAATTCACACAAAGCCCTTGTGCATTCTTTGCTTGGATTTATTTTATTTGCTTCTCCTTGTATCACTATTATTTACATGCAGTGAATCTGTGGACAAACTACATTTCCCATGATTCATCTGTGAAGGTTAAAGGGGTTGTCCTATCACAAGGATCCTATCTATACTGCTAGTTTATGTGGATTTAAGACTTTTCCTAAATGCATTGCTTTATCAAAACTGCTTTGTTTGGCCGCTATCTTAATTTATTCACTTCATTGTTTACACTCCGTTTCTATGGCCCTTGGGACTATCTGCTAATTTGTCAAGTGATGTAGCTGCCTGCTCTCAGGGGGGGAGGGAGGGGCTGGGAGCAGCTCTGAGCTGTTTGTGTCTTTTAAGTAGCGGAGCTTCTCAGAGTGCTTCGGGATTTCTGAGCTCTTATCAGTCGGTTTAATTGAATTTGGCTGATAAGGGGTGAGATAGGGAGTCGTTACCTCTGTATGTAATGCAAACTGACTCAAATCCAGCTCTGCTACATCAGCTTCACACTGTGGTAATTCATTTACAACCAATCCTGTGCAAGTGAAACCCCGCCCACCTATGTGCTGAGAAAAGCAGGAAGTGAAGAGAGCACAACAGCTTGCAGGTTAGTGAACAAGCGTCATGGGAATACCCCTTTAAAATGTAATGTGTGAAAAACATTGTTATCCTTAAAAGCTGAATGCTAGATATAGTTGCTTATGCTTAAAACTGTGATAATTTTAAATGATAAGATGGCGTCTGTATCCAAGATGGGTGAAATAAAAACAAATGCTTGGCTTGCTGCCAGAAGACAGCTCCCCAGGGTTACCACGCAGGAGCGGGAGCAGCTGGCTATATATGGAACTGCTTAAACTTTTTCTGTTTGATCGAGATGTACCATACCAATCAGGAATGAATGAAATCTTACGTTATTTTTATAATCACTTCCTTTCTCTGCTACTATATAACCCCTGTGTTTTTAATAAAAAGTGCGTCAGCACACATTCCTTAGCTGAGAAAAGAACCAATACCAACATATAGAGTGGTGTGACTTCTTTACTGCCTGCCACTCAGCTTAATTAATTAGTATGACGACAGTTACCCAGGATTATTGGTCAATTAGTCATAAACACGACTCTGGCCTTATCAGCTACCTGCTCTCACTCTGTTTGCTACTCACTGGAGGGGTAAGGAGAGAGAGAGTATGCTTGCAAACAAAACATCATAGATGCACCTCACATGTAAGAGTGACTTATTACCTGTGATTTCATTGCAGGGGAGAGTGGAGAAGGGAGGAGTATACAAAAAAGAGAGATGCATCATGGGAAATGTAGTTTGTCAACAGATTCAATGCATGTAAATAACAGTGATACAAGGAGGCTTAAGTAAAATAAAGCAAACAAAAAAAAATGTAAAAGGCAACAGTGTGTATTTAGCACTGCTGTGGATATATTTGCTTTTGTAAACAGGATAATCCCTTTAATATATACTAAATCATAACAAGGGTTGTTCAATGAAGAAACATTGCAATATACCTAGTTATGGGATTCTGAGCTGGAGTTTGTAACCAGAGTGGAGAAAAAGTGGTTACACTCAGCATCTTTATACCTGTACTGTAATACACAGATAATCCAGGGATTAGTTCATGCTTCAAATGTGGTGCTGTCAGGAAAAGTAACGCTGACTGCTAGGTGTACCGCACAGATTACAGCTGATAGTCTGTGGGGTAGGGGTAAACTTAACCAGCATGAGAACATTGTGTGGTCAGTTTATTGTCAGATAACCCCTTCTAAAAGCAAATAACTCCATTAAGAATATTGGAAGTCACCTTGTTTTTTGACCTGTACAGTCAAGCTCTTCAGTGACTTCTATCTTGCTTATCATTTAGGGTAATAGCACATAAATAGCAATAAAGTAGCCACAATATAAAGTGGCACTTAACACTTAAACAACATACGACACATTAAAAGAGGAAACAGAATAGAAGAGATTTACAAAGATAACTGCACACACAAAAAAAAAAAAAGTTTTGTACATTCTTTGCACCACTTTTATTATGCATTAGCAAGAAAAAGGGAGTGGCTTAAGTGTCCCAACAATTTGGTGCAAAGAAAGATGAATTAAAAGGTACCGCTAAACAAAAGTGTCTAGAAAAATATACCAAATTTATCATCGGCATGAACCAACTAAACTTTTACTGACTAAATATTAGACAGAATTAGTTAATCATCCCAAATGTGTTCAATCCATATTTGACAAACGTGAAAGATAAAAAAAAAAATCTTTCTTACCAGCCAGGTATCAGTCACAACCTCTCCAACTGTAGCCTCAACCTCGCAGCCCAGTAAAGGCACCACAGCATAATCCGCAACGAGTCTCTTCTGCGCAGATAATACTTTACCAGCATTCTTCTTTATTTCGTCTATTATGCACCCTTCATTCTCCTCATCAAAGCCCAACACCAAAAATCTTTTCTGGCTGAATAAGCCACCTTCAATGAACGTAGATGTTTCTTCCAAACCAACCTGGCTGTTGTAAGTATTGTTGCATGCTACACTTAATAAGGATATATTATTCTGAGTTGAAGACTCATTGCCCTTTGGATCTACTGGAATATATAACAAAAAAAAAACAAAAACCCACAGAATAGTTAGTATGACTGGCAAGTAAAGATTGGCTTTAGTTGAAAAAGGTGTAAGGGAAAAAAAAGAAAAAGGCAACTTTATGGAAAAGCTGATTTTTTATTTTGCTGTTACAGATTTTGCTGCGTTTTTTTTTTTGAGCCCAAGCCAAGAGTGGATTTAACAGAAGTTGGAAGTATATAGGAAGCCTGGGCTAAATTTACTCCAGGCGTTGGCTCAAAAAACTGCAAAAAAAAAAAAAAAAAAAAAAAAAAAAAAAGCAGCTTTTCTTCAAAGTGGCGCCTTAGCCTTAAGATATCTTACTTCGGGTAGAGTCATTTTCTGCGTACTGAGACAGCAGGTCTTCATCAGCTTGATAATTCACAGTCTGGTCGTCTGATTTTAGTGGGAATTTACTGCTTGTGGTACGAAAAGAGGAACTGGCAACAGGCTGAACTGGTGCTTGGATCTCAGCAGGCTTATATGAAGAGTGAAAGTAAGGTTCCTCAAGTTGGAGGTCCCCCTTTGAAAAACTGTCTAATAACCACTTTACAGTAAGAACATAAGGTCTAAAATAAAAAACAGATGAAGACAACTATAAGCAGTGTGAGAACTACTACTTGGTAATCCAGAAATTTGACCAAAGCTATAAAACCTTTACAGAACGTAACAGCACAGCACAAATCAAATGTTTGGTGCCAAGTTGTAATAATAATGGACAATCACTTGGTTTCAATTGCATCAAAATTGAGATATTTTGGGGAAGACTTGGGTAATACAGTAATTCAGGCAATGTATTACTTTAAACTGATATTACTTACAAAAATATTGTCCTGTGGTATAGCAAATGTACCACGATAGCTGAGAAGGTAAAGGACGATTTGGTTTATTCATCTATTGTGAAAAGTGCTAGTGGGTGTTCTGGTAGTATGCAACAAACAGCAACATTGAATGCTATTATTTGAGAGGAACTCTGTGCAGACCAGCAAATCTAGGGAAAGTGTTAATCTGCCCAAATATTTTAAAAAAACCCTACTTTTTACTAGCAACCATTCACAACACAGCTTTTATTTTCAAGACCAGAACTTGTAAGGCCTTGTTCACATCTGCGTTTGTATTCCGTCTGGGGAAGTCCACATGAGGACCCTCCCTCTGAACGGAATACTGAACGCAAATGCAAGCACTGTGCCAGAGAAAGCACACAGATCCCATAGACTATAATGGGGTCCATGTGCTTGCCGCCAGATCTCTGCAGGGATCATGTGGGCAGGAAAGTAGTTCACAATCTACTTTCCTGTCTGCATGATTCATGCGGGCAGCACGCAGCAAGCACACGGACCCCATTATAGTCTATAGTCTTCGGTATTCTGTTCGGGGAGGGGGGGTCCCCATGTGTATTCCCCAAACAGAATACCGAACGCAGATGTGAACCAAGCACAATTAAAACTGTGTTGCAATTGGTTGCTACAACGAGTTTAATAAATCTCCATTTGACTACTGCAGGGTCTGATGTGCACTATGCACAAAACAGGAATTCTTTAGAGCACATTTATTAAAATGGTCTTAAAAAGTAAATGGCCTCAGTTGCCCAATCACAGCACAGCTTTCATTTTCCAGAAGCAGAATAACAAATGAAAGCTGAGCTGTAAATGGTTGGTATGGGCAACTAAGACGATTTACTTTTAGACTATTTTAATAAATCTGACCCCCTCTCTGAATCTTTGTTTCATGCACCGACTCTTGTAGAACTGGCCTAGCCAAAATAAATGCCAGATCCCACCTCAAGCAGATCCTAAGGAACCACTGAATTATAATGGGGGCACATCAGGGTTCTAAGCACTTTTGACGGTTGTTATTGTTGTAAATGATAATGGAACCCCTGAACCCAAGAACACTACAATAAATAGTGTCAGACATTTTTCTCCAGACCTGTGATCATTCTTGTCTAAAAATTGCTTCAGTTCCTCATCATTTTCTCCTACGATAACATGGGTGACATCACCAGTCAGCTGATTAAATCGTACTCCTCCTCCACTGTTAATAAGCCTCCTCAGCTTGTCTAGCTTTCTTCCTCCAAAACCACACACGTATATCTGTAGATGAGCACACGGAAATTACAGACAAAACAAAAACTAACCGTAATAGCTGCCGTGCAATAATGTATATGAAAACTGGTGGGAAAGGGAGATGGGAAGCCAACTTATTTTCTTAACAAAAAAAAAAAAAACATTTGGGAGGGTTTCAGCTTTCATGTGAGGCATTTCTTAAACCAATAGATGAATTTAAAGGGGCTCTATCAGCAAAATTTTGCTGTATGAGCTCCATATATGCGTGAATAGCCTTTAAAAAGGCTATTCAGGAACCGCTAATATTCATCAGAAGAAGACGTCGTATCGTGCACGACCGCCCCATGCATGCAAAGGTATGATTTACATATATGTTTTTATAGTTTTATTTTAAACCGAGACGGAGGGTTTAAAATAAGATTAGCGGTGCCTGTACAACCTTTTTAAAGGCTATTCACGCATATGTGGGGCTCATACAGCAAAATTTTGCTGATAGAGCCCCTTTAAAGTCAGGTTATAAGCTTTTGATTCCACAA
Source organism: Leptodactylus fuscus (assembly GCF_031893055.1). Taxonomy (NCBI): domain Eukaryota; kingdom Metazoa; phylum Chordata; class Amphibia; order Anura; family Leptodactylidae; genus Leptodactylus; species Leptodactylus fuscus. Next base: position 160,185,098 of record NC_134268.1, read on the forward strand.
CATGGATAAGCGACAGAACTTCTGTCAGGACTGTATGATGCTGTAATACACTGAATTTCCCCATGGTGGGACTATTAAAGGATTATCTTATTAGTCCTTTGAAAAATGGGTTTTGAAAATTTGAATATTGTTGTTTGACTTGTAAACCCTATAATGTAAAAAGTAAAGGGCTGATTAAAGTTTGATGCCAACAAAAAGCAGAGATCAGGTACGTTAGATTTACGATATAATTTCAAACTTTTTAAAATGTACATTTTAAAATTTCCATCAAATTTCCTATTTTTTTCATAATTAAACACAAAACATATCAACCAAAGTCTACCTGTAAGGCAAAGTACAAAGTGTCACAAAAAACAATATCAAAATTACTTTGGTGAGTTAACATGTTTCAAACTTATTACTGCATGAAGTGACATGCCAGATTTCGAAAATCGAGCTGTCAGGAAGTCAAAAACTCGCTTCGGCGGGAAGCGGTGAAAAGTAAAAATACCGCCAAACTATAAATTGACAAAAGATATTGATAAACACTCACCCTGCAGCCATCAAGCAGATCGTCTGGAGCCTGTAAAGAACTAATATCCAAGTTTTCAAGAGTATCCGGTGGAGGATCCAATCTTATACTCATCACAGAATTAAAAGCAGATTCATTCACACAGCTGGAGGTGATGTTAGAAATATGGCTGACATCAGACAATGCCCGATCTGAAGGATACATAAGTATGGAAACCTTACTGAGGATACTAATTTGCTATATTACAAACAAAAATAAATAAATGGTACAAGAAAGGCCATCTAAGTCCTCATAGACTAAGACGTGCCAAACTTCATAAAAGTGCAACTATGTAAAGAAGATTCTACCCAATTTACTTACTATCCAGTTTGTTGCTTATGCTTGTTGGAGTTGATGTCTCTGGGATAGTCTTAGAGGATAACACAGGCTCCAACTTGTACATGCTCTCATCCTGGCAAAAGCCTTTCTCAATACTGTCAAAGAACCACTGGATTGACACACAATGCACGTTCCATTTTCGAGCACACTCGTACTTTTGACCTAACAAAAAAAAATAAATAAAAATGTAAATATTAACACACTGTATTGAAGCTTTGACACAAATTACACATGTAGTATAAACTGATAACAGATTTACCGAGCTTTATCCAAGTTTAGTTTGAAACTACATATTAATGGGGTTTTCCAGGCAAATTTTTTTAAAAAAATTTTTATTAAAAAAAAAAAAAAAAAAAAAAAGCCTGTTAGTGCTAGTAATGAGTTAATAAGTACACCCATATACCTTTATCAGTGCTTGAGTGGTTTGTGGGTGTCCATGGGAGCTCCTGGCATCCTCTGCATTTGTTTACATGGTGTATCTTTCCTACCGTGTAGCTTCCTGTTAGTCTTCCACACTACCTCCCTGTCACTGCTCCTCCCCTCTTCTCTCACTCAGTTAAACCCCCTTCGCTGTCTGTGTAGCTAAGTTATCCCCGCCCACTACTAATTTCCCCCCCTCCTTGTCTCCCTAGCTAAGCTATCCCACCCACTACTACCCCCCCATCCCAAATTGCATCATACTTACCTAGCTTCCTCTATGGGACACGACTCCTCCTTTCTTCTTTGTACACAGGCTGGAGTCGCAGGCTCCTGCAGACTGGGCGCATGCGCAGTAGCCGTAGTAGAAGCAGCATGCTACTGTGCATGCACCCAGGTCATTTTTTTAAGCAATGTCAGTTCGCGATCGCCGGAGGAAGACGGGACCCAAGGACATCGCAGAAAGAGGAGGCGTGGATGAAGAAGACGGCGGACCCTGAATGCCCGCCCACCGTGCACGATGGGTAAGTTGATCACATTCTTTTTTAGGGTATTATTTTAAAACTGGGGGGTAGATTAATATAACTTTATTGGTGCCTGAATAGCCTTTTTAAAGGCTATTCATGCATATGTGGGGCTCTATCAGCATGATAGAGCCCATTTAAGTGTTTGGAGTGATTTCTGGGTGTCTCTGGCAGCTGCTGGCATTCTCTGTGTTTGTTTACCTGGTGTTAGTTTCCTGCTGTGCAGTTTCCTTTGCAGCTGCTGCACTAGTTCCCTCTCACTCATCCCCATTTCCTCCCTCACTTCTACACACCCCCTTCCTGTCTCACTAACCAAGCAATCCTGTCCTATTACTAGCCCCTCCCATTTCTCTCTTTAGCCTAGCGATCCCACCCATTACTAGCCCTCCCACCCTCCTCCCTGGCTAACCTATTCTGCCCACTTCTAGAAGACAGGAACAGGGGAGGAGCCGTCCCGGACACAGGAAGGCTTGGTATGTATTGATGGGTATCGGGGAGAGGGAAGCGTAATGGTGACGTTCTGTTTCGGAAGGGTGAAACGGAATGTCACCGGATTATCAGAAAGTGTCCCTGGAGCCATCGCATGTGACTGCTCCAGGGGTGTGGGCAATTAAAGATTTTTTTTTTTTGTTAATTGAAGTAAATTAGAAATTAGGCAAGAGGGTTAGCTTAGAGGTTAATTTTTAGCTTATCCTGGACAACCTCTTTAATAATCAGGACCGTAGGAGGCAGACTCCCGACACCACTACCAATCAGCTGACTGAAGGGCCATGGGACACTTCTCCTTCACCATTTACCAGGAACAGCTTTCTGTTCCTTAAGCGTTATACAGTCAAATCACGATAACATTCTTAAAAGATCCCTCAAAAGAATGAAGTCTCCACTGATCCCAAGGACAGACTAACAATTTCAAATTTATGTAATATCCCTTTAAGTTTCATATAGCATGCTATGTGTAGCTTTCCGTAAAATTATTCTACCAAGAAAGATAAATAACAGCTGGTGTAAAGTAAATGTCTACTATTAAAGTTGTTTTTTTTTTTTTGTTTTTTTTAAAAAAACAAGTACCATATATACTCGAGTATAAGCCGACCCGAGTATAAGCCGACCCCCTAATTTTACCACAAAAAACTGGGAAAACTTATTGACTCAAGTATAAGCCTAGGGGGGAAATGTAGCAGCTACTGTAAAATTTCAAAAATTAAAATGGTTTTTGGGTGCAGTAGTTGCTGGGTGCTGGGAAAGGGGAGGGGGTGTTTTGCTTGTCTGTCTGCCCCTTCCCCGAGCTTGAGGACTGGGTTGTTTGTTTGTTTGTTTTTTTATTTCCCCCACTTGGAATTCAGTCTGGCTGAATATAGGGTATCTGCAGTGCTCCTATTAACCCCTTCCCGACGGAACAGGAGCACTGCAGATCCTATATTCAGTAGACCGGGCACTTTCAGACACAGGGATACCTAATGTGTTTGTGTTTCACAGTAATTTTCCACTTTTATATGGAAAGGAGGGATTTAGAACTTTTATTTATTCTATTTTTTTTTAAAGCTTTTTTTTTTTCACTATTTTATGGGAGATTCTATACATTACTATTGCGGCTTAAAAATTCGGCTTACACTCAAGTATATACGGTAATATTCATTGTGGGGCAACATGGTGGCTCAGTGGTTAGTACTGCAGCCTTGTCGCACTGGAGTCCTGGGTTCGAATCCTGCCAAGGACAACATCTGAAAGGAGTTTGTATGTTCTCCCCATGGATTTCCTCCCATACTCCAAAGACATACAGATAGGGAAAAATGTGGATTGTGAGCCCTGTATGGGGGCTTACAATCTACATGGAAAAAAAAAGAACATTCATTGAGGCTCCAAAGTGAGAAACTATATATGACTCAAAGCAGAAAAAGCTGATCACATAACCAATGAGTATATAAACAATAATCCAAAGTATAAATGGGAAGCGCTCGCGTGTATGGCTTGCTCGGCTCATTCCGAGCTGTACACGCGAGCACTTCCCATTCACTTCAATGGGAGCACTCGTAGAGAAAAAAGCAGCCCATTCACTTCAATGGGGAGCGCTCGTATGCCGGCTCCCATTGAAATGAATGGGATCTGCTTTATACGCGCTGATTCTTAACATGTTTTAACGTTCAGAATCAGTCAGCGTATCTGTAGTGTGAAGAGGCCCTAAAATAAGAATGTCAGGAAATAAACACCAATTTCCTAATATAAGGCCATAATCATAAAAAACTATGAAAGATTTGGGTTTTGTGACTACACCCATAAATCTGTCAGCAGAATACAGGCCACAAATGTACACTGTTGTGAAAACTCTCCTCATTCAATAACGTAGCCAAGTGGGCTCAGAATGTCGTTTTAAGTTATATTAAGTTCACGTTGGCTACCCGTAGTTCTGGTGCGTTGATGGGTAGGCAAACTACTAAAATAGTGGTTGCATATGGAGCCTGACGAATCCCATTAACTAAACCCATCCATTGACATAATAAATTGGAAAACACTGGACGAAAAGGACTCGCATGCAGGACTTTTCCATCCACCAATTTCAGACGGACATTGCGATTGAGTATCTTAGAGGAAATTGTGTAATACTTAAACAGCATGCATATATGTACATTGCCCTGAGAAAAAACTATTCATGTTTAGTAGCAAAAGCTTGTACCTTTAGCCTCCTGCACAATGAGATGTGTGGACTCATTCATCTTCAGCTGACCAGTATATTGACCCCCATGAAGAGAAGAAAGCCTCTGAACTTCCTTTCTATCTAGACTACTTAATCCGGTCACGCAGATGGTACAGCCGAGAAAGATGGGACATAAATATTTTTCAATGTCAACATCTGTGTGGCTTATAATCCTTTCAAAAAAACAATAGTGTTATAAATTAAAACAGACAAAACAAAAAAAAGACAAAAAACATATCATGGATAATGTACCAGCCATGTCTTGATGTTTACCTTTGTTGTGACTCCTCCCACAGAACTTTTACCCATGAAGGCAGTAGAATGGGTTTCTTGAGGCTGGCCGCCACAAGATATTTTTTGCTGCCAACCTCACCAGCAATTAGATGGGTGACTGAGACATTAAGATCCCTGTAGACAAAACCACCCATCAACTGCACATGCTGATGAACTTCTTCCTACAAACAGAGTATATTATTATTAAGATAACAAAAAAAAAAAAAAAAAAATTCCTTTTACTCTAATCTAATACATAAAGCAAAACACAACAAAAGGAGTTTTCCATTCACTACCTCTGCCGACTCCAACTCTTTTCATCTTTCAATAGATGCAGTTCCACCGATTCTGGTGCAGATGGAATTTTTTCTCTATCCCCCACCACTACCAAGCAATCTGTGTTAGTTTTAGGGCAACTATGCTCTCTACTGTCAGATAGTCGGTCCCAGTCATTCTGCTCCAGTCCAGGACCTGACAGTAGAGAACATACATGAATCCTACAGCACTAGGAATGGTCGGGGGTAGAGCTAAAATTCAAATCATGCCAGAATATGTCGAGCCGCACTTATTGAGAATGCAATGAGGTGAAGTTGATAGAGGAGGTGAAGTTGATGGAGGAGGTGAAAGGTCCTTTTTAATAACTTATGACCTATTCTCAGTAGAAGTCCTCAATTGAAGATCAGCAGGAATCCCACAACAGAGACCTGTGCAGATTAGGGTGGGTTCACATCTGCGTCCCGGTCTCCGTTTTTAAGTTTCTGTCTTCTGCCAACAGGAGACGGAAATCCGGCAGACAGTGTCCACCCATGAGCATTTTGTGGTCTCTGCGGTGAAACAGTTTTTTTTTTTTTTTTTTTTTAACCATACACAAAATCCTGAATGGCCGACTTTGTGTCCGGTTAAAAAAAAAAAAAACGGTTTCACCGCGGAGACCACAAAACGCTCACAGGAGGACACTTTGCAAACGCATTCGAATGAATGGGTTTGAAAAGTGACTGCTGGTTTCCGTATCCTGTCCAGTTTCTCGGGCAGAAGACGGAAACCTAAAAGCGGAGACCGGGCGCAGGTGTGAACCCGCCCTTAGCTGTTTGAAGCACAGCTGCTATAGACATGTATGGTGCTGCTTTTGGTAAATAGTAAAGAGGCTGCAGTGCTCACCAGATCGCTGTGGCCTCTTCAAACAGCTGATCAACAAGGGTCCAGGACCCCCAATGACTTCAACTGATGACCTATCCTAAGGATTAAGTCTGGAAAAACCCTTTAACTGAAAAAGGTTTAAAACAATGGCTGAATGTGACACTTACCCTGGTTTCCTTATCAAGACTTGTGCACGAAATCGTGATATCAGCCATGGCCATGTTGAAGACAGGGTATTCAGCTCGAGGAACACATCTTTGGTGTTTCACGCAGAATATAACAACCTGGGGTCCAACTATTCTACAACCAAGCTGAAACAACAATTGTAACTAGAATCACAGTACAGTTTCGAAATCTAGAAATACTTATTAAAAGGGGTTTCCACCGAAAACAAATTATATATAAAAAGTCTCCACTGGCCATATAAAAAAAACCACACTTACTTCATAGCTCATCAATGACACCCTCTCCACTGCCTGGTATCCACCATGGTAGCGATATCCCAATGTTGACGTTAACATTGGAAGTACAGAGTACCCATGAACCAGGTAGTATGGGGGGGGGGGGGTGTCCCTGAGGGGAGAATAACTTTTTTATTTTTATAAGCAGGCTAACACTAGGTTTACACTAGAATTCGGCTCTCCATTGTTCGGGTCCGCATGGGGATCCAAGAGACAGAGAGCCCGCTTAAAAAGAGGTTACCCTCGGATTCCATAGACTATGCGGTCTTTCAGGTTCCCACCGATTTTATACTAAAAATAGAGAGAAAAGTCTTCTTTGCGGCGGAATCTCCTACAGAGACTCCAACACAGATGTGAACCTAGCCTGAGACTTTTTTTTTTTTTTTTAAACAAGTTTGTTCAGAGCAGAAAACCTCTTTAAGAACATATAATCAGCAATAGTCCTAAGGAAATACATAACAGACAAGAGGTTGCAGGTTGACAAACCTTTTTAAGATGGTTAAAAGCAGGACCACTAAATGGGTCACATATGTAAAGAGACTTGTCTTTTTGTTTTACACTGAGCGCTTCTTTTTCATCAATCAAGTGGAGATATTCATCAGACTGAAAGGCTTTGATTTCCTACAACAATAAAGAAATATAGTTTTGAGACACATAGTATGTTCCCAAAGTAGGGTCCTACATCCAAAATCGTGTCTATACCACAAACTAATAGAGAAAAAACAAAGAAATAGGTATACAGACACTCAAAATAGTGAGGTCAAAAAGAGACCAAAACTCGTAATAGGAATATACAAACTTTAATAGTATCACATTAAAAAGTTATACAAAATATATGATGCAAGTAACACAGAGATAAATGTACAAAAAATAGCACAGCAAAGAGTCCAATACTGCCCAGGATAGTTATTAAATGTAGTTAAATGTAAGTGGTAAACAGAATATATATGTACCACATGAACCAGCAAGGTAAGCTAAAGCATAAGGCCAGATTATACAAATGCTACCAAAAGGAGGCCAAATTTATCCTATAGTATATATAGTGCAAAGTGCAATAAGGCAAAAACACAATTAAGCTAAAAGTAAACTAATATAACAACATGTAAGCATTGAGTACTTATAGACAAGAAAAAATGGCTACTAAGTATATTGTAAGAGACTTAATCAGCGGCAGCAGAGGTTACACAGCAGGTCTATCATATCAATAAATGGAAGTACAGCTTACCCGGGTAAATTTGGCCTCCTTTTGGTAGCATTTGTATAATCTGGCCTTATGCTTTAGCTTACCTTGCTGGTTTATGTGGTATATATATATATCCTGTTTACCACTCACGTTTAACTACATTTAATAACTATCCTGGGCAGTATTGGACTCTTTGCTGTGCTCTTTTTTGTACATTTATCTGTGTGTTACTCGCATTATATATTTTGTATAGCTTTTTAATGTGATACTATTAAAGTTTGTATATTCCTATTACGAGTTTTGGTCTATTTTTGACCTCACTATTTTGAGTGACTGTATACCCATTTCTTTGATTTTTATCAATTAGTGAATAAGAGTACAATGGTGCAGTACCATGCAGCTACAACACGTTATATGGCTCTGTGCCTGATATTCAATGAAGAGATCACAGAGCTCAACCCAGCGCTGCAACCCATTCAACAGCTAACTGCTAAAGCTGTCAGGAGTTAGGCCGCCATCAGGTCATCAATATTTATGTTCCAGGAAACCTCTTTAAACAAAGAGAGAGTCACCTAGAGAAGCCAATATTTCAGTATACAAATCAGAAAGCACAGGGTGGCTTATGCTAGTATTTGCCAACAATGAATACGTACTAGACCAGGGGTCAGCAACTCTTAGCACGCATGGCATATTTTGCTGGTACGGCAGCCAGCAAAGGACCTGCAGGTACTAAATGAGGAGGGAGCGTCTCTTTAGTGCTCTGCTACAGCAGAGTTATTGGACGCTCCCCCTTCTCTTGCTTCCATCTCTGCCCACCAATGAGAGGGGTGAGGAAAGCCCAGGAGATGGAGCACATCACTGTACAGAACACAGACCATGCCTGCTACAGTGATGAGCTCCTACCGTGTGCATCCTGCAAAGAAGAGAGCTCCGTTCAGCAAAGTGAAAGTAAAAACATCTCAACAGTGAAGATAATTACCTCCTCTATGTCCCTCACTTATCAGTAACTCTTATGTGAAGCACATAGGGATTAATGGAAGGGACATGATGCGGTTAACTGCTATTAATATGAGGCACAGGGAGTTGCTAAGCTGTAATGCACACGGCCGTACTTTTTATCCACAATTGTAGATAAAAGTATGGGCTATTATATTTCAATGGGACCATACGCACAGCCATTGTTTTTTGCAGCTGTGTGTCTAGGCCAAATTGAAGAGCTGCAAATTATGGAGCAGGTCTTATCTCTATCTGCATTTTCAGCCCTGTCAATTCATTTTTAAAGTATAAGCCAGTGAAAACCACATCTGTGCCATTGGTGTACAGGAGGCTTAAAGCTGAGGCTCCATGTTGTGGAAACGCATCATTTTTGTTGCAGATGTCGCTGTGTTTTTTTGATCCAAAGGCAAGAATGGCTACAAAAGGAATGGGAAATATCTAGGAAGCTTCTTATATGTCTCCCTTCTGCTCAATCCACTCCTGGATTTGGCTCAGAAAAATGCAGCAAGATCTGCAACAAAAAAAAAGCTGTGTTTCCTCAAAGTAGGGTTTCTTTTCAGGTGGTGACACACTGTGTACCCAGATGCGGCTATAACCAAATCCAGTCCCCGGCACCAGTGCTGTCACTTTTGTACGAGTGTGAGACCCATTAATTCCTGGCTGTGGTTTCTGTTTCCACACCGCCAGGAATTAAATGTGGCAGAAATTAATCTGCATCACTTACAGAAAAGTGAAGGTACTGGCAGCCGGGGACGGGATGTAGAATCCAGGTATACAGTGTGTCACCATCCTACAGGTGTTACCTCTACCAGTCATATACATTTACCACTATTGTCGGTTACACAGTACTTACATTGCTTCTAAAAGTAAAGTACAGGTGTATCCAGGCAAATAGCAGTAAACGCATGTGGCTGGGAGCGCAGTATGACAGCACCCCTTTGTTATAGTTTGTGCTATATGACTTTAGTGTAGATGTCGTCAACCTTGCAATTACTCATCTTTGATTTTTTAATTTAAATCAGTGTGCCGAACAAAAAAGGTTGTCTACCCCTGACCTAGGCTAATGAAGGGCAACTTACTTAGAAGATTGAACCCATGAGCACTTTACAAAGCATCATGCTTTGAGGTATCAAAATCAAGTTGTATCATCATGTACCATATGTAGCTTTACATGGTTGTCTTCAAGCGCAACCAGTTTTTAAACTTTCTTACCTCATGCGCTTCACAGAAGAAATCTGTATTGTCTGGCGTCTTTACAAACTTCACAAAGAATGGTTCATCGTCTCCTTTTGCCATTATTAACTAAGGGGAAAAATATATATATTATATATTTTGAAGAGCGAAAAATAAATTTATTTTGCAAAAGCCTACTGTTTTGCTATATTATGTTATAACGGGATTTAAAAAGCCAAAATAACTTTATTGGAGAATACAGATATTTCAGTCTATTTGTGTTCACCTAAAGGGCTCTGTAATCTCATAAAGACTGATACAGCCACACAGAAAACTCAACAGACTAAGGATGCATGCACATGACCACAGCAAAAAACATCCATATTCAAGAAAAAAAACAAAACACTAAAACCAAACATATCCACATTGCCTCTGTAATCATTGATCCTCGAAAAAAGACTGATAAGATCCCATACACATGTAGGGGCGAGTCTGTATTGCAAATATGGACAGGAATAGGACCTGGTTCATATTTTGAGGATTGTTTCTATGGCCCAGACGCTGATCTGCAAAAATACTGACGTGTACAGAGCCAAATAAGAAGTTCTGTATAGTATTTGCAGTTTTGTAATTGTAGACTACATATGTAAAATAACTATGGCCATGTCAGAGGGGGCCCAGTGTCCTTACCTAGGCTAAGAAAGCAGCTAGCACAATACGGCATAATTGTACAGAGTTAGACAAACCCTTAAAACTTGTTAAGAAATATTCCAGAGGATATCTTGAGGATTGATAAGGGTCCCATTCTCATGATGATCATGACTGACCTGCTGCTCCATTCAGACATGGCACAGGATACAACAGTGACAGCCCCAGTGATCAGACCCCTTACTATCATAGGATATGGGGGGCAGGCTGAACTAGTCACTACACCCCTTTAAGGAAGCTGCCATACCCAATATATCCACAATCAGTATCACAACATCAACAAGCATCATTTTATCTTTTTCTATTATAATCACATATTATGGTCATGCGTCCCCTGAACTTCACATATGATCGGCCATGAAGAACTTATTTGATAGAGGATAGAAGTAGCCAAGTTATAGAATTCCTGCAGCAGTCTGGAGAATCCAGGCAACCAGTACTCCGAAACTAAAGGGACTGCAGCAATATGATGAGGCCCCATGGGCAGACCCCAGACCCTGCTGCCTACTCTGGGGAGCAGCGAACTGGACAGGAGTGGTTGTTCTCTTATACTGCTCCATTCATAAAGCCATTGTCCCACTTATAAAGTGCCTTGGCCAGCTGCTCCATAATAAGGTCACCACACAGCTGGTCTGTCCCTTTTATTAGTGAATCCTGGAGCAGCACTCATACAGGTGAAAGGCCATATAACATTCAGCCACATTACTGCAGAAGGACAGGGCACCCTCAGAGAAATAAGCAGAGCCATACAGGAGGGGGAAACCACAACACCGGCCACCACCTACTAATCCCGTCCACGCATGTGTCATGTAGTGAGGAGCTCTCCTACCTGCTCAGAGCCCACTACAATGCCGGCACACAGCTGTACTAGGAGACAAGACCCTGCAATACACTGCCCGGCTACATTCAGACCCGCCAAGCGCCACACAGCGGACCAGTGGGCAAAGCGCTCGTATCCACCAATGGCAGCGCCGCTCACAACCGCTTCCTGTTCGAAGTCTATGGAAAGGGCTTTGTGATTGGTAGCTAGAGAGGAGGTATTGTATCCTTGTGAGCATGCGCGGCCAGGCAGCGGCGGGAGATGTGAATGTAGTAGTGAGGAAGATGGATCGGGATGTTCGCTGCTCTGTCATGTTATTGGTATTGTCTGCAGGCCGCCTCATAGAGGGTTCGAGATACAGTCATTATGGTCTGAGAGGCCTAATGGTTGTTAGGATATGGTCACATGTAGCGTTTAGTCTGCATTTAGAGCCTGTGTCTAATATGACATCCTATTAATATTATAAATGTGAAAGTTTGTGAGTTTGGATGTTTGTGTGTTTGGATGTTTGTTCCTCAATCACGCAAAACCCGCCCGACCGATTTGGCTGAAAGTTTCCACAAACATAGTTAATACACCCGATTGCGCAATAGGCTACTTTTCGTCACAACAGCGCACATACGTTTGTGCCAGGACCCCCACAAAACCCAATCTCACACACTTTGGACCATAGCAAGCCACAAAATTCATATTGCCCTCTGCAGCCTCGCCCCTAACCCCACACAATCTCATATACATATACTTTGCCCCTCCCCTTAACGATACTCCAGGAGGCTCTCTTTAACGCTCCGGAGCAGCCATGTTTGCCGACCCCCACCGCTCTGACAATCCGCGACACCGCCCACCCATGTCAATACCCCTAGGCGGTCTAATAAATGCAAAAAAAAAAGTAAAAAAAATATAAAAACAAATAAAAAGGATTAAAAATTCAAATCACCCCCCTTTCCCTAGAACAAAAAGTAGTTAAAAACTGTGAAACACATACATGTTAGGTATCCCCGCGTCCGAAATCGCCCGCTCTACAAAGCTATACAAATATTTTTCCTGTTCGGTAAACGCCGTAGCGGGAAAAATGCTCAAAAGTGCCAAACCGCCGTTTTTTCACTCTTTTGATTCTGATAAAAATTTGAATAAAAAGTGATCAAAGCAATAACATTTCCCGAAAATGGTAGAACTAAAAAGTACACCCGACCCCGCAAAAAAAAAAACGCCCTATACATCCCCGTACACGGACGTATAAAAAAGTTATGGCTGTCGGAATATGGCGACTTAAAAAAAAAATGTTTTAACACAGTTTTGGATTTTTTTAAGGGGTCAAAATGTAAATAAAACCATATAAATTTGGTATCCCCGGAATCGTAACGAAACACAGAATACAGGGGAGATGTCATTTTGGTTGCACAGTGAACGCCATAAAACCAAAGCCCCTAAGAAAGTCGCAGAAATGCATTTTTTTGTCAAATCCACCCCATTCAGATTTTTTTCCCTGCTTCCCAGTACATTATATAGAATAAATAATGGTGGCATCATGAAGAAAAATTTGTCCCAAGAAAAATTAAGACCTCATATGACTCTGGGAGCGGAGAAATAAAAAAGTTATGGGGTTTAGAAGGAGGGGAGTCAAAAATGAAAAACCAAAATCAAAAAATGCCATCGACGGGAAAGGGTTAACTTCAAATACTTCTGTCCCAAAGTCACTATGTAAAGTTTCTCACAACACCGTATATATAGCAGCTCAAATACAAAGTAACTTCAACACAAAAGTCTCACATATTCCCTGAATTACAGAAAAAACAAGATACAAATTTACATTTCATATCCCATACCTTATACACAGTACGAAAACCTTACCCACGCCTGTATATACCCACTTCTACAATCACTGCAGACGAAGTCGCGGGTACCAGCTAGTTATAGATAATTCCTTTCAGCTCGGGGCTTGTTATCCATTGCAGTGGTATCTGTAACAATATTAGTTGTGCAGTCTGGGTGGTACCTATCAGGTAGGTCCATGTACTGCTAATTTACCGGTTTTCTACCATTGGGCCATGGTTTCTTAGTAATTTGCATTATCTTGGCAGAAAAAAAACTGCACTGTAATGCCAAACTAGACGCTGATCAATGTGAACAGAACAAAAATTCTCTTTCAAGGATTGTGTGCAGCAGTGTGTGCAGTTCCCATGCATCCTTAGTGCCCGTTCACACGGACACAACGGGTGCAGATTAAAGGGATTCTACCATTAAAAAACTTTTTTTTCTAGGTAACACGTCGGAATAGCCTTTTAGAAAGGCTATTCGTCTCCTACCTTTGGAAGTGATCTCCGCCGCGCCGTTCGTAATACCAGTTTGTACCGGTATGCTAATTAGTTCTCTTGCAGCGATGGGGGCGGGACCCAGCACAGGTGAGATGAGATGGGGGTGTCCCCATTGCTGCTCGAAAACCAATTCCAGCACCGCCTCTGTCTTCTGCATCCTCTCCTTCCTTCTTCGGCATCCGTCGTCAAGCCGAAGAAGGAAGGGAAGGATGCAGAAGAAGACAGAGGCGGCGCTGGAGTCGGTTTTCGAGCAGCAATGGGGACGCCCCCATCACATTTCCTGCGCTGGGGCCCGCCCCCATCGCTGCGAGAGAACTAATTAGCATACCGGTACAAACCGGTATTTCGAACGGCGCGGCGGAGATCACTTCCAAAGGTAGGAGACGAATAGCCTTTCTAAAGGCTATTCCGACGTGTTACCTAGAAAAAAAAGCATTTTAATGGTAGAATCCCTTTAAAGTGCGAAATCCACATCATAATCCGCCCCCTCACAATGGTGGTCTATGGAGACCGCTAGCATTCTTTTTTCCGCCTCGCAGCAGCAACCTCTAGAGTCGGCCCATTCATTTGAGCCTACTCCGGAAGGAAAAGACAGTCATGGCAGGCATATTTTGACCCGAGTGTGATGCGGCTCCCCACGTCATTTTCGGTGCCAAAATCCACCCTTCTGCTCCCCGTGTGAACGGGGCCTAAGTATGTCTAAGGCCCACGGGATGACCCGCAGCAATAAAGCGCTGTGGGAAAAACCGTGGTGAAAACATTGCGGATCTTTCTGCAGCGCTTAAAAGAGAAAGTTTGCAGAGTTTTCCTCTGCGGACTTTCTGTTACAAATATACTTATGGGGAAACCGCCAGTGTTTCCGTAGATATAATTGACATCCTGCGATTTCCAAAACTGTGCTGGTTTTGGAAATTGCGGCATGTCCGCACCGTGGTTTTTACTGCAAAGTGGGCATGGGATTTGTTACAATCCCATCCATTTTGCAATTACTGTAAAACACTGCGATTTTTTTTTTTTTCTCCATGGCATTTCCGACCTGTGGGGCCCCGGCCTTTAAAGGGTTGTCTAGGTAAAAATGGACAATCCTTTTAACTTTTAAATCAGCTGAGAGCATTGAGAAAAAAATTAATAAAAAAAAATCACAAAACAGCTGAATGGGTTTGAATGAAATTTGGCACAAATAGTTTGTAACCTCGATTAAAACATAGGCTACTTTTTATCCCAGTAAATGAATTCATGTTCACATACTATATTAAACTGCTCTTGGCTTTCCTTAATTTTGTATTGTATATGCACTCTCTTGACTGTATCATTTATTTTGTTATATCTTCTTCAATAAAATGTGTTTAAAAAAACCCAAAACAACTTCTCTTGGCAGCAGCTTATCTCAGGTTCTGATAAAGTCAGGTCTGTTATCACTCTATGTAAACACACAGCTAACCCTCAGTCCATTCTGTACATGCATTTGCATATTATCTGCTCCAGCCAACATGCTGACAAACTGGATGGGAAAATACCTTTAACCCCTTCCCGACATTCAACGTAATAGTACGGCGCTGCCGGGAAGGGCTTCCCGCAAACCGCCGTACTATTACTGCGGATGCATGGTGCGCACACAGAAACTGTGCGCGCACCATGCACTGCGGGTGACAGCCGTAATACACGGCTGACAATGCCCCGTGACACCCGCGGTCGGAACCAGGTCCGATCGCGGGTGTTAACCCCTGATATGCCGGCGGTCAACATGACCGCCGGCACCTCCGGGGTTTCGCTTCAAAATGGTGCCGATTGGCACCCCCGCGCCGGTGTTCGTAGGGGGCAGCCCGGGGTCTGATCAGTGACCCCGGGTCTGCCCCATCACTTACCCCCTTCACGTACCTGGTTGATCCTGCCTAAAAGGAAGCTGTCAGCCTGTGCGTGTATTGCAGCGTATATGGAGTGAAGCGGTGATCAGCAGATCACTGCTTCAATCCCCCATGGGGACAGAAAAAAAAAGTTAGAAAAAAGTAAAAATAAAAAAGTTTAAATAAGTTTAAAATAAAATAGAAATAAATAAAGCCCCAAAAATCCCATTTTCCCCATATAAAATGTTTTATTATGTAAAATAAAGAAAAATAGAAAAAAACATTACATATTTGGTATCGCCGCGTCCGTAATAACCTGAACAATAAAATTAAAACATTATTTAACCCGAACGGCGTAAAAAAAAAAAAAAAAACGTAGAAAACCGCACAAAATAATGATTATTCACCACCTTTCCCTTACAAAATGTTCAATAAAAAGTAATCAAATGGTCAGATGAAAACCAAAATGGTACCAATAAAAAGAAGAGATGTTCCCGCAAAAAATAAGCCCTCAACCAGCTCTGTCTAGCGAAAAATAAAAATGTTATGCCTTTCAGAAGATGGCGATGCAAAAATAATGATTTTTTTCCCTAAATTGAATTTTATTCTGCACAAATAGCAAAGCATTAAAAAATAATATAAATGAGATATCGCCGTAACCGTACCGACCCACAGAATAAAGGTAACATGTTACTTATGCTGTACGCTGCGCGGGAAAAAAAATAAATGCTAAAAAGCAATGCCAGAATTGATGTTTCCTTTTACATCCCACCCAGAAAGAGTTAATAAAATGTAGTCAATAAGTTACAGGGCCCAAAATAGTGGCATTGAAAAGCACATCTAATACCGCAAACACTAAGCCCTCATATGGCCACATTGCCAGAAAATAAAAATCTAGCTTGTACAATGTGAAGACAAAAACCCTAAAAGTCGCCAAATCATTAGGACATAAGTGGCTGCGACTAGAAGGAAATGTGTAAGCGGTGCGAGCGTTTTCAGGGGACCCCCCATATTTAGAGCTTATGAGAGATAATACAGCAGCGCTGATCCCCCAGAATGCCCCTCTTCCCTGTCCATGTCATAGGAGCTAGTGGGAAAATAGAATGGGATTTGATGTACCCAATTTACTCCGCACAGCTTACACATTCACTTCGGGGTTACTAATGCTCACTACATCACTTGATAAATTCTTTGAGGGGTGCTGTTTTCAAAATGGGGTCACTTTCTAGAGGTTTCCACAGTTTTGACACCTCAAGGGCTTTATAAATGCGACATGGTTCCTGAAACTGATCACAGCCAGATCTGCCCTCTAAAAGCTCTTTGGCGCGCCTTCCCTTCTGCGTCTCACTGTGCGTCCATATATTAGTTTACACCCACAAGTGGGGTACTATGGTAGTCGGGAGAACTTGCATAACAAATTGTGGGATGCGTTTTCTCCTTTAACCCCTTGTGAATGTGAAAATTCTAGGGCTAAACGAAAATATTAGTAAAATAAATTCAAATTTGAAAATTTCACCTCCATTTTGTATTAATTCCTGTTAACCACTTATAGGGTTAAATTACTAGGTATATGTTGTTTTGGCTTATTTAAGGGGTGCAGTTTTGAAAATGGGGTGATTTATGGGGGGCTTTAATACAAGGGTCTTTCAAAACCCCTTCATAACTGGATTAGGCCCTTTAAAAAATGGGTTTTGGAAATTTCTTGAAAATTTTGAATATTGTTGTTTCACTTGTAAATCTTATAATGTCCGTAAAAATTAAAAGGGTGACTAAAGTTTGATGCCGACATAAAGCAGAGATCTGGGACATGAGATTTATGATATAATTTTGGCGGTCTGACTTTCTGTATGTAATGTACATCATTTCAAACTTTATAAAATGCATATTTTTCAAAATTTCCACCAAATTTCCAATTTTTTCCTAATTAAACACAAAACATATCAACCAAAATTTACCACTAACATGAAGTACAATGTGTTACGAAAAAACAATCTTAAAATCACTTTGGTAAGTTAAAGCGTTCCAAAGTTATTGCCACATAAAGTGACACGTCAGTTTTGAAAAATCGAGCTTGGTCAGGAAGTCAAAAAGTGCCATCGGCGGGAAGGGGTTAATCCAAATTGGCAGTTTACTACTTTTAACCCTTTCCTGACATCCGCCGTAATAGTACGGCACATGCCGGGTGTCTACTGCTTTACACAGTAGACAACCGATGCTAATGTCTCCGATCGGTCCCCGGACCGACCGGAGGCATTTACTCTTCCAGCACCTTGGTCAAAGCTGACTGAGGCGCCATTTTCCCGGCTGCGCGTGGGCGCTGCCATTTTCTTGGTGATCGCCGGCACCCGGAGTACACTCTGACGTCACGTTACTATGACAGCCGGGAGCCTTGTGAAGGCTCCACGGCTTGTCATTACATTGCTTCTATTGCAGGCTATGCTACATAGCTTGCAATAGAAGTGCCGATATTTTTCAATGCATTAGCATTGTAATGCATTGTATTAGTGATCAGACCCCCTGGGTTCAAGACCCCTAGGGGGTCTAATAAATGCAAAAAAAAAAAAAAAAAGTAAAAAAATATAATTTTTTTTTAGAAAGTATTAAAAATTCAAATCACCCCCCCCTTTCCCTAGAACATATATAAAAGTAGTTAAATACTGTAAATCACATACCTGTTAGGTATCCCCGTGTCCGAAATCGCCCGCTCTACAAATCTATAAAAATATTTTTCCTGTACGGTAAACGCCGTAGCGGGAAAAATAGTCAAAAGTGCCAAACCGCTGTTTTTTCACTGTTTTGATTGATAAAAATTTGAGTAAAAAGTGATCAAAGCATTTCCTGAAAATGGTAGAACTAAAAAGTACACCCGGTCCTGCAAAAAAAGACGCCCTATGCATCCCCGTACACGGATGTATAAAAAAAAAAAGTTACGGCTGTCAGAATATGGCGACTTTTATAAAACATTTTTTAACAGTTTTGGATTTTTTTAAGGGGTTAAAATTTATATATAAAACCATATAAATTTGGTATCCCCGGAAGCATACCGAATCACAGAATACAGGGGAGATGTCGTTTTGGCTGCACAGTGAACGCCGTAAAACCGAAGCCCGTAAGAAAGTCACAGAAATGCATTTTTTCTTCAAATCCACCCCATTCTGAATTTTTTTCCAGCCTCCCAGTACATTATACAGAATAATTAATGGTGGCATCGTGAAGAAAAATTTGTCCCGCAAAGATTAAGACCTCATATGGCTCTGGGAGTGGAGAATGAAAAAAGTTATGGGGTTTAAAAGGAGGGGAGTCAAAAACGAAAATCAAGAAATGCCCTCGGTGGGAAGGGATTAACCAGTTAAGGACCGGGCCCAAAAGTATGTTAAAGACCAGGCCTTTTTTTTTCAAAACTGACATGTGTCACTTTAAATGGCAATAACTTTGAGACGCTTTAACTTACACAAGTGATTTTGAGATTGTTTTTTCCTAACACATTATACTTCATGTTAGTGGTAAACACTAATCAATATTTTTGTATTTATTTATAAAAAAAACTAGGAAATTTGATGGAAATTTGAAAAAAATTGCAATTTTCAAAATGTGAAATTCTCTACTTTTCAGGCAGATAGTTATACCACCCAAATACATAAATAAATATTATCTCCCATATCTCTGCTTTATATCGGCATCATCTTTTGATTGTCTTTTAATTTATTTTGGACGTTACAAGGCTTACAAGTGTAACAGCGATTTTCCAGATTTACAAGAAAATTCCCCAAACCAATTTTTTAGGGACCACTTCAGTTCTGAAAGTAATTATGAAGGCCTATATAATAGAAACCCCCATAAATCACCCCATTTTCAAAACTGCACCCCTCAAATTATTCAAAACAGCATTTGGGATGTTTGTTAACCCTTTAAGCATTTCATAAGAATAAAAATAATATGGCAGTGAAATTTAGACATTTCATTTTTTTTCACTAATACATTCATTTAGACCTAAAATTAACACATTCAAAAAGGGTTAAAGGAGAAAATGCATCTAACAGTTTATTGTGCAATTTCTCCCGTGCACAGAAATACCCCACATGTGGGTGTAAACTGATTTTTGGGCACACAGCAGTGCATGGAAGGGAAGGAGCGACACTGGGTGTTTGAACAGCAGATTTTGCTGGAATAATTTTCAGGCACCATGCCTCATTTGCAGAGACCCTAGAGTACCAAAACAATGGAAACCCCCCAAAAGTGACCCCATTTTAGAATCCACACCCCTCACAGAATTCATCAAGGGGTATAGTGAGCATTTTGACCCTACTGTTGTTTCACAGATTTTACTAACATTGGGATGTGTAAATGAAAAATTACTAAAATGTCACTTTATCTCCAAAGTTTTCATTTTCACAAGGGGTTAAAGGAGTAAAAGCCCCCCACAGTTTGTTAAACAATTTCTCCTGAACACGGCAATACCCCATATGTGGCCATAGTATGCTGAATGGGTACATGGCGGGGTTCAGAATGGAAGGAGCGCTATTTTGCTTTTGGATGGCAGATTTTGCTGGAATTATTTTTAGGTGCCATGTCGCATTAGCAGAGCCCCTAGAGTACCAATACAGTGGAAACCCCCTAAAAGTGACCCCATTTGGGAAACTACACCCCCCACAGAACATATCAAAGGGTATAGTGAGCATTTTGACCCTACAGCTGTTTCACAGATTTTATTAACATTGGGCCATGAAAATGAAAATTTACTTTTTTTCCAATAAACTGTCAATTTAGCCCCAAATTTTTAATTTTCACAAGAGGAGAAAGGAGAAAAAGCTCCCTAAAGTTCGTTACACAATTTCTCCTGAACACAGAAATGCCCCATATGGGGTCATAATCTGCTGTATGGGAACATGGCGGGGCTCAGAATGGAAAGAGGGCTATTTGGCTTTTGAAGGGCAGATTTTGCTGGAATATTTTTCAGGTCCCATGTCGCATTTGCAGATCCCCTAAAGTACCAATACAGTGGAAACCCCTCAAAAGTGACCCCATTTTAGAAACTACATCTGTCAAGGAATGTATCAAGAGGTATTATCATTTTGAGCCTAAAATGCTTCCCAAAAATTAATGTACAAAATGAAAATTGAAATTTTTAAAAATATGCCATTTCGGTGCCCAATACGTTGCACCTACTTTGTGTTGTCAGAGACCTGCACTCCTAAAACTATTAAGGGGCCATCCCGGGGGTCAAAAAATTATATATGTGGGTGTAAACTGCTGCTTGGGCACACAGGAGGGCTCAGAAGGGAAGGACCACTGTGCGTTTTAGCTTTTGGGCTACAGATTTAGAGGGACCCTCTGGGCACCATGTTGTTTTTGCAGAGCCCTGGAGGTGCCAGTAAACTGGAATTCACCAAGAAGTGACCCCATTTTGTAGGGGCAATTTTAGGGTCTCTGCAAATGTGACATGGTGTCCAGAAACGAAGAATCTAAATCTGCACTCCAAAAGCACATATTGCTCCTTCACATCTGCGCCCTGCTGGGTACCCAAATAGCGGTGTATGCCCACATGTATGACACTGGTGTACCCAGGATAACGTACTTAATGCCATATGTGGGTAGAAATGGTTGTTTGGGTACAGCCGGGGACAGAAGGGAAGGAGCACTATTTTGGTTTTTGGAGCACAGTTTGGTTTTTGGACGTCATGCCACTTTTGTAAAGCCCCTGAATTGCCAATAAAGCGGAATCCGCAGACATGTCACCCTATTTTGGACACTACCCCACTGATGGGATTTATCAAGTGGCGTAGCGAGAATTTTTAACCCTTGAGTGTTGCATTTATTTAGTTTCCAGAAATGAAATCGCAACTGATAGAGAAGTTAAAAATGAAAATTTTCCAGAGATTCGCCATTTTAGTGCCCGATATGTTGTGCCCGACTTATGTCAGCAGAGATACACACTCCAAAAACTGGTAAGCGGGTATCCCGGGCACAACAGCTTTTAGAGCGTTCATCTCTGATACAAGGCGGGCACAACATATTACGCACAGAAATGACGGGTTCCTGGAAAAATGGTCATTTTCACCTCTCACAATCAGCTTCGTATTCATTTATGGATAATAAGTTATAGCAACACTTGGGGGTTAAAAATGCTCTCTGTACCCCTGGATAAATCCTTCAGGGGTGTAGTTTCCAAAATAAGGTCACATATCAGGGGATTCCACTTTACTGGTGTTTCAGCTCTGCAAAAGTGTCATGGCATCCAAAAACCAAACCGTCTGCTCCAAAAACCCAATAACCCTTCTTCCCTTCTGTGTCCAGCTGTGCCCTAATATCAGTTTATACCCACATATGACATTACGTCCGATATAACGGGTACACCAGTGTCATACATGTGTCATACATGTGGCATAAACTGCAGTTTGGGCACACAGCAGGGCACAGAAGGGAAGGAGCGTGATGCGGCTTTTGGAGCACAGATTTGGATGTTTGGTATCTGAAGGCCATGTCATGTTTGTAGAGCCTGTAGGGTACCAGAAAAGTGGATTCCCCAAAGGAGTGACCCCATTTTGAAAACTGCACCCCTCAAAAAATTTA
This sequence comes from Leptodactylus fuscus, assembly GCF_031893055.1. Classification (NCBI taxonomy): domain Eukaryota; kingdom Metazoa; phylum Chordata; class Amphibia; order Anura; family Leptodactylidae; genus Leptodactylus; species Leptodactylus fuscus. The sequence goes on from NC_134268.1 coordinate 160,207,100, forward strand.
TCAGGGGGTGTAGTGAGTATTAGTATCCGAGACGTGACTGCACAGCGGATGGTGAAGAGTGAATATGTAAGCAGTGCGGAGTACATTGCAAACACCAAATTCCCTACTATGTCCCAGTAGCTCCTATGATTGGGGGAGTCACTCTGGGGGTCACTTTGGGAGTCACTTCTGGTGTCTGTTCCCTCATAAGCTGTAAATCTGGGGAGTCCCCTGATATTCGCTCGCACTGCTTATATATTCCCTACATGACGCAGCCAGTCGTGTTCTAATGATTTGGCGATTTTGCGGGTTTTTGTTTTCACATTGCTAGATGCTATATTTTCTTTATTTTTCTGCTGACGTGGCCATATAAGGGCTTGTTGTTTGCGGGGTTAGGTGTATTTTGTAATGACACCATCTTTGGGTGCCTACAACTTACTGAATACATTTTATTAACTCTTTCTTGCTGGATTAAAAAAAAAATAAATCAATCCTGGCATTGAGTTTTACATTTTAAATTTTTTGCCATGCAGCATACAGTATAAGTAACGTGTCCTTTATTCTGTGGGTCGGTACGGTTACGGCGATACCTCATTTATGTTATTTTTTTATGCGATACTAATTCTGCAGAACAAAAACACATTTGGGGACATAAATCAATGTTTTTTGCATCGCCATCTTCTGAGAGGCGTGACATTTTTATTTTTCGGTTGACAGTGTTGGTTGAGAGCTTATTTTTTGCGGGACAATGTGCGCTTTTTATTGGCACTGTTGTGGGGTGCATATGACTTTTTGATCACTTTTTATAGCATATTTTGTAGGATGAGATGGCAAAAAAATCATTACTTCTGGTGAGTTTTTTCCGGTTTTTTTTTTCCGACGTTCATTGTGTACATTAAATATTATTTCAGTTTTATTGTACAGGTTGTTACGGACGCGGTGATACCAAATATGCATTGCTTTTTTTAATTTTTAGTGCTTTTTTTATATAATTCATTTTGTATAGAAAAAAAGGGATTTTTGGTCTTTATAACTTTATTACTTTTTTCATACACTTTATTTTTTTTTTTTAAACTTTTTTTTTACTTTTTCATGTGTCCCTTTAGGACACTTGAATCTGTTGATGCTTTGATGAAAGCACCAACTGATACTGTACAGTAGCAGACAGGACACGAGCAGGACACGAGCCTGCTCGTGTCCTGTAAGCTACAGAGGAAGTGAGCTGCATCGCTCACTTCCTCCATCGGTCGGCAGGATCAACCAGGTAAGTGGGGGCTCCGGTAGTCTGGGGTCACTGGCCAGACCCCAGACTAACTTTTACTAACATCGGCACCCCCCGAGCTCGCCGCGGGGGGTGCCGATCAACTTCAATTGCCGGCGGATCCCTTTCAATCGCGCCGTGAAACATCACAAAAGGGTTAACACATCCAGTCGGACTCAGTTCCCACTGGACGTTGTGGAGGAAGGGGTTAGGTGTTAGTAACACTTATCCCCTGCCCCCCCCCATCCCTCCCCCTGCCAGGAAGGTACCTAAAGGCCGGACATATTTCGGCAATAGTCCGGTCTTTAGGTACCAGCACATGAGGCCGTAAATTTACGTACGGCAGTCCTCATGTGGTTAAAGGGGTATTCCCACCTCACATACTCATCAGTCTTTACTGCTGTAAAATCTTCTTTCTTCCTGGTTTCATGCATCATTTGGTGGGCGGGGTTTCACACGCAACCTGACGTTTAGCTCCGCCCCAAAATTTGTGTGTAGCTCCACCCACCCATATTGGACTATGAAATACAGGCAGCAGCAACTCCATTCTGTGTTACATACAGAGACTGCCTGTCTCTGCCATAATGAACACAATTGAATTAGCTAGCCTGATAACTGGGAGAACAGAAGAAATGAAAGCAGCTCCTCTCCCCTATCTGATAGCAGGACCTAGGTCGCGTGGTGTAGACACAGGAATAGCTAGATACACAGTCTCGCTCCCTGCACTTATCCTCTCCTCCCTCCCCCCTCAGAGCAGGCAGATACATCACTTGACTCATGAGCAGCTAGGTCAGGGCTGTGGCCACAAAGAATTAAATAAAGTAAGATAGTGGACAAACAAAGCAGTTTTGCTGAAGCAGTGTATTTAGGAAAAGTCTTACATCCACATTAACAAGCAGTATAGATAGGATCCTTGTGATGGGACAACACCTTTAAGTTTGATGGTCGCCGAGCATGGACAGCCCGCTTCAAATCATCCCACAGATGTTCAATGATATTCAGGTCTGAGGACTGGGATGGCCATTCCAGAACATTGTAATTGTTCCTCTGCATGAATACCTGAGTCGATTTGGAGCGGTGTTTTGGATCATTGTCTTGCTGAAATATCCATCCCCGGCGTAACTTCAACTTCGTCACTGATTCTTGAACATTATTCTCAACAATCTGCTGGTACTGAGTGGAATCCATGCAACCCTCAACTTTAACAAGATTCCCGGGGCCGGCATTGGCCACAAGCCCCAAAGCATGATGGAACCTCCACCAAATTTTACAGTGGTAGCAAGTGTTTTTCTTGGAATGCTGTCTTTTTTGGACGCCATGCATAACGCCTTTTTGTGTGACCAAACAACTCAATCTTTGTTTCATCAGTCCACAGGAGCTTCTTCCAAAATGAAGCTGGCTTGTCCAAATGAGCTTTTGCATACCTCAGGCGACTCTGTTTGTGGCATGCTTGCAGAAACGGCTTCTTTCTCATCACTCTCCCATACAGATTCTCCTTGTGCAAAGTATGCTGTATTGTTGACCGATGCACAGTGACACCATCTGCAGCAAGATGATGCTGCAGCTCTTTGGAGGTGGTCTGTGGATTGTCCTTGACTCTTCTCACCATTCTTCTTCTCTGCCTTTCTGATATTTTTCTTGGCCTGCCACTTCTGGGCTTAACAAGAACTTTCCCTGTGGTCTTCCATTTCCTTACTATGTTCCTCACAGTGGAAACTGACAGGTTAAATCTCTGAGACAACTTTTTGTATCCTTCCCCTGAACAACTATGTTAAACAATCTTTGTTTTCAGATCATTTGAGAGCGGGCTGTCCATGTTCGGCGACCATCAAACGTAACTGAACTTGAATTGTTTTGTAAAGAGGAATGGTCCAAAATACCTTCATCCAGGATCCAGGAACTGATTAAAAGCTACAGGAAGCGAGTAGAGGCAAAAGGAGGATCTACTAAATATTAATGTCACTTTTCTGTTGAGGTGTCCATACTTTTGCACCGGGCAAATTTTGGTTTAATGCATATTGCACATTTTCTGTTAGTACAATAAACCTCATTTCAATCCTGAAATATTACTGTGTCCATCAGTTATTAGATATATCAAACTGAAATGGCTGCTGCAAACACCAAAATATTTAGAACTATAGAATATATATTTAGAACTTAGAATATATATATATATATATATATATATATATATATATATATATATATATATATGTTTTTTTGAACCTATGTCAGATGGATCTTCCAACTACTTAGTTAATTATTTAATGTAAGTACTTTGTTCATCATTTTACCAATTATTAAAAGTATTGGAGTTTATTTCAGATGCTTATCTTCTGAATTCAGTTTGTATCCCTGGAGAATATCAGACAGTCCTGCATAATGAAGCAGAGTCCCTACTGAATTATAGTATAGCAAATCTTCTTTATATACATTACTTGGACTATGGTTTTCTATGAAGTCTAAATATCAATGGTTCGTTTCTTTCAATCATCTCAACAAGAAAGTGTGTTGGAGCTGAATTTCAGTAGTTATGTCCAAGACTATGCTACCAGGATTGTGACTGGATGGTAGGTATATCCAGTCGTCTTTGTGCCCATCACTTGGGTGGTTCTTTAGGGTGGTCCTGATGTTAGTGAGCATTGGGAGTAGTCTCATTATTGAATTTACTCATTTACTTCATTCTGGCCTTAAAGGGGTTGGTTACCCTCAGACCAATAATTTACAAACAAATGTACAATAAAAAGATATACAATTTTCCAATTTTCGGCTTGTTGTCATTCATTCTGTTACTTCTAGAGGATAAAACTCTGACCATGGTCATGTGATGAGTACACAGGTGCACAGTTGATTACCAGGCAGATGTCTGATTATTGTGCTGTGACTGTAACGAGCGACACCTGTGCGCTTATCACATGACCATGGACCGTAAATCACATGACCATGGTCAGAGTTTTATCCACTAGAAGTAACAGAATGAATGACAGCAAGCAGAGATCTAGAAAACCCTGAGGAATTGATACAGAAAGTATATTGGAAAATTGTACAACTTTTATTGTACATTTGTTTGTCAATATTGGTCTGAAAGTGGCCAACCCATTTAAAGTTGTAGTGGCCGAACTTTGTAGATCCAAAACATCTTTTTGTCTTTCTGTCTGCCCTCTCATATCTGTCTAAGGAAGCTGGAAACATGAGCGGAGACTTTGCAAATGAAGTTTAATGTAGACACAGGTAAGGTTATGCATTTTGGCCAAAGAAATAAAATGTATGATTATGTACTTAAAGAAGACCTTTCATGTCCTCGGGCACATGCGGTTTTATATACCGATAGAAAGCCGACAGTGAATTCAGCGCACTTTCAGTTTTCTTGCGGTATATAAAACCGCATGTGCCCGAGGACATGAAAGGTCTTCTTTAATAGTAAATTACTGGGTAAGACTGTCAATGAAAAAGACTTGGGGATTTGGTGGACAGTAAGCTTACCTTTAGTGACCGGTGTCAGATAAAATTATGGGATGCATCAAAAGAGGTCTAGATTCTCATGACAAGGACATAGTTATGCCTCTATACAAATCACTGGTACGGCCACACCTAGACTATTGTGCGCAATTTTGGTTCCCAGTTTATAAGAAAGACTTAATCGAACTAGAAAAAGTGCAAAGAGCGGCAACCAAAATGATTAGGGGAAAGGGTGGACTGGAGTACAACGAGAGATTAACAAACTTGGGGTTATTCAGTTTAGAGAAAAGACGTCTATAAGGAGATCTAATAACAATGTACAAATACATGAAGGGACAATACAAAGAACTTTCTAAGGATCTTTTTACTCCTAGGCCAGTGACAAGAGGACATCCTCTACGTCTGGAGGAGAGAAGGTTTCACCAGCAACATAGAAGGGGATTCTTCACAGTAAGAACAGCGAGGCTCTGGAACTCTCTGCCCCAGGAAGTGGTGATGGCGGATTCATTAAACAAGTTCAGATTGGGCCTGGATGCCTTTCTTGAAGAGAACAATATTACGAGTTATGGACTCTAGATTTTAAGGACACGTTGATCCAGGGATTTATACTGACTGCCAGATTTGGAGTCGGGAAGGAATTTTTTCCCCTGACATGGGGCAATTGACATAAGCCTCATTTTACCTTCCTCTGGATCAACACTGTAGGGTCTTACTATGTAACTATCATCTTTGTATCTTTCATATATATATATACTGTATATATCTCCTATATATATATATCTCCTTCGCTCTCTTTCTGTCCCTTTCTCTTATCTGTCTCCCTCTCATTTATGTGTTGCTCTCATCTATTTCTTTCTTCTATCTGTCTTTTACATTTTTTGCTCTGTCTCCTCTCTTATGTCTCTACATATTTTACTCTCACTCATATTTTTTCACTTTTTTTTTTTTTTTTTTAAAATTTCATAGCGGTCTCATGTTTCTAGTTCTCACTTATCTGTGTCTATGTCCCTTTCTATTAGCTTTGTATTTCCCATCTTTTTTCTCTCTCACATCTGTATTTCTCCTCCATTTCAATCATTTATGTCTCTTCCCCCTCAAATCTGTCTGTCATTTGTCCTGTTTCATCCTCATGTCTCTATCTCTCACCACTCCTTCTCCCGTATCTTCCATCTGTCTTTCACCAATCTATCTTCCTCTCGTCTGCCTCTATTTTACACCTCCCTCAATCTCTCACATCTTTCTCTGTTGTGTTATTCTCTTTATGTCACACATCTCTTTATTTTAGATTTGTCTCTTTCATATCTGTCTCACTTCTCTTTCTCATATGCACCTACTCTATTCTAGCCTTCACTTCCAGTTTAATGTGCAGCATGTTAGCCTTTGAGAGCAGTGGCATGAGGGCAAGGCAACACCTGGATGTCATGCGTAGGCCATCTGATGGCTTATGTCAGCATTACAGCGGAGACCCAGTAGGTATAGCAACTGTTCTGCAGCAGAGTGGCTGCCATTATCTTTACAGACATGGCATCTGCAGTAATAGCACAACGGATGCCAGGATAGGTTCACACCTCTGGCACACCCTCTTAGCCTAGGGCCCACAGCATTGTCTGATTCCTCCTGCTGCAGGAACCTAGTGGCAGCAGGTTAGGGGCAACCCTTGTCCCCCGTCAAAACACCCCACATTTGGACTATAAGAGGCACCGCTATTATCCTCCCAAATTTAGGGGAAAAAAGTGTGACTGATAGTTTAAAAAAAAAATACGGTATATGTTTTTACACAGAGGAATACACAGGTGGACACTGGCTCAGTTTTAAAACATATACAAAAATAAATTCACACATTTACTGAGGCACATATATACACACATACTGTAACAGTCTGTTCATATATACTCAAGAGGCATGCTCTAACTCATACATACATACATATACACACATATCCTATAAGACACACAAACTTATACAACCACCGCAAAAATGTGTTTCCATACCTACAGTACATGGGGGCATACAACTAAACCTCTCTCCTCATTGTTTACAGCTGCTTTCCTAGGTTACAGAACTATCTGCAAATCAGATGGACGACTGTCCCTGCTCCCAGGCAGATAGGGGGAAATACTAAAGAATCCAGTATGTCTTTGGAGTGAGGGAGGAAACCCACACAAACACAGGGAAAATACAAACTCCTTGCAGATGTTGTCCTTGACAGGATTCGAACCTAGGACTCCAGCGCTGCAAGGCTAACCACTGAGCTACCATGCTGCCTAGGTTCTCTTCTTTCTACCTACCATTTTCATTTTTGAGTTCTGATAAGGTCTAGATAAGTTTCTTAATAAATGCTTCAGATATCGGAGTATGTAATTCAGAGATAACTGTGTCTTTTGCAAATGGGCTGGAATTAACTGAAAGCTTGGAAGTGGAGGGGAGAGGAGACAGGAAGGAAGCTGAAACCCTGAGATGAGAAAACTCCTTGATTCAAAGACTTAAATTTCTCCTGCTATCTGGTAAAAGTTTGAGTCTTGCAAGAACATACTGTCTGATACATGAGTATGAGATCACAGTGTCTGAAAAACCTTGCACAACACAGTCAGGCCAGATTCACACCTGCGCCTACTCTCTGCTCAGGGTTTCCATCCTCAAATCTGCTTGAAAAATGCAGTGAGAAAAGTCCTGCAAGCAGAATTTTTCTCTTCACATTTTTGGGTTGGAAACCCAGCAGACCTTATTATAGTCTATGGGCTCCACGGGTAACGGCTTTTTAAGTGGATTAGGTTTCAGCCCGCTTAATTCATTTCACCCCCTGTTCTTCATCGGCTGCTCCCTTCTGGCAGTCCCTCCACTGGCTACCTATAGCCCAGCAAATTGAGTTCAAGCTATTAACGTTAACATTCAAAGCGATCCACAACCTGGCCCCTCCATATATCTCTGAACTAATCTCCTGCTACCTGCCCACACGTAACCTCAGATCCTCCAACGACCTACTACTCCGCTCTTCTCTCATCCGCTCCTCACACAACCGCCTCCAAGATTTCTCCCGTGCATCCCCCATACTCTGGAACTCCTTATCAAGACACATAAGACTGACCCCCACAATCACAGGATTCAAGAAGGCCCTGAAGACTCAACTATTCAGGAAGGTCTACAACCTCCAATAACACTATCACCGCACCACCATCTGAACTGTCTCCCCCTCTCCTTCTGTCTCTACCCCCTTCCCCCATAGATTGTAAGTAGAGATGAGCGAGTACTGTTCGGATCAGCCGATCCGAACAGCACGCTCCATAGAAATGAATGGATGCACCTGGTACTTCCGCTTTGACGGCGGCCGGCCGCTTAACCCCCCGCGTGCCGGCTACGTCCATTCATTTCTATGCGATCGGCTGATCCGAACAGTACTCGCTCATCTCTAATTGTAAGCCCTCGCGTTCAGGGCCCTCTACCCCACTGTGCCAGTCGGTCACTGTTAGTATTATATCTACCTGTATATTTTGTGTATTGTATGTAAACCCTGAATGTAAAGCACCATGGAATTAATGGTGCTATATAAATAAACAATAATAATACACAGAAATCTGATTGCTAGTGTCACTTACTGTATCAACTTCTAGAAAGTTCTGTAAAACTCACCAGAGAACCGATCTTGAGGAAGCGTCCAGAAGCAGCTGCCATGAGGGATGAAGGCTATAAAACCAAACCCTTGTTGGGCAGCTCAGATGCTACTTGCTGCAGCGATATTAGATAAGTCAATATGTAAAGCCAGCTCCCTCCTCTAAACCCTCTCATTATTCTGTGAATCACTTTTGTACGAAAGGTCCAGAAATACTTTGAAATAGCGGTTATAACAAAATTTGAAATGTTTCTAGCATAAAAATACCCCCTTTTTTCTTCCGTATTCTCCCCATGTTCACTTGTGCTACTGGGGGTGTGCACTGGATAGGATCAGTCTCCTTTCCCTCCCCTGCAAAAGGAGTCCTATCAGCTTTACTAGCATGCTACTGTCATGGCTCTGGTCCTTTCCTGACTAGCAGGACAGAAAGCGATTTCTTTTGGCTGCTTTGCAGTGAACAAAGGATCACTATACAGAGAACTGGCTGAGCATCTACCAGCCTTTAGTTAGGTGTCTGTGCACATTGGTAGTTGGATCTTCTTTCCTTGTAACTTCACAGTTTTGATCTTGAAGTCAGTTCTCATGGTGGAGATGGTGATGGTGTTGAAGGCATCATCCGAGGAGCAGAAGAGGACGCAGGTCTTTACACTAGCGTCCTTACCCTATCAGATCATGTTTTATTTATTTATTGTTTCTGCAAAGGCATATTTAAAGAGGACCTTTCACCATATCTGGGCACATGCAGTTCTATATACTGCCGGAAAGCTGACAGTGCGCTGAGTTCAGCACACTGTCGGCTTTCCCGATCTGTGCCCGGTGTGAAGAGCTTACGGTCCGGTACCGTAGCTCTTCTATGGTCAGAAGGGCGTTTCTGACCATTAGCCAGAGACGTCCTTCTGCCTCGCTGCGCCAATCACGCTGTGCTGTGGAGCGGGGAGGAACGCCCCCTCCCTCTGCTCACAGTGCTCGTCCATAGATGAGTATTATCAGGAGCGGGAGGGGGCGTTCCTCCCCGCTCCACAGCACAGCGTGATAGGCGCCGCGAGGCAGAAGGACGTCTCTGGCTAACTGTCAGAAACGCCCTTCTGACCATAGAAGAGCTACGGTACCGGACCGTAAGCTCTTCACACCGGGCACAGATCGGGAAAGCCGACAGTGTGCTGAACTCAGTGCACTGTCAGCTTTCCGGCAGTATATAACACTGCATGTGCCCAGATATGGTGAAAGGTCCTCTTTAAGAAAGTAATAAAATCGCCAGTAGGAACAAGTTTTAGACTGGACACCCACCTTAATAATACGTATGAGGCGTCACATAACATTATGGACCAAACCCTCATGTAGCAAAGGATTTTTATATGTGGCAATAAATACTATATACAATGGAATCATAGTTTTAATATAAAAATTTGTAGGCAATATGGCAGCATCTGACAGATGTTCCAGTAAGGTCATTACTTCCCTTTATTTTTTTTTTAATTTTCTGTACAGGGATGAATGATCTGTATAATATACATTCATAGAAAGCTGTATATACTGGGGAATAATGGAGGAATCATGTCACTATTACACTAGGTTCTTACATAACAAGCTGACATTTTTGATATTCACTTTTATTTATTATTTGGTAAAGCTATGCTGTACACGGGAATATCATCTTCTCTTCAGTCTTGAGAGGATAGAGTTTATGTAAAGGACACAGTTCACGGACTGAACATTTATGGAATTCCATAGTTCTTAGTGAGCCCAACCACTTCCAACATGGCAGAGAACGGCAACATGAATGCCCCTTCATTTTTAGACCACGGCTTTGCCTATTCTTGGAGTATAAAACTGGAGAACAGGGATATTATTAATAATCTGATTCACAGTCTTGTAAACAAATACAAAAGGAACAGAATGCGCTTAGATACAAAAGGAAAGACAACAGAACAGGTTGTGTGACCAGACCGCTGATTCACAGAGTGCTTTTTGTGTGCATGTTACATAGAGATTCTTCATCGGGATTACATCTCCAATGTATTTTTCTTTTGTTTTTATCCCTAAATAAAAATAGATTTATTACAAAAACGAATAACACTTTGTCTTAAAACAAGGAAGGCAGAAAATAAAGTCCTTTGAATCAACCCTGGGGGTGGGGGGGGGAGGAAAAGGTTTACAACTCTTTTACTCGTGCAACAAGAAGCAGTTCCTCCTTTTGAGACTTCATTAGTGTAATCTCTGCATTGACTAGCCAAGCTCTCCTACTTCATGGTCCACTGGTGGTGGCACATTGGGCATAACTGTAGATGAAGACCCTGCAGTAAGGTAGCCAGCAACTCCTGGTCCTGAGAAAATTAGAAAGACAAAGTTAGTCTTACGTGTCAATGGTTATTGAAAAAACAAAAAACATCCTATAAAAATATCCATCTAATTTGCTGAGGTGAGATTTAAAGGGGTTGTCCCATGAGAACTTCTCTCTACTGGGGTCCCATCAAAACAAAGATTCCGCTGGTCAAGCATGCCCATTGCTGAACCATTCAACTCCATGGGACTGCTGAAGATTGCTGAAAATAGCAAACAGTGATCTACGGGTGCCACCTCTATTCTTGACATTGGTGCAAGTCCCACCAGCAGTCGGGGACTTGTTCCCTATTCATAGGATAGGGAACAAGTGTTTATGGGACCAACTACTTTAATGTTAGCCGCAATAGAACCCTAGCCTTAATTTCACTGTGTCTCTATAGGAAATAAAATTGAAAAATTCAACAAAAAAATCCAACTGAATGAAAGTATAAATAACTCCACCTAAAACCTGAAAATGTAGGTCAAACCATAAAAGCTTTTCTTTCCATGTCACACTCAAAGAGGGAGTAAGAAGATGAAATGTGGAAAGCTGTATGGTGGCGTCCTTTTGCTGCTATGGCAGAAATACATGTCAACTACAGAGTGAAATTTTGCTGCAGAAAGGCAAGGAGATTCTCAATTCTATTCTCCCTATAACAAAAAAGTGAATTCCTTGGAGTAATATTCTTCTTGTAGCGTATAGCTACACTTTTTCTATTCTCCCTGTAATACAAAAGTCCATTCCTTGGCATTGCATTCTACCTGTAGCGTATAGCTGCACTTGTTCTCTTCTTCATGTAACAAAAATGTCCATTCCTTGGGGGTGAGATCTTCTCGTAGCGTATAGCTACACTATTTCTCTTCTCCCTGTAACAAAAAAGTCCATTCCTTGGGGGTGAGATATTCTCATAGAGTATAGCTACACTCTTTCTATTCTCCCTGTAACAAAAAAATGAAATCCTTGGAGTTATATTCTTCTCATAGCGTATAGCTACACTCTTTTTATTCTCCCTGTAACAAAAAAGTGAATTACTTGGAGTTATATTCTTCTCGTAGCGTATAGCTACACTTTTTCTATTCTCCCTGTAATACAAAAGTCCATTCCTTGGCATTGCGTTCTTCTGTAGCGTATAGCTACACTTGTTCTCTTCTTCATGTAACAAAAATATCCATTCCTTGGGGGTGAGCTCCTCTCGTAGCGTATAGCTACACTATTTCTCTTCCCCTGTAAAAAAAAAAATTCCATTCCTTGGGGGTGAGATCTTCTTGTAGCGTATAGCTACACTCTTTCTATTCTCCCTGTAATAATAAAAGTCCATTCCTTGGTCATTCATTCTTCTCGTAGCATATAGCTACACTTTTTCTCTTCTCCCTGTAATAAAAAAAATGTCCATTCCTTGCCCCAAGTGAGGGTAAGAACCTGGAATTCAACGCTGTAGGAAACCGTAATAAAGAATTTTACTACTTTGACGCACAACAAATTGGTCAATATTCTGAACCATCAGGCACAGTCAAATTTATTTAACAACATGAATGCAGGCCTCAGGACCAGCACCCAAGGTGTATAAATACGCAGCCTCCTCCATCCCCATTAGCTGCCCTAACCATCACCAAAATTATTGCAGTTACTCACAATAGTTCTTATCATATACTAATACATAAATGATATCAAGTAACCTGATGGTCCAGAAAGTTTGAGAAACTAAAACGCAAAAACTGTGATGCCGTTTTCCTCTGGCATCAGGTCATTCTCTTGGACCAAAAAAAGAAGCGATATGTGTCTTCTTTTCTTGGGCTGAGCAGAAGATGTCAGTGAAAAGGGGTCAGACACTAAATGCAGACATGCAAAGCTGAGTCCTGCATCAGTGAACAAAAAAGTCTGACTCTATGACGAACAATTGGATCGAGCTATTACACGCTTAAGGTGATACGTGAAAGAAAAGTGACCCACCTTTGCAACAGTTGATCTTTCATGAACTGGTCAACTTATAAAGCATGTTGCATGCAAAGATGTGAGGTACACCGAATCGTACGTATGACGTTGCAGATTCCAACAGTTGTGGATAGCACAACGATCCGATTTAGCCATTGAAGGTGCATTCTTCAGTTAGCATATAGCTACACTATTTCTCTTCTTCCTGTAACAAAAAAGTCCATTCCTTGAAATTATGTTCTTCGAGTAGCGTATAGCTACGCTCCTTCTGTTCTCCTAGTAACAAATAAGTCCATTCCGTGGAGATTTGTTGTTCTGGTAGCATATAGCTACACTCGTTCTTTTCTTCATGTAACAAAATTGTCCATTCTTTGGAAATGAGATCTTCTCGTAGCGTATAGCTACACTCTTTCTATTCTCCCTGTAACAAAAAAGTGAATTCCTTGGAGTTATATTCTTCTCGTAGCGTATAGCTACACTCTTTCTATTCTCCCTGTAACAAAAAAGTGAAATACCTGGAGTTATATGCTTCTCGTAGCGTATAGCTACACTTTTTCTATTCTCCCTGTAATACAACAGTCCATTCCTTGGCATTGCGTTCTTCTGTAGCATATAGCTACACTCGTTCTCTTCTTCATGTAACAAAAAAGTCCATTCCTTGGGAGTGAGATCTTCTGTAGCGTATAGCTACACTCTTTCTATTTTCCCTGTAACAAAAAAAGTCCATTGCTTGGTTGCGCATTCTTCTCGTAGTGTATAGCTACACTTTTTCTCTTCTCCCTGTAATAAAAAAAATGTCCATTCCTTGCCCCAAGTGAGGGCAAGAACCTGGAATTCAACGCTGTAGGAAACCGTAATAAAGAATTTTACCACTTTGACGAACAACAAATTGGTCAATATTCTGAACCATCAGGCACAGTCAAATTTATTTAACAACATGAATGCAGGCCTCAGGACCAGCACCCATGGTGTTAAATACGCAGCCTCCTCCATCCGCATTAGCTGCCCTAACCATCACCAAAATTGTTGCAGTTACTCACAATAGTTCTTATCATATACTAATACATAAATGATATCAAGTAACCTGATGGTCCAGAAAGTTTGAGAAACTAAAATGCAAAAAATGTGATGCCGTTTTCCTCTGGCATCAGGTCATTCTCTTGGACCAAAAAAAGAAGCGATATGTGTCTTCTTTTCTTGGGATGAGCAGAAGATGTCAGTGAAAAGGGGTCAGACACTAAATGCAGACATGCAAAGCTGAGTCCTGCATCAGTGAACAAAAAGTCCGCCTCTATGACGAACAATGGGAACGAGCAATTACACGCTTAAGGTGATACGTGAAAGAAAAGTGACCTACCTATGCAACAGTTGATCTTTCATGAATTGGTCAACTTATAAAGCATCTTGCATGCAAAGATGTGAGGTACACCGAATCGTACGTATGTTGTTGCAGATTCCAACAGTTGTGGATAGCACAACGATCCGATTTAGCCATTGAAGGTGCATTCTTCAGTTAGCATATAGCTACACTATTTCTCTTCTTCCTGTAACAAAAAAGTCCATTCCTTGAAATTATGATCTTTGAGTAGCGTATAGCTACGCTCCTTCTCTTCTCCTAGTAACAAATAAGTCCATTCCGTGGAGGTTCGTTCTTCTGTAGCGTATAGCTACACTCGTTCTTTTCTTCATGTAACAAAAACGTCCATTCCTTGGGAATGAGATCTTCTCGTAGCGTATAGCTACACTCTTTCTATTCTCCCTGTAACAAAAAAGTGAAATACCTGGAGTTATATGCTTCTCGTAGCGTATAGCTACACTTTTTCTATTCTCCCTGTAATACAACAGTCCATTCCTTTGCATTGCGTTCTTCTGTAGCGTATAGCTACACTTGATCTCTTCTTCATCTAACACAAATGTCCATTCCTTGGGGGTGAGATCTTCTGCAGCGTATAGCTACATTATTTCTCTTCTCCCTGTAACAAAAAAGTCCATTTCTTGGGGGTAAGATCTTCTCGTAGCGTATAGCTACACTCCTTCTATTCTCCCTGTAGCCAAAAAAGTCCATACCTTGGTTGCGCATTCTTCTCGTAGCGTATAGCTACACTTTTTCTCTTCTCCCTGTAATAAAAAAAATGTCCATTCCTTGCCCCAAGTGAGGGCAAGAACCTGGAATTCAACGCTGTAGGAAACCGTAATAAAGAATTTTACAACTTTGACGCACAACAAATTGGTCAATATTCTGAACCATCAGGCACAGTCAAATTTATTTAACAACATGAATGCAGGCCTCAGGACCAGCACCCATGGTGTTAAATACGCAGCCTCCTCCATCCCCATTAGCTGCCCTAACCATCACCAAAATTGTTGCAGTTACTCACAATAGTTCTTATCATATACAAATACATAAATGATATCAAGTAACCTGATGGTCCAGAAAGTTTGAGAAACTAAAACGCAAAAACTGTGATGCCGTTTTCCTCTGGCATCAGGTCATTCTCTTGGACCAAAAAAAGAAGCGATATGTGTCTTCTTTTCTTGGGCTGAGCAGAAGATGTCAGTGAAAAGGGGTCAGACACTAAATGCAGACATGCAAAGCTGAGTCCTGCATCAGTGAACAAAAAAGTCTGCCTCTATGATGAACAATTGGATCGAGCTATTACACGCTTAAGATGATACGTGAAAGAAAAGTGACCTACCTATGCAACAGTTGATCTTTCATGAATTGGTCAACTTATAAAGCATCTTGCATGCAAAGATGTGAGGTACACCGAATCGTACGTATGTTGTTGCAAATTCCAATAGTTGTGGATAGCACAACGATCCGATTTAGCCATTGAAGGTGCATTCTTCAGTTAGCATATAGCTACACTATTTCTCTTCTTCCTGTAACAAAAAAGTCCATTCCTTGAAATTATGTTCTTCGAGTAGCGTATAGCTACGCTCCTTCTGTTCTCCTGGTAACAAATAAGTCCATTCCGTGGAGATTCGTTGTTCTGGTAGCATATAGCTACACTCGTTCTTTTCTTCATGTAACAAAATTGTCCATTCTTTGGAAATGAGATCTTCTTGTAGTGTATAGCTACACTCTTTCTATTCTCCCTGTAATAAAAAAGTGAATTACTTGGAGTTATATTCTTCTCGTAGCGTATAGCTACACTCTTTCTATTCTCCCTGTAACAAAAAAGTGAAATACCTGGAGTTATATGCTTCTCGTAGCGTATAGCTACACTTTTTCTATTCTCCCTGTAATACAACAGTCCATTCCTTGGCATTGCGTTCTTCTGTAGCGTATAGCTACACTCGTTCTCTTCTTCATGTAACAAAAAAGTCCATTCCTTGGGAGTGAGATCTTCTCATAGCGTATAGCTACACTCTTTCTATTTTCTCTGTAACAAAAAAAGTCCATTTCTTGGTTGCGCATTCTTCTCGTAGCGTTTAGCTACACTTTTTCTCTTCTCCCTGTAATAAAAAAAATATCCATTCCTTGCCCCAAGTGAGGGCAAGAACCTGGAATTCAACGCTGTAGGAAACCGTAATAAAGAATTTTACCACTTTGACGCACAACAAATTGGTCAATATTCTGAACCATCGGGCACAGTCAAATTCATTTAACAACATGAATGCAGGCCTCAGGACCAGCACCCACGGTGTTAAATACGCAGCCTCCTCCATCCCCATTAGCTGCCCTAACCATCACCAAAATTGTTGCAGTTACTCACAATATTTCTTATCATGAATTATATCAAGTAACCTGATGGTCCAGAAAGTTTGAGAAACTAAAATGCAAAAAATGTGATGCTGTTTTCCTCTAGCATCAGGTTATTCTCTTGGACCAAAAAAAGAAGAAGCAATATGTGTCTTCTTTTTTTGGGCTGAGCAGAAGATGTCAGTGAAAGGGGGTCAGACACTAAATGCAGACATGCAAAGCTGAGTCCTGCATCAGTGAACAAAAAGTCCGCCTCTATGACGAACAATGGGAACGAGCAATTACACGCTTAAGGTGATACGTGAAAGAAAAGTGACCCACCTTTGCAACAGTTGATCTTTCATGAACTGGTCAACTTATAAAGCATGTTGCATGCAAAGATGTGAGGTACACCGAATCGTTCGTATGTTGTTGCAGATTCCAACAGTTGTGGATAGCACAACGATCCGATTTAGCCATTGAAGGTGCATTCTTCAGTTAGCATATAGCTACACTATTTCTCTTCTTCCTGTAACAAAAAAGTCCATTCCTTGAAATGATTTTCTTCGAGTAGCGTATAGCTACGCTCCTTCTCTTCTCCTGGTAACAAATAAGTCCATTCCGTGGAGGTTCGTTGTTCTGTAGCGTATAGTTACACTCGTTCTTTTCTTCATGTAACAAAAACGTCCATTCCATGGAAATGAGATCTTCTCGTAGCATATAGCTACACTCTTTCTATTCTCCCTGTTACAAAAAAGTGAATTCTTTGGAGTTATATTCTTCTCGTAACGTATAGCTACACTCTTTCTATTCTCCCTATAACAAAAAAGTGAATTACCTGGAGTTATATTCTTCTCGTAGCGTATAGCTACACTTTTTCTATTCTCCCTGTAATACAACAGTCCATTCCTTGGCATTGCATTCTTCTGTAGCGTATAGCTACACTTGTTCTCTTCTTCATGTAACAAAAAAGTCCATTCCTTGGGAGTGAGATCTTCTGTAGTGTATAGCTACACTCTTTCTATTCTCACTGTAACCAAAAAAGTCCATTCCTTGGTTGCGCATTCTTCTAGTAGCGTATAGCTACACTTTTTCTTTTCTCCCTGTAATAAAATAAATATCCATTCCTTGACCCAAGGGAGGGTAAGAACCTGGAATTCAACACTGTAGGAAACCATAATAAAGAATTTTACCACTTTGACGCACAACAAATTGGTCAATATTCTGAACCATCGGGCACAGTCAAATTCATTTAACAACATAAATGCAGGCCTCAGGACCAGCACCCATGGTGTTAAATACGCAGCCTCCTCCATCCCCATTAGCTGCCCTAACCATCACCAAAACTGTTGCAGTTACTCACAATATTTCGTATCATCTACTAATACATAAATGATATCAAGAAACCTGATGGTCCAGAAAGGTTGAGAAACTAAAACGCAAAAACTGTGATGCCGTTTTCCTCTGGCATCAGGTCATTCTCTTGGACCAAAAAAAGAAGAAGCAATATGTGTCTTCTTTTCTTGGGCTGAGCAGAAGATGTCAGTGAAAAGGGGTCAGACACTAAATACAGACATGCAAAGCTGAGTCCTGCATCAGTGAACAAAAAGTCCGCCTCTATGATGAACAATGGGAACGAGCAATTACACGCTTAAGGTGATACGTGAAAGAAAAGTGACCCACCTTTGCAACAGTTGATCTTTCATGAATTGGTCAACTTATAAAGCATTTTGCATGGAATGATGTGAGGTACACCGAATCGTACGTATGTTGTTGCAGATTCCAACAGTTGTAGATAGCACAACGATCCGATTTAGCCATTGAAGGTGCATTCTTCAGTTAGCATATAGCTACACTATTTCTCTTATTCCTGTAATAAAAATGTCCATTCCTTGAAATTATGTTCTTCGAGTAGCGTATAGCTACGCTCCTTCTCTTCTCCTGGTAACAAATAAGTCCATTCCGTGGAGGTTCATTGTTCTGTAGCGTATAGCTACACTCGTTCTTTTCTTCATGTAACAAAAACGTTCATTCCTTGGGAATGAGATCTTCTCGTAGCGTATAGCTACACTCTTTCTATTCTCCCTGTAACAAAAAAGTGAATTACCTGGAGTTATATTCTTCTCGTAGCGTATAGCTACACTTTTTCTATTCTCCCTGTAATACAACAGTCCATTCCTTTGCATTGCGTTCTTCTGTAGCGTATAGCTACACTCGATGTCTTCTTCATCTAACAAAAATGTCCATTCCTTGGGGGTGAGATCTTCTGCAGCGTATAGCTACATTATTTCTCTTCTCCCTGTAACAAAAAAGTCCATTTCTTGGGGGTGAGATCTTCTCGTAGCGTATAGCTACACTACTTCTATTCTCCCTGTAACCAAAAAAGTCCATACCTTGGTTGCGCATTCTTCTCGTAGCGTATAGCTACACTTTTTCTCTTCTCCCTGTAATAAAAAAAATGTCCATTCCTTGCCCCAAGTGAGGGCAAGAACCTAGAATTCAACGCTGTAGGAAACCGTAATAAAGAATTTTACCACTTTGACACACAACAAATTGGTCAATATTCTGAACCATCAGGCACAGTCAAATTTATTTAACAACATGAATGCAGGCCTCAGGACCAGCACCCATGGTGTTAAATATGCAGCCTCCTCCATCCCCATTAGCTGCCCTAACCATCACCAAAATTGTTGCAGTTACTCACAATATTTCTTATCATCTACTAATACATAAATGATATCAAGTAACCTGATGGTCCAGAAAGTTTGAGAAACTAAAATGCAAAAACTGTGATGCCGTTTTCCTCTGGCATCAGGTCATTCTCTTGGACCAAAAAAAGAAGAAGCAATATGTGTCTTCTTTTTTTGGGCTGAGCAGAAGATGTCAGTGAAAAGGGGTCAGACACGAAATGCAGACATGCAAAGCTGAGTCCTGCATCAGGGAACAAAAAGTCCGCCTCTATGACGAACAATGGGATCTAGCAATTACACGCTTATTCTATTAATATACCCACAACTGCGCTAAAAACAACACAGAGTCAAAGGGCCTGGGGCAGCCGCACCCTCTGCCCTACCCCCGCTAGCCACGCCGCTGACTATAGTTATAAAGTAGTCTGTGGTATATGAGTATGAACAGCGTCCAACTCTCAGGAATCACCTGCATACACAGCACAAAAGAAAAATTCTACACTCTATGATGTGATCTGCAGGTATAAAGCAGACATGATGTCCAAGACTGGAATAATACAGAAAGTCATGTCCAACAGAAGTTATAATGTATACAGCATAACGTACAATATGGCCACATCTAATAGTACACACCCTCGTATATCTGACGGGAAATGGGCTCCATGGAAAAATAGAGACTATATCTAAAATGTCTAATATAATATGTTCTGGTATTTAACCCCTTCCCGACATCCGCCGTACTAGTACGGTGCTTGCGGGGGGTTAACTATGGCGAGCACCATAGCCACCGGGTGTATAATGTTTTATACACTAGACACCCTGCGCTAATGCCCCGCGTCGGTGCCCACACCGATGGGGGGTATTCACCCCTCCGTGCCACTGGGAAAATGGCGCCTTGATCATCTTTGACCGAGGCGCTATTTTCCCGGCAGCAAATTGGGTATAAGTATAATTAACATGCTGTGATTTCCAAAACAGCTTCTGTTTGGTAATCGTAGCATACCTACGTAAACGCCAGTGGTTTAGATATAATTGAAGCAGTTAGCAGTTTTGAATATATTGCAATGCAATATTGAATATATAGCAAATATATATATATTGAATATATAGCAAACTGCTATACAGTATATTCAATGCAGAATTGAATATATAGCAGTTTTTGCAATATATTGCAATGCATTAGCATTGTAATGCATTGCATTAGTGATTAGACCCCCTGGGGTTCAAGACCCATAGGGGGTCTAATAAATGCAAAAAAAAAAAAAAAAAAAAGTAAAAAAAAAATAGTATAAAAAAAATTAAGAAGTATTAAAAATTCAAATCACCCCCCTTTCCCTAGAACACATGTAATAGTAGTTAAATACTGTGAAACACATACACATTAGGTGTCCCTGTGTCCGAAATCCCCGCTATACAAATCTATAAAAATAGTTTTCCTATCATGCAGGGCGCAGGAGACCAATTTCAAGATACTTTCCAGATGGTATCGAGTTCCAGCCCTCCTGCATGATATTTACCCCTCCACCTCTGATAGGTGCTGGAGATGTCTATCCGACCGCGGCCCGATGGCACACGTTTGGTGGGGATGTCCTCTTTTACGCCCTTTTTGGACTGGAGTCAGACAGGTTATTCGGCAGGTGACGGGGATTGACTTAGAGGATGACCCGGCCCCGCTTCTTCTTTCTCTGTTCTCCCGCACGTTTTCTAAACCTACCCGTAGACTTCTTGGATTTTTGTTGGTGGCAGCTCGCTCTGTCATTCCCAGGTTATGGAAGTCCACAACCCCTCCCTCTCATTTGCTGGCTGAATGAGGTTCTAGCTCTTCGAACGATGGAGACCCTGGTTGCTGAGCTCCGCCAAGATGATACTAAGCATCGACAGACTTGGCTCCTTTGGAACCATTTTTACTATTCTGCCGACTTCCGTTCCCTTTTCCCTTCTGTGTCTCCTGTGTAGTGGCCCCCCCTGTGTGTTTTGTTTCCTCAACATGTTCCTATTTCCTCTGATACTTGACTTCCATTTGTTGTGAGGTTTTTGCATATGCTTTGTTTCTCGGCTCTGCTGCGCCAGAGCATTTGCCCGTTTTTTTTTGTTTTTTTTTCTTTTGTTCATTTTCCACCGTGTAACCCCCCTTTTTCCCCGCCCCCCCCTCCCTTCACCCCCAAGTTACGCCTTTATTTGACTCCTATGTTCGTTATTTCCCCTCCCTCCCCCCCCCTCCTACCCCCCCTCCCCCTCCCCTGGTTTTGTAAAAATTTGTAAAACTTTCAATAAAACTTTTAATGTTGAAAAAATAGTTTTCCTGTACGGTAAACGCCGTAGCGGGAAAAAGAGTCAAAAGTGCTAAACCGTCATTTTTTCATTGTTTTGCCTGATAAAAATTTGAATAAAAAATTATCAAAGCAGAAGCAATTCCCCAAAATGTTAGAACTGAAAAGTACACTCGGCCCCACAAAAAAGACACCCTATACATCCTGGTACACAGAAGTCTAAAAAAGTTACAGCTGTCAGAATATGGCGACTTTTAGATATAAAAAATTGGCCCAGTTTTGGATTTTTGTTAAGGGGTTAAAATGTAAATAAAATCATATAAATTTGGTATCCTCGGAAACGTACTGAAACATAGAATACAGGGGACATGTCATTTTGGCTGCACAGTGAATGCTGTAAAAACGAATCCCGTAAGAAAATTGCAGAAAGGTACTTTTTCTTCAAATCTGCCCCATTCTGAATTTTTTCCAGCTTCGCAGTACATTATACAGAATAATTAATGGCGGCATCATGAAAAACAATTTGTCCCACAAACATTAAGACCTCATATGGCTCTGAGAGCGGAGAAATAAAAAAGTTATGGGGTTTGGAAGGGGGAGAGTCAAAAACCTAAAACGTAAATCAAAAAATGCTGTCGGCGGAAAGGGGTTAATATATGAAATATATAATATTCTATACATGTATAATGGGGTCTATAGGGATTCACCAAATAATAGATCCATCTCCCGCTTACTTTCCATTTCTCTGTTCCTAGAACACAGGTGTGAACTCAGCCTAAATGATCAATGACATATAACTATTTATCTGGTGTGTGTTATTGGTTTCCTGGTTACTGTGGCTCTATCTGTACTAAAAGAAGACAGTCAGCATGCAGGATTTACAAAACGTATCGGGAAATGATAGAGAAATACATGAACAAACTGCAAATAATAGTTTTAGAATAGTTTTCCCAGGACAGTCTGCCACTGGTGGGGGAGGGGGATACTGTCACATTGTAGCAAATGTTGGTAATGACCTGGTTACATCGCCCCCTATAGGACATCTGTGCTGACAGTTTATAACACTCCATTCCTCCAACCTGAACATTTACTTGGTAACTGGTTCCCAAAGCTGTCATACTACACAGCGGCCACTAGATGGAGCCGCTGCCTAACATTACGCTCTCCAATACCTGGAATAGCAGCTCCGCATCCTCCTGGCTGGATTCTCCTATCAGTGGCTGAGCGCTCTCCTCCTGGGTGTAGGTTCTTCTCCTGTGGGTGATCTCCTCCTGAATGTGGCTCCTCCTTCTGTTGGGCGCTCTTCTCCTGTGGGTGATCTCCTCCTGAATGTGGCTCCTCCTTCTGTTGGGCGCTCTTCTCCTGTGGGTGATCTCCTCCTGAATGTGGCTCCTCCTTCTGTTGGGCGCTCTTCTCCTGTGGGTGATCTCCTCCTGAATGTGGCTCCTCCTTCTGTTGGGCGCTCTTCTCCTGTGGGTGAGCTCCTCCTGAATGTGGCTCCTCCTTCTCCTTCTGGCAGTTGCCACTTCTTCAGGGTCAGACTGTCGCCACCTGCACTTTCCCTTGGTAAGTATTCCATACAGCTCGAGCTCTGACGTCCCATTCTCTGTGTGACTGAATAAAAAGGGGCGGAGCCTAGAGCACTGGCCGTATATACTGTGCTGTACTGCCATGTGTTATGTGCTGTATATATGTATATATATATATATGCTCATCAGTCAGTGATGGTTACTGTATGGCACCATATGGCAGCATTCACATGGCTTCTGTATAACACTGTGTATATGGGCAGTGTAAGATGTGGCATCTGGACTCTATATGACATGTCTGACACCATAAGTACAAGTAGTATTTATATAGGCATTGTATGGTACGAACCATCTATCACCTACATGGACATTGTATGAGTCTTATATGGAATACATGTATATAGCGCATTCTATCACCTACATGGACATTGTATGAGTCTTATATAGAATACATGTATATAGTGGATTCTATCACCTACATGGACATTGTATGAGTCTTATATGGCATACATGTATATAGCGGATTCTATCACCTACATGGACATTGTATGAGTCTTATATGGCATACGTGTATATAGTGGATTCTATCACCTACATGGACATTGTATGAGTCTTATATGGCATACATGTATATAGCGGATTCTATCACCTATATGGACATTGTGTGAGTCTTATATGGAATACATGTATATAGTGGATTCTATCACCTATATGGATATTGTATAACCGTTTTATACGGTGTACATGTATATAGTTGATTATGTCAAATATAGGGACATTGTGTGACTTTTTATATGGTGTACATGTATACAGGGCCGGCGTCAGCACCTGGCAAAAACAGGCAAGTGCCGGGGTCCCAAGCTCCTGAGGGAGCCCACAGGGCTGCTGGGTGCTGATATAAACTAGAGCCAATATCACTCCATTTATAGCACCACAGCATATATAAAGCATACATAGCATATATGTGCATGTCTTTGTTTGAGGCCTACAAATCTTCCTGAAAAGAGGGACATACTAAAAAGAATGAAGAAAAAGAATAAAGAAAAAGAATGAACATTATTACCAATGAGGAAAGAAGTAAAATAAAGATTTAGTGATCTTTCTAGGTTTAAAAGAACTGGAATGAACAGGATATATCTGTAGTGTATAGTGGAATGAACATATACTCCATAGAAACAGATGTATAACACTTTTCCTGTGCTAGATACACCAGGAATGAACAGGATATATCTGCAGTGTATAGTGGAATGAACATATATTCCATAGAAACAGATGTATAACACTTTTCCCGTTCTAGATACACCAGAAATGAACAGGATATATCTGTAGTGTATAGTGGAATGAACATATACTCCATAGAAACAGATGTATAACACTTTTCCTGTGCTAGATACACCAGGAATGAACAGGATATATCTGCAGTGTATAGTGGAATGAACATATATTCCATAGAAACAGATGTATAACACTTTTCCTGTGCTAGATACACCAGGAATGAACAGGATATATCGGTAGTGTATGGTGGAATGAACATATATTCCATAGAAACAGATGTATAACACTTTTCCTGTGCTAGATACACCAGGAATGAACAGGATATATGTGTAGTGTATAGTGGAATGAACATATATTCCATAGAAACAGATGTATAATAATTTTCCTGTACTAGATACACCAGGAATGAACAGGATATATCTGTAGTGTATGGTGGAATGAACATATATTCCATAGAAACAGATGTATAACACTTTTCCTGTGCAACATACACCAGGAATGAACGGGATATATCTGTAGTGTATAGTGGAATGAACATATATTCCATAGAAACAGATGTATAACACTTTTCCTGTGCTAGATACACCAGGAATGAACAGGATATATCTGTAGTGTAGAGTGGAATGAACATATATTCCATAGAAACAGATGTATAACACTTTTCCTGTGCTAGATACACCAGGAATGAACAGGATATATCTGTAGTGTATAGTGGAATGAACATATATTCCATAGAAACAGATGTATAACACTTTTCCTGTGCTAGATACACCAGGAATGAACAGGATATATCTGTAGTGTATAGTGGAATGAACATATATTCCATAGAAACAGATGTATAACACTTTTCCTGTGCTAGATACACCAGGAATGAACAGGATATATCTGTAGTGTATAGTGGAATTAACATATATTCCATAGAAACAGATGTATAACACTTTTCCTGTGCTAGATACACCAGGAATAAACAGGATATATCTGTAGTGTATAGTGGAATGAACATATATTCCATAGAAACATATGTATAACACTTTTCCTGTGCTAGATACACCAGGAATGACCAGGATATATCTGTAGTCTATAGTGTAATGAATATATATTCCATAGAAACAGATGTATAACACTTTTCCTGTGCTAGATACACCAGGAATGAACAAGATATATCTGTAGTGTATAGTGGAATGAACATATATTCCATAGAAACAGATGTATAACACTTTTCCTGTGCTAGATACACCAGGAATGAACAGGATATATCTGTAGTGTATAGTGGAATGAACATATATTCCATAGAAACAGATGTGTAACACTTTTCCTGTGCTAGATACACCAGGAATGAACAGGATATATGTGTAGTGTATAGTGGAATGAACATATATTCCATAGAAACAGATGTATAACGCTTTTCCTGTGCTAGATACACCAGGAATGAACAGGATATATCTGTAGTGTATGGTGGAATGAACATATATTCCATAGAAACAGATTTATAATGCTTTTCCTGTGCTAGATCCACCAGGAATGAACAGGATATAGCTGTAGTGTATAGTGGAATGAACATACAGTATATTCCATAGAAACAGATGTATAATACTTTTCCTGTGCTAGATCCACCAGGAATGAACAGGATATATCTGTAGTGTATAGTGGAATGAACATATATTCCATAGAAACAGATGTATAACACTTTTCCTGTGCGAGATACACCAGGAATGAACAAGATATATCTGTAGTGTATAGTGGAATGAACATATATTCCATAGAAATAGATGTATAACACTTTTCCCGTTCTAGATACACCAGAAATGAACAGGATATATCTGTAGTGTATAGTGGAATGAACATATATTTCATAGAAACAGATGTATAACACTTTTCCCGTTCTAGATACACCAGAAATGAACAGGATATATCTGTAGTGTATAGTGGAATGAACATATATTCCATAGAAACAGATGTATAACACTTTTCCTGTGCGAGATACACCAGGAATGAACAGGATATATCTGTAGTGTATAGTGGAATGAACATATATTCCATAGAAACAGATGTATAACACTTTTCCTGTGCTAGATACACCAAGAATGAACAGGATATATCTGTAGTGTATAGTGAAATGAACATATATTCCATAGAAAGAGATGTATAACACTTTTCCTGTGCTAGATAGAACAGGAATTAGCAGGCTATTTTTTTCAATATGGCCAGGTAGACCCCAGGTGAAAACAAAAACATCCACTCCCCACCGTGGTTCCAGCGCTGACTGCTAGATTCTGCTGCTCTGGTCTCCATCGTTTCCTGGTCTGAGATGGGTCCTGGCATGTGACACAACAGGTCTACTCAGGCAGTCAATGGCAGAGGTCGGACACCACTACAACCGTTTTAAGAAATGCCCAGTCCTGAGTTCCCCTTTCGATTATGTTCTCACTTGTGAACATTTCAGTGAAAGGCGGTCGTCTCATTATAGACAGCCACAAATAATGATCATTATTTGTGGTCGTCCATATAAAAACATAAATAACAAAAAAACATGCCATAATGGAAAATAGG
Organism: Leptodactylus fuscus; assembly: GCF_031893055.1. NCBI lineage: Eukaryota > Metazoa > Chordata > Amphibia > Anura > Leptodactylidae > Leptodactylus > Leptodactylus fuscus. The sequence goes on from NC_134268.1 coordinate 160,233,657, forward strand.
GGAAAAAAATCCACTATAGCCACATGTGGCTATAGATATATACAGATATATCCTATTCATTCCTACTCTATTTAGCACAGGAAAAGTGTTATACATCTCTTTCTATGGAATATATGTTCATTCCACTATACACTACAGATATATCCTATTCATTCCTACTCTATTTAGCACAGGAAAAGTGTTATACATCTCTTTCTATGGAATATATGTTCATTCCACTATACATTACACATATATCCTGTTCATTCGTGGTGTATCTAGCACGGGAAAAGTGTTATTCATCTGTTTCTATGGAATATATATTCATTCCTCTAAACACTACAGATATATCCTGTTCATTCCTGGTGTATCTAGCACAGGAAAAGTGTTATACATCTGTTTCTATGGAATATATGTTCATTGCACTATAGACTACAGATTTATCCTGTTCATTCCTGGTGTATCTAGCACAGGAAAAGTGTTATACATCTGTTTCTATGGAATATATGTTCATTCCACTATTCACTACAGATTTATCCTGTTCATTCCTGGTGTATCTAGCACAGAAAAAGTGTTATACATCTGTTGCTATGGAATATATGTTCATTCCACTATACACTACAGATATATTCTGTTCATTCCTGGTGTATCTAGCACAGGAAAAGTGTTATACATGTGTTTCTATGGAATATATGTTCATTCCACTATACACTACAGATATATCCTGTTCATTCCTGGTGTATCTAGCACAGGAAAAATGTTATACATCTGTTTCTCTGGAATATATGTTCATTCCACTATACACTATAGATATATCCTTTTCATTCCTGGTGTATCTAGCACAGGAAAAGTGTTATACATCTGTTTCTATGGAATATATGTTCATTCCACTATACACTACAGATATATCCTGTTCATTCCTGGTGTATCTAGCACAGGAAAAGTGTTATACATCTGTTTCTATGGAATATATCTTCATTCCACTATACACTACAGATATATCCTGTTCATTCCTGGTGTATCTAGCGCAGGAAAAGTGTTATACATCTGTTTCTATGGAATATATATTCATTCCACTATACACTACAGATATATCCTGTTCATTCCTGGTGTATCTAGCGCAGGAAAAGTGTTATACATCTGTTTCTATGGAATATATATTCATTCCACTATACACTACAGATATATCCTGTTCATTCCTTGTGTATCTAGCGCAGGAAAAGTGTTATACATCTGTTTCTATGGAATATATGTTCATTCCACTATACACTACAGATTTTTCCTGTTTATTCCTGGTGTATCTAGCACAGGAAAAGTATTATACATCTGTTTCTATGGAATATATGTTTATTCCACTATACACTACAGATATATCCTGTTTAGAGATGAGCGAACACTAAAATGTTCGAGGTTCGAAATTCGATTCGAACAGCCGCTCAATGTTCGTGTGTTCGAACGGGTTTCGAACCCCATTATAGTCTATGGGGAACAGATACTCGTTAAGGGGGAAACCCAAATCCGTGTCTGGAGGGTCACCAAGTCCACTATGACACCCCAGGAAATGATGCCAACACCTCTGGAATGACACTGGGACAGCAGGGGAAGCATGTCTGGGGGCATCTAACACACCAAAGACCCTCTATTACCCCAACATCACAGCCTAACAACTACACACTTTACACACTCAATACCACCTCTCTGACAGTAGGAAAACACCTTGAAACATGTGTATTTGGCACTTGCAGTGAGGAGAGCTTGTCACCAGCAGTGAATTTGGCCCTTGTAGTAAGTTGAGGTTGGCACCAACATTTGTTTTGAAAATCAGGGTGGATTGAGCCTCTAACCAGCAGAGTTTGGGCAAATTCATGGTGGAGGGAGCCTCTAAAAACCCCAGTTTGGACCAATTCATGGTGGAGGGAGACTCTAAAAACCCCAGTTTGGACCAATTCATGGTGGAGGGAGACTCTAAAAACCCCAGTTTGGACCAATTCATGGTGGAGGGAGCCTCTAACCAGCCCAGTTTGGACCAATTCATGGTGGAGGGAGCCTCTAAACAGCCCAGTTTGGGCAAATTCATGGTGGAGGGAGCCTCTAAAAAACCCAGTTTGGACCAATTCATGGTGGAGGGAGCCTCTAATTAGCCCAGTTTGGACCAATTAATTGTGGAGGGAGCCTCTAACCAGCCCAGTTTGGACCAATTAATGGTGGAGGGAGCCTCTAAAAAACCCAGTTTGGACCAATTCATGGTGGAGGGAGCCTCTAAACAGCCCAGTTTGGGCAAATTCATGGTGGAGGGAGCCTCTAACCAGCCCAGTTTGGACCAATTAATGGTGGAGGGAGCCTCTAAACAGCCAAGTTTTGGGAAATTCATGGTGGAGGGAGCCTCTAACCAGCCCAGTTTGGACCAATTAATGGTGGAGGGAGCCTCTAACCAGCCCAGTTTGGACCAATTAATGGTGGAGGGAGCCTCTAACCAGCCCAGTTTGGACCAATTAATGGTGGAGGGAGCCTCTAAACAGCCAAGTTTTGGGAAATTCATGGTGGAGGGAGCCTCTAACCAGCCCAGTTTGGACCAATTCATGGTGGAGGGAGCCTCTAAACAGCCCAGTTTGGGCAAATTCATGGTGGAGGGAGCCTCTAAAAAACCCAGTTTGGACCAATTCATGGTGGAGGGAGCCTCTAATTAGCCCAGTTTGGACCAATTAATTGTGGAGGGAGCCTCTAACCAGCCCAGTTTGGACCAATTAATGGTGGAGGGAGCCTCTAACCACCCCAGTTTGGGCAAATTCATGGTGGAGGGAGCCTCTAACCAGCCCAGTTTGGACCAATTAATGGTGGAGGGAGCCTCTAACCACCCCAGTTTGGACCAATTCATGGTGGAGGGAGCCTCTAACCACCCCAGTTTGGACCAATTCATGGTGGAGGGAGCCTCTAAACAGCCCAGTTTGGGCAAATTCATGGTGGAGGGAGCCTCTAACCAGCCCAGTTTGGACCAATTAATGGTGGAGGGAGCCTCTAAACAGCCCAGTTTGGGCAAATTCATGGTGGAGGGAGCCTCTAACCAGCCCAGTTTGGACCAATTAATGGTGGAGGGAGCCTCTAAACAGCCAAGTTTTGGGAAATTCATGGTGGAGGGAGCCTCTAACCAGCCCAGTTTGGACCAATTAATGGTGGAGGGAGCCTCTAACCACCCCAGTTTGGGCAAATTCATGGTGGAGGGAGCCTCTAACCAGCCCAGTTTGGACCAATTAATGGTGGAGGGAGCCTCTAAACAGCCCAGTTTGGGCAAATTCATGGTGGAGGGAGCCTCTAAACAGCCAAGTTTTGGGAAATTCATGGTGGAGGGAGCCTCTAACCAGCCCAGTTTGGACCAATTCATGGTGGAGGGAGCCTCTAAACAGCCCAGTTTGGGCAAATTCATGGTGGAGGGAGCCTCTAAAAAACCCAGTTTGGACCAATTCATGGTGGAGGGAGCCTCTAAACAGCCCAGTTTGGGCAAATTCATGGTGGAGGGAGCCTCTAACCAGCAGAGTTGGGGGAAATCAGGGTGGAGGGAGCCTAGTATTAGCAGAATTGTGCAACGCTTATGGTGGATGAGTATGAGGATGCGGAGGAATTGGAGAGGTTGAGTACAGACATGGAGTTTCATGTTGGGGTGCTTTACACAGGTGGGCACAAAAATGACGGCTCTACCCAGTGGTGGTTCATTTTTATCAAAGTGAGCCGGTCGGCACTCTCAGCTGACAGACGGGTGCGCTTGTCAGTGATGATGCCACCGGCTGCACTGAACACCCTCTCAGATAGGACGCTGGCGGCAGGACAGGACAGCACCTCCAAGGCATATAGGGCAAGTTCAAGCCACAGGTCCAACTTCGACACCCAATACGTGTAGGGCGCAGAGGGGTCGGAGAGGACAGGGCTGTGGTCGGAAAGGTATTCCCGCAACATGCGCCTATACTTCTCACGCCTGGTGACACTAGGACCCTCCGTGGCGGCACTTTGGCGAGGGGGTGCCATCAAGGTGTCCCAGACCTTAGACAGTGTGCCCCTCGTTTGTGTGGACCGGTGAGAACTTGGTTGCCTACTGGAGGAACTGCCCTCCCTGCCGCCAACGTCACATGCTGGAAACATCTCCATCATATTCTGCACCAATTGCCTGTGGCAAGCATTGATGCGATTGGCCCTCCCCTCTACCGGAATAAAAGACGAGATGTTGTTTTTATACCGGGGGTCAAGGATAGCAAAGATCCAGTACTGGTTGTCCTCCATGATTTTGACAATACGCTTGTCGGTTGTAAAGCACCCCAACATGAACTCAGCCATGTCTGCCACAGTGTTAGTTGGCATGACTCCTCTGGCCCCACCGGAAAGTTCAATCTCCATTTCCTCCTCATCCTCCATGTCTACCCATCCGCGCTGCAACAATGGGACGATTCGAAGTTGCCCGGAAGCCTCCTGTATCACCATCACATCATCGGACAACTCTTCTTCCTCCTCCTCCTCCTCCTCCTCCTCCATTAAACGCAGTGAAGCGGACAGATGTGTGGACCTACTCTCCAGCTGTGACGGATCGGATGCTATCCCTAACTCCTCTGTGTGATCTGAGTTATCCCTGATGTCAATCAGGGATTCTCTCAGAACACACAAGAGCGGGATTGTAAGGCTCACCATCGCATCCTCAGAGCTCACCCTCCTTGTGGACTCCTCAAAGACCCGTAGGATGTCACAAAGGTCTCTCATCCATGGCCACTCATGGATGTGAAACTGAGGCAGCTGACTTTGTGGCACCCTAGGGTTTTGTAGCTGGTATTCCATCAAAGGTCTCTGCTGCTCAACCACTCTATTCAACATCTGAAACGTTGAGTTCCAGCGTGTGGGGACGTCGCACAAAAGCCGGTGTTGTGGCACATGCAGGCGTTGCTGGAGAGATTTTAAGCTAGCAGCGGCTACTGTCGACTTGCGAAAGTGGGCGCACATGCGCCGCACTTTCACCAGTAGCTCTGGAACATTGGGGTAGCTCTTTAGGAAACGTTGCACCACTAGGTTGAAGACGTGGGCCAGGCATGGAACATGTTGGAGTCCGGCAAGCTCCAGAGCTGCTACCAGGTTCCGGCCGTTATCACAAACGACCATGCCTGGGCCCAGGTGCAGCGGCTCAAACCATATTGCCGTCTCATCGAGGAGGGCATCCCTCACCTCGGAGGCAGTGTGCTGTCTGTCCCCCAAGCTGATCAGCTTCAGCACAGCCTGCTGACGTCTACCAACGCCAGTGCTGCAACGTTTCCAACTCGTAGCTGGGGTCAATCTAACAGCGGAGGAGGAGGCGGTGGCGGAGGAGGAGGCGGTGGCGGAGGAGGAGGCGGTAGAGGAGGAGGAGGAGGAGGGGGGTGTTCTTCTCGTGTCCCTGCCAGGAATGTTAGGCGGGGAGACGAGGTACACCGGGCCAGTTTGGGAAGCAGTCCCAGCCTCAACTACATTCACCCAGTGTGCCGTCAGTGAAATGTAGCGTCCCTGTCCGCATGCACTTGTCCACGCGTCGGTGGTCAAGTGGACCTTTGTGCAAAGCGCGGAACTAAGGGCCCGCCTGATGTTGAGTGACACGTGCTGGTGCAAGGCGGGGACGGCACACCGGGAGAAGTAGTGACGGCTAGGGACGGCATAGCGAGGTGCCGCAGTTGCCATCAGGTCCAGGAAGGCGGGAGTTTCAACAAGCCGGAACGCCAACATCTCCTGGGCCAGCAGTTTAGCGATGTTGGCGTTCAAGGCTTGCGCGTGTGGGTGGTTAGCAGTGTATTTCTGCCGCCGCTCCAATGTCTGAGAGATGGTGGGTTGTTGTAAAGAAACGCCTGATGGTGCCTTTGATGGTGCAGGAGAAGGAGATAAGACAGGACCAGGGGAGGATGAGGTAGAAGTCAACAAAGTGGCGGAGGCAGATGAAGTGGTGTCCTGGCTCGTCCTCTGGAGTGCATCGCCAGCACAGTCAGCAGTGGCAGTGGCAGAGGCAGAGGCAGAGGCAGTGGCAGTGGCGTGAACGGCAGTCGGCCTTTGTCCTGCCGTTGCTGCCTGCCACTGATTCCAGTGCTTGGATTCCAAATGACGGCGCATTGAAGTGGTGGACAGGTTGCTCTTCTCAGAGCCCCTAATCAATTTCGAGAGGCAAATTGTGCAGACAACACTATATCTGTCCTCGGCGCATTCCTTGAAAAAACTCCACACCTTCGAGAAACGTGCCCTCGAGGTGGGAGTTTTTCGGGGCTGGGTACGAACTGGAACATCTTGGGAGATTCCGGGTGTGGCCTGGCTTCGCCTAAGCTGCTGACCTCTGCCTCTGCCTCTAGCTACCCTTTTTGGTGCTGCACCTGCCTCAACATCCACACTACTTTCCCCGCTTGACATCCCCCCTGTCCAGGTCGGGTCAGTGTCCTCATCATCCACCACTTCCTCTTCCAACTCCTGTCTCATCTCCTCCTCCCGCACAATGCGCCGGTCAACTGGATGCCCTGACGGCAACTGCGTCACATCATCGTCGATGAGGGTGGGTTGCTGGTCATCCACCACCAAATCGAACGGAGATGGAGGAGACTCTAGTGTTTGAGCATCTGGATACAGATGCTCCTCTGTTAGGTTCGTGGAATCGTGACGTGGAGAGGCAGGTTGAGGGACAATGAAAGGAGCGGAGAACAGCTCTGGGGAGCAGGGACAGTTTGGGTTATTGTTCTGTAAAGCTTCGGAATTTTGGGAGGAAGGAAGACAAGACTGTTGGGTAATAGGAGGAGAGGAGGCAGAGTCTGACTGGCTGCTGGACAATGTGCTGTAAGCGTTCTCTGACAGCCATTGCAAGACCTGTTCCTGGTTCTCGGGCCTACTAAGGTTTGTACCCTGCAGTTTAGTTAATGTGGCAAGCAACCCTGGCACTGTGGAGTGGCGCAATGCTTGCTGCCCCACAGGAGTAGGCACGGGACGCCCTGTGGCTTCACTGCTACCTTGCTCCCCAGAACCATTCCCCAGACCTCGCCCACGGCCTCGTCCACGTCCCTTTCCGGGAGCCTTGCGCATTTTGAATTCCTAGTTAGAAATTGGCACTGTATACCAGTAGTAAAAATTGTGGGTGCACGTAACCCCAATATATTCTTTGAATTCCCAGTCAGACACTGGCACTATATGGCAGTAGCAAGAAATGAGGGTATTTGTATTCCCAATATACTCTTTGAATTCCCAGTCAGACAATGGCACTGTATACCAGTAGTAAAAATTGTGGGTGCACGTAACCCCAATATATTCTTTGAATTCCCAGTCAGAAACTGGCACTATATGGCAGTAGCAAGAAATGAGGGTATTTGTATTCCCAATATACTCTTTGAATTCCCAGTCAGACAATGGCACTGTATACCAGTAGTAAAAATTGTGGGTGCACGTAACCCCAATATATTCTTTGAATTCCCAGTCAGAAACTGGCACTATATGGCAGTAGCAAGAAATGAGGGTATTTATAACCCCAATATATTCTTTGAATTCCCAGTCAGACAATGGCACTGTATACCAGTAGTAAAAATTGTGGGTGCACGTAACCCCAATATATTCTTTGAATTCCCAGTCAGACACTGGCACTATATGGCAGTAGCAAGAAATGAGGGTATTTGTATTCCCAATATACTCTTTGAATTCCCAGTCAGACAATGGCACTGTATACCAGTAGTAAAAATTGTGGGTGCACGTAACCCCAATATATTCTTTGAATTCCCAGTCAGAAACTGGCACTATATGGCAGTAGCAAGAAATGAGGGTATTTATAACCCCAATATATTCTTTGAATTCCCAGTCAGACAATGGCACTGTATACCAGTAGTAAAAATTGTGGGTGCACGTAACCCCAATATATTCTTTGAATTCCCAGTCAGACACTGGCACTATATGGCAGTAGCAAGAAATGAGGGTATTTGTATTCCCAATATACTCTTTGAATTCCCAGTCAGACAATGGCACTGTATACCAGTAGTAAAAATTGTGGGTGCACGTAACCCCAATATATTCTTTGAATTACCAGTCAGAAACTGGCACTATATGGCAGTAGCAAGAAATGAGGGTATTTATAACCCCAATATATTCTTTGAATTCCCAGTCAGACAATGGCACTGTATACCAGTAGTAAAAATTGTGGGTGCACGTAACCCCAATATATTCTTTGAATTCCCAGTCAGAAACTGGCACTATATGGCAGTAGCAAGAAATGAGGGTATTTATAACCCCAATATATTCTTTGAATTCCCAGTCAGACAATGGCACTGTATACCAGTAGTAAAAATTGTGGGTGCACGTAACCCCAATATATTCTTTGAATTCCCAGTCAGAAACTGGCACTATATGGCAGTAGCAAGAAATGAGGGTATTTGTATTCCCAATATACTCTTTGAATTCCCAGTCAGACAATGGCACTGTATACCAGTAGTAAAAATTGTGGGTGCACGTAACCCCAATATATTCTTTGAATTCCCAGTCAGAAACTGGCACTATATGGCAGTAGCAAGAAATGAGGGTATTTGTATTCCCAATATACTCTTTGAATTCCCAGTCAGACAATGGCACTGTATACCAGTAGTAAAAATTGTGGGTGCACGTAACCCCAATATATTCTTTGAATTCCCAGTCAGAAACTGGCACTATATGGCAGTAGCAAGAAATGAGGGTATTTATAACCCCAATATATTCTTTGAATTCCCAGTCAGACAATGGCACTGTATACCAGTAGTAAAAATTGTGGGTGCACGTAACCCCAATATATTCTTTGAATTCCCAGTCAGAAACTGGCACTATATGGCAGTAGCAAGAAATGAGGGTATTTGTATTCCCAATATACTCTTTGAATTCCCAGTCAGACAATGGCACTGTATACCAGTAGTAAAAATTGTGGGTGCACGTAACCCCAATATATTCTTTGAATTCCCAGTCAGAAACTGGCACTATATGGCAGTAGCAAGAAATGAGGGTATTTATAACCCCAATATATTCTTTGAATTCCCAGTCAGACAATGGCACTGTATACCAGTAGTAAAAATTGTGGGTGCACGTAACCCCAATATATTCTTTGAATTCCCAGTCAGAAACTGGCACTATATGGCAGTAGCAAGAAATGAGGGTATTTGTATTCCCAATATACTCTTTGAATTCCCAGTCAGACAATGGCACTGTATACCAGTAGTAAAAATTGTGGGTGCACGTAACCCCAATATATTCTTTGAATTCCCAGTCAGAAACTGGCACTATATGGCAGTAGCAAGAAATGAGGGTATTTGTATTCCCAATATACTCTTTGAATTCCCAGTCAGACAATGGCACTGTATACCAGTAGTAAAAATTGTGGGTGCACGTAACCCCAATATATTCTTTGAATTCCCAGTCAGACACTGGCACTATATGGCAGTAGCAAGAAATGAGGGTATTTGTATTCCCAATATACTCTTTGAATTCCCAGTCAGACAATGGCACTGTATACCAGTAGTAAAAATTGTGGGTGCACGTAACCCCAATATATTCTTTGAATTACCAGTCAGAAACTGGCACTATATGGCAGTAGCAAGAAATGAGGGTATTTATAACCCCAATATATTCTTTGAATTCCCAGTCAGACAATGGCACTGTATACCAGTAGTAAAAATTGTGGGTGCACGTAACCCCAATATATTCTTTGAATTCCCAGTCAGAAACTGGCACTATATGGCAGTAGCAAGAAATGAGGGTATTTATAACCCCAATATATTCTTTGAATTCCCAGTCAGACAATGGCACTGTATACCAGTAGTAAAAATTGTGGGTGCACGTAACCCCAATATATTCTTTGAATTCCCAGTCAGAAACTGGCACTATATGGCAGTAGCAAGAAATGAGGGTATTTGTATTCCCAATATACTCTTTGAATTCCCAGTCAGACAATGGCACTGTATACCAGTAGTAAAAATTGTGGGTGCACGTAACCCCAATATATTCTTTGAATTCCCAGTCAGAAACTGGCACTATATGGCAGTAGCAAGAAATGAGGGTATTTGTATTCCCAATATACTCTTTGAATTCCCAGTCAGACAATGGCACTGTATACCAGTAGTAAAAATTGTGGGTGCACGTAACCCCAATATATTCTTTGAATTCCCAGTCAGAAACTGGCACTATATGGCAGTAGCAAGAAATGAGGGTATTTATAACCCCAATATATTCTTTGAATTCCCAGTCAGACAATGGCACTGTATACCAGTAGTAAAAATTGTGGGTGCACGTAACCCCAATATATTCTTTGAATTCCCAGTCAGAAACTGGCACTATATGGCAGTAGCAAGAAATGAGGGTATTTGTATTCCCAATATACTCTTTGAATTCCCAGTCAGACAATGGCACTGTATACCAGTAGTAAAAATTGTGGGTGCACGTAACCCCAATATATTCTTTGAATTCCCAGTCAGACACTGGCACTATATGGCAGTAGCAAGAAATGAGGGTATTTGTATTCCCAATATATTCTTTGAATTCCCAGTCAGACAATGGCACTGTATACCAGTAGTAAAAATTGTGGGTGCACGTAACCCCAATATATTCTTTGAATTACCAGTCAGAAACTGGCACTATATGGCAGTAGCAAGAAATGAGGGTATTTGTATTCCCAATATATTCTTTGAATTCCCAGTCAGACAATGGCACTGTATACCAGTAGTAAAAATTGTGGGTGTATATAGCCCCAATTCTATTGCTAGGGGACTTGCAGGGTATTTCTGGGGTGAAGGTGGGGGGGCACACCGTTGGAACGGGTATCGGGGTATATATCGGGTATACGGGAATACACTGACAGTGTATTCCATTCAGGATCCTGGGAAAGCTGGGTTGCGGCGATTGAGCCCGTCAGTGCCACGTTACACTGACAAGCTTCTCCCTGGAATTTAGCTCTTACAAGAGCTGTTGGTTGTCTTCTCCTTCCTATCCTAGCCTGTCCCTGCCTACCCAGAATCTAAGCCCTAGCTAGCTGGACGGAAACCTCCGTCCTCGGTGAATTGCAAGCTCAGAATGACGCGAAGCTGGGCGTCGCTGTTCTTTTAAATTAGAGGTCACATGTTTTCGGCAGCCAATGGGTTTTGCCTACTTTTTTCAACGTCACCGGTGTCGTAGTTCCTGTCCCACCTACCCAGCGCTGTTATTGGAGCAAAAAAGGCGCCAGGGAAGGTGGGAGGGGAATCGAGTAATGGCGCACTTTACCACGCGGTGTTCGATTCGATTCGAACATGCCGAACAGCCTAATATCCGATCGAACATGAGTTCGATAGAACACTGTTCGCTCATCTCTAATCCTGTTCATTTCTGGTGTATCTAGCACAGGAAAAGTGTTATACATCTGTTTCTATGGAATATATGTTCATTCCACTATACACTACAGATATATCCTGTTCATTCCTGGTGTATCTAGCACAGGAAAAGTGTTATACATCTGTTTCTACGGAATATATGTTCATTCCACTATAGACTACAGATATATCCTGTTCATTCCTGGTGTATCTAGCACAGGAAAAGTGTTATACATCTGTTTCTATGGAATATATGTTCATTCCACTATACAATACAGATATATCCTGTTCTTTCCTGGTGTATCTAGCACAGGAAAAGTGTTATACATCTCTTTCTATGGAGTATATATTTTCATTCCACTATACACTACAGATATATCCTGTTCATTTCTGGTGTATCTAGCACAGGAAAAGTGTTATACATCTGTTTCTATGGAATATATGTTCATTCCACTATACACTACAGATGTATCCTGTTCATTCCTGGTGTATCTAGCACAGGAAAAGTGTTATACATCTGTTTCTACGGAATATATGTTCATTCCACTATAGACTACAGATATATCCTGTTCATTCCTGGTGTATCTAGCACAGGAAAAGTGTTATACATCTGTTTCTATGGAATATATGTTCATTCCACTATACAATACAGATATATCCTGTTCTTTCCTGGTGTATCTAGCACAGGAAAAGTGTTATACATCTCTTTCTATGGAGTATATATTTTCATTCCACTATACACTACAGATATATCCTGTTCATTCTTGGTGTATCTAGCACAGGAAAAGTGTTATACATCTGTTTCTATGGAATATATGTTCATTCCACTATACACTACAGATATATCCTGTTCATTCCTAGTGTATCTAGCACGGGAAAAGTGTTATACATCTGTTTCTATGGAATATATGTTCATTCCACTATACACTACAGATATATCCTGTTCATTACTTGTTTATCTAGCACGGGAAAAGTGTCATACCTCTGTTTCTATGGAATATATATTCATTCTACTATACACTACAGATATATCCTGTTCATTCCTGGTGTATCTAGTGCAGGAAAAGTGTTATACATTTTTTTCTATGGAATATATGTTCATTCCACTATACACTACAGATATATCCTGTTCATTCCTGGTGTATCTAGCACAGGAAAAGTGTTATACATCTGTTTCTATGGAATATATGTTCATTCCACTATACACTACAGATATATCCTGTTCATTCCTGGTGTATCTAGCACAGGAAAAGTGTTAAACATCTGTTTCTATGGAATATATGTTCTTTCCACTATACACTACAGATATATCCTTTTCATTCCTGGTGTATCTAACACAGGAAAAGTGTTACACATCTTTTTCTATGGAATATATGTTCATTCCACTATACACTACAGATATATCCTGTTCATTCCTTGTGTATCTAGCGCAGGAAAAGTGTTATACATCTGTTTCTATGGAATATATGTTCATTCCACTATACACTACAGATTTTTCCTGTTTATTCCTGGTGTATCTAGCACAAGAAAAGTATTATAAATCTGTTTCTATGGAATATATGTTTATTCCACTATACACTACAGATATATCCTGTTCATTCCTGGTGTATCTAGCACAGGAAAAGTGTTATACATCTGTTTCTATGGAATATATGTTCTTTCCACTATACACTACAGATATATCCTTTTCATTCCTGGTGTATCTAACACAGGAAAAGTGTTACACATCTGTTTCTATGGAATATATGTTCATTCCACTATACACTACAGATATATCCTGTTCATTCCTGGTGTATCTAGCACGGGAAAAGTGTTATACATCTGTTTCAATGGAATATATGTTCTTTCCACTATACACTACAGATATATCCTTTTCATTCCTGGTGTATCTAACACAGGAAAAGTGTTACACATCTGTTTCTATGGAATATATGTTCATTCCACTATACACTACAGATATATCCTGTTCATTCCTGGTGTATCTAGCACGGGAAAAGTGTTATACATCTGTTTCTATGGAATATATGTTCATTCCACTCTACACTACAGATATATCCTGTTCATTCCTGGTGTATCTAGAACGGGAAAACTGTTATACATCTGTTTCTATGGAATATATGTTCATTCCACTATACACTACAGATATATCCTGTTCTTTACTGGTGTATCTAGCACGGGAAAAGTGTTATACATCTGTTTCTATGGAATATATGTTCATTCCACTAGACACTACAGATATATCCTGTTCATTCCTGGTGTATCTAGCGCAGGAAAAGTGTTATACATCTGTTGCTATGGAATATATGTTCATTCCACTATACACTACAGATATATTCTGTTCATTCCTGGTGTATCTAGCACAGGAAAAGTGTTATACATGTGTTTCTATGGAATATATGTTCATTCCACTATACACTACAGATATATCCTGTTCATTCCTGGTGTATCTAGCACAGGAAAAATGTTATACATCTGTTTCTCTGGAATATATATTCATTCCACTCTACACTACAGATATATCCTGTTCATTCCTGGTGTATCTAGCGCAGGAAAAGTGTTATACATCTGTTTCTATGGAATATATATTCATTCCAGTATACACTACAGATATATCCTGTTCATTCCTTGTGTATCTAGCGCAGGAAAAGTGTTATACATCTGTTTCTATGGAATATATGTTCATTCCACTATACACTACACATTTTTCCTGTTTATTCCTGGTGTATCTAGCACAGGAAAAGTATTATACATCTGTTTCTATGGAATATATGTTTATTCCACTATACTCTACAGATATATCCTGTTCATTTCTGGTGTATCTAGCACAGGAAAAGTGTTATACATCTGTTTCTATGGAATATATGTTCATTCCACTATACACTACAGATATATCCTGTTCATTCCTGGTGTATCTAGCACAGGAAAAGTGTTATACATCTGTTTCTACGGAATATTTGTTCATTCCACTATAGACTACAGATATATCCTGTTCATTCCTGGTGTATCTAGCACAGGAAAAATGTTATACATCTGTTTCTCTGGAATATATGTTCATTCCACTATACACTACACATATATCCTGTTCATTCCTGGTGTATCTAGCACAGGAAAAGTGTTATACATCTGTTTCTATGGAATATATGTTCATTCCACTATACACTACAGATATATCCTGTTCATTCCTGGTGTATCTAGCACAGGAAAAGTGTTATACATCTGTTTCTATGGAATATATGTTCATTCCACTATACACTACAGATATATCCTGTTCATTCCTGGTGTATCTAGCGCAGGAAAAGTGTTATACATCTGTTTCTATGGAATATATGTTCATTCCACTATACACTACAGATATATCCTGTTCTTTCCTGGTGTATCTAGCACAGGAAAAGTGTTATACATCTTTTTCTATGGAGTATATATTTTCATTCCACTATACACTTCAGATATATCCTGTTCATTCCTAGTGTATCTAGCACGGGAAAAGTTTTATACATCTGTTTCTATGGAATATATGTTCATTCTACTATACACTACAGCTGTTCATTCCTGTTCATTCCTGGTGTATCTAGCGCAGGAAAAGTGTTATACATTTTTTTCTATGGAATATATGTTCATTTCACTATACACTACAGATATATCCTGTTCATTCCTGGTGTATCTAGCATGGGAAAAGTGTTATACATCTGTTTCTATGGAATATATGTTCATTCCACTATACACTACAGATATATCTTGTTCATTCCTGGTGTATCTAGCACAGGAAAAGTGTTATACATCTGTTTCTATGGAATATATTTTTCATTCCACTATACATTACACATATATCCTGTTCATTCGTGGTGTATCTAGCACGGGAAAAGTGTTATTCATCTGTTTCTATGGAATATATATTCATTCCTCTAAACACTACAGATATATCCTGTTCATTCCTGGTGTATCTAGCACAGGAAAATGTTATACATCTGTTTCTATGGAATATATGTTCTTTCCACTATACACTACAGATATATCCTTTTCATTCCTGGTGTATCTAACACAGGAAAAGTGTTACACATCTGTTTCTATGGAATATACAGTCCTATGAAAAAGTTTGGGCACCCCTATTAATCTTAATCATTTTTAGTTCTAAATATTTTGGTATTTGCAGCAGCCATTTCAGTTTGATATATCTAATAACTGATGGACACAGTAATATTTCAGGATTGAAATGAGGTTTATTGTACTAACAGAAAATGTGCAATATGCATTAAACCAAAATTTGACCGCTGCAAAAGTATGGGCACCTCAACAGAAAAGTGACATTAATATTTAGTAGATCCTCCTTTTGCAAAGATAACAGCCTCTAGTCGCTTCCTGTAGCTTTTAATCAGTTCCTGGATCCTAGATAAAGGTATTTTGGACAAACAATTCAAGTTCAGTTAAGTTAGATGGTCGCCGAGCATGGACAGCCCGCTTCAAATCATCCCACAGATGTTCAATGATATTCAGGTCTGGGGACTGGGATGGCCATTCCAGAACATTGTAATTGTTCCTCTGCATGAATGCCTGAGGATTTGGAGCGGTGTTTTTGGATTATTGTCTTGCTGAAATATCCATCCCCGGCGTAACTTCAACTTCGTCACTGATTCTTGAACATTATTCTCAAGAATCTGCTGATACTGAGTGGAATCCATGCGACCCTCAACTTTAACAAGATTCCTGATGCCGGCATTGGCCACACAGCCCCAAAGCATGATGGAACCTCCACCAAATTTTACAGTGGGTAGCATGTGTTTTTCTTGGAATGCTGTTTCTTTTTGGACACCATGCATAACGCCTTTTTTTATAACCAAACAACTCAATTTTTGTTTCCAAAATGAAGCTGCCTTGTCCAAATGTGCTTTTTCATACCTCAGGCAACTCTATTTGTGGCGTACGTGCAGAAACGGCTTCTTTCTCATCACTCTCCCATACAGCTTCTATTTGTGCAAAGTGCGCTGTATAGTTGACCGATGCACAGTGACACCATCTGCAGCAAGATGCTGCTGCAGCTCTTTGGAGGTGGTCTGTGGATTGTCCTTGACTGTTCTCACCATTCTTCTTCTCTGCCTTTCTGATATTTTTCTTGGCCTGCCACTTCTGGGCTTAACAAGAACTGTCCCTGTGGTCTTCCATTTCCTTACTATGTTCCTCACAGTGGAAACTGACAGGTTAAATCTCTGAGACAGCTTTTTGTATCCTTCCGCTGAACAACTATGTTGAACAATCTTTGTTTTCAGATCATTTGAGAGTTGTTTTGAGTAGCCCATGATGCCACTCTTCAGAGGAGATTCAAATAGTAGAACAACTTGCAATTGGCCACCTTAAATACCTTTTATCATGATTGGATACACCTGGCTATGAAGTTCAAAGCTCACTGAGGTTACAAAATCAATTTTGTGCTTCAGTAAGTTAGTAAAAAGTAGTTAGGAGTATTCAAATCAATAAAATGATAAGGATGCCCATACTTTTGCACCGGTCAAATTTTGGTTTAATGCATATTGCGCATTTTCTGTTAGTACAATAAACCTCATTTCAATCCTGAAATATTACTGTGTCCATCAGTTATTAGATATATCAAACTGAAATGGCTGTTGCAAACACCAAAATATTTAGAACTAAAAATGATTAAGATTAATAGGGGTGCCCAAACTTTTTCATAGGACTGTATGTTCATTCCACTATACACTACAGATATATCCAGTTCATTCCTTGTGTATCTAGCGCAGGAAAAGTGTTATACATCTGTTTCTATGGAATATATGTTCATTCCACTATACACTACAGATTTTTCCTGTTTATTCCTGGTGTATCTAGCACAGGAAAAGTATTATAAATCTGTTTCTATGGAATATATGTTTATTCCACTATACACTACAGATATATCCTGTTCATTCCTGGTGTATCTAGCACAGGAAAAGTGTTATACATCTGTTTCTATGGAATATATGTTCTTTCCACTATACACTACAGATATATCCTTTTCATTCCTGGTGTATCTAACACAGGAAAAGTGTTACACATCTGTTTCTATGGAATATATGTTCATTCCACTATACACTACAGATATATCCTGTTCATTCCTGGTGTATCTAGCACAGGAAAAGTGTTATACATCTGTTTCTATGGAATATATGTTCATTCCACTCTACACTACAGATATATCCTGTTCATTCCTGGTGTATCTAGAACGGGAAAACTGTTATACATCTGTTTCTATGGAATATATGTTCATTCCACTATACACTACAGATATATCCTGTTCATTACTGGTGTATCTAGCACGGGAAAAGTGTTATACATCTGTTTCTATGGAATATATGTTCATTCTACTATACACTACAGATATATCCTGTTCATTCCTGGTGTATCTAGCGCAGGAAAAGTGTTATACATCTGTTTCTATGGAATATATGTTCATTCCACTATACACTACAGATATATCCTGTTCATTCCTGGTGTATCTAGCGCAGGAAAAGTGTTATACATCTGTTTCTATGGAATATATATTCATTCCACTATACACTACAGATATATCCTGTTCATTCCTTGTGTATCTAGCGCAGGAAAAGTGTTATACATCTGTTTCTATGGAATATATGTTCATTCCACTATACACTACAGATTTTTCCTGTTTATTCCTGGTGTATCTAGCACAGGAAAAGTATTATAAATCTGTTTCTATGGAATATATGTTTATTCCACTATACACTACAGATATATCCTGTTCATTCCTGGTGTATCTAGCACAGGAAAAGTGTTATACATCTGTTTCTATGGAATATATGTTCATTCCACTCTACACTACAGATATATCCTGTTCATTCCTGGTGTATCTAGAACGGGAAAACTGTTATACATCTGTTTCTATGGAATATATGTTCATTCCACTATACACTACAGATATATCCTGTTCATTACTGGTGTATCTAGCACGGGAAAAGTGTTATACATCTGTTTCTATGAAATATATGTTCATTCCACTATACACTACAGATATATCCTGTTCATTCCTGGTGTATCTAGCGCAGGAAAAGTGTTATACATCTGTTTCTATGGAATATATATTCATTCCACTATACACTACAGATATATCCTGTTCATTCCTTGTGTATCTAGCGCAGGAAAAGTGTTATACATCTGTTTCTATGGAATATTTGTTCATTCCACTATACACTACAGATTTTTCCTGTTTATTCCTGGTGTATCTAGCACAGGAAAAGTATTATAAATCTGTTTCTATGGAATATATGTTTATTCCACTATACACTACAGATATATCCTGTTCATTCCTGGTGTATCTAGCACAGGAAAAGTGTTATACATCTGTTTCTATGGAATATATGTTCATTCCACTATACACTACAGATATATCCTGTTCATTCCTGGTGTATCTAGCATAGGAAAAGTGTTATAAATCTGTTTCTACGGAATATATGTTCATTCCACTATACACTACAGATATATCCTGTTCATTCCTGGTGTATCTAGCACAGGAAAAATGTTATACATCTGTTTCTCTGGAATATATGTTCATTCCTCTATACACTACAAATATATCCTGTTCATTCCTGGTGTATCTAGCACAGGAAAAGTGTTATACATCTGTTTCTATGGAATATATGTTCATTCCTCTATACACTACAGATATATCCTGTTCTTTCCTGGTGTATCTAGCACAGGAAAAGTGTTATACATCTGTTTCTATGGAATATATGTTCATTCCACTATACACTACAGATATATCCTGTTCATTCCTGGTGTATCTAGCACAGGAAAAGTGTTATACATCTGTTTCTATGGAATATATGTTCATTACACTATACACTACAGATATATCCTGTTCATTCCAGTTCTTTTAAACCTAGAAAGCTCACTAAATCTTTATTTTACTTCTTTCCCCATTGGTAATAATGTTCATTCTTTTTCTTTATTCTTTTTCTTCATTCTTTTTAGTATGTCCCCTGAAAAGATGTCAAACTCTCCCTCCCATTTATTTCAATCACGGTGGCAGTTTTTTTTTTCCTCTCAAGCTAATTTTTTTCAGCTAGAGGAAAAAAAAACACCTCACACGGTATCATCAGGTGGATTCTGACTAAGGTTTGGTTCACACTAGCGCTTGTATTCCGTCCGCAAGGACTCCGCATGGAGACCCCCCTGGACGGAATGCAATCGCAATTGCAAGAGATATGCTTGCAAAGCACATGGAGCCCATAGACTATAATGGGCTCTGTGTGCTTGCCGCGCACTGCACGCACGAATGAATTGTGCGGGCAGTGCGCGGCAAGCACACGGAGCCCATTATAGTCTATGGGCTCCGTGTGCTTAACTACACAGCGCTTGCATTAGCGTTGGTATTCCCTCTGGGGGGTTTCCATGCGGACTCCTTGCGGACGGAATACCGCAGCAATATGCTGCTGTTTGCATTTCTCCATCTATCCAGATGTGCATTGGCGCCATTGCTGTGATTGGCTACTGTAGTAGTGGTCCTGCCTCCTGATCGCCACTATTGGTTAGTCACTGACTACTGACCAATAGGAGTGATCAGTGATGTCACAGAACTGCTACTACATCTTGCAACCTCCTCCATCTTCTCTGTTGGGTTTAGCCAGTAGTTGAGAGAGGTTGCTAGTGGTTGCTGTGCTGTGCTATTTTGAGATATATTCAAAACTCTGTTCCTGTGTGTTTGTGCCCACTTCTGTGTACCACCTGAATTTCCCTCTCTACCCACTTCTGTGTACCACCTGAATATCCCCCTCTGCCCACTTCTGTGTACCACCTGAATTTCCCCCTCTGCCCACTTCTGTGTACCACCTGAATTTCCCCCTCTGCCCATCTCCTTATTGCACCACCTGAATTTCCCCCTCTGCCCACCTCCTTATTGCACCACCTGAATTTCCCCCTCTGCCCATCTCCTTATTGCACCACCTGAATTTCCCCCTCTGCCCACCTCCTTATTGCACCACCTGAATTTCCCCCTCTGCCTACCTCCTTATTGCACCACCTGAATTTCCCCGTCCGTCCACCTCCTTACCTGTGTCCCATCTTTGTCTGTTTGTCCTTGTTTTTTTGTGGGTTTTTGTGTTTTGTTTTTTATATAATAATAATAATAATAATAATAATAATAATAATAATAATAATTATAGTAGTAGTAGTTTAGTGTTAGGAACCCGTCACCTTAGTTTTAGTAATAGGGACTAGTTCAGTGTTAGTTAGGTGCGTTTACCGTCTGTCTATCCCCTGCGTCTTGTCTGTCTATCTTTTTTTTTTTTTTATAGTCAGTGTCAGGGAATTTGCAAAAATTTAGTTAGGTTAGTTAGGTTTACAGAAATGGCATAGATGGTTTGAAAATTGCAATTCTCACTCTGCACCGCCTGCTATGCAGTATCATTTAGAAAAGCCTGTGGGGTCAATATGCTCACTATACCCCTAGATGAGTACCTAAAGGGGTTATGCTTTTAAAATGGGGTCACTTTTGGGGGTTTTCCACTGTTATGGTAGCTCTAGGGCTCTGCAAATGCAACATGGCACCTATAAATCATTTGTGTAAAATCAGAGCTCCAAAAGAGAAATAACACTCCTTTGCTTCTGAGCCCTCCTCTGTGCCCAAACAGCGTTTTTTTGACCACAAATGGGGCATTTCTGTATTCGGGAGAAATTGGGTAACAAGATGGGCTACTTTATTCCCTGGTAAAAGGGAAAGAAAATATGAAAAAGTGCATATAACTGTAGAAATTATCATTTTTTTAAACTGACGGCCAAATTCAAAGAAGTTCAGTGAAAATTCTGGCCGTTCAAAATAGTCATATGACCCCTAGATGAATTCCTTAAGGGGTCTAGTTTCCAAAATGGGGTCACTTTTGGGGTTTTTCCACTGTTATGGTACCTCTAGGGCTCTGCAAATACAACATGATGTCTAAAAACTATCCTAATGAAATTGCTGCACCAAAATCCTCAAAGATGCTTTTTCATTTCTGAGGACTGTTTTTGAGTCAACTTACACAGAAGGGCCACATATGGAATATTTCTACAAACTTCAGAATCAGAGTAATAAATATTATGGTATGTTTTGCTATTAACCCTGTCTTTGTTACTGGAAAATCTAGTTTGAAATGGAAAATGTGCATAAAAAAGTGGCTTTTGGAAATTTCACCTCCATTTTGCATTAATTCCTGTGGAACACCTAAAGGGTTAACAAAGTTCCTATATACAATTTTGAATAGTTTGAAGGCTATACTTTCTAAAATGGGGTCATTTATTGGTGTTTTCTATTATATAGGCCCCTCAAAGTCACTTCACAACTAAATAGGTCCCTAGAAAACACAATCTTGAAATTTATTTGAAAATTTGCTACTAAAGTTACAAGCCTTCTAACTTCCTAGAAAAGTAAAAGGACATTGAAGAAACAATGCCAATATAACGTAGACATATGGGAAATGTTAAGTAGGAAGACTAAGACTTGTGTAATCTGACTGTCTGTTTTTTTACAAGAATATCAGAAACTTTCAAAATTGATAATTTTATGAAATTTTCAGTACATTGTCCTTTTTTTAAAAAACAAACACAAAGTATAATGACCAAAATTTACCACCAACATAAAGTAGAAGGTGTCACAAAAAACAATCTTGGAATCACCTGGATAGGTAAACGCAATAAGAAGCTATCCTCACATAAAGTAAAAGATGTCATATTTGAAAAACAGGGTCTGAGCCTTAAAGGGGATGGCCACCCTTAAGCTGAAAAAATTAAAGTGCCCCAGACAACTTAAAAATATGGTTATAGGACAAATGTGCTATAAAAATGATTTTTATCTTACCTGTTCCTCATTAAAATGAGATTTTACAGTGTAAGCTCAGCCGGCCTGTGTGGGCGGGACAATCAACAAACTGAAAGTAAAACTCCTGCCTGCATTCCATTAGTGGAGCTGAGGTCACATGACAGCTCTGCATCTTTCCACACATAGGATGTGATCACACAGCTTTATTCACTTCAGCTCCTCCACAGACAGTGACAGAAACACTGAAAATGGTAAGATTCCTCCAATCTAAACACTAGATAATGTTTATTACTAGAGATGAGCGAACAGTAAAATGTTCGATATTCGTTTCGAATAGCCGCTCAGTATTCGAGTATTCGATCGAATATCGAACCCCATTATAGTCTATGGGAGAAAATGCTTCGCTACAGGGGATCCTACCATTCTACTGAGGAGAGTCACCAAGTCCACTAAGACACCCCAGGAAATGATGCCAACACCCTGGAAAGCAACTGGGACAGCAGGGGGAGCATGTCTGGGGGCATCAAGTACCTTTATTATGTCGGGATCCCTGCCAGCTTGCGATATGCCGGAGCTGACTTTTCCCATAGGAATGCATTGACCAGCGTTGATTGGCCAGTGTACAGCATTCGGCCAATCAACGCTGGTTCTGCCTGAGGAGGCGGAGTCTAAAATCGGTCCACAGCAGTTTCCATTCTGGTCTCCTAAGCCCCGCCCCTATCCCCGACTAGTATTATAGAGAAGGCAGGGCTTAGGAGAGTGTGGGCGGGCACTGAGCAGGGAAACATCTCCCCGCCCAGTACCCGGCCACACTCTCCTAAGCCCCGCCTTCTCTATAATACTAGTCGGGGGAGAGGGGGGCAGGGCACTCTGAAGACTGGACAGAGGACCGAACTGGACCAAAGAAGAACAGGGAGCTGGAGGTAAGCGGACACTGGTGGGGGGAGGGGGTTAATCACTACACAGCGTGGGGTCCAACAATTTGTGGACTACATGCTGTGTAGTGAATACGATCGTCTTTAAAATCCCAGCATCGCCCACTTAGTAGTGTCCGAACTGCACACTCAGCTCAACTATTCTGGATGTAGCAGAGCTGGACTGCTAACATCGGCCAGCTCTGCTACATCTCTGGTGTAGCAGCTCTGCACTACTCCCAACCATCCCTCCATCTACTCCTCCTGTCACACACATCTCATGTGTAGCAGAGCTCAGCACACACTCAGCTCTACTACATCTCTACAACAGAGTGTAGAGATGTAGCAGAGCTGAGTGTGTGCTGAGCTATGTTACACCAGAGATGTGTGTGACAGGAGGAATAGCTGGAGGGATGGTTGGGTGTAGCAGAGCTCTTTCAGGAGTAGCCGAGCTAACCGCACAGCTAGCTCTGCTATATCTTGCCTTAGGAATGCATTGACCAGCGTTGATTGGCCACTGTACGGGCATTCAGCCAATCAACGCTGGTCAATGCATTCCTATGGGAAAAAGTCAGCTCACGCATATCGCAAGCTGACAGGGATCCCAGCAAGATAGAGCCCCAAAGAGCTGGGTGAGTGACATTCCCCCCTAAATAAAGGTTATCCCTACCTAACCCTGCCTGTAGATCTGTCCCTGTCTCACACTCGTATAGTTCACAGTCCCAAATTAAGCGAATGGTAAATCCACCATTAGTCTAAATTGGAGGTCACCTGATTTCGGCAGCCAATGGGTTTTTTCAATTATTATAACTGCCTCTGTTGTCGTAGTTCCTGTCCCACCTCCCCTGCGCAGTTATTGGTGCAAAAAACGCGCCAGGGAAGGTGGGAGGGGATACGAATTTTTACTGTGTTTTCCTCGTGGTGTTCGATTCCAATCGAACACCTCAAAGGGCCTGATATTTGATCGAATATGTATTCGATCGAACGGCATTCGCTCATCTCTATTTATTACCCATCTGAAGCTATATGTATACATTCAAACATATACTGTGTAATGTATACAGAATAATAATATATATATAGCTGTACTAGCATCTGTTTGCGACTCTGTCTGCAGGTTGGCGTTGGCGCTGAGCCACTTCTATTTAGCCAAGTTGTGTTGGTTACAATCCGCCATGCGCCCTCACCTCCCTTGGCCCTCGCCGGGCTGCGCGGCCTCTCTATCTACCGCCTGCTCCTGCCTTCCCCCCTGTCCCCTCGCATCCGCCCCCTCCCGTCCCCGCGCCTATGGCCCTTCTTCCATTGGTGCCCCTGGCCCCCCTTCTGTGTCGCGTGCCTCTGGCCCCCAACCTCTCATCCCGGGGCACCCCCTTCACAGGCACCATTTCCCTCATTCCCTCAGCAGCCCCCCACCCCAATCTTGCGCCCCCTCCCCCGGGCTCCCTGCCAGCGTCCCAACTCCCAACCTCCCCTCCCGCGGGCCCCTGGCCCCCCCTTCCCGCCCCCCTCTGAAGGTACCCACCAGCCCCTCTTCCCCCGGGGCCCCCGCCCCATCCACCCTGTGTGGCACTCCCCGCCCCACCTCCACTAAGTCCCCTTGCGTTCGCTTCCGCAACCCGCGCCCCTTGCCCCCCCTTCCCCCGTGGCCCACGTAAAATTACTAAAGAGGCCTGAAGACATACAGGATTCCAGAGGGATCATTATATTTACTAGTATAATAATAGTAGTTTCAGTTTGAACGTCTTTGGTCTGAACAGAACCACCAGGCAAATCTTATAAAATACATCTCATGGGGTTTGCTGTGGGCTCATGACCTTACTGACTGATCCCCACTCCTACTTCTGCCCGCCTCTGCTTCCCCTTGTTCCCTTCGGGGGCCCTGTGTGTCCCATATCATGTTGCTGTCAGCACATGATATGAGGGTCACAGGGCCCCATGGAGGGAACAAGAGGAAGCAGAGGTGGCTGTGAAGAGGAACGGGGATTGGAAAGTAAATAGGGCCAGTTACCTGCTGGGTTAGTCCAGCAGGTGATGGCCTATTACAAAAACAAACAAAAAAAAAACAAAACACAGAGGCCCATGGAGAACCCTAAGGGTATGTTCACATGGCGGAAAAGGTACAGCATTGGCATTCCGTCGCGGCATCCTAATTAGGCCCGAATGAATAGGAGCGTCAGTGCTGTAAATGCAGACAATTATAGCACATACACATAGATTGTAAGGACACACAGCTGCAAAAAATGCGATTGTGTGTCTGGGCCCATAAAAATGCATGTGTCCTTACTGTGACAAGACATTGAACCCAATTTCCCACTAGCTACTATAACACTGATTCGGGGGGGAAGCACTTGTGTATTCTTTCTCATAAGCTGTAAATCTGGAATGTCTGCTGATATTCGCTCGCACAGCTTATACGTTCCCTTTCTGACGCAGCCAGTTGTTTTCTAATGATTAGGTGATTTTTGGGTTTTTTGTCTTCACATTGTATAAGCTAAATTTTCGTTTGTTCTCTGGCGATGTCGGTGGCCCGGAGACCACGTCTAAAGTTAGGAGACGAATAGCCTTTCTTAAAGGGTATCTACCATTAAAAAACTTTTTTCTGTGGCTAACACGTCGGAATAGCCTTTAGAAAGGCTATTCGTCTCCTACCTTTAGATGGGATCTCCGCCGCGCCGTTTCCTAGTAATACCGTTTTTTTACCGGTATGTAAATTAGTTCTCTGGCAGCAATGGGGGCGGGCCTCATTGTTGAAAATGCGAGGGTGTCCCCACCGCTGCCAGAGAACAGGATCATGCGCTGCCCCTATCTTCTGCCGGATCCTCCCTTTCTTACTTCAGCAGCGTCACCTCTGTCGGCTCTTACACTTACACTAGCTCTACTAATGTAAGAGCCGACAGAGGTGACGCTGCTGAAGAAAGAAGGGGAGGATCCGGCAGAAGATAGAGGCGGCGCAGGATCCTGTTCTCTGGCGGAGATCCCATCTAAAGGTAGGAGACGAATAGCCTTTCTAAAGGCTATTCCGACGTCTTATCCACAGAAAAAAGTTTTTTCATGGTAGAATCCCTTTAAGGCTATTCCGACGTGGTCATTAGAAAAAATGTTAGTTTATTGGTAGAATCCCTTTAAAATAAAATAAGTCTTTATTTTTCATAATAAAACATTTTATATGGGAAAATTGGATTTTTGGAGCTTTTTTTATTTATCATTTTTTTAACATATTTTTAACAAGTTTTTTTTTTTATTTTTTTATTTTCTGTCCCCATGGGGGATTGAAGCAGTGATCATCTGATCACTGCTTTAACCCCTTCCCGCCGATGGCATTTTTTGATTTTCGTTTTTCGTTTTTGACTCCCCTCCTTCTAAACCCCATAACTTTTTTATTTCTCTGCTCCCAGAGTCATATGAGGTCTTAATTTTTGCGGGACAATTTTTTCTTCATGATGCCACCATTAATTATTCTATATAATGTACTGGGAAGCAGGAAAAAAATTCAGAATGGGGTGGATTTGAAGAAAAAATGCATTTCTGCGACTTTCTTACGGGCTTTGGTTTTACGGCGTTCACTGTGTAGCCAAAATGACATGTCCCCTATATTATGTGTTTCGGTACGGTTCCAGGGATACCAAATTTATATGGTTTTATTTACATTTTGACCCCTAAAAAAAATTCCAAAACGGTGTTAAAAAATTTTTTTTCTAAAAGTTGCCATATTCCGATGGCCGTAACTTTTTTATACGTGCGTGTACAGGGATATATAGGGCGTCTTTTTTTGCGGGGCTGGGTGTACTTTTTAGTTCTGCCATTTTCGGGAAATGTTATTGCTTTGATCACTTTTTATTCAAATTTTTATCAGAATTAAAACAGTGAAAAAACGGCGGTTTGGCACTTTTGACTATTTTTCCTGCTACGGCGTTTACCGAACAGGAAAAATATTTTTATAGATTTGTAGAGCGGGCGATTTCGGACGCGGGGATACCTAACATGTATATGTTTCACAGTTTTTAACTACTTTTATATTTGTTCTAGGGAAAGGGGGGTGATTTGAACTTTTAATACTTTTTATATTTTTTTATATTTTTTTTTACTTTTTTTTTTACTTTTTTTTTTGCATTTATTAGACCCCCTAGGGGTGTTGAACCCCAGGGGGTCTGATCACTAATGCAATGCATTACAATGCTAATGCATTGCAATGCATTGCAAAAATTCATCATCTCTTTTGCAGGCTGTATACACCAGCCTGCAAAAGAGAGAATTTGCAGACCGGCTGGGAGCCTTTAACAAGGCTCCCGGCTGTCATGGCAACGGGGGGTCGGCCCTGGAGCATGCTCCAGGAGCCGGCGATCCCTGCCAAAATGGCGGCGCCCATGCGCCGCCGGGAAAATGGCGCCTCCGGCGCCTTTGACAGCAGCGCCGGCGGGGTTAATGCCTCCGATTGGTCCGGGGACCGATCGGAGGCATCAGAGCCGGTTGTCTACTGCTTAAAGCAGTAGACACCCGGCGGCTATGACGGCCGCCCGGCTCCCGGGCGGTCGCCATAGTTACAGACCCGACACGCGCCGTACTATTACGGCGCATTTCGGGAAGGGGTTAAAAAATATATGCTGCAATACACATGTATTGCAGTGTATAGGAGGCTGTCAGCCCGTGCAGACACATGGGCTGACGGCCTCCATTCCTGGCAGGATCGACCAGGTACGTGGAGGGACACATGGAGGGCAGACCCGGGGTCACTGAACAGACCCCAGGCTGTCCATTAGAGACACTGGCACCCCCCGAAACCTTCGCGGGGGGTGCCAATCGGGACCCCAGCACATACAGAAACCCCCTGAGATGCCACAGTCATGTTTGTCGGGACCCAGTTCCGACCACGGGTGTTGAGCACAGTGTCAGCCGTATCATACGGCTGACAGCTGCAAATGTATAGGAGGCTGTCAGCCCGTGCAAACGCACGGGCTGACGGCCTCCATTCCTGGTAGGATCAACCAGGTATGTGGAGGGGAAGAGATAGGGCAGACATGCCGGCATCTCAGGGGTTAACACAAATCAGGAGAGCAGCGCAGGCGCGCACAAAGTCACATGACATGGTCAGACTATGTCACATGCCCCTCCATGTCACGCGCATGGTGGTCAAGGGAGGCATGTTAGAGGGGGCGTGGCTTTAAAAATAAAGGGACAGAAGCAAAAATGAAAATGAATGTCTATTAGTAAATTTATTATTTATCTTTGGGCTACACATTGCAGAGTTTTAGCACCCCTTTAAACTACTCCTGATGAACGGTCCGGGTACAGGACCCGGGAAACACGTACATAGGACTCTGATGGCCTTTTGGCTATATGCATAGCAGTGAGCGATAGGTAGTCTCACTCATCATGTTTTATTTAGTGTGAGGTGTTGTGCAGACTGGCTCTGGTATCTAAGTGGCTACAGTATCAAAGTCACATGCATGTTATTTAGTCTGCCCCCCTACACACTCTTCTAGGACTAGTCATCCAGTAAATCATTTTAACTGATCTAATAAAAGTTACTTTTTAGGTACTCCTTCAGTGAACTACTTTGAAAATAGAGTAGCAACCTGCAGTGACTTGTGAACACCTACCATGAGCAATCTATAATGCTGCTGTCTAATGTGGCAGAGATACTCCTCTGAGCCTGGGGTGTGACTGATACCCCTTAGGCAGGGGTGGGCAATTAATTTTCCCATGGGGCCACATGAGAAATTGTAACGGTTCTAGAGGGCCATGCGCACAGTGGCAAATTTAGCTCCACCCACTTCTCCGCTGACTCCACCCATTCTCAATCATTTTTCCACGTGCTCCACAAAGTAAAATCCTCCTACAGTCACCCTAACATTATACACCCCCCACATTATAACATTTCCCTCCAAATGTCCCACAGTATTAAGTCCCTCTCCTGGTGCCCCAGTATAAACCAGCAGAAACTAGAGGGGACATTAAACTGGGGCAGCTGGAATAGGGACATTAAAGTGGTGGCAACTAGAGGCAGACATGTCCTCCTCCAGCTACCCCCCATGGTTTAATATCCTCCTCCAGCTGCCCCAGTTTAATGTCACCCTCCAACTGCCACCTAGTTTAATGTCCCCTCTTCATGTGCATTCAGTTTAACTGCCCCCCCTACATCTTCCCCTAGTAGTAGTAGTAGTAGTAGTAGCCTCCATTGCCGGCAGCTTGCATCAAGCACACAGTCCCGTGTGGCTCCGCCCACTAACAAGTCATTGCCTATCCTGGTGATAGGCTGTGATGACATCATCATAGGTCCTTGAAAAAACTTCAACTAGCTATGCGGGCCAGATAGAAGCAGTCAGAGGGCTGGATGTGGTCCCTGGGCCAGACATTGCCCAGGTCTGCCCTTAGACTAAGTTCACATGTGAATACCGTGTGGCGTATTTTGTTCCGGAAAAAAAACGCTTTTTAATTAGGAAGCGGTTTTTGGACCTTGAGGCGTTTTTTGGAGCGTTTTCTTGAGCCAGGCGTTTTTTTGCTCCCGGACAGTGAATGGACCGTAAAAAACCGTGTCGTGTTTTTTTGGTCGTGATTCCCCCTCCCATTCACTTCTATTGACTTCTGAGGCAGAATACGCCTCAAGAAAGGTCATGACGCTTCTTTTTTCCGCTAGCAGCAAAAAGCAGAAAAACGAACGCTAGCGGTCTCCATAGACCACCATTGTGAGGGGCGGATTATGACGTGGATTCCGTGCCATAATTCGCCCCCTCTGTGCCCGTGTGAACGGGCCCTTATAGTTACACTTGTATATCTACCTGATTATTTCATACCTAAATACAACATATGTGATATTAACCAATATTATTACCTGGGATTATTACATGTAAACTGCGTGCAGATGTGTATATCTAATCCTCTGGTGTGTAGTACTGTGGGCAGAGATTCTTATCTAATCCTCCTGCTTGTGGTATTGTGTGCAGGCGTGTGTATCTAATCCTACAACGTGCATAACTGTGTGCAGACGTGCATATCTAATCCTCCGGCGGGCGATACTGTGTGCAGAGGTGCGTATCTAATCCTCCCCCATGTGGTATTTTGTGAAGACATGTTTATCTAATCCTCAGATGTGTAGAACTGTTAGCAGACGCGCATATCTAATACTCCAGCATGTGGTACTGTGTGCAGACGTGTGTATCTAATCCTCCGGCATCATGTGGTACTGTGTGCTGACCCAAGTATCCAATCCTCCAGCGTTTGGTACTGTGTGCTGACACAGGTACCTAATCCTCCGGCATGTGGTACTGTGTGCTGACGGGCGTATCTAATCCTGCGACGTGTGGTACTGTGTGCAGACGCGCGTATCTAAACCTCCGGCGTATGGAACTATGTGCAGATGCGCGTATCTAATCCTCTGGCGTGTGGAACTGTGTGCAGACACTCGTATCTAACTCTCCGGCATTTGGTACTGTGTTCAGAGGTCCGTATCTAATCCTCCTGACCCGTGGAATACAGGTAACATGTAATTTTTAAGGGGTAAAAATCTAAAAAATTTTCGCGGACAGCCCCTTTTAACTAGCAAGTACTGTATCCAAAAACCACAAAACCGCTTTGTATTCTATTGCCTGAGATGAGATGAAAGGGTTTGGTCATTTCTAAGGCTTAACAATTCCAACCTACCTGAAGTGTGTAGCAATGGCTTCAGACACCAGCAACTTAGTCCCATTTTCATGTGAAGAGAGATCTGCCGACCGTCACACATTCCTTGAAATCCTTCTTCGGTTCTCCTTCTCCCACTCCTGGCTGTGTGCAGATCTGTCTTTGTAATCTTTTGTATTTTTCAGCTTTGTATTAATGTTCTCAGCTGGATCTGTATATTGTCATAGCTCTGGTACATGGGGGCTTTGCTGTGCTCTCTGAATAGTATACTGGTTTTGGATTGCAGTCATCTGGAGGTGGAATCCCCCATTAGGGGTAGTTCACATGGAGTAAACTAGCGTGCATTTTGGCGTGTAATTTTACACGTGTAAAAAATACATGTCAAAATACACGTGTAAAATTAAATGTGAATGTGAAATCAATGGGAGTCTTATTTTACACGTGTAAAATTACACACCAAAATGCACGCCAGTTTACTCCGTGTGAACTACCCCTTAGTATGACTGATGGCGGCATTACCGGAGTCTGCAGCTTTTACTAGTCATTTATTTAGACTGTGTTCGAGGAGATCTCAATGTGGAAATGTATGTTGGCTGATATAACGTCATACGTGATGGCCTGGGACAGATAGATATACCAGTCTTAATAAAGGCCTCAGCTGACGCTAACTGTGCCTGAATGAAGACGTTCCGGCTGTTAATAAATCAGATGCCCGTCCCTGCGCCAGAACTGAAATCTCCACTAGTCAGGAAACTGCGCAGATTTCCTGTAAAACTCAACTGTGTTTCCTGTAGTGAGTTACAATAAATGTCGGCGGAGGTGTCCCATCTTGCACCAGTCTACCTATCTGACCAGTGGTAAGCGAGGTGCTATACAAGAGATGGGGTGTATCTTTGGTGCAAGAAGGGGCAGTGGGCCAAAGATGTGCCACTATTACATCCATCTGTGTCAGAAAACTGGCGTAAGTGGGTTGATAAATTCCATTAATTGATTTCAAATGTCCAGTTATTTTATTTTATTTATTTATTTTTTCTTTCAGAGTAAGTCCCCAGTATTGAGTTTTCCTCTGCAGACTTATACCTATACAGAAAAGGTTTTTTTTTTCCTTCTTCTTCAAGCCTTATTCACATGTCAATGATTTGCATGGGTAATTGTAGGTCGAAAGACAAAGTAGGTACATTATTATACCTTTTCTCTGTGTAGTCTGTACTCCTGGTTTTGGCTTAAAGGGATTCTACCATTAAATCACATTTTTTATCGTTGACATGTAGGAATAGCCTTAAGAAAGGCTATTCTTCTCCTACCTTTAGATGCCTTCTCCGTGCCGTCGTTCTGTAGAAATCCCGGTTTTCGTTGGTATGCAAATGAGTTCTCTCGCAGCACTGGGGACGGGCCCCAGTGCTCAAACAGTTCGCAAACTTGTAGGCTTTGGGCAGAGCTGACTGCAGCCATTTTCTTGTGGCCTGTGGGCATATGCAGTCGGCTCTGCCCAAGGCCTACAAGTTTGACCGCCTGCGCAGGAAAAAGACTTGTGAAGAGGACGTTCCTGAAGAAGATGGAGGCGGCGCTGGAGAGTTCTCTCGCAGCATTGGGGACACCCCCAGTGCTGCGAGAGAACTCATATGCATACTGATGAAAACCGGGATTTCTACGGAACGGGGGCGCGGAGTTGGCATCTAAAGGTAGGAGAATAGCCTTTCTTAAGCTATTAGGCTATTCCTACATGTCAACGATAAAAAATGTGATTTAATGGTAGAATCCCTTTAAAATAACTAAACAAAACACTAGTGTGTGAATAAGGCCTAATTGTTTTGAGCCACCTAATGTCTACATCCTGGTGCTCAATGGGAATTGTTACTTTTTCTTATCTGTAGGACATAAATCTGCTTTATATATATGGCCAATCCACCCCATAACACCTAAAATGTGCCGTGGGCCCACAATCTCCCTTACTGATCCTACTCACAGCCGCATCTGCTTCCCCTTCTGCCCTCCAGTGATCCCAGCGGTGTGATATGAGATGCAGAAGGTTAGTAGTGGGGATTGATAAGTAAACAGGTAATGGCCATTTAAAAAAAAAAAAAAAAAAAGCCCCTAAGATCCCGGGCCCTGTGGCAGCCACTACTGCTGCTACCGCGGTACTTACACCACTGACCTGTCTCTATACTTTGTCACTAGGGACCATGAAAATGAGGGTTATAACACACATGTGGATATCTGAATGTTGTGTAATGGAGAAATAAAGGAGACGACACAAAGTTACTGTCTAATAATAATTAGTGATTATTTATTTCTAACAATTAATATTATTACAATCACTACTCCTGTCACAGGGAAAAATAACGCTAAACTACATCCCTATCCCTAAAGCTGTTGATCCAGAAGAAGGCGAAAACCTCTGGACACGTTCAGCCAATTTGTGTCACAGGGGGAAAATTCCTTCTTGACCCCGGGAAAAGGCGATCAGTCCTAAGACCCCGGATCAAAGCTGCTGAAGTTTATTATAATTTATTACTATACTTAGTTATCCTACATACTGATATAATATTTTTGTTGCTTTTTAGATTATTATTATTACAACATTCTATTAGTACTCTTAGTATTTTATCTTATGTATATATTTACTACTATTTTATTATTATTACTATCATTACTAATATTTCTTTTATAATTCTACTATGATCTCTAAACTACATCCCTATTCCTAAAGCTGTTGATCCAGAAGAAGGCGAAAACCTCTGGACACGTTCAGCCAATTTGTGTCACAGGGGGAAAATTCCTTCTTGACCCCGGGAAAAGGCGATCAGTCCTAGGACCCCGGATCAAAGCTGCTGAAGTCTATTATAATTTATTACAATAATTAATTATCCTACATACTGATATAATATTTTTGTTGCTTTTTTAGATTATTATAACATTCTACTATGTTTACTTTTATTACTATTCTATTAGTACTCTTAGTAAATTATCATGTATATATTTGCTACTATTATATTATTACTATTATCATTACTAATATTTTTTTATAATTCTACTATGAACTCTAAACTACATCCCTATCCCTAAAGCTTTTGATCCAGAAGAAGGCGAAAACCTCTGGACACGTTCAGCCAATTTGTGTCACAGGGGGAAAATTCCTTCTTGACCCCGGGAAAAGGCGATCAGTCCTAGGACCCCGGATCAAACCTTCTTATTCCTATTAAAAATATTATGTGTATTAAGCAAATTATTATTTTCTTATTAATAACTAGTACTATTTTATTATCATTATTACTAATAATTCGATTGATACATTACTATAACTAGAAATTATGGAAATAATATTAATATTTTATGTTAAATTCTAATTATTGCTATCAATATTACTCTAATTATATATTACTCTATCTATAAATTCAGTCTGCTACTACTACTACAGTTTTTTGGGGGTTTTGCTATTATTATTTGACTACTTTTATAATATTACTGTTATTATTGCTATTCTATTTTTTGGGGGATTTTTGTAAATTATTACTCCTAAAATTACTGTTTTTATTGCTCTAATAATACATTAAGTCCTATCCCTAAAGCTGTTGATCCAGAAGAAAGCGAAAACCCCTGGACATATTCGGTCAATTCATGTCACAGGGGGAAAATTCTTTCTTGACCCCGGGAAAAGGCGATCAGTCCTAGGACCCCGGATCAAAGCTGTTATAGTTAATAGCTAATTAACCTTAATTATGAAATTATTACATACTATTTTATCTAAGATTATTATTATACTATTACTATTATGACTATTCTATAATTGGGCTCTAATTACTATGACTTATTAATGTGACTATAACTAATATTGGTTTAGGTGCTGCTGGTATTACACCTTGGAGGGCTTATACATTACCTGCTCCAGGGATAGAAGAGAAGGTTTCCTATTATATTCTTCTCTCCTCCGAGCCTCGTGTGGATATAGTGGAGAAGGGAATGTCGGTGAGTCACTGCTCTTCTTTCCTGACTCTGGTCTTGGGGTTTCACGCTGGTCTCTCCCTCATTCCTTGTCTCTTCATCTTCCTTCTTCTTCTTCCTCTTCATCTCTTCTTCCTCATCACTGGACGTCTTAGGGGTCTCCTCCTCTTCCTTTTCTAAATGCTTCCTCTTCATCTGACACTTTTGTCCTTCTTTTTGCATCTTCTTTGTCTCTTCCTCCTTCTTCTTCATCTCTTCTTCCTCATCACTGGACGTCTTAGGAGTCTCCTCTTCTTTTTCTACATGCTTCCTCTTCAGCTGACACTTTTGTCCCTCTTCTTGCATCTTCCTTGTCTCTTCCTTCTTCTCTTTGCCCAACTCAGGTTCTTCCTCATCCAGGAACGTCAGGAACATTCTGTAATAAGTGAGGATTTGACCCTCTCTTCGAATCCTTTTTGGCTCTTCTTTCTTCTCTTTGCGCAGCTCAGGTTCTTCCTCATCCAGCGGAAAGGGCAGGTATTTCTTCTGAGCTTTGCGGTTGGTTGGGCTGAGGCGCTCCTGCTTGAAGAGAGGTGACGGGAGGAACCTCCTGGAATAGTCGAGGATTTGTTGATTTCTCTGCTCCATTTTGAAGGTAAAAGCTGAAGAGAGAACAAAACCAGATAATGGGATCAGTCATAAGATATACAGTAACTTTTATGCACAAAAAAATTACAGCAAAATTTGTTTAATCCACCATCAATGCAGCCTGCTAGGTGCTGGATTATCAGATATGCTGGGTTATAGGATTGGCATTAAACACATATAAATAATCAGTTTCATCAATGAAATTATGGAGCTAAAAATACTCACATGAGAAGGGTCCCAGTCCATATACGCGCTCCTGGCGGCGGTAGATGTACTAAGGAGAAGAGAATACAGTAAGTGTCATTTATCAGGGATGGCGCAGAGGACAATAGGACAAGGGATCAGGTTATAATGAAGACACTAACTTCCATATATCTGCGATCCATATCTATCCAATCCGTTGCAAAATCTGTAAACTCAAAAACAGACTTAGTCACAGATCTGATAAAGACTCAAACACTGAAGCTTTCCTCGTGTCCTGATAGGGGTGTATGTTCAGGTGTAATTCTCCTCACTGCCTTACAAACACCTAGAAATACTCCTCAGTGGCCCACACACACCTAGAAATACTCCTCAGTGGCCCTCACACACCTAGAAATACTCCTCAGTGGCCCACACGCACCTAGAAACACTCCTCAGTGGCCCCCACACACCTAGAAATACTCCTCAGTGGCCCTCACACACCTAGAAATACTCCTCAGTGGCCCACACACACCTAGAAATACTCCTCAGTGGCCCACACACACCTAGAAATACTCCTCAGTGGCCCTCACACACCTAGCAATGGCCCCAGTACAGCTCCGCAGTGGCCCCTAGATCATATTAGGACACAGATAATGTTGAATTAAGACATGCGTCCATCTTCCCACTAGGTTGCTGCGGCACTGTTTGGAAATCTCTGATTTAACTCCATGTCACTGCAGAAACATAGTGTATAGTCTAGTAGGATGGGAGCCAGGGCCGCACCTCTAATGAGGTGAGGTGAGGCGACGGCTTCAGGCGGCACTTTGTAGGGGGCGGCAGCCAGGGCAATTTTATTTTATTTTTTCTAAACTAGCGCAGGAGAGGGCTGCCCCGAAAACAAACCGAGCGGCCAGGCGGCCCTCTCCGTGTTAGTTTAGACCTCTGCGGCTCTCCTGTCCGGTCTCTACAGTCACAGCCGTATCCACCGTATTCTCCAGCTCCTGAGGCTCACATGCTGAAGTGTGATCCGGACACTTGCTTCCTTGGATGGGACTGCGCTGCTGAGCCGCTGCCTCTTGTAACCAGGGCACACACTTGGCAAAGAAGCCAGTCCCATACAAGGAAAGCAAGTGTCCGGATCAGGACTAGATCGGCAGCATAAATCACTTGCAGATGGAGGGGCTGCCGATGGCTGCTTGTAAAAGTTTCCCCGCACTGAGCAGCTTCCTGTTCCGCCCCTCAGGATCGGAGTGTGAGGGGAGACATCATCTGCGATTAGATGCTTTCTCCACTGCCAGGAAGAGCTGCACAGGAGCCTTCTACCATGTCTTGTGCACCCATCAAGACACCCAAATGTGAGTACTTGTATTTGTGTACATTATGTGTTTTATATACTGTGTGAGTCCTGTATGTGTGTAGATAGGTGTGTGTGTATATGTTGTATATGAATGTATGTGTGTGAATAGGTGTGTATATGTGTAAGTTTATACAGCATGTCAATGTCTGTCTGTCTGTCTATCTATCTATCTATCTATCTATCTATCTGTCTCCTATCTATCTCTCTATCTATGTTTCCTTCCATACATGTCTACCATTACACATACTATTTTATAATGTGATGTTTAGGCCCGGTTCCCATCTGCGTTCAGGTTTCCGTTCATGGAGTCTGCTTGGGGACCCCCCAAACGGAAACCTATACACATTAAAACCAGTAACCTTCAGGAAACCCGTGGGCCCCATAGACTATAATGGGGTCCATGTGGTTTCCACACAAAAAATGTGGAGAGAAAAGTGCTGCTTACAGGACATTTCTCTATACATATTTCATGCAGATAGGGGAACAGAGTGGCCCAAATGCAGATGGGAATCGGGCCTCTGTATATTGAGATATTAAAGGGGTTGCCCAGGAATAACAGTTCCCTGCAAGGAGGTTGGGGAAGGGGAAAAATAAGAAAAAGTAAACCTGTACTCACCTGTCCCCGATGTCTCCAGCGGCGTGGGCTTTTTCTGGCAGAAGTCCTTGCTGCACGTGACTGGTGAGGCCGATCAGCAGCCAAAGGAAAGGACACGTCACAGGTGACATATGTGACATCTCAGTTCCTTTCTTTAGGCTGCTGTGGCCCCTGATTGGCCTCATTGTTTAGGTGTGGTGACGGCAGTCTCTGGACCAGAAAGGGGAGCAAGGACCAGGGACAGGTGAGTGTGGGTTTTATTTTTCACTTTCCCCGGCCTCCTTGCTGAAGCCTGTAATTCCTGAACAACCTCCTTAATGCTGGGGCTCCATGGGAAAAATCTTAGCATTTTATAGTCAGGGAAAAGTGGATGGAATCCCGTGGCCACTTTGTGGTGCGGACACGTCGCGATTTCCAAAACTGGCGTGGTTTTGGAAATCACAGCA
Source organism: Leptodactylus fuscus (assembly GCF_031893055.1). Classification (NCBI taxonomy): domain Eukaryota; kingdom Metazoa; phylum Chordata; class Amphibia; order Anura; family Leptodactylidae; genus Leptodactylus; species Leptodactylus fuscus. The sequence goes on from NC_134268.1 coordinate 160,271,433, forward strand.
TGCCAATTATACCTACGGAAATGCCGGCAGATTCCTCATAGGTATAATTGTAACAGAAAGTCCGCAGAGGAAACATCTGCAAAGTTTCCATCCAAAGCGCTGCAGGAAGAACTGCAATGCATTGCTGCCGCGGTTTTTGCCGCAATACTTTTTTTTGCTGTGGGACGACCTGTGGAGTCTTAGCCTAAGGATTAGGCCAAGCACAGCAAAATACTGCAAAAACAACACTGGAGAAAAAAAGCTGTGGAAACATAGGTTTTTTCCCGCAGTGTTTTTCATTGAGCTTTTGCTGAATTTTTCTCTGCCCCATACTTCCCCTATCAAAATATGTGGTAATGCCGCAACTCCGCAGCTAAAATTAACCTGCTGTGGATGAGATCAATGATTACATTTTGTTCACGCTGCATTTTCGTAATGTGGGGCCCTGGCCTTAAAGAGAACCTTTCACCACCTGGGGCACATGCAGTTTCACATACTGTTAGAAAGCCGACAGTGTGCTGAATTCAGCGCACTATTGGCTTTCACATTCTGTACCCCAAGTGAAGAGCTATCGGTGCCGTTACTGTAGCTCTTCACTGTCAGAAGGGCATTTCTAACAGTCAGTCAAGACTGCCCTTCCCAACAGTAGCACCTATAGCGCTGTACTGTGAGAGCGGTGAGGAAGGACCCTTCCCCTCTTGATAGTACTTGTCCATAGACGAGTACTGGGGGGGGGGGGCGTTCCTCACTGCTCAGCGTCATCGCTGGGCGGTAAGCAACGCCCCCTCTGACAGTACAGCGCTATAGACTCTACCGTGAGGAATGACGTTCTTGACTGACTGTCAGAAATGCCCTTCTGACAGTGAAGCGCTACAGTACCGGCACCAATAGCTCTTCACTGGGGGCACAGAACGGGAAAGCCGATAGTGCGCTGAATACAGCGCACTGTTGGCTTTCTAGTGGTGTATTACACCGCATGTGCCCCAGGAGATGAAAGGTCCTCTTTAAAGGGGTATTCCCACGTCGCATACTCACCAGTCTTCGTTGCTGTGAAATCTTCTGTCTTCCGACTTTGTTGCGTCATTGGTGGGCGGGGTCACATATGCAAAGCCAAGCGGCGAGATGCCGCTGGCCCTGCGTGCGCGCTCATAGACCAGTCTAGCCTTCACAATGCGACTACAGACCCGACATCCGCCTCTCTCTATTACAGCGGATGCCGGGTCTGTGTTCGCATTGTGAAGGCTAGACTGGTCTATGAGCGTGCACGCAGGGCCAGCATCTCGCCGCTTGGCTTTGCATATGTGAACACAGACCCGGCATCCGCTGTAATAGAGAGGCGGATGCCGGGTAGTGTAGACGCCGGCACAGATGCCAGCAACATCGCTATGTGCCTGCCCTGCATGAAGCCAGCAGCGGCAGAAGCGATGCTGTTATTCCGCTCCTCCGCCCAACCCCCCCCCCCCCCCCCCCGGAATAGCAGCATCGCTCCTGCCGCTGCTGGCTTCATGCAGGGCAGAAACATAGCGATGTTTCTGGAATCTGTGCTGGTGTCTAACCCTCCCCAGCATCCGCCTCTCTAGGAACACTCTAGTAAACAGCAGTGATAGGCAGAGCAGTACATCAACTTAACAATATGATTATGTAGTAGGTACAAAATTTAAACATTTGGGGCCCCACTTTTAATTTTGCCCAGTGCCCCACTTTGTCTAAAACCGTCCCTGCATATATGTCCCAAAGGAGGAGGAGCCACATGGCGGTCCAAAGGGAAGTGACGGGAAATGTGGGAGGACGTCCCCCTGTAAGTATTACTGCACAACATATTACTGCATTGTATTCACTGTAATGTTATCCCTAGAAAGCCCCCCACCCCACCACCGCTGTCTGAGGCAGACGATCAAAAGATGAACCCTCCCCCACAGTATTCAGTCGAGGGGGGGGGGGGCGTCTTTCGATTGTCCGCCTCAGGCAGCAGGAAAGCTAGGTTCACCACTGATGGGAGCAATATCAGTACATATACAGCTAGCTCCCCCTAGTGGTGACGTATGTCATGGCCCATATTTTAAACTACTGAAGTCCTCATCAGGTTCCTGATCATGTGAATGAGGCCTCATGGGAGATAAATTAGGGCCCGTCCTATCAGATGGTGTCAGATCTTACCTGCGTCCGGCATCTTCACTTGCGGTTGTCCTGTAATAGACTGAAGGCAACTGGCAGTTTTTTTTTTTTCCCACTCTTGTCCAGCGATCCCATTGGCTGCTGACCAGTGATGTAACGTTAACCCTTTAATGGCCAGACACTTTTCTAGCATTTCTCTGCACATGGTGGTTTATTGGCCCTTTCTTATTGCTTAGGCTACCAGAATAATACTTGCATCACATTTTACGTGACAAATACCTTATTAAAATAATTATTTCTCTTTTGTTTTATTTGGGGATAACTGTAAAAAAGTTAGAAAGTATCTTCTTTGTCATTTTATTGAACTTTAATGTTTTATATTTGAAAATTGTCACTAAAGTAAAGTATTCAGTATAATTATATGGTGATTTTTATATACAGGTATGTATAGTTCTAGTTAAACAAGGGGCTATACATATCACATTTACATTGATTTCATGTAGTTGGTGCTTTATTCCCTTTATTTGTTTCTCATATATTTTATTACAGTATATAATATGTCCCCATGAGGTTATAAAGATCTATGGGGGACATTTATAATAATAATCTATGAGGCAGAGGGGGGTGACACAAGAGGTAGCAGGGGCGGCATTGCTTATACAGAGGTCAGACAATGTTGTAACAGAGGTTACTGCCATTACACAAACATAAGACTTTGAGCCGTCACTAGTCATTTCCTTTAACATGTGGATGGTGCTTGGACATATAAAGTTAGCCTGAAATGGCATCATATCATGTGGGGTAATGTGGGAGTGGGGACAGAGGAGGGTTAAATTTTGGGGATTCTAATTATAGTACGGAAGGGTTTACATTAGAAATTGTGATAGGCCTGTCTGAAAAGATGTGTCTTTAGTTTTCGTTTGAAGCTGTAGAAATTGGGAGTTAATCTGATTGTCCGGGGTAGAGCATTCCAGAGAAGTGGTGCAACTCGGGAGAAGTCTTGTATACGAGCGTGGGAAGTTCTGATAATAGAGGATGTACGTGTTAGGTCATTAAGTGAACGGAGAGTACGGATTGGGCAGTAGACAGAGATGAAGAAGGAAATGTAGGGAGGTGCGGCATTATGGAGAGCCTTGTGGATGAGGGTGATAACTTTATATTGTACTCTATAATGAATAGGCAGTCAATGTAGTGACTGGCACAGACCAGAGGCATCGCTGTAGCGTCTAGCCTGATAGATGAGCCTGGACGCTGCATTCAGAATAGATTGTAGAGGGGAGAGTTTAGTAAGGGGAAGACCGATTAGTAAGGAGTTACAGTAGTCAAGGCGAGAGTGAATCGAATCAGAGCGACAATAAGTGTCTTTAATGTATCCCTGGTAAGGAAAGGGTGTATTCTGCAGATGTTTTTGAGGTGGGGGTGACATGAACGTGCGAGTGATTCAGTATGAGGGATGAAGGAAAGGTCTGAGGCAAACATGACCCCGAGGCAGTGGGCCTGCTGCCTAGGAGTTATAGTAAGGCCTGAGACTGCAATGGATATATGAGGGACAAAGCTATTAGATGGTGGAAACAGTAGTAGTTCAGATTTATTTTGATAGAGCAAAGACATAATATTTGAGACAGCAGAAAGACAGTCACTAGTGTTCTGTATTAGTGCAGGGGTGATGTCACGGGAAGATGTGTATAATGGGTGTCATCAGCATAAAGATGGTACCGGAAGCCAAATCTTGCAATGGTTTGTCCAATGGGGGCTGTGTAGAGAGAAAAGAGCAGGGGGCCTAGGACCGAGCCTTGAGGAACCCCAACAGCAAGGGAAAGAGGGGAGGAAACAGAGCCCGCAAATGATACACTGAAAGTGCTGTCTGAGAGATAAGAGGAGAACCAGGAGCAGTGTCGTTGAGGCCGACTGAGTGGAGCACAGTGAGGAGAAGTTGATGGTCAAAAGTGTCAAAAGCTGCAGAGAGGTCCAGAAGAATAAGAACAGAGAAGTCACCACTTGATTTAGCCATTAGGAGATTAGTGGAGATTTTTGTGAGAGCTGATTCAGTAGAGTGCGGAAACCAGATTGTAAGGGGTCAAGCAGAGAGTTAGCAGGGAGATAGCGAATTAAACGAGAATAGACCAGGCGTTCCAAGAGTTTAGAGATGAAGGGGAGGTTAGAGACGGGTCAATAGTTAGCAGCACAGGATGGGTCCAGGGAGGGGTTTTTCAGTAGCGGGGTTTTAACAGCATGCTAAGTCGTGACAGCAGGCGACAGAGAATGGAGAAGGTGTGAGGGGAAGGGGTCACTACTAGAGATGAGCGAACACTAAAATGTTCGAGGTTCGAAATTCGATTCGAACAGCCGCTCAATGTTCGTGTGTTCGAACGGGTTTCGAACCCCATTATAGTCTATGGGGAACAGATACTCGTTAAGGGGGAAACCCAAATCCGTGTCTGGAGGGTCACCAAGTCCACTATGACACCCCAGGAAATGATGCCAACACCTCTGGAATGACACTGGGACAGCAGGGGAAGCATGTCTGGGGGCATCTAACACACCAAAGACCCTCTATTACCCCAACATCACAGCCTAACAACTACACACTTTACACACTCAATACCACCTCTCTGACAGTAGGAAAACACCTTGAAACATGTGTATTTGGCACTTGCAGTGAGGAGAGCTTGTCACCAGCAGTGAATTTGGCCCTTGTAGTAAGTTGAGGTTGGCACCAACATTTGTTTTGAAAATCAGGGTGGATTGAGCCTCTAACCAGCAGAGTTTGGGCAAATTCATGGTGGAGGGAGCCTCTAAAAACCCCAGTTTGGACCAATTCATGGTGGAGGGAGCCTCTAAAAACCCCAGTTTGGACCAATTCATGGTGGAGGGAGCCTCTAAACAGCCCAGTTTGGGCAAATTCATGGTGGAGGGAGCCTCTAAACAGCCCAGTTTGGGCAAATTCATGGTGGAGGGAGCCTCTAAAAACCCCAGTTTGGACCAATTCATGATGGAGGGAGCCTCTAAACAGCCCAGTTTGGACCAATTCATGGTGGAGGGAGCCTCTAAAAACCCCCAGTTTGGACCAATTCATGGTGGAGGGAGCCTCTAAAAACCCCAGTTTGGACCAATTCATGGTGGAGGGAGCCTCTAAACAGCCCAGTTTGGGCAAATTCATGGTGGAGGGAGCCTCTAAACAGCCCAGTTTGGGCAAATTCATGGTGGAGGGAGCCTCTAAAAACCCCAGTTTGGACCAATTCATGGTGGAGGGAGCCTCTAAAAACCCCAGTTTGGACCAATTCATGGTGGAGGGAGCCTCTAAAAACCCCAGTTTGGACCAATTCATGATGGAGGGAGCCTCTAAACAGCCCAGTTTGGGCAAATTCATGGTGGAGGGAGCCTCTTAAAACCCCCAGTTTGGACCAATTCATGGTGGAGGGAGCCTCTAAAAACCCCAGTTTGGACCAATTCATGGTGGAGGGAGCCTCTAAACAGCTCAGTTTGGGCAAATTCATGGTGGAGGGAGCCTCTAAAAACCCCAGTTTGGGCAAATTCATGGTGGAGGGAGCCTCTAAAAACCCCAGTTTGGACCAATTCATGGTGGAGGGAGCCTCTAAAAACCCCAGTTTGGACCAATTCATGGTGGAGGGAGCCTCTAAACAGCCCAGTTTGGACCAATTCATGGTGGAGGGAGCCTCTAAAAACCCCAGTTTGGACCAATTCATGGTGGAGGGAGCCTCTAAACAGCCCAGTTTGGGCAAATTCATGGTGGAGGGAGCCTCTAAACAGCCCAGTTTGGGCAAATTCATGGTGGAGGGAGCCTCTAACCAGCCCAGTTTGGACCAATTCATGGTGGAGGGAGCCTCTAAAAACCCCAGTTTGGACCAATTCATGGTGGAGGGAGCCTATAAACAGCCCAGTTTGGACCAATTCATGGTGGAGGGAGCCTCTAAACAGCCCAGTTTGGGCAAATTCATGGTGGAGGGAGCCTCTAACCAGCCCAGTTTGGACCAATTCATGGTGGAGGGAGCCTCTAAAAACCCCAGTTTGGACCAATTCATGGTGGAGGGAGCCTCTAAAAACCCCAGTTTGGACCAATTCATGGTGGAGGGAGCCTCTAAACAGCCCAGTTTGGACCAATTCATGGTGGAGGGAGCCTCTAAAAACCCCAGTTTGGACCAATTCATGGTGGAGGGAGCCTCTAAACAGCCCAGTTTGGACCAATTCATGGTGGAGGGAGCCTCTAACCAGCAGAGTTGGTGGAAATCAGGGTGGAGGGAGCCTCTAAACAGCTCAGTTTGGGCAAATTCATGGTGGAGGGAGCCTCTAAAAACCCCAGTTTGGGCAAATTCATGGTGGAGGGAGCCTCTAAAAACCCCAGTTTGGACCAATTCATGGTGGAGGGAGCCTCTAAAAACCCCAATTTGGACCAATTCATGGTGGAGGGAGCCTCTAAACAGCCCAGTTTGGGCAAATTCATGGTGGAGGGAGCCTCTAAACAGCCCAGTTTGGGCAAATTCATGGTGGAGTGAGCCTCTAACCAGCCCAGTTTGGACCAATTCATGGTGGAGGGAGCCTCTAAAAACCCCAGTTTGGACCAATTCATGGTGGAGGGAGCCTATAAACAGCCCAGTTTGGACCAATTCATGGTGGAGGGAGCCTCTAAAAACCCCAGTTTGGACCAATTCATGGTGGAGGGAGCCTCTAAACAGCCCAGTTTGGGCAAATTCATGGTGGAGGGAGCCTCTAACCAGCCCAGTTTGGACCAATTCATGGTGGAGGGAGCCTCTAAAAACCCCAGTTTGGACCAATTCATGGTGGAGGGAGCCTCTAAACAGCCCAGTTTGGACCAATTCATGGTGGAGGGAGCCTCTAAAAACCCCAGTTTGGACCAATTCATGGTGGAGGGAGCCTCTAAACAGCCCAGTTTGGACCAATTCATGGTGGAGGGAGCCTCTAACCAGCAGAGTTGGTGGAAATTAGGGTGGAGGGAGCCTCTAACCAGCAGAGTTGGGGGAAATCAGGGTGGAGGGAGCCTAGTATTAGCAGAATTGTGCAACGCTTATGGTGGATGAGTATGAGGATGCGGAGGAATTGGAGAGGTTGAGTACAGACATGGAGTTTCATGTTGGGGTGCTTTACACAGGTGGGCACAAAAATGAAGGCTCTATCCAGTGGTGGTTCATTTTTATCAAAGTGAGCCGGTCGGCACTCTCAGCTGACAGACGGGTGCGCTTGTCAGTGATGATGCCACCGGCTGCACTGAACACCCTCTCAGATAGGACGCTGGCGGCAGGACAGGACAGCACCTCCAAGGCATATAGGGCAAGTTCAAGCCACAGGTCCAACTTCGACACCCAATACGTGTAGGGCGCAGAGGGGTCGGATAGGACAGGGCTGTGGTCGGAAAGGTATTCCCGCAACATGCGCCTATACTTCTCACGCCTGGTGACACTAGGACCCTCCGTGGCGGCACTTTGGCGAGGGGGTGCCATCAAGGTGTCCCAGACCTTAGACAGTGTGCCCCTCGTTTGTGTGGACCGGTGAGAACTTGGTTGCCTACTGGAGGAACTGCCCTCCCTGCCGCCAACGTCACATGCTGGAAACATCTCCATCATATTCTGCACCAATTGCCTGTGGCAAGCATTGATGCGATTGGCCCTCCCCTCTACCGGAATAAAAGACGAGATGTTGTTTTTATACCGGGGGTCAAGGATAGCAAAGATCCAGTACTGGTTGTCCTCCATGATTTTGACAATACGCTTGTCGGTTGTAAAGCACCCCAACATGAACTCAGCCATGTCTGCCACAGTGTTAGTTGGCATGACTCCTCTGGCCCCACCGGAAAGTTCAATCTCCATTTCCTCCTCATCCTCCATGTCTACCCATCCGCGCTGCAACAATGGGACGATTCGAAGTTGCCCGGAAGCCTCCTGTATCACCATCACATCATCGGACAACTCTTCTTCCTCCTCCTCCTCCTCCTCCTCCATTAAACGCAGTGAAGCGGACAGATGTGTGGACCTACTCTCCAGCTGTGACGGATCGGATGCTATCCCTAACTCCTCTGTGTGATCTGAGTTATCCCTGATGTCAAGCAGGGATTCTCTCAGAACACACAAGAGCGGGATTGTAAGGCTCACCATCGCATCCTCAGAGCTCACCCTCCTTGTGGACTCCTCAAAGACCCGTAGGATGTCACAAAGGTCTCTCATCCATGGCCACTCATGGATGTGAAACTGAGGCAGCTGACTTTGTGGCACCCTAGGGTTTTGTAGCTGGTATTCCATCAAAGGTCTCTGCTGCTCAACCACTCTATTCAACATCTGAAACGTTGAGTTCCAGCGTGTGGGGACGTCGCACAAAAGCCGGTGTTGTGGCACATGCAGGCGTTGCTGGAGAGATTTTAAGCTAGCAGCGGCTACTGTCGACTTGCGAAAGTGGGCGCACATGCGCCGCACTTTCACCAGTAGCTCTGGAATATTGGGGTAGCTCTTTAGGAAACGTTGCACCACTAGGTTGAAGACGTGGGCCAGGCATGGAACATGTTGGAGTCCGGCAAGCTCCAGAGCTGCTACCAGGTTCTGGCCGTTATCACAAACGACCATGCCTGGGCCCAGGTGCAGCGGCTCAAACCATATTGCCGTCTCATCGAGGAGGGCATCCCTCACCTCGGAGGCAGTGTGCTGTCTGTCCCCCAAGCTGATCAGCTTCAGCACAGCCTGCTGACGTCTACCAACGCCAGTGCTGCAACGTTTCCAACTCGTAGCTGGGGTCAATCTAACAGCGGAGGAGGAGGCGGTGGTGGAGGAGGAGGTGGTAGAGGAGGAGGAGGAGGGGGGTGTTCTTCTCGTGTCCCTGCCAGGAATGATAGGCGGGGAGACGAGGTACACCGGGCCAGTTTGGGAAGCAGTCCCAGCCTCAACTACATTCACCCAGTGTGCCGTCAGTGAAATGTAGCGTCCCTGTCCGCATGCACTTGTCCACGCGTCGGTGGTCAAGTGGACCTTTGTGCAAAGCGCGGAACTAAGGGCCCGCCTGATGTTGAGTGACACGTGCTGGTGCAAGGCGGGGACGGCACACCGGGAGAAGTAGTGACGGCTAGGGACGGCATAGCGAGGTGCCGCAGTTGCCATCAGGTCCAGGAAGGCGGGAGTTTCAACAAGCCGGAACGCCAACATCTCCTGGGCCAGCAGTTTAGCGATGTTGGCGTTCAAGGCTTGCGCGTGTGGGTAGTTAGCAGTGTATTTCTGCCGCCGCTCCAATGTCTGAGAGATGGTGGGTTGTTGTAAAGAAGCGCCTGATGGTGCCTTTGATGGTGCAGGAGAAGGAGATAAGACAGGAACAGGGGAGGATGAGGGAGAAGTCAACAAAGTGGCGGAGGCAGATGAAGTGGTGTCCTGGCTCGTCCTCTGGAGTGCATCGCCAGCACAGTCAGCAGTGGCAGTGGCAGAGGCAGTGGCAGAGGCAGTGGCGTGAACGGCAGGCGGCCTTTGTCCTGCCTGCCACTGATTCCAGTGCTTGGATTCCAAATGACGGCGCATTGAAGTGGTGGACAGGTTGCTCTTCTCAGAGCCCCTAATCAATTTCGAGAGGCAAATTGTGCAGACAACACTATATCTGTCCTCGGCGCATTCCTTGAAAAAACTCCACACCTTCGAGAAACGTGCCCTCGAGGTGGGAGTTTTTCGGGGCTGGGTACGAACTGGAACATCTTGGGAGATTCCGGGTGTGGCCTGGCTTCGCCTAAGCTGCTGACCTCTGCCTCTAGCTACCCTTTTTGGTGCTGCACCTGCCTCAACATCCACACTACTTTCCCCGCTTGACATCCCCCCTGTCCAGGTCGGGTCAGTGTCCTCATCATCCACCACTTCCTCTTCCAACTCCTGTCTCATCTCCTCCGCCCGCACAATGCGCCGGTCAACTGGATGCCCTGACGGCAACTGCGTCACATCATCGTCGATGAGGGTGGGTTGCTGGTCATCCACCACCAAATCGAACGGAGATGGAGGAGACTCTAGTGTTTGAGCATCTGGACACAGATGCTCCTCTGTTAGGTTCGTGGAATCGTGACGTGGAGAGGCAGGTTGAGGGACAATGAAAGGAGCGGAGAACAGCTCTGGGGAGCAGGGATAGTTGGGGTTATTGTTCTGTGAAGCTTGGGAATTTTGGGAGGAAGGAGGACAAGACTGTTGGGTAATAGGAGGAGAGGAGGCAGAGTCTGACTGGCTGCTGGACAATGTGCTGTAAGCATTCTCTGACAGCCATTGCAAGACCTGTTCCTGGTTCTCGGGCCTACTAAGGTTTGTACCCTGCAGTTTAGTTAATGTGGCAAGCAACCCTGGCACTGTGGAGTGGCGCAATGCTTGCTGCCCCACAGGAGTAGGCACGGGACGCCCTGTGGCTTCACTGCTACCTTGCTCCCCAGAACCATTCCCCCGACCTCGCCCACGGCCTCGTCCACTTCCCTTTCCGGGAGCCTTGCGCATTTTGAATTCCCAGTTAGAAATTGGCACTATATACCAGTAGCAAAAATTGTGGGTGCACGTAACCCCAATATATTCTTTGAATTACCAGTCAGAAACTGGCACTATATGGCAGTAGCAAGAAATGAGGGTATTTGTAACCCCAATATATTCTTTGAATTCCCAGTCAGACAATGGCACTATATACCAGTAGCAAGAAATGAGGGTATTTATAACCCCAATATATTCTTTGAATTCCCAGTCAGACAATGGCACTATATACCAGTAGCAAGAAATGAGGGTATTTATAACCCCAATATATTCTTTGAATTCCCAGTCAGACAATGGCACTATATACCAGTAGCAAGAAATGAGGGTATTTGTAACCCCAATATATTCTTTGAATTCCCAGTCAGACAATGGCACTATATACCAGTAGCAAAAATTGTGGGTGCACGTAACCCCAATATATTCTTTGAATTACCAGTCAGAAACTGGCACTATATGGCAGTAGCAAGAAATGAGGGTATTTGTAACCCCAATATATTCTTTGAATTCCCAGTCAGACAATGGCACTATATACCAGTAGCAAGAAATGAGGGTATTTATAACCCCAATATTTTCTTTGAATTCCCAGTCAGACAATGGCACTATATACCAGTAGCAAGAAATGAGGGTATTTATAACCCCAATATATTCTTTGAATTCCCAGTCAGACAATGGCACTATATACCAGTAGCAAGAAATGAGGGTATTTGTAACCCCAATATATTCTTTGAATTCCCAGTCAGACAATGGCACTATATACCAGTAGCAAAAATTGTGGGTGCACGTAACCCCAATATATTCTTTGAATTACCAGTCAGAAACTGGCACTATATGGCAGTAGCAAGAAATGAGGGTATTTGTAACCCCAATATATTCTTTGAATTCCCAGTCAGACAATGGCACTATATACCAGTAGCAAGAAATGAGGGTATTTGTAACCCCAATATATTCTTTGAATTCCCAGTCAGACAATGGCACTATATACCAGTAGCAAGAAATGAGGGTATTTGTAACCCCAATATATTCTTTGAATTCCTAGTCAGACAATGGCACTATATACCAGTAGCAAAAATTGTGGGTGCACGTAACCCCAATATATTCTTTGAATTACCAGTCAGAAACTGGCACTATATGGCAGTAGCAAGAAATGAGGGTATTTGTAACCCCAATACATTCTTTGAATTCCCAGTCAGACAATGGCACTATATACCAGTAGCAAGAAATGAGGGTATTTGTAACCCCAATATATTCTTTGAATTCCCAGTCAGACAATGGCACTATATACCAGTAGCAAAAATTGTGGGTGCACGTAACCCCAATATATTCTTTGAATTACCAGTCAGAAACTGGCACTATATGGCAGTAGCAAGAAATGAGGGTATTTGTAACCCCAATATATTCTTTGAATTCCCAGTCAGACAATGGCACTATATACCAGTAGCAAGAAATGAGGGTATTTATAACTCCAATATATTCTTTGAATTCCCAGTCAGACAATGGCACTATATACCAGTAGCAAGAAATGAGGGTATTTATAACCCCAATATATTCTTTGAATTACCAGTCAGAAACTGGCACTATATGGCAGTAGCAAGAAATGAGGGTATTTGTAACCCCAATATATTCTTTGAATTCCCAGTCAGACAATGGCACTATATACCAGTAGCAAAAATTGTGGGTGCACGTAACCCCAATATATTCTTTGAATTCCCAGTGAGACAATGGCACTATATACCAGTAGAAAAATTGTGGGTGCACGTAACCCCAATATATTCTTTGAATTCCCAGTCAGACAATGGCACTATATGGCAGTAGCAAAAATAGTGGGTGTATATAGCCCCAATTCTATTGCTAGGGGACTTGCAGGGTATTTCTGAGGTGAAGGTGGGGGGGCACACCGTTGGAACGGGGATTTGGGGTGTATATATGGGGTATACGGGAATACACTGTCAGTGTGTTCCATTCAGGATCCTGGGAAAGCTGGGTTGCGGCGATTGAGCCCGTCAGTGCCACGTTACACTGACAAGCTTCTCCCTGGAATTGAAGTTATATGTAAGCCCAATATATTCTTTGAATTCCCAGTGAGACAATGGCACTATATGGCAGTAGCAAAAATAGTGGGTGTATATAGCCCCAATTCTATTGCTAGGGGACTTGCAGGGTATTTCTGAGGTGAAGGTGGGGGGGCACACCGTTGGAACGGGGATTTGGGGTGTATATATGGGGTATACGGGAATACACTGTCAGTGTGTTCCATTCAGGATCCTGGGAAAGCTGGGTTGCGGCGATTGAGCCCGTCAGTGCCACGTTACACTGACAAGCTTCTCCCTGGAATTGAAGTTCTATGTAAGCCCAATATATTCTTTGAATTCCCAGTGAGACAATGGCACTATATGGCAGTAGCAAAAATAGTGGGTGTATATAGCCCCAATTCTATTGCTAGGGGACTTGCAGGGTATTTCTGGGGTGAAGGTGGGGGGGCACACCGTTGGAACGGGTATCGGGGGTATATATCGGGTATACGGGAATACACTGTCAGTGTATTCCATTCAGGATCCGCGGAAAGCTGGGTTGCGGCGATTGAGCCCGTCAGTGCCACGTTACACTGACAAGCTTCTCCCTGGAATTTAGCTCTTATAAGAGCTGTTGGTTGTCTTCTCCTTCCTATCCTAGCCTGTCCCTGCCTACCCAGAATCTAAGCCCTAGCTAACTGGACGGAAACCTCCGTCCCCGGTGAATTGCAAGCTCAGAATGACGCGAAGCTGGGCGTCGCTGTTCTTTTAAATTAGAGGTCACATGTTTTCGGCAGCCAATGGGTTTTGCCTACTTTTTTCAACGTCACCGGTGTCGTAGTTCCTGTCCCACCTACCCTGCGCTGTTATTGGAGCAAAAAAGGCGCCAGGGAAGGTGGGAGGGGAATCGAGTAATGGCGCACTTTACCACGCGGTGTTCGATTCGATTCGAACATGCCGAACAGCCTAATATCCGATCGAACATGAGTTCGATAGAACACTGTTCGCTCATCTCTAGTCACTACTGCAGGTTGTAGGGCGAGATGAAGAAAGTAGCTGGGAGACTTCCTCTTCTGTAACAGATTCAAAAGATGAGAATAGACAGTCTCAAGTGCGGTTGGTGAGGGGATCAGTACTATGGTAGGTGATGGGATCAATGCCACCTGGGGCTTGGGCAGTTATTTCCTGACGGATCTTATCAATTTTATCATGGAAATAAGTGGCCAGGTCATCATCACTAAGGTCTGTGAATGGCTTCTGCACCTTGGGTGTGAGTAAGGAGTGAAAAGTTTCAAAAACCTTTTAAGAGATGAGAGCAGTGAAATAGTCTTGTTTGGCGAGGTAAAGGACAGATCTATATGTTTTAAGCATAAATTTGAAGTGGAGGAAATCTGCAGGTGAACATGATTTTCTCCACAGATGTTCAGCACATCTAGAGCACCGCTGTAGAAATCGTGTCTGTGGCGTGTGCCAGGGTTGCTGCCTCCTATGTGGGACTTTACGAGTGGAGGGGGGAGCCACCTCATCCAATGCATTTTTAAGGGTTTCATTATAGTGACTGGTGGCCAGATTGGGACAGGAGATTGAAGAGATAGGCGACAGAGAGGACTGTAGAGTATCTGAGAGGTGCTGGGTGTCAATAGTACGCAAATTACTATATGTGTGATGGATAGGTGTATCTTGTGAAGGGGAGAGGGCACTGATGGTGAGAGACAGAAGATTATGATCAGACAGCGGCAGAGAAGAGTTAGTAAATTTAGAAACTGTCAGGAGTTGATGTTGCCATCTACATGTGTGGCGGAAAAAGAACATTGTGAAAGACCAAGAGAAGTGTTTATTGAGAGAAACTGTGAGGCAGCTGGGGAGACAGGGGTGTCGATAGGGATGTTAAAGTCACCCATGATGAGGGTAGGAATTTTACTGGATAAAAAGTGGGGAAGCCAAGAATCAAAGTAGTCCAAAAATGTACGTTATCCATTTCTTCCTGCTGTAACTGTGGTATTAGTAGTGTCTGCGGTTACAGGTGATATCTGCCCCTGTACTGGTAATGGGGGCGCCCCTCTATTCATCTTCATGTCTTTGAAGCATCATGAACAATGCCAAAATAATGTCATGTGGGTCATGTTGGTGTCTTTTGCGTCATGATGCCAATGTGACTGTTGAGGCCCAATTCCAGGTCTCCATGATATATATGGCCAATCCGCCCCTGAACACCTACCAGATTAGATCAGTTAAAATGTATTTACTGACTGACTAGTCCTAGAAGACTGTGTAGGGGGGCAGACTATTTAAATAACATGCATGTGACTGATACTGTAGCCACTTAGATAGCAGAGCCAGTCTGCACAACACCTCACACTAAATAAAACATGATGAGTGAGACTACCTATCGTTCACTTGTATGCATATAGCCAAAAGGCCATCAGAGTCCTATGTACGCGTTTCCCGGGTCCTGTACCGGGCCGTTCATCAGGAGTAGTTTAAGGACGCCTAATAGAAGCAAATGAGTGCGGTAAAAACCAGAGTTCCCCTGCCCTTGGTGGTAGGACAGTGTACTTATATGTATGCCGCCGACCGCGGCGTCTCAGAGGACTATAAATCAAAGGCCCTGCCTGGGGGCCATCCCACTTCTGACCCGACGCTTCCCTATTCCCTTGATGATGTCACGGACAGGCCGTCCAAAGACTGGGTAATGTATACGCTGTTAATAGATCCCTGTACGATCGCAACGCTGACAAATTGAATGTCAGTTGCGATTTACAAATGTCCGAGGAGATAAACAGGTAAGTATTAGACGTACTAGTAGATAAACAATCGTTATCACGCAAAAAAAAAAAAAGCAGAGACCATTGAGCAACCTGGCTAAGGCAGATGCCGTTGCGTTACCGCCGCGGCATGCAATATGAGACAATGTGGGGGGAAATGGCTAAAAAAGCTATGACGTTACATTACCGCCGCGGTGCAGTAAGATCTATATACTGATACAGGCGGATGTTAGAACAGCTCATAGTTGCAATCAAAACGATAGGAACGTTGACTACGATATTGTGCAGCCCAAAATACACCAAATATGGGTTTATGAAAAATATATTATTATACAAAATATCCACGATCATACCACTGTATCTTATACGCATACCACAGTGCACAATACACCAACAGTCTATATGGGTAACAGTAGCGATCTGCAATGCATCACAATGCTGGCCAGCTAGTATAGTAGCTCAAAGAAAATACACTGATGGTAAATGTGCCAGTCAATTAGTAATGTAGGTTATGCTCCTTTGTTAACACCGCTACATAGCTACTATTCGGGTTAGAAATGGGACGGCCCCCGGGGCGGGGCCTTTGATTTATAGTCCGCTGAGACGCTGCGGTCGGATGCCGCATACATCTAAGTACCCTGTCCTTCCACCAAGGGAAGGGGAACTGTGATTTTTACCGCACTCATTCGCTTCTATCAGGACTCCTTAAAGGGGATGGCCACCCTTAAGCTGAAAAAAATCAAAGTGCCCCAGACAACTTAAAAATATAGTTATAGGACAAATGTGCTATAAAAATGATTTTTATCTTACCTGTTCCTCATTAAAATGAGATTTTACAGTGTAAGCTCAGCCGGCCTGTGTGGGCGGGACAATCAACAAACTGAAAGTAAAACTCCTGCCTGCATTCCATTGGTGGAGCTGAGGTCACATGACAGCTCTGCATCTTTCCACACATAGGATGTGATCACACAGCTTTATTCACTTCAGCTCCTCCACAGACAGTGACAGAAACACTGAAAATGGTAAGATTCCTCCAATCTAAACACTAGATAATGTTTATTACTAGAGATGAGCGAACCGTAAAATGTTCGATATTCGTTTCGAATAGCCGCTCAAATCGAACCCCATTATAGTCTATGGGAGAAAATGCTTCGCTACAGGGGATCCTACCATTCGACTAAGGAGAGTCTCCAAGTCCACTAAGACACCCCAGGAAATGATGCCAACACCCTGGACTGCAACTGGGACAGCAGGGGGAGCATGCCTGGGGGCATCAAGTACCTTTATTATGTCGGGATCCCTGTCAGCTTGCGATATGCCGGAGCTGACTTTTCCCATAGGAATGCATTGACCAGCGTTGATTGGCCAGTGTACAGCATTCGGCCAATCAACGCTGGTTCTGCCTGAGGAGGCGGAGTCTAAAATCGGTCCACAGCAGTTTCCATTCTGGTTTCCTAAGCCCCGCCCCTCTCCCCGACTAGTATTATAGAGAAGGCAGGGCTTAGGAGAGTGTGGGCGGGCACTGAGCAGGGAAACATCTCCCCGCCCAGTACCCGGCCACACTCTCCTAAGCCCCGCCTTCTCTATAATACTAGTCGGGGGAGAGGGGGGCAGGGCACTCTGAAGACTGGACAGAGGACCGAACTGGACCAAAGAAGAACAGGGAGCTGCGGGTAAGCGGACACCGGTGGGGGGGAGGGGGTTAATCACTACACAGCGTGGGGTCCAACAATTTTTGGACTACATGCTGTGTAGTGAATAGGATCGTCTGTAAAATCTCAGCATCGCCCACTTAGTAGTGTCCGAACTGCACACTCAGCTCAACTATTCTGGATGTAGGAGAGCTGGACTGCTAACATCGGCCAGCTCTGCTACATCTCTGGTGTAGCAGCTCTGCACTACTCCCAACCATCCCTCCACTCCATCTACTCCTCCTGTCACACACATCTCATGTGTAGCAGAGCTCAGCACACACTCAGCTCTACTACATCTCTACAACAGAGTGTAGAGATGTAGCAGAGCTGAGTGTGTGCTGAGCTATGTTACACCAGAGATGTGTGTGACAGGAGGAGTAGCTGGAGGGATGGTTGGGTGTAGCAGAGCTCTTTCAGGAGTAGCCGAGCTAACCGCACAGCTAGCTCTGCTATATCTCGCCTTAGGAATGCATTGACCAGCGTTGATTGGCCACTGTACGGGCATTCGGCCAATCAACGCTGGTCAATGCATTCCTATGGGAAAAAGTCAGCTCGCGCATATTGCAAGCTGACAGGGATCCCAGCAAGATAGAGCCCCAAAGAGCTGGGTGAGTGACATTCCCCCCTAAATAAAGGTTATCCCTACCTAACCCTGCCTGTAGATCTGTCCCTGTCTCACACTCGTATAGTTCACAGTCCCAAATTAAGCGAATGGTAAATCCACCATTAGTCTAAATTGGAGGTCACCTGATTTCGGCAGCCAATGGGTTTTTTCAATTTTTTTAACTGCCTCCGTTGTCGTATATATATATATATATATATATATATATATATATATATATAGCTGTACTAGCATCTGTTCGCGACTCTGTCTGCGGGTTGGCGCTGAGCCACTTCTATTTAGCCAAGTTGTGTTGGTTACAATCCGCCATGCGCCCTCACCTCCCTTGGCCCTCGCCGGGCCGCGCGGCCTCTCTATCTACCGCCTGCTCCTGCCTTCCCCCTGTCCCCTCGCATCCGCCCCCTCCCGTCCTCGCGCCTATGGCCCTTCTTCCATTGGTGCCCCTGGCCCCCCTTCTGTGTCGCGTGCCTCTGGCCCCCAACCTCTCATCCCGGGGCACCCCCTTCACAGGCACCATTTCCCTCATTCCCTCAGCGGCCCCCCACCCCTATCTTCCACCCCCCGGGCTCCCTGCCAGCGTCCCAACTCCCAACCTCCCCTCCCGCGGGCCCCTGGCCTCCCCTTCCCGCCCCCCCTCTGAAGGTACCCACCAGCCCCTCTTCCCCCGGGGCCCCCGCCCCATCCACCCTGTGTGGCACTCCCCGCCCCACCTCCACTAAGTCCCCTTGCGTTCGCTTCCGCAACCCGTGCGAAAATTACTAAAGAGGCCTGAAGACATACAGGATTCTAGAGGGATCATTATATTTACTAGTATAATAATAGTAGTTTCAGTTTGAACGTCTTTGGTCTGAACAGAACCACCAGGCAAATCTTATAAAATACATCTCATGGGGTTTGCTAAACATATTCTCATGCTGTGGGCTCATGACCTTACTCACTGATCCCCACTCCTACTTCTGCCCGCCTCTGCTTCCCCTTGTTCCCTTCGGGGACCCTGTGTGTCCCATATCATGTTGCTGTCAGCACATGATATGAGGGTCACAGGGCCCCATGGAGGGAACAAGAGGAAGCAGAGGTGGCTGTGAAGAGGAACGGGGATCGGAAAGTAAATAGGGCCAGTTACCTGCTGGGTTAGTCCAGCAGGTGATGGCCTATTACAAAAACAAACAAAAAACAAAACACAGAGGCCCATGGAGAACCCTAAGGGTATGTTCACATGGCGGAAAAGGTGCAGCATTGGCATTCCGTCGCGGCATCCTAATTAGGCCCGAATGAATAGGAGCGTCAGTGCTGTAAATGCAGACAATTATAGCACATACACATAGATTGCAAGGACACACAGCTGCAAAAAATGCGATTGTGTGTCTGGGCCCATAAAAATGCATGTGTCCTTACTGTGACAAGACATTGAACCCAATTTCCCACTAGCTACTATAACACTGATTTGGGGGGGAGGGGAGCACTTGTGTATTCTCTCTCATAAGCTGTAAATCTGGGGTGTCTGCTGATATTCGCTCGTACAGCTTATACGTTCCCTTTCTGCCGTAGCCAGTTGTGTTCTAATGATTAGGTGATTTTTGGGTTTTTTGTCTTCACATTGTATAAGCTAAATTTTCGTTTGTTCTCTGGCGATGTCGGTGGCCCGGAGACCACGTCTAAAGTTAGGAGACGAATAGCCTTTCTTAAAGGGATTCTACCATTAAAAACCTTTTTTCTGTGGCTAACACGTCGGAATAGCCTTTAGAAAGGCTATTCGTCTCCTACCTTTAGATGGGATCTCCGCCGCGCCGTTCCCTAGTAATACCGTTTTTTTACCGGTATGTAAATTAGTTCTCTGTCAGCGATGGGGGCGGGCCTCAGTGCTGAAAATGCGAGGGCGTCCCCACCGCTGCCAGAGAACAGGATCATGCGCTGCCCCTATTTTCTGCCGGATCCTCCCTTTCTTACTTCAGCAGCGTCACCTCTGTCGGCTCTTACACTTACACTAGCTCTACTAGTGTAAGAGCCGACAGAGGTGACGCTGCTGAAGAAAGAAGGGGAGGATCCGGCAGAAGATAGAGCCGGCGCAGGATCCTGTTCTCTAGCAGCGGTAGGGACGCCCTCGCATTTTCAGTGCTGAGGCCCGCCCCCATCGCTGCTAGAGAACTTCACGGGGGGTGCCAATCGGGACCCCAGCACATACAGAAACCCCCTGAGATGCCACGGTCATGTTTGACTGTGGCATCTCAGAGGTTAACACCCACGATCGGACCCAGTTCCAACCGCGGGTGTTGAGCACAGTGTCAGCCGTATCATACGGCTGACAGCTGCAAATGTATAGGAGGCTGTCAGCCCGTGCAAACGCACGGGCTGACGGCCTCCATTCCTGGTAGGATCAACCAGGTATGTGGAGGGGAAGAGATAGGGCAGACCCAGGGTCACTGATTAGACCCCGGGCTGCCTATTAGGAATACCGGCACCCCCCGAAACCGTCACGGGGGGTGCCGATCGAAAGCCCAGAATGTAAGAAAACCACTTTGTGCGCGCCTGCGCTGGCTCTCCTGATTCGTTTTAACACCTGAGATGCCGGCATCTCAGGGGTTAACACAAATCAGGAGAGCAGCGCAGGCGCGCACAAAGTCACATGACATGGTCAGACTATGTCACATGCTCCTCCATGTCACGCGCACGGTGGTCAAGGGAGGCATGTTAGTGGGGGGCGTGGCTTTAAAATTAAAGGGACAGAAGCAAAAATGAAAATGAGTGTCTATTAGTAAATTTATTATTTATCTTTGGGCTACACATTGCAGAGTTTTAGCTATAAAGTGGCCAACCCCTTTAAGGCCCAAAGTACCCTGCGTCCTTAAGGAGTTAACTAATCACATCCTTGCATAGCCTTTAGAAAGGCTACTCCACACCTACCTTTAGTATGTGAATTGCCTCAGTGGTTTTTGAATAAGTCCGTTTTTATTCATATGCTAATTAGACTCTTGGTGCACCATTGTGCACTCCTCTTTGTTTCCGATGGGAGTATACAGCACAGGCTGCTGCTGATGACTTTCCGCTTGCACACACACATAATAGCTAATAGCAGAGACGAGTGCTGCTGGGAAATTCCTGTGCTGGCTGGAAGCTAATTAGCATATTAATAAAAACGGGCTCCTTCTAAAACCACTGAGGCAATTTACATACTAAAGGTAGGTGTGGAATAGCCTTTCTAAAGGCTATGCAAGGATGTGATGAGTTAATAATGACTTTTTCCAATAATAGCGCCCCTGTAGGATTACAGATACCCAATTTATATACCGTATTTTTCGGACTATAAGACGCACCTAGGTTTCAGAAAAGAAATAGGGAAAAAAACTTTGAAGCAAAAATTGGTAAAATATTTAATATATGGGAGTTGTAGTTTTGCAAAAGCTGCAAGACCACATTGACAGGTGACCCTGCAGCTGTACGGGGACGAGTGCACAGGTGCACAGCTGATTACCAGGCAGATGTCTGATTACTGGGCTGTGACTATAACAAGCAGCACCTGTGTGCTCATCACATGACCATGGACCGTAAATCACATGACCATGGTCAGACTTTTATCCTCTAGAAGTAACAGAATGAATGACAGCAAGCCGAAATCTAGAAAACCGTGAGGAATTGATACAGAAAGTATATTGGAAAATTGTACAACTTTTTATTGTACATTTGTTTGTCAATATTGGTCTGAAAGTGGCCAACCCATTTAAAGTTGTAGTGGCCGAAATTTGTAGATCCAAAACATCTTTTTGTCTTTCTGTCTGCCCTCTCATATCTGTCTAAGGAAGCTGGAAACATGAGCGGAGACTTTGCAAATCAAGTTTAATGTAGACACAGGTAAGGTTATGCATTTTGGCCAAAGAAATAAAATGTATGATTATGTACTTAAAGAAGATCTTTCATGTCCTCGGGCACATGCGGTTTTATATACCGATAGAAAGCCGAGAGTGAATTCAGCACACTTTCAGTTTTCTTGCGGTATATAAAACCGCATGTGCCCGAGGACATGAAAGGTCTTCTTTAATAGTAAATTACTGGGTAAGACTGTCAATGAAAAAGACTTGGGGATTTGGTGGACAGTAAGCTTACCTTTAGTGACCGGTGTCAGATAAAATTATGGGATGCATCAAAAGAGGTCTAGATTCTCATGACAAGGACATAGTTATGCCTCTATAAAAATCACTGGTACGGCCACACCTAGACTATTGTGCGCAATTTTGGTTCCCAGTTTATAAGAAAGACTTAATCGAACTAGAAAAAGTGCAAAGAGCGGCAACCAAAATCATTAGGGGAAAGGGTGGACTGGAGTACAACGAGAGATTAACAAACTTGGGGTTATTCAGTTTAGAGAAAAGACGTCTACGGGGAGATCTAATAACAATGTATTGTCCCTTCATGTATTTATACAAAGAACTTTCTAAGGATATTTTTACTCCTAGTCCAGTGACAGTGACAAGGCGACATCCTCTAAGTCTGGAGGAGAGAAGGTTTCACCAGCAACATAGAAGGGGATTCTTCACAGTAAGAACAGCGAGGCTCTGGAAGTCTCTGCCCCAGGAAGTGGTGATGGCGGATTCATTAAACAAGTTCAGATTGGGCCTGGATGCCTTTCTTGAACAGAGAATATTATAGGTTATGGGTTCTAGATTTTGTTAAGGATGAGTTGATCCAGGGTTTTATACTGATTGTTAAATTGGAGTTGGGAAGGAATTTTTTCCCCTGACATGGGGCAATTGACATAAGCCTCATTTTACCTTCCTCTGGATCAACACTGTAGGGTCTTACTATGTAACTATAATCTTTGTATCTTTCTCAGATATATATATATATATATATATATATATATATATATATATATATATATATATCTCCTTCGCTCTCTTTCTGTCCCTTTCTCTTATCTGTCTCCCTCTCATTTATGTGTTGCTCTCATCTATTTCTTTCTTATATCTGTCTTTTACATTTTTTGCTCTGTCTCCTCTCTTGTGTCTCTACATATTTTACTCTCACTCATAGTTTTTCACTTTTTTTTTTTTTTATTTCATAGCGGTCTCAAATTTCTAGTTCTCACTTATCTGTGTCTATGTCCCTTTCTATTAGCTTTGTATTTCCCATCTTTTTTCTCTCTCACATCTGTATTTCTCCTCCATTTCAATCATTTATGTCTCTTCCCCCTCAAATCTGTCTGTCATTTGTCCTGTTTCATCCTCATGTCTCTATCTCTCACCACTCCTTCTCCCGTATCTTCCATCTGTCTTTCACCAATCTATCTTCCTCTCGTCTTCCTCTATTTTACACCTCCCTCAATCTCTCACATCTTTCTCTGTTGTGTTATTCTCTTTATGTCACACATCTCTTTATTTTAGATTTGTCTCTTTCATATCTGTCTCACTTCTCTTTCTCATATGCACCTACTCTATTCTAGCCTTCACTTCCAGTTTAATGTGCAGCATGTTAGCCTTTGAGAGCAGTGGCATGAAGGCAAGGCAACACCTGGATGTCATGCATAGGCCATCTGATGGCTTATGTCAGCATTACAGCGGAGACCCAGTAGGTATAGCAACTGTTTTGCAGCAGAGTGGCTGCCATTATCTTTACAGACATGGCATCTGCCGTAATAGCACAACGGATGTCAGGATAGGTTCACACCTCTGGCACACCCTCTTAGCCTAGGGCCCACAGCATTGTCTGATTCCTCCTGCTGCAGGAACCTAGTGGCAGCAGGTTAGGGGCAACCCCTGTCCCCCGTCAAAACACCCCACATTTGGACTATAAGACGCACCCCCATTATCCTCCCAAATTTAGGGGAAAAAAGTGTGACTGATAGTTCAAAAAAAATATGGTATATGTTTTTACACAGAGGAATACACAGGTGGACACTGGCTCAGTTTTAAAACATATACAAAAATAAATTCACACATTTACTGAGGAACATACTGTAACAGTCTGTTCATATATACTCAAGAGGCATGCTCTAACACATACATACATACATACACACACAAATCCTATAAGACACACAAACTTATACAACCACAAAAATGTGTTTCCATACCTACAGTACATGGGGGCATACAACTAAACCTCTCTCCTCATTGTTTACAGCTGCTTACCTAGGTTACAGAACTATCTGCAGATCAGATGGACGACTGTCCCTGCTCCCAGGCAGATAGGGGGAAAGACAAAAGAATCCAGTATGTCTTTGGAGTGTGGGAGGAAACCCACAGAAACACAGGGAAAATACAAACTCCTTGCAGATGTTGTCCTTGACAGGATTCGAACCTAGGACTCCAGCACTGCAAGGCTAAACCCAGAGAACTTTCCTGCGAACTGATATATATGTGTTTTTTATTTTAAAACTGTTTATGTTCTGTTTCCATCTATTTTGCATCTAAAACTACAGTTCTCTGTATATATATGCCTACCTTCAGACATTGTGTTATACCATCCTGATGAAGGGACCTTTATAGTAGTCCCGAAAGCTCGATATGTCATCAAAAAACTTTTTGAGTTAGCCATTAAAAAAGGTATCAACTACTGAGGACTTCTCTCAGAAAATTTCTTTCATTTCATATCCACTGGCTAACACGGTACAAGGATATATATTTTTTCTATTCTCCCTGTAATAATAAAAATCCATTCCTTGGTTGCGCATTCTTCTCGTAGCGTATAGCTACACTTTTTCTCTTCTCCCTGTAATAAAAAAAATATCCATTCCTTGACCCAAGTGAGGGCAAGAACCTGGAAATCAACGCTATAGGAAACCGTAATAAAGAATTTTACCACTTTGACACACAACAAATTGGTCAATATTCTGAACCATCAGGCACAGTCAAATTCATTTAACAACATGAATGCAGGCCTCAGGACCAGCACCCATGGTGTTAAATACGCAGCCTCCTCCATCCCCATTAGCTACCCTAACCATCACCAAAATTGTTGCAGTTACTCACTGTCACGGGATGGTTAGAGTCCGGCAATAGGCAATGTGTAATATATATTTCATGTGGAATGTATTCTCTAACCTGTTGTAAACATCAGTGTGTAGTTGGCTGATTAGGGTCTAGTGTGTTAGCACATTGTATGCAAATACCTCTAACTAGTGAGGACCAGTGAGGACAATGGGTGGAGATAATCTGATTAGTGTCTCCAAGAAGATGTTGGATGGTGCATTGTCCATAGTAGACAGGGAGTCTGCTCTCCTTGGTATAGGTGAGGGGGGAAGGATCTGTGACTCAGCCCTTCCCACCCACAGATATAGGAAGTAACAGTTTAGTATATAGATGTAGCTAGCAGTTAGTATGTGTTAGCCGGCCTGTGCACAGCTCTGCAGAGAGCCAGGACTTAGTTACAGGACCAAGGAACCAAAGTTATCATTGGATTGTGACTTCTGTGGACTTATTGTTATTACGGTTGATGTGACCGCCACCGGCTACTAACTTTGTGGATTACAATAAATTGCTGTTGTCTCCCGACCTCTTGCGTCCGTGTTGATTCAAAAGACCATCCGGAGGAAGACGTATACCTTTGCTCCGTGACACTCACAATAATTCGTATCATCTACTAATACATAAATGATATCAAGTAACCTGATGGTCCAGAAAGGTTGGGAAACTAAAACGCAAAAACTGTGATGCCGTTTTCCTCTGGCATCAGGTCATTCTCTTGGACCAAAAAAAGAAGAAGCAATATGTGTCTTCTTTTTTTTGGGCTGAACAGAAGATGTCAGTGAAAAGGGGTCAGACACTAAATGCAGACATGCAAAGCTGATTCCTGCATCAGTGAACAAAAAAGTCTGCCTCTATGACGAACAATTGGATTGAGCAATTACACGCTTAAGGTGATACGTGAAAGAAAAGTGACCCACCTTTGCAACAGTTGATCTTTCATGAACTGGTCAACTTATAAAGCATCTTGCATGCAAAGATGTGAGGTACACCGAATCGTACGTATGTTGTTGCAGATTGTAACAGTTGTGGATAGCACAACGATCCGATTTAGCCATTGAAGGTGCATTCTTCAGTTAGCATATAGCTACACTATTTCTCTTCTTCCTGTAACAAAGAAGTCCATTCCTTGAAATTATGTTCTTCTCGAAGTGTATAGCTACGCTCTTTCTCTTCTCCTGGTAACAAAAAAGTCCATTCCTTCAAATTATGTTCTTTGAGTAGGGTATAGCTACGCTCCTTCTCTTCTCCTGGTAACAAATAAGTCCATTCCGTGGAGGTTGGTTTTTCTGGTAGCATATAGCTACACTCGTTCTTTTCTTCATGTAACAAAAACGTCCATTCCTTGGAAATGAGATCTTCTCGTAGCATATAGCTACACTCTTTCTATTCTCCCTGTAACAAAAAAGTGAATTCCTTGGAGTTTATTCTTCTCGTAGCGTATAGCTACACTCTTTCTATTCTCCCTGTAACAAAAAAGTGAATTCCTTGGAGTTTATTCTTCTCGTAGCGTATAGCTACACTCTTTCTATTCTCCCTGTAACAAAAAAGTGAATTACAGGGGCCACACGATGGCTCAGTGGTTAGCACTGCAGCCTTGCAGCGCTGGAGTCCAGGTGCTCAAATCCCGCCATGGGCAAAAAACCATCTGCAATGAGTTTGTATGTTCTCCCCGTGTTTGCATGGATTTCCATCCTATATTCCAAAAAAGACATACTGATAGGGATAAATGTACATTGTGAGCTTTATGTGGGGCTCACAATCTACATTTAAAAAAAAAAAAAAAAGTGAATTACCTGGAGTTATATTCTTCTCGTAGCGTATAGCTACACTTTTTCTATTCTCCCTGTAATACAACAGTCCATTCCTTGGCATTGCGTTCTTCTGTAGCGTATAGCTACACTCGTTCTCTTCTTCATGTAACAAAAACGTCCATTCCTTGGGAATGAGATCTTCTCGTAGCGTATAGCTACACTCTTTCTATTCTCCCTGTAACAAAAAAGTGAATTCCTTGGAGTTATATTCTTCTCGTAACGTATAGCTACACGCTTTCCAATCTCCCTGTAACAAAAAAGTGAATTACCTGGAGTTATATTCTTCTCGTAGCGTATAGCTACACTTTTTCTATTCTCCCTGTAATACAACAGTCCATTCCTTTGCATTGCATTCTTCTGTAGCGTATAGCTACACTCGATCTCTTCTTCATCTAACAAAAATGTCCATTCCTTGGGGGTGAGATCTTCTGCAGCATATAGCTACATTATTTCTCTTCTCCCTGTAACAAAAAAGTCCATTTCTTGGGGGTGAGATCTTCTCGTAGCGTATAGCTACACTCCTTCTATTCTCCCTGTAACCAAAAAAGTCCATACCTTGGTTGCGCATTCTTCTCGTAGCGTATAGCTACACTTTTTCTCTTCTCCCTGTAATAAAAAAAATGTCCTTTCCTTGCCCCAAGTGAGGGCAAGAACCTGGAATTCAATGCTGTAGGAAACCGTAATAAAGAATTTTACCACTTTGACGCACAACAAATTGGTCAATATTCTAAACCATCGGGCACAGTCAAATTCATTTAACAACATGAATGCAGGCCTCAGGACCAGCACCCATGGTGTTAAATACGCAGCCTCCTCCATCCCCATTAGCTGCCCTAACCATCACCAAAATTGTTGCAGTTACTCACAATATTTTGTATCATCTACTAATACATAAACAATATCAAGTAACCTGATGGTCCAGAAAGGTTGGGAAACTAAAACGCAAAAACTGTGATGCCATTTTCCTCTGGCATCAGGTCATTCTCTTGGACCAAAAAAAGAAGAAGCGATATGTGTCTTCTTTTCTTGGGCTGAGCAGAAGATGTCAGTGAAAAGGGGTCAGAGACTAAATGCAGACATGCAAAGCTGATTCCTGCATCAGTGAACAAAAAAGTCTGCCTCTATGATGAACAATTGGATCGAGCTATTACACGCTTAAGGTGATACGTGAAAGAAAAGTGACCCACCTTTGCAACAGTTGATATTTCATGAACTGGTCAACTTATAAAGCATCTTGCATGCAAAGATGTGAGGTACACCGAATCGTACGTATGTTGTTGCAGATTCCAACACTTGTGGATAGCACAACGATCCGATTTAGCCATTGAAGGTGCATTCTTCAGTTAGCATATAGCTACACTATTTCTCTTCTTCCTGTAACAAAAAAGTCCATTCCTTGAAATTATGTTCTTCGAGTAGCGTATAGCTACGCTCCTTCTCTTCTCCTGGTAACAAATAAGTCCATTCCGTGGAGATTCGTTCTTCTGGTAGCATATAGCTACACTTTTTCTATTCTCCCTGTAATACAACAGTCCATT
Organism: Leptodactylus fuscus; assembly: GCF_031893055.1. Lineage (NCBI taxonomy): Eukaryota > Metazoa > Chordata > Amphibia > Anura > Leptodactylidae > Leptodactylus > Leptodactylus fuscus. Next base: position 160,299,423 of record NC_134268.1, read on the forward strand.
CCTTGGCATTGCGTTCTTCTGTAGCGTATAGCTACACTCGTTCTCTTCTTCATGTTACAAAAAAGTCCATTCCTTGGGAGTGAGATCTTCTCGTAACGTATAGCTACACTCTTTCTATTTTCCCTGTAACAAAAAAAGTCCATTTCTTGGTTGCGCATTCTTCCCGTAGCGTATAGCTACACTTTTTCTCTTCTACCTGTAATAAAAAAAATATCCATTCCTTGCCCCAAGTGAGGGCAAGAACCTGGAATTCAACGCTGTAGGAAACCGTAATAAAGAATTTTACCACTTTGACGCACAACAAATTGGTCAATATTCTGAACCATCGGGCACAGTCAAATTCATTTAACAACATGAATGCAGGCCTCAGGACCAGCACCCATGGTGTTAAATACACAGCCTCCTCCATCTCCATTAGCTGCCCTAACCATCACCAAAATTGTTGCAGTTACTCACAATATTTCGTATCATCTACTAATACATAAATGATATCAAGAAACCTGATGGTCCAGAAAGTTTGAGAAACTAAAATGCAAAAACTGTGATGCCGTTTTCCTCTGCCATCAGGTCATTCTCTTGGACCAAAAAAAGAAGAAGCAATATGTGTCTTCTTTTCTTGGGCTGAGCAGAAGATGTCAGTGAAAAGGGGTCAGACACTAAATGCAGACATGCAAAGCTGAGTCCTGCCTCAGTGAACAAAAAGTCCGCCTCTATGACGAACAATGGTATCGAGTAAGTACACGCTTAAGGTGATACGTGAAAGAAAAGTGACCCACCTTTGCAACAGTTGATCTCTCTTGAGCTGGTCAACTTAAAAAGCATCTTGCATGCAAAGATGTGAGGAACACCGAATCGTACGTATGTTGTTGCAGATTCCAACAGTTGTGGAGAGCACAATGATCCGATTTAGCCATTGAAGGTGCATTCTTCAGTTAGCATATAGCTACACTATTTCTCTTCTTCCTGTAACAAAGAAGTCCATTCCTTGAAATTATGTTCTTCTCGAAGTGTATAGCTACGCTCTTTCTCTTCTCCTGGTAACAAATAAGTCCATTCCGTGGAGTTTCGTTCTTCTGGTAGCATATAGCTACACTCGTTCCTTTCTTCATGTAACAAAAACATCCATTCCTTGGGAATGAGATCTTCTCGTAGCATATAGCTACTCTTTCTATTCTCCCTGTAACAAAAAAGTGAATTCCTTGGAGTTATATTCTTCTCGTAGCGTATAGCTACACTCTTTATATTCTCCCTGTAACAAAAAAGTGAATTCCTTGGACTTATATTCTTCTCGTAGCGTATAGCTACACTTTTTCTATTCTCCCTGTAATACAAAAGTCCATTCTTTGGCATTGCGTTCTTCTTGTAGCGTATAGCTACACTCGTTCTCTTCTTCATGTAACAAAAAAGTCCATTCCTTGGGAGTGAGATCTTCTGTAGTGTATAGCTACACTCTTTCTATTTTCCCTGTAACAAAAAAAGGCCATTTATTGGTTGTGCATTCTTCTGTAGCGTATAGCTACACTTTTTCTATTCTACCTGTAATACAACAGTCCATTCCTTGGCATTGCGTTCTTCTGTAGCGTATAGCTACACTCGTTCTCTTCTTCATGTAACAAAAAAGTCCATTCCTTGGGAGTGAGATCTTCTCGTAACGTATAGCTACACTCTTTCTATTTTCCCTGTAACAAAAAAAGTCCATTTCTTGGTTGCGCATTCTTCTCGTAGCGTATAGCTACACTTTTTCTCTTCTCCCTGTAATAAAAAAAATATCCATTCCTTGCCCCAAGTGAGGGCAAGAACCTGGAATTCAACGCTGTAGGAAACCGTAATAAAGAATTTTACCACTTTGATGCACAACAAATTGGTCAATATTCTGAACCATCGGGCACAGTCAAATTCATTTAACAACATGAATGCAGGCCTCAGGACCAGCACCCATGGTGTTAAATACGCAGCCTCCTCCATCCCCATTAGCTGCCCTAACCATCACCAAAATTGTTGCAGTTACTCACAATATTTCGTATCATCTACTAATACATAAACAATATCAAGTAACCTGATGGTCCAGAAAGGCTGGGAAACTAAAACGCAAAAACTGTGATGCCGTTTTCCTCTGGCATCAGGTCATTCTCTTGGACCAAAAAAAGAAAAAGCGATATGTGTCTTCTTTTCTTGGGATGAGCAGAAGATGTCAGTGAAAAGGGGTCAGACACTAAATGCAGACATGCAAAGCTGAGTCCTGCATCAGTGAACAAAAAGGTCTGCCTCTATGACGAACAATTGGATCGAGCTATTACACGCTTAAGGTGATACGTGAAAGAAAAGTGACCCACCTTTGCAACAGTTGATCTTTCATGAACTGGTCAACTTATAAAGCATCTTCCATGCAAAGATGTGAGGTACACCGAATCGTACGTATGTTGTTGCAGATTCCAACAGTTGTGGATAGCACAACGATCCGATTTAGCCATTGAAGGTGCATTCTTCAGTTAGCATATAGCTACACTATTTCTCTTCTTCCTGTAACAAAAAAGTCCATTCCTTGAAATTATGTTCTTCGAGTAGCGTATAGCTACGCTCCTTCTCTTCTCCTGGTAACAAATAAGTCCATTCAGTGGAGATTCGTTCTTCTGTAGCGTATAGCTACACTCATTCTTTTCTTCATGCAACAAAAACGTCCATTCCTTGGGAATGAGATCTTCTCGTAGCGTATAGCTACACTCTTTCTATTCTCCCTGTAACAAAAAAGTGAATTCCTTGGAGTTATATTCTTCTCGTAGCGTATAGCTACACTCTTTCTATTCTCCCTGTAACAAAAAAGTGAATTACCTGGAGTTATATTCTTCTCGTAGCGTATAGCTACACTTTTTCTATTCTCCCTGTAATACAACAGTCCATTCCTTTGCTTTGCGTTCTTATGTAGCGTATAGCTACACTCGATCTCTTCTTCATCCAACAAAAATGTCCATTCCTTGGGGGTGAGATCTTCTGCAGCGTATAGCTACATTATTTCTCTTCTCCCTGTAACAAAAAAGTCAATTTCTTGGGGGTGAGATCTTCTCGTAGCGTATAGCTACACTCCTTCAATTCTCCCTGTAACCAAAAAAGTCCATACCTTGGTTGCGCATTCTTCTCGTAGCGTATAGCTACACTTTTTCTCTTCTCCCTGTAATAAAAAAAATGTCCATTCCTTGCCCCAAGTGAGGGCAAGAACCTGGAATTCAACGCTGTAGGAAACCGTAATAAAGAATTTTACCACTTTGACGCACAACAAATTGGTCAATATTCTGAACCATCGGGCACAGTCAAATTCATTTAACAACATGAATGCAGGCCTCAGGACCAGCACCCATGGTGTTAAATACGCAGCCTCCTCCATCCCCATTAGCTGCCCTAACCATCACCAAAATTGTTGCAGTTACTCACAATATTTCGTATCATCTACTAATACATAAACAATATCAAGTAACCTGATGGTCCAGAAAGGTTGGGAAACTAAAACGCAAAAACTGTGATGCCGTTTTCCTCTGGCATCAGGTCATTCTCTTGGACCAAAAAAAGAAGAAGCGATATGTGTCTTCTTTTCTTGGGATGAGCAGAAGATGTCAGTGAAAAGGGGTCAGACACTAAATGCAGACATGCAAAGCTGAGTCCTGCATCAGTGAACAAAAAAGTCTGCCTCTATGACGAACAATTGGATCGAGCTATTACACGCTTAAGGTGATACGTGAAAGAAAAGTGACCCACCTTTGCAACAGCTGATCGTTCATGAACTGGTCAACTTATAAAGCATCTTGCATGCAAAGATGTGAGGTACACCGAATCGTACGTATGTTGTTGCAGATTCCAACAGTTGTGGATAGCACAACGATCCGATTTAGCCATTGAAGGTGCATTCTTCAGTTAGCATATAGCTACACTATTTCTCTTCTTCCTGTAACAAAGGAGTCCATTCCTTGAAATTATGTTCTTCGAGTAGCGTATAGCTACGCTCCTTCTCTTCTTTTTTTTTTTTTTCTTTTTTTAAATGTAGATTGTGAGCCCCACATAGAGTTCACAATGCACATTTTTCCCTATCAGTATGTCTTTGGAATATGGGATGGAAATCCATGCAAACACGGGGAGAACATACAAACTCCTTCCAGATGGTTTTATGCCCTTGGCGGGATTCGAACACCAGGACTCCAGCGCTGCAAGGCTGCAGTGCTAACCACTGAGCCACCGTGTGGCCCTTCCTTCTCTTCTCCTGGTAACAAATAAGTCCATTCCGTGGAGATTCGTTCTTCTGGTAGCATATAGCTACACTCGTTCTTTTCTTCATGTAAGAAAAACGTCCATTCTTTGGAAATAAGATCTTCTCGTAGCATATAGCTACACTCTTTCTATTCTCCCTGTAACAAAAAAGTGAATTCTTTGGAGTTATATTCTTCTCGTAACGTACAGCTACACTCTTTCTATTCTCCCTGTAACAAAAAAGTGAATTCTTTGGAGTTATATTCTTCTCGTAACGTACAGCTACACTCTTTCTATTCTCCCTGTAACAAAAAAGTGAATTACCTGGAGTTATATTCTTCTTGTAGCGTATAGCTACACTTTTTCTATTCTCCCTGTAATACAACAGTCCATTCCTTGGCATTGCGTTCTTCTGTAGCGTATAGCTACACTCGTTCTCTTCTTCATGTAACAAAAAAGTCCATTCCTTGGGAGTGAGATCTTCTGTAGCGTATAGCTACACTCTTTCTATTTTCCCTGTAACAAAAAAAGTCCATTTCTTGGTTGCGCATTCTTCTCGTAGCGTATAGCTACACTTTTTCTCTTCTCCCTGTAATAAAAAAAATATCCATTCCTTGCCCCAAGTGAGGGCAAGAACCTGGAATTCAACGCTGTAGGAAACCGTAATAAAGAATTTTACCACTTTGACGCACAACAAATTGGTCAATATTCTGAACCATCGGGCACAGTCAAATTCATTTAACAACATGAATGCAGGCCTCAGGACCAGCACCCATGGTGTTAAATACGCAGCCTCCTCCATCCCCATTAGCTGCCCTAACCATCACCAAAATTGTTGCAGTTATTCACAATATTTCGTATCATCTACTAATACATAAATGATATCAAGTAACCTGATGGTCCAGAAAGTTTGAGAAACTGAAACGCAAAAACTGTGATGCCGTTTTCCTCTGGCATCAGGTCATTCTCTTGGACCAAAAAAAGAAGAAGCAATATGTGTCTTCCTTTTTTGGGCTGAGGAGAAGATGTCAGTGAAAAGGGGTCAGACACTAAATGCAGACATGCAAAGCTGAGTCCTGCATCAGGGAACAAAAAGTCCGCCTCTATGATGAACAATGGGATCTAGCAATTACACGCTTATTCTATTAATATACCCACAAATGCGCTAAAAACAACACAGAGTCAAAGGGCCTGGGGCAGCCGCACCCTCTGCCCTACCCCCGCCGCTAGCCACGCCGCTGGCTATAGTTATAAAGTAGTCTGTGGTATATGAGTATGAACAGCGTCCAACTCTCAGGAATCACCTGCATACACATCACAAAAGAAAAATTCTACACTCTATGATGTGATCTGCAGGTATAAAGCAGACATGATGTCCAAGACTGGAATAATACAGAAAGTCATGTCCAACAGAAGTTATAATGTATACAGCATAACGTACAATATGGCCACATCTAATAGTACACACCCTCGTATATCTGACGGGAAATGGGCTCCATGGAAAAATAGAGACTATATCTAAAATGTCTAATATAATATGTTCTGGTATTTAACCCCTTCCCGACATCCGCCGTACTAGTACGGTGCTTGCGGGGGGTTAACTATGGCGACCACCATAGCCACCGGGTGTGTAATGTTTTATACACTAGACACCCTGCGCTAATTCCCCGGCTCGGTGCCTGCACCGATGGGGGGTATTCACCCCTCCGTGCCACTGGGAAAATGGCGCCTTGATCATCTTTGACCGAGGCGCCATTTTCCCGGTGGCAAATGGGGTATAAGTATAATTAACATGCTGTGATTTCCAAAACAGCTTTGGTTTGGTAATCGTAGCATACCTACGTAAACGCCAGTGGTTTAGATATAATTGAAGCAGAAAGTACACAGAGGAAACCTCTGAAAACTTTCTGTAGAAAGGGTTGCAGGAAGAAACGCAATGCGTCACTGCTTTTTTGCTGCAGGACACCACATGAGGTCTCAAACTTTATTGGTAATTTATCTTCAGAATAAATCATCAATAAGAGATCAGTGACTCCCCACTGACCAGCTGTATGAAGGGGCTACGGCGCCTGTTTATATCACACCGCACCGATGGGGGATATTCACCCTTCCGTGCCGCCGGGAAAATGGCGCCTCGATCATCTTTGACTGAGGCGCCACTTTCCCGGCAGCAAATGGGCGTGGCCATTTTGCCGATGATCGACGGCACCTGAAGCAAGATCCAGGGCCGACTTGACGTTGTCTGCAGTGATTTTCTTTTGCAGGCTGCTCTATACAGCCTGCAAAACAAATGACGATTTTTTTGCAATATATTGCAATGCATTAGAATTGTAATGCATTGCATTAGTGATTAGACCCCCTGGGGTTCAAGACCCATAGGGGGTCTAATAAGTGCAAAAAAAAAAAAGTAAAAAAAAAAAAATAGTATAAAAAAAATTAAAAAGTATTAAAAATTCAAATCACCCCCCTTTCCCTAGAACACATGTAATAGTAGTTAAATACTGTGAAACACATACACATTAGGTGTCCCTGTGTCCGAAATCCCTGCTCTACACATCTATAAAAATAGTTTTCCTGTACGGTAAACGCCGTAGCGGGAAAAAGAGACAAAAGTGCTAAACCGCCATTTTTTCATTGTTTTGCCTCTGATAAAAATTTGAATAAAAAATTATCAAAGCAAAAGCAATTCCCCAAAATGTTAGAACTGAAAAGTACACTCGGCCCCACAAAAAAGACGCCCTATACATCCTGGTACACAGAAGAATAAAAAAGTTACGGCTGTCAGAATATGGCGACTTTTAGATATAAAAAATTGGCCCAGTTTTGGATTTTTGTTAAGGGGTTAAAATGTAAATAAAACCATCTAAATTTAGTATCCTCGGAAACGTACTGAAACATAGAATACAGGGGACATGTCATTTTGGCTGCACAGTGAACGCCGTAAAAACGAATCCCGTAAGACATTTGCAGAAATGTACTTCTTCTTCAAATCTGCCCCATTCTGAATTTTTTCCAGCTTCGCAGTACATTATACAGAATAATTAATGGCGGCATCATGAAAAACAATTTCTCCCGCAAACATTAAGACCTCATATGGCTCTGGGAGCGGAGAAATAAAAAAGTTATGGGGTTTGGAAGGGGGAGATTCAAAAACGTAAAACGTAAATTAAAAAATGCTGTCGGCGGAAAGGGGTTAATATATGAAATATATAATATTCTATACATGTATAATGGGGTCTATAGGGAAATGATAGAGAAATTTATGAACAAAGTGCAAATAATAGTTTTAGAATAGTTTTCCCAGGACAGTCTGCCACTGGTGGGGGAGGGGGATACTGTCACATTGTAGCAAATGTTGGTAATGACCTGGTTACATCGCCCCCTATAGGACATCTGTGCTGACAGTTTATAACACTCCATTCCTCCAACCTGAACATTTACTTGGTAACTGGTTCCCAAAGCTGTCATACTACACAGCGTCCACTAGATGGAGCCGCTGCCTAACATTACGCTCTCCAATACCTGGAATAGCAGCTCCGCATCCTCCTGGCTGGATTCTCCTATCAGTGGCTGAGCGCTCTCCTCCTGGGTGTAGGTTCTTCTCCTGTGGGTGATCTCCTCCTGAATGTGGCTCCTCCTTCTGTTGGGCGTTCTTCTCCTGTGGGTGATCTCCTCCTGAATGTGGCTCCTCCTTCTGTTGGGCGTTCTTCTCCTGTGGGTGATCTCCTCCTGAATGTGGCTCCTCCTTCTGTTGGGCGCTCTTCTCCTGTGGGTGATCTCCTCCTGAATGTGGCTCCTCCTTCTGTTGGGCGCTCTTCTCCTGTGGGTGATCTCCTCCTGAATGTGGCTCCTCCTTCTGTTGGGCGCTCTTCTCCTGTGGGTGATCTCCTCCTGAATGTGGCTCCTCCTTCTGTTGGGCGCTCTTCTCCTGTGGGTGATCTCCTCCTGAATGTGGCTCCTCCTTCTGTTGGGCGCTCTTCTCCTGTGGGTGATCTCCTCCTGAATGTGGCTCCTCCTTCTGTTGGGCGCTCTTCTCCTGTGGGTGATCTCCTCCTGAATGTGGCTCCTCCTTCTGTTGGGCGTCCTTCTCCTGTGGGTGATCTCCTCCTGAATGTGGCTCCTCCTTCTGTTGGGCGCTCTTCTCCTGTGGGTGATCTCCTCCTGAATGTGGCTCCTCCTTCTGTTGGGCGCTCTTCTCCTGTGGGTGATCTCCTCCTGAATGTGGCTCCTCCTTCTGTTGGGCGCTCTTCTCCTGTGGGTGATCTCCTCCTGAATGTGGCTCCTCCTTCTGTTGGGCGCTCTTCTCCTGTGGGTGATCTCCTCCTGAATGTGGCTCCTCCTTCTGTTGGGCGCTCTTCTCCTGTGGGTGATCTCCTCCTGAATGTGGCTCCTCCTTCTGTTGGGCGCTCTTCTCCTGTGGGTGATCTCCTCCTGAATGTGGCTCCTCCTTCTGTTGGGCGTCCTTCTCCTGTGGGTGATCTCCTCCTGAATGTGGCTCCTCCTTCTGTTGGGCGCTCTTCTCCTGTGGGTGATCTCCTCCTGAATGTGGCTCCTCCTTCTGTTGGGTGCTCTTCTCCTGTGGGTGATCTCCTCCTGAATGTGGCTCCTCCTTCTGTTGGGCGCTCTTCTCCTGTGGGTGAGCTCCTCCTGAATGTGGCTCCTCCTTCTCCTTCTGGCAGTTGCCACTTCTTCAGGGTCAGACTGTCGCCACCTGCACTTTCCCTTGGTAAGTATTCCATACAGCTCGAGCTGTGACGTCCCATTCTCTGTGTGACTGAATAAAAAGGGGCGGAGCCTAGAGCACTGGCCGTATATACTGTGCTGTACTGCCATGTGTTATGTGCTGTATATATGTATATATATATATATGCTCATCAGTCAGTGATGGTTACTGTATGGCACCATATGGCAGCATTCACATGGCTTCTGTATAACACTGTGTATATGGGAAGTGTAAGATCTGGACTCTGTATGACATGTTTGACACCATAAGTACAAGTAGTATTTATATAGGCATTGTATGGTACGAGCCATAAGACATTATATGGGCCAAGTGCTATGTCACTAGTATATATGACACTATTCACATGGTGACGTATATTAGTTATTTGGCTGCTGTGTGACATTATTTCTGGTGCTGTGCTGTAGGACACATGATCCGAACTATATGAAGTTATTTATATGGACATGGCGGGACTTTTTATATGATATACATATATATACTGTAGTGGATTCTATCACCTATATGGACATTGTATGAGTCTTATATGGCATACATGTGTATAGCGGATTCTATCACCTACATGGACATTGTATGAGTCTTATATGGCATACATGTGTATAGCGGATTCTATCACCTACATGGACATTGTGTGAGTCTTATATAGAATACATGTATATAGTGGATTCTATCACCTACATGGACATTGTATGAGTCTTATATAGAATACATGTATATAGTGGATTCTATCACCTACATGGACATTGTATGAGTCTTATATGGCATATGTGTATATAGTGGATTCTATCACCTATATGGACATTGTATGAGTCTTATATGGAATACATGTATATAGCGGATTCTATCACCTACATGGACATTGTATGAGTCTTATATGGCATACGTGTATATAGTGGATTCTATCACCTATATGGACATTGTATGAGTCTTATATGGAATACATGTATATAGCGGATTCTATCACCTACATGGACATTGTATGAGTCTTATATGGCATACGTGTATATAGTGGATTCTATCACCTATATGGACATTGTATGAGTCTTATATGGAATACATGTATATAGTGGATTCTATCACCTACATGGACATTGTATGAGTCTTATATGGCATACATGTGTATAGCGGATTCTATCACCTACATGGACATTGTATGAGTCTTATATAGAATACATGTATATAGCGGATTCTATCACCTACATGGACATTGTATGAGTCTTATATAGAATACATGTATATAGCGGATTCTATCACCTACATGGACATTGTATGAGTCTTATATGGCATACATGTATATAGCGGATTCTATCACCTATATGGACATTATATGAGTCTTATATGGAATACATGTATATAGTGGATTCTATCACCTACATGGACATTGTATGAGTCTTATATGGCATACATGTATATAGTGGATTCTATCACCTATATGGATATTGTATAACTGTTTTATACAGTGTACATGTATATAGTTGATTATGTCACCTATAGGGACATTGTGAGACTTTTTATATGGTGTACATGTATACAGGGCCGGCGTCAGCACCCGGCAAACACAGGCAAGTGCCGGAACCGCAAGCTCCTGAGGGAGCCCACAGGGCTGCTGGGTGCTGACTGCGTGTTTTTTTTTTTTTGTAAATACTCAGGGCTCAGCTGCCCTGTGCCCACCCCGGCGCCGCTATTGATACATCTTCTGCTTATAACTAGATCGGTTGATCGGTGTCTGTAAACATCAATCTAGTTAAAATGCTTCCAGCAACTTGTAATCGGAAAGGCACATGAGGCCTGCGGTTTACAATCCTGGGAGAACGCAGACAGACGTCTGCTTCTCAGCATGGGCGCCGCAATGACGTCATAGCAATGCGACACAGCCATCTTGCATGTGGACACAGACAAGATGGCAGCTCCGTTCATCAGGATCGCAGGTAGGTGGCTAACTTATTTTTGTTTTGTTTTTTAGCATAGTTATGGGTATTTTAATAGTATAAGGGAGGAGGGGGAATTATAAATATAAGGGGGGGGGTTGTTTATATCAGCGTTATTAGGGGGTATTATGAATTTAAGGGGGAAGTTATTTATATTAGGGGGCATCATTTATATTAGGAGGCATTATGAACATAAGGGGTCATTAGAGGCGCAGTATTTATGTCAGGGGGAATCAGGGGCATAATATGAGGGGGCAATTTAAATGAGGTGACACTTGGGCTTTATTAAGACTAAGGCCACAGCTAGCGGCTGCAACAAAATAGCGTTGCAGGAAAAACTACAGCAATAACATATTGTGGTTTTTCCCCGCAGCACTTTTCACTTTCTGCTTCCATTATACCTATAGGGAATCCGTCGGTGTTTTCGTAGGTATAATTAACATGCTGTGATTTCCAAAACAGTTGCAGATTTGGAAATCGTAGCATATGCAAAGGAAACCTCTGCAAACTTTCTCTACAAAGGGTTGCAGGAAGAAACGCGATGCGTCACTGCTGTGGTTTTCCCGCAGCACTTTTTTGCTGCAGGACGCCACATGGGGCCTTAAGCTTTATTGATAATCTATCCGCATAATAAATCATCAATAAGAGATCAGTGACTTCCCACTGACCAGCTGTATGAAGAGTCCATAGCACCTGTTTATATCACACGCTGTCTGTTTATAGTGACCATGTGATGTAATTCCAGCCTTGTCACATAGACATGTATAGGATGAGGCTGTAGTTACACTACATGGCCGCTATGAAATATATTATACTGTATAAACAGGGAAGCCGTCATGGCGCTTACACAGGTACCACGGTTCATTCAAACTGCTGATCCTGGGGGTCCTGGGTATTGGAACCCCACTAATTCTTTTTTACATTTTACCTTTTAATTAGGAAACACCTGGGGCATTATTAATAAGGAGCACTATTTACAGGGGGTACAAAGTGAAGTTATTAATTTAAAGATGCGCTTAGGGGTATTATTCATTATGGGGGTTATAGTATAGTATATATTTTATAATTGGGGGTAGCATTAGGATGGGTGTGCAGGTGAGGACAATGTGGGTCAAGTGGCTGTAAGTCACTAAATGTTACTGCACTGTATTTTATTCACCTAAATCAGGGGTCTCAAACTCGCGGCCCGCTGGCCAACTGCGGCCCTCGGGACAATAGTTTGCGGCCCACAGTGGACATCCCGACATCCGCCTTAATAGTACGGCGCATGCCGGGTGTGTAACTATGTCGACCGCCCGGGAGCCGGGCGGCCGCCATAGCCGCCGGGCATCTACTGCTTTAAGCAGTAGACAACCAGTGCTAATGTCTCCAATCGGTCCTGGGACCAATCGGAGGCAATAACGCCTCCGGTGCCACGGTCAAAGGCGCCGGAGGCGCCATTTTCCCAGCGGCGCATGGGCACCGCCATTTTGCCGGTGATCGGCAATGATGATTTTTTTTCAGTGCATTGCATTAGTGATCAGACCCCCTGGGTTCAACACCCCTAGGGGGGTCTAATAAATGCAAAAAAAATAAAATAGAAAAAAAATATAAAAAAAAATATAAAAAGTATTAAAAATTCAAATAACTCCCCTTTCCCTAGAACACATATAAAAGTAGTTAACTACTGTGAAACACATACATATTAGGTATCCCCGTGTCCGAAATCGCCTGCTCTACAAATCTATAAAAATATTTATAAATGCCGTAGCGGGAAAAATAGTTAAAAGTGCCAAACTGCTGTTTTTTCACTGTTTTGATTCTGATAAAAATTTGAATAAAAAATGATCAAAGCAATAGTATTTCCCAAAAATGGTAGAACTAAAAAGCACACCCGGCCCCACAAAAAAAGAGGCCCTATGCATCCCCGTACACGGACGGCGACTTTTATAAAAAAAAAAAAAAAAAAAAACATGGGGAAAACCTGATGCGGCCCAGCCTCACCCAGACTCTACCTCCAGTGGCCCCAGGGTAAATTGAGTTTGAGACCCCTGACCTAAATCGTCTGCAGAGCCCTGTGTAGAGACAATATGTACCACTATACGGTCACCATTTAATGATAATATCGGTATTCCTAAGTTGGAGGACCCCTTGGACATGTCTGCCTAAAATTCCTCTTTACTATCTGATGTCCGAACAGGTTCTATCTACTTATATGATATGGATATTATACTCCAGTAGGTCCACCTGAGCAAAAAAAAAAAAAAAAATTGCCCAATTGCACATGGGTTGCTCCAACAGGGGTTCACTGAGCCTCTGTCGCCCAGGAGCCCACAAAAACCTGGAGTCAGCCCTGTATGTATATAGTGGATTGTATTATCTATAAGGGCATTCTATGACTTTTTATATGGTTTATATTTATATAGTGGATGAATGTATAGGCAAGATTTTTAAGTTTCCTTTTATTACTATTGTTATTACTATTGTTAGAGATAATCCTCCATAAGTAGTCCTCCATTTTATATTCTAATCCATATGCTACACAGTGAGGTCATTCTGAGTGTGACCAGATGTAGGCACAGACTGGCTGTAAGTTATTGTTTGTTATCTTGAAGGCTGCATTCTAAGAGTTGTCTGGCACCTAGCATGTCTCCTTATCTCGCTTTCCATGATATATATATATATATATATATAATACATACACAGTACAGACCAAAAGTTTGGACACACCTTCTCATTCAAACAGGTTTCTGTATTTTCATGACTATGAAAATTGTAGATTCACACTGAAGGCACCAAAACTATGAATTACCACATGTGGAATTATATACTTAAAAAAAGTGTGAAACAACTGAAAATATGTCTTGTATTTCTCGGTAAGAAAAAAGCAGCTAAGTAAAGAAAAATGAGTGGCCATCATTATTTTAAGAAATGAAGGTCAGTCAGTCCGAAAAATTGTGAAAACTTTGAAAGTGTCCCCAAGTGCAGTTGCAAAAACCATCAAGTGCTACAAAGAAACTGGCTGACATGAGGACCGCCCCAGGAAAGGAAGACCAAGAGTCACCTCTGCTGCGGAGGATAAGTTCATCCGAGTCACCAGCCTCAGAAATCGCAGGTTAACAGCAGCTCAGATTAGAGATCAGGTCAATGCCACACAGAGTTCTAGCAGCAGACACATCTCTACAACAACTGTTAAGAGGAGACTTTGTGCAGCAGGCCTTCATGGTAAAATAGCTGCTAGAAAACCACTGCTAAGGACAGGCAACAAGCAGAAGAGACTTGTTTGGGCTAAAGAACACAAGGAATGGACATTAGAGCAGTGGAAATCTGTGCTTTGGTCTGATGAGTCCAAATTTGAGATATTTGGTTCCAACCACCGTGTCTTTGTGAGGCGCAGAAAAGGTGAACGGATGGACTCTACATGCCTGGTTCCCACTGTGAAGCATGGAGGAGGAGGTGTGATGGTGTGGGGGTGCTTTGCTGGTGACACTGTTGGGGATTTATTCAAAATTGAAGGCATATTGAACCAGCATGGCTACCACAGCATCTTGCAGCGGCATGCTATTACATCCGGTTTGCGTTAAAGTTGAACCATCATTTATTTTTCAACAGGACAATGACCCCAAACACACCTCCAGGCTGTGTAAGGGCTATTTGACCAAGAAGGAGAGTGATGGGGTGCTACACCATATGACCTGGCCTCCACAGTCACCAGACCTGAACCCAATAGAGATGGTTTGGGGTGAGCTGGACCGCAGAGTGAAGGCAAAAGGGCCAACAAGTGCTAAGCATCTCTGGGAACTCCTTCAAGACTCTTGTAAGACAATTTCAGGTGACTACCTCTTGAAGCTCATCAAGAGAATGCCAAGAGTGTGCAAAGCAGGAATCAAAGCAAAAGTTTAAGTGGATTAGGTTTCAGCCCGCTTAATTCACCTCACCCCCCGTTCTTCATCGACTGCTCCCTTCTGCCAGTCCCTCCACTGGCTACCCATAGCCCAGCGAAATGAGTTCAAGCTATTAACGTTAACATTCAAAGCGATCCACAACCTGTCCCCTCCATATATCTCTGAACTAATCTCCCACTACCTGCCCACACATAACCTCAGATCCTCCAATGACCTCTTACTCTGCTCTTCTCTCATCCGCTCCTCACAAAACCGCCTCCAAGATTTCTCTCGTGCATCCCCCATACTCTGGAACTCCTTACCAAGACACATAAGACTGACCCCCACAATCACAGGATTCAAGAAGGCCCTGAAGACTCACCTATTCAGGAAGGCCTACAACCTCCAATAACAATATCACCGCACCACCATCTGAACAGTCTCCCCCTCTCCTTCTGTCTCTACCCCCTTCCCCCATAGATTGTAAACCCTCTACCCCACTGTGCCAGTCAGTCACTGTTAGTATTATATCTACCTGTATATTTTGTGTATTGTATGTAACCCCCAAATGTAAAGCACCATGGAATCAATGGTGCTATATAAATAAACATTAATAATAAACAGAAATCTGATTGCTAGTGTCACTTACTGTATCAACTTCTAGAAAGTTCTGTAAAACTCACCAGAGAACAGATCTTGAGGAAGCATCCATAAGCAGCTGCCATGAGGGATGAAGGCAGGGGCGTCGCTATAAAACCAAACCCTTGTTGGGCAACTCAGATGCTACTTGCTGCAGCGATATTAGATGAGTCGATATGTAAAGCCAGCTCCCTCCTCTAAACCCTCTCATTATTCTGTGAATCACTTTTGTACGAAAGGTCCAGAAATACTTTGAAATAGTGGTTATAACAAAAGTTGAAGTGTTTCTAGCAAAAACAAACAAACAAAAAAAATAACCCTTTTTTCTTCCATATTCTCCCCATGTTCACTTGTGCTACTGGGGGGTGCACTGGCTAGGATCAGTCTCCTTTCCCTCCCCTGCAAAAGGAGTCCTATTAGCTTTACTAGCATGCTACTGTCATGGCTCTGGTCCTTCCCTGACCAGCAGGACAGAAAGCGATTTCTTTTGGCTGCTTTGCAGTGAACAAAGGATCACTATACAGAGAACTGGCTGAGCATCTACCAGCCTTCAGTTAGGTGTCTGTGCACATTGGTAGTTGGATCTTCTTTCCTTGTAACTCCACAGTTTTGATCTTGAAGTCAATTCTCATGGTGGAGATGAAGGCATCATCCGAGGAGCAGAAGAGGACGCAGGTCTTTACACTAGCGTCCTTACCCTATCAGATCATGTTTTATTTATTGTTTCTGCAAAGGCATATTTAAGAAAGTAATAAAATCGCCAGTAGGAACAAGTTTTAGACTGGACACCCACCTTAATAATACGTATGAGGCGTCACATAACATTATGGACCAAACCCTCATGTAGCAAAGGATTATTATATGTGGCAATAAATACTATATACAATGGAATCATAGTTTTAATATAAAAATTTGTAGGCAATATGGCAGCATCTGACAGACGTTCCAGTAAGGTCATTGCTTCCCTTTATTTTTTTAAAATTTTCTGTACAGGGATGAATGATCTGTATAATGTACATTCATAGAAAGCTGTATATACTGGGGAATAATGGAGGAATCATGTCACTATTACACTAGGTTCTTACATAACAAGCTGACATTTTTGATATTCACTTTTATTTATTATTTGGTAAAGCTATGCTGTACACGGGAATATCATCTTCTCTTCAGTCTTGAGAGGATAGAGTTTATGTAAAGGACACAGTTCACGGACTGAACATTTATGGAATTCCATAGTTCTTAGTGAGCCCAACCACTTCCAACATGGCAGAGAACGGCAACATGAATGCCCCTTCATTTTTAGACGACAGCTTTGCCTATTCTTGGAGTATAAAACTGGAGAACAGGGATATTATTAATAATCTGATTCACAGTCTTGTAAACAAATACAAAAGGAACAGAATGTGCTTAGATACAAAAGGAAAGACAACAGAACAGGTTGTGTGACCAGACCGCTGATTCACAGAGTGCTTTTTGTGTGCATGTTACATAGAGATTCTTCATCGGGATTACATCTCCAATGTATTTTTCTTTTGTTTTTATCCCTAAATAAAAATAGATTTATTACAAAAACGAATAACACTTTGTCTTAAAACAAGGAAGGCAGAAAATAAAGTTCTTTGAATCAACCCTGGGGGTGGGGGGGAAGGAAAAGGTTTACAACTCTTTTCCTCGTGCAACAAGAAGCAGTTCCTCCTTTTGAGACTTCATTAGTGTAATCTCTGCATTGACTAGCCAAGATCTCCTACTTCATGGTCCACTGGTGGTGGCACATTGGGCATAACTGTAGATGAAGACCCTGCAGTAAGGTAGCCAGCAACTCCAGGTCCTGAGAAAATTAGAAAGATGAAGTTAGTCTTACGTGTCAATGGTTATTGAAAAAACAAAAACATCCTATAAAAATATCCATCTAATTTGCTGAGGTGAGATTTAAAGGGGTCGTCCCATGAGAACTTCTCTCTACTGGGGTCCCATCAAAACAAAGATCCTGCTGGTCAAGCATGCCCATTGCTGAACCATTCAACTCCATGGGGCTGCTGAAGATTGTAGAAAATAGCAAACAGTGATCTACGGGTGTCACCTCTATTCTTGAGATTGGTGCAAGTCCCACCAGCAGTCAGGGACTTGTTCCCTATTCACAGGGACAACTACTTTAATGTTAGCCGCAATAGAACCCTAGCCTTAATTTCACTGCGTCTCTATAGGAAACAAAATTGAAAAATTTAACAAAAAAATCCAACTGAATAAAAGTCTTAATAACTCCACCTAAAACCTGAAAATGTAGGTCAAACCAGAAAAGCTCTTCTTTCCATGTCACACTCAAAGAGGGAGTAAGAAGATGAAATGTGGAAAGCTGTATGGTGGCGTCCTTATGCTGCTATGGTAGAAAAACATGTCAACTACAGAGTGAAATTTTGCTGTAGAAGGGCAAATAGATTGGCAGCAGGAATCCTATAACATCTAGATCATATCCTTAATCGTCTGCTTAATTTAATAGTACTGTGTTTTTGAGCTGTCCATGTACCTACCTGAGACACTAAGGGCGCATTGTGAATGCAGATGATTTCTTTCCCTGACCCTACAGAGCCACCATTGGTTCATTAGTAAGTAAAAACAACTCCATGTCTCAAACAGCTCTTTATTGTGAGGTCTGCACCAAACAACTCTACACATCTCCATTTTCTGGATCCCAAGGAGTGTGACATGAGGGTTAGACATAACTAAGCACATTGCACTGACAGTACATAAATATTACTCTTAGGATAGGTGATAAATATGGGGCTGAGTGCAGGTATTCCTGCCAATGGGCTGTGAACGGGTGACTGTCTCCAGAACATGCACCGACGCCGCACAGCCCTGTAAGTGTAATGTCTGTACTGCAGCAGAACTATTCATGGCCATCATCAGGTATCTGATAATGGTCTAGTGCCTGTTCCAAGGTGCAGCTGATTATTGGGGTGCCAGGAACCAGACCCCACAGATCTGATATTGAGAGTAGACCATCAATAGTCCTGTTCCAATGATATAACGTACACTAGAGTCATAAGGAAACTTTCAAAAGATTCCCAGGAATGGAGAGTTTGAATGTGTTTAAAAGGGGTTATGCCACAAAGAATATGTATCCTCTGTCCATAGAGTAGAGGAGAAATACCTGATGGGCAGGGGTCTGACCGCTGAGTTCGCTACCGATACAGTGTCGCTGTAACCAGTCTGAGTGCAGGCCATACACTTGGTGGACAGATGACTCATTCACATCGATGAGAACACTGGAGATAGCCGAGGTACAGCACATGGTGATCTCCAGCGCCCCCATTGTAGTGAATAGAAGTACAGTCTACTAGATATGGATCCTCTATGGATCGAGGATAAATCTTCTTGGTGACATAAACCCTTTAAGGGCTTATATACTAGACAGTTAAAACATAATATATAATTTCTGAAATGCAATGACGGTGGATGACAGACCAGGAGGATGATGAGAAGCCTTCAGTAGGACAGAGGAAACAGTACATAATATATAAGGCATATATAGGGATTTGGAAAACTAATTTAATCATATGTAAAAGATGCCGATATCACTTTGATAGCCAAACACTGTTGGCATAAAGCTATTCCTTTTGGCTCCCCAATAAACATGCACTCTCAGTTGATTAAGCTTGTATTTACAATGGGTGGGTGGGGGGGGGGTTAAATAGCCACAAGACACCACGGGCAGTGACTTATCTCAAACAGGTAAAAAAAGGATCAAACACGATAAAATTCAACACGCCCGACTCCCAAGATCATCTGCGCGGGAGAGTTGGAGACTTATACACACGCACAAGATAGTCTGTGTGTAGACTTTTTTTTATGCTCATTGGGGGCCTTTGAAGGAGAAAAAATTAAAAACAAGTCAGGGTACTTGCCCCGATAGATGCTTCATACACTTAGTAAGATGTAGGAGCTCATGTACTTACAGGGCATCGATTTTCGCTAGTGCTGTCCTAAGCATAAACTCCATTCTAGATGTGACTACAGTATCAATAGATGATGGTGGAGTAGTACTTCCGTGTTTTTATACAGAGGACAGTACTGGCAGCCATTTAGGGTTTCCCAGGCACACCCCTATAGGCAAAACAAATTCCTACATCTAACTAAGGGTATGTGGGCAGCTATCACAACACACACCATGATGTGTTGTGCTCAGTTCTTGGAAAATCACTACATCAGTATCTGTCTCCAGTGTTCCTTGAGAGCTTGATAGAAACAATGGATTAGATAAGGAATAAATGATCTTGACTCAACACAAACCAATAGGGCGGGGGTAATGTATATACAGTCATGGCTGGAGCACAAGATGCATGAACGCTGCAGGTGCAACAAGCATTGTACCTGTGTTACAGAGCTACACAGCAGTTAGCAAGCTGCCTGGAAGAGAGCATCTAAAGCCCACTTCTGAGGTGAAGGGGGCTGCTACCAGTAAGAAGGGAAGGAGAGACACCTGAAGGAAGAAAAGTAAAAAGCAAGGGAAGAAGAGATTAGGAAGGAAGCAGACAGCAACAAGCATAAGGGAGTACAAGGTCACCATCTTAATGAACACTCACACTCAAAAATATCCTCAGTTGCTCCTCAGCAATAATCATGTTGGTTATGGCTCTCACAAACATCACCAAAATAGGCAGCCCTGTAGTTCAATACAGCCATAGATGTGAATGTCACTTGTTATAATGGTGACACCCATATGTCCGCTAACTGTAATCCTTCCATTGTGACGTGCCATACTGCTGCAGTGGCTATAGCGGTGCCCTATATACCAGTATCACAACATGATATGTAATCAGTGCCACAATAAAATCAGAGACTGGTGGGGAATCTAACAAGTGGGTATGGGCTGTTTTATGAGGCTGCCAAGGGTACGCCAGTTTTGCCAGCCAATTCCATTTTCTATCAATAAAGGTTGCTATGTCCTGAAAATGTTGTGAGTGCCCAATTAAGAAGGAAATACAGGGTTTGTACAGGTAAATACAGGTAAAGTTGCTTGAAGTGGTTTTCCCATTTCTTTAACAATGTATTGGTTGGAAATAACTAGACCCAAGTCATAGCACAGCAGTGTCTCTAATAACATTTTAACATGGTTTAGCCCCAAATAACCCTATCAATATAACCATGCAAGTCATGATTCCTAAAGTACTGACACTGAATGGGTGACCTCTCAAAACTAATCCAAGGGAAAAGTGGAGCTGCTGCCCAAAGCCACCAGTTATGTATTACTGTTATGTTAGAGATCTTGTGTGCGATTGGTTGGGTATAGCCAATGGCTGCCGTTTGCCCTTGCACTAGTTTTAGTTTTTACCAAAGTCAAGTTATATATTGTACTGCAGATCCCTTCTACTGTGGGCTAACCAGGAAAACCACTTTATAGATGCAAGCTCTTGTAACTTTTCACAAATTCTTTAACATTAGATTCTGACCCGTTCCAAAACATTCCACATAAAGGGTTAAGGCAGCATGCCGTGCAGCAGTCCTGAGTACATTCACCTAGAGCTTATAATATGACAAACCCCATCTTTTTAGCTATACAAATACTTGGTGGTGTCGTTTATTTGGAGACTACCACGTCTGGTTCTTTCCGATATAATGCCATATCTTCTGACAAAAAGCTTTAGCAAGCTAGCTCATGTAAATGGCGATTAATAAGTGCAGGTCAACTTGTGACGCCATTTACAGAAAGCCGAGCATGGACATTTTACACGGGAAGATCTTCTAAGTTACTAGAAAGACACGCGCATGCGCAGCCTCTCTCCATTGACCAGGAATAGACGGAGCCTCATTCTTGAGATAGATGAGTGTCCCAGAAGTGGGAATATCTCTTTAATTTATCAAACTTTCTAGGGTAAAATATACCTGGTCACTCTTCGTACCCTGTTGGAACTCATCTTTTACCTTATAGGCAGCTCTAGAAAAATGAAGGTTACATTCTTCCATGGTTGTCATAGGCAATAAGCCAGTCTTATATTAGACCATATTTATAAAAAAAAAAATTTAAGTTAATTCACACTCTTGGAATAGTCTCATATCACTTGGAACACCCACTTCTGCCCCTGTTTGGGCTTTTATGGGATGAATTTGCTGGGATTGTTTCTAAAAAAAATACAGGACAATCCAACCAAATTCAGGACAATTTAGCTAGACAATCATGGTAAGATGAGATCTATTGGGTCATTTGTATTAGTGGCCACATACAGTCCTATGAAAAAGTTTGGGCACCCCTATTAATCTTAATCATTTTTAGTTCTAAATATTTTGGTATTTGCAACAGCCATTTCAGTTTGATATATCTAATAACTGATGGACACAGTAATATTTCAGGATTGAAATGAGGTTTATTGTACTAACAGAAAATGCGCAATATGCATTAAACCAAAATTTGACCGGTGCAAAAGTATGGGCACCTCAACAGAAAAGTGACATTAATATTTAGTACATCCTCCTTTTGCAAAGATAACAGCCTCTAGTCGCTTCCTGTAGCTTTTAATCAGTTCCTGGATCCTGGATAAAGGTATTTTGGACAAACAATTCAAGTTCAGTTAAGTTAGATGGTCGCCGAGCATGGACAGCCCGCTTCAAATCATCCCACAGATGTTCAATGATATTCAGGTCTGGGGACTGGGATGGCCATTCCAGAACATTGTAATTGTTCCTCTGCATGAATGCCTGAGGATTTGGAGCGGTGTTTTGGATCATTGTCTTGCTGAAATATCCATCCCCGGCGTAACTTCAACTTCGTCACTGATTCTTGAACATTATTCTCAAGAATCTGCTGATACTGAGTGGAATCCATGCGACCCTCAACTTTAACAAGATTCCCGATGCCGGCATTGGCCACATAGTCCCAAAGCATGATGGAACCTCCACCAAATTTTACAGTGGGTAGCATGTGTTTTTCTTGGAATGCTGTTTCTTTTTGGACGCCATGCATAACGCCTTTTTTTATAACCAAACAACTCAATTTTTGTTTCCAAAATGAAGCTGCCTTGTCCAAATGTGCTTTTTCATACTTCAGGCAACTCTATTTGTGGGGTACGTGCAGAAACGGCTTCTTTCTCATCACTCTCCCATACAGCTTCTATTTGTGCAAAGTGCGCTGTATAGTTGACCGATGCACAGTGACACCATCTGCAGCAAGATGATGCTGCAGCTCTTTGGAGGTGGTCTGTGGATTGTCCTTGACTGTTCTCACCATTCTTCTTCTCTGCCTTTCTGATATTTTTCTTGGCCTGCCACTTCTGGGCTTAACAAGAACTGTCCCTGTGGTCTTCCATTTGCTTACTATGTTCCTCACAGTGGAAACTGACAGGTTAAATCTCTGAGACAACGTTTTGTATCCTTCCCCTGAACAACTATGTTGAACAATCTTTGTTTTCAGATCATTTGAGAGCGGGCTGTCCATGTTCGGCGACCATCAAACTTAACTGAACTTGAATTGTTTTGTAGAAAGAAATGGTCCAAAATACCTTCATCCCGGATCCAGGAACTGATTAAAAGCTACAGGAAGCGACTAGAGGCTGTTATCTTTGCAAAAGGAGGATGTACTAAATATTAATGTCACTTTTCTGTTGAGGTGCCCATATTTTTGCACCGGTCAAATTTTGGTTTAATGCATATTGCGCATTTTCTGTTAGTACAATAAACCTCATTTCAATCCTGAAATATTACTGTGTCCATCAGTTATTAGATATATCAAACTGAAATGGCTGTTGCAAATACCAAAATATTTAGAACTAAAAATGATTAAGATTAATAGGGGTGCCCAAACTTTTTCATAGGACTGTATATACAGCATATGGATGAAAAGAACATCCTTTATAAGTGGCATATGGTACCATAATTCAATAATAATAATTCCCATACAAGAGTTTGGAACTGTCCCCTTATATGCCATCTAACTATGTTCCTCAACTTCTTCAAAATTCCTTTTTAAACACCTGTCCCCACAGACGCAATGATGACTGCCATCAGTAAGATGCCCTAATAAACTAGTGGACACAATTACTCCCAAAAGCCCCACAATTGCCAAACAGGGGGTCCAAAGTCATGTTATAACAGTTTCGTGCATTGTACTTGTATCGTAGATAAAGTACTGTATATAGTAGAAGATCCAAGGATTGTAGGGTTGAGGTTAGATCTGCAGGAAATCATGCATTTCTGGTTGTCAAACAAGCACCAGGTGAGGTGTAATCCAGTCCATAGTATAGACAGATAATAGATTGCTCACATACTTATATGCTAAATATTTAATTGTCATATTTGTTTCAAAAACCAGAGCAGAGCTTAATAATAAAATAATTTTTTAGGGTTTCTTTACTTTCTTTCTAAGGAAATAGTTTCCCAAAAGAAACGTGAAACATGGACCAAAGGCATGGATTTTCTTTTGGAATGAACTGGTAACAATCTGTTAATACCCAGAATGTGAGGACATTAAAGGGGCTGTCCAGATATTACCACAAAAATCTATTATTACAGTATGCTGTGGATTGCAACACTGGCCACTGCAGATGAAATGTGGTATTACATGGCACCCTTGAAATTATTCTGCACAGGTTAGGCACTGCTCTGTCAGGTTGTGAAAATCCTTTTAACAAGCAGAGGCCACCAGCAGAATTCTGCAGGTAGCTCTGGAGTATAATACAGACACAACATCAGGAATAGTACAAGTGGCAATGTATTTATAAAATGTGTCAATTCTTTATGTAGATGTAACCTAGATATTGAAAAGAAAATTAATTTCTAAGGTACCGAGATGGAAAATTGTAACACGAATGCTTACCGGTGAGGTATCCTGCTGTTTGTGATTCAGAAATGAACAAGTCATGTTTCTGATCTTTAAAGGCTCTCCATACAGAGGATCGAGACAGGATTTCATTCACCTAGAAAATACACACAGCCATTTACATACACTACAACTATAGAAAGGTGCCTATTATTACATTGCTGGGGTCACTACTCACCTGTTCTCCAAACTGTAGGCTACGAGTCATGGACTTCAAAGCTTTAACTATCTGAGCCTTGGTGGCTGCAGGACTTTCTAGGTTCTCAAGGCCTTGACCTTCAAGCAACCTTAGTAGATATGGAACTAGATCTGCCTTTAATGCCTAGAAAATAATGGAAATATTATATTGAATTCTGACCGAGACAGTCATTTGTTAAAGGGAATTTCCAAGAGAGATTTTTTTTTTTTTTTTTTTTTTTTTATAATTTACATAAAGCATAAACCTACATATTATCCCCTAGTGAAAGTAGGCCTGCTATCTGCCTCTCAAATTGCATACGTTTCTTAAGTATGGTGAGCTGGGTGATCAGACTCAAAGTTTTCCATTGATATGACCAGAGATGAGCGAGTAGTATTCAATCGAATACCTCGCTCCCATAGGAATGCGTGTAAGCGGTCAAACACCAAGGGGTTAAGAGCATCAAATATTCACTGCGCTTAACCCCTTGGTGTTCGGCCACTTACACGCATTCCTATGGGAGCGAGGTATTTGATCGAATAATCCTAAAGTCACAAGTTGCTGTAACAAAACCTCTCACCTGTGCCACCAACTCTGTTTGCTCCTTCTGGAACATCCTATTAAGAGCTTCACAGGCTATTCCAATCATGTCGGAGCGTTTTTTCATCCCACACATGAAGGGTCCAATTGTTTCCAGTGAAGCCATTGCCCGAACACATAACTAAGACAAAACAAAGGTTTCATTTAGTAAGGGTCACGTGACACGACAGAGAATTCCATCCCAAGTAATACTGTACCTCATTGTCAGTCATAGTGTGGATGACCCGTATTGCACACTTTGGAATGGCATTGTTTTTGTGGGTCAATGCTTGGAGGATCTTAGGTAGGTGACCCAAAGGTGGAACTTGATCCAACAACTGAGGCTGAGCATTGAACAGGCAGACTGTTGCAGTGGTTACAGTTTCTAGGGTTTCACCCTGTAGGACAAAACACCAGATTTTATTACTTTTGTTGTTTTATTTAAGCCTTAACCCAACATTATTTACTATCCTATGAGATTCAATGCTAACTGTACATTTATATTAAAGGGATTCTAGCATTAAAACTTTTTTTTTTTTTATGTCGTTCACACGTCGGAATAGCCTTAAGAAAAGCTATTTGTCTCCTACCTTTAGAAGTCATCTCCAGCCTGCTGTTCGGTTAAAAAAACTTTTTTTTTTTGTCGGTATGCAAAGGAGTTCTCTCGCAGGAATGGGAGCAGGCCTCCACACTCAAACAGCGCTGGGGACGTCCCCAATTCTGCGAAAGTACTCTCTCCAGCGACGCCTCCATCTTCTTCAGCTACCGTCTCTTTACTCGTGTTCTTCCGGCTGGGAACACTTTGACGCCTGCGCAGTCGGCTCTGCCATCGGGCCGCGAGCTCAGACCGGCAGCCATTTTTTGGAGAATGCTTGCGCACGCATACGCAGTACGCTCCTGTAGTCCATAGAACTACAGGAGCGTACTGTGTACGCGCACGTAAGCGGCCTCAAAAAAATGGCTGCCGGCTTGTGCACTTGGCCCTGTCTGCAGCCGAAGAGGTGGTAGCTGAAGAAGATAGAGGCGTCGCTGGAGAGAGTTCTCTCGCAGCTTTGGGGACGCCCCCAGCGCTGTTTGAGTGCAGAGGCCCGCCCCCAGTGCTGCGAGAGAACTCATTTACATACTAACAAAAAAAAACAGAGAAGACTTAAAGGTAGGAGATGAATAGCCTTTCTTAAGGCTATTCCGACGTGCGAATGTCAAACTTTTTTCCCTAATTTATCATCAACATGTTCTGTGACCCATAACTTTTTCATTTTCCCATTGTTAAAGCTGTCTGAGGGTTTGTTTTTTTTGCTCTATGAGTTGTATAGGTCTTTTTTGTGCAAGTGGAAAACAACAATTCTGCTACTGTTACTTGCATATTTTCCACACGTTTACTATATTTAAAAAAAAAAATACAAATATATATTATTTTTTCTAATGAAAAATAGATTTATTTGCTTATTTCTTTATTTTGATAAACTTTTTTTCTGTTCTGCTAGTGCACTAAAAATAGCAATATGCTGATAGCTTACATAATACTCTGGAATACTTTGTATGCTAATTCATTATTAGGTATCAGTGTAATGCTGTCTTGGTATCAAATAGATTAAAAAGCTTAATGATGAGATAGATAGATAGATAGATAGATAGATAGATAGATAGATAGATAGATAGATAGATAGATAGATAGATAGGATAGACAGACAGACAGATAGATACTGAATCATTCCCAAAATTCTTACATGAACATTATTTTTTTCCAGAAGTTCAGTAAACTTTTCCAGTAAAGCGACAAGGAACTCTCTTGGCTTGCGTAAAACCCAAGCAGGCTGAGCGATAAATATCCTTAGGAAAACGCCACCAACTGATAATTCTCCATGTGCCTCTCCAAACGCAATGCTAAAATCATCTGGTAACTAGAACATACCAAAATACAACTGCTTTTAAAAAGTGAATAGTGGGAAACAAGGACAATAAGCCAACTAGAAATGCAGCTATATAAAAGGGTTTTTAAGAGTAAAGTCATGTAATATGTATACAAAAAAATAAAAATCTTACCCTCCAATTTGCATCAGGATTTTCTACTTGCTGCCTAAAGTGCCTAAAGGTTAAAAGAGCACATTACAATAGGTCCGTGTCATTGCAGATGAGCAGATTGAATAATTATAACAATTGTATTTGTAGTTAATATTCATCATACATAAACGTGTGTCCATTAACTCACACAGAAAGAAATCTGGAGATTTGTACCTGTGTACCACTGGTTTCTGTACTACACATTTGTGGAGTTTAGCCCTCATATGTTTGGTATAGAAGCACAAGGGGAAGCACTGTAACCATTCCCACCAATGTCATCAATGTGCTTACCTCCTGATGGCTGACACGTATCCAGCCAGCAAAAGGAGGTAAGTAACCAGAGCTCCAGGCCATCCAAATTATCTTATGCACTAAAAATATCAGCTTTGACTATACCCTTTTAACTCACTCCCCACTAGAGGGACCTACTCTTTAAACCAACTCCCCGCTAGGGCACTTAGCCAAAAAAAAAACAGAATAGAAAAGGGGGGCACAATAACAGAAATTCAAAGTTTACACTTATTTTCTTCCTGCATGCGTATATGTTGACACCATCTAAATGGAATATGAAATTTTACCCAGGACCAATGACTTAACAAAACCCCTATTATTTGGCAGAACTCATATACAGATATATGTATATTATGACTTGTGTATATTTACCACAATCATATCTATGGATATCTTGACAAACAAGTTAAGGGATCTGTATTTTTAACTTGATATGGAAACGCTGAGATGTGTCTTTGTATTTTGTACCCTTATGTTTTAACAGTTCTTTTACACTTGAGAAAGGGTTGCACGACCCAAAACGCGTTGTGTATGAACCTAATAAAATTGTATAAAGTTTCAATAATTTGACGGGTGAAGCACGGTCCTATTTTCAACGGTCCTTGGCATCCATTTTTATTATGCAAGTTGCTTTACAATTTGTCACCAGGAACTTGCACTCCACAAGGCCTATGATATACTCCTCCCCCTATGACATTAGGTGTCAGGCAGAACCTAAAATATGCATACTGGGGCTGGTGGAGGACCATATGGAGAATACGCCTATATTAATTGGCATGGCCCAAATATTGTACCAGGCCAAAAAAGTAACACTAGCACATTAGATCCAGCAGGACCTTCCTACTGTGAAAGAGCTGATTAGATGCACTTCTCATCCGGATGGCGAAGAGAAGGTGCTCTTGTTTTCAGTGATGTTCAATGGTGAACTTATTCTTAGTGGTCCGTCTGGTCAAAGGAGAAGTCAACTGCACATCACTTATTTCTAAGTAATACCTCCGTTAACGCCATCTTTTAAGTGAACCTGTTCCACTTACTCTAACATCATTTCACGGACTGTTGTTGACACTTTTTCTCTGGAGTTATCATTCCAAATTAGTTCTGGATTTTCATGGGTTCCTTCAAATATATGAACAGCAGCCTCAGCGTTGTCCCTCATTGCATCCATGAATACCCCAGGCAAAAACTTCATAAGTGCAATTCGGACCTGAAGGTGTCCAAAAAGATTTTCATTACCCATAGTTTCATAGAAAATTCAACATAATTATCTGTTTGCATCGCTAGCAATACTACATTTAATGGTCAATTCAACAAATTATGAATTTCCCATAAATATATCCATAGCTAACATACTAAGAGAACCAACTCACCTTAGGGCCAACAAGCTTGTCCGTTGTCATCTTGGCAAATAGTTCTGCTGTTTGTGTTCTGACTTGAGGGTGAGTTGAGTTACAAAACATATCCAATAAGTAGATTAAAGCTCCTGGAAAAAAAAAAAAGCACAATAAAATTAACTAAGCCAAAGTCCCCAAACTCACAAGCTGCTTGCAGATATAAGTGGCGTTGAGCCACATTCCCTATTATAAGTCTATGGTCTGAACCTGCAGTGATATGGTTTGCATCCCAGTGGTGACCTTTAACCATACTCCTATATTGCTGGTGCCACAGGGGTAGAATAGTATCTGCAGAGGATGCCATCTGGGAAACCACATGAAAATGGGCTGGGGGAACAAGGTAATAGGTTATTTGGCCATCAATAAACATTGTCTGCCACATACCTTTGGCCATGGCCTCCTTTATAATTTTTGTATTGGATGTTAAGGCATACAGGGTTGCAAGCACCAGCTGCCGACCTGAAAATAAAACACAAGTCAAATTTCCTTGAAGATTGGTAGTACACCTAAAGCCTTATATCATATACTTTGCAAGCACATTTTACATACTTTTCTACGGTTGTCTCATACAAAACATTACGATCTACTGTTGCTGTATCATGGGTGTCACGGGATGGTTAGAGTCTATACTATAGGCAATGTGTAATATATATTTCATGTGGAATGTATTCTCTAACCTGTTGTAAACATCAGTGTGTAGTTGGCTGATTCGGGTCTAGTGTGTTAGCACATTGTATGCAAATACCTCTAACTAGTGAGGACCAGTGAGGACAATGGGTGGAGATAATCTGATCAGTGTCTCCAAGAAGATGTTGGATGGTGCATTGTCCATAGTAGACAGGGAGTCTGCTCTCCTTGGTATAGGTGAGGGGGGAAGGATCTGTGACTCAGCCCTTCCCACCCACAGATATAGGTGTAACAGTTTTAGTATATAGTTGTAGCTGGAGTTAGTATGAGTTAGCCGGCCTGTGCACAGCTCTGTAGAGAGCCAGGATTTAGTTACAGGACCAAGGAACCAAAGCTATCATTGGATTGTGACTTCTGTGGACTTATTGTTATTACGGTTGATGTGACCGCCGCCGGCTACTAACTTTGTGGATTACAATAAATTGCTGTTGTCTCCCGACCTCTTGCGTCCGTGTTGATTCAAAAGACCATCCGGAGGAAGACGTATACCTTTGCTCCGTGACAACTGGTTGGCAGCGGTGGGATCAACAGCGGACAGCGAGATGGACTACAGCAGCTCAGCGATTAATGGAGCCACAACCTCAGAATACAGGAACTGGACTATGGCAAGTCTAAAATTAAGGGCCCGGGAACTAAACCTGAGTTACCAGGGAAGAACGAAAGAGCAACTGATCGAGGCACTGGAGGAGATGACCCTGCAAAGCGACCATGAGGAGGGCTGCCCTCAGGAGACAGTAGAGATACGGGAATGGCAGGTACAGACCCAAAAGAGCAGATGGGTTGTTTTGTATGAGGAGGAATTGGCAGTGCTGGGGCTAGGAGCAACTGCAGAGCAAAGGAGTAGAGCATTACAGAGGGCTCAGGAAACGGAGAAGGAGGAACAGAGAATGGCGCATGAAAAGGAAAGAATGGCGCATGAAATGCGAATGGCTGAGATAACTATGAGGAATTATAATCAAACGTCGACCCCCAGCCCAACAGTGAGAGAACCACCATATGTCTCCCATAAACACTTCAAGACCTTTGAGGAAGCGGCTGGGGATGTTGATGGATATTTTCAGGACTTCGAACACCAGTGCCACCTGATGGAAGTCCCAGAGAAGGATTGGGTCCGGTATCTGGTGGGGCACCTACGAGATGGGGCTGCGGAAGCTCTCAGAGCCATGGACCCTAGTGATCAGCGGGACTATGAGGCCATTAAAAGAGCGGTGCAGAAGTATTATGCAGTCACTCCAGAGACCTACCGAGTTCAGTTCCGCTCTTTGTCTTACAATGGGGGAAGCTCCTTCCACATGTTCGCCCACAAGTTGAAGCAAGCATGCAAGCGCTGGCTAGAAGGAGAGGAGGCTGTCACAGTCGATAAGATCCTCCAAGTCATACTTAAGGAACAGTTCTTTTCCCAGTGCCCCGCTGAGATCCGTGAGTGGGTGCTGGAACGGAACCCAGCCACAGTGGAGCAAGCTGCTTCCCTTGCAGATGAGGGCCTGACCATCAAGCCGCAGTGGAAGAGGTTGTTTGCAGAGGAGCGGAAAACTACCACAGTCCGCCAGACACCCTTCATCCAGCCACCCACCTTTCGTTCCCGGCCTCAGGATTACAATTCCCCCTCTACCCCTGCCCCAGCCCATCGGCCTCCAGCTATGAACAACCCTGTCCCTAGACAACGACCTACTGGAAGAATGCTAGAGCGCAGATGTTTTGGGTGCGGGCGGCCTGGACATTTGCAAGCTAGTTGCCCTGTTAACATGGGGGCACGGGCCACCGTGGCATCCCGGCCTATTCACTACCTGGGAACCACTCCTAGGACAGAAAGTTTGGCCCCATTTCCAGATGACTCCATGAATGACACATCTGTTCCACCTCCAGGGGTCTATGGGATTCAGCCTTCCGCCACACATCCTGCAAACCTTCAGAGGAAGCACTTGCAGGAGGTCCTACTGGATGGCCGAACAGTTGTTGGATTCCGGGACTCGGGAGCTTTCCTAACGGTAGCGGACCCCCGAGTTGTGCGACCCGAGGCCCTAGAGGAGGGCCCTGGCATTTCTATCAAGTTGGCAGGGGGTACTCGGAGACGTATTCCTAAAGCTACCGTGGAACTTGACTATGGTTATGGACCAAAACGATGCACAATTGGTGTGATGAGCGGGCTGCCGGCTGATGTTCTGTTAGGCAACGATGTTGGAAATCTACAGTGCCACTTTGTGGGAGCAGTGACCTGAAGCCAAGCTCAGGGAGAAGCCAACATGGATCCACCGGATTTTCTGCCAGATGCCAGCCCTTCAACCCTACAACTTTACCATTCAGTACCGCCGAGGGAACCAACACCAGAACGCAGATGGGTTATCCCGGCAGGAGGACATATGAGCTATAGAGACTGATGTGCATTCCCCAATTTACCTGTGTAGGCCAATTGTGTCATGCACATGTTTTGAGAGGGGGAGGG
Organism: Leptodactylus fuscus; assembly: GCF_031893055.1. Taxonomy (NCBI): domain Eukaryota; kingdom Metazoa; phylum Chordata; class Amphibia; order Anura; family Leptodactylidae; genus Leptodactylus; species Leptodactylus fuscus. Next base: position 160,331,266 of record NC_134268.1, read on the forward strand.
TTTGTCACGGGATGGTTAGAGTCTATACTATAGGCAATGTGTAATATATATTTCATGTGGAATGTATTCTCTAACCTGTTGTAAACATCAGTGTGTAGTTGGCTGATTCGGGTCTAGTGTGTTAGCACATTGTATGCAAATACCTCTAACTAGTGAGGACCAGTGAGGACAATGGGTGGAGATAATCTGATCAGTGTCTCCAAGAAGATGTTGGATGGTGCATTGTCCATAGTAGACAGGGAGTCTGCTCTCCTTGGTATAGGTGAGGGGGGAAGGATCTGTGACTCAGCCCTTCCCACCCACAGATATAGGTGTAACAGTTTTAGTATATAGTTGTAGCTGGAGTTAGTATGAGTTAGCCGGCCTGTGCACAGCTCTGTAGAGAGCCAGGATTTAGTTACAGGACCAAGGAACCAAAGCTATCATTGGATTGTGACTTCTGTGGACTTATTGTTATTACGGTTGATGTGACCGCCGCCGGCTACTAACTTTGTGGATTACAATAAATTGCTGTTGTCTCCCGACCTCTTGCGTCCGTGTTGATTCAAAAGACCATCCGGAGGAAGACGTATACCTTTGCTCCGTGACAATGGGTATTTACTTATTTATGTTCCTGTGTCAATCTATGGGAAGTATAATGCACTGTGAGCTTAATATATCTTCCAAATATTATGAATAGGGAAGGCAAACTTACTTGTTGGCAATGAATGTAACAGAGATAACAGGCTGGAGAGAACCATAGACTCGGCAATGTTATTAACACATTCCTGATTACTGGTGACTATATTGACTACCTGCAACATAAACACAGGAAAATAGAAGGAGATTATATTTGTATCTGTTTTAAATAACTAAATAAAATCTTTCATAAACATGTGATCATCTTTTTTAGGCTAAGGCCCCACGCTGCGGAAAATCAGCTTTTTTTGCTGCAGATTTCGTTGAGGTTTTTTAAGCCAAAGCCAAGAATGGCTACAAAAGGAATGGGAAATATATAGGAAGTTCTTATACTTCTAACTTCTACTCAATCCACTCCAAACTTTGGCTAAAAAAAATGCAGCAAAATCTGCAACCAAAGAAGCTGCGTTTCCGCAATGTGGGGCCTTAGCCTTAAGCAGTTTTACAAAAATTTCCCTAGAATTACTTCTATGATACGCACTAACTATGGTACTTCACGCAAATAACATGATCATGATGACTTCCGCTGCAATACTTTCTGTATTGAAAGGGGTATTCCAATAATATTTCATATAAATGTACTTAACTTCCAATTAGTTGTGATGATATTTTGTAATTAGTTAAATGTGGTTTTTACTAATTAACAGACAGCACATGCGCTATAGTACTGGGCACTCACTTTGGCCATTGTATTGTGGAGTGACTAGGTAATGGTTTGATTTTCTCCCAGTGTTTTTGTGGGTTTACACCAGACACTCGGGTTTCCTTCCACTCTCCAAAGACATACTAATAGGGAATTAAGGTTGTGAGCCCTACTTGGGACAGTGAATGATGAGAATATCTGTAAAGCGCTGCAGAATATGTTAGCGATAGACAAGTAAAATATATAAAATATGGGAGTGTAGATCTCAGAAGAAGCAGCACATAGGAGCGGGGTGAAGTCACAGTTACTGTGTACATGGTTGCTCAAGTTTTATAGAAAATTTTCTTTTAAGAAAACCACTAAGTAAAAATGAAAAAGAAACCAAAAAAGCAAAAGAAACAAAAAAAAACAACAAAAAACAAACAAAACACACACACAAAAGGTTATAGAACAGAATCTGTTCTATAACAGTTTTAACCATTTTTATCACCTAATCTGAAGTTTGCTGAACACATTAGATGTGTATTAGCCTAACCCAGCTTTGTTCGTCTCAGTTCAGTAAACATGCACAGCTCAGTCTTATGTGTATGGGGGAATCAGGTGAGATAGCCGTCGGCCAAAGGAGTTCTCTGGGCTTAAATTATTGATGGCCTATCCTAAAGACAGGTCATCAATATCAAATTACTGGGGGTCTGATATTTTAATTAATTATTTTATTATATTTATATAGCGTCATCATATTCTGTAGCACTTTACAGACATTGTCAGTTGCTGTCCCATGTTGGGCTCACAATCTACGTTCCCTATCAGTATGTCTTTGGAGTGTGGGAGGAATCTGGAGTACCCAGCGGAAACTCACACAAATATGGTGAGAACATACAAACTCCTTGCAGATGTTATCAGGCAGGTTTTGAACCCAGGACTCTAGCGCTGCAAGGCTGCCGTGCTAACCACTAAGCCACAGTGCTGCCATTACAAAGAGAACGCTACTGTTGGCTTCACGCTCCATTCTTTTAGATTTACACTGTCTAAATATTAGGGTATGTTCACACACCGGAAATAGAAGAGGAATTTGAGGCAAACTTGACGATGTGAAAAGCAATACCTTAAAATCTTTATGACTTGCATGTAAATTTCTAGCTTAAATGCACATTACAAATAAGCTGCATAATTTTTCCGTATCTCCATACTTGGAGAACTTCTCAGTATAACAAAGTGCTGTAAAAATTAGAGTATCTATGTAATATCCTACTAAACTGATGCATTTAGTAGCCCGTCCAAAACGTAAAACCCGAAAAGGAAATGGGGAGAAGTTGGAGCCGAAAGTAAAGCACTACCTACTTATGTAGAGTTACACAGTATATCAGATGAACTCTGTCAGCCAGTTAGCAGTCTTTAATATGATCATGTGACATACACCCTATGACACAAAAATGGGGCTCAACCATTGCACCATGAGATATGGTTGAGAGCTGCTACCTGCTTGACGTCATGTTATTCCATACCTAGTCACTTTATTTGCCACTTTGAAAGATGTTCTTTAGGGAAGGATTGTATTTACTAATGTAACCCTTAAGAAATCACAATGATGTGAGTCTATTATAGTGAGAGGTTCCCTCTAGGTGTAAAGGTCTCAATACTTAAAGCATTAGTAAATTCAGTTTTATTGAGCACAGTTGTGAATAGCGACTATTTACCTCCAAAGCAAGTTGTTGAACTTTTCCAGCTCCATGGACTCGCAGCAATGAAAAGATCAACTTGAAATGTCCAATACATTCTGTCTCCGATCCTAGTGTGGATTATAAAAAAAAAAAAACAAAAAAAAAAAACAACATTATTTACTAGAGACATGATGCATGTATATTTTACTTACTACTTATTAAACTTATAAAACAGTGCTGCAAGTCCAACTTTTAAGTCCAGTGGTTACAATATAACCCCGTAACAGTCACAATAAAACAGGAAAAGCCGTCTTCCTATAAATGTTACTTTGTTATTGTAGATTTTTAATTCATGCATCATGCCACGTAACTCAGGTGCCTTAAAGGGGTTGTCCCATTATGGACACTTATCCCCTATCCACAGGACAGAGAAAAGTGAATTATCGCATATGGCGGGGTCAGTAATCAGGAGGATGGGGGATTGTAATTATACTGTGCTTACAGTAAACCTTTTTTGTGAAGTTAAATAAATAGTCCAAAAGGTTCCAGTATTATCTAGTATCTGCCAAATGGCATGTTTTCCATGTGCTACTGGGTAAAAAGAAGTGTCACTACCTATATCTAACAGTAATAAGACAGATATACAGATGATAAAATGATCAAAATCCCAGTCAACAACAAAGACAAAACAAGAAAATGGGAGAGGGGACATAATATGTAACACATATATGGCATAGCTTCTATTTATGCTATAAATGTCTGAGATGGGAAAACCCTTTTGATGCTCGGTATTGTACACACGTTCAGTTCTACCAGTGCCATCAGCCCAGGGAGAGCAAGGACTGAAAAACAAAAAAACAAAAAAATACCAGGGTTGTGCTTGATCACATTCCTCAAAGCTTCAAGGGCCATCTCAACCTTCTGCAACCTTTCTACATGCTGTTCAGACTCCACTTTCCCAGTCTGGGTCATGGCCATGAGTGTATGAAGGTACTGTGCTTGGGATCCAATGTAATCCAGCAGACTAGCAGCAAATGCTTTTGGTACCTGGTATAGAAAATAGAGGCAAAGCACAATTCCAAATTTGTTATTTCAATAATGGTCATCTTATAAATGGATATGAGCAGGGTGCAGAGGAGGGTGACCACAATAATTAAGAGAATGGATTGCACTAAGACAGTTTATCAAAACTTTGGGTTTATCAGTCTGGAAAAAAAAAAAAAAAAAAGACTTAGGATGGGTTCACACTACCATTGTTAATGTCTGTTGCTGTCATCCACCATAAGGTGACAGCAATGGACATGAACTGGGCCAGAGTAGCTGTCACAGACTGGATCTTTGTCTGCTCCCATTGACACTTTATGTAAAACAACTTGACTGACACGGTTTACTTTTGTAATGGAAGAAAAAGTCCTGCATGCGCGCATAACGGAATGACAGCAGACAGCATTCCTCATGTTGTTTACATTAGTGTCAATGGGAACAGACACAGACTGTATCCATTACTCTGCTACAGTTAATGTCTATTGTGGTCATCCTATGATGGATAAAAGTAACGGACATTAACAACAGTAGTGTGCACCCACTCTGTCCATGAATAGACAGTGGAGAGATCTTTCCAATGATCTTTTATCACCTACTGTAGGCCTGTCACCATAACTCAAAGGTGTTCTCTAGGGCTACAGGCAATAAGGTGTCACATCAAAATACACAGGGGAATTACATTTTTTTCCGCTCTCCTTGGTGGGATTACTGGCATCCGTCTCTGGATCAACATGGCAGTAGTATAAATTTAATTGGAGGTTAAATTTGATGACCTTGTGTCTTTTTCAGGGACACAGCCTCATTTTTCACATGACGTGTCACTTTATATGGCAATAGCTTTAACTTACTCAAGTGACTCTGAGATTGTTTTCTCGTGACACACTGTACTTCATGTTACTGGTAAAGATTGATCAATATTTTTGTATTTATTTGTAAAAAAAAAAAAAAATTGGAAATTTGATGGAAGTTTTGAAAAAATTTATTAATTTTAATCGTTCTTTAATTTATTTTGGATGCTAGAAGGCTTACAAGTGTAACTGCGATTTTCAAGAAAATTTCACAAACTAGTTTTTCAGGGATAAGTAACATGTTACACTGGGTTCACACAAGCAACTGGTATCCATACTCAGGTTTCCGTCTTCTGCAGACAGAAGACGGAAACTTGTCAGACCGTGTCTGGCCGTGAGCGCCGGTGAGTGTTTTGTGCTCTCTGCGGAGAAACCATTTTTTTTAAAAAACCGGACACAAAGTCCTGCATGTCCGACTTTGTGTTCGGTTAAAAAAAAAAAAAGGTTTCGCCACGGAGAGCACAAAACGCTCACCAGCGTTCACAGCCGGACACTTTTCGAACCCATTCATTTGAATAGGTTTGAAAAATGCCTGCAGGTTTCCGTCTCCTACCCAGTTTCGGGCAAGAAAAAGAAACCTGAAAGCAGAGACCCCGGGTGCAGATGTGAACGAGCCCTTACTTTTATTCTGTGGGTTGATATGTTTTCAGTGATATCAAATTAATATTGTTTTCTTATGCATTAAGTTACGTATTTTGCAGAGTGATTTTTTTCAGCTAGCGGGAAGAAAAAGCAACACGCCCTATCTTCACGCAGATTCCACGGCTGAGTCAGACACGGCTCGAGACACCCTCCTGCTTAGGCCCATTCATTCATGCCTAATCAGGAGCAGGATGCCGCAACGGGATGCCAATGCACTGCATTGGCATCCCGTTGCGGTTAGCCGAGCAGTAAAGTCACACGGCGGAAAAGGTTTCTGCTGTGTGAACTAACCCTAAGTATTATATTTGTTTTGTACATTTTGTGTACCATATGTAAACCCTCAAATGTAAAGCACCACAGAATTAATAGTGCTATATAAATAATAATAATAATCTCAAAAGCATTCTGAAAAAGAGAAAACTAAAGACATCTACAAATTTATACTACACAATAATATATTTTTCTAATGCGGATGTTCTGTTCACACTAGCATCCATGACGCCACTTATGACACCTACAATAATTTATTTAATAGCTGCTGGTAAATCCCAACAACCCCTCTGTGGGACCCCCTGACGCTTCGGTACTGTCACCGAGAATATCCGGGACCTTACTATGTGTTGCACTTCTAATTGATCAATCACGACTTACCTCAAGCTGGAATGTGGGCTGCTCATTGTACACCCGTACAAAAATCTCCCCCACAATGAGTTCCTTGGCATGATCACTGAACACAAAATCAGCCCCATAACTTTTATCACATTCTCCCTGGAAAAGACAAAGTATAAATCTAAGCATTTTCTAAATCATATTATATATAACACATGGCAATGGGTTTCCCCACTAACTTTTAGAACAAGTGATTTCTTACCCGTCTTGTCATGCTTTCCTGTTCAGACTCAAGAAATTCCAAAAGCTCGGCTCTGGTACCATTGTTCCATATCAGGTAGGGGCTTTCGGTGTTACAGTTCAGCATTTTGAGGATCTGAGTTGTGAAACACCAGAAATATAGTAGTGATATAATGTCACAGTCATTTGTGTGCTCTTACAGTAAATATACTACATTGTTTGCCTAAGACTATATAGCCACATATAGAATAAAAGAGAACAATCTTACAATTGTACAAACTAGTACAGAAACTGGTCTTCTAATAAAGTATTCATGACTGTGTCTGCGAAATGTACAACCTCTAAATTGTATATGTATATATATGTGTATATATATATATATATATATATATATATATATATTCTAAAAGAAAAACATCTGTTTACTCAAAAGCTAAAAGAATTGCCATGATATAATTCAAGTGTATGTTAGTCCCTCCCGAAAGAGATATTACCCCTTCTGACCCCCATTTAGACATCGTACACAGTCAGCTAATACCCTGCTCTGCACTGGTGACAGGCACAAACCATGAAACAGTTGTCTGCGGATGGGACCTTCTTCCTTCTGGAAGACTGTTACTGGTCTGCCTATTATTCCCAGATTAGGCCCTTAGGTTTCTTTGAAAAAATGTTATTAATCTATAGGGAGCTACCTTCCAATAGGTGGCACTAAGAGCAAATTCCTCTTTTTCAATAATGAGGTCTTATTAGCATATTCCATACTACAAATTATTAAAATTAATCTTTGAAATGTAAAGCCAAATGAACTATGGCAGTAATAGCCAATCATAGTGTGGTAGAGGATACTACTGTGAATCCATTGTACTATACCTCTTCAGGAGTTGACACAGAGAGTCTTCTAGCAACATAAGGAGTAAGCATCCCTGCTAAACTTTTCCTTATAGCAGGATTTTCAGGGGTTTCTTGTTCGTCTGTTAAGTATCCCCCTAATCGGCTCAGCGCAAGAAGGCTAAGCTTCGCAAGACTGTTGGCAACTTCCTGTTGAAGAATGAGACAGAAGCAGTAAATCAACACGGGGTGTAATGTGGGTTCTTGACAATCAGAATTATTTCTCAATATCTTTCCAACCTAGGACTTCTGGCAGGCACACAAGAATTACAGGAATTGAGATATCTGATAATAATGGTCCAATTGCTGGGAAAACTTCTAATGCTGAAAAGAAAAGGGCCTGCAGCATTAGGTACATTGCAGCAGCCACATGAGGCTACTTGCAAATGGAAGGATCTAGGCCAAATAATCCAATCCATACATCGGTTGGATTTCCAAGACCGAACCCAGTCAGGAAACTCGGAGTGTTTACATTATATTATGTATAATCTAAAATGCTAGTTGTCCCTAGTTGCAGCGCTACCTTCCATACTGTATACAGTGCAGGACTATGATGCAGTGAATCTCCTGACTTAGCTTCCAAAATAGCACGGACGGTGTTTATGCTGGAGGTGGAGGGGATGATAAGCATCTGTGGCCTCTTTATTCTAGGCACTGGTAGTGGCCCCAATAACCGGGCTCCCAGTTGTCACACCATAATCTTTCTAGATTTTCGCTAAAGCCATTAAAAAACAAAATTACAGAAGTACCACTAACATCTAATACTACAACCAAACTCAAATGTAACTGCAATCTGTAGTTCTGGAGACGCATTGGGTCAAGCACATACCTGCTGATTTGTGTCTTCATTCTTCTGAATACCACTTTCTTCCAATGTAAAGTCATAGTTGAAAGGATAAATAAGCAGATGCCACAAAATCCCTGCATGGAACAAATGTGTTTGCAGAAAGAAATCAATTGCAAAAGAGCTGACGCATTCCACGGCCAATGAAGCCAGTCTCTGGACTTTCTGTGAATACAGAAGGTTTGAGAAGTTTTAAAAAGCAAATTTCTAATGTCTGGAAACTTATTCCACGAGAGGCATAAACATGTTAAACACTCTCCAATGAACATTCAATACACAATAACTCTCTCTAGGTCTACATTCACATTTGTGTTAAAGGTGTTATTCAAGTTCCAAAAATGATCTGCAAATACCTAAACAGCAGTGCTAAATACTCACTTGTTTCCTTGTGCAGTCTTTTCTTGACTTTATTTTACTTGAGACTTCTTGTATCACTGTTATTTACATGCAGTGAATCTGTGAACAAACTACATTTCCCATGATTCTCATGCGTTCTGAGACTCTCTGTGTTTTCAGCATGTGACCTCAGATGTGACTTATTACCTGTGATTTCATTGCAAGGGAGAGTGGAGGGGTACACAGAGAGTGAGAGCAGGCAGATGCATCATGGGAAATGTAGTTTGTCCACAGATTCACTGCACTTAAATAACAGCAATACAAGGAGTCTGAAGTACATTAAAACCAAGAAAAGGGTACGAAAGTGAAAAGTGAGTATTTAGCACTGCTGTGGGTGTATTTGCAGATAATTTTTGGAAGCTGGATAACCCCTTAAAGATATCAGTTTTTCTGTTTCATAGAAAGAAAACCAAAAGTGATAAAAATGCTTTTAATGTTAGAAACTATTTCTCTTTCTCAGTGACAACATAATCTAGGGCTTCCAATTGCAGTCAAGACCCTAAGGATGGCTGTGCCAATAGCCAGGAACATAAAATAATATATATGAGGCAACTTAATTAAAATACGTTCATGCTCTACATTGATTCTTCTGTTATCAGAGTTAGTTTATTGTCTCGGATTAAGGCTTGTGTTTTGGGACAGTTCCAGAATTATTCAGTTTTACAGAATCCTGAATATTTGCTTAGCATAAGATTGGGTAGTCAGAATCTGGATAAGAGAAACACATAGCTTTTCTAGTCTAGAAGAAAAGCTACAGTAAACTAAAAAGTCAACTGTTATATTATTTAATCTGTAGAAAAACAAAAACCATCAATGAATAGGTTTTATCCGGCTTCCATACCACTACACACAGTATAGGTAACATAGCAGGACAGAACTTACCTTGCCATAATACAATACTCTACAGATATCTTTAATGATGTTTGGCATCTCTATGATCTTCTCTCTGCACTCCTCAAACTGAGCCGCCACACTGTAACACTTACATATATGTCCACACACCTAAAAAAAAAAAAATCATGGAAGTTACCATTAACAGGGAAAAAGGAGAGGTGGACGCTTTTCTTGATACCAGTGGCCCAGCGGCCTAACATAAGATCAACAGATCCGTCTGGCTGGAGTCTTTATTACTTAAAATGAAACTTGGCCAAAACTGGGTCATCTCATCTGTTGTCAAAAGGACTTTACATCTTTGTGGGTAATATTTCAGCTATATTGTCATGGAATAAATCACATACTGATTAGAGATGAGCGAACACTAAAATGTTCGAGGTTCGAAATTCGATTCGAACAGCCGCTCAATGTTCGTGTGTTCGAACGGGTTTCGAACCCCATTATAGTCTATGGGGAACAGATACTCGTTAAGGGGGAAACCCAAATCCGTGTCTGGAGGGTCACCAAGTCCACTATGACACTCCAGGAAATGATGCCAACACCTCTGGAATGACACTGGGACAGCAGGGGAAGCATGTCTGGGGGCATCTAACACACCAAAGACCCTCTATTACCCCAACATCACAGCCTAACAACTACACACTTTCCACATTCAAAAAAACCTCTATCAAAGTGGGAAAATACCTGGAAACCTTCTTTACTCCCCAAATGGATGGACACAAACCCCAATTTAAGCTCAACAAACAGTAACAACCACCCCTTTAAATCACGTTCCCATGACAACCACAAATGGAATAGGCAATGGGAATTCCAAAAGCCCTCACCCTTAACTGTCATTTTGAGTGTGTGTGTGTGTGTGTGTGTGTGTGTGTGTGTGTGTGTGTGTGTGTGTGTGTGTGTGTGAGATGTGGTAAGACCTTCCAAAATTCACTTTTCTAGCCCTTAACATGAGCCCTTCCAAACAAAGTTACAGGACCTTAAGCTGAGCTACCAGCAGAGATTGAGGCCCTTGGCATGAGTAGAGCCTTGCACCAGCAGTGTTTTTGGCACTTAGGGTGAGTTGAGCCTTGTACCAGCGTGTGTCCCTTAACATCAGGCGGGCCCTAAGTTCTGCGCTTTGCACAAAAGTTCCACATTAACTAGGCTGAATGGTACAAAGATTAGTAGGCCCGAGAACCAGGAACAGGTCTTGCAATGGCTGTCGGATAACGCTTAAAGCACATTGTCCACCAGCCAGTCAGCCTCTACCTCCTCTTACCCAACAGTCTTGTCCTCCTTCCACCCAAAATTCCCAATCTTCCCAGAACAATAACCCCAACTGTCCCTGCTCCCCAGAGCTGTTCTCCCTTCCTTTGACTGTACCGCAACCTGCCCCTCCATTTCGCGATTCCACGGACCTAACAGACGAGTATCTGTGTCCAGATGCTCAAACACTAGAGTCTCCTCCATTCCATCTCCGGTCGATTTGGTGGCGGATGACCAGCAACCCACCCTCATCGACGACGATGAGACGCAGTTGCTGTCAGGGCAGCCAGTTGACATGCGCATTGTGCAGGAGGAGGAGGCGAGACAGGAGTTGGAAGAGGAGGTGGTGGACGACGAGGACACCGACCCCACCTGGACAAGGCGGATGTCAAGCTGGGAAAGTAGTGTGGATGTTGAGGCAGGTGCAGCACCAAAAAGGGTAGCTAGAGGCAGAGACATGTCCAGAGGCAGAGGTCAGCTGCTTTGCCGAAGCCAGGCCAGACCCGGAATGTCCGAAGATGTTCCCTTTTGTACCCAGCCCAGAAAAACTCCCCCATCGAGGGCACGTTTCTTGAAGGTGTAGAGTTTTTTCAAGGAATGCGCCGAGGATAGATATAGTTTCGTCTACACAATTTGCCTCTCGAAATCGAGTAGGGGCCCTGAGAAGAGCAACCTGTCCACCACTTCAATGCACCGTCATTTGGAATCCAAGCAATGGAATCAGTGGCAGGCAGCAACGGCAGGACAAACGTCGCCCGCCGTTCATGCCACTGCCTCTGCTCACAGTGCTGGTGATGCACTCCAGAGGACGAGCCAGGACATCACTTCATCTGCCTCCGCCACTTTGTTGACTTCTCCCTCATCCTCCCCTGTTTCTGTCTTATCTCCTTCTCCTGCACCATCAAAGGCACCATCAGGCGCTTCTTTACAACAACCCACCATCTCTCAGACATTGGAGCGCCGGCAGAAATACACCGCTAACCACCCACCCACGCAAGCCTAGAACGCCAACATCGCTAAACTGCTGGCCCAGGAGAGGTTGGCGTTCCGGCTTGTTGAAACTCCCGCCTTCCCGGACCTGATGGCAACTGTGGCACCTCACTATGCCGTCCCTAGCCGTCTCAACTTCTCCCGGTGTGGCGTCCCCGCCTTGCACCAGCACGTGTCACTCAACATCAGGTGGGCCCTTAGTTCCGCGCTTTGCTGCAAGGTCCACTTGACCACCGACACTTGGACAAGCGCCTGTGGTCAGGGATGCTGCAGTGCTTATCTTTAATGACAGGCAGGGTGAATGTGGTGGAGTCTGGTCCCCGGGTGCAAAATGGGGTGGCCTATCTCCTCTCCCAGGCCAAAATTCATGGCAGGAGTAGACTGAAACCCTACGACGCTGCAACCTCCACCACAGCTACTAGCGGCAAACGCTAAAACACTGGTGTGGGGAGACGTCAGCAGGCGGTGCTGAAGCTCATCAGCTTGGGGGACAGACAGCACAGTGCCTCCGAGGTCAGGGATGCCATCCTGGCTGAGATGGCATTTTTTTTTCCCTGCTACACCTGGGGCCTGGCATTTTTACGCCTGTGATAATGGCTGGAACCTGGTAGCGGCTCTGGAGCTTGCCAGCCTCCAACACGTTCCATGTTTGGCCCACGTCTAACCTAGTGGTGCAAAGTTTTTTAAAAACATACCCAAATGTACCGAAGCTACTGTTGAAAATGCGGCGCTTGTGCGCCCACTTTTGCAAGTGCACAGGAGTCGCTGCTAGCCTAAAAACACTCTAGCAAGGCCTACATCTGTCCAAACACAGGCTGTTGTCCGTCATTCACACACGCTGAAACCCTACAATACCATATCTTGAGCAGGGTGTGTGAGCTGCACAGACCTTTGATGGAGTTCCATCTACAAAACCCAAGGGTTCCTCAAAGTCAGCTCCCAAAGTTTCTGCACCATGAGTTTCCAGGGGTGGCAGAGTTATGGCTAGGGGCAGAGGCATGGATAGGGATGATGTCTAGGGGCAAAAGCAGTGTGGATGTGGAGGCAAGCTAAGCAGGAAAAACTGGGGGTACAAGCTAAGGCATGGACTGGGGTGATGTCTAGGGGCAAAAGCAGTGTGGATGTGGAGGCAAGCTAAGCAGGAAAAACTGGGGGTACAAGCTAAGGCATGGACTGGGGTGATGTCTAGGGGCAAAAGCAGTGTGGATGTGGAGGCAAGCTAAGCAGGAAAAACTGGGGGTACAAGCTAAGGCATGGACTGGGGTGATGTCTAGGGGCAATAGCAGTGTGGATGTGGAGGCAAGCAAAGCAGGGAAAATGGTGGCTAGAGGCAAAGGGATGTCCATAGGCAGCAAGGGCAAAGATGCAAAACTCTCCCCTGTTTCAACAATTTTCCTGACTTGTCTCCCCACAAAACATTCCTGGGAGGAGGGCTGAAACACCACCCTCCTCCTCCTCCGCTGTTAGATTGACCCCAGCTACGAGCTGAAAACGCTGCAACACTGGTGTGGGGAGACGTCAGCAGGCTGGGCTGAAGCTCATCAGCTTGGGAGACGGACAGCACACTGCCTCTGAGGTCAGGGATGCCATCCTGGATGAGATGGCAATTTGTTTATCCCCGCTGCCCCTGGGGCCAGGCTTTTTTGTCTTGTTGGAGGGCTCTGGAGCTTGCCAGCCTCCAACACGTTCCATGCCTGGCCCACGTGTTCAATGTAGTGGTGCAATGATTTTTAAAAACATACCCCAAATTAGCTGAGCTAAGGGTGAAAGTGCGGCACTTGGACACCCACTTTCCCAAGTCTACAGTACCTGGAGCTAGCCGCAATACACTCCAGCAAGGCCTACATCTGTCTGAAGCACCTACTGTTGTGCGAGGTCACCACACGCTCTAACCCTAGATACCGTATGTTCAGCAGGGTGTGTGAGCAGCAGAGACCTTTGATGGAGTACCAGCTACAAAACCCAAGGGTTCCTCAGAGTCAGCTCCCTCACTTTCTGCACCATGAGTTTCCATGGGTGGCAGACTTATGGCTAGAGGCACAGGCATGGATAGGGGTGATGTGTAGGGGCAAAAGCAGTGTGGATGTGGAGGCAAGCTAAGCAGCAAAAACACAGGCTGACAGGCTGACTTTCACCAAAATGAACAGACAATGGATAGACTCATCATATACATGTCAGTTACATGACAAATTTAGTGCAATTTGCAAGTCCAAGATGGGTTGGAGATCTGCGGAGAGGAATCTCACCACCTCTTGCGGGTGCCATCATTTGGAAGGCAAGCCCTGGGCTCAGTGGGTGAGAGCAAGCGCAGGATAATCGTCGTTTGGCCTGGCGGCCACTGCCTCTCCCACTGTTGACAGGGCTGGCGCTGCAGTCCAGACCAGCAGCCAGGACACCTCCACATCTGCCTCTGACACTTTGGGGAGTTCACCCTTATCCTCACCTTTTCCTGCCATTTCTCCTTTTGCCCGCGCCATCATGCGCCTCTTCCCAGCAACTCCCCATCTCCCAAGCCTTTCATTTCATGCTAAAGTACAGCGCAACCCACCCACATGCCCAAGGCTTCAACGGCCTCATCTCAAGAAATCTGGCCCAGGAGATGTTGGAATCCCGGCTGGGGGACACTCTGCCCTTTTTGGGCAGAGTGTCTACTGCGCCACCGCACTGTGCCGTCCACACCAGCACTTTCCCCCAAACATGAGGCGGTCCCTAAATTCAGCGCTTAGCCCTAAAGTTCCATGTGACCAGTTACGAATGGACAAGTGCATGCGGACAGGGACGCTACCTTTCAATTTGGGCACAGTGGTTGAATGTAGTTGAGGCGTGGACCGGGTCGCAAAATGTGGTGGCCTGACTTGTCTCCCCACACAACATTCCTGGGAGGAGGGCTGAAACACCACCCTCCTCCGCTGTTAAATTGACCCCAGCTACGAGCTGGAAACGCTGCAACACTGGTGTGGGGAGACGTCAGCGGGCCGTGCTGAAGCTCATCAGCTTGGGGGCCAGACAGCACACTGCCTACAAAGTGAGTCATGCCATCCTCGATGAGACGGCAATGTGGTTTTTGCCACTGCACCTGGGCCCAGGCATGTTAACATGTGTGATAATGGCCGTAACCTGGGATTGGCTCTGTAGCTTGGCAGCCTGCAACATATTCCATGCCTGGGCCACGTTTTTAACTCATTGCTGCTAATCATTTTAAAAAGGTACCCCAATGTTCCTGAGCTACTGGTGAAAGTGTGGCGCTTGTGCGGATAGTTTTTAAAGTCTATAGTTGCCGCTGCTAGCCTCTATGCACTCCTACAACGCCTGTACCTGCTGGAACAACGGCTGTTGTGCGACGTCTCCACACTGCTGGCACTAAACATATCATTTGTTGAGCAGAGTGTGTGAGCAGCACAGACCTTTGATGTAGTTCCAACTCCAAAACCCTCGGGTTCGTCAAAGTCAACTCCCTCAGTTGCTCAACCATGAGTGGCCATGGGTGGCAGACTTATGTGAAATCCCATCCCATCCATTGCACTGGACACGAAACATTAGCATGCGCTCAGCACAACTTCGGATATGGCAGCTGCGTTAAGCAGGGTGCAGGGTACAACACAGACCAGGCCCGAGCACCAGGAACAGGTGTTAGAAATACTGCAGCATCCGCCATTTCCTTCCAATTTTGGGGTTTTGGACCCGCCACCGACTTGTCTGGACCTAAGTGGGATCATGAGACACAGTTGCATTCAGGGCAAGCTGTGGTCATGTGCGGTTTGCAGTAAGGAGGCAGTGCGCAATTGGAAGAGGAGTTGGTGGATGACGAGGCCACCGACCCCACATGGACAGGGGTGATGTCTAGGGGCTAAAGCAGTGTAGATGTAGAGGGAAGCTAATTCAACAAAAAAAAACAGGGTAGAAGCAAAGGCATAAACTGGGGTGATGTTTAGGGGCTAAAGCAGTGTAGATGTGGAGGGAAGCTAATTCAACAAAAAAAAACAGGGTAGAAGCAAAGGCATAAACTGGGGTGATGTTTAGGGGCTAAAGCAGTGTAGATGTGGAGGGAAGCTAATTCAACAAAAAAAACAGGGTAGAAACAAAGGCATAAACTGGGGTGATGTTTAGGGGTGAAAGCAGTGTAGATGTGGAGGGAAGCTAAGCAGCAAAAACAGTGGGTAGAAGCAAAGGCATGCAAAACTCTACCCTGTTGGAAGACTTATTCCTAGGTCTGGAACACGTTAATGGCCCCCCTGGACAAATTACTGCCACTCAGGGGCCTAGTGTCACCAGGAGGGACAAGTATAGGCGCATGTTGTGGGAATACCTGGCCGACACCAGCTCTGTCCTCTCCGATCCCTCTGTGCTCTACAGCCTAAACTTATTTTCTCATCTTTTTTTCTGCACTGCACATCTCTTGCCTGCTTCCTTTGGGATCTTACAAGTGGTGGTCCACTTCCAAAGATGGTAATTTCACTAGACAGTGTAACGGGAGTAGCTGAGGGATCGCTGTCTTAACCACTTTTTGGCACAAAATTAACTTCCAAAGCCAAATATGGTGCAAGTATATGATGCAAGGACACCTACACACCTATCTCTGACACATTGGGGAGTTCACCCTCATGCGCCCTTTTGGCCTGCACCATCATGCGCCTCTTCCCAGCCACTCCACATTTCCCAAGCTTTTCATTGCAGGCAGAAGTACAACACAACCCACCCCCATGCCCAAGCCTTTAACAGCCTCATCGATAAACTGCTGGCCCTGGAGATGTTGGTGTTTGTTTATGCTTCTGGAGACCCAGGCCTTCCGTCAGCAGATGGCAGCTGGGGCACCTCCCTATGCTGGGCCTAGCCGTTACTACTTCTCTTGGTGTGCTGTCCCTGCCTTGCGCCTGCATGTGTCCAATAACATCAGTCGGGCCCAGAGCTCTGCGCTTTGCTGCAAGGTCCACTTGACCACCGACACATGGACAAGCGCCTGTGGTCAGGGATGCTGCAGTGCTTATCTTTAATGACAGGCAGGGTGAATGTGGTGGAGTCTGGTCCCCGGGTGCAAACTGGGGTGGCCTATCTCCTCTCCCAGGCCAAAATTCATGGCAGGAGTAGACTGAAACCCTACGATGCTGCAACCTCCACCCCAGCTACTAGCGGAAAACACTGTAACACTGGCATGGGGAGATGTCAGCAGGCCGTGCTGAAACTGATCAGCTTGGGGGACAGACAGCACAGTGCCTCCGAGGTCAGGGATGCCATCCTGGCTGAGATGGCATTTTTTTTTCCCTGCTACACCTGGGGCCTGGCATTTTTGCGCCTGTGATAATGGCTGGAACCTGGTAGCAGATCTGGAGCTTGCCAGACTCAAACACGGTCCACGCATGGCCCACGTTTTCCAACTTGTTGGTGCCATGTTTCTTTAAAACCTACACCATTGTGCCTGATATACAGGTCAAAGTGGGGCCATTTTCGTAAGTGAGAACTAGCCTCTGCTAGGCAGAAAACATTCAGAGCACACTCCTCTCATCTTCGCACCGTTGGCTGGCGGAGGAAGACGAGGGGGTTGGAGTGGCATCTGATGTCCCTGTCCCACACGAGGCTAGAGGGTGCACTTCAGTGCATCCCATTGCTTCACCACAAATGGTGTGAAGGGGAGTGGAAAATGGAGGAAATGGAGAGTGACCCTTACAGTTGGGGCCAGCAAAGGCATGCCAAGTAACACACTGGCACACATGGCTGACTTCATCTTGGGTTGCTTTTCAACACATATTTCACATCATGAAGAACAAATAATACTGGATTTTTACAAGCCTCGAACCCCGGTCTAGGTCTAATGTCTGTTCCTTTCTTATATTAGGGGAGAGGGAAAAAAAATTACTTCAGTGATACGTTTAGCGTACATAGACTGACTATTAATGTGTATCCCACTTAGTGTTGTTAGGGTTACACACCGTCACAACCTGGCTAAAGCTTCTATAGCTGTTAATAAAGTCAACATAACTTTACGGTATCCAAAAAGACAGCTGGTACCGACAGAGAGCAAGACAAATGTCAACCAAAGCTGTGAGCTCTGAACACCCACAGTGACTTTGGCGTCATCATCATTATAAGGGAGCGGGTGGTAATAAATAACTTGGCAGTGCCTAAAACCCAAAAAGCTTATACAACTATATTTACATTAAGATACACAAATGACACTTTTCAGTAGCATGTCATGAGACAAGCTGATAAGCTCTTCCTTTGTGCAGTGCTATTTGAAAGTTAAACGCTGCCTTTATTTTAATTCTGGAGAAGGTGCAGACATTTGATTTAGAACATGTTGTCTTCATTGTCCAAATCCTCTATATAGGTAACGTGTTTTTCGGGCCGAGCTGTCTGGGAACGAGCTGGTGCAGCACTGACAACCTGGGTGAATATGGCAAGAGCCTGAGATGTAGGGTGAATGAATCCCCAAATTATTTGTGGAATTCCCAGTGAGACAATGGCACTGTATAGCAGTAGCAAAAATTGTGGGTGCACGTAACCCCCATATATTCTTTGAATTCCCAGTCAGACAATGGCACTATATACCAGTAGTAAAAATTGTGGGTGCACATAACCCCAATATAATCTTTGAATTCCCAGTGAGACAATGGCACTGTATAGCAGTAGCAAAAATTGTGGGTGCACGTAACCCCCATATATTCTTTGAATTCCCAGTCAGACAATGGCACTATATACCAGTAGTAAAAATTGTGGGTGCACATAACCCCAATATATTCTTTGAATTCCCAGTGAGACAATGGCACTGTATAGCAGTAGCAAAAATTGTGGGTGCACGTAACCCCCATATATTCTTTGAATTCCCAGTCAGACAATGGCACTATATACCAGTAGTAAAAATTGTGGGTGCACATAACCCCAATATATTCTTTGAATTACCAGTCAGAAACTGGCACTATATAGCAGTAGCAAAAATTGTGGGTGCACATAACCCCAATATAATCTTTGAATTCCCAGTGAGACAATGGCACTGTATAGCAGTAGCAAAAATTGTGGGTGCACGTAACCCCCATATATTCTTTGAATTCCCAGTCAGACAATGGCACTATATACCAGTAGTAAAAATTGTGGGTGCACATAACCCCAATATATTCTTTGAATTCCCAGTGAGACAATGGCACTGTATAGCAGTAGCAAAAATTGTGGGTGCACGTAACCCCCATATATTCTTTGAATTCCCAGTCAGACAATGGCACTATATACCAGTAATAAAAATTGTGGGTGCACGTAACCCCCATATATTCTTTGAATTCCCAGTCAGACAATGGCACTATATACCAGTAGTAAAAATTGTGGGTGCACATAACCCCAGTATATTCTTTGAATTCCCAGTGAGACAATGGCACTGTATAGCAGTAGCAAAAATTGTGGGTGCACGTAACCCCCATATATTCTTTGAATTCCCAGTCAGACAATGGCACTATATACCAGTAGTAAAAATTGTGGGTGCACATAACCCCAATATATTCTTTGAATTACCAGTCAGAAACTGGCACTATATAGCAGTAGCAAAAATTGTGGGTGCACATAACCCCAATATATTCTTTGAATTACCAGTCAGAAACTGGCACTATATAGCAGTAGCAAAAATTGTGGGTGCACGTAACCCCAATATATTCTTTGAATTCCCAGTCAGACAATGGCACTATATACCAGTAGCAAAAATTGTGGGTGTATATAGCCCCAATTCTATTGCTAGGGGACTTGCAGGGTATTTCTGAGGTGAAGGTGGGGGGGCACACCGTTGGAACGGGGATTTGGGGTGTATATATGGGGTATACGGGAATACACTGTCAGTGTGTTCCATTCAGGATCCTGGGAAAGCTGGGTTGCGGCGATTGAGCCCGTCAGTGCCACGTTACACTGACAAGCTTCTCCCTGGAATTGAAGTTATATGTAAGCCCAATATATTCTTTGAATTCCCAGTGAGACAATGGCACTATATGGCAGTAGCAAAAATAGTGGGTGTATATAGCCCCAATTCTATTGCTAGGGGACTTGCAGGGTATTTCTGGGGTGAAGGTGGGGGGGCACACCGTTGGAACGGGTATCGGGGGTATATATCGGGTATACGGGAATACACCGACAGTGTATTCCATTCAGGATCCTGGGAAAGCTGGGTTGCGGCGATTGAGCCCATCAGTGCCACGTTACACTGACAAGCTTCTCCCTGGAATTTAGCTCTTATAAGAACTGTTGGTTGTCTTCTCCTTCCTATCCTAGCCTGTCCCTGCCTACCCAGAATCTAAGCCCTAGCTAACTGGACGGAAACCTCCGTCCCCGGTGAATTGCAAGCTCAGAATGACGCGAAGCTGGGCGTCGCTGTTCTTTTAAATTAGAGGTCACATGTTTTCGGCAGCCAATGGGTTTTGCCTACTTTTTTCAACGTCACCGGTGTCGTAGTTCCTGTCCCACCTACCCTGCGCTGTTATTGGAGCAAAAAAGGCGCCAGGGAAGGTGGGAGGGGAATCGAGTAATGGCGCACTTTACCACGCGGTGTTCGATTCGATTCGAACATGCCGAACAGCCTAATATCCGATCGAACATGAGTTCGATAGAACACTGTTCGCTCATCTCTAATACTGATACTTTTTTTTAAATTTTTTTTAAGAAGTGTTCACATCAGAAACAGTTCCCATGTAGAGACAACAACACTGATGTGAACATGGCCTTAGCTGGTTTAATTTTCTGATGATATAGTTTTTATTCTATTTTCATAACAAGACTAAAGGGCATCTATACTGCCTGAGCTGTTTTGGTCTGAACAGTAGGTTACAGATTTGCTTTATAGCATCCGTATGGACAAATTAAACCTATAGTATGGATGTGGTTCTAAACCTTCTAAAAGCAGGCTCTGTGACCTGTGCAAAAGTGACTGTGCAGCAAAGGTAGAGGATGTACTGTAAATTGTGACCATATAAATGTTACCCTTTGCTGTAATCTTGCCTATGAATATAATACAACAAATAATGACAAATGATCTCTACAGAACAGGAAGCAGCAGCCTGTTATGAGGCTCTTTGGTGAAAACTACCAGATCTGACATTGGGCAGGGAAGACATCACTGAACACTTACTGTTGGGACAGTTACTGTTCCATATATAGCGAGTATTGTGCACAGGTACCATTTCTTAAAGGGGTCTGTCAGCAGTAAATTGGTTATAAAAATAATCACACTGCCATGTACAGGGGATTCTACAGTTTACACATAGGTCTCTGTTATTTAGATCCCCATTTTCATGGAAATGGTCAATCTATTCATATGCAAATGAGGGAGAAGTGGTATGGGTGTACCTTAACTTGTCTGGGCTTTGGTCTCAGCTGTAGATTACTGGGCAAAACTTTTTCCCCTCATTTGCATATGACAATTTACATGAAAACTGGGTTTCACTATAACAGAAGCAAATTTGGAAACTACAGGTTACAAATTTACTGCTGATAGACTCCCTTTAAAACAAGGCCCATGCACAATACTTACTGGACTTCAGGTGCGAGACTATGCCTTTACAATCCCTTCTAAACACGTAGTGATAAAGAAATTCAATTAAAAAATCCCAAAAAACCAGCATAAAATGTTTACATCAAGAACATGTCACAATTGTTTAGGAGATTTGGAAACAGCTATAAGGGCTCATTCACATCTGCGCCCGGGACTCAGTTCTGCAGGTTTCCGTTTCCTGCACAAAACAGGGCAGGAGACGGAAACCTGCTGGCATCTTTCAAACTCATTCATTTGAATGGGTATGAAAAGTGTCCGGCTGTGTGCGCCGATGAGCGTTTTATGCTCTCCGCAACGAAAGTCCAGACACTGGTGTGAACCCAGCGTAAGCAACTCATACCCACTGAAAAAAATTTACTTTACAGATGCACGATCTTACAGTAACATGGTCGCTAAGAGTGGAGGTGTCCAAGAATTCAAGAATTGCTTAGTTATTCATTGGAGAAACCTCCCTTACAGAAGCACTAAATATAGGCAGGGTGAATCCTAGGCACTCCACCTTACAGTTGATCCAGAAGATATTAGATAAGGTGAAGGGGATACTAGTGCTAACGGGCTACACTTTTTCCCCTATTTAGGACAATGTCCACTATCCAGAGTTCTCTAGGCTTGAGAGCTAAAAGTCAACAGGCCTTAGACTTATTTCTCAATTATTAGTGCACTCCCACGTTAAGGCGGATAGGAGTGGGATAGAGGGGGGGGGGTGTCATTTGCGGTTTAGGAACTTGTTTTCCATTCTGTATATGAAAAACTATATGATCTCAAAAACTATATGATCAGGGGGCAACACGGTGGCTCAGTGGTTAGCACTGCAGCCTTGCAGCGCTGGAGTCCTGGTTTCAAATCCCGACAAGAACATCATCTGCAAGGAGTTTGTAAGTTCTCCCTGTGTTTGCGTGGATTTCCTCCCATTTTACAAAGACATACTGATAAGGAAAAATGTATATTGTGATCCCTATACAGGACTCAAAGTCTACATAAAAAAAAACAAAAAAACAATATGATCAAAAAGCAATGGAGGCGTCCATACAGAAACAGGAACACAAATAGAAGTATTTAGGTTGATATTAAAGGATTAGACATTGTCCCCTCTACGGACTGAGCTGCCCCTATTACAAGATGATGTACCTGCACAGGCATATCTTCTGGCTTACTTGACCCAGTTAACACTGAGACACAGCGAGAGAAAGCTTCTTGTAGCACCTAAAACAAATTAGAGACTTGGTTTATGCCAAAATGTAACCTACAAGAACAAAAAGTTTAACAAGCATGTAAAAATATCATTAACACTCTTAAGATAAGGGCTTACAGGGCTGTAAGAGGATTAGGCAGGTGGATTTAGGCAGACTGCCAGATACTACTTGTGTTACAAATCTCTAACGCTATTTTATGGTGAAATAGAAGGGATATGTGAAGTTTCTCACGTAGAAGGTAAATAAGAAATTGGTACCTCTATGCCATTCTCTCTCCTCAGCTCCTCTGCGTTAAGTGCTGAGCAATTCACCGTGTGAAACGCCAATTCAGTGGCAGCAGGAAGAAGGGAAAGCTTGGAGAAAAGCTGATCATCGGAGGTCTCCATGGTAATCGTTCTGATCAGCATAGGGTAGCCGGCATACTTGTAAGGCTGTAGATCTATTTAAAAAAAAAAAAAAGAACATTTTACTCTACTTTTCTGTAAAGATTGTCTAGACAGAACAATGGGGCAGATTTGCTAATAATATTGACTAAATTTTTACACAGTGCAAGCTTAGACAAAACTGTCTCAGAACGGATCACATATAAGCATGGGTTGTCGTTCTGGGAGTCGGGAAAACTTAATCCGCACATAAATGTCGTTACCTTTAGGAAACATGCGGCCCGCATAGACTATGATGGAGTAAAAAAAAAAAAAAAAATGTGGAGAGGGGAACAGAAAGGCCCAAATGCGTATGTGAACCAGGCCTTAGGGTGAGTTTAGATGGTAGTATTTGGTTTTCATTTAGAGCATCAAATTCCAGCCATTGCTTTCAACGGGATGGAGAGATCAGAGCAGGACGCTGAAAAAATAAGCGCCCTGCGGCTCATCAGCTCCGCTTTGGCGAGCAGTAGGGCAGGAAAATGAAGGGGAATCTCCAGTAGAAGTGCCAGATTTATCAGAATATCTAAAGCTGTTTGACAAATTCTTCATATCATTACACTGTCTGGTAAGCACTTATTATTTGGCTTGTAGCAACAAAAAAATGAGCCAAAATTTTAGCAAATGGTGTTGCAACTTAGGCCATACCCACTTTGCAATAAGCCACACTGCTTGCAAATGTATTTAAAAAGTGTCACAAGGTATGTTGCACAATTTGCACCTATAACCCTGGGATCTAAAGCTCCATTCTGCATTCGTCTTGAGTTCATCTTCATCTAATACTTGGTCACAGTATTT
Source organism: Leptodactylus fuscus (assembly GCF_031893055.1). NCBI lineage: Eukaryota > Metazoa > Chordata > Amphibia > Anura > Leptodactylidae > Leptodactylus > Leptodactylus fuscus. The sequence goes on from NC_134268.1 coordinate 160,354,815, forward strand.
CTATCCCTGTCCTACATTAATGTTCAAGATTATTTCCTAGATATTTCCTAGATATTGTTAATGTCTCTATATCATTTTAACCTGTTTATATACTCAACATGTGAAGTACGGTATATATGCTAAAGAAAACTACTGTGTGTTGTAATCTTTGCATATTTTCTCAAACAAAATGCTTTAGATCAGATCTGTGTATATTTTATATGATGACAATCTAAATCTATACAATGGTCTCTAGCTTTGTACTCCTGTTCTCTGTTGTCACAATCAGTTGGCAAGTAATTAAATTAGTATCTATTGAAACTCTAAGGTAGGGTTCACACTATTGTTGGTGTCCGCTCAGAAGGTGTCCGTTAAAAAAAAAAAAAAAAATTAAATAAAAATGGACACCTATCATAACGGACAGTAACTGATAGCTACACTATACTGTAGGACATGCATGATGAAATCTCCCAATATTCTTAGCAGTCTCAAAATTGTCCTCTGGTGGTATGTATTCTGGAAAGTGCACTCTACACATCTGCTTAGATATAGAAATCTACTGGTATAACTACACATTGCAATAAAAGACTTCAGCTAAGCTACTCAGGACTTGAAGCTGGTGTACTGTTTCCAGTGGTGACCAACATTTGTATAGCTCTTTGGATTTCTCAATCAATACAAGATAAATTGTGCAATGGACTTGCCAAGTGATTCAACTTTTAAACAGATAATACTAAAATATAAACTGAAAGATGATTTTCAAAGATGGACATATAAAAAAAAATAAAACAACCTTTCAGTCTTCTAAATGAGTGGATTAAGAGAAAACAAGGAGCGCAGCGTAGTAAACAGATGCATATAAAAAAACACAACTAAAATATAAATCTACATTTACCTTCCTTGTGCCGATTAAATAGAATGCTCTGAGTTTTAAGAATCAAAATGATATTTTCCGGATCTGGCCCATCGACAACCTTAGTTGACTTTGTACATAGGAACTCATAGGCTTTGTTTACTTTTTCAAACATATCCTAGAAAAGAAGATAAGGAAAGTAACAACTCAGAACTAACCTCTTGAATACGGTACTGCAGTATAGATTTACATATGAACTCAGCCTATGTACTGGAAGAGATTAGCAACTACTATTGTAGGAAAACACTTTTTACTCCTTTGTTGTATAACTATCAGAGTCAATGCTATAGGTTGCCAATGAGATTTTTAGCTGATCAATTAGCATAGGAATGGATCACAGGTTCCAACCACCTATGTAGAGTGCACCTTCTTACTACTAGGAGCACCTGGTGAACTCTAGTCTTAACTCTCATAGAGACCTTGTGATGGAAAAGCTGATTTGGTGTTGGATCCCCACTAGTAGTCTGTACAATGCACGCCTGGGCATTCCCATATAAAATCCCACAGATCGGGGAGGACAGCTCCACACTTGGCGCAGGTTATGTGATCCAGGTTAGCTAGAACTAGGAGATTACCAAGGCCATTCAATGCTAAATGCATAGGTTTAAAACATTTTTGTTTTAAACCTTTGCTGCTTTTTGCTGCTTTTTTGAGCCAAAGCCAGGAGTGGATTTAACAAAAGGAAGTATTATTGTTTCTTTTATATTTCCCATTGCCTCTGAAGCCACTCTTGGCTTTGCCGTTACAAAAACTCCCCCAAAACAACAAAATACACATCTGCAACATATGATGGCCTCAGCCTTCAAAGTAGTACAGACCCTACAGTACCATAGAGACTGTGTGCTACTATTTAGGGTCAGAGTACATACAGTAGTTTGCTATGTGTATGCTGCACACTAATCTGTCATAATACAAAAAAACCTGAATGATCCCAATTATTTTCAAGTCATATACACAAATTTAGATATATTCATATGACTGATGAAAAGTGACACCGATGGTGAACACTGAAGTGTTTGAATCAACTTCTTTTAGATGGTACTAATGTGCAATGAATACAAACCCTTCCATCTGGATTCTTGTCTGGATGGTATTTCTGAGCAAGTCTGAAGTATGCTTTCCTTATCTTGCTCTCTTCTTGCCTTAGATAAAAAGAAAAAAAAAAATCTGATATATGCAGAACAGAATCCCAGAAAGGGCATGGCGTGCTAGAGATTGAAGCTGCTTAACAGCCTAAGAGATATACTTCATTGAAGTTTTGATATGTAAATTCCTTTCGCTTTCTTTAGTTTACAAAGTGTAAATCTGCACACAACATCAGAGCTAATTCTCCAGGATAGTGTTTCAGGCCATAAAAGCTCATAAATTCAATGCATAGCAGGAAGAAAGAGCGACTGCTGAAAAACACAAATTAGTCAATGTCAAATGAATGTCAAAAGGAATGAAGTATCGCTCCTTTACTTTGCGTTAAAAGGTACACAACATTTAAAGGGGGTGGCTAGGTTTATAAAATATCTCTGTGCTAATAGATGAATCAAAAGTTTAGGTGAGCCTCCGAGGTACCCCTTACATGACCCTACTACTGGGCCAGTCATTGGGAGTAAGTATTCCTAGGAACGTTTTTTTCTCTGAAAAAAAACCCAAAATTTGTTGAAATGGCCATAAATATGCAAAAGATCACCCAACAAATGAGCTAGATAGACTGTCGACATCACATCAACCCATGTAAATGTGCAGCCAACAGATGCAAATGGGATGGGGATGAATAATCTGTTCATTCCCACACAGTAATGATGATCTGCTACACGTTCTTTACCTCAAACCTTTACTTTGACATTGGGATATAACAAAAGGATGTACACAGACCACAACATACTTTTTTAATTCAATAAGATTTGTTTAGTCAATAGGTTAGATCAGTATTCTTTAACTTACTGGCCCTGTCCTTTAGGAAGACCAAGAACTTCGTATGCATCATCAATAGACATACTTGGAGGTTTCTTCTCCACTTCCCGTTTCCATGCATCCAAAGTATCTTTCAAAAGTTTTACCTAACAAGAAAAAAACACCACAACTAATATTCTATAGATACATTGTTAATCCATAATGCTGCACCTCCCTACATTTCCTCCCTCATCTCTGTCTACCACCCAACCCGTGCTCTCCGTTCACTCAATGACCTAACACTTACATCCTCTATTCTCAGAACCTCCCACGCTCGTGTACAAGACTTCTCCCGAGCTGCACCACTTCTCTGGAATGCTCTACCCCGGACAATCAGATTAACTCCCAATTTCTACAGCTTCAAGTGCAAACTAAAGACACATCTTTTCAGACAAGCCTATCACAATTCCTAATGTAAACCCTTCCATATAGTAATTAGAATTCCTAAAATTAACCTCTGTTCCAGCTCCCACATGATATGATGCCATTTCAGGCTAACTTTATATGTCCAAGCACCTTCCACATGTTAAAGGACACGACTGGTGATGGCTCATAAAGTTTTATGTTTGTGTAATGACAGTCACCTCTATTACATATTGTCTGACTTCTGTATAAGTAATGCCGCCCCTGCTACCTCTTGTGTCACCCCCTATACCTCATAGATTGTAAGTTCTTGCGAGCAGGACCCTCAGTCCCATTGTGTGAAATGACTTTCTTTGTAATGTATCTTTCTGTCTGTATTTGAACCCTACAAATTGTACAGCGCTGCGGAATATGTTGGCACTATATAAATAAAATCTATTATTATATATTAATGCACACAAACAACAAAACAGCAAACATCTCTCTCTCTATAATATATATATATATATATATATACACACACACACACACACACATACATACACACACATATATATACACACATATACATATATAAATTGTGACTTACAGGATCCTTAATAGGCCAATTTGGGAATTTTAATGTGTCGCAGAAATGTTTCAGATAGTAGATGTTACAGAACAGCTCGTTCTCCAGTTGAGGATAATTGATGGCTGGGATGGGACAGTACTGGTAAAGTGCCCTGGTGTTACTTTGGAGTCGGGGGCTGAAATCGGCCAAGTGGGCGGCAATCTTTTCGATCATGAGGCGCCTAAAATGTGTCAACAATTAAAAAAGCAACAAAGATCTAGAGCAAAATGTATAAAACCATAAAAACCAATATACTATAAATATAAAGTTAAGCAAGAATGCAATATTCCAAAATGGAAGCATCTACAGCTAACAAAATGGATTAACCAAAAAATCCAAATTCCATATGTACAGACTATTGGTCTGACGACTTTTCAATAAAATTATGACCACAATGACTATACAATTGTGTGCTATGCAATTGAAATTTCACTGTAGTAAAATGGATATGGATATGAATATGGTTGTAGAGCATTCACAGTGATACATACCTCATTTCACTGCTCCAAATAGCTTCTGGAGTATCAAACTCTCCAAGAAATATCTCGGAAAATTTCTCTGGCTCATAGTTTTCCAGATAGCATACCATAGCTTCAGGGAGAATGTGACCAAGGATGCTCCGCTGAAAGATGTCAGTTCCTTTGTTCTGAGAAAAAAAAAAAAAGTCAGTAACAAAATGCAAGTTAAATCCTTATTAATTTATAGATATGCAAATCAGTCAGTAAATGTATAGGAGTCACGCTCGTCCCTGATGTACCTTATGGCTGATTTGCATACCCATATAGATTATCATCTGTAGAGTGATTGTGATCATAAAGTTATGTATCTGTGCCGAGTTAAGGCCTCTACATGACATTAATAATAGTATGGTAGGCATTCAGAACCTGACAGACTCTCGAACACAAAACTACTAAACAAAGCTAAAAATATTAAACCTATAAGAATCGGAAATCAGGAGCTGCTTATTTAGTTTACTAGAGGTGGCGCTTCTAAAATTTTCACTAGAAAGGTATGGAAGGATCGCACATTGAGATTAGGAGACTACAGTTCCAGATCGATAAAGTTCTATTGGCTTGTTTCTCATCTGGTTAGTATAAATTGTGAAAAAAAAACCCCCCTCAGATTAACCCTTATGTTCTCCCTGACCGTTTATTTTGCTCGTTTTCAGATGGTTATCGGCTCACTGTAGAAATCCAGATCCCACGCTGTTTTTGGTTTTCGCTTCCATTCACAAATGGCAACCCACCAGAATACAACAGTGGGCATCAGGTTAACAGACCCCTATCACATGGTAAAGGCACAATGTGTGCCACTGTATACGGCATATAGCGTCATACGTTGGCAATAGCTTTTTTTTTCTTGCAGCTGCCACTACATAGGAGAAAGCAGCAGACTACTCTTTCCTATTAAGTAGACCAACAAAGGCCAAAACGACACTATTGTAGTCACTGACAGGTAAGTGAGGGTCATGGGTTAAGTTTGAAGCATGTGCCAGGAGTTTGCCTTGTACATATGCTAAATGTGCTAGGAAAATATAGTGTGAACTGAGTGTTACCGAAGGAAAATTTTGTTAAAACATTTATTAGCCACTAAACCCCTGTAGATAATAGGAGGCTTGGTAGTAAAGACTACTTTAGCAAATCGTGTGTGCACTTAACTACAGATGTTAGTATTACCAAAGACTGTGCATACCTCTTCTGATCTGAAAGCCTGTTTAGTATGAGTATATTTGAGAAATCTAGAAAACAAATAGAACAAAATTAAAGTTACATTTCACAATCTTTTTTTTTTTTTTTTTTTTACTTTGCATACTGTGATTTTACATCCATATAGGATATGTAATGGTATTATATGCTAGCTGTAAATTCCGGAAAACAATTACTTGCCAGGTTCATCTGGCATTAATCTAATGTGTGTGACAACCTTAGGAAAACAGACCAATGATGTGTATTTTAAGAATCCATAAAAATTGCATATGTCTCTGCCTTCAAACAATAATGTATACCAAAGTGTATTCTGCCACAGAAGGAAAATCCACAAACTACCACATTGAGGACATGCTACACTCTAATATGCATCCCAGAAAAGGTTGATCATGGGTAAGAAAACTTAGGATATACACATCTAAAGAGGTGAAATTTAATGTTCTATTCAGTGTACTAATTCTAAAACATAACACATCATCTGTGTAAAACAAGGCAAGTTATAGGACAATTTCCCATAAGTTTTATGGGAACACAAGCAATAAGTGCTGTAGTAGCGGTTCATTGACTCCTTACCTGGCTATAGGAAGCACGTTGGAACCAGTGTACATCATTATAAAGAAGAACACTCCAGTGAGATAGAAACGAGGCAGCTGTGGGTTGTCTTGCATGATGTGATAGAGCAATATGGAAACCTTCTCTACCAGGATGGGGTCAAACGTCAGCAAAAGCTGAGGAATGAAATGGAAACACAACTGCATTCAGCCAAAGCAAATAGACCACAGCAGTGGCTTGAAGGGGAAAATTTCAATGGACGGTGAAAAAAATGTTTAGAGCCAGTGAATATTTCTAAACCTTTTTTTCGTTGTTTAGCATTTCATGTATTGAGAAATGAAGAAATAAAAATGTAGATGGGGAGAATACAGCCCAAAAAGAAACCATAACAACTGTAGGAGCCCAGTCGTCAAAATAGGTAATGTTACTGACCTGTGTGATGTGAGGAAGGCAAGTGTTATCTGACAGCAGTCGCTTTATTTTAGGCAGTGGTCTAATAATGGCATTGTCTTGGTCCCTGGAAAAAACAAAACAAAAACAACTTTAGTCATCAACCACCTAAAAACATGACTATTTTACCAAGCACATATACACTCTACAATGACCCTGCATACAATGGCATACACTGATACCAGAGATAATTCATTAAAAGGTGAGAAGGTCCAGCGTACAAGCATCTGATCTACAAGGTCTGGGAAAATTATACCAGCAGAATGGAGGCAGACGAAGTAATACGTTCTGTTAAAGAGTACGTTCTAAAAGTGCACACCCTTGTTGGCCAACTGCTAGTTTAACCATCAGCTTTTTATTCTGACTTTTTTTTTTTTTTTTTTTTTTTTTTTTTTTTAACACATACAAGATTGGTTCAGCCAAGTGTACATATGTTTTCAATGGGGAGAAAGGGGTAAACCCATGTCAGACATCTCTATTGGCAATTTTCCATGTAATAAAGGAACAGGCATATTAAGAGTCATCATGCTTCATTCTTTCTTCCCCCAGCAGGAGTCTTGAGCAACCACATCCAGACATTCTAAGTAACGTGTATGACCCCTTTTGTGAAGCATATAGAAGGAAAAGTGTCAAGTATTCTTATGATAATTAAAGATTATGTAATAATACAGAAAAAACAAAACACGAAAATAAACAGAGAAAGTTCACAATAAAAAAACTGGTTAGGTGAAAAGTTGACTATGGATTTTAACATGTAATCCTTTTTAGTCCATTGTTAAACTGGCTGCATCAACAACATTTAGGCCCGCTTCACATCCCCAAATGGAATACCGAACGCAGATGTGAACCAGCCCTTAGTCTGAGTAATGCCATGCTTTAACAAAATGTATAAGACCTCAGTTTTTAATCAGCTGCAAGCAACACATCTATGGGAATAAACTAGAGGAAAAACATGACTTCCTCTCAAAGAAAAAGGGTAAAAAAACCCAAAACAAAACAAAAAAAACGACCATATACTATAGGCCGGTAACATTACATTTTACTTTAGTAAGGATTAAGGAGCAAGATCCTAATACAATATGTTGTATTTTAGAGGAATTGTGAATTAGAGAGCATATAAAATGACTTGCCTGCTGGGAAAGTATCCACACATGGTTATAAGCATATTTAAGATAAGGGTGGCCAAATCAGTTTCATTCAGGACAGCTTGTCCGCTTGCAAGCAGACACCATTTTAGTTGAGGAATGACTTGCAGTGGGCGCCAACCATCCATGCCTTGGGCCCAGCAGCGAGTTTTGGGACTTAACACTCCCTTGGCCCAGAATTCTTGCATCTGCCAAAAGAAAAAAACGTAATGAAATTCTGCACTCATGATTACTGAGGATTTATCTTTGTACAGTACATAAAAAAAAAAAAGAATTATGCACATAAAATGTGAAATTGTTACCCAAAATAAGCAATTCTACCTCCAGAAAGCTGTATGGACCACTCCGTTCCTTGTCGGCATTGCCAAAATACCATTCCTTCTCACTCTCCCTCTTCATATCAGGAGAGGCTTCAATGACATTGCTCTAGTAAAGGAATCATAGATACAATTTGCATAGATACAATTTTTTTTATTTTACATGACGTTGCTTTGCAATTATTTTTCACTACGGATACAAATAAGTGATCTAGAGTATGTACTTCCTATGTATAGATATAAAAAACTACAAGGTTATGTAATACTACATCAATACTGGTGACATAATGCTATTAGGAAAGGGTGAATATGAAAAATAAAAATATACCAACATTTCCTCTATTAATCTCTTCAATTCAGTTTAGCTTATTTTGTCTCATATTACAATCAGAACTTAAAAGATATATAAAGAAACCACCTCTATAGTATTACTGTTTAACCTCATTCAATTGGGGGTGTGGTACAGCTGAAATATTGACTAAAGCCAATGGAGTAGAGAAACACATGATGTTGGGAGGTGGAGAAGGCAGGGGGTAAAAGAGGACGGTAAATATTCATCTCAGGTTGGAAGTAGCAGCTATCGGCCGGTTGAGTGTTTGGCTGACAACTGTTGAAGGTGTAAGGCTCCCGCTCACACGAGACAAGAGGGGGCGGATTTTGGCGCGGAATCCACGTCATAATCCGCCTCCTCACAATGGTGGTCTATGTAGACTGCTAGTGTTCTTTTTTCCGCTAGCAGCATGTTGCCGCTAGCGGAAAAAAAGAGACGAGCTGCCCTTTCTTCAGGCAGATTCCATGGCTGAATCAGCCGCGGTGTCCACCTCGCGACAGCACCCTCTGGACTAGGCCCATTCATTTGGGCCTAATCTGGAGCGGAAAGCTGCGTCGGGATGCTGTGCAGTCGCGATGGAATATGCACACGCATAATTGCGTGTGAACTAGCCCTAAAGGTTTTGCACACTTTTGTTACGGTATAACTACAGTAAAGCTGTATGGCGTAACTCACCTGAAGTGGAACCGTGGCTCTGCTGGTGTGAAGATGTGCTAAGGTAAGAAGATCAACCAGGATCCTTACTCCATTGGAGTCCATGACATCTTTCACATTTTTCTAGAATATTTTAGAAAACATTTTTGTTTTAGCTTTTCCTTCCAAAACATACATTCCTCTTTGTATCCAAGTTATTGAGAACAGAGGGCGACTTCAGCGCTACTTACCTTATTAAGAATCAGCTTGTTTAAAAATAAGATGAGCCTGTCCCTTTCCAGTCTGTCAGTGCACTGAAAGAGAGAAAAGGAAACGCCATTGAAAAGTCTAGTTACAGAGGATCGGCACGCTTTATTTAATAGTCAGAAGCTCACTCTACATGATTTAGAAGTTATTCCTGTCATGGGAAAATACTGCACTAAATAGAGATAAACCTCCAGACTTTATCCAAGATATCTTCATATAGGCCTTTGACAAGTTGTTCTCCTGGGCCTCTCCACAGACCTTTATCTAATATTTGTATATATAGCATTCATACATCTTATCTATAACTTTATATGCAATATAAGGGTCTGTCCCACAACAACAATTTATTAACTCATTATAAGATCTCTGGGGGTGCCTTCACAAGAATAAGGGTCTTCTTGTCCCCTGTATGAATGGAGGGAAGGTTGTAGATATGTGCTATAGCACTGCGCTAGCTTCATCAGTCTTAAAGACTTTAACTGGAGCTGCAAAGTGCATGTGGGAACCTTATTGTCATTATTGGTACGAGTCTCAGGGGTCATATATTTTGCATGTATACCGTGCATAGGTAAAAATTTTGTATTCTGGGACAACCCTTTAAACTCTAATCTAGCAGCAGGAAATTACTGAAAACACTGCTACATAAAGGTAACAAGCATAGAAACACTGGTGAATGCTGTAGTAATACTTCACTTCTTCCTATAAGATCTATAGCATATAGTAATAAGAAATATGATACCCTCTCAAGCATTCCAACAATGTACTTGGTATCTGTGAATGCTCCTATTTCTTCATGGCACCTGCCATAGACAATTGCCAGGGCTTGTAAACATAAACACTTCATGTTCACTTTTGGAGTGAGGAGAAATCGATGGTAAAGTTCATTGAAGAAGTCATACCTATAAGATAAAAAAGAAATTATATATATACACATGACTAAACTGATGTAATCTAGGTCTGAATACAACGTCATAAGAAATGGTTCCTTACGATTGCTTTATTACACTGTTTTCCTCATTCTCATCTTCCTCCAAAAGCAATCTTAGGTAGTAGTCTCCTATTTTTATCTCATCAGCCAGACATTCATATTTCACCTTGAACAAAAGACAGAACACATGTGAGATAAACAAGAGAAGGTAACAGAATACCGTACAGAAACTTCATAAGCCTCTTTAAGTGTGAATTATGGTTCATATCCATAAAGCGCCCAAAGAACCACAAAAAGAAGCATTAAAAAGACCAAATATTAAAAGTCATATGATCTAATGATGGTTCTTGTATTTCCATTACAAAACAACATATTGCCATTTTTCTTGTCAGCTATGGCTGAATTTATTTTTGGTTTACCATAAGTGGCAACAGAAAGTGAACTTACATATCGGTTATTACTTTTAAAATGGATTCTAAGCAACACATTACACACACATATAATATTATATATATATATATATATATATATATATATATATATATATATATATATATATATTACAGATTAAATCGCTCTCTCTATACACACACACACATAATATTACGCTCTCTCTATACACACACACATATATATATATATATATATATATATATATATATATATATATATATATATAACAGATTAAATCGCTCTCTCTATACACACACACACACACATTTACAGCCCACTTAGAAAGCTTATGTTCAGATAACCAAAGGGTATTCTTTCCCTGGCTTGCAAATAATTACCAGTAATTTTTCCCAAAATTGGAACATGGGCTTATGGCATTAATGCCATACCTCCCAATTTTGAAAGGACAGAAACAGAGACGGGATTAGTTGAAAATTAACCCTGTCTACTTCTAATTTCACTCCGCACGTTCTCATTCATTTCTGTTTGTGCCCCATTATCAGTCCCTATAGTCAGCCTAACATGATATGCCCTACACTATAATGCTCCCTCCAATTACCTCATAGTATAAAGTCCCCCTGCAGTTGTCCATAGTTTAGAGTCTCCCTCCAGTTGCCTTCACTTTAGTGTCCCCCTCCAGTTGCCCCCAGTTTAGGGTTCCCCTCCACCTGCCCCCACAGGTTAAAATCCCTCTCTTGTTGCACACCATAGTTTAATACCCCCCTCCAGCTGCCTCACAGATTTAGGTCTTCCTGCAGATGTCCTGAAAATATTATGTCCCTTTCAAGAAGTCTGTCTCAGGTGCTTGGAAAACAATTTTTGACAACAGACAGTGAATAGTAAGTTAGACAGAAATTCTAAGCATAGTGCAGACCAAGCTTTACTCTGGGAAAATTACAATGACAAACGTTGTAATGTTTATGTGAACGTTCCCTCCACTAGCACTCGAAATCTGAAATGTTCATACAATGATGGAAACAAGTTTATGTAGAATACAAGTAAAAGTTGTTGCCCTCCAGCCATACCTCAAACTCCTGATAATTCCAGGAGATCACCGTTGAGCTGCCAAGTTCTCGGTCAACGTTAAATGCTCTCATCTCTGCCTCTAGCGTGTCTCTTAACTCCTCCCTGGTTTTAAAGTTCCAGATCAAATTTGATCGAGCGTGATCCTGGTGGAATCTTCAAAAATACAAGCAATTCAGGTAAAAATTATTACCGAAAGATAAAATCTGTAGTTGGCTATGATGGTATTAAAAGTAGCTGAACATTTCTGGCTAATGTAATCTGGTTAGAGTAGACTCAAGGTTCATTGTGCTATTCATTGACATGGGAGTGGATGGTAAGATCTTATATGGTATACACTCACCAGCCACTTTATTAGGTACACCATGCTAGTAACAGGTTGGACCCCCTTTTGCCTTCAGAACTGCCTCAATTCTTCGTGGCATAGATACAACAAGGTGCTGGAAGCATTCCTCAGAGATTTTGGTCCATATTGACATGATGGCATCACACAGTTGCCGCAGATTTGTCGGCTGCACATCCATGATGCGAATCTCCCGTTCCACCACATCCCAAAGATGCTCTATTGGATTGAGATCTGGTGACTGTGGAGGCCATTGGAGTACAGTGAACTCATTGTCATGTTCAAGAAACCAGTCTGAGATGATTCCAGCTTTATGACATGGCGCATTATCCTGCTGAAAGTAGCCATCAGATGTTGGGTACATTGTGGTCATAAAGGGATGGACATGGCCAGCAACAATACTCAGGTAGGCTTTGGCGTTGCAACGATGCTCAATTGGTACCAAGGGGCCCAAAGAGTGCCAAGAAAATATTCCCCACACCATGACACCACCACCACCAGCCTGAACCGTTGATACAAGGCAGGATGGATCCATGCTTTCATGTTGTTGACGCCAAATTCTGACCCTACCATCCGAATGTCGCAGCAGAAATCGAGACTCATCAGACCAGGCAACGTTTTTCCAATCTTCAATTGTCCAATTTCGATGAGCTTGTGCAAATTGTAGCCTCAGTTTCCTGTTCTTAGCTGAAAGGAGTGGCACCCGGTGTGGTCTTCTGCTGCTGTAGCCCATCTGCCTCAAAGTTCGACGTACTGTGCGTTCAGAGATGCTCTTCTGGCTACCTTGGTTGTAACGGGTGGCTATTTGAGTCACTGTTGCCTTTCTATCAGCTCGAACCAGTCTGGCCATTCTCCTCTGACCTCTGGCATCAACAACGCATTTCCGCCCACAGAACTGCCGCTCACTGGATGTTTTTTCTTTTTCGGACCATTCTCTGTAAACCCTAGAGATGGTTGTGCGTGAAAATCCCAGTAGATCAGCAGTTTCTGAAATACTCAGACCAGCCCTTCTGGCACCAACAACCATGCCACGTTCAAAGGCACTCAAATCACCTTTCTTCCCCATACTGATGCTCGGTTTGAACTGCAGGAGATTGTCTTGACCATGTCTACATGCCTAAATGCACTGAGTTGCCGCCATGTGATTGGCTGATTAGAAATTAAGTGTTAACGAGCAGTTGGACAGGTGTACCTAATAAAGTGGCCGGTGAGTGTATATTCTGGTATACAGGCAGACCAGATGGACCACGTAGTGTCTACCATAAATATTCCATGATTTTGCTATGTTATAGGTGAAGAAAATTCTAATGAAAATTACAAACCAAGAATAATGTAAAAAATTTAGAAAATATGGACACAAAAAAAATACTTTTTTTCTGATATCGAAAGTTTGTAGAGAAAGGCAAAATTCAAACATTTGTCATATTTTGTTCTTCACCTGTAGTAAAACAGATCCCAGTTGGCCTCTATTTTAATCCTTTGTCGCCTTTTTCGAAGGATGACAGGTTTTTGGTTTAGATTCTGAAATAATAAAATAACGGGTTTGTCACAAGTAATTTAGTACATGGCCACTATCCATAGATCCCACTCCCCAAGTAGGCCCCAGAGGCCTTCAACAGAATAGTCTGCACATGAATTATAGCCCAAAAGATACCTATCAATATACCTAAAATCTGGCTGATGCCATGCAGGATACATTACATTTACAGTATTAACATGTGGCTACAAAGCACACAATGGAGCCTGCGGGTCTATTCAGCCAAATATATGTAGAACTTTGGTAAACTGAATTATATTCTATACAAAAATAAGCCACCAGCGTGATGGTCTGCTATATGGAAGACTAAGATACTGTAGGTCTGTTTTATATGCTAGCTAGATTTTAGGACTGTGTAGTTTACACTTCATACATGGTATTTTTAGGACTATTACATCGGTGGGGGTTGAATACCAAAACATCCTTCTCAATATAACAAATGTGAATTAGAAGACATTAAAAATAAATAATAATATCTTCACGTTTGCAGACAGGAGTGGGTGCCATATTTGAAGACCCAACATCTGCCAGTGTGGTTGCCTTAGGACTAGGGTTGAGCGATCGGGATCAGAAAAGATCGCATTCCGATCGGCGATTGAGTAAATTTCACGATCGCGATCGGAATTCCGACCCGATCTTTTCCAGCGGGATCGAGATTGCAGGTTCTCTCAAGATTGGCTCAACCCCAAAAGTGACTTTTCCCATAGAGAAGCATTGACTAAGGTTGAGGATCGGAATCGGAAAAGATCGGATTCCGATTGGCAATGGAGCAAATTTCACGATCGGAATCGGCTGGAAAATGATCGGAAATCGGATTTTAAAATCGATCTTGAAATCTCAAGATCGGCTCAACCCTACTTAGGACCCTCACCATGTATTGCTGGCCTTGAACTTTCCAAGTTCGTAAACTTTTGGCATACCGTTTTTACATAGAAAAACAAGGTATTCATTTCATTTGGTTTACGACAAAAGGTAACAAGAACAAGCACAGAGGCAACTCCAAATAACCCTGGGATGCAAGCAATACATGCAGATACTGTATTTTAGAGAAATAAATGAAAAAGACCATTCCTTGGACAAAGTGCATGCATAATAAGAAGTCACCAAAGAAATTCAGGCTTTGCTTGTAGGAAATGTGAAACCCTTGCACCACTTTATACCCTTCACCACTTACAGTAAAACATAGAATACATCTGCTCATATTTCCCATAAGAAAAACAATGAACAGAGTCATAAAGGGAGAAGCAGTGCAAACAGGGAAGACAAAGACAAACTCACCATATTATTTCTGTCCTGATAAGGGATGTAGGGAAAATAAAAACAAGGGAAATAAAGATTTAGAAAGAAACCTGATATATAGACTGTACATGGCTTGTCAGATGCTGTCAATAAGTCACAACATTTAAGTTTAAATGTGATTTAAAGGGAAGGTTCACCTTTAAATATCTACTGATAGGTCTGAGATATGCAAGAACAAAATAATGTAACCAGAGTCTTCATGCTGTACACCAATATATCTGTGTGCCTGGTTGGAAAACACATTCACTGCACATGACTGGAAAGCGTACGTTCCTACATTTTAATTTTCGAGTCATCGAGAGAGATCCCATGACATCATCTGAGAATTCTCAGTAATACGTAGGAAGATTTTTAAAATGAGAAATGTCCCTTTAAATCTACTAGTGAAGTAACATGAGGTCAGTTCAACAAACAAAATAGCGAATGTGACTTGACAAGTTTACAAATCAAAAAGGTTTTTAGATTCATTTCCACGATAAGAGATACAGACGTAGGTAGAAAAGATTTAGAGCATTCAATAAAATGGCTCTCATGAACTTTTAGGTCGTAACTTCAAAAAGGTGCCCAGATATCTCACTACGTAAAAATACCAGTAATGCTGGGTTCACACCTGCGTTTGGGGTCTCCGTTCTATGGTTTCCGTCTTCTGCATGCCAGAAGACGGAAACCATAGACCGGGTCCGGCTGTGCGCGGCAGTGAGCGTTTTAGGCTCTCCGCCGCAAAACCGGATTTTTTTATCCGGACACAGAGTACTGCATGTCCGACTCTGTGTCCAGATTATAAAACCCGGTTTCGCGGCGGAGAGCCTAAAACGCTCACCGCCGCGCACGGCCGGACATCTCTCTCACCCATTCAAATGAATGGGTGAGAGAGACTCCTGCAGGTTTCCGTATCCTGCCTGTGTTTTAGGCAGGAAACGGAAACCTAAGTACGGAGTGCCGGGCCGCAGATGTGAACGAGCCCTAAATAGAAAAAATTGTCATGCTTTCTGGATATCATAAAATCTCAAGCCGTCTCCATATGAAATAAAGGACTGATATAATGAGTTTTGTTACTATTCACGCTTAACTTGAAGGCTGCCAGTCCCGTTACCCTTCGTTCACATCTGCGTTCGGTATTCCGTTCGGAGAGTCCACAAGGGGACTCCCCCAAACGGAATATTGAACGCAACTGCAAGCATAGTGCCAGTGAAAGCACATGGACCCCATAGACTATAATGGAGTCCGTGTACTTGTCGCGCACTGCCCACTCGAATCATGCAATCAGGAAAATAAATTATGAATTACTATCCTGTCCGCATGATCCCTGCGGAGATCTGGCAGTAAGCACACGGACCCCATTATAGTCTATGGTGCATTATAGTCTATGGGGTTCATGTGCTTTCACTGACACAACGCTTGCAGTTGCGTTCAGTGTTCCATTTGGGGGGATCCTCATGCAGACTCCCCCGGACGGAATATCAACGCAGATGCGAACGAGTTATGTGCTGTACAAATGTTGCATGCTCTGTCTACACAGATGTCAAGCTACCCACATATCACAGTGGGCTACCATCCGTGCAGACGGTAGGTGCCACATTTTGTATTTAGACGCTAGTTGCTTTTTAAAGCTAGGGCAAATTCACACACAGAATAATTGTTTCAGAGATTTCAGGGACTGTCCTATTAATCTGAACTAGGGTGCAGTAATCGATACACTTGTCTCCACACACAACCACATTCATATGAATAGAACAGATTTTTGCTAAGAAATTTCAACAAATCGGCTGCACATGAATACACCCTGAAGACTTGCTTCAGGCTGATGCCCGACACAGTGAATCTCTGCCAAAAAAACACTGCGAAAAAGACTGCAGCAGCAATATTCACAGATATTTTGCCTGTATTATACATGTATTGACATGCTAAGATCTAAGCAGCCTTGAGCTTTTGAAATCGCGGCATTTCCACTGCAGAGTTTTTAGTCCAACTATGAGTAAATTGTTTAGTCCACAATATGTCAGAGGCTTTTGTTTTTATTCCATGATGTGCATACATTATTTTCAAATGGATCTTCAGTAAAGCCTTGGATTTTACAGGCTTGGTCTTGCTTTTGGAAATCCATGGCAACATTTATGAAAGGTTTTGAAACATACCTAATGTTTCATCAAACTTTACATGCATCAATATTACCGAGTGTAACACTATTTCTGCCCATTATATGACTAAAATTCTGCATATTTAGTAATTTTCCCAAGTGTTGTCTCTAATTTTCAGTTGTCTGAATATTCCACCATAAAATGCACACAGAAAGTAGAGGACAATCTGCTCATGTAAAGCTGCCGAGACATGGAATTATTTACTGCTTAAAATGACCAATTTAGACTCAAGACTAAAGTTTGTTTAAAATAAAATCTTGTTGGATTTTTCATCCATCTATATGATGTGTATGAGATAGTTTGGCAATATGTACTAGGGAATAGAACCAAGTTAGGAAGTTCGTTTGCTTTTTTTTTTTTCTTTTTTCTTTTATTCTGTTTTATGTGCTCACAACGTGTATGTGTATTGACCACAAAGTTTTATGTCATTTGATTTGCCTTGTTTCCTTTACAAACATTCAACTTTCATCTAGATTCACTGCACATTTCTTGGGGTCCATGGATGACAGTTTTTAAAGCGCAACAATTTTTTTTTCCATAAGTAACATAGTGCATGAGAAGATAGTAAATTATGCAATATGCTTTATTAAAAGAAAAGTGTCTGTGTCTTCACTTATTTGCCTTCTTCTACTACTGATCAAATCCATAGATAGAAGTAGATCTGTAAATAGAAGTCTATGGAGAAGGGAGGGGGAGTAGAGGAGAGCCCCTCAAAGCAGAACTATGGAGTTAGGATCAATTTTGGGTGGAGTTGAGAAAAAGGTTACTGAATGCAGCTAAAATAAAGTGATTATTTTTAATTATATTATACAATGTTTAATATTGTATAATTGATTAGATGCATAGTTTGTTGCATATTTACTTTTATAGGAATTCAATCACTGACTTGTTAATGAAATACAGGATTTTTACTGCTTCTGACTGACCATTTAGTTGGCGAATGAGAAAGATTGAGAAAAAACAGAGACAGTGGTTTAGCCTATTGATTCTATAGCACTGTGTAAAAGCAGAGACATCTGCACTATAGAGAGCTTATTTTTACAAAAAAAAAAAAGCTGAATAATCAGGAATTACTATCCAGCCTTCTCCCGACAAAAATGACTCATTTAATGCTGTAGACAGCCTCATATCTCTGTCTCTCTTCTCCGCCCTCCCCTTTCCATAGAACTACTTGTAAACTGATCTGCTTGCGTACAGACCAAGATCAGTCAGGTAAGAAGAAAAGTCTGAAGTAACAGTTAAGAGACATGGGGACTTTTCTTTAGTGAAGTATATTGCCAAGTTTGTTCCCTTCACCTGCCCAACTGATTTACAAAAAATAATACAAGTTTACTTACACTTTAAGATCTTTGCTGTTTCTGTATTTGGGATAACTGCTCTTCTGAATGATCCAACAAATGACTATGTGGCCGACCATTAAATGACAAATCTTAAATGTATGGACAGCTTAAATCTCTCTATTTTATTCAGAAGCATCAGCTTCCGTCACTGCCAGTATTCATGTGAAAAACACACTTGAAATGCGATATAAAGTTTAAAAACTGTGAAAAACCTGAACGTGCGTCCTTACCCTTGAGCACAAGGAATTAAAGGGGTTGGCCACTTTCAGACCAATATTGACAAAAAAATGTATAATAAAAAGATACACAATTTTCCAATATACTTTCTGTATCAATTCCTCACGGTTTTCTAGATCTCTGCTTGCTGTCATTCATTCTGTTACTTCTAGTGGATAAAAGTCTGACCATGGTCATGTGATTTACGGTCCATGGTCATGTGATGAGTACACAGGTGCACAGCTGATTACCAGGCAGATGTCTGATTACTGTGCTGTAACTATAACAAGCAGCACCTGTGTACTCATCACGACCATGGACCATAAATCACATGATCATGGACCGTAAATCACATGATCATGAACCGTAAATCACATGACCATGGACCGTAAATCACATGATCATGAACCGTAAATCACATGACCATGGACCGTAAATCACATGACCTTGGTCAGACTTTTATCCTCTAGAAGTAACAGAATGAATGACAGCAAGCAGAGATCTACAAAACCGTGAGGAATTGATACAGAAAGTATATTGGAAAATTGTATATCTTTTTATTGTACATTTGTTTGTCAATATTGTTCTGAAAGTGGCCAACCCTTTTAATGGTTAATTATCAAAACAGATTGTCCACCACTAAAAAAAAAAAACTAGGTGGTGGAGTCCAATGGAAACATATTCATGTTGTCTTTTCTGCACAAGTGACAAGTAGGTTAAGTGACTGACAATTTCTGTAAACGCTGCAGAATATGTTGGCGCTATACAAATAAGAGAAAATAAAGTAAAACATTTTACAAAAATGGCATACTTCCAGGAAGGATTGTTTCACAGGGGGATAATAGTTTGGTTCAGCTGGAGGGGGGTTAATATAATAAGTACAAGTGACAGACTCCATTTAAGCAATGAAAAGAGTAACTTCAGTTTCAGATGGGTATATGTAGTCTGTAGTCTACAGTGAGGAAGTGATGCATCATCCTCTTTGATAACTTATGATAATGTGAGACTGGGTCACTACCTGGCCTAAAAGGGAGCGATGAAAGAGAAATAGTATCAAAAGGTCAATAAAGGAGGAAGCAAAGAAGAGAAGAGAAGCCATGTGACTCTGGAATAAAACTATAATATATTGTCAATCATGGAGACCTGCTGAAATATGTAGGAGAACAATTAAAATTCAAGAGATTCTTCTCCGTACCTCTTTCTGTGCAATTCCCATCCTATCCCTCCAGTGCAACAAAACCAAGTCAACTTTTTCCTTGGCAAATTTTTCAACTTCTTTAGCAGCTTTACCAGCTAACCTTTGCCATTCCGGAACTTTGTTAAATTTCCCGTACTGGTCCTGTTCAAGGAGAATCATTAATACTATTAACATATTAGGTAAAACAAGAAAAAACAAAAAAATAAAGTAATCCACGTAAGAAAATGGAACCACCAATAACCAGTTTTGGGTATTTGCAGCTTGCAGGTAAAGTGCCATTCCAAAGTGCCATTGCTGCTGCCATCAATGGGGATGACCAGTGTGTGGCCAGTCATGTATTAAATTCATCAACGGATCATCACAGCAGACTCAATGGGACAGTGTGGGCATTTTTTACATGGATTTTGTGCAGAATCCTAATCAAGGAACTCTATGTGAACATTTCCATTAGCACATAGGTTGTTTGCCTTCATGGAATGGGGTGTTCCCGCACTATTCTTAGACACATGAATGGCTGCCTTCCATGGCTTTGCATCAGCTTGTGCCCAAAATGTACAGAAAGAAATAAAGAAACTCGCAAATACTTACAGAAGCAATTTTCAGATTATCCCTGATGTGCATTCGATCAATATCTTTTTCTGGAACAGGATCCTTACTATCCA
Organism: Leptodactylus fuscus; assembly: GCF_031893055.1. NCBI lineage: Eukaryota > Metazoa > Chordata > Amphibia > Anura > Leptodactylidae > Leptodactylus > Leptodactylus fuscus. Next base: position 160,375,162 of record NC_134268.1, read on the forward strand.
GGTATGCCAGCAAACCTGGAGGCTGGAAAAAAAAATGTAAGCTCTGTAGTGCGTTAACCACAATCATGAAATTACTAATCAGTTTAATTCACTTTAGACAAAATAGTCTAAGGATGGGTTCACACTACCATCATAGTCTATTGCTCTTATCCATCAGAAGATTAAACCAATGAATTTAAACAGTGATAACGTAACTGATAGAGATGGAGCACACTCAATCTGTTGTAAAAACACAATGGATGCATTCTTCTGTCATGTTTGTTTACTTTTGGAATGGAAGAAAAAGTTATACCTGCAGGCCTTTTACTTCACTTTTATCTGGTGCCCCACAGGCCGGAAACGCAGTGGGAAAAATCATGGCATTTTACATTACTTACAAAGTGGATGGGATTCATGCAAAACCCATGCCCACTTTGGGGAAAAAAAAAATCACAGCATGGACATGCTGCGATTTCCAAAACCGCCGGTGGTTTTCCCGTAGACATAATTGTAACAGAAAGTCCAGAGGAAAACTGCGGTTGTTCTTGTTCTTTAGTGCAGCGTTTCCAGCCCATGGGGCCTCTGCCTTAAAGAGGAACAAACATGATGGAAGAAAGTTTCCATCAGGTTTTCTACATTAGAATGAATAGGAACGGACAGAGATGGAGGGGGCTCCATTGGCATCAACCCCCTCACAGAAGCTGCAAAGTTTGTTTCCTTCACCTGCACTGATGATTTGAGGTTTTTCGAGGCTTAAAGAGGACCTTTCACCGATATGGGCACAGGCAGTTCTATATACTGCTGGAAAGCCAACAGTGCGATGAATTCAGCGCACTGTCAGCTTTCCCAATCTGTGCCCCGGGTAAAGAGCTATTGGTCCCGGTACCGTAGCTCTTTACAGTCAGAAGGGCGTTCCTGACAGTCTGTCAGGTACGTCGTCCTTCACAGCAGCGCCTATCGCGCTGTGCTGTGTGAGCAGGGTGGAACTCCCCCTCCCCTCCTGATAATACTCGTCTGTGGACAAGCACTGTGAGCAGAGGGAGGGGGCGTTACTGTACAGTGCGATAGGTGCTGCTGTGGAGAAGAACGTACCTGACTGACTGTTAGGAATGGCCTTCTGACTGTAAAGAGCTACGGTACCGGGATCGATAGCTCTTTACCCGGGGCACAGATCGGGAAAGCCGACAGTGTGCTGAATTCAGTAATAAGCCTCTTCCCCCCTCCCTCCTGAAATCCTATCCCTGTGTCCAGTTATACATAAATATGCAGCCTGCAGAAAGTGTTTTTCGATATATCTGAAGAAGAAGCCAGGAAGCTTCAAAACGTTATATTCTGTCATCATTATGAGTTAGCCATTAAAAAAAAGTATCACCTACTGAAGACTTGCAAGTTTTTTTGTTTTTTTATATTTCGAAACGAATAGGGTGATAGATAGAATATGTGCCCTGTGCTGAGGAACAGCTGATAAAAGAGGTAAATAAAAAAAATACAAGAAGACTGAAATAGGAAAGTAAAAAAAAATGGTTATGAACACCATCCCATACCTAAAAAACTCTTCTAATTTATAACTTACCAAAACTCGCTTCAACAAATGTAAAGATGTCGTGTTATCAGCAGTCCAAAGGCCAACTAAATGTCTACTCAGCTGTCTGGAATAAAATTAAATCAATATTTTCAATTAACTTGAAATACATTTTCATTGCTTAATTTTAAGTCACATACTGTAGATGTGTAGTTGATGTTTGGTCATTTTAATTTACATTGAAAACAAGGATATTGACCAATTCGTGATTAACACAGCAGTTGACAGATTTCTGTGTGTGTGTGTGTGTGTGTGTATACGCCAATCATGGTGTGGGCGGAGTAAGCAGGACTTTCACAGTCTCTTCTAAGGCTGGCTCCACACAGGGTATTTTGGACCGGAATTTGACGCGGGGGCCGCCTCAGATTCCGGTCCAAAAATGGCTAGTTGCGACTGGATGCCGATGCAGTGCGGCTTTCCGCTCCGGATTAGGCCCAAATGAATGGACATAGTCGGGAGGGAGGCAAATTCGCCTGAAAAAAAAAAAAAAAAAAGAGCATGACAGGTTCCCATTGATTTCAATGGGAGGCAGTTTTTTGGTCTGGAATCTGAGGCGGCCTCCACGTCAAATTCCGGACCAAAAAACCCTGTGTGAACCCGGCCTAAGAGTCCTGTCAGGCTTTATTCTACCTTTAATCAAAAATCCTGTTCCAAATCATATATACTTCTATACCACTCAGCTTTTCTCTCTGTATCATATCCAGCTCTCTTATAGATCAGGAGAGATCACTAGACAGGTACACATAAATCATGATGGACATACAAGCACAGTCTCACCTGTTTGTGAGCATTCGTTGATCAACACTTATTGTAAACATTGCGGAGTGCAAGTGTCGCGGTAAGGCACCTTCACTGAGAGCGAGCTCCTGCATTTTTGTTGCGATTTCTTTGTCTGCTTCCTAAACAAGGACAAGGATATAATATCAGTCTCTTACCACATTCTTAGCCATAAGTATTATCTTGGCACTAACAGAAAAGAGAACGTATTTGCTCCAAATAACAATGCTGAAGTGCCCAAATCTAAACTCCGCTTCTCTGCAGGGGATATGTAGCCTTAGCTGCATTAATTCAGGTAAATGACCATCCATATAAAGGTTATTTCACATATACCATTGTGATGTAGTTTTTAAAAGGCAAGACTAGGAAAGGACTGGGTGCAAGCAAAATTCCCTCCCTTCACAATGCACTCCAGGTATTGGCTTTACAAACAGAATTAATTTTTATTTTAAATATGATTTTTATTGAAAAGAAGAAAACTTTTACAATATAATAAAAAAGCAATTACAAACATAAGAAGAATCGGCATAAGTCCAAGCAGTAGAATAGGAATTGTAAACTGGAACTTCGGGCTGCAACCCAAATACATGGATGGCACCAACATGACCAAACATACAAAGACCAAAGGACCAGATATACAAACGCTACAAAGACAAAGACAGGAAAGGAATGAAAAGGGGAACACAACCAAAAGGGAACAGGAAAGAAACAAGAAAAAGAGAAATAGGGGAGACGGAATAGGAACAGAAAAGAACGAGAAAACCAAACAGTGACAAACAACATAACCACATACCTGAATACAATACCAAAGAAACACAAAATACATCTGAAAAATCTCTGCAGGGGATATGTAGCCTTAGCTGCATTAATTCAGGTAAATGACCATCCATATAAAGGTTATTTCACATATACCATTGTGATGTAGTTTTTAAAAGGCAAGACTAGGAAAGGACTGGGTGCAAGCAAAATTCCCTCCCTTCACGATGCACTCCAGGTATTGGCTTTACAAACAGAATTAAAGTGGCAACTGTAAAGCACTTTAAGGAAACACATTGGATGACGTGCAGTTAAAAACTGCTGTGGGGGAAAAAAAGTGTATAGAAAACACAGCACCACCTTGACCTTTCTGTGCCCTTTCAGCTCAATTGAACCCTGACAAATTTAGGAAACACAGTCTTAATTTCCTCCCATTGTTTCTTAAGCCCTGGCATGGGGCTTAACTCACTATTGGTTTTGTTCAGAATGCAAGCCTACTACATATTAGATTAGGCAACAATAATTTTTCTGGTATACTATTCAAACGTTTACGTATTTAATTTGAAGGGTTAAAGGGGTTGACTGGGACTATGATATTGAATGTTATGGCTTCGTTGCCATGTACCAAGCACAGCACCATACATTGTATAGTGGCTGTACTTGGTATTGCAGCATAGTCTCTTTAATTTGAATGGAACTGAAGCTGCGGCATGGCCATGTAACCAAAGGGCATCAGGTCACTGGCCTAAGAAGAGGATCTCAAAATCAGAGTTTCAGACAACCCCCTTTAAATGTAACTACACTGATATACTTACTTCTATAATAGCCTTCATTACCAGACCAGCTCCTTTTACAATTGCCATGGAAGGGTGCTAAAATAAAGATACAAGAGGTCAGTTTAACAGTATTCAAAATTTACAGCCAAAAACATTTGAAGGATGGAAAAAAGAAAATATGTCTTAAGTAGAAAATATAGCAGTCTTCATTGTAATTTACTGTGTATATTTAGAATGAAAATCATTCATTCATTCATTCATTCAAGAGATGATCGCAAGAATTAACCCAGTTAGAGCGGAATTTTCCTAGTGATGCTTTTTTGGGGTGACTTGCTGGCCCTGGAGTTAGACTTAAGGGCAGCAATCTGTTACTCTGACAGGCGGGAGCCTATTGAAGGTTCCCAGGATTGTCTTCTATATGCTTCTATTACAGGTTTTACTAGACATTCAGTAATAAAAATAGAAGGATTTCTCAATATACTGCATTGCATTAACACTGAAGTGTACTGAATTGGTGATCAGAGTTCAAGACCCCTAGGAAGTTTAAAAATAACAGTTTTGGGGGAAAAAAAGTAAAAAAAAAATAATTTTTTTTTTTAAAAAAGTTCAAATCACCTCCCTTTCGCTGTATTAGATATAAAAATAGATAACCTAAAACACATTCACATTAGGTATCCTTGTGTCTGAAAATGCCCAATCTACAAACTTATAAACTTTTACATCGCCAAATACCGGTACTTGTATGACAGGCTGCATATTAAAAGGGGTTGTCCAATTGCTAACCAATATTGAGAGACTAATGTTATGTTTGTATAATAAAAAGTTATGCAATTTTCCAACATACTTTCTGTATCAATTCCTCACGGTTTTCTAGATTTCGGCTTGTTGTCATTCATTCTGTTACTTCTAGTGGATAAAATTCTGACCATGGTCATGTGATATACAGTCCATGGTCATGTGATTTACGGTCCATGGTCATGTGATGAGGACACAGGTGCACAGCTGATTACCAGGCAGATGTCTGATTACTGTTCTGTAACTATAACGAGCGGCACCTGTGTGCTCATCACATGACCATGGTCAGAGTTTTATCCTCTAGAAGTAATCAGAATGAATGACAGCAAGCAGACATCTAGAAAACCCTGAGGAATTCATACCGAAAGTATATTGGAAAATTGTACAAATTTATAATATGCAAACAATAACTTTGATCTCTTAATATTGATCTGAAAGTGGCCAACCCCTTTAAATAACCCACTGCACTTTTACGGCGGAGTGAGTTTCTGTTGGGGGGGTCTCCATACACATTTACAAGTTGGTTGGTGAAACTAAAATATGTTCTAATGCATAGGTGTCAAACTTTTGGCCCACAAACCAAATAAAAACAGAATACCTGAAAGAGTTTGAAAAGCGTTCTACCATTTGATGCTACCATCTCCAGCAGCATATCAAATTGCTGCCCCTCTGTTGTCTCGCTGTAGGGTGCACAGAGAGCGAAAGTGAGAAAGTCCAAGAGTGAACTGATAACCAAAGCTCCAGTCCCATAATTCTAAAAGAGTAAAAGAGATGTTCAGCATTAAATACATAAAAGTGGAGAAGGAAACGTAAAACAATAAACAATACAGCTACTCATGCTTTGTAGGTAGCGGAGAGGCAGCCAACAGATAATCCTCCTGATCCCCTCCCCACAATTCCTACCCATACACATTCCCCTTGTGAATCAGTGCCTCCACTGCAGAGATATCACTGCTGTCAATATGTAAATGAGCTGTTTGGAGCAATGATGGCATTGTAAGTGGAAACACCATCTTTGCTCTATACAGCTCATTTAAATATTGACAACACCAGCAATATCTCAGCAATGGTGCTGTTTTTTAATATACACTTGAAAAAGGGGTACACACCCAGAAACACGTTAGTGTGCTATTTCAATAAAAGACTTTTGGATTGTATCACCTCTGGGTCAAGCACGGTTCCTGTACACCTGACCCTTCCCTTGGGTCAACATCGGTCCATCCTGTATCTCAGCAATGGAGGCAGCAAGAAGAAAACACTTTTTGATTTAGATGCCCCTAACCTATCTGTGTGGCTGCGTTAATATTCTCTTTAAAGATTCTGTCATTGTTCAAATCAGTACTTAATGGCATAATGGTAGGTAACTTAGTTGCACCCAACCAACCTCATACATTTAGTTTTCAATTTCATTGTCACAATCCTTAAAAATATATTTTTAGGAAATTTTGAAAATTAGATTTCTGAAGTAATGAGGGAATGATTTCCAAAGTCTGAGAACCATCTCTCACTCTGCCTCATCGACCCACTCACACTTGGATGACAGCTTATAATATCCCCCAGGTCAGAACTAATGGTGACCAAAACCTGTCATTCAAAAACGAGGACGAGTGGACGAGGCAGCGAAACACAGTGCGAGATCAGGCCAGGGAATCCATGCCTTCGGGGATTACCGTATATACTTGAGTATAAAAAGAAGCTTTAAAAAATATATATTATAAAAAAATAAATTAAATAAAAGTTGTAAATCACTCCTTTCCCTAGAATACATATAAAAGTAGAAAATCACTGTGAAACACATACACATTAGGTACCCCTGTGTCTGAAAGTGCCCGGTCTACTGAATATAAGGTATCTGCAGTGCTCTTGTTCCATCAGGAAGGGGTTAATAGGAGCACTGCAGATACCCTATATTCAGCCAGGCTGAGTTCCAAGTGGGGGGGAAAACCCCAGTCCTCAAGCTCAGGGAAGGGGCAGACAGACAACCAAAACACCCCCTCCACCCTTTCCCAGCAACTACAGCACTCAAAAATTCCGACCATTTTAATTTTTGAAATTTTCCAGTAGCTGCTGCATTTCCCCCCCAGGCTTATACTCGAGTCAATAAGTTTTCCCAGTTCTTTGTGGTAAAATTAGGGGCCTCGGCTTATATTCGGGTTGGCTTATACTCGAGTATATACGGTAAATATAATAAAGCTCCAAGGCATTATGACTGGTGTAACAGAGAGACTGGCAGAGTAAGGACCTTATTCACACATGTTCTGTATAGACATGTGATGTCTGTGTTAATCAGACACTGTATGGTAAATGTTCATGAAAAAATGACTTCTTGATGAGAAACAGTCATCATGTGGACATTTTAACATCCAAGAAAGTCTCTGAATATATTCACACATCCATTTGTTTTTTTTTAAACAGTTAAGACAGACATAGGTCTGAAGTCAAGTTTTCTGACAAACAGTTTTTACTGCCCATAACAATGTCACGTGGCTGTTTATGACTGTAGTGTGAATAAGGCCTTACCCAGATAGATAAAATCAAATGTTTTCAGTCCAAAGTTGCTAAATGCACTCACTGGTGTAGATAACAATCACCATCCTATAGCAAATGTCAGAGCGTTGCTTAGAATACATGTATGACTTATCAATCATTAGTAAGGTATTTTTTATATATAGGACTTATACTAACATTTGAGGTCTAGTGATATTTTAACAGATATAACTTACCACGTGGGAGTTAAATTTTTCTAGTAAGTTTTCCAGAAACTTTTTGGAAGAAAGAAGGGATGCTTTGTTCAGTTGCTCTTGCCTTAAGTCATAGTCATCATGCATTGGCTGGAAAAAAAAAAAAGAAAAAGGAACATTGGATGGAGTCTATAAAGAACATTTAGAAAGAGGAAAACATTCAAGAACCAGTATCAACTATGGAAAGCCCACACCTAAAGTCAAACTGTATGCAGGGGGTAGCCAGCAAATCTAATAATGTATAATACTATACTTGTGATCTCTTAGTGCTTGTCTGGAATTTGGTTATTTCACTTTGTGCAGTGAATGCATCTGTTTTTTTTCGCAGACTTTCTATCTCAAATTACACCTATGCAGAAAGTGTCAGTATTCCCATAGGTATCTTGGACATGCTGTGATTTTTTTTTTTTAAATCACAGAATTTCCGTTACAAATTTATTTATTTTTTGCAATGTGTGGATGAGATTAGCAAGAACCCCTTCCACTTTGCAGGTACTATAATATACAGGGGGATTTGCAGCCAAAACGTATTCTCAACATGGGGTCCTGGCCTAAAGTGGTTGGTCCATTAATAGGAATACCAACAATGTTTTAATTATTAAAAAAAAAAATATATATATATATATATATATATATATATATATATATATATATATTAAAATTATCTTGTAATAGTAACCCCAGTATTCAAAATGTACAAGTCTGTTCATGTTATTCTAGTACAGGGGTCGGCACAGACAAAAAGTTGGACAGGCAAGACTTTGTTTATGTGCAACCCCCCCCCCCCCCCCCCAAAAAAAAAAAAAAAAAAAAAAACCAAACAAACAAAAAAAACGGTTTCATTGCGGCATACGGACACCCATTGAACTGAATGGATTTCTAAACTGACCACCGGCAAGCAGTCCCTATGCAGACTTTCCTGGCTTTTCGGTGGAATCACAAAGGGAGGACAGCGGCACAAGTGTGAACACCCTCTTAATGTGTTGAGTTAATATGGGGATGCTGACTAACTGATGGTACTGTAAAAATCCTGACTGCTGACAGTTTCTGTTTAGCTGCTGCTGATGGATCTTACTGAGACCTCTTTCTTTTAATTATGGCTTGTGTAACATTAACACATGGGTAGCCAAAGAGCCAACAAGATCGACAGCCTATTACCAACAGCACACCAACATGAACTAAGGCCATACACTATCTAATAAAAAAGATGCTTGCTGGATATAATCTGTTTTTAGACAGATTTTATCCTTGGTTAATATTGACTATGTATTCAGCAAGCATAGTGCGGCACAAGAACCACATAAAGAAACCTACTTTTAGCTTCAAAGGGATAATTTAGTAACTTAAAAAAAAAAAAGACACAAAATGCTTCATATGGTAAAATGTGATCTACTATACATATCACAAGTTACTATGAATGCAACACTTTTCGTGAGAATCAGACGAAAAGATAAAACTAATTTCCATGCAGTGTCACCAGTTATAAACGCTCCATCACATGTCATTACACATTACGTAAGAATAAACACATGTAGTATTAGTAATAAAAGTCCAACTGCAGGCTCTGTGCACAGTGATACATTGGAGCCATGACAGATAAGATGGATCCAGTTAAACTTATATCATGAGATAAGATTCTCTCAAGCAAAGACATTTTTTGTTTTATATTTTATTATTCTATGCTGCTTATCAAAGACAACTGAAACCTATAAAAACAGTATAGTCTTATAAGACAGAAGAAGATACCTTAAAAGTAACATAAAACCCCCCAAATTGCACACTTTAAATGTGATCTAGTGATTGTAGTCATGAACTGTTCACAGTATACCACAAGCAGAAATTTAGAATTGTTCATCAAAATTATTCAATCAAGTAACGTTTGCAGTTTTCACAAAAGCATCATGATGTAGCCTGTATTAAAGGAGTTTTCTTAGTGTGAATTCACACGGTGGAAAATGGCGCTGAATTTGGTTTGGAATCCGTGTCAGAATCAGTGCTGAAATAAAAAGCCTCCCATTGACTTCAATGGGTTCCTTTTTCTGGATATGGAATATAACCAATACTCCCCCCTTCACCCAAACTTCCCTTCATCGGGGATGGCTCCTCCTCTTCTTTGACTCTACCGGTGCGTGCACGATAGTCTCGGCCTTGCACTGTAGCCAGGCACTCCATCTTTACGGCGCAGGTGTCGGAGGAACCTCTGGCCTACACACACGCCGGCACAGTCAAAGAAGAGGAGGGTCTGTTCCCGAAGAAGGGAAGTCTGAACAGGAAAACATGTAAGTATCGTGGGATAAGAGGTGGGCTGAGTTAGGTAATTGGGAAGGACTAATAGTGGGTGGGATACCTAAGGAGACAGGGAGGATGTGTGGGGGAGAGAGGAATGGGGAGCGAGTGAGAGGGAGGTACTCCGAGTCAGCCTACAACTACCATGATGCATTGCATTAGCTAAAACAGCGGGAAGCTAACAAATGCAGAGGAGCTCCCAGAGAAACTCAGAAATCACTCAAAACACTGCTAAACGTATTTGGGTACACTTATTTACCCATTAACAGACCTTTTTTAAAAAAAAATAAATAATAATTTTGCCTGGAAAACTCCTTTAAGTAATAGCACTGATTTCTCAGGAATGGTGGGGGGTGATTAGGGTACAATAGACCACCAATAATAATGAAAAACAGGGTGTTCAATAATAAATAGCTGTTATATGAAAAGTCACACTTTTTGAAGTTCAGTCGTCTAAAAACAGTGCTGAAAGTAAGCAACTGTTATATTAGCATCAAATATGAGTTAATGCTCATTCTGCTCTAGAACATGGTATCAGACATATCAGACATACCCTTTACCACCATTTCTACAAACTGTATTCTAGCTCACCACAAGGCTGAACATTTCAACACTTACACACATAAGCGCACACAGCATGTCAATAGCAGCATGGGTCACACCATCATTGTTCTTCTTTAGCGCCTTCACTACTTTTACTCCCAGACGTTCCCGAAACCTTAAAGTAAAAGGAAATAAGCATTAACAGAAAAGCTACCAATACAAGAGGATACATACATTATACTTCAAGGTAAGGTCATCAGTACTCCACCAAGACAAAAAACAAAAGGCTTCAATAACCCTTCTGAAAGTGTATGGATAAATCTCAATAACATTCAAAGCAGATGGTTGGAAATAAAATGAGACCAGATGATTTACTGTAAAATCACATGTTAAGTCACAATGGATGCTAAGCATGACCATCAGAAGTATTTCACTGCGCATTAGCAAAATTAAAGTTTTATTTAAAAAAACAAAACAAAAACAAATATAAAAAAAATGTGAAAAAAGCCAATCAATACATATAAAAAGCAAATACAAAAAAATGAACACACATTCAATAATTCTCTGTCTGGACTACATAAATAAAAAACTAAACGATCACATACAGTAACTGCTGTGGTGGTGGAGGGGAAGGGGTGGGGGTGGGGGGACGACCGGAAGCCTGAAATGAAGTTTATTACACAAATTCACATCTCAAAAAACAAAAAGCGGGAAAAATGGCTGCGGCAGTAAGGGACCAAACTGGTGAACTAGACAATGTAGCATTACGGCGGATGTCAGGAAGGTTGGTACTCCAGCCTGAAGTATTTGTCAACTATCCACTAGACAGGTAGTAAATGCTAGATCGCTGAGGAGCCAACCATTGGAACTCCCACCCCCTGTGTCGGGGAGGAATTTGGCGTTCCGATTAGATACTTCACGTGCTTTGCCCAGTGTTGGATCCACAACAAACAGACATTGATCACTGAAAAGGTAATAAAAGCTCCAGTCTGGAATACCACTTTACATGTTTTGGCCTATTTTTTCCCCCACACACGTCTAAATGAAAAATCAGTTAAGCAATAATGCATAAGCAGGCAAATTTATCCTAAATAAGCCAACATTTAGAAGAAGAGAACAGAAAGGGTTATTACCATCTCAGCAAATGACTCCCGAGATGGGAATATCTATTATTCCCAACCATCAGTGTGAAACTGATGGAAACAGTCTTGCAGTACTGCTCTATTCCATTTCTATAATTCATATACAGGTGAATGAGAGCTGCAGAAACAGCATAGAACATCTGAGTTACACTGTTTCCATAGCCCCGCAGTTACAGAAACGCTGCAGCAAAATGTGCCATGCCGTTTACATAGCTGCCAGTCACCGCTATGGAATACAGTGTAGAGCAGCACTACTTGGCTATTATCACAATTCCAACCCTGGTGGATGTAACTTAGAAGAAATTATTCCCATCTCAGTAGTGACGTGCTGAGAAGGGAGCACCCCTTTAAGGATGTGGAAGATGGAAATCCTCTTTAGGCTAAGGCCCTACGTCGTTGAAAAACAGCTTTTTTATTGCAGATTTTGTGGTGGTTTTTTTGAGCCAAAGCCAAGAATGGCTACAAAATGAATGGGAAATATAAAGAAAGTTCTTAAACTTCTCCCTTTTGCTCAATCCACTTCTGGCTTTGGCTTGAAAAACCTGCAACAAAAAAGCTGTGTTTCCACAACGTGGGGCCTTAGCCTTAAATAGCTTTCCCATATAATCTACACCCATGTTACATGGCCAAATCATGTGAACACTCTGTCCATGACCCTGCAAAAACTAAATGCTGCTCGGTCAGTATTAGCACAGTAGGGAGATCTCTGAAGAGGAAGAGATAGATAAACCCCTGTAAAATATTAATCTGTGTAAAAGTCCAAGTAACATGTCTGACTGCATGTGAGGCCTCGGGCCGCCAGCACAGCAGCAGAGGACAGATTCTCATTGTGATATGCGGCTTACTTTGGTAGCTGAGTGAAGGCCAGAAATCCGGCTTTTGAAGCCACTAATCTCCTGACTGCCTGGAATTGGCTTTCCAGCTCTGCATTAGATGCGGTCAGCTCTCCTTCTTGGGACAGTAAGGATGTTATGGCATTATTAATTAACTTCTCCTTGTTTTCAGAGAACAGGCCCTGTACAGGAATAGACAACATGTCAGCTATGTGCAAATGGACAGTTTTCTCTTAGCATTCCATTACTTAGGAGAAAGAAAAAGCAAACTTAAGTGCAAATATCATACTACTCTATATTACAGCACTGGTATGATGTGCTTTACACAAGAGTGTCCATCTAACACAAATACTCAAAAACTAATGGGTGCTGCTATGGGGTCCTACTACACAGCTTAGATTTTAGAATGGCTTATGCTCTTGTTTTTTTTCTTGCTATATATACACAGCATTCTACATAGTATAAGAATGCCATGGACCCAAATACTGTAAAGTGAATAAAAATACCTATTGTAAAACAACAGCTTGGCCCTTTACTTTTTGCCAATTAAAAAAATTATAATAATAAAAATGCAGATGAAAACTCTGAAAGGAAATGAAATTTTTTTGCCCCTCTAAGAACACTATATATAATACCACCTTACCATTTGATTTGATGCACAGTATATGGAAGCTTTACAGTGAGAGCTCTTAGCGCCCATAAACTGTAACCCCTTATGGTCAGCTCATCTCCCTTCCAAAACAAGCATAACCTAATAGAACTCCATACAACTATGTGCTGGGCATAGATCGAAGCATACAAAATTTAGATCCACTGAAACAACAATCTGAAGATGGAGATGGAACAGACAGTAGTGTCATATGTACAAGAATCAGGAATATCAGTAGTACACAAACATATTTATATAAAAAAAAATAAAATGACAATTAATGGACTTTGCCAGTTTCATACATACTCCTGGTTTTGCTTTTTGTAGTGTATTTATGCATAGGGGTTTTTTGGTATGTTTTGTTGGGGGTATTTGTAGGTTGTAGTAATATCATATGTTTCAGAATTTATAATTATGTTGAAATATGATCATTTACCCACAAGCATGCAATATCAGAGCTGGAGCACGAACTTCATTAATATTAATGCAGTATATTTTGGAGATCACTACGGGAGTTGAAAAGGTTGTGTAAGATTAGATAAAGGGATTCAGTTTTATTTACTGAGACTGCGCCACTGTATGTAGGCGCAGGGACTAAAGCTTAGTCCCATGTAATAGAGAGTGGTAATGTTTACAGGGAAAATGAAGATCTTTTACTCTAACCTTAGATAACCCCTTTAAGAACCACTTGACTTTTAAGATAAGATAAGATAATCCTTTAATAGTCCCATCCTGGGGAAATTTACCACAGAGTGCCTAAGTTCTCACTTACTGTTCGTGCAACTTATTCTGATTTTAAAAAAATCATGTGATTCTGGGCCAAAATGTAATGCACTTATAAATGTTGCAGTTTTCTGACTGAAATGTTCCAAAAGTTCCTGCCACAAGGGGTCTCCCTCCAAGTTAATAGGGAAAGTCAGTCTTTAGAAAACAATGCTTAAGAGAGGAACACAGAACGTGGAGGGAGCTGTCTCTTCACAGCCTCTGTATGTTTCCACACAGCTTTTCTTGCCTATATACACTGCACAGATAGGAGTTTGCAGCTTCTCACAGCTCTCAGTGGGTGTAGAGAGTCTATTTACTTCTGACTAGCTGCTTGTGTTATTGATAATAAAATGCTAGACGGCAGGCAGCTTTCCTAAATAATATCCGGTAACCAAGCAATCTAGCACTATGAATTTAGCAACTATAAATCGAATGGAAGACCCTGTGGAGTTTTTTTTGTTCCTTTTGTTTCCATTGTAAAGCATGGACTCAAGACCTGATTCAGCTGGTTTCCACATGTGCCTGTTACCATCCCCCCAGCTAGGACAGCATGGCTCAACATGCGGCATGGAAGAGAAACCTACATGGAAATGCGGACTTCTTCGTTCAAGGAGATGATTTCTGGCGTCAATTGCTGATGTGTGAAGATGCTACAGCTGACTGGTATTTCTTTCTATTACTGTGGACACGTGGGACACTGTTACAACCTGGGAACCTACCATCACCCACCTACCCCAGGAGTTATGGAAGCTTGGCAAGAGAGCAGCACCATGTATACCTGGATGGTCTCTGACTTCCTTGGGGCAGTAGAACACTGTGGTAAGGAGGAGGAGGAGGGCTTGTGATGAAGGACATTTGGGGCATTTTTTGTGGTTAAAAGGACAATAGTGCTGATGCAAGATACCGAACTATCAGCTGTGAGCAGGAGATCTCACCACCTACCAAAGGAACTGCCACATGTTATCATGATAGCTGCTTATGTCCCCCACCTCTGCAAAATTTCTGCTTGTTATATCCACATGCTGTGACCCCCCTCCTCGTGTCCTACAACCAAGTCGGCTGTATTATTATTATTATTATTATTATTATAATTATTATTATTATTATTAACATCAATCTGCACAGAGAACTAAATGATCCTGCAGTATGTCTGTGTTTCTTTCTTTTTTAGTTGCTATGATTCCTAGGATTTCTCTATCTGCCATGAGCTTCTATGTGTTTCTCTCTTGTTATATACTACTGTACCATCTATGAAACTGTATCACTGAAATTTCCCCATTGTGGGACTATTAAAGGAATATCTTATCTTATCTTAAATGTGCTCTCTTTCTAAGTCAGGGGTCTTTGTAGCTGCATTAAAACCTGTATTTGCAGTGTGTCATGTTTTCTTGGGCTTTTATCAGCTATTTCTTTGCATTTTACAGTTTCTCTTGTCAGTAAATAAACCGAAGTAGTAACAATGGATGGGGAAGGGACTGACTGCTCTCTACTGTACAAGCCCTTCGCCTTAGAGAGAAATGTAAATGTGCTATTAGCAGCAGAGAAATTCATAGGACACCATATATGAAAACTTATACAGCCAAAGACCCAAGCAAGACCCTGCAAGTATTTCAACTTCTGCTGAAAATTCAGGTACCCTTTAACGACTTCAGAATTGGGCCATTTCCCCTGTTGCAGGACCAGACACAGGTTTTTTGCAAAAGTGATTTTGAGTTATTCAAATAATTCTTGTGTATTTTTCAGTGATAAATAGTACTTTATTTTTTACTGCTGCATATATATTATTATTTTTTTTTTTTTTAATATTCAGGAAAACTAAAATAAAAGGAGGAAAGACAGGTCTATTTTTCATATTTTTTTTAATAGCACAAAACTTTTACAAAAAATATTTAAAAATAGTTTTCTTTCCTCATTATGGTAATTTTTATGGAGGGCGCACATATAGTTGTGCTTCTGGGGCAAAGCTATAATGTGTGATGTGGGGGTGGTAGCAGCATTGTTATTTATTTTACTATTAATTTTTAAATACATTGCACCCCCCTCATCAGAAGGTCACAATAGATCTTGCTATTTTTTCTTTTTGTCCAATTTCCCCTGATATATTAGCCAGAGTAGCCTAATCCCTTTAATGTGGACAAAGCTGCAGTACAAGAGCACAACTGTTATATGGGGCACGAATCCTTCTGCTTTTGGTTCCATCCCCTGTTTAGGTTTTGGCGCTGGAAGATGCCAAGAATAGCTAATCAGTAAAGTGTTTGTGCATTGAACCCTCAGCGATATCGTACTGATGACCTATCAAAAAAAATAACTTTTTAAATGATTTTTGGGAAAGAAAAAAAAAGGCCATATCCAATAAATGTACCAAGAAAGCATTAGATGATTTCTTCATATACTAATGGTGGCTTTTACTTTACTATACCTACTGCATGATTTGTACACTACTTTTTTATACCAGATGTTTGACATTCAGCGTAACACTGCCTTCATAAAACATTTTTTTTTACTTCATGATTCGAGTACAGCATATCTGTAACATCACTATTGTACATAAGGAAATATATATCGTTTACAGAGTTAGCCAGTGGATATGAAATATAAAAAGTGGGAGTCTTCAGTAGTTGATACTTTTTTTTTAATGGCTAACCAAAATGATGATCTTTCAGAAATTGTGTTATACCATGGGGCCTTAGCAGCCTTGAAAGCTTGCAATCTGTCAACATTTTAGTTAGCCATTAAAAAAAGGTATCAACTACTGAAAACTCAATTTTTATATTGTACATAAGACTAGAAACAATCAGGACATCAGGCGGTCATGTTTCTAATAAAAAAAAGCTAAGTCTGATAATAAAACATTAATATAAAATTCACATGACGGCTTGCTCAACTCTATGAAAGATTGATCATGCCGATCAATGCAATATGTCCTGCTGCTAAATAATGCAGGTCACAAGGAGTACTTTACCAGCAAGTCCACTTCAGTTGTGGAATATCCAGAATATTTTTATCGACACAATATTACACCATAGCAATACACAGAACATTACGTATGTGTACTAAGAACACTTTTTGTCTACTGATCATAGGAAAAAAACAAAGCAATGCTGTTCCCTGTCCTTGTCACCCTACATTATATAATATCTCGCCCCATATACAGACATAGGGTTTAAAGGACTGTTCCTCCTGACTTAATAAAAAATCCTTTACTAACTGTAGCTCCTTATCTTACAGTCTCACTCTGTAAATGCTTAGTTTATTTCCCTGAATTATACTCTGGTGATCACTGGTTATCCCTAATACTTTCCTTATCTAACCTTATTCTTCTTCTGCTTATAGTATGATAAGTAGGGGCAATTAGTTAAAAAAAAAAAAAAATAATAATAATAATCGTGGTGAACTTGTTCCTATCAAGTATTTTGCATCAATGCCGTACTGTCTCTCACTGGCATTGGCTAAAGGATACGTTACCAACTGTACTCAGGCAGGATAATATGTCAAATGCGAAATGGAAATAATGAAAACCAAAATCCAGCAGCACATAAAAAGGGGACTGTCCTAAAATAATCCTTCATGAACTGCAGGCAAGGTAAAATGTTCAATTAATTGTCCAGCCCTAATGATTTGCTTCATAAGACCTGATGTAATTATATTCATTTTATGGCTGCTTAATTTACATATATCTTTCAGGTACGAGACATGAAACGTGGAATAAGTGGTCCTAAAATGTACAAAGTTACTATTCAAACCCAAACAGTTGCTAAACCTTACTTTGTGACTTTGATAACTACTCTGGAGTGTAGGACTTGATAACTACCCCCTTCCTAAAGTTCTGATAACAAAGAATAAACCTGTATATTATTAATGCAGCTCAACAGGGTTTTCCACCCAAGCAACACACACTGAATAGGGCCATATAAAAACAGAGAAAACTAAATAAACTATATCTCATATTATAATACACGTACATCTTGTGTTACTGCATGCAGAACTCCACTGTAAGAGATATTAGAATTAAACCTAAACACGGCATCTGCAAACACTCCATCTGTAAAAGAGTAAAGAAAACCATTTGTTATGTCAAATTAGAGCGTAAAATGATCAATTAAGTAAAAACACCAACATGTTCTTAGGTATATCAGACGCAGAGCAGACTGAAATTTCCATCCTCTGCCAGTTTTTCTAAAATATATTCCCTTGCCATGCTTACTGACTTGTTGGGAACTTCTGTTACCTTTCTGACGTGTCATGCCATGTCATTACGTTGTGGAAACGCAGTGGATTTTCAAAACAAATTTTACCCCTTCAATATTTTGGAATAAAATCCACAGCACAACCTACAATAAAATCAATACAGCAAAAATCTGTGGATCCACCTCGGATTTGTTGTAAGATCTGCGCTAGAAAATTTTACCAGGTATAGATCTGCCCAGCTCAATCCCTTGCCTTCCAAACAATGTTTTATCCAAGATTTTTTTTTTTTTTTTGGAAAGCTAAGGCCTCAGTCACATGACCAAGTGTGCAGGCAGAGTTGGTCCTGGGTGCCTTCTGTATTATATTTGTTTCAATGAGCGATTCCGTTCTGTTCAGAGTTGTTTTCATGGAGCTGGACAAGACTTGTTCCATAATTCTCGAAACAGAACAGAGGATCGGAAGCCCCCTCTTACGCATAAGGCCTAAGGAGAACAACAGGCTGATCATGAAATGTATTATAAAGTTTATTAATGTATACACAGAACCCGAAAAATACTCAAAACAATGACTTCATACTTCAGTTATTAACTAAATAATACTATAATATATACTACAATGTAATTACCCATTTATGCCGGAGGTCATATATTTTTTCAGTTCCAATAATGGAACTCTAGGCATAAATGGGTTAAGCACAGAGATTATTATGTGTACTTACTTGGAGGCGTAGTAAGAAATCTCAGGTGAAGACTTTCCACCTCTTCATCCACAGGTACACTCATGAGACCCCATCGCTGGCCTCTTTGTGTGGGAGTCATTTTGACACAGACATCCCTATTTCCGGAAGCTCTGACCCCATCTAATAGGCTCGCCAACAAGGAATCTCTGAGAATAAATATCTTTACAATGAATTTCAAACCTTTTTAAGTTCTTTATCTTCATACTGTATTAATTTACAGAACTATTCCAGTTATAATACCTTCTTAGAAAGTGATTCATACACTAAGGTGCTATTACTTTGCTAACATTACAAAGGAAGGCTCCATTCTGTACCAGTAGATACTTAAAGTCACGTCTATAATTTAGAAGAGCTCAATTTGGAACCAAATAATCCACATTTTCATTACTTACAACCTAAAAATAAAAAGGAGGATACCTTTCAGTTGAAGAGTATTTCCGAATTTGGCCTTTAATAAACTCAATAGTAAAAATTTGAGGACTTTCTGGGTCGTACACAAGTGCAAAAATCTAGACAAAAAAACAAAACAAAAACTATATAAGGTATGATTATAAATATTTATCACCCTCAAACACATTTTATAAGTGGAATCATTTTTTTTTTTCCTGTTTGACTGGTCTGCCCTTTGGAAACCCCTCTGATGCCAAGAACAGGGAGCACCACACAGTAGAAAATTTGGCGCCGATTTTGAGGCGGAATCTACCTCAAAATCAGCACTAAAGTTTCGATACATGAACGGGACCGTGAATGGGTATTCTCACCTCCAGGATCGTATTCAAACTTGTAGCCTAAAGCTATGGTCATACTGTAGCCCGCTAAAAATATGCGGAATATACCGCAAGCAGAACTTTTGTCTCTGCCGATTTCGGGCAGAAACCTGGAGGATCCCATTATAGTCTTTGGGGTTTGTGGGTTTCCATGGATAACTGCCTTTTAAGTGGATAGTGTTAACATTTTTTTGGGTCCCTAAGAACGGAAACCTGAATGCCAGTGTGAACTTATGCGTAAGCTAACTGAAGTGTTTTATACATCGCTCTATCTATCGATAGATGGGAGTTAACCTGAACAACTGCAATTCGTGAAACGGCTACAGTATAAAATTTTATCACAGAAGACAAAAAAAAAAAAAACAGAAAATGAAATTGCCATTATGCACACATTTAAATAAATAAAATATATATGCATAACAATAAAAACATTAGTAGCATACGTTGAGATCATGCCTGTGACATCCGCTTTGAAGCCTGAATCCCACCAGATTGTTCAGTCCCACCCTAAGCTTCTTGTAGAATGAAGAGATATTTTATTTGCTCACTGACAGTTCCAAGCATTTCCCAGAGCTATGAGCTAAGGTTTATGGCAGATGACCAAAACTGCATCACTTGCTTGAAGGAATATAAGCTAATCTCATACAGAATCTAATAAATCCTCAAACCCCCATCTAGACTCACCTCTCCGAGTGGTTTCAGTGTTACGATGTTGTAGGTCGCCGGATCGCGCTCCACCAGACAAGTTTCAGTAAGTGCTAATAATCTTTTCACTGGCTCCTACAACATAACACACAATTCAATTATGGCATTTCCACAACTTCCTCCTAATGAAATTCTAGAAGACAAGATATTTCTGGAATATTACAACTCAATTATCGCTCTAACAATTCTGGTAAGTTTCCAAAGTACGAGTATTGTTTAAAGGGAGAAGACAGTGATATTATTCTTAAGATATGATATTGTCTGAAAGACTATCCCTTCTAATGGTGATCTCTCCTCCCAACATGATCAAAGTGTTCTGTTTGTTTGGGGTTTTTTTTGCCTGCAGAACTTATTGAGAACTACCATGTGACCTCAGATACATTATAGAGTACTGTCTTCCCTTTTCTCTCCCATAGCTCATTTGTGAAAATATCTCCATGCTCTTCTTCTGCCTCTCAGATATTGCCCATAGTCCGTCCCCCACCTTCCTCAAATTCAGGTCTCCATGCCCCAACTATCATCTCCAGTGTAGAAGTTTGTGCAGATTTTATAATCTGTGGTTTTAGATATAGTATCCTCATACTCTAAGGTCCTGACAGGTATATAGATAGAAACAGGTATAGGCGTGGGTGACAATATAACAATAGCAGATGTTTAATCTTCTTCCATGACTATCTTTAGTCCTTAAAAATAAAAAACACTAAAACGGGTTGTCCAGGCAAAACTTTTAAAGTTTAAAAGAACCTAGGGGCAGTGAAAAAAATAGAAATAAAAAAGCACACTCACCTGTCTCCATTGCCATCCCGAGCCTCCCGCTTCGTCTGCTCTTCCGGCATTGTGCTGAAGCCGCTGATCAGAGGCCTCAGGAAAAGGACCCGTGATGTGACAGGTAGTGACATTCAGGCCCTTTGCTGATTAGGTTTAGTGGTCACGTGACCGCTGAGGCCAATCAGCAGCTTCATCACAACACCGGAAGACGCCACTGGAGCAGATGAAGAGGGAGGAGCGGGAGGACACCGGAGCAACGGGGACAGGAGAGTATGTTGTTTTTTTATTTATTTTTTTCAGTGAGCCCAGCTTATTTAAACTTTAACCCCTTCCCGCCGATGGCATTTTTTGATTTTCGTTTTTGACTCCCCTCCTTCTAAACCCCATAACTTTTTTATTTCTCCGCTCCCAGAGCCATATGAGGTCTTAATTTTTGCAGGACAAATTTTTCTTCATGATGCTACCATTAATTATTCTATATAATGTACTGGGAAGCAGGAAAAAAATTCAGAATGGGGTGGATTTGAAGAAAAAAATGCATTTCTGTGACTTTCTTACGGGCTTTGGTTTTACGGCGTTCACTGTGCAGCCAAAATGACATGTCCCCTATATTCTGTGTTTCGGTACGATTCCGGGGATACCAAATTTATATGGTTTTATTTACATTTTGACCCCTAAAAAAAATTCCAAAACTGTTAAAAAATTTTTTTTCTAAAAGTCGCCATATTCCGACGGCCATAACTTTTTTTTATACGTAAGTGTACGGGGATGCATAGGGTGTCTTTTTTTGCGGGGCCGGGTGTACTTTTTAGTTCTACCATTTTCGGGAAATGTTATTGCTTTGATCACTTTTTATTCAAATTTTTATCATAATCAAAACAGTGAAAAAACGGCGGTTTGGCACTTTCGACTATTTTTCCCGCTACGGCGTTTACTGAACAGGAAAAATATTTTTATAGATTTGTAGAGCGGGCGATTTCGGACGTGGGGATACCTAACATGTATGTGTTTCACAGTTTTTAACTACTTTTATATGTGTTCTAGGGAAAGGGGGGTGATTTGAACTTTTAATTCTTTTTATTTTTTTTATATTTTTTTAACTTTTTTTTTTTTTTTCTTGCATTTATTAGACCCCACATAAACACATGCACATAAACACATGCACATAAACTTACCGTATGCCTTGGTGTGATCTTCTGAACAATGAACTCTGCTAGTGAGGTGATAGATTCATCATTGCTATATTTCCCCAAACGAAGGTTCAGAAAGTGCTCAAACTCTATGGGATCTTTCCTTGTCCTCAGGGAGATTCCTATGTAGTTGCCAGCATGCTCTATGGCACTTTTAATTATTTCATCTCTTTGTTCTGTAGCAAATAAATGCTAAAAAGTAAACAGAATAAATATCATGAAGTTATGCTATACAAATGTTGCCCAAATATGATCCATATAACACATAACAGATTAAAGGAGCCCAGCTGACTGAAGACTCTGCAGTACCGCCATAATTGATTATTAAGCACATTGCTGTTCATGTGATAGTTACTGTGCCGCACTGTAGCTCACGGTGTTACAGTAGAATTTCATTATATTTCAAAAAAAGGAACTCCAACTCATTGTCTGTGAGCGCTCAATTCTTAAAGAGGACCTTTCATGTCGTCATGCCCCAGTGATGGAAATATCGATCCCTTAAGTTTCAGCACCAGTATCTCCCCACTGTTAGAATGCTGAGCCTTACAGCCTAGGGTCAGTGCAATGACATTAAGTTGTAAGGCCCACCTTTATATCAGTGGGGAGATACCAGGGACGAAATTAAAGGCGCCTATATCCCCAGCCCAGGGGCACATACTTGGAAAGCATTGAATTCAGCGCACTGTTGGTTTTCTAGCAATATACAATACCGCACTTTGATCAGGACATGAAAGGTCTTCTTTAGTACACCCTTGGGGTAATTTCATCTGAATAAGAGACAGACACACATTATCAATCGTATGTGCGTGCAATCCCTAGCGTGACCCCACAGTCATCTGTTTATTTACAGTGTCAGGCCTTACAGTTCTATCCAGGTGACACCGTGTTCAAACAGAATTGTTGTACTATATCAGACATACATAACCATATAGCATATCCCTGATGCACACAAAACACTGACATTTCACTATGAACAACAGAACTAGTTATCAGCGATTGTTTTCAGCATATGCAGAGCGAAGTTAGAGATGGTCAGCATGGTAAGATTAAGGTTTAATCCTTTTATGCTTAATGCTCTTCAATCTACCATGTCAACTGCTTCAAGTGAATGGGACGGAGATGCAATGGTTTACTGGAGTAGATTGTGGGGGCGCCAGGAGTAGGCACTATAAATATACAACATATAGTAACAAAAATGTGTAGTTGTACTTTATAAATGGTTCATGGCATTGAGGGATGATGTTAAAGAGAACCTGTTATCAGATACAAAATGCTAAATAACAATCATCATCCAATTGCCACTGTGCCCCTCATCATCTGACCACTTTTTCTAAATTTGTCCATAAAGTCAAATAATATGTCCCCTGGAAGTTTATATGCGAGCTAGCTCTTCTCCAGGTGGGTGGAAATCTTTTGATTTTCACAGAAAAAATAAAGGTTACCGTCCACTAGAGGAATAAGAGTTATTTTATATATCACCTTCCGATGGGGCCATATCTTTTGAACGGGTGTATGGATTTAGTAGAAGCGAATTCCAAACTGTTCAGGAGCACAGCGACAATCAAATGAGGTATGGGATTTAGCATTTTGTACTAGCCGACAGACAGGTGAAGCCCAGCAATGCACATACAGCTGTCCACTAGTGGCCGCATGTGCTTACCACTAATTGGAGGTTATGGTTGATATAGCCTCAAATGAAAGAGTCCAGCACCCTGGAATTTAACACATGGTTGATGTGGCTGGGACAAAACAGCTATGGCAACCCTTAGTGGTGAATGGTTTTCAGACAAGTTCCACTGGAATACAGATATGATCAGAGACTAAACTATGTACAGGGTGAATGATAATATGATGATAGTTTTAAATCTAGCTCATATATGAGCATTGCAAAGGCTGAAGCTTTGTTCCTGCCCACACTTTGTATGGTGACGCTTCCTATTCAGCACAAGCCCTTCACATATTTACTACGAAGGAAAAAATAAAAACAAAAAAAAAATCAACAATCGTAATATAAGCCATTACATTCATAGGGCCCCTGAATCCATTTACCATCAATATTATTGCTGGGTAACTCACTGAAATATTTTTTGTGCACATCCAATTGACATGTTACAAACCCCCTTTAAGTTTACATTTCTATACATACTTACCAACCGACTAAAGCCTCCATACAAGATGCAGAAGCCTCCTTGGTAATCTGACAGTTCTGCAAAGCCTTCAATATTCCGATAGTCATAGGAGCATAGGACACGATTGTTCGTTGGATCGATTTGGTCTATTCCCCCAGGCGTCACTTCCAGAGTGACCAATTTTCTGCTATCGCTCCAGTGATGCTTATAGCAGTTGTACCTCTGAAATAAAAGAGGAAACTTAGCAAACCAAGAGTTCACGTCTACACCTTTAAAAGTAACAAGTCAGAGCAATTCAACACTCTCATCCATATTAAACATTGTGTATCAGAAAAAGGAACAGGGTTTTCTCTTCAATTGTCATGTATCCACAGAATAGGTGACAAACGTCAGATCACTGAATTTACCACAGATAACCCCCCCCCCCCACTAGTCACAAGAATAGGATCCCACAAAGGAGGGTTTGAATGGAGTAGAAGTCAAGCATGTGTGCCTTCAATCTTTTAATGTATATGGGATCAATAGTGATACCCAGGGTACAGTGCTGTATAGTTTAAAGCAATACTGATGTATTATGGCCATGAGACATGTTTAATGCTATTAGCTTTTACATTTGTTGATATTTTAGGATACTTGCCCTTCCAGTAATCTTCCCTTCAGAAAAGTCTGTCCTGAAACGCTATTGGAAACACAAGAGTACAAATAAGCAGTGTTTACAATACAAAAGCAAAGTAAGGCTCAAAACAAACATAGAGACGAGTAAAAGCATAAATTACTAAAAACACACATATATGCAAACATAAACACGTATTCCAAGATGGTGACATATGAGTGGCAGCCTCGATACAGAGCTCCAAGCTGAGAGCAACCTTTATCTTTCCTTTTCACTCTTTTTGTCTATCTTCAAGAATCCTCTAACCAAGCAACCTAGCACTAAGAATTAGCAACTATAAATTGAATGGAAGACCCTGTGGAGTATTTTTTTTTCTTTTGTTTCTATTGTTAAAGCATGGACAAGACTCAAGACGTGATCAGCTGGAGTTTCCTGTGTGCACATGTACCTGTTACCATCCCCCGACGAGCTAAGGACAGTATGGTCACCATGAGGCAGACAAAGCATGGAGGAAAAACCTGCGTGGAAGTGTGGACTTCTTCTTTCAAGGAGATGATTTCTGGTGTCTATTGCTGATGTGTGAAGATGCCTACAGCTGACTGGTATATCTTTCTTTTACTGTGGACACGTGGGACTCTGTTACAACCTGGGGACCTACCATCACCCACCTACCCAATGAGTTTATGGAAGCTTGGCAAGAGAGCAGCACCCTGTCTACCTGGATAGCTTCAGACTTCTTTGGGCAGTAGAACACAGTGGTAAGAAGAAAGGAGGAGGGCTGTGATGAAGCACATTTTTGTGGTTAAGGAAAAATAGCACTGATGCAAGATACCGAACTATCAGCTGTGAGCATGAGATCTCACTACCTACCAAAGGAAATACCACATGTTATCATGATAGCTGCCTATGTCCCCACTTGTGCAAAAAATGTTTCTGCCTGTTATATCTACATGCTGTGACCCCCCTCCTCGCGTCCTCCAACCACAGTCAGGCCGTATTATCAATGTCTATTCACACAGAGAACTAAATGATCCTGCAGTGTGTCTGTGTTTCTTTCTTTTTAGTTGCTATGATTCCTAGGATTTCTCTATCTGCCATGAGCTTGTATGTGTTTTTCTCTCTTGTTATATACTACTGTACCATTCATAAAACTGTATCACTGAAATTTCCCCATTGTGGGACTATTAAAGGATTATCTTACGTATTCACAAATGTGCATGGAAATCAATGCCTTTCAAGAAGGCTGAACTGTACACTGTGCAAGAAAGGCCAATTTAGAAACATCTTACCAAGGCTTCTGTCAGAAGTTCTGTTCTGTGTTCTGTAGAAAACTTTAATGTTTCTGATTTCTTGCCACTGCCCTTCCGAAATGTGAGGGCAAATTCTGAGCCTTGCCCTTTACCCACAGGACTGATGCTGCAAATATCTCCATAAGGCCACTGAGAAAAAAAAACAAGGCATGACACAAAACAGAATATCAGCAGGGAATATACCAAGAAAAAAACCACAACCACTATAAAGACATGTAGTTGGGGGCCTCCAACCTGTAGGAGGGACCACTCTGAATGGACGGACTCCAGTAGCAGCAGCCAAACCTCTGTAACGCCAACCACTGGTGTGGACGTCTAGAACATGTAAGGGTATACAAAGAAGTAGGCAGGAGGCGTGCTGGCCCAAGTCAATTCATTTTATTTAAATTAAAGGAACTTGGACCAGCGCACCTCCTGCCTACTTCTTTGTATACCCTTGGATATCAGCAGGGGATTTCTTTTCCTATGGCCCAGTTCACATCTGCGTACGAATTTCCGTTCGTGGGATCCGTTTGGGGATTCCCTGAATGGAAACCTAATCCACATAAAAAAGTGGTTACCTTAGGAAACCTGCCAAAAACTATGATGGAGTCCGTGTGGTTTCCAACCGAAAAGGATGAAAAATGCGGAGAGAAACAGAATCCCTGAACGTAGTATACATATGCTGGTGTGAACCCAGCGTTATATTGTTTGTTTTAAATTCTAAAAAAAAAATATATATATATATGAAGAGCTCAACGGAAAAATGGCCTAAGTCCAAAAATTAATATTGTGAGAAAAACGAAATTTAAAGTTTTAGCCTAAAGCAAACGGGCATTATTGTGGAATATATCTATCCAATGTAATCAGCTAATGAACACCGTTAATCCTAATCATAAATTGTATTATTTATTAAAAAAATTGCAGCTTCATGTATAAATATTATTTATTTAATATTATTAATTAATTACTACTATTATTAAACGATGAAGAATAATAATTACCTGCCTCCCTTTTCGGCGCTAAATATGTGCAAAAGTCGATTTAGAGCCTTTTAAACAATAAGACAAAGTTTTTACACTAATATAAACAACAGACCGGAAGTCACGATTTCAATGAAAAAATGACCAACGAGAGTGAAGTAAGTAAGTTTGTATTGGACCTAGGCCATTATTCCATTGAATGTAAATTCTTCTGCATTGAAATATATGGACTTAGGTCATTAATCCTAGGTACCTTGTAAACCCAATGCATAGAACGAGGTACAAAGAAGCTTTCTAGGTAATAATTTGAAATATGACAAAATGTGGACTTAGGCCATTTTTCCGTTGAGCTCTTCATATATATATATATATATATCTTTTTAGTACTGCCACAAAAAATGTTTTAAAAGATCCTTTCTTGTGGTTCATGAAGTCGAAGTGCATTCTGCAGTCAAAATGTTATAGAGCAGATTAATGCGTAGTTTCTTTTTTTTATAAGTTCTTTACTTATAAACAAATGAACAGAAGAAGAAACAGTTCGTAATATCAATCAAATGATTAACGGAACAAAAAGGGCCCAGAATAACAACAAAGGCCCAAAAACTCAGAGCAGAACATAAAATACGGAGACAGGACCTCTCGATAACCAACAGACAAGGAGAGGCACCATCACTGCTTGAGAATACCAGAGGGTAGGGAGAGCAAAGAAGGGGCGAGGGGAACAAAGGGGAGGGGGGGGGGGGGGGGCAAAAGAGAAGGAAAGAGAAGAGAAGAGGGGGGGGGCAGGTTCAGACCAAAAGCCAATCCTCAAGTCTGGCCCATGATGTCCCTGTACAGCTGGGACCCCTGGAACAAGATCCATGGAGTCCAGGCCCTCAAGAAGGCCTCATGCTTGTCTCGAAGAGACGCCGTGAGGTCTTCCATGGATTGGATGTCCTCCACCTTACGGAACCAATGGCGAAGAGACGGAGGGTTGGGGGATTTCCAAAGAGCTGGGATACAAGCTCTGGCAGCGTTAATCATGTGCCGAACCGCCGATAAACGGTAGGCCCGGCGGGGGATATTGGAAAGGTGTAGCAGAAAACAAGCCGGGGTATTGGGAAGGATAGTCTAAAAGTAATACGTAGTTTCATGATGAAAAATGTAACTTGTCATTTATTTATTTATTTATTTAACCCTCGCTTGTTCTACAGTTGGGAGTCCAGTGGGTAGTCCTATTTGATAATCCAAATGGTCAGCTATCTCTGTATACAAAGGCATATAGGACCAACCCCTGGCTATATATAGCAGAAATACAAGGCCCAGTTCTAGGTGGGAGAACAGGAACAGGCAGATAGGAAACAGAAGCAAAGTTGTTTTTTTTTTTTGTTTTTTTTTTTTTATGGCAGAGCCATATAGATAGCTGCTTTAGCAATAGACATACAATTCCTGTTTTAATACCTGATTCGTAACTTCAAGGGTGTTGGGGTTGTATGTTGTTATGGCGTGGGTTCCCACTGAAAATACTCTTTTATATCTGGGTAAAGGAAAAATAAAATGACATTAAAAAGATATATAGACAATCCCATAAAAAAGTAACAACTTTCACAAAACCGCATAATACAACACATAATAGTCTGTCTCATTCATGCAGTACTAAGCAGGGAACTCCAAAACTTACTAACATCAGAGACAGGTAAAGGTGAGGCCCTGCCAGTTTTTTCCGAAAATCGCAAAAACACACTACAACCAAAACGTGTGGCCTAACGCTATAGTTCAGCCGAGTATTGGCTTATCTATCACTTTGTCTAAGAAAACAAATCAGAACTGTGAAAGCCTAATAAAAGGGCTGCATCAGCTAAAGTTACTATATAGACACATTTAGGGGTGTCTTCCTTGGTCAGCAGTAAAGGTCATCATGTAATTTGCTTTCCTTGAAAAATATGCTTACATTAGAGATAAGCTGACAAAGCATAGAGCTGAAAAATGAACACTGTACACAACAGGAAAGAATAGAAGGTTTTGTTACAGACTTATCTTCTGCAGCAAAGCCAAGCGGATGAGGGATCTGAGCTACAGACAAGACAGGCAAATATAAACCACTGCCACTGACGTTCCTTATATTATAAAATGTCTAACTATTAACATAATACAGCAATTAAATAATCCAGATCTAACAATATATAAATAAGGATTGAATCATTTATTTTGACTCATGAAAAATACACAAATTGAACGTTCATAGAATTGCAGATTGTAAGTGGATTTGATGTGAATTTCAGTGTCGGATCTGCACAGATATTGGTCTCGAATCCACAGTGTGCAACATTAAGGTAATAATATGGAAGTGTCAGCTGGATGCTTATCCTGGAACCTCGGATCCAGCAGTCACTTACAGAGAGAGCAAGAAGGAAGTGTTTTATGGATTTCAATATTTGCTCAGTCACCAATGACTGTGGTATATACCCTCCAAAATGGCTGACAACGTTTAACACTTGCTCTACCGGGTTAAAGGATTGGAAGCCGGAATTACTCCGTCCCTGACCCTCAAACACTGGAGGCTTTCATTACTATGTGTACACCATGCTGTCAGCAGACTGTCAGTGTCAGGGCACTCCCTCCATATACACAGATATTAGCTTAGTGTTGGTAAAGTAAATACATACCAGCTAGAACCTGTAAAATATAGAAATCTACCTCTCTGCTATTCTTCATGCATCAAGACATATCTTGCCCATTCTCCTGTGCAGCCAAAAATCTAGCTCAAAATATACTATACCTGCCTACAACAGAAGTTTATTAGTTACTTGGACCTATTGCGGCCACTACAAGAAAAATGCATGGCGACCACAACATTTAAATTTTTATTTTTTTTTTGACAGGGAGACAACATTACAACTTCTATACCCATATCACTCTATAGGCACGAGACTACTATTGATATCACCATGTATGTGACCAGGTGAACATTGACTCATTGCCTCTTCTCCTAGTCCTACACGTGCCAACAATGCTAAGAATAAACTTGTGGTATGCAGAGATAAACAGCAAACCTTCCAGGAATGTACCAAGTTATCAGACAGAATTTTTATTTTCAAGTGAATATAGTTCAGAGCAGAAGTAATATATAGAAGAAAACCCCATCCATTCACTACAGTCCGCCCCTATATTTTTAATATTAGCATTGTAATAGGAAAAAAACACTAATGCCTTATTTTTTGAATAAATATATGGAGTTAAGTCACTAGACAGATTTGTCATTCAAGAATCAGAGAAAGCTGTATTCCAGCCACTTTCATAGTGACAATGGCAGCCATATTGGTTGTCACCAAGCTTTCACAAAAACAGGTTTAGGGCCCTTCTACGAAAGCCCATGCCTGGCCACAATCGGCATGGACTGACATGATATATTTTAAATATGATTTTTATTGAAAAGAAGAAGACCTTTTACAATATAATAAAAAAGGAAACTGTTACAAACATAAGAAGAATCGGCATAGGTCCAAACAGTAGAACGGGGATTACAAGTTGGAACGTCGGGCTGCAACCCAAATATATGAATGACACAAACATGACCAAACGAGCAAAGACCAAAGGGCCAGACATACAAACGCTACAAAGACACCAATTCTACGAGAAGACAGGAAAAGAATGGACTGACATGATATAGCAAGTCAACTGGAGAGAATTTATTGAGTCTTTTACACTGCACCGTAACAAAGGATCACTAATATGATCATTCATCCTCATACGCTTTGTATCCTCTGTTTACACAATGGTGTGCTGCCAACAACTATCTTTAGGCCCGAATAAAAGATACAAACCAGTCGACAAATGAGTATTTATGCTCATGTTTACACTGGCTATGATCAAGAAGAGCGTTCATAAGGCTTTGTTCACATGGGTTAAGAGCCTTAAAACAGTTGGATACATTATTTATAGGCTCCCACTATAATCACTAGAGATGAGCAAGTAGTACTCAATCGAGTACCACTCGCTATTCGAATGTAAAAGTTTGATGCAGAACCAGAATTGATTGGCCGAATGCTATACAGTCGGCCAATCAACGCTGGTTCTTCTCCTACCTTTAGATGTCTTCTCCTTGCAGCGTCCCCGCGGCGTCTTCCGGCTCTGAATTCACTCTGCCAGGCATCGGCCCTGGGCAGAGCCGACTGTGCATGTCCGCTTGTAGTGCGGGCATGCACAGTCGGCTCTGCCCAGGCCCAATGCCTGGCAGAGTGAATTCAGAGCCGGAAGATGCCGCGGGGACGCTGCAAGGAGAAGACTGCATGGAGGATCCAGCCCGACCCTCACTCGTGGACTTGGTAAGTATAATTTGATTGAACGTTGCCTACCTCTGAAACGAGCATTTTCCCCCCATAGACTATAATAGGGTTCAATATTCAATTCGAGTAGTCGAATATTGAGGGGCTACTCGAAACGAATATCGAACCTCGAACATTTTACTGTTCGCTCATCTCTAATAATCACACCTAAGTAAAGATATGCCAACAAATACTAAGCCATTGTATACACACTAATTCTCCATTTATTTCTATGGGACCCCCAAATATAAACAAAGTACAGGTCTCAGCCATCTCCGGTAGTCCTATAGAGTGAATGGAGATGTGATGCATCTACCTCTTAACCAACATACAAGGAACTCCTAATGTCATGATAGGTGAGCATTCCAAAAAAAAAAAAAAAAAAGAAAGAAAAAAAAAAAAGAATTGTGATAATTGTTAAATATGTAGCCCTTTACTAGATGAGACAGGGCCATGAGAGCAGCAAGTAATTCAGTTTAATTCTAGAATAAACTAATTCTTTCCCTATTGTGAAATATTAAAAGAAACGTTAGTCACCTCTGGAGAAAAAGAGAAAGCAATTCTTCCTTTCCTGCTACACTTTCCACATTGCGCTTCCTCATTTCTTCAACAAATCTAAAAGGCCATTGCAGTGCTAAAACAGGAAAATAAAAGCCCACGTGCTACAAAAACGTAACCAGAAATTCACAGAAAATATACGGGAACTTGTGTTTTAAGAGGTTTCACCATTCCTGAATACGTGTACTCCTTAAACAGGAAGTCTTCTCGCTAAATTCCTTCTTTTCCAAATCAAGTTTTTAAAGTAAAACATATTTTTAACCATTTTAATTTTTTCTTCTTCTTTTATATTTTTTATGACCTTTCTAAAAATCCTGTAAGTTTCACACTTGTCAATAAAGGGCTGTTTATATCACAATTTGGTCTCTTTTTAGCTTCCTATTGTGGGATAAGCCATATAGACATAGACATTCCCACTCCTCCTCTAATAAGACCTTTGTATTATAGTTCTGGGCATGAACCAACCAAACCACCATAATGTGGTATAACATTATAGTAAAAACACATGTCCCATACAGTAACCCTTTCTCAACCTTCATTCTGTTTCACAACAGCTTCAAAACGCACAAGCCCATTAGAAGGAGATAAAAGTACAGTCCAATACATGATGGTAACTCCACAAGGCAATGCACAGATAAAAGGCACTAAGACAATAAAAAAAAAGCTGAATTTATGTACCAGGCAAAATGCTGGATATAGCAGCAGTATGTGAGTGGCAAATTATCCAAAACCATCAACGACTCAGACAAAATATCATCATAAAATTCAAATTAATTCACTAAAAAGTAGTATAAACATACAGTACAGAAAACGAGGATATAGAACAGAGACCACAATGTTGTGCACGATATAGGACCCAATATAAAGGTGTTGCAGTACATGGGTTAGAAGCAATATAGGTAGAATGACGCTTATCGCACTGCAGGCAGTATAATAATGTGTACTTGGTCTAATAACAGCCTAAGAAACCTTTAGAGTATAGTAACCAGGCCACCAAGGAGACAAGTTATGAGTAAATGCCAGAGTGAAAAAGTGTGGCACTGGGCTCACTTTGGGATACATTGTATATAGTTGTGTCATACAGTGCCACACTTGTTCACTGATGCATATATTCATGGCCTGTCTCCTTGGCGGCCTGGTTACTATACTCCAAAGTCTGCTTGCCTTATGTGAGGTTTTTTAAGCCAAGCACACATGATTATACTGCTTGCAATAGAATAAGCGTTGTTCTACCTATATTGCTTCTAATCCAAGTATTACAATGTATTTAGTTTGGTCCCTATACCATCGTTTTAAAGAGGACCTTTCACCATATCTGGGCACAGGCAGTGTTATATACTGCCAGAAAGCTGACAGTGCGCTGAATTCAGCGCACTGTCGGCTTTCCCGATCTGTGCCCGGTGTAAAGCGCTATCGGTCCCGGTACCGTAGCGCTTTACAGTCAGAAGGGCGTTTCTGACCATTAGCCAGAGACGTCCTTCTGCCTCGCGGCGCCTATCGCGCTGTGCTGTGGAGCCGGGAGGAACGCCCCCTCCCTCTCCTGATAATGCTAGTCTACGGACAAGCTGTGTGAGCAGAGGGAGGGGGCGTTCCTCCCGGCTCCACAGTACAGCGCGATTGGTGCCGCGAGGCAGAAGGGCATCCCTGGCTAACTGTCAGAAACGCCCTTCTGACCATAGAAGAGCTACAGTACCGGACCATAAGCTCTTCACACCAGGCACAGATCGGGAAAGCCGACAGTGCGCTGAATTCAGCGCACTATCAGCTTTCTGGCAGTATATAGGGATATGGTGAAAGGTCCTCTTTAAGATGCACAATATTGTGGTCTCTGTTCTATATATCCTCGTTTTATATACTGTATATAATGTCTATACTGCTTGTAAATGAATAAATATGAGTTTTATGATGATATTTTGCCTGATGAGTCCTATGGTTTTGGATCCATGTACTGTATGCAAAACAGTGATCCCACGCTGAACCACTACTCCATCAGTATAAAACCATAATTACGAATCCCTTCATATTGCATTAAAAGGACCTAAAAAAAAAAAGCCATTCTAACAAATATTCTAAACCGGACCGGACCGGACACTAAAAGGGATGATTTTATGAAGACAACCTTTGTGCATATGCCCACCATACGGACCCCTTCCTATCAACCAGAATGGAAAGTTGCTGTGTATGAGAGTCTCCCATTCCACACGTGATCTATGTATTGTATTGTATTTATGGAATGGACCCTGTGTAAAATATTATATCCTCTGCAGTAGCTGTTGCATATTTAGTATCTGCTGGCAGCTTCTTACTCTGGTAAAATTAGCTTCTTGATAAGGCTTCCAGGAGAAGGACCCAGAGAATTTACGGTATATACTCGAGTATAAGCAGAGACCCCTAATTTTACCACAAAAAAAAAACTGGGAAAACTTATTGACTCGAGTTTAAGCCGAAGGGGGGGGGGGGGGGGGAGAAACCACCATTGCAGATAAAAAGTCTGGTCATGTGCATTACAGCTTAGTAACTCCATGTGCCTCATAGTAATAGCAGTTAACCCCATCATGTCCCTCACATTAACCCCCTGTGTGCCTCACATAAGAGTTACTGTTATGTGGGACATATGTAGGTAATAATTAGGTATCTTCATAATTAAGGTCCTTCATTAGTACCCTCATGTGTCTCACATATTAGTAACCCTTAACATGAGGGACATGATGGCGTTAACTGCTATTAATATGAGGCACATGGAGTTACTGAAACTATGCCTGACATTAATAGGCAGAGTAACTAAAGGAAGGTCCCTGTGTGTGTCACGTTACTGGAGCTTCCTCTCCTCCATACAACAGACATCTTTCATAAGACACAATGAATCCTGGTCACTCATCTGCAGGGTAGATGCTAAATCCTAGTGTGCTAAAGGACCTCTGATGACGTCATGACCATGTGATCGGACTCTGGTGTGGGCGGAGCTACTAGGATTTAGACTCAACCTTATCTGCAGATGTTACATACCAGTGGCTACAGGACCTTTGATGACATCACAGTCACGTGACCTCATGACAAGCCAATCACAGAGCAGTAGCACTAAAGGACCTCCCCCTTCCAGTTATCTGTGCTCCGTGGACGCTGACTCGTGTATAAGCCGAGGAGAGCTTTTTCAGCATGAAAAATGTGCTGAAAAAGTCGGCTTATACTCGAGTATATGCGGTAACAAAATATGGTGTTAATGAATCACTCAAGATTAGGAAATGACAAATCACTTACTTCCCCCGCCAGGAATGTTTTGTTGTATAGAAACAGGCTAGATCCTTGTTCTCTCGAATTATATTCATTTTGCATGGAGACCTGGAAAATAAAGAAACATATAGGACGTAAAGAAATTATCACAAAAACAAGTAAAAAGCAAAACAATTTAGTACAAAATGAAAATTTGTTATTTACATAGAGTAGCCTGTCATTCATTGTTTTCTAAGGACAGCTCTGTACCCTTTGCCTGGTTTGGCACCTAAACGCAACTCCATCTGATTCAAGTCAGTGGCACTGCAATACCAAACACAGCCACAACAAAAAGCATGGAGCTATATCTACTTGGTAAATAATGAAAGGGACATGCAGCTCAATCAGTTGATTAGTGAGGATCAGTTGGTCCATCACCATTTTGATATTGAAGGGGTTTTTCAGGCTCAAAATATTGATCTATACAGAAGATAGGTCACTAACATCAGGTCGGTGGGAGTCTGACACTCAGCACCTTCATCCATTAGTTGTTCTCAACAAAGAATGGAAAAGGACACAGACAGCTCCGGGGGGTGAAACTAAATCAATGCAACCTAGGTCCAAATGAATGGGAGTTAATGTACAGTATATCACTGCTCAGACTCCTATCATATGCTGCCTGTGCCACCTCATGCTGTGATAATGTATCACCCATCCCACTTAGCCAACAAGAGTGGGGCTCTCAGTGCTGAACGCCCAGCCCCCATCCCCACACCAACTACACAAATTGCCTTATTTGCACAAGACTTCAAAAGTTGCATTTCTCCAAATCTCCAAAAGTGACATATATAACAGAGGTATGTTTATTACTGTAATGTGCTCTGTAATATGAAGGTTTAATATTATTTGTGGAGGCGATAACTTCTTTTAATAATATTTCCTAATCATCTAGTCTAGTTCTAGAATGGTTGGTTTTGGTAACTGACAATTTCTCTCCTCCTCATATTCTTTCAGCCCTTTTCCTTCCTATTTTTTTTTTTTTTGCTTTATTCTTAGAATTTATTCAAATATGTAAATTCAGTTCTTTAAACAAATAAATGTTCTTATCCTCTAAGACCCAGCTAAACGCTACAAGCAAAGCTATCTGCGCATCTTGGCACATTTCAGCAGAAAATTCTGATTATTACAGCCACCCTATCCTCATTTAACTCAGAAATCCTAATCCATTCTGTAAGATGAGGTTTCTAAACTAGACCTATTTAGGTCCCTCACACAAAGGAAACTAGAACACAAAATCCAGTCCGTACATCGGCCAAATTTCCCAGCCTGACCTTAGTCCAAAGACCCGGACTTCCTGCATCATAGTGATACAATTGCAGAATATTCCACTTCTTGGCCTCACAAACTCCTGGGTTGCTTTCGCAGTACATTTTGGTCATTGTCCATCTGTATTGTGAAGTGCCATTCAATCAACCTTGCTGCATTTTGTTGAATCTGAGCAGAACGAATATCCCTGTATATATCAGAATTCATCCGGCTGCTTCATTGCTCTGTGCATGGACATTGATGGTCCTTAATGTTTGTTTGGTGTGAACTATAATATCAACCATTACTGTTCAGCACAGTCTAGAGCAGGCATGCCCAAAGTCCGTCCCAAATTTCCACCGACTCGCCAGCACTGTTAGGGGGCCCTATCAGATCTCTACTGCTTGTTCAAAAGGTAGTGGGGGTTTAGAAACTTACCAAACCCCCACTGCCTTGGCCCATATTAACTGACCAATCCCACTCAAGCTTGCGGCCTCCTCTTCTATCAGCAGCCACCAGGGGGTCCCCATATGCCGCACATTACATCATCGCGACCTGATTGGTTCTGTCCATCCAGTTGTTAAAACTGGATCGGCAGAATTGGTGAGAAGTGGCGCAGCCAACCCAGTTATGCTACTGGTAGATCTTGTAGGCCACAGGCCATATTGAGCCTTTGGTCTACAAGCTAAGTACCAATACGGTCTACTCTCCAGTCCCTCCCAGTTCTTCTTACTTGGACAAACATGACATCACAACAGTGCACCCCAAGCGGGGAGACAGAGCACGACCAGGGAGCAGGCAGGTAAGTAATGACTCTATACTGCTGTATGGGAGGGATCAGTGAAGGGGCCACTACATAGCCCATACAGTGGCCCCTTAGCTACCCCCTCTCCTTCTTCTGTGGCCTCTTCACTGGTCCCCCATACAGTATATGCCTGAGGACTAGTGATAGGGCCATTATGTTGTGTGGGGGCAGAGACAGGAGCTAATTTTTGAACTCTGTGTGAAGAAATTAAAAGTATGCCATTTTCAATAAAAATTTCACATAATAGTTCATTTGCATTTAATTTTAATGTTTAATGTATTATATACCAATAGAAAGCAAACAGTTTAGGAAATTCAGATCTATGAGGATGTGAAAGGTTCTCTTTTACTGTTTTTTTTTTTTATAAATTCTTTATTTATAAACACAGATACAGTAGAAACCGAGCAAACTGTAAAAAACAGGCAAACGATTGTCATAACAACAAAGGGCCCCTGGGACCCAGGAACCGAACAAGACAAGAAATGCGGAGACGGTCCGCCACAACAATCAATGGGCGAACAAACCAGACCAAGGGAAGGGGGAGGCGGAGCAAACAGAAGGAGAGGGGGGGCGTGAAAGAAAAAAGGAAGGGAAAGGGACAAAAGGGAGAGGAGGGGAGCAGGAGGAAGGGGGGGGGGGCCCAAGCCCAGGAACAGGTCTCAATCCCGTCCCAAGGTGTCTCTATAAAGTTGGTATCGTGGAACCACGAAGCAAAGGAACATCAGAGTGACGGACAAAGAAGTAG
The DNA here is from genome assembly GCF_031893055.1 of Leptodactylus fuscus. Classification (NCBI taxonomy): domain Eukaryota; kingdom Metazoa; phylum Chordata; class Amphibia; order Anura; family Leptodactylidae; genus Leptodactylus; species Leptodactylus fuscus. The sequence continues at coordinate 160,413,084 of NC_134268.1, forward strand.
TCTAACCTGGAGTAGACATCACGGGGATGAGAATAGAAGGAGTAGTCCCGAGCGTCAGGGTGAACCGCGCGCCACGTGTCAATCAACTGATGGGAGTGAAGAAGCCTACGGACCCGACATAGAGCCTTGACAGGAAGGTACGATACGCCCCGAGAAATGTCAACAGATGGATCTAAAGCAAAATTGAAGTCCCCTCCCACCACTAGAGTGCCTTCAGAAAAATCCGACAGCTTATCAAGGATGTGGTCAAGGGCGCCTACCTGGCCAGTATTAGGAAGGTAAAGATTAGCAAAGGTAAACAAGGTGCCAGCCAATTCCCCCTTAACAAACAAGAACCTACCAGAGTCGTCCGACATAGCAGCCCGGAATTTCCAGGCCGCGGAGCGACCGATCAGAATGCTGACTCCCCTGGACTTGGACTCAGAGAAGCAACCATGATAGACGTCCGGAAAACGAGGAGAAGAGAGAGAGGGGACAGAACCTTCCCGGAAGTGCGTTTCCTGTATAAACGCCACCGTGGACCTCTTGCTCCACAGCAAACGCAAGAGAGAGGACCGTTTTTCGGGTGTATTAAGCCCGTTAGCATTAATGGAGGAGAAGGTCAGGGAATCCATGTTCCGGGGCCTGGGACCCACCCCGGGGGGACGAGGGGGGAGAGGAGGGTGAGGAAAAACAAGAAGAAAGGGAGGGGAGAGGGAAGGTCAGGGAAGGGAAAGAGGGGGAGGGACCGAGAAAGACGAGGAGCAGGAGTGGGAGGGCAAAGACAAATAGGAGGGGGAGGAGCAAAAGCAAAATCAAGTAAGACAGACTAGGACGAAACAATATGTACTACAACAGAAGCCGAACCCAGCTAATCCAGGTACGGAAAACACAAAACAGTGGGACAAACCCACTAATGCAAGTCTCAGAGGCACACCGCGGTATGCGCTCAGAGAGCTGCCAATTACAACTAACCGGGGGAGAGGTAGAACAAGAAGAAACCCGAGCTACCCATTCCCACAGCGGCAACTCCTAACAAACAGTAGAAAAAAAAAAGAGAGTGAAGGGGTCACAGCCTAGAGCAAACTTCCCAAAGGCCGTGATCTCTCTCAAACTCGGAAACCACCAGATCCCAGGGAGCCGGAACGTCCCGCATCCAAAAGAAAAACAAAGAACAAAAACGATAACAATGTGACTGTCTGCAGTCCCAGGGGCAGCGCCCCCAAATAGGGGAGCCCCACCACCAGGAGCAGAGAGAGAGAGGATGCGAGGCGCCCCAACCCGCCCAGGAGACTGAGGGGGGGCGAGACTCACCACGGGCAGGCGGCGCAGACCGAAGTCCAGAACCGCCCACACGCGGGGTGCAAAACTTAGCTCTATGCAAAAGAGAGAAAATAAAGCATGAAACAAATTCAAACAGTGGAACAATACGTTTCAGAGGGAAAGCGGATTAGCGACCAGCAGGACCGACCGGCCCAGGAAAGTTCAAGGGACCGTAGGAGGCACCGATCCTTCGGGAGGAACCAAAGGGGAGTCTACAGCTCGGAACCCCTGGCGTGGCAACGGCTGGGAGGAGGGCCCGGTGACAGGCGGAGGGGCAGGGAGAGGAAATTCCAACCAGTCCGGTAGGGATAGGTCCGGGACATCCAGGAAATGGGCCAGGGCCTCCACCTGATCCGGAGAGTGGAGGGTAAAGGTGGCGCCATTGCGGCGTATTTGCAAATGAAATGGGTGACCCCAGCGATAAGTGGCGCCAGAATCCAGGATGAGGCGAAGAACGGGCTTTAGGAGGCGCCGCATAGCCAGCGTGCGGCGAGAAACGTCCGGGAGAAGAGTAATTGAACCATCCAGGAACGGAACCGGGCCATGACGCCACGCAGCTTGGAGAATGTCTTCCTTTTCTCTGTAATAGTGGATACGGCAAAGAACATCTCTGGAATCGGAGGAGGAGGCCCTCCCTGGCCCCAAGACACGGTGGATCCTGTCAATATGGAGGTCAGTGTCCGTCGGCTTAGACAGAACAGTGTTGAAGACGGAGATAGCGATGGAGCGGAGTTCTTTAGTAGGGACAGCATCAGGGATACCCCTCAGTTTAATGTTGTTCCGGCGTCCCCTATTTTCCTGATCATCGACCTGCAGCAGTAGGTGACGGTTAAGCGACCGTTGGGTAGTTAGGGTTTGCTCCACCACAAGTAGACGCTGATCAAGGGAATCCGTGCGGAGTTGATGGGATGAGACTTGAGACGACAAAGAATGCAAGTCCGCCTTGAAGCCGGAGAGAATTTGATCCTGTCTTTCCTCAACCCTGCGGACCATTGCCTCCATGTCCATTTTAGTAGGCATAGTACGGAGCAATTCCATAATATCTGACAACTTAGGGCGTTTGGACCGACTCCGGGATGGTGAGGTACAGGAGGAAGAATCAGAAAAAACAGGAACCGTGGGGGTCCGCAGGGTAGTGGGAGTAGCAGAGAAATCCATGTCAGGATCAACCTGAGGCGTGGGCTGAAAGGGGTCGCCTCTGGCAGGTGGAGACCACTGCAGTCCTGGGGAGACAGATGAGGAAGGAGCCACCTGGGATAGGGCCCCCGGTGTCCCATAGGATGTAATGGGAACCAGAGAAGAGGACACAGCAGTGGGGGCTGGGGGGGCATCAGATACAAGACCTTGGGAGGAAGGGACCAAAGGTATCAGCAGGGGGGGCACCTCACCCAAGTCCTGGGAGTGAGGGGGGGGCTGAGTCCTGTGCAAGTCCTCCATGAAGTGGTATAGAGCAGGTAGAAACAGCCTGGGGAGGGCCAGGAGGGGAGCTGCCGGAAGAAGAGGGGGGGAGGGGGGACGCCACGAGGTCCGCTCCACCACCATACTGAAGGCCGGGAACCTGAGCAGTAGTGTGCCGGGGAGTCCCCACGTCGGGAGGGAGAAGAGCCGGTGCCGGAGGACGCAGAGAGTCGGCTGGGTCCAAAATCTGGAGCGGAGGGGACAGCTTCTGCAGCATCGCTGCCTCCGAAGTTCCGGCAGGAGCGCGCGCCGGCGCCATTTTGGAGCCGCCAGGCATGGGGGCTGAGGAGGCCGCAGACAGGAGGAATCGTGCCAGGGGAGGATCGATCCGGGCCGAGACGGTGGACTTGCGGCTCGCACGTCGCACCATACTGGAGCGGGGAGCAGGTAGGCTCTGTGACCCGAGTAATCCGGGGAAATTGCCGCTGGAGTCCGGGAGCTCTGGAGGACCACGTCTTCACGCTGCCATAGCTAGGCCACGCCCCCCGGTTCTCTTTTACTGTTAAAAGAATATCAGGCTGAATGGTCAGCCCCCACAAATTTTCACCTCACCAAATCTGGCCCTCTTGGCAAAAAGTTTGGACACCCCTTGTTTAGTGAAAATTCATATACACGTTGTTCTTCCTTTCAATAACAGGGGAGGATACAACTCTATATAACTAAAACTGATGCCATCCCTGAAATTGCTATTTTTGCTTTTTTGCTGCAGATTTAACTGCGTTCTTTTATGCTCTTTCTTTTGGGGGGGGGGGGGGGGGATCCAAAATTAGTAGTGGCTAAAGGAGGATGAGGGATATCTAGGAAGATCTTATACCTCTCTCTGCTCTGCAAACCACTCCTGGCTTTGGCTCGAAAAACTGCAACAAAATCTGCAGCAACAAAACAAAAAAGGTTTTTCTGCAATGTGGGGTCTTAGCCTCTGTCATCAAAGGGAAGTACACCCTAGACTTCCACCCATAATATTTAAGACAAAGAGACATTGTACTAACACCAGACAACCCAAATGTCCCAACAAACCCACAAAGCATAAACATTAACTACATATAATCTTAAAGAATAACCATACTGTGTATGGTCGCTCAGTTAATAAATGTACACACAGAATTACTAATTGATAATGTTCTGGATGGAGACGGAAGACACAAGAGGATCACACATGACTATTTTCACAATCACATAAATGATGACCACAGAATGCGGAGATGGAGGCAGACGAGCCTTTTCACTACTGTAAAAGATACAGAAGCCATAGTAACATATTACTAGGATGGGTTTTGGAAAATTAAAGGGTTTTGCGGGATCACATTACAGATGGTTAGATCAGGTCATCAATATCAAATAGATGAGAATCCCACTCCTGGCATTAATGCCGGTCAGTTGTTGCTCAGTCAAAGGCTTTGTCCCCTCCAGTATTTATATCAGTCCATCTACCCACACCCTTTTACCTGGCAGTGGCATCGCAGGGTATTACAGCTTTATCCTATTCATTTGCAAATACAAAACCCAAGATAAATAATAAGCAGATGCTGCATCTTCAAACAGCTGTCACAGTACACATTACGATGAGCACCATAATACCAATGCACCATTTTCTTGAAAATGCAGTGAGGGTCAAGTTCAATAGGTCATGTCAGAGCCCCCAAGACTCCAGTTAGGACACATCAGGTGCATGTGCAGGAATGTCATAGGTGTACGGTACGAAGAAGCTGGAACCAAGTGTACATGGGCAATGAACCAAGGGTACTTGGGTGATGAGCCGAAACTGTACAAGGAGTCCTTGTAAGTTCTGACACACTCCCAAGGGCAGTACGGTGGCTCAGTGGTTAGCATTATTGCCTTGTAGCATTGGAGTCCTAGGTTCCAGTCTGCAAGGAGTTTGTGTGGATTTCCTTGGGGGTACTCCAGTTTCCTCCCACACTCCAAAGATATACCGATAGAGAACATATATTCTGAACCATATTAAGGACATTGTTGGTAATATCTGTACATTGCTGCATATGACGACACTATATCAGTAAACTAAACAAATAAATCACACAAAATGGTATGAGATTTTAGTGATTATTAGCAAAGTTGTGTCAATTTTTACTTTAGATGCATTGAAACAATGTAACAATGTCAGGGCTCGTTCACATCTGCGCCTGGGACTCTGTTCTGTTCGTTTCCTGCACTAAACGGGACAGGAGACGGAAACCTGCCAGCATCTTTCAAACCCATTCATTTGAATGGGTTTGAAACATGTCCGGCCGTGAGCGTTTTATGCTCTCTGCGGCAAAACCGTTTTTTCTTTTAAACCGGACACAGAGTGTCCGGTTTAAAAAAAAAACGGTTTTGTCGTAGAGAGCATAAAACGTTCACGGCCAGACTCGGCATGAAAAGTTTCCGTCTTCTGCATACAGAAGACGGAAACCTGAGAACGGAGATTGAACGCTGGTGTGAACCCAGTGTCAGCTGTAATGTGGTCATAGCATTTAAAAGGGATATTCGGATTCTGAAAAAAAAAAAATAGCCACAAATACTACAAGATAAAAAGCAACAATACTATTCTCTTAATAATTCTGTTTATGGCATATGTAGCTTATATAATTCATTTCATGAAAGATTCCCTCCTAAATTATAAAAAGTAGAGCAAATTGGCTCAAGATATAATATTTCCTAACCTTGGGCAGGTGTTACTCATATCAGTGGTATGAAGGTGGTACAAAGTAGAGCTAATCGCTTATTTTTTTCATAATAATCTTTACTTCCCAAGGATTATTACCTGGAATTTCTTTTTACATTGGCGCTTGCTGCTATTGCAGCTGATGTACTAGTTTAGAGCCTATAGGGATATTCATCGACTGAAAACCTAGAAGTGCCCACAGGGCAGCACAGCAGGTGGTACCTCATATGGAGGGTATGGGATAAAGAGACACTTCAGTACTTTGTAATACCAGATAGGCTAATGACAGCTGTCTACACATAAACCTGCTCGTATCACTAGTGTTACATATGATGTACCATGAATAATGCGTCACACAATCAATTATTTTTTAAAAGAAGTGGACTAACATCCTTCAAACCCCAGGAAAGTATTTGTCACTTGGAAAGACTTAATCCTGACACAGTAATCTCTTAGATGGAAGTAAGTCAGATGGAAAATCCACTTATAAGATTCCATAGCACCTGCTGTCTGTGAGAACAGGCGTGAGGGTGTCACACATACATCCCAAGCCAAGATAAAGCAACCCGAAAAGCTCTAACCTTATGCAGGAACACAACCAAAGATTTAACTGAGAAACGTTAAGTAAGAGATAAAAGAATTGTTTAACACGACAGATAATGTGCTACATATCAGAGGATAGAATTGATAGCTGGGTCACATGTACTGGGACTATGGTGTCCATATACTATAACCGGAATATATATTCACTGAAAAGTAGTGCAACCCCATTCAAAGAGCTCAATGTATCCCCTTGGTTATGGCCATACACTGTGCTGCATAATGATACTTGGACTACGTGCCCTCGGCTTACAGGGACTAATCCAACACAAACATTTAGGCCCTACACAAAGGAAAGGCGATACAAAACAGTCCCAAACCTTCCGCTCTCGAAAAATGTGAATGGAGAAGTTGGACCTAACATATAAACTTCATGCAGACGTTGTATACACTCCAGGATCATTGCTAACCACCGAGCCATCTTGTAGAAATCTTTTCACCATCACTAGTGCTTTTATTCTGTATTGCAATGTGGTAGCGTTACATCATTTGGTTATTCTATGGCAGGGGTAGGGAACCTTCGACTCTCCAGCTGCTGTGAAACTACAACTCCCATCATGCTCCATTCACTTCCATGGGATTTCCAAGAACAGCAGAGCAAGTATGCATCCTGGGAGTTGTAGTTTTGCAACAGCTGGAGAGCCGTACATTCCCTACTCCTGTTCTATGGCAATATGATTGAACAACATACTAAATAGCCTACCATTTTGTGTACACAGCTCCTACGCAGACTTATGGGTCTCTTCCATATGTCCCCTCAGTAATTTACAGTGGATGGTCTTAACAAAAATCCTAAATCAATAAACCATTTCTATAAGATAAGATTTTATAAATCAATGCCCCAATGGCATTTATAGTTATGTTAAGGCCGCATGAATATTGTATTGCTACGCATGAGAAAGCACAGAAAATGTGCTGAGTGTTCACAACGGCACATGTGCCAGGTACCAAGTTGTCATTTTCCATACTGGTACTATTGTTGTCACCACGATCATTGAAGAAAAACATTATTCATTAACACAATGACACACAAATGTCAGGATGTGCAACACGCCTGTGCGAAGATCACGAGCAGGAAACACAAGTGGACTTTAGCACTTTCCTTCAAGGTGGGGATGAGACACTTTGCCCTGTGGCCACTGTAATAATGGTTATTGTTCTAATATGTTCAATGGCAACATAAATTACATCAATTGCCAATATACATTTGGAACGGGTAATAAAAAGTAACAGTCTTCATTTATTCTTATGTGATTCTTCTGGCAGTAACACATAAACCTATTAGATAACTCATATAGATAGGCAGGCCTGGGAGACGATTCACAGTGGATACCCCGATGTCCCATGTAACAACAGTTCCTAGACAATAAAAGATAAAATCCATGCTAACGGAATAAATGGATACGCCACATCTAAGCCACAGAGTATACACCATCTTCTATCTGCATTATGTAAAAGCATCATTGTCTTTGGTGTTAAAGGGATTGATCCAGGTTTTAAACTTATCACATATGCATTTGTCGCTCCATTCATATCATAAAGAGCCTCCAGCCCCATAGCTGAAATCAGTAGATGTTTTAGCAATGTGACTCCTACCAATTACATATTTATCCCCTTTAAAGGTTTGAAGAGTCCAATGACATAAATCATCCGATTGGGGCTGTCGCCCTGAGCAATTCTATGCTTTGTTTATCCAAAACCCAAAGATTTAAGCCCTTTTGGTATCGATGCAAATAAGGAAAAACTAGCCAAGTGTGCGGGGTCTGAGTGCGCTGTATATCATGCAGTGTTATCAGCCAGATAGTATCATAGGACTTTTTAGACCTGCTGACTGGTCCTGTTTAGGCCAACCAGTAACCATTCACAGTTACGATAGTTGCAGACGTAGTGAAACCTGGCAACACCAACCCCTTATTCAGACCAGAACTGTAGTGAGAGATTTTTCGGTTTTACCATACATCCTACCTGTTGGCCATCTTCTTAAGATTATTTTCTAGGGTGGTGATGAACCTTTCAATGTGATTTTAGGTAGTTCTTTCAAAGAGATTTAACTGTTTTACTTCAACATATATCCAATTTATTAGAGGCTAGAGCAGAAGCGTCACATGATAACGGTGGCATACAAAAAGTTGAAATGATATAAGTCATAAGATCAGTATGCGTAAGCCCAAATGTGATGCGAAGCGTGCCATGACCACGTTATAAATGGATACTAGTCAATCTTTTAGAAAAGGGTACAAAGGTCTACAATAAAGGGTACAAAGGTCTACAATAAAGGGTACAAAGGTCTACAATAAAGAAATCTCCATAGGCCTTGGAACAATAATCTTCAAGTATTCCTAACTTGTCAACTTTAAAGCCTCTGAATGGAAAGATAAATGTGTGTCGAGTTCTGGTGTTTGCTCGGTGTACGGTGTGAATGGAACATTCCAATATACGTTTTTATTTAAATGAGGCAAAAATAATTGTGTGCCGAGGAAAAGAAAATTCTTCAAAACTCGTAACTGCAAAAAGTACCTGCTAGGCTTAGTGTAAACTGTGTCCATTGCACTCAGCCTAACATGGGGCTGGGCGACTATTACCGAAACCTAAAATATTTGTTCATTAATCCTAAGCAGGGTAAAAAGTTCAGTTTACTGTCATTTAGGACACTCTTCTTTTTGGTTATTCCCACATGAGCACTCCTGACTGGAGAGTAGGCCACGTATCCTTTAGCCAATGGCAATGTAAGACAGGGTGGCATGGGTGCAAGATAATTGAAATAATCAATGTGAGAAAATTCATATTGATTGATGGAAATGACTTTCAATTTTGGTTATTTTAAGATTAATTGCCTAGCCCTGGCCCAATGTATATTCCAGCAAAAGCCCACCACTCACCAGATGTCATGCCATCATGCATTCTTTCAATTGTAGGACATCAATGCTAGAAGACTCGTACATGTGGTACAACTCATAGATTTTGCTGCAGGTTCACAGACCTTTGGCAAAGCTAAAGTTCCTCTGTATGTGAACAGAGCCCAAACCTATATAAGAATAGAAGATAAAGGTCTCTCAGCCATGACAGCTGAACAATGCTGCATTGGGTGCCATACGTATTAGAAGAATGATTTCTAGTAGAGGATAGTGCTGTACATGACTTGCATTATTTACCACATGCCCTGAAAGACTGTAGTCAGATATCGGAGAGCCTGCTAATAACAATCGCTGTAATCCTCAATCGTACATCTCTACCAATGCCCGCCACGAAACGCAGGCTCCTTCCCAGGATGTTCATGAAAAAACATGCACAGCTCCAATTAGCTCGGCAGTGAACCTGATGTTTTACAGTGTGGCGGTTTGTTTTCTAGTACATATCAATGCTTCGATTCTCCATAAATTGAAGAGAGCTGTATAACAGCACGTCTTAATGTCCACAGATGGATAACACATGGACGGCTCCTGTTCCAAGCCAACTACAAGAAATCTAAATGGAAAGATGATTTCATCAGCCTTAGTCAGGAAAACGATTCAGTGATTCGGGATTAACTGCAATACCAGACACAGCTCATGGACATCAGTGACGCACTTTTTACAAAACAGATCTTTTTGTTTCTAATAGATCATCAATAATAATACATCATACATCAAAAGGGTTGTCTGGTCATGACAAATCACCCTCAATCCACAGGATAGTTGGAGATCTAACCGCCGGGACCTCCGCCAATCAAAAGACCTGGGATGTTATGCACCTTTGTTTGAATGGAGCAGGCGGTCAGAAATGCATGCTGCCCTTACATTCATTTCAAAGGGACCACCAGAGATAAAGAACGGTGCTCGACTATCTCCTGTGGCTCTACTGAAATGAATGGAGTAGCAGTGCACATTTCTTTAGACGTTAGCACTGAATTCCTTGGTTCAATACTAGCCAAGGACAAAATCTGCATAGAGTTTGTGTTTACCCCACATTTGCGTGGATTTTTTCCACATTGTGGGCCATATTTTGCCAGCACTGACAATATCAATAAAGCACTGCAGAATATGTTGGTGCTTTACAAGTACGAAAAATAGTAATAATACTTACTAGCCACCCTATTCAAACAGGGGTGCAAAACACCCCAGTTTTTATGATCACTAGGCCCCAGCAGTTGGACCTCCACTGACCAGCCAGTTAACCGCTATCTTGTGGATAGTGGATAACATGTTATGAGTGTTCAAGAACAGCAAGTTACAGTACTTTCTATCCTGTTTATAGTAGGCCCATTTACATTCACGTCTGGTATTCCATTCAGGAGGTCCACTTGGGGACCCCCTGAAGGAGACCTATATGCATTGAAAAGCAATTAGCTAAGAAACCACACGGACCCCATAGATTATAATGAAGTCCGTGTGGTTTCCACACGAAACGTGGAGAGAAAAGTGCTGCTTGCAGGACTTTTCTCTCTGCAGGATTAGTGTGGGCACCGAGCGGAAACTACACAGACCCCATTATAATCTATGGGGTCCATGTGGTTTTTTAGCTAATCACTTTTCAATGTTTCCATTCGGGGGGGGGGGCGGGGGTTCCCCAAGAGAACTCCCCAAACGCAGAAGTGAACTAGGCCATAGTTGCACAAAGATATGGGCAAACTACTGTCAAACATTTAGGACCATGACCTTATAATAGACCTTGCTCAACTCCTGTACAACGAATGACCTGAATCCAGATTATCATCACGTGTTATAATAATGTATGTTGTAAATGTAAAGCCACTTCCTTTCTGCTTGCTCCCTGACTCAGCAGTCTTTAGTCTTACGTCGCTGCTACAAGCATGTTACCAGACACAGACAAGTTGGAAACACTTACTACACATCCTTTCTCATAGCTTCAGAGTAGAACGTTTCAATTAACTCTATAGCCGACCCATCACCATTATTAGTTTCAGTGGAATAAGAAGAATTCCACCTTTTCGGACATATAATTCTAAAATACTAGCTATATTTTCCTACAGTGTAAATAGTTTTATAACTACTCATTTCTGTCCATATAGTCTAAACCTTTCATCATGGGCAGCTGGGTCACGTGATCACCAGTAAAGAACCCACTCTTGTATGTACAGGAGTTAGGCATTTACCCTGCGGAGCTGAATTTCTGTTAAGTACAAGATAATATCATCACCTACCAAATTCTCTCCAGGCAACACTCACCCACACCTCCCTTTTCTACCAAGTGCCACCCTCCATGATCCCGATGCAGGGGATGCTCTTGAAGATAGACGTTAGGAGAACAATGATGGGATAGAAGAGTCCTTACAATGATTTGCCTCCCCTGACTCTCAATGCCCATCTCTGCTATCTGTGTGTGCAGAATCTCCAGATATATATGTATGACATGCAACTTCACACTGCTTTCCCTGCCTCCTGCTTGTAAGAGATGACAGAGAGAAGCTATCACAAAGCAGAAGGCAGGAGTGACAGGCTTAGTCCAATTGGATGGTGATGTCACAAATTGTTACGTAGCACATCTAGCAGGTTAGTGATTGGTCTGTGATGCCACAGATTAACTAAAATTATGACAAACAGTATAACAGCAGATTAATCTATGAAAGGATAGCCAGCTCAAGGTTTATCTAGCAGTTTGTATGTACCCTATATACTGAAGTATAAGCTGACCCGAGTATAAGCCCACCCCCCTAATTTTACCACAAAAAAAAAAACTGGGAAAACGTATTGACACGAGTATAAGCAGAGGGGGAAATGTAGCAGCTACTGGAAAATTTCAAACATTAAAATGGTTTTTGGGTGCAACAGTTGCTGGGTGCTGGGAAAGGGGAGGGGGTGTTTCGGTTGTCTGTCTACCCCTTCCTTGAGGACTAGGTTTTTCCCCCCCCTTGGAATTCAGCCTGGCTGAATATAGGGTATCTGCAGTGCTCCTATTAACCCCTTCCCAACAGAAGAGGAGCACTGCAGATACCCTATATTCAGTAGACCGGGCACTTTCATACACAGGGATACCTAATGTGTATGTGTGTCACAGTCATTTTCTACTTTTATATGTATTCTAGGGAAAGGAGGGATTTAGAACTTTTATTTATTTTATTTAAAGCTTCTTTTTTTCCCCCACTATTTTATGGGAGATTCTATACAATACTATTGTGGCTGGTCATAGACCACGCCCCTACCCAAAAAAAATTTTTTTTTTTTTTTTTTTTGCTTGACTCGAGTATAAGCCGAGGGGGGCTTTTTCAGCACAAAAACTGTGCTAAAAAATTCAGCTTATAATCGAGTATATACGGTATTTGGTGATAAAGCAAGCAAGCACATGCTGCCATACTGCATGATCTGAAAGTTATACGCAAATGAAAGCTGAATTCAGTGCACGAGTATAACGCGATCAGTATATCTCTCAGCTTATGTATGGTGAGTGCCAAGGTGTCACTCTGTAGATCCAGCAGATTAATCACTGACTGGACAGTGATGTCACAAAGCAAGAAGATCAATCACTGGTCGGATGGTGATGTCACAAAGTATATTCAGCAGGCCATCCTGTCATAAAGTGCGATGTCACAGAGTCAGTGCTCAAGACTGCCACACAGCATATTTATGAGAACATGTATTGACTGCGTGGTGATGTCACAAAGTATATTCAGCAAGTAAGTCTGTGACAAAATACTGATGTTACAAAGTGAGTGCACAGCTGTCGCACAGCGTATCCGGAAGACCAGTTACTGATTGGACATTGATGTCACAAAGGGTCAGCTGCAGGCCAGTCTGTGACACAATGCTGATATCACAATAGATGTATAATGCCTTGTCTGCCGATGGATGATGTCATAGAGTAGATGCTAAGCTTTAACTCCATATACCCAGAAGATAAGTTACTGATGTGACTGTGATGTCACAGAGTGGGTACAGCAATTTCTCAGTTTATCCAATTGGTTACTTTATGAGGTCACAGTGCATTACTGACTAGTCTGTATTTGGACTTATAAAGAGATAAAGATAGTGGTGCACATTTGTTTTATTATGGAATTATTATCATAGTAAACTCTGCATGTAATAAGTTATGAGCAGGCTGCTACAGATCATAGATGTAATAGTTTCTTTGGTGGTTGAGACTACAAGCGTCAACGCTGGATCTTTACAAGAGATTAGGTCCTATGACACAATGGCTGTCTTTTGTAACCAAGCAGTATTCAGAAAAATCCAGTCAGCTGCCGTCTATAAAACTATTTACAGGATCATCTAAAAGACTGCACCAAACTGTGTGGAGGGGTATTTTATTTAAACTGACATTTCCCCTTAAAGCAGCTCCAAGGGTGGAGCTGCGGAAGAAGAAAGAAGTGTCTTACATTGGCACTATAACAGGACCAACTGCATCTGGAAATGAGATTCAATTAAAACCGATTATTTTTAGAACCAAATTGCAATTCAAAGCCGTGTACTAGAGAGGATGAAACGGATCTTTCCTGTGATTCATGATCAGAAGCCACGATGATGAGCAAGATCAACCCTTGTATCAGGAAGACAGCCCTCCAACCGAAAATTCTTAGGGACGACATTGCCACTTAACGATTTCTTCATCTTTACTTAAGAAATTTGTACTGAAGGTTCTTTATATGAAACTAAGACTCTGTTTGCAAATTAACAAGAAAATAATGGCATTGTCAGATTCATTACTTAATGGACACTAATGGATGGACCCCACTGACTCTAATGGGGTCCAAATTTCTGTCATTTTACAGGACAAAACTGCATGCCAAGTACCCGAAGACATGTTTTTCTTGGCTACTGAAGTCTATGGAGACTTCCTCATGCATACATAAGGAACGGTTCCTTACGCTTATGGAGAACAAACATCACTGATGCAGTGTGAACACAGGCTTGCAGATTTTGATAGGCCTGATCTGTTAGATGGACCTTCCCCTTGGTTTTTGTATACTAAGCCACTGCTGTGTTGTTATAATGCTGGGGTTTAGTGGCCTTACATCATTACATCTAAGTGCAATGCTACTTTCTGGGGAAAAAAATGCATAGCACTCGGTATAATGGATACTTGCATGGACAAACCTACAGCAACTGGATACACACACAGCTCCTTATAATCTGCATGCATTAACATATGGAATTACATTACAACAGATTAGGAGAAGTACATGGCACTTGGAAACGTGTGTCAGAATATGGATTGAAAAATTACATTGCTATACATATATACCGTATATATATATTTTTTTTTTCGCAACATGTTAGCAAGATTTATCAACCCATTCACATGCATTTTGCTGCAGACTTTCAGAGGGGATCAATGTGTCCTTATAGCTTCCTGTTCTCAATTTTCATCCCACAATTAAACATCATATTCTATTCCATCAAGTACTTCATAACTGTTTATAACCAGCTTGTATCAGGCAGTAGAAGACTAGCCCCTCTACCATAATAGTTACACGAATGCAGTCACAGCATTGCCCCATGCTTTTCCCATCACTACAGAGCCTGTGGCCTTTTCACCAGCAGTAACAACAGCCCCATTCACTAGTAGCCAAGCAGGCATCCACTTGCCCCTGTGGCTACAACATTGCTGCCCTCCTTTCCACTAATACCAGCAGGAACAGCCCAACAGGTATTGTCCAGTCCTGTTCTACAGTACTTCATCCAGAAACGGCCCCACTGCTGTCCATGCATATTGCAGTTCTTTACCTTCATTGCAGTCCAACATAACATCGCTTTGTAAGTGTGATCTCTCTCTTTATATCTTTTTCTTGACAATTTGTGACGTTTAACTCAAAAGGATTATCTGCAGACCTTCAGAAAACCGGAGATAACACGTCATGGCATCACAAGCTGTGTCAAATTGCAAACTTGGCTACATCAGTATACATAATACTAACTGCTTAGGCTATGTTCACATCTGCGTGAGCCGGCATCTCATGAGTCTGTCTAAAATTACGGTAGAAAAAGTCCAGCATGCTAAGACTAGCAAAGCAAGAAACACCATGACGGATACCCAACAGACCATATTATGGGATCAGATCTGGTCCGTCATTAGGTGGGCCAGTTTTGTATCACCCTTTTCATTTTTCTATTCCTCGGACAGCTCAGAACTAAGGCAGATGTGACCTTACCCTGACAGAAGGGTATATTACTATATACCACACAGACTTACTAGTGGAACATGAAAAGTGGAGCTGAGGTGTAAATGAGCAAACACCAAGCTCTGACATTCCCAGAATTATCGAAAGACATGTTACCCAACTCCGAGCTGATGTTCACTTATCTCTTCTGCCTACAAATATGTAGTAACTGGGGAATAGGAACAACCCAAAAAGAAGCACAGTGGTAGAAGTCTAGATGCATAGGCTACCTGAATCTAGATATTATCACACCCCAACTCAAAACCTACCAAGTGGAGATGCAATATATTGTGTCCTATACAATAAATAGCATATAAGGCTATATATATATTACATCATTTACATATTTCAAGTAAGGGCAGGTTCACACCTGCGGCCGATCTGTGCTTTGCAGGTTTCCGTTTCCTGACGGGGAAACTGGACAGGAGACGGTAACCGGCAGGCAGTTTTCATTTGAATGGGTTTGCAAAGTGTCTGGCCGTGAGCGTCTTCTGGTCTCTGCGGCAAAATCGTTTTTTTTTTTTAACCGGACACAAAGTCGGACATGTAGAACTTTGTGTTCGGTTAAATAAAAAACGGTTTCAGCGCGAAGACCAGAAGACGATCACGGGCGGATACTGAATGCCAGGTTTCCGTTTCCTGTCGGCAGAAGACAGAAATGCACAAAGTGGAGATCGGGCGCAGGTGTGAACCCGCCCTAAAGTTCTATGCAGAGTTTAAGGCTACATCCACACAGGGCATACAGCGGAATAGGACTTGCCAGTGACTAATATGCTGAGATATAAATGTAGCAGAAAAGTGAATAATTAGTTATGGGATTACAATGATATCTGTATAGACACCTGTATAATACCTAAGAATACTTTCTTTGGCTGCTTGGCTGGTTTTACATTTTTGCCACTGGTAAACTACAACCAAACTGTGTGCCCATGGCCATAAGTGTAGAGCTATGATTATTCCCCTAATCTAAACTTCAGCCCATTCCCTCACAAGCATAATATGGGTGTATTGGGGCAGTTTTATTAGGCATTGTAAGATAGTTTCCTGTTGTGTTGTGAAATATTTTGTACAAAAAAAAATAAAAAATAGCGACATTTGTGACCCATCTTCACCACTTTTCTGAAATGGAGGCAGGGCAGGGCATGGAGGGGGCACGATTTATTATCATTTACAACAGCTGGCATAGAATTCCAGCAATGTGCTGAGGTAGATTTCCCTACAGGTGCACATGTATAAGATGCACCCACCGAGGGCACAGGGGTTGTAAATGAGTGTCCTTACAGTTTGGCTCTGGTTGTGGTGACTGACTGCTCAGATTCTCCTTACGAGGTTCACCCATCAATTTTGTCCAGACCGAACATGGCTGAACTAAAACTGCTATTACTTTAATATGGGGTCTCTTTAGACCCAAGAACATAATAAGCACGGGGAGGTGAGGAAACATACAAAACAGTGTTACTTACATCTCTGGCGCGACTCCCTGCTGTCTGTTGCTTCTTATGCTAGGTTCACACCTGCGTTCAGGGTCTCCGTTCTATGGTTTCCGTCTTCTGCATGCCAGAAGACGGAATCCATAGACCGGGTTCGGCCGTGAGCGGCGGTGAGCGTTTTAGGCTCTCCGCCGCGAAATCGTTTTTTTCAATCCGGACACAGAGTACTGCATGTCCAACTCTGTGTCCGGATTATAAAACCCGGTTTCACGGCGGAGAGCCTAAAACGCTCACTGCCGCTCACGGCCGGACAGCTTTGTCACCCATTCAAATGAATGGGTGAGAAAGCCTCCTGCAGGTTTCCGTCTCCTGCTGTTTTAGGCAGGAAACGGAAACCTGAAGTACTGAGTGGAGAACGCAGATATGAACGATACTTTACTGACATCACTCCTAAATGTATGCATCACAACAGCACGTGACACTGAGGCTCAATCTCTGACGTCAGCCAGAAAGGCCAAAGACTGTGGAGTGGCACCAAAGCGCAGGAGAGATAAGTAACACAGATTTTTAGGTTTCCTCGCCTATCATGGCCCTCTGCTTATTATACACAGTCACAGCATTTGGCAGTGATAGACTTGGGCTAACTTTTCAAGGTCTATGGAAGAGTAGAGGAAAAATAAAATTTGTCTGACTCCCATTGAAACGAATGGGAAAGTTGAGAGGCACACTCAGACAGATTCTGCCTCAAAAATTCGCTTGCAAAAGACTCCATGTGAATTTTCCCTAAGAAGTACAAAGTACACAATGGTTAACACGACTGTCAACTGCGTAAAAGAGGTTCTATAAAAGAGAACTAAATATGGGTCAGGGGTTAGCAAATAGCCTACATACCACTTTCCGCCTCATTCCAGGACATCAAGAAGAATATTAAATGGTATCATCAGACGGAGGGGACGACATCTGCATCATTCACTCATGACCTCGGGCACACGCAGTTTTATATACCACTAGAAAGCCTACTGTGCTCTGAATTCAGCACACTGTCAGAATTCCCGTTATATGCCCCGGGGCAAAAGATATCGGTGCAGTTACTGATATCTCTTCACTGTCAGAAGGGCGTTCCTGGCAGTCTAGCCGTGCTGTGAGGAACACTCCTCCTGTCAGTAGCTCTGTACTGTCAGAGGGGGCGTTGCTTAACCACCCAGCGATGAAACTAAGCTGTGAGGAAGACCCCCTTCTCTCCTGACAGCACTCGTCCATAGACTAGTATGCTGGGCGGTAATGAACACCCCCTCTGACAGTGAAGGGCTACAGACAGTACTGTCAGAAGGGGTGTTCCTCACACCCTGGCTAGACTGTCAGAATCACCCTTCTGACAGTGAAGAGATACTGGTAACTGCACCGATATCTCTTGCCCAGAGCACATAACAGAAAAGTCGACGGTGAACTGAATTCAACACAATGTCTCCTTTCTAGCGGTATATAAAACCGCGTGTGCTCGGGGACGTGAAAGGTCCTCTTTAAAGAGGACCTTTCATCAGATCGGACACATGCAGTTTTATATACTGCTGGAAAGCCGACAGTGCGCTGAATTCAGCGCACTATCGGCTTTCCCGATCTGTGCCCGATGTAAAGCATTATCGGTCCCGGTACCGTAGCGCTTTAGTGTCAGAAGGGCGTTTCTGACACTTAGCCAGGGACGCCCTTCTGCCTAGCAGCGCCTATCGCTCTAAGACTGGGGAGGAACGCCCCCTCCCCTCCTGATAATACTTGTCTATGGACGAGTCTGTGTGATCAGAGGGAGGGGGCGTTCCTCCCCGCTCACACTGTACAGCACGATAGGCGCTGCTGGGCAGACTGGCGTCCCTGGCTAACTGTCAGAAACGCCCTTCTGACACTAAAGAGATACGGTCCCGGGACTGATAGCGCTTTACACCGGGCACAGATCGGGAAAGCCGATAGTGCGCTGAATTCAGCGCACTGTCAGCTTTCCAGCAGTATATAAAACTGCATGTGCCCGATCTGATGAAAGGTCCTCTTTAAGTTTGTTGCTCTCATCCTATGACTGTTGAGAGCAACTGTCTGTAATAACGGTATTGTGAACTTTACTAAATCTGTCATTCATGAATTCTATCTTCACACAAAGCGACACTAAACAGATCTGACCGACTAAACAGAATTAAAACTGGTGAGTGACTGAGAATACAGCAAAGAACTGAGCGCCCATCTCCAGCCCTGCGGCAGTGAAATGTGATCCCGTCCTGAGGCGAGGAGGATAAATCCCATACAAGCAGATGCAGTCTTTATGCAGAGGAAGTGGCAAAACACAATATAATCCAGAAAGAGAAAAGACAAGTATGTAACATTGCTGGGAATTGTTTCCTGCATCAGTCGGGGTAGGTGCTGATATCAGCAAGAGTCAGCTGATGGCAGGAAATAGTGCTGGACATGTTTGCTGAAGCAGCCGCACAATAAGTGGTGTAAAATGAAGCATATTCCTGAGATTACATCAAACAAACCTTGCATGGTAAAAAAAACAGCGTAGAGATTCTCAATTATTACAGAGAATCTCTGCAAAGTGTCATCTACACAATCTATGCAGCAATGTCTGCTTAGAGCAATGGGCAACGTGGTAAGAGATTAGGTCTGGCAACATCATCATGATACAGTGGAGAAAAGCAACACATTCACTTTAGATCCTTGTTATGTCTATTGGGATTGCTTTACTGTCACCCAGCAGGATTAGCCAGACTCCTAGCTGTTACTTCTCCATAGAGGGAGTCTGCAGAAGAAGAGCATTAGATGAATATATAACGTTAGAGCACGGCCTTTTACACTGTGTCTCCACTCTTCAGACCATTGTGATAAGCTGACATATCCCAGAGAGTCATTATTGGCACAGCGCTATAGTGCAGCAGAAATAAAGCATTAGACGGCGTCTATTTAAATCAATGGACCGCCTGTGTAAGGTACAGACAAGCTGGGCTCCGGAGGGCGAGATGCTCTTCAGAGAATATATACTGAATGGCCACTTGATTGAAGACACCCACCTTGGACCTCTGTTGGCTTACAGAACCAGCGTTGTCAGAGTACACACCGGTATTATCCATGGGTGCGAGATGACCCAAACTGAAGCCATTCCACCAAATACCATTACTCCCCCTCCACCAGCCTGAACCGTTGACACCTGACAGTAAGGATTCATTGATCCATGCTGCTTGCGCCAAATTCAGACCCCCCCCCCCCCCTCCCCTTATCACGGTAACACAGAAATCTGGATTAATCTGACCAGGCAATTTTTTCCACTGCTCAGTTATCTAATTTTTGCTTTTTTTTGCCTTTATGTTTCTCTTAGACAACAATAACACTTAAAGTGGCAGACTTCTATTAAAATCCATTTGTGGCAAGGTACAAGTTGTACACACTGTCACATTAGGGTGTGCTCGGATCTGCGTTGCTTTATCCATTCTTCTGTTCCATCGTAGGAACATAAGGATGGATTACACAATAGCGATGGATCTGTCTAATGGGGGACAACAATGGACCCTAAGGGAGCCCATTGACTATAATAGGGTTCATTAGGTGTCCGTTGCAGTTGTGGGAATAAGTCGTTCTTGCTGAACTTTTATTGTCATCAATATCAGACGGAGTCTCCAACAGAAATGCGAATATATAGCGGTATATTGAATCGAAATTTACATGACTCTGCAAGGTCTGTTTATTAGAAAAATTCTAGACATCCTCCTCTGACCCTTTTTGTCAACTAGTTATTTATATCCACAGGATCCCCTTTTGCAGGATGTGTTTCTCTCATTCACACTATTCTCAGCATAGTCTTAACACAGTTGTGTAAGAAAATACCACAAGGCTGGCAGCTGAAATACTGACCCCCGACTAGTATAGCACATACAACCAACCCTTGCTCAAAGTCACTGCACAAGACTGCAGATTTTCAGGATCTAATGTGGATTCCAGCTCAATATGATCCAAGGAAACTTGCTGACTTTTATGCTGTCCTTCAGGGTCACATGCCTAATTTCCATACATGAAAGATCCAATCATGAAAAGGCCAGTAACTGTAATAAAGTGGCCATTTGATGTATAAACAATTCCCAAGTGAGCCACTATTACATCCACAAGCCCTAAATGAAAATATAGTACGGGATTATAATATAGAGAAAAATGTAAAGCTCTGAAACTCACCAATACATTTTCCGAGTCCAAAAGGGGTGCACGATCACATATCCTGGGTCTCAAGGATAAACTCCAAAATGAAAAAATTTTTTTCTTCAATAAAATGGATCCGCACTCCTAAAGTCTCGTATTTTTCTTAAAACTTAACTTTTAATCATCCATAAAAAGGTATACAGTCCAAAACAAACATAGACAGTGAAAAGAGTGGAAAAAACTAAGTGTCCATAAAAAACGCCAACGCGTTTCAGGGAAGAAGAAACCCCTTATTCATGGCATACATACAACATCTACAACTGCAGTTCCTTATATATGATTTTAATTACCAACCTATGTTACACCTGATGCCTCTGACGGATCCATTTTATTGAAGAAAAAAATTTTTTCATCATAGTACGGGATTGTCTGAAGTCCTTTAAATGGGTTGTTTGATGGAACATAAGGAAAATAAAGTGCATACCATAAAATAAACTCATAGGATAGACGACATGCATGATAAGTGGGAGATCAACTGTTGGGAACACCTTTTATAAAGAGAACCTGGGTGCCCATGTAGCTCAGTCATGTGTGTTTGATGCTGACCCCCACCAATCAGACCCTGTGGATAGGGTATATGTTTAAAATTGTGGTGCAACCCCTTTAAAATACATAAGAGAACTGTACATTATATTGAAAGTAGCTTTCAGCATTTAATGGCTCATTCTCGGGATCTGTGGTAGTCCTGACTGTGGCGACCACCTATCTAGCCAAGGTGAGTGCAGACATCCAGCGCTGGATTAGAAATTGGTCAAAATATTTTGTGTTTCTAAGCCCCCATTATTCCTTAGTAAATAGGTCCTCTATCAAAATCTTTTTCAAATACAACATGATTAAAGTGATATTCATAATTAAAGGTATGGTAGGGTCCCACATAGTGGCCGCCTCACACTGGCACATTTTTCAAATGATTGATTATTAACAGGTTATTGATTTTACCCAACATGATGCAGCCATCCACAATCAGTTCTCCCTTATCTACAAGTAACGCCCACTTGTGGCTTTTGGCCACATTACACCTGCGTCTTCACCACTATGTAGGAGTCCAACCTCAAAGGACGCACCCAGTTGCCAATTTATTAATACACTTCCAGGGGCAATTGTAGGACTAACACAATGTACAGTTCCAAGAAAAGCAATTCCAAAAACATTCCTGGCAAAATCTCCTTACCCTCTGTAGAGCTGAAATATGGATGTTATCAGTAAACTTGGACAGAATGGCTCCTACAGAAAAAACCTAATGAAAAACTCTAAAAATGTAACACACTATATATATATATATATATATATATATATATATATATATATTTCCTATTAAAAGGAGTGCGTCACCAGAAAATGTTACATCCAACCAGTCACAGCACATTGTAGGGGACATTACCCTTTACAACCACCCTTTACAAGCTGTTTTTAGAAATATCCAAATGAAGCTCAAGTGCAATGGGCAAACCAGCGTATTTTGTCTAAATACAAAGCCCTTCCAGGTCGCGGCACACTCAATCACACTTGAGCCTCATTTGTATATGACTAAAAATGACTTTTTCAAGGAAATGGCGCATGTATTGGACTGTCTCAAGGTATGGTGGTGCACAGTATAATGTCCTCTACAATGCACTGTGGCTGGTTTGATATAGAATGTAAGATTTCCTTAAGAATAGTAGTAAATTCCACATGGAAGATAAGACATTATAGGGGATCTGAATTAATGCACAGAATAATAGCCTGTAGACATTAATGGGCGTGCTCAGTCACATATAATATGGCGTATCATATACCTGTACAACAACAAACCAAAAAATATAACCAGTCGCAGCTTACGCTCATCCGACAAGATGGCTCAGAACTATTACTTATATAGGGTCGTACATTACATTGTGAGGAACATGACACCGTGCCATAGATTTAACCAATATGGCAATGCCCCATTCCAATCACTGTCACTACTAGTTATACATACACGCACCATCCACAGGATCACTACAAGGTATATATGGCAGCTGATACCCATGTATACATCATTTGGTTATTTCAACCATCACTTTCTATTTTTGCTCTTGGTCTTACAGTTCATACACTAGTAGGTACTGGCTACATGAATATAATTGGGGTAGTAGTGCCCAGTAAGGCTGAGGTCATACAGTTCATACACTAGTAGGTACTGACTACATGAATATATTGGGGGTAGTATTGTCCAGTAAGGCTGAGGTGTTACGGTTCATACACTACTAGGTACTGGCTACATGAACATATTGGGGGTAGTATTGCCGAGTAAGGCTGAGGTGTTACGGTTCATACACTAGTAGGTACTGGATACATGAACATATTGGGGGTAGTATTGCCCAGTAAGGCTGAGATGTTACAGTTCATACAATAGTAGGTACTGGCTACATGAATATATTGGGGGTAGTATTGTCCAGTAAGGCTGAGGTGTTACGGTTCATACACTACTAGGTACTGGCTACATGAACATATTGGGGGTAGTATTGCCCAGTAAGGCTGAGGTGTTACGGTTCATACACTAGTAGGTACTGGATACATGAACATATTGGGGGTAGTATTGCCCAGTAAGGCTGAGATGTTACAGTTCATACAATAGTAGGTACTGGCTACATGAATATATTGGGGGTAGTATTGTCCAGTAAGGCTGAGGTGTTACGGTTCATACACTACTAGGTACTGGCTACATGAACATATTGGGGGTAGTATTGCCCAGTAAGGCTGAGGTCTTATAGTTCATACAATAGTAGGTACTGGCTACATGAACATAATGGGGGGTAGTAGTGCCTAGTAAGGCTGAGGTGTTACGGTTCATACACTAGTTAGTAGGTACTGGCTACATGAACATATTGGGGGTAGTAGTGCCCAGTAATGCTGAGGTGTTACAGTTCATACACTAGTAGGTACTGGCTACATGAACATATTGGGGGTAGTAGTGCCCAGTAAGGCTGAGGTGTTACAGCTCATACACTTGAAGGTACTGGCTACATGAACATATTGGGGGTAGTAGTGCCCAGTAAGGCTGTGGTCATACAGTTCATACAATAGTAGGTACTGGCTACATGAACATATCGGGGGTAGTAGTGCCCAGTAAGGCTGTGGTCATACAGTTCATACAATAGTAGGTACTGGCTACATGAACATATTGGGGGTAGTAGTACCCAGTAAGGCTGAGGTGTTACGGTTCATACACTAGTAGGTACTGGCTACATGAACATATCGGGGTAGTATTGCCCAGTAAGGCTGAGGTGTTACGGTTCATACACTAGTAGGTACTGGCTACATGAACATATCGGGGGTAGTAGTGCCCAGTAAGGCTGAGGTGTTACAGTTCATACATTAGTAGGTACTGGCTACATGAACATATTGGGGGTAGTAGTGCCCAGTAAGGCTGTGGTCATACAGTTCATACAATAGTAGGTACTGGCTACATGAACATATTGGGGGTAGTAGTACCCAGTAAGGCTGAGGTGTTATGGTTCATACACTAGTAGGTACTGGCTACATGAACATATCGGGGTAGTATTGCCCAGTAAGGCTGAGGTGTTACGGTTCATACACTAGTAGGTACTGGCTACATGAACATATTGGGGGTAGTAGTGCCCAGTAAGGCTGAGGTGTTACGGTTCATACACTAGTAGGTACTGGCTACATGAACATATTGGGGGTAGTAGTGCCCAGTAAGGCTGAGGTCATACAGTTCATACACTAGTAGGTACTGGCTACATGAACATATTGGGGGTAGTAGTGCCCAGTAAGGCTGAGGTGTTACGGTTCATACAATAGTAGGTACTGGCTACATGAACATATTGGGGGTAGTAGTACCCAGTAAGGCTGAGGTGTTACGGTTCATACACTAGTAGGTACTAGCTACATGAACATGCCGGGGGTAGTAGTGCCCAGTAAGGCTGTGGTCATACGGTTCATACACTAGTAGGTACTGACTACATGAACATGCCGGGGGTAGTAGTGCCCAGTAAGGCTGAGGTCATACAGTTCATACACTAGTAGGTACTGACTACATGAATATATTGGGGGTAGTAGTGCCCAGTAAAGCTGAGGTCATACAGTTCATACACTAGTAGGTACTGGCTACATGAACATATTGGAGGTAGTATTGCCCAGTAAGGCTGAGGTCATACAGCTCATACACTAGTAGGTACTGACTACATGAATATAATTGGGGTAGTAGTGCCCAGTAAGGCTGAGGTATTACAGTTCATACACTAGTAGGTACTGGCTACATGAACATATCAGGGGTATTACTGCCCAGTAAGGCTGAGGTCCAATACTCTGCAGGCAGTGATGCAGCATCATGATCTAGACCCAGTAGCCCCATCAGCACAGAAGAGCGGCCTGTCACGTGACCGCAGCCACATCTACAGCATCTATATACCTGCACTTCTAGTAGTCAGCTGCACGTTACCAGCAGGCAGCCGCGATGTACCCGGGACTCCAGTCCCGCCCCTTCCCGGCTCTAGGGGCGCACAGTCCCTCCTCCTTCTTCCCTGACTGCGCGGTTATCACTGTCCAGGAATGGCAACTCTTTCCTTCTCTCCGGTCTCTATTACTGCACCGTTTTCTCTGCCTGACTCAAAGACTGGCACTGGACGCCGCCATGTTTACTCCCCTCCCCGGTGCTCCAGTCTACAGCCCAATAGCGGCAGCGCGCATGCGTATTCAGCGCGCTCATTCTCCCCACTCCCTAGTACCTGTCAGGCGACTGTCAGCTGACTGCCTGTTTGACGTGATGACAGCAGGAAGTGATTGCTGTTTCATTGCGGCCATATTTGATATGGGCAACAGTATTTTTGATCCTGTGTTAGGTGATGGTTCAGTGAAATGTTAGTGAGAATATACAAAAGCCTAGCGGAACTATATAGAAGGAAGAGTATATAAACGGGGACTTCAGAAAGAGGAAAATACGCGCAGTGTGTATTATTACACGTAAAGGCCTCAGGGTGGGAGGGAACAAGTGTTAAGTATAACGTTATGTCCAGGTCTCACAGAGGGAGGATCAAAAAGGACCCAAAGATCACAGAGAAGTAGTTACAACCAGTCAGAGCACTGCTTCCATTTCCTAAAGCGACGTTGAAAAATGAGAAGAGAAAAATGATTGGCTGAAGCTGACAAATCCCATCCCTCCCAGCCTTCAAAGAACAGAAAGAGGGACAAACTGTGCAGCCCGCTAGGTGTGGCTAGGCAGGCTTAGCTCCGCCCACTTCTGTGTTGACTCCACCCATTCTCATCTATTTTTCTTTGCGCCCCCACACAATATAATCCTCCTACAGTCACCCGAACATTATATGCCCCGACATTATAATATTCCCCTTCAATTTTCCCACAGTAAGAAGTCCCTCTCTTCGTGCCCCAGTTTAAACTGGGGGAAAATGGGGGGGACATTAAACTGAGGCAGCTGGAGGGGACATTAAACTGAGGCAGCTGGAATTTCATATCCTCCTTCATCTGCACCAAGTTTAATGTCCCCCATCCATCACTTCCACCAGTTTCATGCCCCTTACATCTGCCCCCAGTTTCATGTCCCCCTCTTCACCTCCCCCCTTCATCAGCCTCCAGTTTAATGTCCCCCTTCATTTGCTCCTAGTTTCATGATCCCCCTCAGTTAGCACCCAAAGTTTAACATAAAAAACACTGATACTCACTTCTCCTCGCTCCCCTGCCACTCTGTCAGCAGTCTCTTCTCCCGAAGTTTTCTAGGAGCTGTAGGTGCGATGTCAGTGACATCATCACATTGTGTCTGCAGCTCCCAGTGCATGAGCAGCACAGCGCATGAGCTTCACTATTGAAGTCAACTCATCTGGATCCTGGTCCTCTGGATGCAGATGAGTTGAATCTGGGACATACCTCCTGCCGACCGGGACTGCGGGACACGATCCACAATCCGGGACTGTCCTGCAGAATCTGGGATGCTTGTGAGGTATGGACATGTATATATGTATACTCCAGACCTCAGTACATGACATCAGGGGCATAACTATCGTAGAGGCAGCGGAGGCAGCTGCCACCGGGCCATTAGGGGGCCCGGTGACAGCCGCTACCGCTGCGTTTTTTTTTCAATAGGCTGTTACGGGCCCTATTCACTTGCCGATCCTGGCTGGACCGGGATCGGCAAGTGACACCGCGGGCCCCACAAAGACTATCATTATACTCGGGGGGTCTTTGCAGACCCCCGAGTATAATGATCGGCGGACCGGAGAGGTAAGGGAACATAAAAAACTGTTACTTACCTCTCCACGATCCTGCCAGGCCTCCGTCCTACTTTGTCTGACGTCTCTGACGTCACATGAACCCGGCATGCTTCCCGGGTCATGTGACGTCCGACGTCATTAAAGAAGGACGTGAGCGGCGGTCGACAGCGTAGGAGCCAAGAGACAGGTAAGCAACAGTGTTTTTTTTAAAATGTTTTTATTCCCCTGGGTCTCCGATTATTATACTCTGGGGTCTGAAATACTGTGTGCAGGGGCCACTATTGGGGTTAATAGTGTGTGCAGGGGACACTATTGGGGTTACTTACTGTGTGCAGGGGCCACTATTGGGGTTAATACTGTGTGCAGGGGCCACTATTGGGGTTAATACTGTGTGCAGGGGCCACTATTGGGGTTAATACTGTGTGCAGGGGCCACTATCGGGGTTAATACTGTGTGCAGGGGCCACTATTGGGGTTAATACTGTGTGCAGGGGACACTATCGGGGTTAATACTGTGTGCAGGGGCCACTATTGGGGTTAATACTGTGTGCAGGGGACACTATTGGGGTTAATACTGTGTGCAGGGGACACTATTGGGGATAATACGGTGTGCAGAGGCCAGTAAGGGACATAATACTGTGTGCAGGGCTTACTAAGGGACATAATAGAGTGCGGAGGAGGGGGTGAAGCGAAGCTGGGCAGGGCTAAGCGGCGTTTGCAGGCAGGACCTGCTCTCTGCCTGAGCGTGAGGGGAGGCCGCTGGAGCAGCGCTGCTCCAGCGGTCTCCCCAATCCACCGCTTGGTGCTAAGCCAGTCCAGGACAGCTTGTCCTTGACTGGCTTAGGTAAGCAAAAATGTCAGCCGATCCGAACAGCACGCACCATAGAAATGAATGGATGCACCTGGTACTTCCGCTTTGACGGCGGCCGGCCGCTTAACCCCCCGCGTGCCGGCTACGTCCATTCATTTCTATGCAAGCGTGCTGTTCGGATCGGCTGATCCAAACAGTACTCACTCATCTCTATATGCCATCACTCGGTTTAATGGGTTCAGTCTGTAAAGAAAGAATAAATAATTGAGTTATCAGCTGCTAAAATGTGCACTGCAGCTCACAATTGGTTCTGTGTAGTTGGCGCTGGATCCATGGAACGGACACTGGTACCCACTGCATCCCATAAATGCTCTATGGAGTTGAGGTTGAGCAAGCGGGCAAGCCAATCAAGGGTTGTGGGGTCACTGGTGTGTTCATTAAGCCAGTCCTGTGCCACCAGCGAGTCATGACATGTTGCATTGTCCTGTTGGTGCACAACATCCCCATCAGGGAACTCCAACATTAGAAAGGGGTGCAGATGGTCTGCCATAAGTTGCACATATCGAGCACCGTTCTTTGATCCCTGCACCCAAACAATAGGGCCCAATTGTGACCATATGAACACGTCCTAGACCATGACGGAACCCCCACCGAAATGGACACGTCTCTGTTGGCATGCAGGATCCATGGCTTCATGGGGCATACGCCACACTCTCACACGCCCATCGGCTCTGTACAACTGGAACCGTGATTCATCAGACCATGCCACATACCGCCCCTGTTCTATAGTCCAATGACGATGGTCGCGGGCCCATGCCAGTCTTCAAGCTCTGTGTTTGCGGTGTCAGCAAAGGGACATGGGTCGGGCGTTGACAGTTGAAGCTTATGCGGTGCAGTTCTCGGCGCTCCACGTTCAAATCAGCAGCAAAGAAAAAGTTGCAATTTTTCATGCAAAAACCCAAAATTGCGACTTTTTTTGCCTTGCACATGGAAAACTGTTCAGCACATATTGAACTCAGTGGAAGATGAGTGGCAGTGAAGGTGCCAGGCTACTATGCAGTGGATGAAGCTTTCTGCCCTGCATTGTGTACAAAACTGGCGCCAGAAGTGGCTCTGTACAGCTGATGGGGCTGTGTATCAGCCCTTTATCTATCAGGTATTTTTGGCCTATCCTGAGGATAAACCATAAAAAATTAAGCCTGGACAACCCCTTTAATATGCCCCACACAATTTAATGTCCTCTCCACAGCATGTTAGCTCCCGTCACTACCCCCACACAATATAATTGCCCAATCACTGTTCCCCATACAATATGGGGGCCCAGTGAAGATGCCACTGTATGGGGGAACCAGTAAAGTGTCCGTAAAAAAATTGGCCCAGACAACCCTTGTATAAAGAGGTTGACTCTAATTTGAAATGAACCATGTGACGGCAACGGAGGTGTAAAAAAAAAAAAAAAAAAAAGCATACTCGCCTCATTTCTGGAAATCCTCTACCTAATTGGTCTTAGCAGTCACATATGGTGCAGGACTCACAGGGAAGAAGGTGTGAGACTGAATGAACACTGGTGGTGGGCAGCGGAATGCTGGGGACAGATGAGTATGCTTTTTTTTATTTTACACCTCTTGCTCACCACATGGGCTGCTCCAATTCCTGGACAACCTCTTTAACGGATGTATCCATCTTTGTAATATTAATGACCTGTCCTTAGGATAAGCCGTCAATATTACATCTGTGGGGGTATAACAGCCAGAACCTCTGCAGACAAGCTTTTCTAGGACAGTGCAGCTATAGGTAACAATTCCAGAAGCCACGCTGTTCACTTGTCATACAGTGGTGGGTTTATGTAATGCAGTGGTACACATCATATGGTGGGTGAGCAGCATGGCATTATTTACCTGTAGCTGCGCTGTCTCAGTAGAGCTGATCTGCCAGGGTCCTGGCGGTGGGCCCCTAGAAACAATTCCACTGGTGGGCCCTAGACATCCCAGTCCGACACTGCCTATACCATCATTATATAAGTATACACTATACATTATATAAGTATCACACTACGTGTCACTCAGCGTTGTCTCTCCTCTTTCTTTTCTGTAGTACTTTATACAGTCACCATTGAACACAATAGGTCCTTTAAAATTCTATTTGCACTGAAATACCCCTAATAGTGACTGCTAGAAAAAGCTATTTACATTGTGAATCTAATGGAATAGTAAGAACCGAGCAAATAAATATGTCACAATAGATAGAAATTTCCCTTCTCATGCCTCCTATTACTCGAGTATAAGCTGAGTTTTTCAGCACAGTTTTTGTGCTGAAAAAGTGCGCCTCAGCTTATACATGAGTCATTACTGTAATTCAGCAATGTTATAGTTACATACCCGGCATCTGGACCCGGCATACAGACACCGGGGCGGGTTCCGGGCCTGCAGCATCGCCACGCCCCTGGTAGGGGCATGGCAATGCTGTTCATTTCAAACTGCAGAAGTACTTACGGTACTTCTGCTAGCAGGCCCGGAACACAGACCCCGCCCCACCTCCACTGCTCTATCAGACGCAGGGTGACGTGGCCACGTAAACTCAGGCCTGTGTATCTGCGTTCCGGACCTGCTAGCAGAAGTACCGTAAGTACTTCTGCAGTTTGAAATGCCAGGAGCGTGGCGATGCTGCAGCCCGGCACCCGCCCCAGTGTCTGTATGCCGGGTCCGATGCCCTCCTTGGGTGGAACTTGAACGCTCTGAGGGGAACCGCTATGGGGAGGTGGCAGGCACTGCCATGCCCCTGGAGAGAGGAGGGAGCGGGTGCGACCGCTCTCTCAAGGGCCGACCTGAAGCGATGAGGGAGATCCCCTGCTGCCGGTAGGAGCGCTGAGGGCGGACCTGAAGGAAGACCTCGGCTGCTGGACCTGAGGGGGAACTGCGTCGCCAGTGTCCGGAGATGACTCTCAGCCTGCACTGTGAAGAAGCAGACAACGGGGATGCCTGCATCTCGCGATCGACCCATACGTCCTTTGCGATCTACCAGTAGATCGCGATCGACGTATTGGGCACCCCTGCCCTACAGTGTTGATCCAGAGGAAGACAAAATACCTGATGAGGCTCATGCCAATTGCCCCATTTCAGGGGAAAAAATTCCTTCCCAACTCCAATCTAGTAGTCAGTATAAAAACCCTGGATCAACATGTCCTTAACCACTTCCGCACCGCCCATAGACTATATACGTCCGGGAAGTGGTTGTTTAGTTCTGCCAGGACGTACCTGTACGTCCACCAGAACACAGCAGCTGCACGGAGATCGTGCAGTTGCTTTCACTAGGAGCCAGCTGTAACTTCAGCCGGAGCTCCCAGAGAGAAGACAGGGCAGATTTATTACCTCCCCTGCCTTCTCGATCGCTGTGTATACAGCGCTCAATGAGCGCTGTATACACGGCTATGGATACAGCCATAAATCAGCTGCCCTCTGACCCGGCAGACACGTGATCCGCCGGGCTCAGTGTCCTGCCAGAGCTGCTGGGTCCTACAGGACTCAGATCAGCTCTGCATACTGTGTATACAGTGTGCAGGAGTCTGTATTCCTCCTGTAACTGAGGTTAAATGTACTAGCCCCAGTTATAGGAGAAATCAGCCTCAAGTACAAAAAAAAAAAGTGTTCAGATGTCCCCAAAGGTCTCTTATCACCTTATGGGGACACAATCTGGAAGAAAAAAAAAAAATAAAAAAATAATAAAAAAGTTTTAAAAAAAGTAAATAAAATAATAATAAAAAATAAATAAATAATACGCTAATAAAATGCCGTTGTTAAAGGTTATAGCCCCGCCCCCGACGACACCATACAAAATAAAAATTACCATAACGGAGAGGAAAAACTATTTTATAAAGTTTTTCAGTGACACTTTGTGTTATTAAATTTAAAAAAAATTATAAATTGAAAACCAGACACAATTTCCCTCCTATTTTGTTTATATTTTCCTGGATATAAAAAAAATTAAAACACATTTGAAAATAAAAATAACATAAAAATAAAGCCCTATGTATCCCCGAAAAAAGACGCAAAAATTAGTTGACTAAGACATACGAGAAAAATTTTACAGACCTCAAAACTGCACATACATAATAAACCTAAAATGTGTCTGGTCCTGGACCACAAATTGGCCCAGTACTGCAGTGGTTAAAATCTAGAGTCCATAACCCATAATATTGTTCTCTTCAAGAAACGCATCCAGGCCCTCTTTGAACTTGTTCAATGAATCCGCCATCACCACTTCCTGGGGCAGAGAGTTCCAGAGCCTCGCTGTTCTTACTGTGAAGAATCCCCTTCTATATTGCTGGTGAAACTTTCTCTCCTCCAGACGTAGAGGATGTTCCCTTGTCACTGTCCTGGGAGTAAAAAGACCATTAGAAAGTTATTTGTATTGTCCCTTCATGTATTTGTACATTTCTATTAGGTCTCCCCGTAGACGTCTTTTCTCTAAACTGAATATCCCCAACTTTAATTTATCATTATACTCCAGTCCACCCATTCCCCTAATAATTTTGGTCGCCGCTCTTTGCACTTTTTCAAGTTTACTTATGTCTTTCTTGTACATTGGGGCCCAAAATTGTGCACAATAGTGTGGCTGTACCAGTGATTTTTATAGAGGCATAACTATGTCCTTGTCATGAGAATCTAGACCTCTTTTGATGCATCCCATAATTTTATTTGCCTTGGCAGCAGCTGCCTTTCACTGGTCACTAAAATCCCCAAGTCTTTTTTATTGGCAGTCTTACTGAATAATGATATTGCATTGATTCTTGTGTAAGGTATTTGTAGTCACTCATTTATAATGACATTTCTTATTTTCAGCTCCTCCTGAAAGATCCTACCAAGTGTTTAGGAGTGAATGGTAACATCCGTAGCCATCGGTTCTTCAAGCATATTCATTGGGTCTCTGTGGAAGCACTCCGGATGCCCCCACCACACATCCCTGTACCATCTGTACCTCATCCCCGTGCCAGACGTTTCCACATGGGCAGAATGGAGGCAGAGGAGGCCAACAAGACACCTATACCACCGAAAGATCAGACCATATTCAGGGGGTTTTCATTTAACACCTTTCAAATCCTCTGCAAGACACCAGCTCTAATATCACCAGAACAACATGTCCTCTGAGCTCCTGGCAGAAGACCACCAGGCAGACTGAAGAACAGATCCTCCTGAGCGCACACCTGCGATTGGCACTGGACAGAAGACAAACATCTTTAGGAGGAGGACGAGGTTAACACCGAAGACACCTGTCAACAAAGATAGCTTCTGAACCGGGCTAGAAGACCAGCCAGATGTAAGTAGGAGTGCCATAACATCAGTGCACCCATGCAGTCATAGGCATGTGCAATTGATTGGTAAGTAGATTTTCTCAATTTCATGATAGCGCCACCTTGTGATGCTGTCTTGGGTTGGAGAAAATCAAGAAGTGTGTGATGGCAGCGGAGGCATGCATGCTGTTCAGCTAAAAAACCAAGATCTGAAGAAGGGGTGGAATAAGCTGTTTGATTCCTATACCCCGAAACGCGTCATTCAATTAAACAAATACTTACCTTTGTTGAAGCTACCAGTGTTGGTCCTGAGTGAGCGGGATCAACTAACATCGTTAGTTGCCAAAATACTCGGTACATCAATCTGAGCATATATGCTTTTGTGACGTAAATATCATCTGTTCTTCTGAAGATCCGCAAGAAGCGCGGTTTTTCTTTTTCACTCTTCCAATTCAGCACTTCCACTGGTAAGGTCATCTCGTAGGGAGGGTGGAATGAGAATAGGCAGAATTTGAGATTTGGAAGGATATACTTTATAATAAGATACTTTTCCAAATTTTTCAAGGATGGTAGTAGCAGCCCGCAGAGAGGAAGCAGGGGAGGTCAGTGCTAAAATGACATAGTCTGCGTACAAACCTATTTTATGTTGTCTCTGGCCCACAGTGATGCCTCTGATGTCCCCATCCATTCTAATGAATTCCACCAGCGGTTCTATCACTAAGGTAAGATGATGGGGGAAATGGGGCAACCTTGGCGAGTGCCATTAGAAATGGGGAAGGATTCGGACAGGAAACCCGAGGACAGCACAAGAGCAGATGGACAGTAATATAAGGCCAATATCGCAGACTTAAAGAGGACCTTTCACCACTTTTGGGCACATGCAGTGTTATATACTGCCAGAAAGCCGACAGTGCGCTGAAATCCCGATCTGTGCCCGGTGTGAAGAGCTTACGGTGCCGGTACCGTAGTGCTCTATGGTCAGAAGGGAGTTTCTGACCATTAGCCAGAGACGTCCTTCTGCCTCGCGGCGCCAATCGCGCTGTGCTGTGGAGCCCGGAGGAACGCCCCCTCCCTCTGCTCACACAGCTCGTCCATAGACGAGTATTATCAGGAGAGGGAGGGGGCGTTCCTCCCCGCTCCACAGCACAGCGCGATAGGCACCACGAGGCAGAAGGACGTCTCTGGCTAATGGTCAGAAACGCCCTTCTCACCATAGAGCACTACGGTACCGGCACCGAAAGCTCTTTACACCGGGCACAGGTCGGGAAAGCCGACAGTGCGCTGAAATCAGCGCACTGTCGGCTTTCTGGCAGTATATAACACTGCATGTGCCCAAAAGTGGTGAAAGGTCCTCTTTAAAGGCAGGGCCTATGCCGAACTTATCTAGTAGGCTGTCCAGGTAGTGCCAGTGGACCCTATCAAATGCCTTTTCAGCATCTAAGGCAAGGAGCAGGGACGGTGCCCCATCACGCTCCGCTTTTTTAATGAGGTCAATGAATCTGCGTGTGCCGTCCGGGGCCTGCCTACACAAAAGAAACCCCACCTGGTCAGGTTGAATCAGCTGAGGAAGGAGGTGTAGTAGGCGCTCAGCCAAGATTTTGGCATATATCTTAACATCCACATTCAATAGTGAAATAGGACGAAAGTTAGCGGTTGTGGTAGGGGACTTGCCTGGTTTTGGGAGAGTAACAATAGTGGCAGTAAGCATCTCTTCTGGAAACCGCTGGTCGATCCACGGCTCTCCTGAACACTCCCATGAGATAGGGGTATAAAATGTCAGAGAATTTCTTATAATAGATCCCGGAAAAACCATCGGGGCCCGGGGATTTTAATGGCTTCAACACAGAGATAGCCTCTTGGACTTCCAGTAAAGTGATGGGTGAAGCCAGAGACTGGTCAGGAGAGAGGCGGGGAAGAGCCACTGATTGCAGAAACTCATCAATCTCCACTCTAGTGGGCTATGTTCCCGAGTCACTTCTAAGGTTATATAGGGAGGTGTAATAAGAACGAAACTGTTCAGCAATAAGACGTGGGTCAATGACTTTATCTCCATAGTCATTCAACAGATAGGCTATGCGTGTCTTGGTCTGAACCTGTTTAATTCTCCTGGCCAGGAAAGCGCTGGCTTTGTTGTTGTGCACATATGCCTGGCACTGAAACTTTTTAAAAGCCAAATCCTGTTGGTAAGACAGTAAGCTTTGGAACCTTAGCTGGCATTTTCTAATCTCAGTGGAAGTGGCGGGAGTAGAATTGGATTTATTAGTCGCAGACAGAGAGGCCAAAGAATGGAGTAAAGCATCAACCTCTTTGGACTGCTCCTTCTTAGCTCTCGCACAGGCCTGTATAAGCACTCCTTGCATATAATCCTTATGAGAGTTCCACAGAGCATGCGGGTCAGTAGCAGAGGGAACATTAAGGGAAAAGTATTCCACTAGGGCCTCCCGAATGCGGCTACTGTAGGAAGGGCGATCTAGAATATAATCATTCAGATGCCACCGGGAAGGTAGCGCTGTAGTAAACCGTTCGCGGAGAGCCAGGGACACCGGGGCATGGTCTGACCAGGAGATCAGCCCAATGGAGGATGACTCCACCTGCATGAGACCAATTTTATCTGTCAAGAAGAAATCTATCCTGGAGTATGAGGACGAGGAGGAAGAGAAAAAGCTATAGTCCCTCTCGCTCCCATACTGACACCTCCAGACATCATATAGCCCTTGCTCAAGCAGAGAGGAAGCTAGGGTAGGGGAACGTCTGCAGGGATTAGAAGTGTCCAGAGATATATCTACCAGGCAGTTAAAATCCCCCCCAATGACTAGCATCCCTGTAGCAAAAGTACGTATCTTAGTGAGTACAGACCTCCAATATGATATTTGGGAATGGTTGGGGAGATACACTGTGACCAGGGTATACTTAACATTATTGACCGAGCAATTAATGCCGAGATATCGGCCTTTAGGGTCTCGCAGAACAGATTCCAACGTAAAGGCTACCGAGTCTCGGATAGCTATAAGCACTCCTTTACGTTTGGCAGTACAAGAAGCTTGGAAAATGTGAGGAAATGAGGGGTTTGTAAATTTGGGGCTTTTATCTCTATGGAAGTGGGTTTCTTGGAGCATGAGGACATCGCATCGGAGACGACACGCCTCCCTCCAGACCGAACTCCTTTTGTAGGGGCTATTCAAACCCCTAACGTTCATAGAAGAGATGTGAAGTACCATTTTTAAAACTTAGGGTGCATTCACACTATGTTTCCTGAAGCTTATTCTGAACGTAAATCACGTTCAGAATAAGCGGCGTATAAAGCAGCTCCATTCATTTCTATGGGAGCCGGCATACGAGCGCTCCCCATAGAAATGAACGGGCTGCTTCTTTCACTCCGAGCAGTCCCATTGAAGTGAATGGGAAGTGCCAGCGTATACGGCAAGCTCTGCTCATGCTGAGCCGTACACGCCGGCACTTCCCATTCACTTCAATGGGACTGCTCGGAGTGAAAGAAGCAGCCCATTCATTTCTATGGGGAGCGCTCGTCTGCCGGCTCCCATAGAAATGAATGGAGCTGCTTTATACGCCGCTTATTCTGAACGTGATTTACATTCAGAATAAGCTTCAGGAAACGTAGTGTGAATGCACCCTTAGAAAGGATAAAGTGGTACAGTGTAGCAGATACCATAAACCAATACAGCCCTAGAGTCATGCAGAAATACAGATTCAAATTGAGCAGTATGCCAAATAGCGTGTAAAAACAAACAAAATAAGTAATACAAACTGAAAATCTTGGTGTCAAAAAACACCGAATAAGCTATGTAAGGGGGGGGGGGGGGGAGAATCAAACATCAGCTTATGCAATAGGAACACATGCAAATATTGTAAACAAATCGCCCGGACATGTCAACAGAGAAATCTGAGGGACCTTGAATTTTCTCCATCAGCGTGGGCTAACCCCTTGCTGTGAGCTGCCTGCGATCTGCCAGTCCTTGGACACGTGAGAGATGGACAGAGTTCCCCACCTCAGGAGAGGGAGGGTTGTCAGAGATCTTATGTAGCAGAGACATCCCTGTGTCCACTGAAGGTACCGAGTTGATCACTCCATTCCGGGGTACTGGAAGCTTGGTGGGGAAACCCCAGCGGTACCTGATGCCTTTGTCCCTAAGGATCCTGGTGATAGGTGCGAGGTCACGCCGTGCCTGCATGGTAGCTGCCGACAGGTCTGGATACAGAGAGATTGCTGGGAAAGGAGCAGGAAGTGTACCACTCCTCCAAGCCTCTGTAAGGATAGTGTCCTTAACATGGTAAAAGTGAACCCTTGTCAGAACGTCCCTGGGGGCCTCAGCGGGCGCCGATCCTGCCTTAGGTATATGATGAGCTCTGTCCAATGTAAGATCAAGCTCAGTGAGATGAGGGAGAAATTTTTTAAACAGGCATTTAATGTAGGCCGGTAAATCTTCAGACGCAATATCCTCAGGAATACCGTGCAGCTTTATGTTGTTGCGCCTGGAGCGGTCCTCAGTGTCAGCAGCTTTGATTTTCAACCAGCAGACCTCCGCCTCAAGAACATTATGTGCATCAACTAATTCATTATGTGCAGTAGAGAATTCTCCCATTTTATGCTCAATGTGGTCGGTCCGCTCCCCAAGGGCATCAATGCTCCTCTGCAATTTGCCAACCAGCGAGGAAACACTCTTGTGGATACCGGATTGTAGAAGAACCAGCATTACCTTCAGAGTATCGCATGTGACTGGATCTGAGGATGCTGGAAAGTCCGAGATATCAGCATGATTAAGGAGGGAGACCCCATCAGAGGCATCAGTTGCGGCGTGACCATTTTTTTTTGCGGGCCTAGCCTTTACTTGCCGGTGACCCTTGGGGAGACAGGCTCAGGCCTCTCTTACCCCCATTCCCCTGTGAATGCCGAGAGTCAATAAGCTGGGAATTCACCATCTCTGGGATTTCAGTCTCTCGGATGGAATGCAGACTCTCAGTGGGGGATTGGGAGGAGCTTCCTAGGGAGATGGACTTGTCTGCTGGGGCATGAGAGAAAAACTCTGAGTTTCTTGAGTACTCTGGAGGAGGAAGGCTTCCTTCTAGTCATGATTAAGAACACCAGGGGTCTGTACTGGGAAAGTCACAAGTGAGGCACCACAAAAAGGGGATACAAGGACCCTTTTGATATATGTCAGCAGAGGAACGTAGGATGGGAAATGTTGCAGTTTTCAAGGCAGCTGTGAGCCGCAGCGGGCGAGCATGTTACCAGGTCATTTGCTCATATCAAAGAAATAGGAATAGGCCATCTAAGCATAGGGTAGGGAGTTTTTGATGATCCTACAAGCTCAACCAAACAGTCCAGCTGCAATAGGGGTGAGGAGCCCCCCCTGATGTTGGCATAGGGGCTCGGCATTCACATATAACTTAGCCCACCAGGTACCAGGATGTAGGAAACAGTTCCAGCTGGGGGGAAAGGCAAGGAGTTGATGATATAATAGCACAATATCTCCTATAACTTGTATGGTGCACTTCCAGGAGGAGTTATCCAAGAAGCTGCAAACAGGTGAAAGGGGCCAGAAGCTCAGTACAGGGAGGGTGACGAGTCCCCCTGATGGTTGTGTAGAGGCACTCCCCAGTAGGCAGCAGCAGGGCAAAGTCACTTGATGCCAGGAGGCACAACTGAGGCCAGTGCCAAAAACAACAACACAGTCCCTCTAGAATGGTGTAAAGGCCTAGTTAGGCCGCAGGCACTCTCACAGGTAGTAGTGAGCTGCTTGAGCAGCAGTCTTTTATTGTGCTTCACTTACTTTAGGGCCTAGGATCTGGATGCAGCCTGTTGAAGATGGCAGCTGGGATGAGGATGGAGGGTCCCTGTGTAGGAGACGCTTCATCTACAGGCTTGGAGGTGAGTATAGGAAGACCCTTAGTTGTCAGGGTGGCAGGCACAGTGTCCTTGCTCTGTGTCACGCTGGTGAGCTGTACTCCTCTTACAATGCAGCTGAGGCCTAAGGCTGGGTTCACACGGAGTATCCTGGCTCGTCATTTGGTACGTACACGCCGCGGGATCTTTTGCGGTCCGTATACGCTCCCATTGTTTTCAATGGGAGCCGATACCGTACACGCGGCGCTATTTTGCGGCCACCGCAAAATCACGGCCGCAAAATAGCGCTGCGTGTACGGTACTGGCTCCCATTGAAAACAATGGGAGCGTATACAGCCCGCAAAAGATCCCGCGGCGTGTACGTACCAAATGACGAGCCACAACACTCCGTGTGAACCCGGCCTAAGATGGCAGGCAGCCTGAGTGTGTGAGTAGGCCCAGAAGTGCAGCTCTCTATGGTTTGGTGACTCTGCAGCAAAAACACCCCCGAGGGGTTCACTGAGTCCTGGGAGAATGCCTCCGGGTGTTTTTAAGAGTTTGTAGCTGTGGATGGAAGAGATAATTAGCGGATTATATGCTGTAAACAAATGTGAGCAAATGTGTCGAGGTGAAGGATCACCAAACCGAACTGCCTTGGTCTTTGCTCAGATCTACCCAATTTATGCAAAGGTAGCAAGTGTGCAAAAAGTGCCAAAAAGTAGCATTTTTTTTGCACAAAAATAGTATGTTCCAAAAACCATGGCTTTTGTCATGTCTTTGACATGGTACAAAAGTGTGATAAATTGGTCTATATAAACTTGATTAAATCCTTTGGGATACATTGCTCCCATTCAAGTGAATTACTAGAATAGTTTTAGCTGATTAACAGAAAGTGTTTTGAGTTTATCTCCTCATCCCAGTCTACAGTCTTATTTTTCAGTTTGCAATATGGGTGGAGTTCATGAAAATTTCCATTTAGAGAAACGCGTATATACTATTTTGGGTGTTCCTGTGTCAGGCCAAAGCAGGACTAACATGTTGTGCAATTCTGGATTGCAATGCTTAGAGATATGATCTTATTATTCTGTGATATTGGGATAGTACAGTGCTGGGAGAAAATAATTGCATCATTTCTGATTATTTTTTCTATATTTGTTAATTTGTCAAATTTAAATGTTTAAGATGGAACCAACTAATTTTAATGTAAAATAGTGACGACAATAAACACAAAATGCAGCTTTTAAAAAAATAATTTCATTTATTAAGAAAAAATATTTATTGAATACCTACGTCACTCATGTGAAATGTAATGCCTAGTAAATGTAATAACTGGTTGTGTTACACCTGGGCAGTAACAGCTGCAGTCAAATATTTGTGAGAACTTGAGTAGTTTTTTTTACATTACTGTTTAGGAATCTTGGCCCACTCTTCTTTGCAGAATTGTTTTAATTTTGCTACATTGGAGAGATCCCAATCATGAACTACCTGTGTAAGGTCTAGAGCAGTGGTTCTCAACCTTTCTAATGCCGCGACCCCGCAATACAGTTCCTCATGTTGCAGTGACCCCATTCAGTTTGGAACGTGCGTCCATAACGGTGTGCGTTCCAGCTGAATAGTGTTGCTGCAGACAGTAGCGCGGCTTCTCAGCGGCTAAAGCCATCGGAAATATGTATTTTTTGATGGCTTTAGGCATACTTCCCAACTTTTGAAGATCAGAAAGAGGGACAAAGTGTGCAGTGTGCGCAGCGCGCCACAGCAAGTTTAGCTCCTCACACTTTTATGTTGACTCCGCCCATTCTCATTCATTTTTCATGTGCTCCCACACAATATAATCCTTCTACAGTCACCCGTACATTATATGTCCCCCCGCCATCTCTCCCCCAGTTTCATATAACCCCTTCATCTGCCCCCAGTTTCATGTCCCCCCCTCCATCTCTGCCCCCAGTTTCATGTCCTCCCATCTCTGCCCACAGTTTCATGTCCTCCCATCTCTTCCCCCAGTTTCATGTTCCCCCATCTCTGCCCCCAGTTTCATGTCCTTTCATGTCCTCCCATCTCTGCCCCCAGTTTCATGTTCCCCCATCTCTGACCAGAGTTTTATGTCCCTCCATCTCTGCCCAGAGTTTCATGTCCCTCCACATCTGCCCCCAGTGTCATGCCCCCCCTTCATCTGCCCACAGTTTCATGTCCCTCCATCTCTGTCCCCAGTGTCATGCCATCCCCCCCCCCCCTCATCTGCCCCAGTGTCATGCCCATGTAAGGGGCTTATGGAATAACTGTGTCATTTGTCTGATCTTCTGCTGCCATCTACTGCTGAAAGACTAAATTGCAGGGCAAATCTATTCACAAAAGAACCCCCCCTACAGCTCAGAGAAAGATGGTATGTTCCAGAGAGGAAAAGGTGTGAATACAGGAAGCTGCAGGCAGAAGGGGGACACATGTTGTGCTAAGAGGACATGATGCAGGCTGCTTTGCCCATGAAGGACTTTCCTTTGCTGAACAAGGACCCTGAGAGACTTCACTATTCCTGCCTTGTGTCAGCTTGTAAACAGAGGTATGTTGGCGTGTGAGTAGAGTGAGGGGCCATACAGCTCGGTCAAGCATTAAAGCAGCTTTGTGTGCTGGAAGACAAAGCAGGCCCTGCCTGGAAGATAAAGCAGGCCCCTGCCTGGAAGATTAATAAGGTGCACCTTGTTACTGACTTACTTTAAGAGAGGCTTCTCCTAGTCAATGCATGCAGGTTCTAACTAAAGACACTAGAGGGGTAACTACCACTATTTGTTGTGCCCACTGTCATATTGAAGTTATATGTTTTGCTTAGCTACTGTATACTTATTTCTTACCTTCTCTCCTGCTCTCATCCCCCTCCCCTCTTTTCCTTATTAAACTGTTATATATTGTTATTCCGTGGCTCTGTGCAGTTACTGCGTATATCATCACTTGCTCCCCATTACATTTCTGGCGTAGTCGGCAGGATACGCAGTCTATATTGAGGCATGGAAGGACAGGGGAATGCTGTAGATGGGAATGCACTAGTGCAACCAGAAGGGGATGCACCAAGGCAACCAGATGGGGGAATACCAGTGAGACCTTTATCCCTGGGTGCAATGTTGACCCATATACCAAAATTTAAAGGAGATAATATACCGCTGCATGACTGGGCACAGCGTATGAAAGGCATGTTAAGGGTGGCAGGAGTAACTACAGAAAATCAAGGTGAAATATTGCTCATGGCCCTAGAGGGGCATGCTCAAGATACTGTATTGCTGCGTCCTGAGAGTGAAAGGAGGACACTGGAGCAGGTGGTGAAGATTCTTGAGAGAGTGTATGGTGGGAGACCTGAAACAGGTGATTTGCAGGCACAATTGTTTCATAGATTACAATGTGAGGAGGAAGGGTTGCCACAGTATGCCAATGCACTTCAGAGAATTATGAGGCGAATTCTTGCCGCAGAGCCAGAGCTAGCACAAACTCCCGGATATGCCGATCGCACCCTGCGAGATCAATTTCTTAGAGGACTATACAATCCACTGATTAAAAGCGCCCTCCGGGAACAAATCAGAGTAGAGAAAAAACTGACTTTCCAAGAGATATTAGAAGAGACAATCTCACGGACGCAGGCTGAAGACCATGACCCACCGAATAGATGGAGTGAGGTCCGGACGCATAGGGTTGTCCCGAGTGAGGGGCCCAGAGAGCCAAGTCGGCTGAAAAAACAAGTAGATCTTCTGCAAGAGACTGTATTAGCCCTTCAAGAGCAGCTGAAGCTTATGCAATTACAAGCCAGAACGCCAATGACTGAAGTGGTAGCAACAAGACCAGCGGCCGCGCAGCCAAACACTCGCATAGCATCAGAGCAAGAAAAGAGAGACCGGTTTGATCAAAGGCGACAGAGACCCGCTAGAGAATATCAGTGTTGGGACTGTAGAAGGTGGGGCCACATGGCAAGTCGCTGCCCTGAGAAGAGGGGACCCCAGGGGACTCTGACGTTAAACTAGAACCTCCCTCCATAGTTGGGCGTATGGCGGGAGGACAAACGGACAGTATGGGAGATAAATGCCCTGAAGATATAGCTGCAAACACTCCAACGATTACGGCTGAATTTGAAGGGAAGAAAGTGAGATGCCTGCTAGATACGGGGTCTCAGGTGACCACGATGCCAGAACAATTCTTCTATCAACACTTTGGACGGACCATGTCCATTGACAAGAGAGCCCATATAAAGCTGATGGCCGCTAACAATCTACCTATTCCAGTAGTTTTCAATGAAATGGAAAGACGGCGCTCTCAGGTCACAACAGGA
Source organism: Leptodactylus fuscus (assembly GCF_031893055.1). Lineage (NCBI taxonomy): Eukaryota > Metazoa > Chordata > Amphibia > Anura > Leptodactylidae > Leptodactylus > Leptodactylus fuscus. The sequence continues at coordinate 160,456,302 of NC_134268.1, forward strand.
TTTTATTCAAAAAGACAATGATGCACAACGCTAAAAAATCACCGCGTTTCGGGCACACCTGCCCTTTCTCAAGTGCGTAACTAATTAGAAAATAGATAAAACAAGTATTCACTTCAACGTTTTTTTGGCCAGAGAAGCACTTAGGCCTAAGTTAAAATATACAATGAATTCAAAAAATAATAATACATGATTTATAAAACAATAGTAAAACAAATCTCATATACCAACCTTATCATTTAAAATATAAAAAAAATCTATATATACATAATAACAAGTAAATGTGCCAAATCATCTCAATCTCATGATAGAAAGCCATTGCATATCAAACACTGATCGTTAGCATGCATCATTGTGTTGTTATTTATATCAATGTGGCTACCAATAATCCCTAGTTTACAACTACAGCAAAAAAAGGGGGAGCATAGAGAGTCTTACCTTCACACAAAGCTCGGTCAGTCTGGAAGATGTATACAAATTGTATGCCGTGTGCTCCTAGGTTTAAATATAGTGGAGCTCATTTGGCTCCCTACATTCCTTGGAGTGTTGCCAGATGGTGCGATTCAGGTTGGAGAACATATATGTCCGCGCAAAATATTAAAGCTACACAACAATGTGCTCTAAGTTGTAGCGCATATGTGACTCACGCGTGCGTGGTATATTTAGCATTACTAAGCGCATAGCTAAGTGCTCATACGTGATATGCATATTCGTGGTATGATTACCATTATACATCTTCCAGACTGACCGAGCTTTGTGTGAAGGTAAGACTCTCTATGCTCACCCTTTTTTTGCTGTAGTTGTAAACTAGGGATTATTGGTAGCCACATTGATATAAATAACAACACAATGATGCATGCTAACGATCAGTGTTTGATATGCAATGGCTTTCTATCATGAGATTGAGATGATTTGGCACATTTACTTGTTATTATGTATATATAGATTTTTTTTATATTTTAAATGATAAGGTTGGTATATGAGATTTGTTTTACTATTGTTTTATAAATCATGTATTATTATTTTTTTAATTCATTGTATATTTTAACTTAGGCCTAAGTGCTTCTCTGGCCAAAAAAACGTTGAAGTGAATACTTGTTTTATCTATTTTCTAATTAGTTACGCACTTGAGAAAGGGCAGGTGTGCCCGAAACGCGGCGATTTTTTAGCGTTGTGCATCATTGTCTTTTTGAATAAAATCCTGTTGTGACCTGAGAGCGCCGTCTTTCCATTTCATTGAAAACTCTATCTTCCCTGGCCTTGGCCGGTGTCCATCAGACGTGCTGCCTCCTCCACCTGACGGTAAACCCCAAAAGTAGTTGTGAGCGATTGTCACAACCTCATCAGGTGAGAGGCCATTTGGTCCTTTTAAATCTTCTGGTTATTTCCACCAAAATTTATCAGACATTCTACACTATATAGTGTGCTCGGTGTCTCTTTTGTTTTTAATTCCAGTAGTGGGAGTCGTGTGGATGGCGGTGCGTGCTTGTGGCCAAGACTTAGGCCAGAAGGGGATTATATTAACGGAAGGACAGTACAACAGGGTGGTGCCAGCCATCATGGGCATGAATATTTTGAAGGAGCTGGATCAGCTGCTTTTCAACAAAGAAGGACCTGATTACTGGAAGCAGACCGCTAATGACAGACCCACGCAGAAAGTTTTCCAGCACCTTATCCGCACCAGCGGTTTGAGGAGGAATGGCGGGAATCAATATCCAGTAGGAAAGATCCGCGTACCAAGGCGGACCAAGATAACTTTACCACCAAAACGAGAGACTGTCCTCACGTTATCTGTTGGGGCGCACCGGAAGCTAGATGATATAGAGGTTTTGGTGGAGCCCATATTCCTCGACGAGGATAGAGTTGATCCATTGGTGGCACGAACTTTAGCCACGGTGAGAGATGGAAGAGTCCCTTTGCGGTGTGTGAATACAAGTGATCAAGCCCTCACGCTCACACCGGGTGTCGTCTTGGGACATGTTTATTTGGCGCCTGAAGAAGTAGCAAGTACTGAGACAATTGAGCTGAAACCAATAGAGGGAGAAGCCTGGGCCTTGTCCGTATCCCTTGAAGAAAGAGAGGATCCCACTGAACAGTGGAACAGCCGCATTATCCTAGAACAGATGGGAGCAGACCTCACACCCTTTACTCCTGTAGAGGCCAAAACTATAGAAAATTTTATCAGGGAAAATCAGGCCACGTTCTCTCGACACGAAGAGGACTTCCGTTGTACCGACAAAATTCAACATGAGATACCCACTGGGGAGGCTCCCCCCAGCAGAGAGAGATATCGACAGATACCCTCAAAGTACTATCAAGAAGTAAAGGAATTGCTTGCGCAGATGCTGAAGAGCGGGGTGATACGAGAAAGTCAGAGCCCTTGGGCTGCCCCGATTGTGCTGGTTAAGAAAAAGGATGGATCCACTCGGTTTTGTGTCGATTACCGCAAACTGAACAGTTGTACAATCCGAGATTCTTACCCGGTGCCCCGTATAGAGGAGTCATTGACCGCCTTGGGAAAAGCCCGTTACTTCTCCTCTCTGGACTTGGCCAGTGGGTATTGGCAGGTCCCTGTGGCAGAGAAAGACAAAGCCAAGACTGCATTCATTGTGCCCATGGGGCTCTTTGAATTCAACCGAATGCCGTTTGGACTGAGTAATGCCCCGGGGACCTTTCAGCGCCTTATGGAAAGCTGTCTAGGAGACATGAACTTTGAAGCTACCCTGATATACCTGGATGATATTGTGGTATATTCTGCAAGCTTTACACAACATCTAGACCAGTTAGGCCAAGTGTTCCGATGCCTGCGGGGACATGGGCTTAAACTCAAGCCTAAGAAGTGTCGAATCTTTCAGAGAGAAATCGAATATCTGGGGCACAAAGTGTCCGAAGCTGGAATACAACCTTCAGATGACAAAGTGAGAGCAGTGCAACAGTGGCCCACACCGACCACATTGAGGGAAGTTCGTGCATTCCTTGGGCTAGCGGGTCATTGTCGCCGCTTTATCAAGCACTTTGCGAAGTTGGCAGAACCCTTGCACAAATTACTCAGAGCGACTGCGAGAGGGCCGAAAACACAAAGGATCAACTGGGGACCTCGACAAGCGGAAGCTATGGACAAAATAAAAGAAGCCTTGACCAGCGCCCCTATCCTCGCATATGCAGACTACAATCTTCCCTTCCGGTTATATACCGACGCAAGCCTTTACGGACTAGGCGCAGTACTGTCACAAGTACAAGAGGGCGTTGAACGTGTAATTGCTTACGGCAGCCGTACGTTACGAGAAACAGAATGTAATCCTGTGAATTACAGCTCTTTTCGCTTGGAACTGCTGGCATTAGTGTGGGCAATCACTGAAAGGTTTGCCGAGTACCTCGCTGGAGCCCGGATTGAAGTATACACGGACAACAACCCCCTGGCACACATCACCACTGCCAAGTTGGGAGCCATGGAGCAAAGGTGGATAGCACGTTTATCCAAGTACGACTACCATGTACAGTACTGCTCAAAACATGAGAACCAAAATGCTGATGCGCTTTCTCGAGTCACCTCAGAAGTTCCTGTGGGAGAAATAGATGAACAATTGGAAGAAGATGAAATTCCAGATTTCCGCAAGTTCACCTCAAAGGTTGTAGAGGCTTGGATTTTGGAAATAGCAACAGGAACATCTTCACGGCTACTGGGCCAATCCAGAGAAGAATGGATCAAAGTGCAGTCTTCTGACCCAGAGTTAGTCAGGGTGAGGGAATGGGTGACTCAACAGAGGAAACCAAGCAAGAAGATACAGGAAGAATTATCACACGAGACCCTCCAGATTTTGAGCCAGTGGGAGAAGTTGTCTATGCAAGAGGGGCTGCTGTATCGCAGAGTGTACTTGGCGGCTGAGCTAGAGGAGCGATGGCAGGTGGTGATACCGCAGAAAATGGCATTACCCCTGGCTCAGGAAGCTCATGAGAAGGGGGCCCACTTTGGACCGGATAAGACGTACGAATGGCTGCAAAGGATAGTATACTGTCCCCAACTTCTCCGGACAGTAGAAAAAGCCTGCAAGTTGTGCCGTGCCTGTGAGCTAAGCAAGTCCCTGACACAGAGAGCGCCAACGCAAACCATTGTTACCAAGGAGCCATTGGAAGTGCTTATGATTGACTATCTGAAGATTGGACATTCACATCGGGGCTATCAGTACTGTCTTGTGATGACGGATCATTTCACCAAGTTTGCAGTGGTGACGCCCACTAAAGATCAAACGGCTGCATCAGCTGTGCAAGCCATCAGTGAAAACTTTATCCAAGTGTATGGCTGTCCCAAACGAATACACTCTGATCAAGGGGCCTGCTTTCAGGGCAGTGTCATGAGGGAGCTGCAGGGAATCTATGGCATGCAAAGGTCAAAAACCACTCCGTACCATCCACAAGGAAACGGAGCCTGTGAGAGGTTCAATCGGACTCTATTACAGATGCTACGCACATTAGAAGATGATCGCAAGAGCCACTGGCCCAATTATGTAGCAGAATTGGTGTGGACTTACAATAATCGCGTTCACTCTACCACCGGCTATGCCCCATATGTTTTGTTGTTTGGAAGAACTGGGAGGGGCATCGAGGAATTGAACCTGACTCCCCCTGGGGATAGTGAAAGTCAGAGTGTGGGCTCCTGGATAGACTGCCATCGCAGACGACTGGAGACTGTACATCGCATTGCCACCAAGCGACTACAGGAAAAGAAACACCTGCCACAAAAACCTGCACAAGAGGTTCCATTCCAACCAGGTGACAAGGTTCTAGTCGCTGAGAAGCGTCCACAACATAAATTGAGTGAGCGCTGGGAAGTAGAACCCTACATTGTAGTCAGAAGAACCTTCCCCCATGGACCAGTTTATGAAGTGAAAAATGAGTGAGGGGACCGTACTCGCATTCTCCACCGAAATATGCTAAGGCCCTGTTATTCTGAGGCAAGACCGACTGAAAGCGAAGCTGAGAGCACGCCTGCATCTGTATGTGTCCCCACTGAGGGGGGCTTTGAAGATGAAGAATGGTGGCAGCGTCCAACCAACCCAGTCGACTGGGAAGCATCGCCTGACAGAGAACCAGAAGATGTAAACCTTGAAGACAGCCTCCTTCCTCCATCTAATCCAGATGCAGGTGCCACCCCTGCAGAAGATGATCTGACCTTTGCCAGAGCCAGCAATGAGAATGCTGTGACCCCTGATATGGCTCAGACCACGAGAGAAGTGGCCATGGCTCCACGTAGAACTGAGAGGGCCAATGCTGGTATTCCCCCTGAACGGTATTTGGCAGATGAGTTTGTGTATACTGTTAATAGGGTTGATTATAAAGTATTGACCCCCAAACGCCAGGTTGGGAGGCCGAGCAGAAGGTGCTTTCGCATGACCCTATGTAAGGCGTCCAAGGAAAGTATCAACCGGGACGGCCGATGTCAAAGAGGGGGGGCATGTAAGGGGCTTATGGAATAACTGTGTCATTTGTCTGATCTTCTGCTGCCATCTACTGCTGAAAGACTAAATTGCAGGGCAAATCTATTCACAAAAGAACCCCCCCTACAGCTCAGAGAAAGATGGTATGTTCCAGAGAGGAAAAGCGTGTGAATACAGGAAGCTGCAGGCAGAAGGGGGACACATGTTGTGCTAAGAGGACATGATGCAGGCTGCTTTGCCCATGAAGGACTTTCCTTTGCTGAACAAGGACCCTGAGAGACTTCACTATTCCTGCCTTGTGTCAGCTTGTAAACAGAGGTATGTTGGCGTGTGAGTAGAGTGAGGGGCCATACAGCTCGGTCAAGCATTAAAGCAGCTTTGTGTGCTGGAAGACAAAGCAGGCCCTGCCTGGAAGATAAAGCAGGCCCCTGCCTGGAAGATTAATAAGGTGCACCTTGTTACTGACTTACTTTAAGAGAGGCTTCTCCTAGTCAATGCATGCAGTGTTAGGAGTATTTAGGTTCATTACTTTCTATTTTTCTTACCTGGGGAGTTTTTGGCTGCGCAGTGTCTGGGGTGGCATCCTGGCGCTGCGGAGTTGTTCTGTCGTAGGTATTGGTGCACACCTTCTGACTTGCACGCGCGCACTGCTGGTAGGCAGCTTTATTTCCTGGTTGATTAGTCTGTCCTCCCATTTGCACCTGGGAGGAGTGGTCTCTACTCTGTATTTAAACCCATGCCTCCCATGGTTCTGTGCTGAGTGTCGCTTTTACAGAGCTAGGCCTTAGCAGGAGGAGTAGGTGGTTATCTTGGATAGAGGAAGTTCCGTGGTTGGTTTTTGGGAGGTTTGGGTGAACGAGTTGGTTTGTGTGTTTTCCCTTCTGTGTTCACCAATCCTCCCTCTGTGTATAATTGACTGTGTGAGTGAATTGCCTTATCCTTTGATTTCTACTCAGTTTCCCTGTGTTTGTTTCCTAGTGTAAGGTTCCTTCCCATATTGGTTTGGGGGAATCCTTTCCCACATTTTTCCTGTGTGCTGCTTGTGTTGTTAGTCAGCGCACACCCTTGTCAGTCCCTGTCAGTAGCAGCTTCACTTGTTCGTTAGGGGTGACCCCCTTTAGTCTCCAGTCCCTAGAGATCTTATAGGGCATTCCTTCTCCCCCTTCCCTCTAGGCCTACGGTATCAGTGAGCGAGGAGCTGTCGGGGTCAGGCTTAGCCTGAGTACAGCCGACCCACACCCGTGAGGCAGGGACCGGGATAGCTAGTGGGAGATAAGATAAGATAATCCTTTAATAGTCCCACCTTGGGGAAATTTCAGCGTGTTACAGCAGCATAGTAATACAGATACAGGATAATACAGAGTAATATGTTACAGACGTAGACACAGATAAGCTGAGAAGAGAAGATATACTAGGAGTCCATGGCAGCTAAGGAAAAACAGAAGAGAAAGAGGAAGACCTCATGATCATCCTCATAATCATTAGTTCTCTGTGCGGAGAGCTCTTCGTTTGGTCTGATGTAGATTATACAGCCTGGTCGCGGTTGGAAGGAAGGACCTGCGATAGCGCTCCTTCTCACACTTGGGGTGAAGCAGACGGTCGCTTACAGTGCTGCCAAGTCCCATCAGGGTCCCATACATGGGGTGGGATTTGTTCCCCCGCATGGAGGTCACCACAGACAGTATCCTTCTGTCACCCACCACCTGTACTGGGTCCAAGGGGCTCCCCAGGACAGAGCTGGCCCTCCTGATCAGCCTGTCAAGTCTATTTCTGTCCCTGGTTGATATACTGCTTCCCCAGCAGGCCACACCGAAAAAGATGGCTGAGGCAACCACAGAGTTGAAGAAGGCCCTAAGAAGTGTCCCCTGGACTCCGAAGGCCCTCAGCCTCCTGAGCAGGTAGAGTCTGCTGTGGCCCTTTCTGTGCAGCGCCTCCAGGTGATCAGCCCAGTCTAGTTTATTATTGAGGAGCACGCCCAGGTACTTATAGGTCCTGACTATCTCAATACATGTTCCTTGGATCTCCACCGGGGTCGGAGCACCTCTCCGTTTACTAAAGTCCATCACCATCTCCTTGGTCTTCCCAGCATTAATCCTGAGCTGGTTCTGCTGGCACCATTCAACAAAATCCCGGTTTAAGTCTCTGTATTCCCTATCATCGCCATCAGTGATAAGGCCGACTATAGCAGAGTCATCGGAGTACTTCTGTAAGTAACAGCTGGATGAGTTGTGCCTGAAGTCAGCAGTGTACAGTGTGAAGAGGAATGGGGCAAGAACTGTACCTTGAGGTGCCCCCGTACTACAGATCACAGTGTCAGACACACAGTCCTGGGCTCTCACATACTGAGGGCGGTTTGTCAGGTAGTCTAGGATCCAGTTGGACAGGTGATGGTCCGCACCACCAAGGTTCAGCTTCTCCCTCAGTAGCCCTGGCTGAATGGTGTTGAACGCACTGGAGAAATCAAAGAACATTATTCTCACAGTGTTCCCGGGTTTCTCCAGGTGAGAGAGAGCTCTGTGAAGAAGGTGGATGATGGCGTCATCTACCCCAATGCCTGGCCGGTAGGCAAACTGGAGGGGGTCCAGAGCGGAGCTCACTAGGGGGCGTAGGTGTGTCAGGACCAGTCTCTCTAGGACCTTCATTAGGTGTGATGTCAGTGCTACAGGTCGGTAGTCATTGTAGCCCATCGGGTTGGGTTTCTTTGGGACTGGTACCATGCAAGATGTTTTCCACAGTTGAGGTACCACCCCCAGCTTCAGGCTAATATTGTACATGTGCGTTATAATACCACACAGCTGGTCACTGCACATTTTAAGAACTCTTGCGCTTATACCATCAGGTCCCCCCGCTTTGTTCGCTCTAATATTCTTCATTTCCTTACACACCTGAGACTCCTGCAGGATCAGATAGTCAGATTGCAGTTGACCGCAGGTCGGTGGGGGTTGGGTCTTGGTGTGTGAGGGGAGGGCGGTTAGCTGACATGCTGGTGGGGGGAGCATTTGCTTGGAGTCGAATCTATTGAAGAATAGATTAAGCTCGTTAAGCCACTTCCTGTCCCCTACTGTTCGGTGCCTTGTCTTTTTCTTGTGTCCTGAAATTGCCTTAAGGCTGTCCCACACCTCAGAGATTCTACCCTCCCCCATCTGTAGCTCCATCTTCCGTCTGTAGTTGGCTTTCCCTTCCCTGATCAATTGTCTCAGCTGTTTCTGAACCGCCCCCAGGCCATCTTTGTCCCCAGACCTAAAAATTCTCTTTTTTTGCTTGAGGAGAGTTTTAATCTCAGAGTTAATCCATGGTTTGTTATTGGAGAAACACCTCACCTTCCTAGTTGGTACCGTGCTGTCCACACAGAAATTAATGTAGTCCGTTATGCAATGTGTGAGTCCCTCAATGTCCTCTGGAAATGAGTCTTGAAACACTTCCCATAAAGTTATATCAAAGCAGTCCCTTAGAGACTCGACACTTCCCTCTGACCAAATCTTCACGGTACGGGTAACCGCCGGTTCTCTGCGCACCAGTGGAATGTATGTGGGTCGCAGATGTACCAGGTTGTGATCTGATCTGCCTAGGGGTGGTAGGGCAGATGAGTTATATGCATCCCTTACATTGGCAAAGAGCAAGTCCAGCGTCTTGTTGTCTCTTGTATGGCAGGTTACATACTGTGTGAAGCCTGGTAGAGTGGATGCTGAGACATGGTTGAAGTCTCCAGACACTAGGAGCAGGGCATGGGGGTGAGATGATTGCAGCTCACTCACAACAGCATGGAGGACTTCACAGGCAGCGTCAGCTTTAGCAGAGGAGGGGACATAGGCAGCTAGTACAATAACATGTGATAGTTCCCTTGGCAGGTAAAAAGGTCTCATGCCCACGGCTAGCAGTTCAATATCCTTTCCACACAATTGTTTCTTAACCACAATATGTCCTGGATTACACCATCTCTCATTGACAAATATTGCAATTCCTCCGCCTATTCGCTTACCGCTCTCCAGTGTTCTGTCCGCCCGAAGAAGTTTGAAGCCCTCCAGGGAGGCAAGTATGTCCGGAGTGATTTCAGTAAGCCAAGTCTCTGTAAACAGCATCATACTGCACTCACGAAACTCCTGTTGATGTCTGGTCAGTGCTGTCAGTTCATCCATCTTATTCACAATTGATCTCACATTCCCCATAATGATGGACGGGATCACATGCTTTTTGCGTTTTCTTCCTTCGCGTCTCAGTATGCCGGCTCGTTTTCCGCGTTTTCTGCGTTTTCTAAGTCTCCTTATTAGTTCGTGGGGGATGGTAAGAGCATGCTTGTCCAGCTTGCCCTGCAGCATGCTTCTAAGGTGTAATAGTGTCTCCTTAGTGTAAACCAGTCTTCCTTGTCTGTGTGGAGGCATGCTTCAGACAAAAAGGCTCAAGTAGTGCAGGGCGAGATTCTCTACTACTATTCCTTAGCCCCGTTGCAGCTACCTGGACTGACATAACAGTACACTCAGCCGGTAAAAAAAAAAAAAAAAGGTTTGTTTGCATTATGACGGACCTGAAACAGTTGTACCAGGCGGTGCAGCAGATTTCCACTGAGATGGAGGTGATCAAGCTACGAATGGATGCCATCCAAGCTTCTGGCGTATCTCAGTTACAGCAGTTGGCTCAACACACAGCCTCTCAGGTGGAGGGCATACAGAGGCAGGTGAGTAGCGCCCATGTGGGTCGGCCTCTGGAGCCAAAAGTCAGCTTACCTGAACCCTTCCGAGGTAAGAGGTCAGATTTTTTCCGATTTCAAAAGGACTGTCTTTTGTATTTCCGGCTACGGCCGTTTTCCTCCGGTTCTGAGGTACAGAGAGTTGGGATTATTATTACTTTATTGAGAGATGATCCCCTCATCTGGGCACATTCGTTACCAGCCGACTCAGCTTGCTTACTAACTGTAGAGGCATTTTTCTCCACAATGGGGTTACTGTATGACGACCCAGACAGGGTACGCACGGCTGAGTATAACCTACGACGTGTGGTGCAAGGGGATCACGCTATAGAGAAATATTGCACAGAGTTTCGTAGGTGGGCAGCAGAAGTACACTGGAATGACCCCGCTCTACTTAGTCAGTTTGAGACAGGGCTCTCGGACCAGGTTAAAGACCATCTAGTTTCTCACCCTGTTCCGGGAGATCTAGATGAGGCCATGCAGCTGGCAATTAGAGTTGGACGGTGCCTCCGGGAGTGTGGAGACAAGAGTCCTGGGGGGCTTAGCCCTCCTCAATTCTCTGTTTTTAGAGAGGACCCGGGGGACCAACCCATGCAGATTGGGGCCACTCTGCGAAGTGCTAGACCCAAGAGTGAAGGGTCCCGCACAGTATGCTGTTTTGTGTGTGGAGGGATGGGACATGTAGCAAGGGTATGCCCCTCCAGAGAATGGTTCGCCAAGGAGAGTAATAACCCCAGGTCTATTGAGGGTAAAGGGAGAAAACCTACTAAGGAGGGAGGTGTGCATGTTTCCTGTACTCAGACTGCCGGGTTGACCCTTGATGGATGGGTAAATGGGCAGAAGTGCCGGATTTTGGTTGATTGTGGTTCGGCAGTCAACCTTATTGACTCAGAGTTTTGTGAGCAATTAAGGGTGAGTCCTTTGGTCTTGAAGTCTCAGATACCGGTGTGGGCTATTGATAAGACCCCTCTACAGCAAGCTGTCATCTCCAAACAGGTGGAGGGTCTGGAGTTTATTGTGGGTGGCCACAGGGAAGAGATTGACTTGTTCTTGTTGTCTAAGTTACCAGCACAAGTAGTGTTGGGGTGGCCCTGGCTGAAGCAGCATAACCCTATTATCAACTGGGAGACCGAGTCAGTAGTTTCTTGGGGGCAGGGGTGTAATGGTCGATGTCTGCCCATATCCGTTATGTCTTTGTCTATAGACAATTTGCCTCAAGAAATATGTGAGTTCAGGGAGGTCTTTGAGGAAAGGGCAGCCAAGACATTACCACCACATCGCACCTATGATTGCTCGATTAAATTTATACCAAATGCAGTGCTACCCAAGACACGGTTGTACAATCTCACTATTCCGGAGAGGGAGGCGCTCAAAGAGTATATTGAGGGGAGTCTAGAGGTGGGGCATATTCGCTCATCTAAGTCCCCAGTAGCAGTGGGGTTTTTCTTTGTAAAGAAGAAAGATGGAGGGTTGCGCCCTTGTTTGGATTTTAGGGAGATTAACAAAATCACGGTGCGGAATCCCTATCCCATTCCGTTGATCTCGGATCTATTCAGCCAGATTACGGGAGCCCGCTGGTTTAGTAAAATAGATTTACGTGGGGCATATAACTTGCTGAGAATCAAGAAGGGGGATGAGTGGAAAACAGCGTTTAACACACCCCTAGGACACTTTGAGAATCTTGTGATGCCTTTCGGTCTAACCAATGCGCCTGCGTTTTTTCAGAATTTTATTAATGATGTACTAAGTGCCGTCATAGGGAGGGGGGTTGTGGTCTATCTGGACGATATACTCATTTACACCCCGGATTTGGAGACTCATTGGGAGAGAGTGAGAGAGGTTTTAGATCTCCTGAGGGTTAACCAATTAAGTGCTAAGCTGGAGAAATGTGTGTTCGCGGTCAATAAATTATGTTTCCTTGGCTATATCCTATCAGAAAAGGGATTCGAGATGGACCCTGAGAAGGTCAGGGCAGTCTTGGAGTGGCCGCGACCCGAGAACCTAAAGGCGGTCCAACAGTTCTTGGGGTTCTCCAACTATTATCGCCAGTTTATCAAGGGATTTTCTGAGGTTGTGAAACCTATCTCGGACTTGACTAAGAAGGGGGCTGACTGTGCTAAGTGGTCGCCAGAGGCGCTAGCTGCGTTTGAAGAACTGAAGAAGCGATTCTCGTCCGCTCCCATTTTGAGACAGCCGGATGAGAGGTTGGCCTTCCGAGTGGAGGTGGATGCCTCCTCGGTGGGGGTGGGAGCAGTACTTTCTCAGGAGTTCGAGGAGGGTACGCATCCCTGTGCCTTCTTTTCTAAGAAATTCTCTGCCTCTGAACGGAATTATGACATCGGAGATAGGGAACTACTGGCAATAAAACTAGCGTTCGAACATTGGCGTCATTTCCTGGAGGGGGCCAGAAGGCCAGTCCAGGTATTTACTGACCACAAGAATTTGGTTTATCTTGGGTCGGCGAAGAGATTAAATGCACGGCAGGCCAGATGGGCTCTATTTTTTGCGCGGTTCCATTTTACCGTGACTTATGTGCCGGGTTCAAAGAATGTTAAGGCTGATGCTTTATCCCGGTATATGTCGACTGAGGAGGAACGAGAGGCGCCTGCCACTATTCTTGGGGATGGAGTGGTGGTAGCAGTATTGGGCGCGAAATTGGAGAAGGCCTTGATCGAAGCGCAACACGCTGCACCTTCCAAGATACCTAGAAACAAGCTGTTTGTCCCAACTACTCTCCGACAAAGTCTCCTGAGGGAGTGTCACGAGTCGGTTCTTGCTGGTCACCCGGGGGTTTCAGAGACCATGAGATTGGTGTCTAGGAATTTTTGGTGGCCAGGGTGGAGTAAGGATGTCTTGCAGTTTGTTCAAAATTGTTCGGTCTGTGCAAGAGCCAAAGCGTCGCATACCCGTCCCCACGGTCTTCTACATCCATTGGAACCTCCTAAGGCACCTTGGACTCATCTGTCTATGGATTTCATCACGGGCCTTCCAGTGTCTAAGGGTTTCACGGTCATTTGGGTAGTCGTTGACCGCTTCACGAAAATGTGCCATTTGATCCCGTTTTCCAGGCTGCCATGTGCCAAGACACTATCAGAGGCGTTTATTAAAGAAATTGTAAGGTTGCATGGTCTTCCTGAGGAGATCGTTTCGGACAGGGGACCGCAATTTGTGGCTAAATTCTGGCGGGCTTTTTGCAGCAGGTTGGGAGTTACACTGTCGTTTTCCTCCGGGTTTCACCCAGAGTCTAAAGGACAAACAGAGAGGAAGAATCAGGATGTGGAACAGTTTTTGAGGTGTTTTGTTCGAGAGAACCAGAATAATTGGGCTGCCTTTCTCCCCCTGGCAGAATTTTCCCTAAACAACCATGATTCCAATGCCACAGGTACCACACCTTTTTTTTTGCTCCGGTGGTAGACATCCTGTTTTCGGAGTATTTTCTTCCATTTCTTCCCCAGTTCCGGAGGAGGAGCTATTTTCTAAAAAGCTGCAAGGGGTATGGTCCCGTATCCGAGAGAATCTGGTGCGGGCGTCGCACCAGGCTAAGGTCCAGGCGGATCGGAAGAGAGGAGAGTTGCAGTTCTTCCCTGGTGAGATGGTTTGGTTGTCCACCAAGAATATCAGGTTGAAGGTTCCTAGCAAGAAGCTGGGTCCCAGGTTTGTGGGTCCTTTTAAGATCATCAAGATGGTAAATGAAGTGGCGGCGCAGCTGCAACTACCTAAAAGGTGGAAGATAAACCGGGTGTTCCATGTCTCCTTGTTAAAGAAGGCCAAGAAGGGAACGTCTCCAGTTAAGGTTCCACCAGTTTCTGAGTCCGGGGAGTATGAGATATCCCGAGTTCTGGATAGCAAATATGTTCGCGGGAAGCTACGGTATCTGGTGGCATGGAAGGGATACGGTCCTGAGGATAATTCTTGGGTCCTGGAGTCGGATATGTCAGCCCCCAGACTCGTGGAGAAATTCCACAAGGAGTTCCCGAAGAAGGATGCTCCTAGAGAATCCGGAGTCTTCTCCTTGAGGGGAGGATCCTGTTAGGAGTATTTAGGTTCATTACTTTCTATTTTTCTTACCTGGGGAGTTTTTGGCTGCGCAGTGTCTGGGGTGGCATCCTGGCGCTGCGGGGTTGTCCTGTCGTGGGTATTGGTGCACACCTTCTGACTTGCACGCGCGCACTGCTGGTAGGCAGCTTTATTTCCTGGTTGATTAGTCTGTCCTCCCATTTGCACCTGGGAGGAGTGGTCTCTACTCTGTATTTAAACCCATGCCTCCCATGGTTCTGTGCTGAGTGTCGCTTTTACAGAGCTAGGCCTTAGCAGGAGGAGTAGGTGGTTATCTTGGATAGAGGAAGTTCCGTGGTTGGTTTTTGGGAGGTTTGGGTGAACGAGTTGGTTTGTGTGTTTTCCCTTCTGTGTTCACCAATCCTCCCTCTGTGTATAATTGACTGTGTGAGTGAATTGCCTTATCCTTTGATTTCTACTCAGTTTCCCTGTGTTTGTTTCCTAGTGTAAGGTTCCTTCCCATATTGGTTTGGGGGAATCCTTTCCCACATTTTTCCTGTGTGCTGCTTGTGTTGTTAGTCAGCGCACACCCTTGTCAGTCCCTGTCAGTAGCAGCTTCACTTGTTCGTTAGGGGTGACCCCCTTTAGTCTCCAGTCCCTAGAGATCTTATAGGGCATTCCTTCTCCCCATTCCCTCTAGGCCTACGGTATCAGTGAGCGAGGAGCTGTCGGGGTCAGGCTTAGCCTGAGTACAGCCGACCCACACCCGTGAGGCAGGGACCGGGATAGCTAGTGGGAGTAGTGCAGGGCGAGATTCCCTACTGCTATTCCTTAGCCCCGTTGCAGCTACCTGGACTGACATAACATGCAGGTTCTAACTAAAGACACTAGAGGGGTAACTACCACTATTTGTTGTGCCCACTGTCATATTGAAGTTATATGTTTTGCTTAGCTACTGTATACTTATTTCTTACCTTCTCTCCTGCTCTCATCCCCCTCCCCTCTTTTCCTTATTAAACTGTTATATATTGTTATTCCGTGGCTCTGTGCAGTTACTGCGTATATCATCACCTGCTCCCCATTACACCGTCCCCCCTCCTTCATCTGCCCCCAGTTTTATGGGCCCCTTAATTATGTTCCACTTTAATGTTTAAAACAAAAAAAACCCACTTATACTCACCTTCCAACACTCCCCCGCCGCTCTCTCCGCAGTCTCGCTCACTCATATAGTTGTAGGCGCGATGCAACGTCATCACATTGTGGCTACACATACAGAAGCCGCAGCGCAGCGTTAAAGCAGGAGCTGAGCTGTGACAGCTCTTGCTTAAATTGCTTGTGTGTTCAACTCTTTGGCGTCCTCCGGGCGCCGATGAGTTTAAACCGGGACATACCTCCCACCAATCGGGACGGTTGGGAGGTATGCTTTAGGCGACCTCTGTGTTTTGGTCGTTCGACCCCCGCCGGGGTCGCGACCCACAGGTTGAGAACCGCTGGTCTAGAAGAAGCATCTCAATGGGATTCAGTTTATAACTTTGGCACAGCTACTCTAAAACCAGATTGTTTTTTTTTAAGAGGACCGTTCATGTCCTCCTGCACATGCAGTTTTATATACTGCTAGAAAGCCAACAGTGTGCTGTATTCAGCGCACTGTCAGTTTTCCCGTCATGTGCCCCCGGGCTGGAAATAACAGTGCCGTTAGTTTCGAACTTTGTCCACCATCAGAAGGGCTTTAGTGACTGTCTAGCTGAGATGTGAGGAACGCCCCTCCTGACAGTGTTCGTTCATGGCCCTGTACGGTCATAGGCAGTGGTGAACCTAGCGTTTGTGCTGACTGAGGCTAACGATGGAATGATGGTATTCAGTCTGGGAAGGGGGGGGATGCTAGTGGTAACATTACAGTGAACACAATGTAGTAAAATTTTGTGCAGTAGTACTTACAGGAGACACCTTCCCACATTTCCCATCTCTTCCTTTTGGACCGCCATGACCACTTCTTCACAACCCCTATATATATATATATATATATATATATATATATATATATATATATATATATATATATGTCTAAATATATATAATTATGCCCCACAGCGGCCCCTGCAGCCTACATTATGCTCCACAGTGGCACAATAGACTGTGGGGCATAATGGAGGTTGCAGGAGCCATAGTGGACCCTGCAACCTCTATTTTGCCCAACAGTTGGCCACCCAACTATTATGCCCCACAGTGGCCCACTCATGAACTATTATTATACTCAGGGGTCTTTCAATATAATAGTATGAAGCAAGAAAAAACAAAGTCCACAGCCCAATATATTTAAAGTGCAAGGATAATGAAATAATCCTGGGCCTCTTGCTGTACGAACAAAACACCTCCCGGTATAGGCAAGTTGCAACACGTGAAAAAAAGACAAAGTCCAGCAACAGATGGTGCACGTGAAAACTAAAACTTAGCTTTTAATAAAATTGGTAAAAATTCATAAGGGTGGCACCAGATACAAAAATACAAAATGTGTGGATGAGAAGACTTACAGAGACATGATGGTAGTGAACAGCACAAAAGAAAATACATTTCTGGCACTCAAAGAGGTAACTTCCACCAGAATTTTTATTTGCATCTGACAATCAAATTAAGACGTTTCGGTCTAAGGCAGACCTTCATCAGTATGTCGGTCAGTGTGAAGCAGAGGAGAATAGGAAGCTCAGGTAAGTGGAAGGTTGGTGTCCAGATATGAGGTAGGACTACCTCCACTACACATTTCCCATTCCTGCGCAGTACAGGTGGATTGATCCTGTAGAGAACAGAGCAGCGCTGGGAGAAGAGCGCGCCTGCAGAATCAGTAAAGAAGGAGGGGCCGTACCACATAAAGTAGCCTGGAAGGAAGAGAGGTAAATATATAATGGGGTTGGGCTGAGTAGGTAGGAAAGGGCTAGTAATGGGCAGGGTAGCTAGAGAGATAGACAGGGGATGTATTGGAGGGAGAAAGAGACGAGGGGGGAGTAAGGTGAGAGGTTAGTGTGGAAATTACATAGCAGGAAACTGAACCACCTAAACAAATGCAGGAGATACCAGGAGCTCCCACAGACACCCAGAAATCACTCAAAACATGGCTAAAGGTATATGGGTGCATTTATTAACCGATTAATACCACTAACAGACTTTTTTTTTTTTTAAAGCATTTTTTGCCAGAAAACCCCATTAATACAAATATCAGTAAGTGTAGGAATGTTTATAAAATACATAATATAGTAGAAAAGCATAACATTACTAATGAAGAATTACATTGTCAGTAGCTTTATGCATATGGAGCACAGTGTTCGTAAATACAGTGTGTTGTAATGCATAATGTGTCTTTGTAAATGGAACATATCTGTAGTACAGTACATTCATTTCTCTACAGATTGCACACTTACATTTTACTCTAGCTTTTAAACTTCATGTAGTAATAATATTAATCTTTATAAATATTGCCGGGTCATTATAAATTACCGGACAAAAAAGTGCTAAAAGCTCAACTTTTTCATCCAGTGATTTCAGTGTTAAAAAAATGAACACCCTGTGGACCATGGGGTCCTGTCTGTGTCTGTCAAATAACCAATCCATTACTGTCCGTTTTTCCATTTTTATTAATGCCTACTTGTATAGCACCATCATATTCTGCAGCGCTTTACAGCCAGTCAGTTACTGTCCCATGTAGGGCTCACAATCTACATTCCCTTTCAGTATGTCTTAGGAGTATATGGGGAGAATATACAAACTCCTTGCAGATATTGCCCTTGGCAGGATTCGAACCCAGGACTCCAGCACTGCAAAGCTGCAGTTCTTTTACTCCTCTGACAGAAGAATTACAGACAAATGTGAATGTAGCCTTAATTTAGTGCCAATATATTACACATCATTTTACATTTGTACGGATAATTTACAATTGCAAATGAGGTTTGAGGATTTCCATTTTATCAGTTCATGTTGACATTCTTAAAGGTGTCAGCGGTCACAAATATTAGTTACCTGAGTCACACTGTACTTGGTCTTTGATTTCTAACACTGCACATCATCTCTTGGTTCCACAGAAAACATATTTGTCTGCTCCGTCACTGCTCCATCCTATACTGTATCATAGTTTAATGTTTTTTTTCTATAGCGACAACATAAGGTCAGTAGAACAAGGACTGCTATACTCAGGAAGACCACAGCAATGATCAGTCCAACAACAGGACCTGAAGAAGAACACAAAATTGTTTAAGACAAAAGTACATATACCGCACTAACAAAGTTTAACTTGACATCTATTCATAGTGTTAGCTTGACTCTTTCAATAGCTTTTATTACCTTTTTTTTTATCACTGTGCAGAAAGTTACCACGCTAGAAAGATACATTAAAGGGGTGTTACAAGACATTTTTTAAAAAATTTTTTATATTGCTACTAGTGGACCAATAAACATAACAAACAAGTACTCACCTCTCCGGGCATCTGTCTCCACTGACAGCAGGTCCAACCATTTGCATATACTGTAGGTCCTGTTCTCAGCAGTGACCTCTTTACAAACAATACATCATAGCACTCATATGCCATGTGTGAAGTTATTGCCACTTGGCACAGAGGTTTGGGGAGAGGTAAGTACTGTTTATTATATTTGGTGGGCCAACAGCAGCAGTTTTAAATAGTAAAAACAAAGACTTAGAACACCCCATTTAACTTTGAATATTTATATGACATACACTACCTGATGGATTGTTTAGAATCCATTTACTCAATAAATTGAACTACTATGGTATGTTCACAGCTGAATTTTAACTAGCTTAAAAATTTCAGCTTCCAGAAATAATAATTATTATTATCATTATCATTAGCATCTGCCCACGACTTTGTCTGCGGGTCGGTGTTGTTTCTGAGCTGCTCCTATGTAGCCAATTGCTGGTGCAGATGAAACACTTGCTCGCGTGTGTCGGCTCTGTTACATATCTCTGTAACTGCGCTATATACCCAGGTGTGCCCTGGACCCCCCAAAACCCACCTTGGGTGCAGTCTCCCCTCCCGCTACGCCCCCACTACAGGGATGGTAAGTATCCTATATTCTATATTGGCCGGCATTCTATGTTTGTGTGAAATTTGAGAACAATCCATGCGGCGGTGTTGGCGTGATTGAGGAACAAACATCCGAACATCCAAACACACAAACTTTCACAGTTATAATATTAGTAGGATTATTATTATTATTTGACAACTTTGTGGGCTCAGGCTCTGCAGAACCTTGTAAAAGCCAAAGAAAATTAAAAAAGTCAGGCAAATAAGAGGCGCTTACCGGGTCCTGATTACAAGGTGGGAGAACAGGTTGGCTGTCCACAAAAAATTTGCGCCTGTTACATATTATTTACACGGTACTGAAAATATCACAATCCTACCTGAGCTTTTATTACTGTCTACATCAGCTCCACACTCTTTCTCCCAGTCTTCTGCAATTATTGAAGATGTCAGCTCAGTAAACTTTGTTAGAGGACATGATGAAGAACAGCCTGGCAGAGTGATCAAGTATGGCTTTACTGAGCTGTCATTCCGGTAGTACATTTCAATAGTGTATTCCCTGGAGGATTGAAATAGCATGTTATTAATTAGATTTGACCTATTAAGTTACAATGTAACTTATATGCATTTTTATCTTTATCTTTTATCTTTATATACACACATACCTCCCAACTTTTGAAGAACTGAAAGAGGGACAAAAATGTGCGGTGTGCGTGTCGCGCTGCGGCAAATTTAGCCTCGCCAACTTTTATGTTGACTCCACCCATTCTCATTAATCTTCCATGTGCCCGCACACAGCATAATCCTCCTACAGTCACCCGTAAATTATATGTCCCCCCTCTATCTCTCCTCCAGTTTCATATACATCCTTCATATGCCCCCAGTTTCATGTCCCCCCTCCATCTCTGCCCCCCCTCCATCTCTGCCCCCAGTTTCATGTCCCCTTCTTCTTTGTCCCAGATTCATGTCCCCCATCTCTGCCCACAGTTTCATGGCCCTCCATCTCTGCCCCCCAGATTCATGTCCCCCCATCTCTGCCCCCAGATTCATGTCCCCCCATCTCTGCCCCCAGATTCATGTCCCCTCCATCTCTGCCCCCAGATTCATGTCCCCTCCATCTCTGCCCCCAGATCATGTTCTCCCATCTCTGCCCCCAGATTCATATCCCCCATCTCTGCCCCAGTTTCATGTCCCCCATCTCTGCCCCCAGATTCATGCCCCCCATATCTGCCCCAGTTTCATGTCCCCCATCTCTGCCCCCAGATTCATGTCCCCTCCATCTCTGCCCCAGATTCATGTCCCCCCATCTCTGCCCCCAGATTCATATCCCCCCATCTCTGCCCCCAGATTCATGTCCCCCCATCTCTGCCCCAGATTCATGTCCCCTCTATCTCAGCCCCCAGATTCATGTCCCCCCATCTCTGCCCCCAGATTCATATAACCCCATCTCTGCCCCCAGATTCGTGTTTCCCCATCTCTGCCCCCAGATTCATGTCCCCTCTATCTCAGTCCCCAGATTCATGTCCCCCCATCTCTGCCCCAAGATTCATATAACCCCATCTCTGCCCCCAGATTCATGTCCCCCCATCTCTGCCCCCAGATTCATGTCCCCCCATCTTTGCCCCAGATTCATATCCCCCATCTCTGCCCCCAGATTCATGTCCCCCATCTCTGCTCCCAGATTCATGTCCCCCCATCTCTACCCCCAGATTCATGTCCCCCCATCTCTGCCCCCAGATTCATGTCCCCTCCATCTCTGCCCCCAGATTCATGTCCCCCATTTCTGCCCCCAGATTCATATACCCCATCTCTGCCCCCAGATTCATATCCCCCCATCTCTGCCCCCAGATTCATATCCCCCCATCTCTGCCCCAGATTCATGTCCCTCCATCTCTGCCCCCAGATTCATGTCCCCCATCTCTGCCCCCAGATTCATGTCCCCCCATCTCTGCCCCCAGATTCATGTCCCCTCCATCTCTGCCCCAGATTCATGTCCCCTCCATCTCTGCCCCCAGATTCATGTCCCCCCATCTCTGCCCCCAGATTCATATCCCCCCATCTCTTCCCCCAGATTCATGTCCCCCCATCTCTGCCCCCAGATTCATGTCCCCCCCATCTCTGTCCCCAGATTCATGTCCCCCCATCTCTGCCCCCAGATTCATGTCCTCTCCATCTCTGCCCCCAGATTCATGTCCCCTCCATCTCTGCCCCCAGATTCATGTCCCCCCATCTCTGCCCCAGATTCATATCCCCCATCTCTTCCCCCAGATTCATGTCCCCCCATCTCTGCCCCCAGATTCATGTCCCCCCATCTCTGCCCCCAGATTCATATCCCCGCATCTCTGCCCCCAGATTCATGTCCCCCCATCTCTGCCCCAGATTCATTTCCCCCATCTCTGCCCCCAGATTCATGTCCCCCCATTTCTGCCCCCAGATTCATGTCCCCCATCTCTGCCCCTAGATTCATGTCCCCACATCTCTGCCCCCAGATTCATGTCCCCCCCATCTCTGCCCCCAGTGTCATGCTGTCCTCTCCTTCATCTGCCCCCAGTTTCATGTTGCACCTCAATGTGTACACATTACACTTACCTACTCCTCGCTCCCCCACCGCTCTTTCCGCAGTCTCTCTAACATAGTTGTAGGCGCGATGTGACATCATCACATCACGCCTACACAGCCACTAGCCGGAGTGCAGCGGCGAAGCAAGGAGCTGAGCTATGACAGCTCCTTGCTTTAGCCGCGTATGTATTCAACTCAGATCTGCGTCCTCATATATATGATTTTCTAAATTCTGTAAACCAGTATTGGAGGTAACAGAGATTATAAAGTGCCTTTAGGCTAAACTCAAGCTTACATTTTTTTTTCTATCCACACTAGCCTTTGATTCACAAAAATTGCAGCAAAATCTGCAATAAAAAAAATGCTGCTTTTCTGCAACAAAAAATGCCTTAGCCTTACTATCATATAAGCCCAGCAGTTTTCCTCTGTGGACTTTCTGCCCCTATTATACCTTTAGAGAAAAACACCAGCGTTTCCGTAGGTATAATTGACATGCTACGATTTACAAAAATGCAGCTTTTCTGCTGCCAATTTTTTTCTGCAATTTGTGGATGGAATTAATAATAATAATGGAATCCCATCCACTTTGAAGGTAATGTAAAATGCAGCATTTTTTGCCGTTGTGTTTATGTTGTGGCCAAAATGCTGTGTTTTCACAACATAGGGCCATGGCCTATGTATGTGACTTTTCCTTATGTTAATTTTTCCCCTTGTCCTCATTCCTTTGTTAATGTTGGCATGTAGTCCATTGCTTAGAGACTCTCTGCTATATCAGCTATTACCAGCAGGTGGCAATGCCAGAAAGAGATGACATAGAAGGGAGCTGGCAGCAAGAAGTGAAGTCAGTGTAGCGCAGGCCATTTGTGCATTTATTGCCTCTTGCTGTTGGTGTTAAAGCAGTAGTGAGCCTTGCCCATCCCACTGTGAATCTGTTAGGGAGTTGCTACTTTGCGAAATGCTTTGAAGACAAGCTGGTGCCTGAACTGTGTCTTAGTAGGACCATACCTCCCAACTTTCTATGGACAGAAAGAGGGGCAAAATTTGTAGTGTGCATAGTGTGCCGTGGCAAATTTAGCTCCTCTCACTTCTAAATTGGCTCTGCCTATTCCCATCCATTTCTCTTTGTGCTCCCCACACAGTATAAAGCTCCTACAGCCACCCTAATATTATATGCCCCCATATTATAATGTTCTCAAATTGACCCCACAGTATAAAGTCTCTTTCCTGGTGTACCAACAGCTTAATGTCCCCCCTCCAGCTGCCTCAGTTTAATGTCACCCTCCAGATGCTCCATAGTTTAATGTCCCCCTCCAGTTCCCTAAACTGGGGGCAACTAGAGGGGAACATTATCTGGGGCAGTTGGATAGGGACGTTAAACTGGGGCAATTGAGGGGGACATTAAAGGAATCCTATCAGTCAGACACAATTTTTTCTAGGTATCACGTCGGAATAGCCTTAAGAAAGGCTATTCGTCTCCTACTTTTCGTCGTCTTCTCCGTGCCGCCGTTCGCCTACAATCCCGGTTCTTGTCCGTATGCAAATTAGCTCTCTCACAGCTCTCTCATCCTCAATGCTGCCAGAGAACTCTCTCCAGCACCGCCTCCTCTTCTTCAGCAGCGTCATCTTCAGCCTCTTCTTCCGGCGGTGGCTTGTAACTTCTAGGCCCTGGGTCTTGGGCAGAGCAGACTGCACATGCCCACAGGCCATGAGAAAATGGCCGCTTACACAGTATTGTAAGCGGCCATTTTCTCATGGCATGTGAGCATTCACAGTCTGCTCTGCCCAAGACCCGGGGCCTAGAAGTTACAAGCCACCGCCGGAAGAAGAGGCTGAAGATGACGCTGCTGAAGAAGAGGAGGCGGTGCTGGAGAGAGTTCTCTGGCAGTATTGGGGACGCCCCTAGGGCTGTTTAAGTGCTGGGGCCTGCCCCCAGTGCTGCGAGAGAGCTAATTTTCATACCAACAAGAACTGGGATTGTAGGCGAACGACGGCGCGGAGAAGACGACGAAAAGTAGGAGAATAGCCTTTCTTAAGGCTATTCCGATGTGTTACTTAGAAAAAATTGTGTCTGACTGATAGGATCCCTTTAATGTCCCTCTCCAGCTACCCCCAGTTTAATGTCCTCCTCCAGTTACACTCTATTTTAATATCCTCCTTCAGCAACCCCCTCCCTCCCGGTATGATGTTCCTTTCCAGTTGCCCCTAGTGTAATGCCCCTTGCATCTTCCCCAGTTTAATGTCCCTCTTCATCTGCCCCCAAGGTTTAATGGCCCCCTCATATGCCCTCCAGTTTAATGTTCCTCTTCATATGCTCCGCAGTTCAATGTCCCCCTCATATGCCCCCCTCCATCTGCCCCCACAGTTTAATGTCCCTCTTCATCTGCCAAAGTTTAACATAAAAACACTGACTCTCATCGTTCCCTTGCTGTGAAGTCTGCAGTCTCTAGTCCCAGGAGCTGCAGGTGCGATGTGAGTGACATCATCACATCGCGCCTACAGCTTCCAGAGCTGGAGCACGCAAGGATACAGTGGTGAGGCAGGAGATGACACAGATGAGTTGAATCTGTGACATACCTTCCGTCAACCTTGACCATGGGAAAAGATCTAAAACCCGGGACTGTCCTATAGAATCTTTGATGGTTGGGAGGTATGTTAGGACTGCGAAACTATAAGGCCTCCTGCACACGATTATAGTTGATTTATGGTCCACAAATACTGATCAAAACAAAACCATGTACACATTGCATCATTATGTCATCCGCAATCACAGATACCGTATGATTTCCTACAATGGTCCATGCTGCTAATGCAGCCAAAAATAGGAAACGCTTCATAATTCGTGGTCCTTGAATACGGTGTGGACACATGGCTGCAAAGATAGTGTCTGGCCTATAAAAATCAATGGGACCACACTTTTATCTGTAATAGCAGATAAAATCTACAGTTATGTGCACAAGGTTTAAAAAGAGTGACCAAGTGTGGGGGCTGGAGAATAAGGATTTCCTGCTGAAATCATTATGGTGCCACTGGAGCCTGCTCAGGGGGCAACCAGGTCAGAGTTTAGCCACTTTGGAGTACATCAGTGGGCTGCAGAGTGGCAGGGAGCCTCGGAATCCTCCTCAAAATCCACCTGCAAAAATGGCTCCCATTGACTTTAATGGAAGCCACATGCTTTTTTTTCCCCCACTAGCTAGTAGTGGAAAAAAGAAGTGACATGACCTATCTTGCGGCAGATTCTGTGGCTAAGTCAGCCGTAGCATCCGCAGCTCGAGACACACTCCTGTTTAGACCCATTCATTCGGGCCTAAACAGAAGCGGGATGCTGCGAAAGGAATGCCAATGCTGCATCTGCATCCCGTCGCGGAAAGTTCACAAGGTGGAAAAGGTTTCTGCCACCTTTTCCGCCATGTGAACATACCCTAAGGAGAACTTTTTAGCAATTGTTTCCCACAAATATGTAACCTAGTGTCGTTGTTTGTCACTTACCCATCATCACCTTTGTAAAGTTCAAAAATGTGGCAAGCAGCATAAGGGGCGTTTTTTCCATTGGAGACGTTCAGAGCCATATGGAGAGCAGCTAGCGTAGTGTCATGCTAGGGAGGAAAGTTATATAAATGAAAGACTTGCACCAAAGGAACATGAAAAACTGCTTCTTCTACAGCAAAAGATAAAACTATGTTTAGCCGCTGAATATCTTTAAGAACGTGCCCACGCGCGTATCACATTGAAACCAATAGGGAAAAAAGCAGCCCATTCATTTCAATGGGGAGCGCTCATATATCGGCTCCCATTGAAATTAATGGGATCTGCTTTGTACGCGTTGATTCTGAACGTGTTTTACGTTCAGAATCAGCTCAGCGTATACTTAGTGTGAATGCACCCTAATGGCTTTTGGTTGTTGCCAAATGTTGCAATAAATAACTGATTCATATGAAATAGAAAATGTACTTTAAAAAGTATTACTCAATTTTTTACTTTACATTCTAACCTTTGGTGACAACCCTCCTATGCTACTCTATAATGCCTTCACAGAATACCTTTGCAATGTAGAGCATATGTCCCAGTTAGGACTACATAAATAGACTATATACATATATTCACTATATAGACTATAATCAAACTATTGTAGGCAATCACATTCTGTAGCCTCTATTGTAAGCAGCTCGGACTGGGAAATCTAGGGCCTATCAGTGGAATTGATTCTAGGCCCATTGCCCACATCCAGGACTCCTGCAGATCAGCTATACCTGTAGCCGTGCTGTCTTAGTAATAACAGGTCGAAAACAATATGATGTGCAGCATTGTGCTACCTTAACCCACCACTACACACTGTATGACAAGCGAGCAGCATGCTACCTAGAATTGTTACCATTACCTGTAGCCGCACTTCCTTGGAAAAGCCGATCTGAAGAAGTCCTGGCTGTTGGACTCCTTCAGATATAATATTGATAACCTTTCTTAAGGACAGGCCATCAATATTAGACATGTGGTTTAAAAAGTTGTCCAGGAATTGGAGCATTCTAATTCAGTCTTGTGCCTAAGATATTCAGTCTTGTGATTGAGATATTTTTAAATAAAATCAATAAGCAGGAAACCTTCTGAAAAAAGCTAAACTACATTCACCTCTTAAATGTCCTGCCACTCCAGCACCAATGGTCCAATACCCATTGTTTCCAGTCCTCACCTTCCACAAGTGATAACCAACAGTAATGTGGGCCATATGTGGACAGCCTGGCACTAATTATTGATGTAAACTAAAAACATATTCATTTTAACATACCCCAGAATACATGATTAGCTTTAGTTTGCTGGCTGGGTTGGTCGTAGCATTTGTAAAGCTTTTTAAAATGGAACCCACAAGGACTCCTGCAAATGACAAAGAAGAATGTTAATAATAATAATAATAATAATAATAATAATAATAATAATAATAATACAAACATTATAGTAAGAATTAGATCAATAGTAAAGGGTCATTATACTATGTAGGGGGCAAAAAGGAGCCATTATGCTCTGTGTGGAGGCAAAAGCAGGTCATTATACAGTGAGTGGGGACAAAAATTATATTGTGTATATGGGAAAAATAAGCCATTATACAGTATATGGGGAAAAAGAGGGCGCTGTACTATGTGTGGGGGCAATGGAGTTGATTAAACTGTGTGGGAGCAAAACGGAACCATTAAAGATGACCTTTCACCGATTTGGGCACAGGCAGTTCTATATACTGCTGGAAGCTGACAGTGCGCTGAATTCAGTGCACTGTCGGCTTTCCCAATCTGTGCCCTAGATAAAGAGGTATCGGTCCCAGTACCGTAGCTCTTTACAGTCAGAAGGGCGTTCCTGACAGTCAGTCAGGTACGTCCTTCTTCAAAGCAGAGCCTATTGCGCTGTATACTGTGAGTGGGGAGGAACTCCCCCCTCCCTCTGCTCACAGTGCTCGTCCATAGACGAGTATTATCAGGAGAGGAGGGGGCGTTCCTCCCCGCTCACACTGTACAGCGCGATAGGCGCTGCTGTGCAGAAGAATGTACCTGACTGACTGTCAGGAACGCCCTTCTGACTGTAAAGAGCTACGGTACTGGGACTGATAGCTCTTTACCTGGGGCACAGATCGGGAAAGACGACAGTGCACTGAATTCAGCCCACTGTCAGCTTTCCAGCAGTATATAGAACTGCCTGTGCCCGATCTGATGAAAGGTCCTCTTTAAACTGTGTATAAGCCATAAGAGGCTACGAAGCTGTGTGTGGGGCAAAGGGAACCGTTATACTGTGTGTGGGCAAAAGGGGGCCATTATATGGTGTGTGGGGTAGCTAACAAGGACCATTATAACATGTGAGGGGAATAGGGGGGCATTATTGTACGTGTGGGGACAGAAGGGGCCATTATACAGTGGGGGGGGACATAAGGGGTCATTTTACTGTGTGTGGGAATAAGGGGATCATTGTACTGTGTGAGGGTAAAAGGGGGCATTATATGGTGTGTGGAGTAGCAAAAAGTGACCATTATACTGTTCGGGGGATGGGGGGGGGTCTTATTGTGTGTAGGGACAGAAGGGGCCATTTTGCTGTGTGTAGGGGAATAATGGAGTCATTGTACTGTGTGGGGACAAAATGGTTATGCCACTAACTCACCATCAGCTAATCCACTGCATCTACAGTAGCAGCACTGTGGGTGAGATTTCTATAAATCTTATTTCTATGCGGAAACTAAAAGCACAGCAGTTTTACCCCCACAACATATCAATTACTGCTGTAGTATTGCTTGCTCAATGCAAAGGCTGAAAACTATAGAAGACGTACAGCAAGTCCAGCAGGGGTTGTTGCAGTAACACCATCCAATTTCAGGTGTTTTTGCTGCAGCGACTTCTATCGGAACACACTGCTGGCATATGAGTTGCTCCACAAAAGGCCCCACTGAGTCTCTATCGCCTAAGGGCCCACAGAAGCCTGGAGCTGCACCTTCTGGTCCCTATATAGGTTTTGGTGTCAAGGGCTGTCTGGAATAGCTGAACTGTGTGGGGTAAATTGTCAGACCCCCACAAATGTGATAACCTATCCTGAGAAAGGGTGATCAAGATAAAAAAATGTTCCCAGGCATGAAAACCACTTTAAAATCAACAAGTGATTGTGCCCTAATACTTTATTCTTCATTACTATTTAATACTCAGTTATTTATGACATACAGGATTGTATATGATACAATAGCCAGCACAGTATGTGTTACAGAAGCGATCAGGAAGTCAGGAATAGTTCCAAAAATAAGGAATGCTGATACATCCTCTCTCTTTTGTATTCACTTCTGTCCTTACCCAACAATCTGCATGGAAACTACCACAAAACAGCATGTATGACTTGTGCCTCAGAGGATTCAAAGAATATATCCTCTCAGATTTATAGCCCCAAGTAATCCCTCTAAGAGCGTTTTGAAATTGCCAAATTTCAGTGTAGAATTCGGTTTGTCTGCAGGTATACTTTATCCCACATTTTTAATGGACATCTTTAGTTCACAATACACAGAATATTTCATGTGCTGATTTGAAATTATCACTGGGGAAAAAGAATTTAGCTGAGAGCGGGTTCACACCAGCGCCTGGTCTCCGTGTTCGGCCATGAGCGCCAGTGAGCGTTTTGTGCTCTCTGTGGCGAAACGTTTTTTTTTTAACCGAACACAAAGTCCTGCATGTCCGACTCTATGTCCAATTAAAAAAAGGATTGCTGCATAACGGAGGCCGGGGCGCAGATGTGAACCTGCCCTCAGCCTTGGATATCTGTCAATGGCATACCTACCATAGAACCAGGGATAGGCGGTGAAAAATCCAAAGTCCTTAGGGACAATTAACTTAGTTTAATTAAATTAGTTTCTAGGGACAATTAAGGGACAAGTTGTGAATACGCAGCATTTTGGAAAACAGTATTACAAAGTGGATGGGATTTTGACTAATCTCATCCACACATTGCAGAAACAAATCCACAGTGGAAATTCTGTGATTTTAAAAACCGTAGCATTATTGTAAATTGGAGCATGTCAATTATACCTATGGAAACCAATCTACTGTGTTTATTTGGGAAACCAAAATGTTAAAACCATTGGCGTCAATAAATGTGTTGAAAACTTGGACATGGTTTTAGACAGTTCTTGAGATGTGAGATTCCATTTAGATCTTAAATGTAACCCAACAGTCCACATCCGAAGCATACAGCCCCTCAAGCCTTTCTCTTCATACTACATATAGCAACTTACAAACAACAAATGTATTTTCAGCTGTCTTGATGTTGAGGTCTGATGAACCCAGAAAACTTTAATATAGAGCTATGAAAATTAAATGGAACAACATCCGTCTAGCTTACCTCCTTGTAGCCTGGATTTCTCATGATGTTTGTATACATCAAATAAAGTTGAAAAGCCCATGTCAGATAGCTGAGACAGTTTCTCCATAACATCTTTGGTTGCCCAGTTTGGCAGTGTATAATTGTGTATTTGCTATAACAAAACAAACCAACAATTTATATATATTTTATCTTAGTTAGTCCTCATTCACACATCTCTTTGTAACCACACTGGACATTGTTCTATGCTGGGGCCTTTCAGTTTTCGTAGAATGACATTGGTTCCATATTCTGCATGTCGTCCGTATGAATGGAATATGACTATAACATATGCAGGTCTGAATGAATCCATAGACAACAATCAGCTGTGAATACCATATACCCCTGCCCTCTGTTTCTCCAACTCACACTCTGAGGATTCAAATAGCTTAAATATAGGGAACATTATAGTGGGGGTCTAATTTTCATGACTAACATAATTGTCAGACCTCAGGACATGAAAGGTACATAAAGAATTCCATTACATACAGCCAGGCCATTAGATATCATCACATATGTTCAGACCCTGCGGATAGAGACGAACACCTTGGAGGCCTCAAAAACACATTCTTGAGGCAGGGTTACCATCCAAGAACAATTGATAACCAAATCACCAGGGTCACCAGAATACCTAGATCAGATTTATTAAAATACAATACCAAACAGGAAAACAATCGAGTGCCCCTTGTCGCATATAACCCACACCTGGAGAGGCTGAGAGGAATCACACGTAAATCACATCCACTACAGCAAAAAGACAACCGTCTAAAATCCATATTTCCAGATCCCCCTCTCCTGTGCTACAGACTGCCACCAAACCTCAGGAATATGGTTGTCAGCAACTCACTGTCACCTCCAACATTTCCATGTGGACAGAAAAGGTGCAAAACCTGCCCCCACATACTGACCACTGACAGGATAGAGATCCCAAACTCTAACAGAGAATATAAAATCCCAGGTACGTTCACCTGTAACACACCTAATGTAGTGTATTTGATCATGTGCACCAAATGTTCCACTGAAAATCTATATGTTGGAGAGACCGGACAGAAACTCAGAATGAGAATCAATTCCCATCGCCATACAATTAACCCCTTAACGCTAAATCACGTACCTGTACATCAGGGAATGTGGTTAGTTCCCGCATTCCCACGTGCATGTACGTGATGGAGATCGCACGGGCTCAAAAGCAGAGCCCGTGCGATCTCCATGGGAGGCCGGCTGTATCTGACAGCCAGGCTTCCCCTGTAGCAGCAGGGACGGTGATTGCACCGACCTCCCCCTGTTTAACCCTTAAGGTGCCATGATCCATAGTGATCATGGCACCCTAGGGCTTTGGCCGGCTATAAAGCATGCTGCCGGCTGCATAAGGAGTCTGTGTTAGCTGTAATTTACAGCTACACGCTGCTCCTTAATCCCTCCCCCCATCGGAGCGAGCTCCGATGGGGGGGAGGGTTAACCCCTTGGATGCCAGGACGAGAGGAAGCTAGTCTATGCATCTGCATAGCTAGCTTCCTCTATAGACTGCAATACACGTGTATTGCAGTCTGTAGTTAGTATAGAACCAGTGATCCTCTCTGATCGCTGGTTCTAGTGTGCTTGCAGCACAAATAAAAAAATGTAAAAAAGGGGTTTTTTTAAAAAAAAAATAAAGTGTGTAAAACAAACAAAAAAACAAACAGTTACATTTCTTGTAAATCTGGAAAATTGCTGTTACACTTGTAAGCCTTGTAACGTCCAAAATAAATTAAAATACAATCAAAAGATGATGCCGATATAAAGCAGAGATATGGGAGATAATATTTAATACTGTATTTGGGTGGTATAACTATCTGCCTGAAAAGCAGAGAATTTCACATTTTGAAAATTGCAATTTTTTCCAAATTTCCATCAAATTTCCTATTTTTTTAATAAGTAGATACAAAAATATTGATTAGTGTTTACCACTAACATGAAGTATAATGTGTTACAAGAAAACAATCTCAAAATCACTTGTGTAAGTTAAAGCGTCTCAAAGTTATTGCCATTTAAAGTGACACATGTCAATTTTGAAAAAATAGGCCTGGTCCTTAACATACTTTTGGGCTGTGTCCTTAAGGGGTTAAACAACAGAGAATAGACCTTCACGTGCCAAAACATTTCTGCCAGGAAGATCATAATATCACCAGTGACATGAAAATTTTGATTTTAAGAGGGAACTTTAAATCAAGAAAACAGCGACTGATTTATGAGTACAATTGCATGACCCTATTCAAGTCTCTGGACAGTGGTTTGAACACATCACGTGGATTTATGTTTTTTTATACAAATCTTTGAACTAAGACAGCCATAAAGATAAAGACTCTGGGAACTGGGGATTGATTATTTGTTTTTATATGCATATAGTAATAAGCCTCTCCCCCCCCCCTCCTGTAATCCTATCCCTGTATCCAGTTTTATATATATATGCAGCCTGCAGAAAGTGTTTTTAGATATATCTGAAGAAGGAGCTCAAAGGAAGCTTGGAAACATCATATTCTGTCATCATTATGAGTTAGCCATTAAAAAAGGTATCACTGAAGACTTGCAAGTTTTTTGTTTTTTGTATTTCATAACCACTGGCTAACACGGTACCAAAACAAACATTTTCCTTATACCATGTATTGTCTTCATTATTGTGAAAGATTCGGTAGAGAGTAATACTGCCATATTGTTCCCAGGTAGTGCCACCATTAAATGCCTGCAAGCAATAACAGTAAAACTAACAGTGCTAGACAATGAATAATACTACTGTTAGTTTTGTAACTGGTTAGTCTAGTATTAGGAAAAAATATCTTTTTGTTTCCAGAAACAATGACACATATGTCCATGGGTTGTTAATGACATTGGAGTTCAACCCCATTCACTTAACCCCTTCCCGACATGCGCCGTAATAGTATGGCGCATGTCGGGTCTGTAACTATGGCAACCGCCCGGGAGCCGGGCGGCCGCCATAGCCGCCGGGTGTCTACTGCTTTAAGCAGTAGACAACCGGCTCTAATGCCTCCGATCGGTCCGACTAATCGGAGGCATTAACCCCTCCGGCGCCGCGGTCAAAGCCCCTCCAGGGCTGATGTCCCGTTGCCATGACAGCCGGGAGCCTTGTACAGGCTCCCAGGCTTGTCTGCAAATCCTTTCTTTTGCAGGCTGGTCTATGCAGCCTGCAAAAGAAAGGATGCTTTTTTGCAATGCATTGCAATGCATTAGCAAAATTAAATTATATATATATATATAATGAGTTTCTATCTGTCTGCCTCTATCAGCTCAGCCCACAGTATCATACATCAGAGGATTAGATACACAGCTCAGAACACAGTATCACACATCATAGGATTAGATACACAGCTCAGCACACAGTATCACACATCAGAGCTTTACTCCAGGTTTCCATAACAACCCAGCCATTTTTCTTCACTGCTGTAGGTCAGCTTTAAAGGGGCAGGGTGCTGAATATGAAACTGTACACAAGATCACATACACAGCTTTACTCCAGGTCTCCATAACAACGGATCACAGATTTTTCACTGATATCCAGACTGAGATAGACATGATCACATGACACTTATGGACACACAGACAAACGACATACAAAATAGACTAGCGCAAAACTGGGCAATTCTTATGGGGCCACTACACAAAAAAAAAAAAAAGAAATATACCCATGTGAAGCTGGGTCTTCCTGCTAGTGTCATATAAAATATATATAAAAATATATAGAAAATATATTTGCTGAAATGCACAGCATTATGCACTCTCAGCCACTACTAGGGTGTCCAATATAGGTAAACATTAGAGATGAGCGAACAGTGAAATATTCGATGTTCGTTTAGAATAGTCCCTCAATATTCGACTATTCAAACGAATATCGAATCCCATTATAGTCTATGGAAAAAAGCTTTGTTTCAGAGGAAACCACTATTCGACTCAGGAGAGTCACCAAGTCCACTATGACACCCCAGGAAATGATGACAACACCTCTGGAATGCAACTGGGAGAGCAGGGGAAGCATGTCTGGGGGCATCTAACAAGCTCAAGTCACTGTATTACGCTACTAATAATGCGGGAGCTGACTTTTTCCCATAGGAATGCATTGACCAGTGTTGATTGGCCGAATGCCATACAGTGTACAGCATTCGGCCAATCAACGCTGGCTCTGCCGAAGGAGGGCGAAGTCTTAGATCGGTCCACAGCAGTCTCCATTGTGGTCCGATCTCAGATTTAGCAGACTTCAAAGCACAGCTCTGCTACATCTGAGATGTAGCAGAGCAGTGCGCTGAACTCTGCTACATCTGAGATGTAGCAGAGCTGGCTGTGCGCTGAACTCTGCTATATCTCAGATGTAGCAGCGCTCAGCACACAGTCAGCTCTGTGTTCAGCGCACAGCCAGCTCTGTGTTCTCAGATGTAGCAGAGCTGGCTGTGCGCTGAGCACAGAGCTGGGTGTGCGCTGCTACATCTGAGATGCTAGGTTTATAAGTTGGACTTGTATCTTTATGCAATCTTACCAACTACAGTAGGTTTATATGCTACTTATACTCATATACTCTCCAATATTGTAACACTGCTTTCTTATTGGTTGGAGCCCCAAGATGCTGGGACCAGGTTGCATTTAATCAACCCCCACACATATACATATGTCATCTCTATAAATATAGTTGTTTTTTTCACTTTGATAACTGTATAAAATATGATATGGTTAAAGTGAGACTGTTTTAAAATATAAGAATATGGGGATGGAATTAATAATATATGTATATATAGATATTTTATAATAACTTTAAGTGTAAATTGATATACAATACATAATATATTTACCTCACAGAGCAAGGCGTCATATACTATCCACCATTTGTAACCTTCATTCAAGTCCTTGACTGAGTAACCAGTGTCATTTTGTAAACTATTTATAAACTCCTGTAAGATAAAAGCGAGTAAGATGTCGAGATAATATTGTCCTCTATATATTAGGCCTTAAACTCAGACTTTGTACTGTAGCTTCTTTGTTATCTCTGATCAATCCAAAGTATAATGGGGGATATTTCTGGCATAAAAAAAGTCACAATCTTTTTGCCTAGGCTCCTCCACCAACCATTTTCTGGTCTTAATAGACAGCATACAGATATAGTATAAAGAATAACTGCGGAACAATAGCTCCAAGAAATTTCACACAGCATCTCAGTAAGTACATTAATACTGCAACAACTGCACTGTAACATCTATGGGACTGCATTTTTTACATGTGGTTTTCCTACAATATTGTGCAGACTAAATGTGTGGGACATATTCAATAATACAGCGTTATTATGTGTACATGCAACACACCAGCATAATTCTGGTGTCTGGTTCCACTTTCCCGTAGAGAAAACCTTAATAAATAAGTTAAAGTGAGTGCGAAATGCAATCTACAGTTCCCTTTTCTGACACTGAGAAATAGTGTTACGGGTTACATAAATGGGGCATTACCGTACATATGGGCACCATAATATCAAATGTAATTGTAGCAAGACAGAATTGATAAATAGTGGATGCCCCAGTATGTTCCTGAAAATGGAGCTCTCATTACTGAAGTGTATGAATGTGATTATCCCTTTTCCTACAAAAACATGTAACATATACATTTGGCATAATATCACAGTTTAAAGAACCCAGTGTAGCTATGTGATTGCTTCCTATAGTATATGAAGTTTGGAGATAACCCCACAGTACCCATACTGATACATATAAGGTTCCCTCCAAAGGCTAGTTTCATTCTAGAATTGTACTGTCTGGCAGAAGATATGTTTGTCAGTTAAAACTTAACGCCAAAGGAAGGAACCTTAACATTACATTCAATGAAGACGGATACAAATGTAAAGTGTGGTATTTGTATCCACTATTATGGCAATTTTAATGGTCAATGTTCTGATTCTCTAAAAGACATTACAAAGCTAGTGTGAAACTAGCCAGACACAGAAACATACCTAATGGACTAATGTAACATTTCTAAAATGCAAAAGTGGAAGCAAAATTATTGTGTTCCATGAAGTGGTGATATTATATAACTTACCTTATATGGCTTTATAAGATTGTAAAATTCCTTGGATAAATATGTGTCTTTTCGTAGTTTGTTGTACTGAGGGCAATTTTTTAGAGGAAAGGAAAGCAACTAGAATAAAACAAAATCACATACATTACAACTATCTGCTTACGATATATGGCATGATTTTCTGATGTCTCTAAATGGAGGTGGTTAGGTTAAAGGACATTTATATTTTAAAGGGGGCCTACCACACGTTAACTGCAGTGTAAATTGCAGGCATGTCAAACCAGAACAAGGTGAGCAAACTGATAGTTTTATGCAGAATATTCAGTACAAGATCTTATTCACACGTCTGTATTTCACTTACAGTGTTGTAAGGGAATTGCTAGGACAGCAATTCCCCAGTAGCTGCTGGTGAACCCTGGGGGGAAGGGCGCAAGAGACAGTGAACCCTGAGGTGAAACCCCGGTGTCCCTTCCTGCTTGCCGGTCCTATCCTATACGTAATAGGCAATACGACAAAGCCCTTCCTATATATATGTGTAACAACACAGAACGCAGAAAAGACAAACAACAACAAAGGAAGGTCAGCTAGCCAAGGGTTCGGTAACAGTTGAGCAACACGGTACAGAATCAAAATTCAAGAGAATAGTCAGAGGGTAAGCCAGAGGTCAAGAATAAGAATACAAGTAACAAACAGCAAGAGAAACGCCAGCACGCATGAGGCAATAGCAAGCACCAATGTGAATGCAAGCCAAGAATAAATAGGGAGGAAGAACCTGCCACGGACTTGATAGGAAGGCTGGCTGTCAATCACACAGGTAAGTCTGACATGCCTTAAGTGTGAATATGCCTTAACTTTGTTTTTGCATCTGCTCATATTGGGCTTAGTAGTCATGGAACTGCCCTTTCATTGATTTACAAAATTTTGCCAAGGAATTCTTAAACTCACTTTGTCCTCATTGAGTGGCACTGTATGCACTGGAATTGGTTTCCATGCAATATTTTTATTCCAGATTTGCCTGCCAACAGGTGGATATAAGCCAGCGAGGTTTGCCTGGGCACTCATTAAGGTACGATCCATATCTGTACTTCTCACGTAAACCTAAAAGCAGAATATATCATATGTCAGAATACCCCACCACTCTGCTTTACATACATGAAAACGGTGCACTGCCAGAGCTGGGGCAGTCTGAAGCATCGGTCCCATTCAGCAAGGCAATGAATTTATTGCAACACAAAAATAATTTTGGTAGGTTTATGTTATTGCTAGGTTTACTCTATAGCCAGGGATAGAAATAGACTTGACAGACTGATTAGAAGGGTCAGATCTTTACTGGGGATCCCCCTGGACCCAGTACAGTTGGTGGGTGACAGAAGGATACTGTTCGTGGTGATATCCATGCTGGGCAGTACTGTCAATGACCGACTGCTTCACCCCAAGTGTGAGAAGGAGCGCTATCGGATGTCCTTTCTCCCAGTCGCGGTCAGGCTGTATAATCAACATCAGGCTAAGCAAAGATCACTCCGCACAAAGAGCTAAATGATCCTGAGTCCTTCTATTCTTCTTAGTTGCTGTGACTCCTAGTATCTTTTTGTATATGCTATGAGTTTGTGCCCTTGTCTTGTAATATATTACTGTATTATCCATGCTGCTGTAACACACTGAATTTCCTCATGGTGAGATTATTAAAGGATTATTTTATTTTATAATCATTAATCCTTGTGAGGAAAGGGTGGTACTGTATGCTACCATAAAAGGTCTCTTGCACTTGGCAATTGGCTTTTCAGTGTCTATCAGCCCTCATATATTGAATTGCTTGGATCTCTTCCTTGATCCTTGCTGCATGCTGTGGAGAAGACACAGTAAGAACTGGTTGTACCAACCTTTACATAAGGCTATGAAATACTTTTTTTTCACTTTCTATAATTCTAACCCTTTTTTTAAATTCAGAATTGCTAATTCAGAATGATTGTACAGAAGCTCCTCAGTCTGACAAACATCCAATAACTTTATCAGATAATAGCATTATACTCCATATGACCCTTTACACCTCAAAATGTGGCTGCTTACTGTTTCTGTCAAATGGTACACATAGGAGATCAGTAAACGGGAGCAAATGGTGTTAATGGGGCATCAATTGATTACTAGAGATGAGCGAGTAGTGAAATATTCGATATTCGTTTCGAGTAGCCCCTCAATATTCGACTATTCGACTGAATATCGAATCCTATTATAGTCTATGGGGAAAAAATGCTCGTTTCAGAGGAAACCACAAAACGACTAAGGAGAGTCACCAAGTTCACAATAACACCCCAGGAAATTAAGCCAACACCTCTGCAATGCAACTGGGACAGCAGGGGAAGCATCTAATACGCCCAAGTCCCAGGATTACCCCACTATCATAGCCTATCAACTAGACATGCCATATCTTCTGCTACTCTCCATATAGATCATATCTGATGAAGGTCCAATGACCGAAACATTATATTTTGATCTATTGTTTTCCTTTTTTGCCTATTGCGATATGCCCATGGCACAACGATTGTCAAATTCATGTAAATAAACCTTTTTACACCTTCAACAATTCAGTGTGTGCAGCAGTATCTTTTGATTGTTTGCTGGTGGGTCGAAGGATCCATTACTGCTAGCACCATGCTACAGATCATTCTGAGTGCGCGGCACCATTGCTTTTCGTATCCCTATCTAACTCCAAACTGCATCTGACACAAATATTGCTGCCACTATTCTTATGAATCCGAGGTCACCTTATTTAGCCAACCAATGACTTTTTCCTATTTTTTTTCGATGCCTATGTTTTCCTACTTCCTGTTCCACCTCCCCTGCAAAGTTATTGGTGCAAAAAAGTGCCAGATAAGGTGGGAGGGGATTCAAATTTTTACTACGTTTACCGCGTGGTATTCGATTGGAATTGAATATCTCGAATACCGTGATATTCGATCGAATACGTTCTCGATCGAACGGTATTCGCTCATCTCTATTGATTACCCATAAGGATGCATTACAGCTGTCTCTTGCCTGTCCTGGTCACTTATTAGAATGGCCTACATGTCAAGGTGTATTCTAGTTTTAGCAAATAAAGGTAATTCTTTTGACCCTAAAAGTTGTACATTTTCCAATATACTTTCTGTTTCAGTTCTTCACAGTTTTAAAGATCTTGGCTTGCTGTCTTTCATTGAACAGGACCTTCATTGTTGACTTCTGGCAGGTATCAGCCCTGGCCATATGATGACCACACAGGTATAAGGCTAGGGATACAGCTCTGATACCCATACTATAACTGAAATGCGTAGTGCCCTCATGTGTCCATCACATGACCAGGACTTCTTTTTTTTTTTTCCCACTGAAAGTTAATAATTAAGATTCCCATTAAGGGATGTAAAAAAAAGATTGTGAGGAATTATGATTGCATCAGTATTATCATGCTATTAATATTATATCAATATTTGCACTCATAGGGGGAGAATAATCAGGCCTTGTATGTCTGTTCTGGCCTACAGGGTGTGAAAAAGTCACAGAATTTTGTGCAAATTGTTTTTTGTGCAAAAACTTGCAAACTTTTTCAATTTTGCACCACCCTTATGAAGGTGACAAGGGGTGTGGCTTAAATGAGCTGGCGTAGATTTCAGTGCAGGTACATGGCCCAGCAGAGAGTGCGCCTGATTTATGAGGATTTGTGCAGGGAATATGAAGGCTGGTATTGGAAGTGTCAGTATTTAGAAATTTACACCAAAGACATTAAAAAAAACCCTCCCATGGTTATTTGGGGAATTCTGGGAAAAACTGATATATTTACCTCATTTCGGCTATAAGTGTCATTCAGAAATCCAGAATATCTCGTCCTCAGATACTTTCCCAGCTCATACTGTTGCTCCATGCCAATCTGAGAGAAACATAACATTCAGATAAATGCTTGATCCTCATAGTTGTTATTATGGATGAATGATGAAAATAGAACCATGAACAACACAGATAAAACTTTTATTACAATGTAACAACTGTTTAAGCTAGTAACAGTTTGTAAATGTTGAGTTTGAAGAGTACCTAAAGCCTGGTTCACATCTGCATTTGGTGTTCCGTACAGGGTGTCCGCAAGGGGTCCTCCCAAACAGAATACCGTACACATTGACAAGCGGTGAGCAATGAAAGCACATGGACCCCATAGACTAGAGTGGGTTCCGTGTGTTTTCCGCGTGGAGTCCTCGCAAGTCATGCAGAGAGGAAAGTAGTTCAGGAAGTACAAAACACATGGACCCGATTATAGTCTATGGGTTCCATGTACTTTCATAA
This sequence comes from Leptodactylus fuscus, assembly GCF_031893055.1. Lineage (NCBI taxonomy): Eukaryota > Metazoa > Chordata > Amphibia > Anura > Leptodactylidae > Leptodactylus > Leptodactylus fuscus. The sequence goes on from NC_134268.1 coordinate 160,496,210, forward strand.
GTTCACCGCTTGTCATTGTGTTCGGTATTCCGTTCAGGGGGGGGGGGGGGATCCCATGCCAGCTCCCTGAATAGAATACCGAACGCAGATGTGAACCAGGCCTATGGTTTAAAAAAAAATTTGATCTGGCATAGTGACGTAACAAAGGATTGATTTGTAGGCATTCAGGTGCTGAGACCCCAGAAATCACCAATACAAAGGGGCAGAAGCACTCAACTTTCTGGTAAGGTCTTCTCATCTCTCTGTGGAGAGCCAAGAGAGTAGTGTAAAGATTTGTATACTCTTTATGGATCTGTATACCTTTCACTGCACTGTACAGGGAGTGCTGAAAAGAACTGGTAAGAATGCAAAGGGCTGAGTGTTTCTGCTCCTACAATACCCAGATCCTCAAAGACCAAAATAATGAGGTCACTATGACATATGAAATTATTTGAAAGTGGTAGGTGGTTTAGCAGTACTACAGTGTGGATTTGCAAATGGTGCCACATCCGGTATAAACCCCTCTGGCTTTACAATGCTATGTCATAGTTAGCAAGTCATTTCCACAAACCATCATATTGTTATAACACAGAAATGTTGTGGTCACAGAAGATGGAGTGGAATTCTGAGCTCAGTTCTTGGTTTCATTCCTTGGATACTGCACTTATTAGCGACCACAAAAAGAGGAAGGGGGTCGATGGATTACCATTAGGATTGAGCGATCGGAATCCAAAAAGATCAGCGATCGAGCAAATTTCATGATCGTGATCGGGTTTGCCTGGAAATTGATCGGAAATCGGGTTTTGAAATCTCAAGATCGGCTCAACCCTACTGTATATACTATATAATATACAATTAGGGTTGCGCACTGGGGAAAGATCGGATCCCAATTGGTGATTAAGCAAATTTCACGATCGGGATCGGCTGGAAAATGATCGGAAATTGGATTTTAAAATCGATCCTGAAATCTCAAGATCGGCTCCACCCCAATTACCAAAGTATCTGGAGGCCTCATAAAGCCATAAGTACATACCTATTAGAGTATTATAAAAAGACAATGCTTTGGAATAATTTTTTGAAATGTACCTCAGTGAGTTGTTCAAAGCCATCAGGCCAAGAGTCTTCTTGATATTTGTCCTTAGGATATGTCATAATTGGACTTCTATCGCCATGACGGAATATCTGTGAACAGTGTATAAATAGATACTGTTTACTTAATGGAATACATAAAACTATAATTATAATATCATCACTTGCAATAAAATATTCTAGGCAGGATTAACAAAGAATCGACCCAACCATGGCATTTGCTATTGGACACTATTGAATGCCATTTTGCTGTCTATCATGTCTGTCTGTAGCAACTAAGACCTCCATCAAGTTTGGGGTACTGTCTTTGTTATGTCCATACCTGGTTCCTCTCCTGAGAAATTAGGGACCAGGATTCTGTTGTACTTGAGACTGGATTTGACACTTTCATTACTAAGAACAATATGGTTGACTAAGACTAAGATTAAAATAACGGTCTGCGTCTTCTTCCTCCAAACAGCTACTTTTTGTTCATGTCTTGTGTCTGGTATTGCAGCCTACCCTGGGCACAGTCATGGACAAGAGGGCTGCTCTTTCTGATCAAAAAAGACCCCTTTTCATAAAACAAAACCTCTAATCATTTCTATCTTGATCTGTAGGTAGCTCTTGTAACATTGTGAACCTTTTTTTTTTTTTTAAATGTCAATAAAACTTCAAACAATTTTGGATTTGTGTCATTAATAAATTTTGCAAAATACTATATTAACAAATTTTGGCTCCTTTCTGGGAAATCCTGCATGTCTATGTTCTTTCACTTGCTTTTCTTTTGAGAGTGGTCCCCTGCTCCTCACTGCGTACTATGTATGGACTTGTGTATATAATGGAGAGAATATTAGGGTGGGGTAGGGTCAATTCAAACAGTTACATCTCTAACATTATAAAATGTTGAAACGTGATATTGGTGTCATATGACTGTTCTATCTGTATTAGGCCCTTTGCAGATGGCTTCTGCAGTCGCTGCTCATTGAATTGAATGGGGCCACCATAGTATGGCCGCTGCACAGGCGGTACACGTGCCATTCAATCATGGCCAGTGGTGACCCCCACATTGTCTGCAAGGGGCCTTATTTCTAGAGGTCATCAGTTGAAAACACACTTGTTTGGATTGGTAGTAGCTGAATGTCTTTCATACAACATCAGAATCATATTTCAACATTTTATAATACTGATCCTCATTTTCTCTTCATTACATACAAGCTTCTACAAAGTACGCAGTGAGGAGCAAGGTACAGCTGTCGGAAGAGAAGCAAAGGAAAGAATAAACAGATGCAGGATTTCCCAGAAAGAAGTGAAAATTTGCTAAGAAAATATAACAACAATGATATATGACACAAATACTGACAGAAAATCAAAAGGGGAAAGACGGTGGCTCAGTGGTTGGCACTACTGCCTTGCAGCGCTGGAGTCCTGGGTTCAGATCCTGCCAAGGACATCATCTGCAAGGAGTTTGTATATTCTCCCCGTGTTTGCATGGATTTCCTCCAATACTCCAAACACATATTGATACAATATGGGGCTCACAATCATAAAAAAATCAAACATCGTTGAAGAGTTTACTTGTATTAAACTCCTTTTATTAGACACACACGACTACATATTAAATACAATTATTACAATAGTACATGATGTAAATTACAAACATTGTCTTTATTTCCTTTATAAAATAGTATTATCTATTGAAAAATGTAATAGCATCTGGTTAACAGAATTGCACAACCAAAACTCTGACAATGTCCAGTTTGTTTCCATGAATAGGTTAGTGGTTGACATACAAGTTTCAATATAATTGTGGTGGAAACCATAAACACAATATAAAGCCGCCTCACAGTTAGCCAAATAAAAATTAAGGAGCGGTATGTTTTTGGGTGGAGATATTTCAGGCAAGACAGTGCAGGACCTAGCGTATTTTTGTTTGCAATTTCATCTTACATTAAGTAGTCATTACACAGATATAACAATAGTTTGTTATACTTGGTGACAGCTTTCTTACAAATCCAATGTTTTATGAATACCTTCTGTTAAATTAAAAGAGAACTTGTCACATTGTTAATGAGCAGAGGTGAGAGAGATGAGTAGATTAACACATAGTCTTATGTAATAGGATTCATTATAAATTGCTTCTTCTGTGTTTTGAGTCCGGTACATGATCCTATACACAGTGATATAACTAGACTCTCTCGGACCTGTTATTGGGCTTTAGCAGTCACGTGTGGAACGTTGACTCATGACACTTATGTAAAGCGTCCTGAAGACTCCTGATATTGGTAAACCCCATATGAATGTTGAGACCTGTGATTTGTGATCCATAACTTTACAGAAGGGGCTTGAAAAGGGCTGAATATACTAGGGAACCCGCACTGGATGCTGTGAAAGAGCCCAGAAGAGGTCAAGGAAGATGAGTTTCACTGGGCCTCTACTTATTCTACTATTATTATTTGAAGCGACCCAAAAGTATATACAGTATCATTTCCAGTTCAGACAGAACAAGTTCGGTCCAAACCAAAATTGGTAGGAGAATCTTTCAAATATTTGCAAAAAGAATCTTGCAAGGTTTGCCCAGCTCTAGTCATGAACTTGTTTCCAGATTATACTCATGTCTCACCTTATAGGATCCATTCACACGGAGGAAAATGGTGAGGAATTTGGTGTGGAATTTTTTTTTTTTTTTGCTAATTTTCCCTTTTTCTGTTAATAGGGCAATATGTCCCTGGATGCATTAGATGAGCAAGATGGAAAGGCAATGAGTTGAAGGGGGAGGGGTTTTCTCTCTTTACACAGTGAATGCAGATGGGAAGGGCTGATTCTACTCACAGCCTCACACATGGACTGAAAATTCTGCAGCATCTCATAGCTTATAATGTAAGTAAAAAGTCTTCTATGCACTTGTATGCACTTCTGGCTGCTTGTGGAATTACATTTGGGATACTATAACTATATGAAGGGTTATACAATCGTAGAACAGGGTAGATGCTAGAATGGAATGGGTAAAATCAGGTACTGTCTGGTATGCTGTGGATCCAGTAGGTAGCGCTGCCTCCTTTGACTGGTTATGGTTGCATATAGGGAAAGCATAGTTATCCTCTACTTCAACAATTCACCACCAAAAATTCAAAAGCTCTAAGGGTGTTACCCTGCCGGACCGCACAACATTCCCAGGCCCTACTGGATCCACGACAACCTGATTTCAACCACTTTTCATGAAAAGTCAGGTAACCTTTAACAACCACTTCTACAGAGAAGCATGTGTGACCACTGCAGGGGATTCCTGGTTTTATAATAATATCATCCAGAAAAGGAAATAAAGTCATTTTTATTGAATATTTCATCTATCACTGTGCCAAGGTGCCACTTAGTAAAACATCTCTTATTAAAACTGTGAAATCAGATGGCAACGTTTTTGGACGACAAGACTACGCAATCAAAAATAATTTAAAACAGGTAGAGGAAATAAAACCTTTGCTATTAACTATCACATTGCTAATCTCTTAAAGAAGATGCCCCCTAGCATTACAAGTCTATGGAAGAGTACTGTAAGGGCGAGGATTTTTCACAGCCCAGCAATGACGCTAAGTTGTAAGATGTGCCTTTCTGACAGTGCGGAGATATCGTTGCCAAAATTAACAGCCCTGATATCTCCAGCATCAGGGCGCATACCAGGAAAGCCAAAGTGCACTGAATTCAGTGCACTGTTGGCTTTCTAGCGGTATATAATATCTATGAGGACATGAAATGTACTCTTTAAGGACTCATGTACAGAAAAGCTGCTCTTTTGGTTGAAGATTTTGCTTAGTTTTTTGTGAGCTGGGGGTCTGATTATTAATGCAAGGCGTTTTTTAAAAAAAAAAAATCAAATGTAGATTGTGAGCCCCACATAGAGCTCACAATGTACACATTTCCCTATCAGTATGTCTTTGGAATATGGGATGGAAATCCATGCAAACATGGGGAGAACATCCAAACTCCTTGCAGATAGCTTTATGCCCTTGGCAGGATTTGAACACCAGGACTCCAGTGCTGCAAGGCTGCAGTGCTAACCACTGAGCCACCTTGTGGCCCGCAATGCATTTACAATGCTATTGCAATGCAACTTATTAGCATTTCTATTACAGGCTGCCTAAATGACCAAGATTAACATCCTCTGTTATCAGAACCTCCCACCCCCATATTCAAGACTTCTCCCGAGCTCTACCACTACTCTGGAATGCTCCACACCGGACAAACAGATTAACTCTCAATTTCTACATCTTTAAGCATATTGTAAAGGCAAATCTTTTCAGACAGACCTATCACAATTCCTAATGTAATCCTTTCCGCAATTAAAATCCCTAAAACTAACCCTCCACTGTTCACGCTCCCACATAATCCCACAAGACATGATGCCGACTGTAACCTTTTATGTACAAGTACCATGTGCACAATAAAGGACCCTGACTGGTGACGGCTCACACAGCTTTATTTATATTTGGGAAACTAAGGCCTAGCAGAGAACAAGAGAGAAGAGGAGTGAGTTACCTAGCATTTCATTTATTTCACTTGCCTCATTCATCCCAGTACTGATGCATCCTGGGATGTTAAATGTCCCTCTTGGTAAGTATATATTGTACTTTATGTGAAAAAAATCCATTCTATGCCTTGTAGAATGCCCGTATACTTTATGTTAGATAGTGTTAGATGCTTATTCAGCTAACAGCTACTCTCCTGTCTTCTTTAAGCACATGCACACTTAAATCGGCCAAGCATACATATGTATATACAGTATATACATCTCTGGCAATAATTTATCACCTTTCAAAATCAAAGGATTGAGCATGTTGATTGTCACCTTCACCAAAATCTGCTGAGGAAGATTCAGGAGGCCTCCTACATATTAAATCAATAGAATTTTTATTTTTTAAACTTATTAAAGGGATTCTATCATAAAAAAGCTATTGTTTGTCCCTTACACGTAGAAATACCTTTAAGAAAGGCTATTCTTCTCCTACCTTTAGATGTCTTCTCCGCACTGCCATTCAGTAGAAATCCTGATTTTCTTCTGTATGCAAATGAGTTCTCTCGCAGCACTGGGGGTGGTCCCCAGCACTCAAACAGCACAGGGGGCGTCCCCAATGCTGCGAGAGAACTCTCCAGCGCTGCCTCTATCTTCTTCTGGAACGTGTCTTCTTCCAGCGCTGGTTTCAAATTTCTAGGCATGTGCAGTCAGCTCTGCCGTCAGGCCTCGGGAAGAGCCGACTGCGCATGCCGAGGCCATTTTCTTGTGGCCGCTTACCCTAGCTTACTATGAAAGCAGCCATAAGATAAATGGCCGCTTACACCAGTTTACTGTGTAAATGACCACAGGAAAATTACTGCAGACATGTGCAGTCGGCTCTGCCCGAGGCCCGACAGCAGCTTGCTTAGAAGAACAAACAAGAACAAACATTTTTCTTATACTAGAAGTTTGAAGACAGTGCTGGAAGAAGTCACAGGGAGAGGCCGACAGCATTGGGGATGCCCTCAGTGCTGTTTGAGCGCTGGGGACCGCCCCCAATGCTGCGAGATAACTCATTTGCATACATAAGAAAACCAAGATTTATACCGAACAGCAGCGCGGAGAAGACATCTAAAGGTAGGAGAAGAATAACCTTTCATAAGGCTATTCCTACGTGTTAGTGAGAAAAAATAGCATTTTAATGATAGAATTCCTTTAATGTATATATCTTATTGCTGCTGCTTTACCCCAGAATTGAATGGATGACATATTTTTAGACGTGATATCTTCTGTATTATTATAGTGGATGTTGGGAAGGGGTTAAACTTAGGTCAACTCCTTTAAGTTTGCCTAGCATTACAACTTTTTACCTGGTTCCTTGGTTACTAGGATACATTAGTGAATCAATATGGCCGTTTTTTAGTTCAGCTCTTGGATGTCTAGTGATTTTAGAAGCATTGTAATATATCTTATCAATGGAAAACGCTTCTACCTCCTGTCTGCAAAACTGCTCATTTCTTTTATATCCTATGTACCACCAAATTGACAAATTATGTGCATTGATTCACTCACCCACTTACATTTCCTACGTTTGTAATAAATATTTCTATACATGTAGCTACATGTACAACAGACGTCATAGAAAGTCCCATCTGCAATACCAATATTTTGTAAAGCACAGTTCAGCAGGTCTCTGCCTGTCTCTTACCATATCTTCTACTATAGGTGACAGAATAAGAAGACCAAAGAAGGAACCATACATCTTCAGGACAAAACCAAAAACAGGAGGAAAAAGTGCAATACGGTGCAGCTGGTTTAGAAGATGTTGGTATTCAATAACCTTTGTTATTGAATACATGAATACAGGTGTGGTGCTTTGGTAGCATACGACTTAGGGTGCATTCACACGGAGTAACGTGCCGCGTGATGTGGCACGTATACGACGTGTGAGACTTTGCGCGCCGTTAAAGCTCCCATTGATTTCAATGGGAGCCTGGATCATATACGCCGTATTATTTTGCGGCTGTGATTTTGCGGCCGTGATTTTGCAAAATTACGGCCGCAAAATAACGCGGCGTATACGATCCAAGCTCCCATTGAAATCAATGGGAGCTTTTATGGCGCGCAAAGTCTCACACGCCGTATATGTGCCACATCACACGGCACGTTACTCCGTGTGAATGCACCCTAAGTCGTATGCTACCAAAGCACCACACCTGTATTCATGTATTCAATAAAAAAGCTTATTGAATACCATCATCTTCTAAACCAGCAACACCGTGTTGCACTTTTTCCTCCTGTTTTTGGTTTTGTCCTGAAGATGTATGGTTCCTTCTTTGGTCTTATTCGCGTTCAAAGCAAGTCAATGGGAGTTGGTTTTTCCTGCTCGTGTTTTTTTGGTCAGAAAACTGAAACAGAAACGCCAGGCGTTTTTTAAATATAATTCATGACCACATCCCACATCTCAAAAAGAAACGGATCAGGAAACTGCTCGAAACGCACCTCAAAAAACACTTCAGGAAACGCTTCAAAAGGCAAAAAACGTCCCAGTAAACTTCTCACGCATTTTCCGGTCCGGTTTTGACAATGGCAAAACCCTGACCAAAGAGCTCCGTGTGAAATTACCCTAAAGCCCCATGTCATGAAATGCAGCCAAAAAATGCTGCAGAAAAACTGCATCAGAAACACATCACTGTTTTTTGACTTTCTGCCCTTGTTATACATAGAGGAAAAACAGCAGCATTTCCGCAAGTATATTTGACATTGTGCGATTTTCCAAAACTCAGGTTTTCCCCTGCAGATTTTTTGCTGCAATGTGTGGATGGGATTAGTCAGAATTCTGTTTACTTTGCAAGTACAGTAAAATGCTGCATTTTTGCAACGTGGGACTTCAGCCTCAAAGTTATGGTCATTAGGTAACTACAAACCAATATCAATATGGGCACTTAAAGAGATTATCCGGGCTTAGTTCTTTTTTAAAATTTTGCTAGGGAAGGTGAAAAAAGAAATAACCATACTCACCTGTCCCAATGCTCTGGTGTTTCCCAGTGTGGTCTAGTCGAGCAGCTCCATTGTTTTCTTCTGGTGGAAGTCCATTGCCACACGTGACCGCTGAGGCCAATGAATGGCCTCAGAGAAAGACACAGGATGTCACATCTGGTGAGGACTTCTGGCAAAAGAAAACAGCTGAGCAGCAAGACTGGACCGTGCGGGAGAACACTGGAGCACTGGGGATAGGTGAGTATGTTTTGTTTTTTTTCAAATCCTCCATCTTAACTAAAAACAAACAAAAAAAACCCCCACTCTTTAAGGCAATACAATTTATTGAGTTTTACACTTGCTTCCCTATTAGGCTAGTGTCACACTGCCTTTCCAGAGTACACTTTGCATATACACCAGAAAAGCTTCTGAAGACAACGCTAAAGATTTCAGTGGTGCTTCACCTATCTGACAAACATGTATTCAGTAAATCAGTATACAGTCCTATGAAAAAGTTTGGGCACCCCTATTAATCTTAATCATTTTTTGTTCTAAATATTTTGGTGTTTGCAACAGCCATTTCAGTTTGATATATCTAATAACTGATGAACACAGTAATATTTCAGGATTGAAATGAGGTTTATTGTACTAACAGAAAATGTGCAATATGCATTAAACCAAAATTTGACCGGTGCAAAAGTATGGGCACCCTTATCATTTTATTGATTTGAATTCCCCTAACTACTTTTTACTGACTTACTGAAGCACAAAATTGGTTTTGTAACCTCAGTGAGCTTTGAACTTCATAGCCAGATGTATCCAATCATAAGAAAAGGTATTTAAGGTGGCCAATTGCAAGTTGATCTCCTATTTGAATCTCCTCTGAAGAGTGGCATCATGGGCTACTCAAAACAACTCTCAAATGATCTGAAAACAAAGATTGTTCAACATAGTTGTTCAGGGGAAGGATACAAAAAGTTGTCTCAGAGATTTAACCTGTCAGTTTCCACTGTGAGGAACATAGTAAGGAAATGGAAGACCACGGGGACAGTTCTTGTTAAGCCCAGAAGTGGCAGGCCAAGAAAAATATCAGAAAGGCAGAGAAGAAGAATGGTGAGAACAGTCAAGGACAATCCACAGACCACCTCCAAAGAGCTGCAGCATCATCTTGCTGCAGATGGTGTCACTGTGCATCGGTCAACTATACAGCGCACTTTGCACAAATAGAAGCTGTATGGGAGAGTGATGAGAAAGAAGCCGTTTCTGCACGTACGCCACAAATAGAGTTGCCTGAGGTATGAAAAAGCACATTTGGACAAGGCAGCTTCATTTTGGAAACAAAAATTGAGTTGTTTGGTTATAAAAAAAGGCGTTATGCATGGCGTCCAAAAAGAAACAGCATTCCAAGAAAAACACATGCTACCCACTGTAAAATTTGGTGGAGGTTCCATCATGCTTTGGGGCTGTGTGGCCAATGCCAGCATCGGGAATCTTGTTAAAGTTGAGAGTCGCATGGATTCCACTCAGTATCAGCAGATTCTTGAGAATAATGTTCAAGAATCAGTGACGAAGTTGAAGTTACGCCGGGGATGGATATTTCAGCAAGACAATGATCCAAAACACCGCTCCAAATCCTCAGGCATTCATGCAGAGGAACAATTACAATGTTATGGAATGGCCATCCCAGTCCCCAGACCTGAATATCATTGAACATCTGTGGGATGATTTGAAGCGGGCTGTCCATGCTCGGCGACCATCTAACTTAACTGAACTTGAATTGTTTGTCCAAAATACCTTTATCCAGGATTCAGGAACTGATTAAAAGCTACAGGAAGCGACTAGAGGCTGTTATCTTTGCAAAAGGAGGATCTACTAAATATTAATGTCACTTTTCTGTTGAGGTGCCCATACTTTTGCACCGGTCAAATTTTGGTTTAATGCATATTGCACATTTTCTGTTAGTACAATAAACCTCATTTCAATCCTGAAATATTACTGTGTCCATCAGTTATTAGATATATCAAACTGAAATGGCTGTTATAAACACCAAAATATTTAGAGCTAAAAATGATTAAGATTAATAGGGGTGCCCAAACTTTTTCATAGGACTGTATATTTGTAAAGTGCTGCAGTTGCGTTTTGCTACGGATGGAGAAAATGTTATCTTGTCATGTTGAATATTAACTTGGCATTTAATGCCTTCCATACTATAGGTCATGTTTGTCACAGACGTATGCAGATGTGGATCCACTGGGGAAAATTTATTAAGACTGGCATTTTCTTTACCGCTCTTAATAGAGTCCCTGATTGGTACATTCGGCTGCTGAATTTTTAGAGTGTGTCCAGTTTCAGCAAATAAATGTTATTTTTTGTATAATGAAAGATATGTAACGTTCTAATATACTTATTCCTCACACTTTTTTTTAGACTTCTGTTTGTTGTCATTTTTTGTTAACTTCTGATGGATAATAATCAATATATGGTTATTCAGCGCCGCACCTCCCATGAGGCGACCTGAAGCGACCACTTCAGGTGGTGCTATGCCAGGGCCCCGGGGAGGGTGGCATTTTTGCTGACCTAAGCCAGTCCAGAACAAACTGTCCTGGACTGGCTTAGGGTCACCGTCACTGAGCGGTGGATTGGGGAGGCCGCTGGAGCAGCGCTGCTCCAGCGGCCGCTCCTCATGCTCAGATAGAGAGCAGGTCCTCTCCTTGCATGCTCTCTGCCTGCTAAAGACGCTTGCTCTGCTCGTCCCCGCCCCCTCCGCTCGGCCCACACCTCCTCTCGGCCCCACCCTGCCCCTTTCGCTCGACCCCGCCCCCTCCGCTCCACCGAGGGGGGGGGGCTTTCTGACGTCCGCCTCAGGCGGCAGAAACTCATGGTTCACCCCTGTATGTGATGGACAGACTCCTGTGCCACAAAAATGAAATCTACATCAGTCAGGAACTAGCATGGATTTCATGTATAACTCATGGCAGTTTCATGGAATGAGTTACAATAGATTTTTTGGGCCATGCCATCCCTGGACACCTTGCTCTGACAAAGGAAGGACAGCAAAGATGTTGCACATTAATACCCAGAGGACTGGAGAAGATGAATTCAGACTAAGGGCCCACGTTTCGGAAACGCAGCTTTTTTTGTTGAAGATTTTGCTGCGTTTTTTTGAGCCAAAGTCTAGTGGCTACAAAAGGAAAGGGAAATATAAAAGAAGGACTTATATTTCCATCTTCTGCTCAATCTAGTCCTAGTTTTGGCTAAAAAAAAAATAAAACACAACATAAAAATCAGCTTTTTTGCAATGTGCGGCCTTAGCCTAATACATTTCTCTCACTGTTTTTTAACATATTTGAATTGCGGTTAAACCTGGGAGAGGAGTCAAGGAGGTCATGGTATTCACACTGTAACCCAGAATCTGAAGTGGTGTTTGTCTAGTTGGTTACAGCAACAGAAGAACACCCTTGCACAATAAAGGGACCTGGAAAGACCTTATTGCTTAGGCAGTGGAGGGTGGCCAGGGTCCAAAGAAAGCCTTTGATGGTTGGTCATTGTTTGGTCAAATGTGCATGTGCACGTTCTGCGTGAATGCACATGGGAGACAGCAGGAGATTTTACGCAGAGAAGCCAGTACAGCCCCAATACAATTGGTGTCATGACTCAGCAATGAGTATAAGAACATGACAAAGTTACCATTACAAAGTAAAAAGTACTGAATTCCTCTGCATGTAGACATGTGAGTGACACCTGAACCTGTACAGGTGTATTGTATGCTGCATAGTGTAAGAGTGACTGGGGCCCTATAGGAATTTGAGTGCTGCTGTAATGTTAGGAGGCTACTGATATTTCCCACCATATGATATGTATTGTAATATGGGACTTATGATTTAATGCTGTCATAGGGGGCGTTCACACTACCGTCGGTGTCCGACAGGTAGTGTCCGCTCCTAGTATCCGCTGAAAATCTGGCACGGACATTAGGAGCGGACACTAGCTGTGTCCGTGACACCTGTCATTCACTTAAATGGGCATCGGGTGCGTTCTTTTGCACTCCGTGCCCTTCCTTCCCTGTCCGCAAGTGAACATGTCCGACTTTTCAAGCGGACAGAAAAACCCGACATGCAGGGTTCTTCTGTCCGTTTGAGAAGTCGGACATCTTCACTTGCGGACAGGGAAGGACAGGCACGGAGTGCAAAAGAACGCACCCGATGCCCATTGAGATGAATGACAGATGTCACGGACACAGCTAGTGTCCGCTCCTAGTGTCCGTGACAGATTTTGTGCGGACACTAGGAGCGGACACTACATGTCGGACACTGACGGTAGTGTGAATGCCCCCATAGATTTTTCTCACACATTAGTAAACATTTTCTGAAATAAAAAAAATAGTAATAGTATATATTGCTGCATTTACGCATCCACATTATGGTTCCCACACTGAGGTTTTACTGACGTGAACTTATGTCCCCATAGACAACTATCATAATAATAGTTCACCTACATGTCAAATCATGTAAGTCACATTCACGATCACACCCTATTCCGTACTGCTGCAGACGTAGACAATAGGCAGACTGTAACTCAGCTGTAACTTTGTATTTCAACTTTACTTTTAGCAAGAGGCCAAGGTTTACAGGACAAGCTTCAGTCTCTCAGCGCAGGAAACAGTGTGAAGGTTGCAGTCTTTCATAGTCTTCTAAAAGTAACCATGCAGTTGCCCCGTACATGAAGGCGTTTTATCCGATGCATCCTATTACATGCCTGCTTATGTGTTGGTCCTGCCTTCTGCCAATTTAACTTACCTATAATATGGGGTCACTTTCAGGCTATTTTTCAATTCGCCCCGTTGGCATCTAGTGATGTAATATATATGTACTAAAGCTGAACTACATGTATGCAAAACATGCAGTATGGAAGCATGGGATAGTAGATGAATATGGCAGATATTACCATAGTCATATGACAAAACACTAATGGCACAACACATATGCTATCTGTAGTTTTATATGGGACTGCAGTAAAACCGACTGCGTTATCTTAACATAGTTATACCAGTGCACAAACAATTCAACTCCAAAAAGTGAAGTGACTGATACAGCAATGTATACATGTAATATTGCAGATTGTATATCTGCTGTAAAACAACCACAATTTGTATACTCACCACAACAGCAAATTTCAGTTCTTTCTCTGCATTTGTTTGGCCGAATACCAGAAAACAAATCGTAAGAAAAAAATAATGTAGTAAAAAGCATCTTGTGCGGCTCACGTGTTCTCCAGGAGACATAGTGCTGCTATAACCTTGCTGAACAGGTAGATCTAGCAGAGTGATGAAACAGTACAACATACACTTACAGGGAGCTGGGAGGAGCCGGGTGTTTAATGCCGAGGGGAAAGAAATTCCCAAAGAGTTGTTTCACTTAAGTCTTTCCGGCATAATAGTGATTGTGATCTCCTCCATAACACACTCCAGGTATTGCATAATGAGCGAAGTCTACAAACTTACAGGAAAAGCACTGTTGTCATTATACAGCTGTGTTATGATAGCAATGATCTCTAGTACTAAGCTAAAAGGGTATCACAGCAATTCTAAATGTTGATGCAGGAATTAGCTCTGATAGGACTGCCAGAAAAATGTAATATACAGATGACACTCAGCTGTATAACCCGAAAGATAACTCCAATACAGGGTGTTAACTCCTCAGATGCCACGGTCAAACAGTATACCAATAAACACTACGATACATGAGTATTTCAGTGTATAATAGTGAAAAAGTGATCAGATAATTTGCTTGTTCAAGTCTCATAGTTATTAAAAATGCATCTTGATTTAACCTTTTTGACTTCAGATTGAGCAGATATTGGGTTTAAATCTTCTCCTGTGGAGAACATTAAACCGTGGGGAGATTGGAGGGGGACATTAAACTGGGGGCAACTAAAGGGGAAATTAAACTGGGGCAGCTAGACAGAGACATTAAACTGTGGAGTTAGCTGGTATGGACATTAAACTGGGGAAACTGGAGGGGAACATTAAACTAGGCCCCAAGGTTTAATGCACCCCTCCAGTTGTCCCTAATGGTTTAATGTCCCCCTTCAACTCCCCCCCCCATTTTATGTCCTCATCAAGTTGCCCTCAGTTTTATGTCCCCCTCCAGTTGCCCCAATTTTAAAGTTCTCCTCCAGCTACGACCCCCTGGGGTTTATTGTCCCCCTTTAGTTGCCTCCATTTTAATGCCCCTCCATCTGGCCCCAGTTTAATGTCCTTCTTCATCTGCCCCCACAGTTTAATGCCCCCTCTATCTATCCTCAAAGATTAATGCTCCCCTCGTATCCCCCCAGTTTTATATCCCTCTTTATATACCCCCTCCAGTTTAATGTCCCCATCACATGCCTCCCCAGTATATTGCCCCACATCTATCTGCCCCCACTGTTTAATGTCCTTCCCTCTTCATCTGCCAACGTTTAAAAAAAAAAAAAAAAAAAAAACACTGATACTTACCTTTCCTCACTCCCCTGTCGCTCTCTCTTAGGTCTCTTGTGGAGCTGAAGGCGCAATGTGAGTGATGTCATTACATCGCTCTACAGCTGCCGGTGCTCATAGGGAGGGGAACAGTGGTGAGGCGGGGGCTGTCCGTTCCTGCTTCACCACTATATTCAACTCCTCTTCGTCCTCTCCAGATGCAAAGGAATTGAATCCAGGACATACCTCTCACCAAATGGGACCATGGGACACGACCCCGAATCTGGGACTGTACTGCAGAATCCAGGACGGTTGGGAGGCATGCAGAAGGGAATTTGGGCTATTTAGCTTTTGGAGAATGGATCTTGGCTAAGGCTCCACATAGAGGGCTGCAGCAAAAAAGTGGGAAAAACTGCGGTAACAAACAATGCATCACGGTTTTTCCCGATTGTTTTATACAATCCGCCAGATGTTTAGAAATGTGTATTTTTGCTAATCTAATGGAATACCATCACATAAACAATGGTGGTTATTGTAGTTCATAAATACCTGAATCTTGAATACAGAGGAAGCTTTCCTTCCTTTCTGGGCCTTGTCTGCCCAAACAGCATTTACACCTACATATATTGTATGATATTGTTGTGCCGTCCAAAAACGGTTTCTGTTATTCACACTATATCATAAATAATATGTTTGTCATTAGAATCTTCAGTTCATCCATTTTATTTGTCTATTGACTACTTGCATTTGCCAGAAGACATTTCCTAACATCCGTCATAATGGTATGGATGTTGGGTATTAAATATGGCTGCTGCTCAGGAAACCCTGCAACAATGCCCGCAATCACTTTCAATACTGATTGTAGTCATTTACCCTGCCCCTTGACAGCTTTGACCGAGGCACCAATTTCCTAGAGGCGCATGAGTCGCTGGCCCCTAGAACAAGATCCAGGACGGGGGCCAGCATCCTATTACCATAAGAGCCCTATTGAAACCTTCCAGGCTTGACTGGCATTACCTTCTATTGCAGGCTGCGGAGTTTTTGCTTCCACTGTACCTATAAGGAAACCACTGGCATTTCCATAGGTATAATTGACATGCTACAATTTCCAAAACCACAACAGTTTTGGAAATCGTAATGTGTCAGATGCACAGATTTTTCCGCAATGTGTGGATAGGATTCAATAGTAACTGTAAAACACTGTGGTTTTTGCCATGGTGTTTCCGTCACTGCCAAACTGCAGTGTTTACGCCATATGAGGCCCGGGCCTTAAACAGTGTTTTTAAAAAGGACATTTCACACTCTCGGGTACAAGCAGTGTATACACCACTAGAAAGCTGACAGTGTGCTGAATTCAGTGCACTATCGGCTTTCCCATACTGTGCCCCCGCTGAAGAGCTATCGATGCCGGTACCGTAGCTCTTCAGTGTCAGAAAGGCGTTTCTGACAGTCAGTGAGGAACGTTCCTCCTCATAGTAGTGACTATTGCGCTTTACTGTGAGAAGGGGCGTTCCTTATCACCCAGTCATACCACTCAGCGTCATCGCATAGACGCTGCTGTGAGGAAGGGCGTTCTTGACTGACTGTCAGAAACGCCCTTCTGACAGTGAAGAGCTACAGTAACTGCACCGATAGCTCTTTAGCAGGGGCACAGAACGGGAAAGCCGATGGCTTTCTGGAGGTGTATTACACTGCCTGTGCCCTGAGGATGGGAAAGGTTCTCTTTAAGGGTGGCCTTTACATGTTGCAGATTTTGTTGTAGAAATTTCAAGTGAAAGAGGCTTACAAAAATCCATTTGCTTGCTGCTGAAACAACCCCTTTGAGATGAATGGAATAGATTTTCAGTTGCAGAAATTTCTGCATCAAAATCTGTCTTTTGTGAAGGTCCCTAAGTGAATGAGATCACAGAACAGGTTTAGTAACTTTCTGTGGCAAACACCCTGTTATGTAAATGTCTATTTACTGCCTCAGGTCTATTGTGATGATCACCTGAGATTTCTATTCTCCAGCATTCTTGTACTTTGACACTTCAGGCACCAGCACTGTGTAAACTCAATATCTTTAAGAGGAAGCAAAAAAACAGTAAAGAAAACCAGATACGGTATACAGAAAACATATGTGCAAATACAAAGCATAACTTAGTGAAGTTTACAGCATAGTCCAAGACGCATCTGTCAGGGCTATCTGAGAACTGTAACTATGCAGCCAATGTGATACAGTTTTCCGGGGGTGACATATAATCAGGATTTTAGAGTCTGTTCACAAAATGTTTTTTGTCTCTATTTAAAGGAGTTTTCTGACCACTTAATGGTAAAGACCCACATAGCGAATTGCAGCAGAAGAATACTGCAGAAAAAAATGTTGCATACACACTTTGCATTTTTTCCTTCAGTGTTTTCTATTTGTATTTTTGCAGTTTTCCGCTCCTGACTTCTGCCCTCATTATAGCTAGATGGAAAACGCCAGTGTTTCCGCAGGTATAATTGACATGCTGCGATTTTGAAGAACTCAGCTTTTACAATCTTATTCTGCAATGTGTGGATGGGAATAGGCAGAATTCCATTCACTTTGCAGGTACTTTAAAACGCTACATTTTCGCAACATGGGGCTTCAGCCTAAAGAGGACCTTTTACCACCTCCAGCAACATGAACTCTACATCCTTTAATTAGCTCAGATCTACTGAGTTCTGCACAGTTTAATATTTTCTCTAGATTTTGCCATTCTTAAGCAATCAGTGTTGTTAGATTCAGCTCCCAATATATTAACTGGGCTCTGTCAGGCCGGAAGTCCGAGGGTGAAGCAGACATCCCAGGACCGGCCACCTACACAGTAGAGAGCTTAATTAGCATATTGGGTGCTGAAGCTAACAACACTGATAGCTCAGAAATGGTAGAGTTATATTTTTTGCTTACCTAAGCCAGTCCAGGACAAGCTGTCCTGGACTGGCTTAGCGTCACCGTCTCGGCAGCCCGACACGGGAGGCCCTGTGGATGCAGCGCTGCTCCAGCGGCCTCCCCTCACACTCAGGCAGAGAGCAGATCCTCTCTCTGCCTGCTAATGCTGCTCCACCACGCCCGCTCGCTCCGCCCCCTTCGCTCCGCCCCCTCCTCCAAGGGGGAAGGGGGCTTTCTGTCATCCACCTCGGGCGGCAAAAGAGGTAGGTTCACCCATGATTGTATGTACTCGTATTGTTCTATGATCCCAAGAGATAGCATTGCTTTTAACATCACAAGACATTGTGTGATAATCTTGTGTGACACATTCTTTTTTTTTTATTGTAGATTGGGAGCCCCACATAGAGCTCACAATGTACATTTTTTCCCTATCAGTATGTCTTTTTGGAATATGGGATGGAAATCCATGCAAATACGGGGAGAACATACAAACTCCTTGCAGATGGTTTTATGCTCTTGGCGGGATTTGAACGCCAGGACTCCAGCACTGCAAGGCTGCAGTGCTAGCCACTGAGCCGCCGTGTGGCCCCTATTGTGTGACACATTCTTATCCATTTCTTTAACTTGCACTCAGTTTGTACTGAAGGAATACAAGCTACCTCCAGGCTCAACGTGTTAGGATTGCAACATATGCAAGAACAAATTTCACTCTTATTGACAACTTAGATATTTGTCAAAGATTTGACATTCTTTTTATTCACACATTTTTTAAATGGGTTGTCCCATTTCAAGGATCCTATCTTTACTGCTAGCTTATGTGGATTTAAGACTTTTCCTAAATACATTGCAGCAAAACTCCTTGGTTTGGCCGCTATCTGAGATTATTCACTTCATTGTTTACACTGCGTTTCCATAACCACAGACCTGGGGATGATCTTATCTCTCCGCCCAGGACAAGCACTATATAAGCTATATAAGCTATATAAGCACTCAGCTCCCTGCTCTCAGGAGGGGAGGGAGAGCTGAGTGCTTATATTTCTGAGCTGTTTATCTCCCTCTTCCAGTTATCAGGTCGGCTAATTGAATTTTGCTGATAAGGGCTGAGACATGGAGCCTGT
This sequence comes from Leptodactylus fuscus, assembly GCF_031893055.1. NCBI lineage: Eukaryota > Metazoa > Chordata > Amphibia > Anura > Leptodactylidae > Leptodactylus > Leptodactylus fuscus. The sequence continues at coordinate 160,515,193 of NC_134268.1, forward strand.
TACCTCTGTATGTAAACACAGTCCTAAAATGGAGTTTATTGCAAGCTGATTCTTGGTCCTGTAGCATGTAAATTTGGGATTCTCATCACCTATCAAATCCAGCTCTGCTACATCAGCTTCATAATGTGCATCTTCCAGTCATACTGTGCTAATTTATTTACAAGCATCTCTCATTACTTACTGCAAACATGTACTGCTATGAAGAGAGCCAAGCAGAGCAAGTGAAACCCCGTCCACCAATTTACCAAGAAAACCAGGAAGTGAACAGAGCACACAGTCTGCAGGTTGGTGAGCAGCCGAGTTGGGAAAACCCCTTTAAGTATTATGACCTTTTCTACTTTGTTCACAAAGAGCTTCATATCTCATTATGCTTGAATTATTGAACTATTAGACTCAGGCATTGTTCACATCTGCGTCGGTAATCCGTTCAGGGGAGTCCGCAATGGGCCCCCCCGATCGGACTACTGAATGCATTTGCTAGCGGTGTGCAGTGCACACGAATCCCCATGGACTATAATGGGGTCCGTGTACTTGCCGCCAGATCTCCGCACAGAACATTCGGACAGGAAGGTACTTCACAATCTACTTTCTTGTCCACATGACTCGTGTGGAGATCTCCCAGCAAGCACACAGACCCCATTATATTCTATTCTTTCACTGCACACCACTTGCAAATATATTTGGTAGTCCATTCGGGTGGTCCCCATGCGGACTCCCCAAATGAATTACCAAATGCAGATGTGTACCAGGGGTAAGGCCCCACATTGTGGAAATAAAGCTTTTTTTTTGTTGCAGATTTTGCTGCAGTTGTTTGAGCCAGAGGTAGCTGACTTTGGCTCAAAAAACTGCAACAATAAAAAAATACATTGCATTTCTGAAATATGTGATCTTAGCTTTCGACACATTTTTTCTTCTTAAACCATGCAGCAATTGGCATCTAATATTCCGAATGCATGCAGCAGGAGGAGGGGGGATTCCTGGCAGGGCAGTGCACAGAAATGGAATGTACTGGATTGTGATGTGTGAACAGTTCAGTCTTAAATAAAAACATCTGTAAATATATGACTGTTTAGTGACCAAATATCAGAGATTTGAACAAGCAATACATTTGCAGTACATAGTGAATTAGGCTCACACGGGTTCAGCATGCCTGCTTGAGGGAGCTCCATCCCTCCAAAACCCCTTAGATGTTACTCCAACTAAGGCAGCGATTCCCAACCAGGGTGCCATGAAGACCTCCCAGGAGTGCCGTATCAATCTGGAGGGGAAGTGTTTGCATGTCCCCCTTTTAACTACACCGGCATGCTTAGGATCTGTCATGCAGCAGTACAGCTCCTGGAAACGAGGATGGGTATGATTTTTTTTTTTAATCTATATGATACTACTTACTTGGTACCACTGCGGAGCATTACTACCTGCCTGTGGGCCACTGGGGAGCCTTTTACGATGTAGGTTAGTTGGTACGTTACTGATCAGAGACCCTTTTCATATTTTCCTTCCCTGCATTGAAAAATCAATAACTTTTTTTTTTTTTCTGTTGACATAGGTAAATCAGGGCATATTCTTTGCAAGAGGAGTTGTACTTTCATTTGGCACCATGTTGGGGTACATATAATATTTTGATCATCTTTTATTAACATTTTTTGAGGATACATCCTAAAAAAAACACAAGTCTCATAATTTTTTACATTTTGTTTTTATGGTGTTCACTCTGTATTAAAAATGACATGGTACCTTTGTCCAGCAGAACATTACAATTAAGAGAGTACCATATTTAGGGCTAGTTCACACGTGAACTGCCCGCGCGGGTTTTGACACAGAGAGAGACGCGGCGAGCCGCGTCTCTCTCGTCAAAACCCGCCCGCCGCGACCATCGCTGTCGCGGCTTAACCCTCTGCTGTCGGCTCAAATGAATGAGCCGACATAGGAGGGAGCTGCCGGGGGCGGAAGCTGTGCGGCTGAGCCTGCGCGGCTTCCGCCTGAAGAAAGGACATGTCCTTTCTTTTCTCCGCTAGCGGCAGCCCGCCGCTAGTGGAGAAAAGAAGCCCGGCGGTCTCCATAGACCACCATTATAAGGGGAGGTTTTGGACGCGAAATCCGCTGTCAAAAACCTCCCCTTATACTCACGTGTGAACTGGTTTTATTATGTTTTACCTCTTTTACAAGTAAAATGTCACTTTTTGAAAATGAAAAATTTCCTAGAGTCTCCGTATTCTAATGCTGCGGAAAGTTGTTTTTGTTGCAGATTTTGTTGCATTTTATTTTTTGAGCCAAAGCCAGGAGTGGATTGAGCAGAAAGTAGAAGTATAGGAAGTTTGTAGATATTTCCCATTAGGAGCAAATGCTGGATGTGAGTGCCCAGCCCCCATGTATTACAGTGAGAGATCCTGCATTATTCCACCACAACTGATGTAGAAAGTCAGTTGCAGCAGAATATGGTGCATTACTAACCGAGGTAGAAAGTCTATACTGTTCACTAATAAGTGAAAGGTAACTTGTTAGGTGACTTTTCTACCCTAAGCTGGTTCCAGCGTGTGTAACATCACATAATGACCTTTCCTATGGTGACCATCACTAATCTTCCTGTTGTTATGAGCTTTGAAAACCTCAAATGACATGTCTCTTACATCAGCCTGACACCTTACCTAACTGCTGGTTGCACAGGTTGTAATCTACACACTGCAGGTTCAAGTGCCCTGTGGGGTGGGGTTTAAAACTTATTTATATATTGTAGGCAGGCAGAGGGAAAGGTTGTGGAGGGAAGATACTTCCCATTAAGATGGCTCCTCTCCACTATGTAATGGACTGGAAACCATGTCCAGGTTTTGGGTTTGAATATAGACCCAGGCTCAAGGTTATGGTCCTGGGTTTTGTTACAGCAGCAGTTGGAGCCTTAACCCTGTCCAGATAGGGGGGTGGGGCTCACTCTCCTTCCTGCTTCTGACAGTGCAACCTGAGTACTAAACACTGACTGTGTGGAGAACTAAAAGTGGAGATAAAGTGCCAACCTGGTGAGCTGTGGGACAGTTTCTAATTACAAAGACTGTGTTCTATCGCTGGACTTTACTGTCACGTGTCTGAGTTAAGCCGTTTTGTTTTATGTTCCACTGACTATTTATGTTTGAACTTTGCAAATTGCACCCAATAAAAAGCACCACTGTGAATTTGAAGACAACCCTCCATGTGTTTTTACTTGCTTGATATCCAGCCCCAAGGTCCCGAAGTTATAGATAGATAGATAGATGCGAGTTTCACACCTGTGCCTGTTCTACATTTGGGGTTTCTTAAAAAATGTGGAGAGGAGAGTCATGCAAGCAGGACTTTTCTCTCTGCATTTTTCTGGCGGACCTAAGAAACAGAAACCCAGGCAAAGGAGAGAACCTAGCATAAGTGTGCAAAAATTCAAATGAACTCCTTTTTACAGTTTCAAAATATTTTTTTCTTTTTTACTGACATGGCAATGTTTAAAACTTTGCACAATGGGGCTTCTTATCTTCTGTGTCCTACTTGCCACTCTTTAAAGGGGTTCTATCAGCAAAATTATACTGATAGAGCCCCACATGTGCGTGAACAGCCTTTAAAAAGGCTATTCAGGCATTGCTAAAGTTATATTAAACTACCTCCCACTGTTTTAAAATAAAACCCTAAAAAAGAATATGTTAAACTTATCTATCGTGCACGGTGGGTGGGCATTCAGGGTCCGACGTCATCTTCAGCCACGCCTCCACTTCCAGCCATGTCTTGGGGTTCCGTCTTCCTCCGGCACTTGCGAACTGCCATTGATAAAAAAAAAATGGTGCGGGTGCATGCGCAGTAGCAGTTCGCGAGCGCTGGAATAAGATGGGACCCGAAGACTTCACTGGAAGAGGAGGCGTGGCTGAAGATGACGTCGGACCCTGAATGACCGCCCACCGTGCACGATAGATAAGTTTAACATATACTTTTTAGGGTTTCATTTTAAACCAGGGGGGTAGTTTAATATAACTTTAGTGGTGCCTGAATAGCCTTTTTAAAGGCTATTCACGCATATGTGGGGCTCTATCAGCATAATTTTGCTGATAGAGCCCCTTTAAGATGCATTGAGAGGGCAAGCATGTAAGAGGGGGTCAGAGCAGGGACACCTCAGCTCATTAGATTTACTATAAGGCTAGAACTACATGAAGACTTTGTCAATGTCAGTGCCTGTTCCTTTAAACAGACCTCGGAGCACAACTAGAGTGTAAGCCAAATCAGGCACTCATTTGTTTCAGTGTGTACCGATGAAGGATAATCACTAATAGAAGTCCTCTATGCATCAATGTTACTGCTCAGGAACAGTGCAGAGTAAAAATGCAGATAAGGGCTCGTTCACATCTGCGCCCGGTCTCCGTTCTGCAGGTTTCCATTTCCTGCACAAAACAGAGGCAGGAGATGGAAACCTGCAGGACTCTTTCAAAGATGTCCGGCCGTGAGCGGTGGTGAGTGTTTTATGCTCTCCGCCACGAAACCGTTTTTTTTTAAACCGGACCGGTTTCGCGGCGGAGAGCATGCAGAAGACGGAATCCACAGAACAGAGACCCGAACGCTAGTGTGAACCTAGCGTAAGAGATGATGTACACAGCAAATGGAAATATGGAACCCCATAGTAAAACTTAAATTGGTTCTCACAAAAAAAAACTTGTAACCCCTTTTAAAAGCATTTTTCTTGTAGTGCCACATCGTACCACAGTCTGGGGAAACTGGTATGTATCTACTCTCATTATCCCATTGTACGTATATGTAAACATAGGTGTCTGTGTCAGGCCTCAATAGTTATATAATGATTTCCCAATAGAGTGCAATATAGCAGGATTGCAGTTATTTTGCAAGCAATCTGAAGACTGCATGTTTGGAAGCACCAATGGAGCAGACCTAACCAGTCAGAGACAGGGACACAAAATCTGTAGCAAACCGGTTTATTTAGAAAATATGGAAAAATAAATAAACCTTCACATCAAGCTCAAAATTAGCAAAATAAAATCTAAAATACAGCCTTAACAAAAGAATGTCAAACATAAACCCTGCTCTTCTGGTGTGGGGGGTGTAGGGTATAATAGTCTTTGGGGTCTCGTCTTACACCAGTGATCTCCACAGTCGACTCCTCTTCTCCCAGTAGGATGTAGAGTTTCCTCTTCTCATCAAATTATATTAAATCAGAAGAGCTTTATTGGTACCAAAGAGAGCAGTTGCTATGGCGGGGGTTGGGTTGGGATGTATGGGTGATTAGAGGGGGAAGCAATGGGACATCCAGGGGTGGATGGATGATTAGAGGGGGTGGTAATGTCCAGAAATGGATGGGTGATCGGAGGGAGTGGTGATGGGGTATAACAGTCCATGGGGTTTCATCTTCCCCTCATTTGGTGACAGCTGGACACGTATTGGGCAGCGATCTCCACAGTGGCCTCTTCTTCTCCCAGTAGGATGTAGAGTTTCCTCTTCTCATCTTCAAATATGAAGTCTGGGATGTGGGCAGAGAGTCTTTGGAAGTAGACGGCCCTCACAGCTGAGTATTTGTTGCAGTGTAGCAGGAAGTGGGCCTCGTCTTTTAGGGCCCCCTGGTCACAGTGCTGGCACAGTCTGTTCTCCCGTGGCTTGTACGTCTGCCTGTGTCACCCCGTCTCCATCTCTAGGCTGTGGGCACTCAGTCTGCACCGGCTCAGGGTCTATATGTGTTTGGGGTTGGGTATTTTCTCCAGGTAAGTGGCCATGGTGTAGTCCCTTTGTAGTGACTGGTACACTGTGAGTATTTATTGTGCTTCTCCATACCTTGATGTACCGGTCTAATGTTCCCTTACTGCCATCCTATAGTATAATGGTCCACTCACACAATATTTTAGCCCCCTCAGTGCTCTCACACACAGTTTAATGGTCCCTTCACTGCCCCCACATTCAGAATAGTCCTGTCTGTTTGAATTCAGGTTGAGACTTTAAACGACTGATGCACATACTGATTGTATACTGACACCTTATGCTGATAGCAAATGCTGTCTGTACCCTAGAGGACAGATAAGGGGATTAAAAGTAGCAGTTGTAAACAGAATAGAGATAAGGACATATAATAAATGCCTTATCTCTACTCTGTTTACAATTTTCTACTTTTAATCCCCTTATCTGTCCTCTAGGGGACAGCATTTGCTATCAATCATTAGCATTGAGGGATTTGGGGTATCATTGACCTTAATTTCTACACCTGGCCTAAGCTATTTTACACCCCCGGTGTAGAGTGTATCACCTGGGGTATACTATGGCCTGGGCCAGACTATAACAAGGTTTCACATCTTTGTACACACATTTGCGCAAACTGTGAATTTAAATTGGCCTAGGCTAATTTATACTCCGGGGTATAAATTAGCCTAGGCTGATTTGATCACAGGTGGGTATAATATGACCTGAGAGGTATGAATTGACCTAAACTCATTTATACTCCGAGATATAAATTGGCCTAGGCCAAAATAAACCCAGGGTTTATTGTAGCCTAGGCCAATTTAACCCTGGTTATAGTCTGGCCTGATGGTATACTCTGGCCTGTTACAGTTTGGCCTAGGCTATTTTACACCCCGGGGGGTATAATATGGCCTGGAGAGGTATACTTTGGCCTAGGCTATTTTATACCCCGGGGCATAATTTGGCGTAGGCCAAAATATACCCAGGGTATAATCTAGCCTAGGCCACTTTAACCCCGGGTATAATCTGGCCTGAGGGTATACTCTGGCCTGTTACACCGGGTACTCACAGGTGAGGCTTCCTCATGGCTATTACTGGGGAAAGAAGCCTAGTAAAGGAGGGCTGGTACTGACACAGCCAGAGGGTGAGAGGAAAACACTCCTGGCACAGCTTGTGACGTTTTGCTGCTACATCTGCTGATGTGTGTCACGACCTGCACTAGGTTAGTAAGGTACGCCAAGTGTATAGCTAGGGCCGGACAGACCTAGGTTTTCTTTTGTTTGTTTTGTTTGCCTGGTGTTTTTTTTTCTGAATAAAACACACCTGGATTTTAAACCTACTGTCTGTCTGACCCGTCATTGCCATACCCCAACTGTGTGAGCTGGATCCCCTTCCACTACTCTTATCCCATTATATATATATATATATATATATATATATATATATATATATATATATAAAAACATTTATGTACTTATACAATATACAGTCCTATGAAAAAGTTTGGGCACCCCTATTAATCTTAATCATTTTTTGTTCTAAATATTTTGGTGTTTGCAACAGCCATTTCAGTTTGATATATCTAATAACTGATGGACACAGTAATATTTCAGGATTGAAATGAGGTTTATTGTACTAACAGAAAATGTGCAATATGCATTAAACCAAAATTTGACCGGTGCAAAAGTATGGGCACCTCAACAGAAAAGTGACATTAATATTTAGTAGATCCTCCTTTTGCAAAGATAACAGCCTCTAGTCGCTTCCTGTAGCTTTTAATCAGTTCCTGGATCCTGGATAAAGGTATTTTGGACAAACAATTCAAGTTCAGTTAAGTTAGATGGTCGCCGAGCATGGACAGCCCGCTTCAAATCATCCCACAGATGTTCAATGATATTCAGGTCTGGGGACTGGGATGGCCATTCCAGAACATTGTAATTGTTCCTCTGCATGAATGCCTGAGGATTTGGAGCGGTGTTTTGGATCATTGGAAATAAAATGTGTTTTTAGATATTTTCTGTTAAAATTGTCAATGCCACTTCTGGCTGCCATGTCTCATCTTTTCTAATTACTTAATAGGCCAAAGACAACCATGATTATATAAGTTCTGGAAGTTTAGTAAATGAACATGGCTATGGCACAGCGCATTGTGTACACACTGGTTGTAGAAGAGTGACACCTTGTGGACATGAGAATGAACTGTTTAGAAAATACCTTCAAATATTAACTTACTTTGTATTGATAAAGTGGGCATCATTGTTTTAGGTTTCTTGTTATTTATTTATTCTGAGAAGGGGTGAGCCTGCAGTCTGTATAAAGCACATTCTGCATTTCTTCAATGGGTCTGGTTCGGATCATATCTATAGGGGTCTATATTCATTTTGATTGTCTGATCTGGAGTCTACATTTATTTTAGGAGTCTGGTTTGGGTGCCGAAATGTATTTTGATACTATTTGTGATTCCAATTCTGTAATTAACAAAAACATGAAAACAAAAACATTTGCAGTGCACTGCTTTGTACGACTCCACTGATTCTCTGTGAAGTTACTACTATATGATACGGCACGTGTGGCACCAGAATTTTTTTTTTATTGCCAATTAACCCCTTCTCAGCGTAGCCGTTTTTTTTTTTTTTTTTTTTTTTAAATTTTCCATCTTCCAAAAGCTATAACCTTTTTATTTATTTTCCTGTATTCTGTATACCATATGAGGGCTTAATTTTTGTGGAACAAATTCTACTTCATATTGGTACTATTTAACCCCTTCACCTGTGCTGTACTATCACACTGAATGTGTAGTGAAAGGGATTCTAACATATATGAATAGCCTTAAGAAAGACTACTCTTCTTCTACCTTTAGACGTCTTCTCCGTGCTGTCATTCGGTAGATATTCCCAGATTTCTTCAGTATGCAAATGCATTTTCTTGCAGTACTGGAGCGCGTTCCCTGTGCTGCTTGAAAACTCTTCCTCATCTTCTTCTGGCACGCCTCTTCCTGTGGCACTGGATTTCTAAATCCCAGGCATGCACAGTTGGCTCTACCATCGGGCAGAGCCGACTGCGCATGTCTGCGGCCATTCTCTTGCGGCCGCTTACACGAGCGTACTGAGTAGAATCCCTTAACGCTCAGCACTGTAATAGTACAGCGATGTAATGCTGCAGGTACAGAAGTTGCATTACTTCCAGCAGGTGATCCAAAGGCAAGAACACTCCCCTCTCCCCAATCCCTCAGATCCCCCCCCCCCCCCCCCCCCGATAAGATTGCAGGGCCTCAGTTTGCCATGGCAGTTACGAGGCTGAGAAACGGCCTTCTGACTGCCTATACACATTCCACATAGTGAGCCTATGTGTGATCGGCTGCAATACTATATAGTACAGTAAATTGCACTTAGGAGCTGGGATCCCAAGTTCAATTCCATTTGTGGCATCGGCAAAAAGTAAGAAAATAAAAAAAAGTTGACAAAAAAAAATCTTTACTCATAGAAAACACAAAACGGGGGCCACATGGTGGCTCAGTGGTTAGCACTGCAGCCTTGCAGCGTTGGAGTCCTGGAGTTCAAATCCCACCAAGGGCAAAAAACCATCTGTAAGGAGTTTGTATGTTCTCCCCGTGTTTGCATGGATTTCCATCCCGTATTCCAAAGACATACTGATAGGGAAAAATGTACATTGTGAGCTCTATGTGGGGCTCACAATCTACATTTAAAAAAAAATCATAAAAAACAAAACAAAACAAAAAAAACCTTTTAGAACCATTTGTGTATAACTCCCTACTATCCAAAATAGTATTAATTATCCCCTACAGTGAACGCCATAAAACAAATAAAAAAAATACTGCAATATGCAAAGTAATGTATTTTGGCCACCTCGCTTTCCCTGAAAAATAGCAATAAAAAGGAGATCAAAAAGTCATACGTACAAAATAATGGTACCAGTAAAGTAGAGCTTGCCCAGAAAATAAAGACTTGACATATCGCCGTCAATAAAACAGTAAAAAAAGTTATAGGCCTCAGAATACGAAAACTGTTCTTTTTCAAAACGTGGCATTTTATTTATAAAAGCACTAAAACCAATATAAATATAGTATTGCCGTAATGACCTATGAGACAGTTGTCATTTTTAAATGCAGAATAAACGCGGAAAAAACAAAATGCAAAAAAATATGATAGAATTGTGTGTTATTTCACATGGACCCCCCCCCCCCCCCAAAAAAAAAAAAGTTACTAAAAGCTCCTCAAACATTTTATATAACCCAACTCATCACCAAAAGAATAAGCCTTCACATAGCTATGTGGCAGGAAAATAAAAAGTAATGCATTTTGGAAGGTGTGGAAGGAAAATATGAAAAAAGTCACTGAGCATTAACATGTAAACAATAGAGGTGAGCGAGTAGTATTGGGCCGCTTACACGCATTCCTATGGCGGCAAGGTATTCAATCGAATACTACTCGCTCATCTCTAGTAAACAACCCTGTGTCCTTAAAGAGCACCTTTCATGGTTTGGAGCACATGCAGTTTTATATACTGCTGGAAAGCCAACAGTGCGCTGAATTCAGCACACTGTCGGCTTTCCCGATCTGTCAGGAACGTCCTTCTTCAAAGCAGCGCCTATAGCGCTGTACTGTGTGAGCGGTCCCCTCCCTCTGCTCACAGTGCTCGTCCATAGACGAGTATTATCAGGAGGCGCTCCTCCCTGCTCACACAGTACAGCGCGATAGGCGCTGCTGTGGAGAAGGTCGTTCCTGACAGATTCCCTTCTGACTATGAAGAGCTACAGTATTGGCACCGCTAGATCGGAAAAGCCAACAGTGCGCTGAATTCAGCGCACTGGCTGCTTTCCAGCAGTATATAAAACTGCATGTGCTCCAAACCATGAAAGGTCCTCTTTAAAGGGTTAATATTCCATATATCTTGGAGTCACGATATTCTGACACCCATAACTTTTTTATATTTCTGTATATGGGGCTGCATGAGGCGGACTGAATAAGTCAGAGGGCCGGATATGGCCCGGGGGCCGGACTTTGCCCAGGTTTGCCATATCATGTCACTGGGGCCCCCTGGAGGGAAGAAGTGGAGGCGGCCGGGAGATGGAGTGGGGATCGATAAGTTGGGTTGGGGGCTACGATAACAGTATTTTTGGAGGGTAATCTCCAACAAATACTGCTATTATTATACTCGAGGGTCTGAAGGGACATAAGTATAATGATCGGTGATCTATGTGACATTATACTGTGTGGAGAGGCCGCTATGGGACACTATATTGTGTGGAGGGGCCTTTATATGACATTATACTGTGTGGAGGGGCCGCTATTATACAATACACTGTGTAGAGGGGCTGCTATGGGACATTATACTATGTGGAGAGGCCGCTATTAGACATTATACTGTGTGGAGGAGCCACTATGGGGCATTATACTATGTGGAGGGACTGCTATGGGACATTATACTATGTGGAGGGGCTGCTATGGGATATCATACTGTTTGGAAGGGCTGCCATGAGACATTATACTGTGAGGAGGGGCTGCTATATGATATACTGTCGGGAGGCCACTTTGAGATATTGTAGTGTGCGTAAATGGATCATTATTCTGTGTGGGGGCCAGGAAAGAGGCGCTATACTGGAGGGGGGGGGCCCCCATGTAAAAAGGTTGCTATGGGGCCCAGTCTTTGTGAGTTAAGCACCTGTGTTTTTATTTATTTTTATACCTCCTATGAGGTCTGATAACTAATACAATGAACTAGACTGGTTACATTGTGATTTCATTGTGAACTTTATAAACATGTATGCAGTAAACGCCCTCTTGTGGAGGCTGCTGGAATTTCAGTACTTAAAGCGGATGTCCAGTTGTAGATAACAACTGTCCATGTGCAGGGTATATGTTTAAAAAAAAATAAATTAAAAAAAATGTACTTGCCTCTTGTATTAACGCCAGCTCTAGTGCTATGTCCCCAATGCTCCCTATTGCTGGTTGTTGGCAGGGCTGCAGTGGTGATGTTGGGTCAAAAACAGGTGACTGCAGGTTTCAGTGATCACTTGCTGTTAGACGATGTGGCTTCACTGCTGCCGCCAGTGGTTGATCGTAGTAGTCACTGCTACTGACTGCGAAACCAGCAGGGAGCAATGGCGCACTACAGCAGCAGGGAATTCTGGATGTAAGTAATGGGAGCAGATTCAGGAGATCTACACATTATGCAAGCCTTGATTAAATATGCCATGTAGGCTTCAATATTTCATGGGTCAGTTTATTCCAGCCTAAAGCAGTTTATTCAGTGTCTAGTTATACTGTCAGCATCCTTACAGCGGGATGTTGCAGTATATATGAGAATAGAAATGATGTCTGCATACAGTGAATGTAGTAACATTTGTATGACACAAGCATTTATACAGAACTTGCTGTGATTCCATGACTTAACACGTTAATACATATATATTAGAGCAGGACATTATACACATGCAGAGTTTCTGCACCATTAGTCTGCCTCCTGCACGCTCAAAGCATTTTGCTTACGTAAATAGAAATAGCTGTAAGAATATATACCCAAATGCATATTCTGTTTTCACTTTATGTATATGATCATCCATGATGAAGATCAGAACCTGTAGAGGTCCAGAAGTTAAGAGAACAAAATTTAGCAAATTGTTCACTAAGGACAACACGGACACAGGTCTGTATCGGCCAGACTGGAGTAAGCAGGAGCAGGGATTTTTTAAGGGCTATAAGTAGAGATTGGTGAACCTCTCAAGATTCGTTTCGGATTTAGGGCTCAGGTTCCCAATTTGTTTAGGGTCAAACAAGCTATGTATGAACCACATCTTAAATTGACTTACAGCATAATATATAATACTGTCAGGACTCTGAAGAACCTACGGTATGTATCCAATTTCTCACTCTTAAGGCAAACACAGCCGAAGTTATGTCAAAGTTAAAGTGACATGTATGTCTATGAAAAAATGGAGTGTAGGCAGAGGATGCAAAATCCGAGTTTAACCATACACTGTGTGGACACTGCTTTTAAGCATTTTAACATTTATAATGATCCAAAAATTACCCTTTTATTAGGGAAAAGTGCTAGGTTGTGGATTAGGCAGGACATAATATGATGTACCAGGCTGCAAGACATGTGGCAGTGGTGGTAACTATTTAGGATTAGCAGTCAGCATCAGCAGTACGGTGATGGAACAGCTGATGCCTACCACACAGGCATCAGCTGGAGGTAGGGCTGGGCTATTATGACCTCAAAGAAAATACATTTTACCTCAATTACAATTAATAGTGATGATTTAGGCAATTCCCCTTAAACACGCCCCTTTTCAGATATGAGTATGTGCTGGGCGAACCTCACAAGATTCATCTCACAAGGTTCACCTGTTTTGTTTGTTTTTTTTCTTCGGACTGAACATATTGGAACCGGAACTGCTATTATACTCTGGAGTCTCTTTAGACACAAGATCATAATTAGTGGATGCCCATTGGAGGTGAGCAAAAAAAAAAAACAATGTTACTTACCTCTCCTGGGTTCAGGTGCTGTTCCTGGTCTTCTTCAGGCCTGCTGAATGACATTATGGACAACTGAGGCCTGTAGTTATGATTGTGTCTTTGCATGTCACAATGCCACATAACCTGCTGAAACCCAATCACAAGCCTCATCAGCCCCTGACCTTATTCAGGAGCCCAGAAGACGAAGAACGGCGGCGAAGCCCAGGAAAAGTAAGTAACTCTGTTTGTTATGTTTGCTCACCTCCGCTAGTGAGGAACCCCCAGAATGTAATAATAGCAGTTTTGGTTCAGATGTGTGAAGTCCGAATGAAACTGCAGCCAAAGATTTGCAAATAATGTAATAGCCGAACCCAAATAACTGATGTGCACAAAATCACTTGTGATTGATTGTTGATTTGATTACTTTCCTTTCCCTTATCGGAAGTATTTGAAGATCCTCATAGATCCATTTGTGTTTCATTTTTTGACTAACGTTTCTTCCACTTCCAAATGAAAGTTTTGTTCTTTTAGGTGTAACATGCCACTACTCTTGAGGCTGGACAAGATAAACTTTCATGGCAAATTGGGACAGCTCTTTCCACTGCTTTAACCTTACTGCCCTAGAATTACATTGGGTCTCAGTTATCTGTTAAAACTCCAGGTACGGTTGTACCTGTTGGTGTCAGTTGCCTGTTGTGGCTACAGTCAGTCCTGGGAGCTTAAAAATTATGTTCCAGATACTGTATTGGGCCTGGCTGCTGCTGCTCTAAGGGCTCGTTCACACGGGGAGCAGTGGGGCGGATGTTGGCACCGAGAGTGATGCGGGGAGCCGCGTCACTCTCGGGTCAAAACCTGCCTGCCACGACCGTCGCGGTCGCGGCATCCCCATCTGGAGTCATGTGTGTGCTTAGCTCAACTACGCCGGTGGAGTAGTTCAGCTAAGCACACACATTCAGCTCTACTTCATCGGGCTAATAGAATGCATTGGCCAATTAGCGCTGGCCAATGCATTCTATTAGCGTGAGCTAAGTTTGCACAGGGGTTCCAGTGCACCCTCGGCTCTGCTACATCTGATGTAGCAGAGCCGAGTGTGCACACTCGGCTCTGCTATATCAGATGGGCTGACCGGCACATGGTGTAGTTGAGCAGAACTGGCTCAGCACTGCTAAGTCTCTGCATTCCCATAGGAATGCATTGGCCAGCCTTCGGCCAATCAGCGCTAGCTCTTCCGGAGGAGGCGGAGTCTAAGGTCGCTCCACACCAGTCTCCATTCAGGTCCAACCTTAGACTCCGCCTCCACTACACCGTGTGCCGGTCAGCCCATCTGATATAGCAGAGCCGAGTGTGCACACTCGGCTCTGCTACATCAGATGTAGCAGAGCCGAGGGTGCACTAGAACCCTTATGCACACTCGGCTCTGCTACATCTGATGTAGCAGAGCCAAGTGTGCATAAGGGTTCTAGTGCACCCTCGGCTCTGCTACATCTGATGGGCTGACCGGCACACGGTGTAGTTGAGCAGAACTGGCTCAGCACTGCTAAGTCTCTGCATTCCCATAGGAATGCATTGGCCAGCCTTCGGCCAATCAGCGCTGGCTCTGCCGGAGGAGGCGGAGTCTAAGGTCGGACCTGAATGGAGACTGGTGTGGAGCGATCTTAGACTCCGCCTCCTCCAGCAGAGCCAGCGCTGATTGGTCGAATTCCGTACTCTGGCCAATCAGCGCTGTCCAATGCATTCCTATGGGAAAAAGTTTATGTCACAAAAATCACAATTACACACCCGATAGAGCCCCAAAAATTTATTTTTAATAACATTCCTACCTAAATAAAGGTTATCCCTAGCTATCCCTGCCTGTACAGCTATCCCTGTCTCTTAGTCACAAAGTTCACATTCTCATATGACCCGGATTTGAAATCCACTATTCGTCTAAAATGGAGGTCACCTGATTTCGGCAGCCAATGACTTTTTCCAATTTTTTTCAATGCCTCCGGGGTCGTAGTTCCTGTCCCACATCCCCTTCGCTGTTATTGGTGCAAAAAAAGCGCCAGGGAAGGTGGGAAGGGGAATCGAATTTTTTTGGAGTTTGCCATGTGATGTTCGATTCGAATCGAACACATCGAACAGCCTGATATCCGATCGAACATGTGTTCGATAGAACACTGTTCGCTCATCTCTAACTATAATGGGGTCTGGTGGTTTCTGCACAAAACATACGGAAAGAAAAGTGCTGCTTGCAGAATGCAGATGTGAACCAGACCTTTAATGTTAACAAGCAGTCAGATAAGGAGCAGGAGAATAGCTTAAAAAGTGCTGAAGGAAACAGATCTCCTTAATAAGATATTACAAATTATATTTAAAGGCACTACTCATGAAAAGCTGTTTATAACTGGAGATATACTTTAAGAGCAGGGTGCACATATGGGGCCAATGGTAAGATTCACATCTCAGATGCAAGTTTAGGACTTGGAAGTGGTTGTTTAAATGTATTTTCCATGTTACAAAGAAAAGGTTTGTTGAAAAATTAAATGCAAGTCCATTCAGGTAGGTCAGTATAGAGCAGTTCAGCACAAATTAGTGAAATATGGAAGCCACACTCCTTGCAACCAAATAGCAGGCACCTGGCTGAGGAGAAAGAGGATTTAAATATGCACCTTCAGCTGCTAAGTGGATACGCCAAGGAGAATTCTGAACCCTGCAGAAGCTTCAAAGATCGACATGGTAACCTTAAAGCAACAGCAGCTTAACTGAGATAACCAGAACATTTTATGTCGTGTCACAAAAAAAGGGATGTGATAGGCAAAAAGGGGACATGTCTTTGCCCAAAGAGGCAGACTCTTCCAAAGAAGGCATGGCCACAGGCTTACTTTCACCGCGTGTCTTGCATAGAGGGTCTCCTGAACACCATTATGTGAATGTTGCTGAGTATGACTTAAAGGGATTTTACAGTCAGCAAAATGATGGTCTGTGCTGCACGGCCACCAATCATCAATAGTGACTGTGCATAGTATGACAGTGCAAACACCATAGATTTCATTGTACATGCCACTTTAGGAAGAACAAGCGAAGAGTCTAATAAGTGGAGAAAAACATTTTCTTGGGCAGGGTTAAAATGAATGTATTGATTTGATTGGTTGCAATCTTTTTAATTCCTTTTCATAAGTCAGCCAGTATCATGACTGAGGTTTTCTAGGTGTCTAGCTTTTTTTGCTAAAACTATGAAAAAAGAAATTTGTTATTTCTCTTGTGAGCGCACTCTCCTTTCCTTCTTATACTTTAGGGATCTGTAAAATGTAAGTGATTGGATTTTGCCTGATTCTACGCGAGCACAATTGTTCCCAGATGGCATTTGGTTCTCTTGATTGAAAGTGCTATTCTGATTGCTATGAAAAATCACATAGGGAATCTGTAAGATAATAATGAAATCTGGCATGTGCCATGCTTATAAAGGTATGAATGTGTTCTATTTGATCATTTCCCTGCAATCTATTGAGCTTTTAGAGCTTTATCAGGTGACCCTGCTGCTGCTGAACTATTTTTTTTACTTCATATTTTGATTTTTAAATGATTTTTTCACACCTGTTTCGTATTATGCCTTCTTTGCATATTTTTACATGGCAATTCTTTCTGCATTTTTTTGCCTCTTGAGGCAAATTTTCAATTTGCATCTGTTCAGAAAAGGATCCTACTAAAAAATGCAGTCTTGATCTTAACCCTTAACAATATGGTCTAGTGTGAGTCTCAAGGACACAACTTTTTTTCAATTTTTTCATGTACGCGTTCCAAAAGCCTTAACATTTTCAATTTGTTCTCAACATATGAGAATAACCTATTTTTTAATGCTCCTACTTTGAGAGACAAATAATGTATTGGAAAATGTTTATTATTTTTAAGGAGGGGGAATAAAACATAAGAATAGAAAAAAATAATCCCTAGGCCCCAAATTTTAAATGTCTTACTGTACGAAACCATTTGATGAGGATAGAAACATCAATACTACCTAGGGTCTTGTCTTTTGTCCTTAAAACCTAACTTAGAATTGTTTTCCTGGACCAAGGATCTTCATTTATTTGTCCAAAAACTAAAATGGAGAAAGATTTTCAAACTTGATGATAAATGTAGATGGTTAGTGTTGGATCTGAATGACGATTTATCAGTTTTTAGTGGTAATATTGAAAGAAGGTCATAGAACCATCAATGTTTTCCTAAAAGTTGCCATTGAAAAATTAGGACAACTAGAAGGTAGAGATACATATCAAAATATGTTGTGGGCTGAGAAAAAAGCACTGGGGGTATTACAATCAGATGACTCAAGCATTCTCAAGCCCTCAGATAAGTGGGGGAACTTGGTAGTGATGGACCAGGAGACATACATCAGCATGTGCTATGCAATACTAAATAACAAAGAGTGCTGTGGATTATTACCATGAAATCCACTTGATACATATGCTAACATATTGAAAGAAACTCTGGAAACAGCAAAAGTTAATCAACTTATTTACAATACTGGATATGTCTTTCTATTACCAACACACCCAGTACTGGCCGTCTTCCATGCAGTGCCCAAAATTCACAATATACCTCCCCCTTGAAAGGTCAGCCAATTCTATTCGGTATTGATAGCTTAACCAAAATATTTGTATTTTGTATATATTTGTAGACAAGATCCTGCGTCCATTTGTCTTAGCTCTCTTAGCCCTCTTATGTAAAACTCATGATGGACCCCCTAAGAGCCCCTTCACAGGGCGTAAGCGTGGCGCTCATTTAGACCCATACACGTGAGCGCTTCAAAACACATCCCATTCACTTCAATGGGCAATTGGTGCTGATCGAGTTCTGATACAGGCAGATTCTTATAGTTCTTTGCTGATTGGAGGTTCCTATAGAAATGGGGACACTTGGTATAGAGTCGGAGGAGGAGGTGGACTTGAATAGATGGAGCTGCAACAACATTATGCATCATATGACATGATGAGATCAGAGTGGCTGTGATGGTGGCGAGTCCTGCCTCAAAGGAGTGGATTTATGCAGATAAATAGTTTGCGTATTAGTGGCGCCTCAATGGTAACACATCAGTGCCTCCCCTGGGCCTCCGAGTATAGAGACCCTCTGAGTATGATTGTAGTTTGTGTGTGATGAACCCCATGAACTACCATAAGGGGCAGGGGGACTCTCACTGCAGTGCAAACCCCCGGGAATAGTTGGATGTACCCCCAGGGGAACACGTACCGTGCATTGAGAGCCACTGTTCTAGATAATTTGTTTGTCATGGATGCCTTAGAGATCATCCCTCCACTGAAAAAAGAGCATTTTACTGCCACATGTTGGCAATTCAAAGCCCGACACTTGATGGCAAGTTATTGATTTAAGAAACCTCAACAAGACCAGAAAATAGTTCAGAATGAAGACTCTAAGATCAGTAGTGGCTCATATTTAAAAAGGGGATATAATGGCCAAACTAGACCTCAGGAACATACCTCCCAACTTTTAAAGGACAGAAAGAGGGACAAAATGTGGGCGTGCTATGCATGGCATGGCAACATTAGCGCCACCTACTTCTAAATTGACTCTGCCTATTTCCATTTCTCTTTGGTTACACCCTGCACCCCACATTGCTCCCCCCACGGTACACCCATGCACCCCACATCTCTCCCCCAACACAGTACACCCAAGCACCCCACTTTTCTGCCCAACATTGTATACCCTGCACCCCACACCTCTCCCCCCACACAGTATACCCTGCACCCATCTCTCTCCCACAGTGCACCCTGCACTCCACATCTCCCCCCACAGTACACCCTGCAGGCATAACGGGACAAGCGGTAAGCCATCCAGGATGGTGGGACAGTAGTGTAAAATCGGGATTATCCCACCAAACCTGGGACGGGTGGGAGCTAAGCAGGAATGCCTACCTGCATGTGTAAATCTATGCTAGCCACAGGACGTTCCTCAGAGTCGCTCATGTCAAGCATGGTCACATTCACTGCAGTTCACCTCCCCTAAAAAAAACAGCAAAGTGATAAGATTTCATTTAATCTCATCCAGAAATTACTGAAGAAAAGCTGCAGTCTCAAACACATACATGTCAGTTTTAGTAACGGAATCGCAAGCGTTTTCCCTATAGATTTAATAGGGGGAAAAAATGCAGAGGAAAATACAGCAAAAATTCTGTGAAAAATGCTGCACATAAACATTGTTTTATTATTTTTTTTTTTTTCCGAAGTGTTGATTGGCTGTGTGGGGTATTAGCTTTAAAGTTACTTTTCAATAAAAGAAGTCAATTGTCATCTATAGGGTACACTTGAAATACAATTTAATAGAAGCATTACCTCCTAGAAGGGTCATTCTAAAAGTTAATATTTCTACGTGAACCACTTATGGTCTACACAATTTTTGTTGTTAATGAGCATTTGTATGTCAGTGGAAGCCTATACCTCCGCCATAAATAACTGCTTCCCACGTGTGGACTTGATGTGGTTTGTTAACAACAACTCACTAGGTCATTAGGACCTACAGCAGAACTACATAATGGAAATTAATGAATCACTGACTTCCATCTTCAGGCCTTTATTATTAGACTGCCCTTGTTGCATTCCATAGTCATTTTGTTTTACAGCAATTCACTACAAACTTTCATTATTTGGTCACCGATGTTTTTTTTATAACTTCCCGTAATAATCTTGGAAAAAAAATGATTAGTGTTTATTGATAGATTTACTACGAATAGTTCATGCCTCGGTGAGCAGCAATTACTGTAATGTATTGTATGTACGTTGCTAACAATTTTACATTATGAAATAAGCCACAATGGTAAGTGGTCTGCAATAATCACTAAACCAAAGAAAACAGAAATTATAAGTTTGAAGCATTAAATATATTTTTTGAATTTCATACCTGGCATGTTCATGCTGTCAGCAGTGGGAGTCTCGAAATCTTTTCTGGCAGGCACAGTAAAAGAAAGAAATATGAACTGATCACGTGCTGAGCATTCTCACCCACAGGATTTATTCTACAAGATAACAAAAACATTTCAATATATCGTTTGGTTTTGATTTTTTTGGTATTTGTATAAGATCAATATCTAATCTGTTATTCAAAATAAGTCGTTTAGAACAAGGCTAGTGTCCGGTTAGTTGCAGAGGTAGTTTGGAACTCAACCATTAATGTATACTCCAAACCAAGTTAGTCCTCTGTGGCTATAGTCAGTATTTTTTTTTTTTTTTTTTTTTAAATGAACTGTAGAAGTCAAGAAAATAATGTGAAATGTGAAACAGAAGTGTGTCAAGGTAGCATGTCCATATGTACACAACAAGGAGCATGGTTAAAGAAATATATACATTTATTGTATGTAAAGACCTGCTTCTGAGAATAGCATTTGCGTTGGCACACTATACATAAGAACACATGGTATACAAAGCAAAGCCATGCAGAAAAACATTGATGTCTGCATTCCCTTTGGAACCATTCCCAGGACTAACTACCTATCTATACCGTTGGCTTTTTCGCTCGGCTAGCCAAGTGCATCGGCATTCCGTCATGGCATTCCACTCCTGAATAGGCCCGGATGAATGAGACTAATCAGGAGGGAATCTCGAGCCATGGACGCTGCGTCTGACTCAGCCGCAGAATCTGCAGCAAGATGGGTCACGTCGCATTTTTTTTCCTGCTAGTTTAAAAAAATCGCTAGCAGAAAAAAACTGTGAGTGACTCCCATTGAAATGCATAGGAGGCGTTTTTTGAGGTGGATACCGCGTGAACTTACCCTCTCTGTGTAGAGTTGTAGTGAGGATGCAGGTCTTCTGGAATAACTCCACTATGAGATGGTTACTCTTGTAGATCAGAACACTTTATTCCATGCTCCATCATGGCTCCCTGTCTAACAATTCCTCCCCCTAAGCTCAGCTCCTCCTCCATTACTACCTCACTGTTGCTAGGCAGACAAAGCAGAATAAGTAAGCAGAACAGAACATACAGAACATACTTATAACAACATCACATCTCTCCCCTTCTTATAAAAAAAAAAAAAAATAAAATGCAAACATTATAAATGAACAATAAATAAAAGGTCCGAACTGAAAAGAAAATTTTACTGCAGAACATAGTCCCTGAGGTGCGTTGGTGGCCTTCGACTTATCCTTGTCGGGTAGCGTTGAGACATCTCGTTATCAGAAACAGTCTGTGAATTTTCGGTATCTCTTGTTGGTGTTGCTGAACCAGTTGTACCTGGTGAAATTTCCTCATCATCTGTCTCCTCTGCACTTGCTCCTGGGTTGTAGTCACAAAGCTTTTTAATATGGGAGATATTTCGTGTCACTTGATGACCCTGGCGTTGAGCAGTAACCATGGTACCTTTGACGTGTGTGACTTGAAAGGGTTCTGGATGATAAGGGGATGATAACTTGTCACTGGGTCTCAGCCTTTTAACGAGGACCCAGTCTCCCACATCCAGCTGTTTGAAGCAACAACTTCTCTTATCTGCATATCTTTTCATCCTGCCTTTGGCAAGGGAATCATTGAGGACCAATGGAGTCTGGACGTGAACTACTGGGGTTGTTTGGAAGCTTAATGCGCAAAGGCCTGCCGAAAAGCGCAGTCGCTGGCGGAGTTCCTGTAGTAGAGTGTGGGGTGGCTCTGTACTGTCTAAGGAATCTGTACAATTCTTGCTGCAAATCCTTGTGTTCCATGGTAGCAATCCGAAGAGTTTTGTTGATTGATTGCATGAAGCGCTCCACTTCACCATTGGCTTGAGGCCAGTAAGGAGTTATTTTCCTGTGGTTAAAACCAAGATAAGTTGCAAAAGACTGAAAATCTGCACTATTGAAAGGTGGCCCATTGTCAGTCTTCACTGTTTCAGGTATGCCATATGCAGAGAAGATTTTGTCCAGTTTTGGTATGACAGCTCTTGCAGAGGTGGTGGAAACGGGTTCAATGACTGGAAACCTAGAAAAATCATCTATGACAACCAGTAAATAGGAATGATCTGGCAAAGTGCAGAAATCAACACTCACAGCAGTCCATGGATTGTCTGGCAGAGGTGTCATTTGTACTGGTGCTCGGCTATGGTCCACCGTAGTTGCTTGGCAAGGTATACATGTGGCAATAAGTGCTTCCACTTGTTTATCTAGTCCAGGAAACCATACTTTCTCCCTAAGTAATTGCTTTGTTTTAACTATACCTTGATGGGCCTCATGGGCCAGATCGATCACTCTACTCTGAAGTTTCTGAGGAATGACCAGGCGGTTGTCACGTAGTAGTATGTTTGAGTCAGATACAGAAAGAGAGTGTCTTGCATTAAAGAAGGCCTGTAAATATGCTGTTTGGCCCTGCGATTGAAGACGAGTGTCAGCTAGAAAAGAGTTCCAGTTCTTAGACCGAACAGTGTCAATTACCAACTGAAGTTGGGGATCAGAATCCACCGCATGTTTAATTTTTTCGAGGGTCATTGCTCTTGGCACAGAGTGTGTAACAATGAAATTTACATGCTCCTCAGCTAAGACAGTGGCAGGCAAGTCATCTTTGGTAGACTGTGGTGAAGGGTGTCTTGAAAAATAGTCTGCAGGGTTCCCAGCTCCTGCCTCATATCTCAAGTGAAAGCGATAGTTCTGCAGGCGGAGTAGCCAGCGTTCAAGTCGTGGGGGTGGCTTTGATGAATGTTTATTGAAGATTGGAATGAGTGGTTTATGATCACTGACCACTGTGAATGGACGACCAAAGAGGTAAAGATGAAAATGAAGGCATCCCCATACAACTGCGAGAGCTTCCCTCTCAGTTTGAGAATAGCGCTGTTCCGTTTCTGTTAAAGCTTTGCTCACATAGGAGACTGTGGAGATACTGCCAGTTTTGGACACCTGAGTTAAAATTGCACCAAGGCCTACAGGACTGGCATCCACAATGAGCTCAGTAGACTTTAGTGGGTCAAAATAGGCCATGACCGTGTCACTAGAAAGACTGGACTTTAGTGTGTCAAATGCTGATTGATGTTCAACTGTCCATGACCAAGGAGTATCCTTTTTAGTGAGTTGTCGTAGGGGTTCAGAAACAGTAGCCAGATCAGGTATGAATCGTCCACAGTATGTGACCAGACCAAGAAAACTTCGAACATCTGAGACATTTTGTGGCTGGCTAGCAGAGGTTATGGCTGCTACTTTCTCAGGGTCTGCAGAAACACCATTTTCAGAAAAAATGTAGCCAAAAAAATTCAATGACGTCTTGTTGAACTCGCATTTTGATGGATTAACAGTTAAATTGCAGGTTTGCAGTCTCTGAAAGACTTGTTCTAGGTGATTGTCATGTTCCTCTTGGGTTGTGCCAAAGATAAGGATGTCATCACTAACATTGAGGACTCCAGGTATTCCTGAAAGAACCTGCCTGATAACATTCTGAAAGATTTCTGCAGCCGATGAAATGCCAAAATTCAGCCTCTTGAACCTTCTTAGACCGACATGAGTGCTAAAAGTTGTGATATATCTGGAGTCTGGATGCAATTCAAGCTGATGATAACCAGATTTTAGATCAATTTTTGAGAATACTTTTGCACCATTTAGATCTGTGAGAATATCATCAATGGTAGGCGTAATGTGCCTTTCTCTTTGAATGGCTCGATTGGCATGTCGCATATCCACACATAACCTGATTTTACCAGGCTGCTTAGGTTTAGGCGCAACAACAATTGGTGAGACCCAGGGAGTTGGGCCCTCGACACGTTCAATAACATCATCTGTCTCAAGGTCTTGTAGCTCTTTCTCCACTAGCTTGCGGACATGGAATGGGATGCGCCTGTGAGGTTGAACTGACGGCTGGACTGACTGGTCAATGTGTAATTTCACTTGAAAGTCTTTCAGCTTTCCTATGCCTTGAAAGAGTTGAGGATATTTCTGCATAACATTTTGGACAGAAGAGTGTGTTACGCTGTTTGCCAGTTTCACTAGGCCCAGAGATACCGCACTATTGCAGCTAAGAAGAGTGTCTGCAGAACACTCCACTACATAGAAAGTGTCCGTGATGGATTTCCCATCAGCCGTTAGTAATGCCTGAAATTTGCCACATAGGGGTAATGCAGTAGCTGAACCATAAGGATATATCTTCAGGTTAGTACATTGCAAAGCAGGTTTGTTCTTTAGCTGGCTATAAGTGGCATGACTAATAACATTGACAGACGCCCCTGTATCTACCAGTGTCTCCACCGGATTGCCATGTATTAAGATGACTTGTTTGGGATTAGACATTGCATGCACATTGCGAGACCCCTCAGTCACTGAGAATAAGTAGGTGCTGCTGGGCTCATCAGCAGGGGACACTGACTGCACTGCCTGAACTTTCTGTGGCAAGGCTTGTTTAGCAGAGAGAGAAGATTGTGATTTTGATCTGCAGACTTTTGCAAAGTGATTTTGTTTCCCACAGTTATGACAAGTTACTCCCTTTGCTGGGCATGGTTTCTGATGAGGATAAGGACCTCCACAGTTGTAGCAGGTTGCAGCCTGTGTGTGAGGCACATGTGGCTTCTGAGTGAGCTTTGCTACAGAAGATGGCTGCTCTGGTATACAGTCTGTGTTCTCTATAAGTTTAGCTTGATTCTCTGCTGCATCATGAATACGTGCAATGTCCAGTAGCTTTGTTAAAGTCATGGTGGGATCTCTGAGTGCTTGTCTCCTTAACTTAGAGGACACACAACCTTGTATGATTTGCATCAGAATTTCCTTGTCTATATCTGCAAATTCACAGTAAGCTGCAAGTTGTCTTAAGCGGACATGATATTCATCAATGGTTTCTGTTGCTGACTGTTTTGACTGTCTAAACTTGAAAATTTCAAAAGCTGCATTTATGTATGGAGAGAAATGCTTAGTTAGTGCTGCTTTGCTTAGATCATAGTCACTGTCCTCCCCTGTATTGGGCAGAGTTGTGAAGATATCATAGACTTGCTCCCCTGCATAGTGTAACAACATGGCTTTCTTTCTTGCATTATCAGTAATGTTCATTGCTTGCAGGAATATCTCAAAGCGTTTCAGCCATTTATTCCAGCATGCTGCTAAGTTTGCTTGGGGCTGGTGCACATCAAATACAGCAAAGGAGGGTAAGCAGGCCATGGCTGGTGCTAGGATTGCAGTCTTGTACACAGTTTTCTGTAGCAGTGAAATACCTTTAGCTGATGATTCTTAATCCTCGTCGCCAATTGTAGAGTTGTAGTGAGGATGCGGGTCTTCTGGAATAACTCAACTATGAGATGGTTACTCTTGTAGATCAGAACACTTTATTCCATGCTCCATCATGGCTCCCTGTCTAACAACTCCTCCCCCTAAGCTCAGCTCCTCCTCCATTACTACCTCACTGTTGCTAGGCAGACAAAGCAGAATAAGTAATCAGAACAGAACATACAGAACATACTTATAACAACATCACACTCTGGTACCAAAAAGAGACCAGAACTATGTAAATACACACAATGGGTGCAAGCCTTAAGTCAATGGCAAAATGGCCAAAGTAGCAAAGTAACAAAGAGTCAGCACTCCAAAAATGATCCAAAAAGGGAACTTTATTAGCCCAGTGGTGCAACCTTTCAATGCAATATGAACCGATTGAGAAAGGTTAAGGTTGAACCGAAACGTTGCAGCACCAGACTAATAAAGTCCATTTTTTGCAGTGATTTTGGAGTGCTGACTCTCTATCTATCTATCTATCTATCTATCTATCTATCTATCTATCTATCTATCTATCTGTTAGAGATGAGCGAACACTATTCGAAACAGTCGTTTTGAATAGCACGCTCTCATAGCAATGAATGGACGTAGCGGGGTTAAAGCGGCCGGCTGCCGGCAATGTCTGCGTGCCGGCCGCTTCCATTCAGTTCTATGGGTGAGTGCTATTCGAAACGGCTGGTTCGAATAGTGTTCGCTAATCTCTACCATCTATCTGTCTATCGTTGGAGGAACACCCCAGGGAGTACATGCTGTAGGTTCCAAATTAAAACAAAATGGCTGCTGAGCTTGGGGAACACAAAGGCACACGTACTCAGACACTGTGTATCAAAGTGTTCTGACATTTATTACATGTTACTTAGCTTTTATAGAGGAATAATGGCTTTATATACAAAAAGAGAAAAACATGGCCCGCACATCCCAATCTTATACATTGATCTAGTAGTGCTTCTCAGCAAATTCTACAATACTGAACATGAGGTTCTTAGAATACATATTGATCAAGGTGTATAAGCCCACTAGCCACTTCACGGCGACCTCTTTATAGTGGGTCCCTACTCTACTGGGTGTGGTGCCGCACAGCGACCGCCACAACCGCAACACGGCGCCCACAGGGCGAGCGACCCAGCGGTCCGGCAACACCCCTGCCACCAGACCAAGCCCCCAGGGCTCCGGGCCGCGCCGCCCCATGGGCACCGCACCACAGAAGCAGCAGACACCACGCAACACCACACCATGTGAACAGATCTCAAAAATTCACCTTACCATGTTGCCCCAGTCAGAGGACTGAGAGCTAGTAGGTGGGTCCCTTTTTGCAGTCTCCTGCTAATTAAAAACACCTGGGCAAAATGGGGGGAGTGCTGGTACCAAGGCAAAACAAAAAAAATGGTGAAGGAAGAAACTTACCGGAAATATACAAAAAGAGAAAAACATGGCCCGCACATCCCAATCTTATACATTGATCTAGTAGTGCTTCTCAGCAAATTCTACAATACTGAACATGAGGTTCTTAGTATACATATTGATCAAGGTGTATAAGCCCACTAGCCACTTCACGGCACCACACCCAGTAGAGTAGGGACCCACTATAAAGAGGTCGCCGTGAAGTGGCTAGTGGGCTTATACACCTTGATCAATATGTATACTAAGAACCTCATGTTCAGTATTGTAGAATTTGCTGAGAAGCACTACTAGATCAATGTATAAGATTGGGATGTGCGGGCCATGTTTTTCTCTTTTTGTATGTTTCCGGTAAGTTTCTTCCTTCACCATTTTTTTTTGTTTTGCCTTGGTACCAGCACTCCCCCCATTTTGCCCAGGTGTTTTTAATTAGCAGGAGACTGCAAAAAGGGACCCACCTACTAGCTCTCAGTCCTCTGACTGGGGCAACATGGTAAGGGTGCATTCACACTGAGTAAACGCTAGCTTATTCTGAACGTAAAACACGTTCAGAATAAGCGGCGTCTAAAGCAGCTCCATTCATTTCTATGGGAGCGGGGATACGAGCGCTCCCCATAGAAATGAATGGGCTGCTTCTTTCACTCCGTGCAGTCCCATTGAAGTGAATGGGAAGTGCCGGCATATACGGCAAGCTCTGCTCATGCTGAGCCGTATACGCCGGCACTCCCCATTCACTTCAATGGGACTGCACGGAGTGAAAGAAGCAGCCCATTCATTTCTATGGGGAGCGCTCGTATCCCCGCTCCCATAGAAATGAATGGAGCTGCTTTAGACGCCGCTTATTCTGAACGTGTTTTACGTTCAGAATAAGCTAGCGTTTACTCAGTGTGAATGCACCCTAAGGTGAATTTTTGAGATCTGTTCACATGGTGTGGTGTTGCGTGGTGTCTGCTGCTTCTGTGGTGCGGTGCCCATGGGGCGGCGCGGCCCGGAGCCCTGGGGGCTTGGTCTGGTGGCAGGGGTGTTGCCGGACCGCTGGGTCGCTCGCCCTGTGGGCGCCGTGTTGCGGTTGTGGCGGTCGCTGTGCGGCACCACACCCAGTAGAGTAGGGACTCACTATAAAGAGGTCGCCGTGAAGTGGCTAGTGGGCTTATACACCTTGATCAATATGTATACTAAGAACCTCATGTTCAGTATTGCAGAATTTGCTGAGAAGCACTACTAGATCAATGTATAAGATTGGGATGTGCGGGCCATGTTTTTCTCTTTTTGAATAATGGCTTTATGCTAATTTAGGCATAACAAACTACATCACATAGAAATATGAATTATCCTTGGTCAGAGTATAGAATGGGCGTTTACAACTGATAAATACATGCATAAGCAATTCATGAGTTAACACATGATTGTCCGTGTCCACCATTTTAGTCTTATATAAGTATTTGCACAGACTGCTAAAATGGATTCTGTGACCTTCATAGTTAGGGGATGCTACACAAAACAAGAGATTAGAACTGGTTTAATATTTTGTGAACATTCTGCGTCTTGTTTTTTTTTTTTTAAACTGTAATTTTTATTGAAAGGATTTTTGTAAAATACAATACAACACAAGAGTTGAAAACATAAAAAACATGAACGTGAAGCAATGCATATACCGTCAAATAGACTGGGAATGTATACACATCACAAAAACCTGAGCATGGAAATGAGGGGGTGGGGGAGGAAGGGAAGGGGAAGGAGTCAGAGATCATTCAAAATACAGTATGCTGCATCTTGTTATGGAACATGATATACTTATGAACATTTTAACCTTTTCTAACCAAAATAAAATAAGAGCAGAATTGCAAATCTGAAGGTTTAAGCAAGCACAACAACTAAAACAACTAAAGGAAAACAACTAATCTCTTTCTTTACACAGATATTTTCCACTCACTCACTCTATCTATTATAACATGAATTCAAATATTACTAATGTTATACACTAGAGATGAGCGAACACTAAAATGTTCGAGGTTCGAAATTCGATTCGAACAGCCGCTCACTGTTCGAGTGTTCGAATGGGTTTCGAACCCCATTATAGTCTATGGGGAACATAAACTCGTTAAGGGGGAAACCCAAATTCGTGTCTGGAGGGTCACCAAGTCCACTATGACACCCCAGGAAATGATACCAACACCCTGGAATGACACTGGGACAGCAGGGGAAGCATGTCTGGGGGCATAAAAGTCACTTTATTTCATGGAAATCCCTGTCAGTTTGCGATTTTCGCAAGCTAACTTTTCCCCATAGAAATGCATTGGCCAGTGCTGATTGGCCAGAGTACGGAACTCGACCAATCAGCGCTGGCTCTGCTGGAGGAGGCGGAGTCTAAGATAGCTCCACACCAGTCTCCATTCAGGTCCGACCTTAGACTCCGCCTCCTCCGGCAGAGCCAGCGCTGATTGGCCGAAGGCTGGCCAATGCATTCCTATGCGAATGCAGACTTAGCAGTGCTGAGTCAGTTTTGCTCAACTACACATCTGATGCACACTCGGCACTGCTACATCAGATGTAGCAATCTGATGTAGCAGAGCCGAGGGTGCACTAGAACCCCTGTGCAAACTCAGTTCACGCTAATAGAATGCATTGGCCAGCGCTGATTGGCCAATGCATTCTATTAGCCCGATGAAGTAGAGCTGAATGTGTGTGCTAAGCACACACATTCAGCACTGCTTCATCAAGCCAATACAATGCATTAGCCAGTGCTGATTGGCCAGAGTACGGAATTCGGCCAATCAGCGCTGGCCAATGCATTCTATTAGCCCGATGAAGTAGAGCTGAATGTGTGTGCTAAGCACACACATTCAGCACTGCTTCATCAAGCCAATACAATGCATTAGCCAGTGCTGATTGGCCAGAGTACGGAATTCGGCCAATCAGCGCTGGCTCTGCTGGAGGAGGCGGAGTCTAAGGTCGCTCCACACCAGTCTCCATTCAGGTCCGACCTTAGACTCCGCCTCCTCCGGCAGAGCCAGCGCTGATTGGCCGAAGGCTGGCCAATGCATTCCTATGCGAATGCAGACTTAGCAGTGCTGAGTCAGTTTTGCTCAACTACACATCTGATGCACACTCGGCACTGCTACATCAGATGTAGCAATCTGATGTAGCAGAGCCGAGGGTGCACTAGAACCCCTGTGCAAACTCAGTTCACGCTAATAGAATGCATTGGCCAGCGCTGATTGGCCAATGCATTCTATTAGCCCGATGAAGTAGAGCTGAATGTGTGTGCTAAGCACACACATTCAGCACTGCTTCATCAAGCCAATACAATGCATTAGCCAGTGCTGATTGGCCAGAGTACGGAATTCGGCCAATCAGCGCTGGCCAATGCATTCTATTAGCCCGATGAAGTAGAGCTGAATGTGTGTGCTAAGCACACACATTCAGCACTGCTTCATCAAGCCAATACAATGCATTAGCCAGTGCTGATTGGCCAGAGTACGGAATTCGGCCAATCAGCGCTGGCTCTGCTGGAGGAGGCGGAGTCTAAGGTCGCTCCACACCAGTCTCCATTCAGGTCCGACCTTAGACTCCGCCTCCTCCGGCAGAGCCAGCGCTGATTGGCCGAAGGCTGGCCAATGCATTCCTATGCGAATGCAGACTTAGCAGTGCTGAGTCAGTTTTGCTCAACTACACATCTGATGCACACTCGGCACTGCTACATCAGATGTAGCAATCTGATGTAGCAGAGCCGAGGGTGCACTAGAACCCCTGTGCAAACTCAGTTCACGCTAATAGAATGCATTGGCCAGCGCTGATTGGCCAATGCATTCTATTAGCCCGATGAAGTAGAGCTGAATGTGTGTGCTAAGCAGAGCCGAGGGTGCACTAGAACCCCTGTGCAAACTCAGTTCACGCTAATAGAATGCATTGGCCAGCGCTGGCCAATGCATTCTATTAGCTTGATGAAGCAGAGTGTGCACAAGGGTTCAAGCGCACCCTCGGCTCTGATGTAGCAGAGCTGAGGGTGCACAAGGGTTCAAGTGCACCCTCGGCTCTCCTACATCAGAGCCGAGGGTGCGCTTGAACCCTTGTGCAGCCTCGGCTCTGCTACATCAGAGCCGAGGGTGCGCTTGAACCCTTGTGCACACTCTGCTTCATCAAGCTAATAGAATGCATTGGCCAGCACTGATTGGCCAGAGTACGGAATTCGGCCAATCAGCGCTGGCCAATGCATCCCTATGGGAAAAAGTTTATCTCACAAAAATCACAATTACACACCCGATAGAGCCCCAAAAAGTTATTTTTAATAACATTCCCCCCTAAATAAAGGTTATCCCTAGCTATCCCTGCCTGTACAGCTATCCCTGTCTCATAGTCACAAAGTTCACATTCTCATATGACCCGGATTTGAAATCCACTATTCGTCTAAAATGGAGGTCACCTGATTTCGGCAGCCAATGACTTTTTCCAATTTTTTTCAATGCCCCCAGTGTCGTAGTTCCTGTCCCACCTCCCCTGCGCTGTTATTGGTGCAAAAAAGGCGCCAGGGAAGGTGGGAGGGGAATCGAATTTTGGCGCACTTTACCACGTGGTGTTCGATTCGATTCGAACATGGCGAACACCCTGATATCCGATCGAACATGTGTTCGATAGAACACTGTTCGCTCATCTCTATTATACACACATGACAGAGCCGACAGTGGTACAATATCTAATACATTAGACTCATAAACTCCTCTTATTTACTAGCTACACTGTTTGAAATTATCTAAACACATTTTTTTTTTAGTATACCTATATTTTATTTATTTATTTTTTTACAGAACACACATGTCATATTGTAGGGAGTTATCCACTATGAAATCGCCTGCAGTTAATCCAATATGAAGTACTTTCGCAGTGTAGTGGATGGGGTGTAAACAAAAACTTACTGTGCAGGTTGTCTTGTGCTACAGTAGTTTGTCAATTACTGCCGTGTGTTTGGTTGCGAATTTCAACCTTTGCAATTCAAAGGTTGAAAGTTGGTCCAGCTGTCCGGGAATCGCAGCAGAAAGTTGTGAGAAAAAATATTCAATTTTTTCAAAAGACTATAGCTGTATGACCTTGAGCTGTATGACTAAAGAGGTTACTCCAGGATTTAAAATATGGCTGCTTTTATCCACATCTACCTATGATCAAAACCTAGTCATGTATATCTATTGTTTGTGTCTTATGGCAGCATTGAAGTGAACGGTGCCTAGCTGCAGTGTCCATGTAGCGGTATGGCATTGTTTCTGTTATTTTCTGGGATAAAGCAGATGTGGTTTTCTTATCATGGAAGTACTCATTTAAGTCTTGGACAAATCCTTCATCATTATTGATGTATTTGAAGAAAACTCCTCCAGAATTATAATCATGCCTACTAAACTTTCTAGGTTATGCTGCTATGGTTGGCTTAGACAGTATTGGCTTCTACATTTTATTCTGGATAAGACCATCTTTTTTGTTTGAAGGACATGTCTTCCACCAGTTAGCAGGTATAGCAAGGGGGAACCCAGCTGTGCTGATCTTTGCCAACCTACACTATGGCTTTTGGGAGGGCACGGTTGTTTTTTTTTAGAGAGTTACTCTAGATGGTTACCATCAATAATGTTCTGTATTAGGTATATCAATGATATCCTGCTTTTTTGGTCATCAACAATACAGGAGGTGGAGGTATTTGTTGCTGATTTTCTGGTCACTGATCTAGGCCTTAGATTTAGCAGTGAGATTAGCACCACATCCCTGTCATTCTTGAATCTCAAGACCATCAAGTCTGAGAGGGGCAAGATTAGTCCTATGTAGCTAATTAGTAATTTATTTTTTTTAATGAACTGTAGAAGTACCAGTACCAGTCCATGGAAATGACATGCCAACAAATAGTCTGTTACCGTGGAACAACTGTCTCTCGACTCTCCTAAAAAGGTATTATACCGAGAGGTCAATTTCTCAGACTGCTCCATTATTGTAGTTCTCCAAAGAGAACTACAATAATGGTGTGTGGGCTCCGAGATGTAGCACACACTGAATGGAGCGGTACATTGGTGATGGGGTGCACACTGATAGGCCGAAGCCCCGGGACCCAACCCCAAAGGAGGAGGAAATTTGCGTTAAAAGCCTTGGCATAGTAAGTAAGTGTCCCACTGTGATCAATGTGGACATAGAGTAATTATTTAAAAATTGAAAAACCTTAGGATAAACTTATATTTTTGAAACACATAGGGTCTCTGACTATACTTATAGAGAGTCAATTGTGCAGCAGTGGAGTTGTCTATGCGCTGAAGTTCCTGACCTGGGACCCTGGATTAGCTGGGGTATGGTTTACAGAAAGTTCCTTTCCCAAGATAAATGGGCATCATTGTGACCCAATGAGCAGTTTGATATTCTCTTCCACCCAGAGTTGATAGAGGTTTCGGGTGATCAGCTTAGTAAGTATTTTGGCTGGCATTTTTGTGGTGTTAATAATGGAGCACGACTGTAGATTAAAATTGTGTTTCCCCATCTCAGAAATGTAACAGAGCTCTGAAATTTCCTGTGAAATGTATGGAGTGGGAGCATGCCTGTCTGACCAACACTGCATAAAATTACTCAAATTCTTGTGATCAATGGAGCCCCATGAATGTTGTGGATAGGGGCTAACTCACTGAAATGGGGACTGATAACACATTGGGCAAGAGTCTAAAAACTGAAGTCAGAGCAAGGCAGGCGTGCAGCCTTGTAAGTGACAGGTCAAATTTACTTATGTTAATAATTCATAAAATAAACCAAATGCAAAGAAAAAAGAAAAGAACATGCATTATCTTTTTTATATTAGAAATGAAACAAAGTATTCAATATTTGGTTTTGGTTGAACAATTGCCTAGTGAGTGAATTGGTGAGTAGCCCAAAGTCACAATGAGAGCTGACATTCATTTCTTTTCATTATGGTATTTCTATGAATTTAATGTGAAGGAAGGTTTAATAATATTTTAACCACCAGCTGTTAAGTACCTTTCCTTAAACAAAGACCTGGCATGAATCCCCAGTTTCGATTAACATCTAAGAACAAAATACATATGATCTATAAATAGTGGCATGTGTCTCAGCGAAAACATTTAGAAAACAATGTCTAAAACAGAGAGCAAAAAAATGCCAGGCCATATTAAATGTGGATGAGGCATTAACTATTTATATGTGACATTTGTGGTCTGTTAATGAAGTGAACAATTTTCTTAACAGCAGCAGAGCTGCAACTCCACACCGCAGAAGCCGCGTAACACGGCATTAAGTGAAAACAGGTACTTGGAATATTTGCTAAATCAAACAATCCCCCGTTTCCTCTGAAAATGTCTCATGGGGACTAAATTGTGTTGTAAAGCTTTATTTGTAGACAAAAACAAAACCAACCAAACAAAAACAACAGAAAGATAAATACTGAACACCGTAATGAAAAACCAGCTAAATATACCTTACGCTAGGGTCACACATGAGTTTGAACTTCCATTTCGGGGTCCGGACCTCCAATACAAAAACCTAATCCGCTTAAAAAAACGCTTACTTTCGGAATCCCACGGGCTCCATAGACTATAATGGGGTTTGCCAGGTTTCCACCTAAGAAGGGCGAAAAATGCAGAAGGAAAAGTGCTGCTTGCATCTGCATTTTTCAAGTGGAATGAGGAACAGAATCCTCAGGCGGAGTGCAGACGCAAGTGTGAACCTACACTTAGACTTAAAGGGGTATTCCCACGTCGCATACTCACCAGTCTTCACTGCTGTAAAATCCTCTTCTTCTGGTTTCTTGCGTCATTTGGTGGGCGGGGTTTCATGCTACCTGCCATTTAGCTCTGCCCCCAAATTAGTGTGTAGCTCCGCCCACCGGATAGAGTGATCCTATGGGGCGGCTGAAGGGCCTGTGATGTCAAGGGTCCTCAAACAACACTATATGCACAATACTGAGTGTCTCTGCCATGATTAACACAATTAAATTAGCTAACCTGATAACTGGGAGAACAGAAGACGAGTTCAGAAATGAAAGCAGCTCCTCTCCCCTATCTGAGTGCAGGATGCTAGGTCATGTGGTGTAGACACAGAAATAGCTAGAAACACAGGCTCGCTCTCTGCACTTAGCCCCTCCTCCCTCCCCCCTAAGAGCCGGCAGATACATCACTTGACTTTTGAGCAGATAAGTCAGGGCTGTGTCAACAATGAATTGAATAAAGTAAGATAGTGGACAAACAAAGCAGTTTTGCTGAAGCAGTGTATTTAGGAAAAGTCTTACATCCACACAAGAGGTATAGATCACAAGCATCCTTGTGATGGGACAATCCCTTTAAGAGATAGACAGACACTCAGGTAGACAAATGTGTTTGTTTAGGCCTCCCTATGTTACCTACAGTTGGATATTTGGAGTTAGATTGACCAGAGAAAACTTTCATGGGCCCAATTTTGACACATTAATTGAATTTGGCTATTCAGCAGTTGGTGTATTTGGAGGTGACTTTAGAGCTAATATCTTGCTGCAGGTTGTAAAGCAGATTAGGGCTCCATGCATACTGCCCCCCCCCCCCCCCCCCGTTTACTATATACTCCAGGAATTCTCCTTATGCATGCCTTAAAGGTGCCCATAGTCTCTAATTATCCTGAACAGAAGCCAAAAGAGTGGGTAGGTAGTCTTCTGTCTCTATACATATACAGTCCTTCTTCATATATGCTTAGAGCAAAGGGAAAGATGGAGAAAAAGGAGCAGTGTAAGAATAAATAAAACCTAGCTTTTATTGTACTATACTATTATCCCCTTAACACAACAGGCATTTTTTGATTTTTGTTTTTGACTCCCCTCCTTTCAAACCCCATAACTTTTTTTTTATTTTTCTGTTAACAAGGCTGTTCAGGCAAAATTTTTATATGTTAAATAGGATGGGGAAGATGGAAAAAAAAAATTATAATTATATTCACCTGTCCCTGATGCTCTCGAGTCATCCCAGCATGGCCCTCCTGCTGGATGTCTTCTCAAAGTGAAACTGCTTGTCGGCTGTGATGTCCCGGATCCCTTCCGCTGAAGCTGCCTATTGGCCTCAGCGGTCATGTGATCGCTGAAGCGAATCAATGTTCTCAGGGAGAGACCCCGAGACATCACCAGTAGTGACTTCACATGCTCTGGTCACATGTGGTAGGGACTTCTGCTGGAAGATAACAATAAACTAGGAGGACTGGACCGCGCTGAGAGGCCCTGTGGAAAGGTGAGTGTGTTTTTGTTTGTTTTTTTCACTTCCCCCGGCCTAGTTAACATATAAAAGTTTTGCCTGGACAACCCCTTCATGTGATGATTTAATGTTTGCGCAACAAATTGTTCTTCATAACAGAATAATTTATTATTCTGTATTCAGAACTATTTATTATTCAACTCATCTGCATCCTCTCCGGGCCAGATGAGTTGAATCCGTGGCATACCTCCTGCCGACCGGGACCGCGGGACACGACCCGAAATCCGGAACTGTCCCACTAAATCTGGGACGGTTGGGAGGTATGGTGTTACACTTACCACAAAAGAGAAAGCGCTGGCGCCGGGAGACTTGATTTGGCATACCTCCCAACCATCCTAGATTCAGTGTGACAATACCGGATTCCGGTGTCAATCGGTGGGAGGAATGTCTCAGTATCAACTCTCTGCTTCCCGAGGAAGCAGATGAGTTAAATACAATGGTGAAGCAGTAGCCATCCAAAGACAACCCCTGCTTTACCATTGTGTGTGAAGCACATGTGCTATGGGCCCTGGAGCTGTAGGGGCAATGTGATGATGTCACTCACATCGCACCTGCAGTTCTCTGAACAGTCCGGGAGAAGACACTTGACAGAGTGGCAGGGGAGAGAGTAGAGGTGAGTATCAGGTTTTTTTCTATGTTAAACTGGAGACAGATGGGGGGGGGGAATTAAACTGCGGAAGATGAAGGGGGGGCATTAAACTGAGGGAAGATGAAAGGGAAAAATTAAGCTGAGGCAAATGAAGAGGGGCATTAAATTGGGGGAAGATGAAAGGGGAAATTAAGCTGGGGTAGATGAAGGGGGGTATTAGACTGGGGGCAGATGAATAGGGACATTAAACTGGGAGCAGATGGAGGGGGGCATTAATCTGGGAGCAGATAAAGGGGGGGACATTAAACTGGGGAGGCGAAGAGGAACATTAAATGGGTGACATTAAAATGAGAACAGCTGGAGGGGGACATTAAACAGTGGAGGGCCTCTCTTTAAGGGGACATTAAACTTGCGCAACTGGAGGAGGACATTAAACTGTGGGGGTAGTTGGAGGGGGACATGTATGCCTCTAGTTACCCACAGTTTAATGTCCTCCTTTAGTTTCCCCAAATTTATACTGGGTCACCAGAAGAGGGGACTTCATACTGTGGGGCAATTGGAGGGGAACATTATAATGTAGGGGTATAGAATGTTTGGGTAACTGTAGGAGGATTATACTATATGAGGGCGCATAGAAAAATGGATGAGAATGGGCAGAGTCAACTTAGAAGTGGGTGGAGCTTCATTTGCAGCGTTGCACTATATGCGCTGCACATTTTGTCCTTCTTACTGTCCTTTGAAAGTTGAGAGGTATAGATTTGGCTATAGCCATATCTGGGTACAGAGTATATCACCACCTGAAAAGAAACACCCTTAGGCCTCCTGCACAGAAGTGGCACAGATGTGGTTTTCATGAATGAATTGACAGGGCCACGAATGCCAACAGATATAAGATCTGCTTTACATTTTGCAGCTCCTCAGTTTGGCCCAGACACACAGCTGCAAAAACGATGTCTATGTGTATGGGTCCATTGAAATGTATGAGTCTGTACTTCTATCCACAATTGTGGATAAAAAGTAAAGTCATGTGCATTACAATTTAGTATCACCATGTGTCTCATCTTAATAGTAGTTAACCCCATCAAGTCCTTCACATTAACCCCTGTGTGCTTTACATAAAGTGTCCTATACCTCTACTGTAAGATCTTCATTTAATTCTTGCAGGTCTGGTGCTGGTTGACACGCCAGAAAAATATGCCACACGTGCCAAGAGTTGCTGACCTCTAACTTAGGGCATAACGCAGCCTGTCATACAAATCATTGCAGACAAGTGTGGGAGCCTTCAATAGTCTCCCGGCTGTCATAGCTACAGATCATTGCCCCTGGATCTCATTCCATGTACTGGCATTCCTACCCAAAATGGTGGCGCTTACCAGGAAGATGGCACCTCAGTCAGCTTTGACTGAGGTGCTGGGAGTATTAATGTCTGGGATCAGTGTGGGTACTGTGGGTTTTGTGTATAATACAGCAGTGGCCCCATGGCTATGGCAGTTTCTAAGCTCCCGAGCGACCACCATATATAAATACCCAACATCTGGCATATTATTACAGCGGATGTCAGGACGGGGTCAAGTATTGAATACAGCAACTGAAGTTCTCTATTATGGAAATCTCCTCATTGAACCATTGACACAGTATTGCAATAAAGCAACCCCTAGTTCATCCTATTGTAATTAAAGGGGGCCTGTCTGCAACTACTTATATCTACTACCAATAAAAATTCTAAAAAAATAATTTCCTGTGAAGCCTCAGGAGGAAATCTATTGATTGATATTGATATATAGGACTGCCTTTATGAGTTTATGATCTGGAATGGGTATCCAGTTAAATAGTGAGGATCTACTACATTTATCTCATGTAGATGGGTGTGGGATTCAATATTTAATACTATCTAAATGAGTAGTAGTGAGACAGGCACTTCTAATAAACCAATCTATAACTGATATATTACAATCAATATACAGATTGAAGGATAAGCAAATGTTAAAGATAATAGCATTATATCTCATACACATTAGGGAATACTGTGCACAGAGCCTGTACACCAGTCCTTAGTATAGAGTCATAGAACCAATGCACACTTCCAAACAGGGTTGGTCAGGTGCCATATTTACAATTCAAAACCTTCAAAACCTTTCACTTGTTTTACATTTTATGTTGCAGCTTTATGGTAAAATAAAAATCCAATTTTCCCGCATTATTTTACAATGAATAGCCCATACAGACAAAGTGAATACAGAATGTTAGACATCTTTGCTGAATTTATAAGGAAAAACGCTTTACTCATTACTGTAGTTGAAGCATCCACTCTTCTTGGGTATGATGCCACAATATTATTACACCTTGATTTGGAGATTTTCTGCTATTCTTCCCTGCAGATCCTGTCTAGCTCTCAAGATTGCCATGCAGAAGGTTCACAGGGCAGAAAAGGTTTCTGCAACCTTTTCCTCCGTGTGAACATACCCTAAGATTGCCCGAGAGAAATATCCTGCAAGTAGGAGACTTTTCTCTCCACTGGTTAGTCTAAAAACAGCGGAAATCGGGCAAAAACCAGGCGGAGCCCATTATAGTCTGAGTTCTGCAGGTTTTTGAGTGTAACTGCTTTTTTTTTTTTTTTTTTTTTTAAATGTAGATTGTGAGCCCCACATAGAGCTCACAATGTACATTTTTCCCTATCAGTATGTCTTTTTTTGGAATATGGGATGGAAATCCATGCAAACACAGGGAGAACATACAAACTCCTTGCAGATGGTTTTTTGCCCATGGCGGGATTTGAACACCAGGACTCCAGCGCTGCAAGGCTGCAGTGCTAACCACTGAGCCACCGTGTGGCCCCCTGTAACTGCTTTTTAAGCGGACAGAGTCTCCGTCTTTCAAGTCCCCGACAGCTGTGTAAGGCAACACATCATGGTTTTTCCTATAGTGTTTTTTGCAGAAAGTCCACAGAGTTTCCAAAGATACAATTGACATTGGAAATCGCAGCATGTTCTCTGCAGATTTTTTTTCTGCAATGAGTGGATGGGATTTCCTAGAATCTTATCCACTTTGCAGGGACTGTAGAATGCTGCATTTTGTGCTTTAGTGTTTCCACCATGGCCAAACTGCAGCATTTATGCCACGTGGAGCCTTGGCCTAATACGGTTATATACAGTGCACTAGTATGCCTCTTGGTTAAAATTGAAACACAGAAAGTTAAAATATTGCTGTGTACATGATGCATAAGATATTCGACTCTATCAAGTTTTTACTGAATTGGGACATGGTGTGCCCCATACAAAGCCCTTATTTTAGCTCCTATTTTTATTTTAAACAAATGCTATTGAATTCAATATTAGATTTTCTATACACTCCTGCAAAATACAGTTTGTATTTTCATATCTTCTTGAAATTGAAGTTGTATTTCTAAACCACATTTGTGCTTAAACAGTCCTGAAATTGCTCACAACTGAATCATAATGGTAAGCGTCTGTTCCAGATCATTGACTTGAATCAATAAATAAATTGACCTATTAGCAGAAATGCATGTAGTGGCTGACTCCATTACTGCTCTGTAAAGCATAAGTGGATGCTATTATGTCATTTTCATTGTGCTTGGTGTATGTATATTATTACTACTCAGACCACTTATAAGACTTCATTACATAAAAAGCTGACATTATAAACATAGCATACATCAATAACAATTTCCCATGTTTGCAGTAGCTAGTTCAACCTTATATTCAATTATTTGTTCATTTTTGTTGTAGGGATGGGCCATAAAGTGAATTGTGAAGTTTTTTTTCTCAATAATGAACAGTACAGATGATTACATGAAACTTTGTAATATATCTTATTACATGAAAGTGGCATCTTCTGCACTTTCCAGCAGCCTTTAGTTTCCCTTTGCCTGTCTGGTGGTTCTCTGTGAATGTTTACACTTTGTTCACATCTGTGTTCGTTTTCCGTGCAGGGAGTCTTCATGGGGACCCCCCCAAACGGAATACTGAACGGAACTGGAAGCAGTGTGCCGTAAAAGCATACGGACTCCATAGACTATAATGGGGTCTGTGTGCTGGCCGCACACTCCCCGCACTAATCATGCGGACAGGAAAGTAGATTGTGAACTACTTTCCTGTCCGCATGATCCCTGCGGAGATCTGGCGGTAAGCACACGGATCCCATTATAGTCTAAGGTTCCGTGTGCTTTTACTGCACACTGCTTGCAGTTGTGTTCAGTATTCCATTTGGGGGGGGGCTCATGCAGACTCCCCCGGACGGAATACCAACGGTAATGTGATCAAGGCCTTAGACATATAGGCTGAAGGACCACGTTGCGATAACAACGCTATGGCAAAAAACACTGCCTTTTACAGTACCTGCAAAGTGAATGAGACTCTAACTAATCCCATCCACACATTGCAGAAAAAAATCTGCAGCAAAGCTACATGTTCAAAAACACGTGTGTTTTTGAAAATTGCAGCATGTCAGTTATACCTGTGGAAACGTCAGAGTTTTCCACATAGGTATAATAGGGGCAGAAAGTCTACAGAGGAAAACTCTGAAATTGTAATACAAAACACTGCGAAAAAACATTTTTTTTCAACGTTGTTTTTTTTGCTGTGCTTTGCAATGTGGGGCCTTAACCTTACTCAGACACACCATAAAATAAGTTTAGAGATCACATTGTTCACATTATCACTGCAGTATTTTCTATCATGAAAGGCTTCACACAAAAATATCAGTGTAAAACAAGGCTGTGTTCACATAGATGCTACAATGCATTTTTTTCTGATAGGTCCATGAACTTTTTGTAGATAAGAATAGCATAATTTACAGCCTTTTTTTTTTTCCCTTGCCATGTGGCTCTATCAGAGCTGTCAGTTGAAGCCATGACACTAATAAGAATAGAGTCTAATATATTAAATGGTAGTTATGGAGGAGGGGGATGCAGCTGCAGTATGTCTCTTCTTCATGTCTATATGACTACATACTGTGAGGGGGAGGTGCAGAGGCAGGAGAAAGACATTTTAGAGCACACAGCACAGCTCTTATATCGCGCCAGGAATCCATCCACCCAGCAGGCATAGAGAGAGAAAATGTAAATTTACAGAAAGCAGCTAAGGGAGAAAAAAGAACAAAATATGCAGGTTATATACTATATTTCTGGCAGTACTATTTTAGTATATATCTGTCCCCTGTTGCCTACAAATGGATTCTGATTTGTGAACTTTGAAAATTATATTTATATATTTACTGTGTGAAATTGGTGCAAAACTTAAAAGGAAAGTGCTTGCATTTCTAGCTACTGGGTTGCTGTGGGATGTTTTCTGGACAATCCTATCCCGGTGTTAAATTACTTTGCTCTTGTTTATTAATGCAGTGAGAAATAGAGGGCAAAGTAATATGTCTATGAGAATGAATACATAAAATTGTCAGACATCAAGAGAAGAAAGGAGGGAGCAGAGGTCTGGAAAATATTTTGGTTTATGTGTGTTAACAGTTTTGGTTCTGAGATGCTTAAAATTAAACTAGATCAGGTGTTTTATCTTTAGCACCCCCATTTCTGCTGATTTGTTTGGGGTCTTGTTGTCCTCCAGACTCCCAATCTGAATAGGATATATAGAAATTAGTAGGTGGTTATCATATATAATGAATTTTCTTATATTCATCTATAGACAGAATCTGTGCCAAAAGGTAAGGGGATAATACAGTTGGTATTGCTGGTCAGGTAATGGAGAGGGTGTACATCTCACCCAGACTACTAAGGTGGGTGAGATGAGAAAACTCCAGAAGGAATGTTTGTTCTCAGCAGACAACTTTTGTCTGCTGAGCATTTTGGTAAATGCTCAGTATTGGGCTGGATTTTTAGGAATTGCAGGTAGGTTGGTAGTGGGACCTGTCATTCCACCCCCCTCCAGTTCACACTTTGGGGATGTTCCGGCAGCGACTCAGCTGTTGAGAGTCTGCTCATCAAGGGAGCTTAAGAAGTCAGCTCCAGCCACAGACTTTGGGCAGAGCTTGGCTGGAGAGCCAACAGAGAGGTCATATTTTTGGAGCTGTGTCCTGAATGATTCTACTGGCTTTTGGATTTCTGTTATTCTAGTTGAGGTAACCTATTCTATGTTTAGTTAGAGCCTAGCCGGGCAGGGATTTATTTTTGTATTTTTCCCTTTTGTTGCTGCACTATATGTTTGAGTGAAAATAAACTCTACCTTTGTTTTGGACAAAAGAAACTGGACTTTAGTGTCTATGCCACCCCACCTAGCAACCCCAGACCCTGACAGTATGTAGAGAAATTTCTCTATATTTCAATACATTGCTAAACTAAAATATATATTTATAAAGAGAACACCAATACATTATAAAGGGAAATAAATATACTGTGCTATTGAGAGAGAGATAAATGTGAAAGTTTGGATGTTTGTGTGTTTGTTAGTCAATCACGCAAAAACAGCTGAATGGATTTGAATGAGATTTGGCACATAGATTGTAACCTCGATTAAAACATAGGCTACTTTTTATCCTGGTAAATGACATGGCTTCACGAATGTTATGAATTTATGTTCACATATTATATTACACTGCTCCTGCAGCAGCCTTATCTCAGGTCCCAGGTCTGTTATCTCTCTGTGTAAATACACGCTAACCCTCAGTGGTTTGTGTACTCGCATTTTCATATTATCTGATCTGCTCCAGGCAACATGCTGACACTGACATGGGAAAACACCTTTAATCCAAATTGGCAGTTTGCTACTTTTAAACATGATGGGAAAAAGAAAATCTAATTTGTTGCAAAATTCTGAAACAACAATAGCTTTCAACATAGCCAGAAGTCACAGAGATCTCCTCAAGCGGAGCTGAGAGGGATCATCTGTGCCAACAACACACTCATTATATGGTTTCCCAGCTAGCTGCTGAGATGCTGGAACAATCACAAGCACAGTGCAATGAATGAGTTCAGTGGCAGGCCAGCTTAACAGCTGCCGAAACGCCGGAGCAGGCGGATCATCGACACCAACACCACGATCATTATATGGCGTCCCAGTGAGCTGCTGAGATGCCGGAACAATCACAGGCACGGCGTGAGGAACAAGTTCAGCAGCAGGACAGCTTAAGAGCTGCCAAAATGCTGGAGCAGGCAAACCATCGATGGCAGCAATTTGTTAAATACAGGCAAATCATCGACGCTAACAACATGCAGACAAAGTCGTAGGTAAAGACATACACACAAATGACATACAAAATACACAAGTGCAAAACTGGGCAATTCTTATGGGGCCACTACACAAACAAAAAATGTAATATATACCCGTGTGAAGCCGGGTCCTCCTGCTAGTCCTATTGATAAAAATAGCACGGATTGTTGCAAAAGGCTATTTTGTATTAAAATTACAACAGTACTGACAAAAAGTGTCTGCATCTCCTGCTAAATACATTATAGTACAGACTGGACTTTAGGATTACGGATTATTTTTCTCATATTTACTTAATTTTATTTGGGATCAAGCTAAATTATTCAGAGTCTTAAGCCAAGAAGGAATTTGAGGTTAGTAGTGATCTGCATGTATACAAGAAAAATGATTTTCTTACCATTGTGTCCTATACATAATTTCAATACCTATAAGATATATCCAATACTGTGAGTAGGGGTCATAAGGTGAATCTAGTAGAATCGAAAAGTCCTTAACAATTGTGTCTTTCCCATTGATCACAATTTACTGACAGCAAGAAAATTTGGGCAAAAAATCAGAGCATATCCTGACACAGCAATACAGAAACATGAATGAGAAAATGTGAACAAATGTGTATTGGATCATTTGCAATGTGGCGTTGTAAATGTCCATTTATTAAAGCTGATGTATTAAACTATTTGCTGTTACATGTATAGTGCAATGATGTATATCATGTATATGTATAACTATGTTCACATCTACATCAGAAGTTCAATTAGGATCCTCCCTCGCAGAAACCCAACAAACCTCATTTAGTCAAAG
Organism: Leptodactylus fuscus; assembly: GCF_031893055.1. Taxonomy (NCBI): domain Eukaryota; kingdom Metazoa; phylum Chordata; class Amphibia; order Anura; family Leptodactylidae; genus Leptodactylus; species Leptodactylus fuscus. The sequence goes on from NC_134268.1 coordinate 160,559,746, forward strand.
GGGTCCATTGGGATCCATTTGTGTCTGTCATATGATGGATCTGCCCCCATGGGGACTTCATTTTACCTATAATGCAGCAGATAAACAGAAATCCCATGGAGATGTGAACACAGTCACCATTAGCTTTTTTTAATTGCTTTTTTAAGTCATTTACCAATGTATAGTAAAAAACCGATTAGGCTTAACCCACATATAAGTGGTTTGTAATTTGCCCAAATTACTTTGCATTATGGTCATAAAAGCATATCATCTAGTAACTCTAGTGCTGTGTTTCAATAGCCGTTGATCTGAAAAGCCTCATGCACAAGGTTATATGTTATGTTTATGTGCATGTCTTACAATGTATGGAAGCATAATACAGTATTACAACTCAATAAAAAACATTTTCCAGTGACCCACATAACTTGAAGGCCGCAATTTTGCCACAGCGGGAACACTGCAGCAAAAATGCAGTGTGAATGGCATTTTGACTAATCCCATCCTCACACTGCAGAAAAATATCCACAGCGGACATGTTGCGATTTAAAAAAACATTGCTTTTTTGTAAATCGCAAAATGTCAATTATACCTATAGAAATGCTGGCACTTCCCATATAGCTATAATTGAAGCAGAAAGACTTTCTGTGAAATCGCTGTGGGCAATACGTTTACACTGCGGTTTTTACGGCAGCGTTTTTTTGGCTGTGGCTTGCTGGGGACGGGCCTTATGCAATGTGCGGATGGGATTCGCTAGACTTTGCAGTGAGTGTGGCTGCGGTTTGACCGTGGCGTTTACGACATGTGGGACCCAGGGGTGAACCTAGGGTTTCTGCCGCCTGAGGCAGACATCAGAAAGCCCCCCCCCCCCGGAGGGGGCAGAGCAGAGGGGGCAGGGCGGAGCAGAGGGGGTGGGGCCAATCGGAGGGAGCGTCGTTAGCAGGCAGAGAGCAGGCTGGGAGAGGGCCTGCTCTCTGCCTGAGCGTGAGGGGCGGCCATTAGAGCAGCGCTGCGTCCACAGGGCCGCCCCAATCCACCACTCGGTGACGCTAAGCCAGTCCAGGACAACTTGTCCTAGACTGGCTTAGGTCAGCAAAAATTCCGCCCTCCCCCAGGACCCCGGCATAGCGCCGCCTGAAGCGATCGCTTCAGGTCGCCTCATGGTGGGACCCCAGCCTAGTATTCATGGTCTGATTGTGGCATCTGCTACATAGCTCATAATAAAGATACATTATTTTTTGACATATTCTACTCCATATATAAAAGTGTATGATAGCAAGAAGAATTTTGAAGGGGTTGTCCAGTGAAAATAAAACTGTAAACACATGATAGCTTTTTGCAATGTAAACACTTTTTCTAGTATAGACTGCCATTGAAAATTTCAACATCTTACTTTGCATTACTTTTTTCCCCTTCTTTCTTGACAGGAAACTTTTTCTGGCATAGGATCTGATGCTTCTCTTTCCTTCTATTTCTAGAGATGAGCGAACACCGATCGAATAGATATTTGATCGAACATCTGGCCGTTCGAGGTATTCGATTACAATAGAATACCACGAGACAAGCACAGTAAAAATTCTATCCCCTCCCACCTTCCCTGGCGCATTTTGTGCACCAATAACTGCGCAGGGGAGGTGGGACAGGAACTACAACAACGGAGGTATCGAAAAAAAATAAAAGTAATTGGCTGGCTAATTCAGGTGACCTCCAATTTATACGAATGGTGGATTTAACATTCGATTAATTTGAGACTATGAACTATGTGACTGTGAGACAGGGATAGATCTACAGGCAGGGTTAGCTAGGGATTACCTTTATTTAGGGGGGAATGTCACTCACCCAGCTCTTTGAGACTCTATCTGGTCGGGATCCCTGTCTGCGATATGCGCGAGCTGACTTTTTTCCATAGGAATGCATTGACCAGCGTTGATTGGCCAGTGTACAGCATTCAGCCAATCAACACTGGTCCTGCCAGAGGAGGCGGAGTCTAAGATCCGTTCACAACAGTTTCCATTGTGGTCCAATCTCAGATGTAGCAGTGCTGACACAGGCTCACACTCAACACCTCAACCCATGATACTCAACCCAATAAACCCCTTTTAATAAGGCAGGAGGGTGGGGGATTGCTCTATCCTGCTCTGTCCCTCTGCATGACTGTCAAAAAGCCAGTGAAAACTGCCTATAAGCGCTGCGCTCTCCACCTAGCAGTGCAACCTAACCTATCCCCATTTCTCCACTGACCAATGGCTGCAGTCTGGATCAGGCACGCGTCATGTGAGGCCTCCCCCTTGCCTGCGTTTGAGTCCAGCCTCTTCTAAATTCTGTTTTTTTTTTTCTTACAAAATATGTTTACAACAGACAACCTCTCTTACTGCTTAGGCTTTGCGGCCGCAGAGCACGGCGGCATGTTCAGTATTCTGCAGACCGTGGGATCGCCCCCATTTTCTTGAGGTAGCACAGTGCAGTTGCAGCCACTGTAGCTCCGCCCACTCTATAGCGCCATCCAATCCGAGAACTGTTGAAGGGCCTGGGATGACGTCATCTCAAGTCCTTCAGCCATGCCAGTACATACGGTCTCAGTGCTTGCGACAGTGAAGTCCAGGCATTGACCAACTTGGTAGGTAGCCTATGTTTGATTCCAGGTCACAATGAATGTATTTGTGGAGTGTGAGCCAAATATGTTCAGCCGTTTTGGCGTGATTGAGGATCAAACATCCAAACATACAAACTTTCACATTTATAATATTAGTAGGATATATATACACTCACCGGCCACTTTATTAGGTACACCATGCTAGTAACGGGTTGGACCCCCTTTTGCCTTCAGAACTGCCTCAATTCTTCGTGGCATAGATTCAACAAGGTGCTGGAAGCATTCCTCAGAGATTTTGGTCCATATTGACATGATGGCATCACACAGTTGCCGCAGATTTGTCGGCTGCACATCCATGATGCGAATCTCCCGTTCCACCACATCCCAAAGATGCTCTATTGGATTGAGATCTGGTGACTGCGGAGGCCATTGGAGTACAGTGAACTCATTGTCATGTTCAAGAAACCAGTCTGAGATGATTCCAGCTTTATGACATGGCGCATTATCCTGCTGAAAGTAGCCATCAGATGTTGGGTACATTGTGGTCATAAAGGGATGGACATGGTCAGCAACAATACTCAGGTAGGCTTTGGCGTTGCTACCAAGGGGCCCAAAGAGTGCCAAGAAAATATTCCCCACACCATGACACCACCACCACCAGCCTGAACCGTTGATACAAGGCAGGATGGATCCATGCTTTCATGTTGTTGACGCCAAATTCTGACCCTACCATCCGAATGTCACAGCAGAAATCGAGACTCATCAGACCAGGCAACGTTTTTCCAATCTTCAATTGTCCAATTTCGATGAGCTTGTGTAAATTGTAGCCTCAGTTTCCTGTTCTTAGCTGAAAGGAGTGGCACCCGGTGTGGTCTTCTGCTGCTGTAGCCCATCTGCCTCAAAGTTGGACATACTGTGTGTTCAGAGATGCTCTTCTGGCTACCTTGGTTGTAACGGGTGGCTATTTGAGTCACTGTTGCCTTTCTATCAGCTCGAACCAGTCTGGCCATTCTCCTCTGACCTCTGGCATCAACAACGCATTTCCGCTCACAGAACTGCCGCTCACTGGATGTTTTTTCTTTTTCGGACCATTCTCTGTAAACCCTAGAGATGGTTGTGCGTGAAAATCCCAGTAGATCAGCAGTTTCTGAAATACTCAGACCAGCCCTTCTGGCACCAACAACCATGCCACGTTCAAAGGCACTCAAATCACCTTTCTTCCCCATACTGATGCTCGGTTTGAACTGCAGGAGATTGTCTTGACCATGTCTACATGCCTAAATGCACTGAGTTGCCGCCATGTGATTGGCTGATTAGAAATTAAGTGTTAACGAGCAGTTGGACAGGTGTACCTAATAAAGTGGCCGGTGAGTGTATATATATCTAATAAGTCTGCCAGGTCATCAGATTTATAGTCAATAATGCTTTTATAGGACCAGCTGGAATGCCAATTTTGCAAACCTGCAAATATGCTGGATTTACAGGTCATGCTGAAACATCTATGGACAAATGTGCCACAGGATACCATATGGAACCCATATACCTCCATACCCAACCATATCTTATCTGTATCCAGGCTAGAGCTGTGCTTTAAGTGGATTCCTCTTAATAATTTTAGTACATCCTGGTGGTCTGTCCAGGGGCTGAGCTTGAGGGAGAAAAATAGACAAGTGCTCCAGGTACTGGTTGTCAGGGGATAACCAACAGGTCACACTTATGTATTTAGATAAAACATAAGGGCAATGAACTGAACCCTTGCCCCCTGGTGAAGGAATTCCTAGCTAGAGTTTTGGGTCTGTGACCAGAAACTGAAATGTACACGGCAAGGATCTGGTGCAAATTGCAGTCATTGGTTTCAGTAGTTTTTTTTGGTGTATTGTTAAAACAATGTTCCTAAAGAATGATGTGCAGGTTGGAAAAAATGGAAAATGGGACAATGTTTGAATCTTTTTTTTTACTCCAGACAAATGGCATATAGAGTATATAACATATAACTCCCCCCATTTTATTCTTTTTCTGAAGGATGCTTGTCTGTCTAGGAGAAGTCAGTGCACCTCAATGACCATGTAATTGGTTTGGTGTCAGTCATTAACAGTCATTCTTTCTGTTTTTTAGAAACCGCTATAGAAGAACATTACACACTTGTGGCCTCAACAATCATGACAGATACTTCATTCCTCGACAAAGTTTTCAGAATCTTTGAACTAAAATGGCTCAGAAAATACGCTCTCTATATATGTCACTTGGTTTGTGCAAAAAGTATTGCCTCTGTTGCTATGAAGATTTCAGAAGAAATTAGGTTCATGAAAGCGTAGCTCTAGGGAATGAATGCCAGCGAGCCTGTGGGCACATGTGACATTTAAGAAATTACCGCAGTGACAGTAGATGGATTCTCTTTATTGTAAATTCCTCACTTTTTTTATTAACTAAAAATTGGAGCTACCATTTTCCATATCCCTGGAGCTTTGAGGAGCATATGAGCTGTTTGAGCTCTGTGATTTTTGCTTTTTTCACGGTTTTCAAAGGCGGCTGCAGTAGTACAGTACATTCCCGTATAGTGTGACAGTGCTCTTTATAAGAGAGGTTAGATATGAACGCATCGGGAGCTTTTTGGCAGGTCACACCAATTATCTACTATTAGTGAAGGTTGTAGTTCCATAAAAGTCTAAGTAAAGAACAGTACAGAAAATTCTGCAAGAATATGAGTTTGATTTTGAAATTCTTAACCTTAACAAATTCTGAGGAATTTTCATGTGTCTTATAAGAATATAGGATCCTAATCTGACTTTAAAGCAGGTTGCAAACAATCTTGCTGCCTTGAATGAAGGGCACAGGCGCGGCACGGGGTGCATATGGATGTCATCTGTGTGCCTCCTGTGCAGCGGCCATGCTTCCGTGGCCCCTTTCATTCAAAGAATAGAAGCTGCGGAAGGCCCGCAAATTGGACCGGAATAGGTCCTGTTCCATATTTTGCGTCCCAGACTCACACACGGCACTGTGTAATTCACGGTCATGTATACAGGCCCATAGAAATGAATAAGTCAGTGTGCTATCCGGGAAATACTCCATTCATACAGTCGTATGCAAGGGGCTTAACCCGATAAGGAAGATACATGCTGTTTACCTGAGGCTATCATATCATATGTTCTTTTTAACACCTTTAACACATTTAACATATAAAAATGTCACCAACTTCTTTCCCTAGTCCATCACCCCACCTTTCCAATTTCCCACAGATCCTATTGAAAAAAACTTTCTATAACTCTTATAACAAGGGCTTCACCATGTATGTAAATTTTAAAAAAAATCAATAAAATCAAGTAAGATAATATAACACCAACATTAATATTCAGCACTACTGCTCCAATGTCTCCAGTTCTCCACCTATCTTTGTTTACTTTGCAGTAAAGACTTACCCATACATCAATATGACGTCTGTAGCCAATCACTCGCCATAATACTCTCACATCATACATGCAGGCAACGCCATTGAGACCCATGACTAACTGCAGTAGTCCCATGTATATACAGCACATCATCACTGTCACATCCTCAGAATGTGAATACAGTTGCAGACACTTGTACCTATGAGTCGGCATATGTATTTAGGATGGTGCTCTATTACTTAAAAAGGGCACTACTATCTAACTGTACTATTATCCCCTTCCTGTGCCAAAATAGTAATAGTAACCCCTTTCTCCCCACATAATAAAATACCTACCCCTATTATTTCCTAGGAGGCACAAGAAAGCATAATGATATTGTAGGGGGAATACATTTGGGCATTCTTGCTATGTTGGGGCAAGAAAGGGAGCATTATTGCTGTCAATGCTGCTATATTACTGTGTAGGCATCACAAAGGTGGGAATATTACTTTGTATGGAAAATAATGGTGGGCACTTTTACTGTGTGTGAGGTACTAATATCATTATTACTGTTTCAACCTAAAAGTGCCACTATCACAGTGTAACAGTAGTGGGTGGTTTCCCAGAGGCCAATGGCCACCCAAATTTCTCTCCAAATGCAGGTTTATGGCACTTAAAATTGGCCTGATCAAACAGCCTCTAGTAGGGGGAAGGGGGCAGAAGTTTTGAGAATTTGGCCAAAATGTATGGGATTTTAGAATTTACTTAAATATTTGATTGAATTTCAGATATCGGTTTGAAGTTGATGGACCACTAAAAGGGGAGGGGAAGATTGGATGGGGTGCACTTGGGGATTTTATGAATTATTTAGATTCAGTGGTGTAAGTACCGGGGTAGCAGCCGTAGTGAGTACTATAGGGCACAGGCCCTTAGGAGGCCTGATCGGCCCCAATGCCTTTTGTTCTTTGGTTTATCTATATTTCATTGTGAGATTGCAGTTCTGAGATGTATTTTAATACAATAAGTTCTGCTCTTTGCATATAAATAAGGAAATCAACCACTATGTGCGCCGTATGACAAAGTAGAATTTGCCGTGATCAGTGATGACTCTGCACCATTATCAAAAACAGTGCCTGTATTGTACCCCTGATTAATTGCACTCCCACTGATCCCATATTGTGACCCCAGAAAATAAATGAGGCCCTGACACGTCAGTACTTAATACTCATCTTCCAACATAACTCCATCTATCACTCCAATGGTTACACAAACAGTACAATGACATTTGAAACAGCACCACATAGATATATAAGGAACCCAGCAAGTCTCCCATGCACCTAGAAGCAAGAACATTGTATATTGAATTGTATCCATGTATTAAAGACACAGATACAAGTGAACACAAAGAAGAGGGAACCAGCAGTTATGATCTGGGGATCTCTGACCATGGACTGGCCCCTGACTGATAACTTCTCAGTCAAGTGTAAGAAAACCATAAAAGTAAAACTACTGTAATGAGCAGATTGGAATAGCTTGTGTGTGATACTCCTAATCCCTGCCTTGCACACTAGAAGTAGCCGTGGGCCCGACTAACTAACCTGAGTGGGCGCAAACACAGCTGGAGAAGTAACTCACCTACAAGAAAAAAGGAAAAACCTGTCTTGTTTTCACATTTAGGTAAGATACAGAGAAAGCCCCACTCAGGTATCTGACTGGACTGACAGTAAATATGAGGGAACACAAAGTATAGAGGAGAAAATAAACGTGAACCACAGAAAACTGACACTATGCAAAGGGATAGGAAAAACAGAACTTAGTATCACACACCCAAAAAACCCTACAAAAAGTCCAAACTTCCAAGCAGTAAAAAGACTAAGGTTCACTGCACCTGGAACACTATGCTTGGAAATATGTGCTCAATACTTATCAAAAATCCAGATGGTATGAACAGGAAGCAAGGTGAACTGAATGGGCCAGGACTCAGACACAGATGAATGAAGCAGTTTCAGGCAGACAGACCATTTCAACAGCACTGGAAACTGGAGTTTAAGACTGGAAACTAAATAAGGCAAAATAATCCTTTAATAAAAAATTCAGTGTGTTACAGCAACATGGATAATACAGTAATATATTACAAGAAGGAACACATACAAGTTCAGATTGGCATATAGAAATAGATACTAGGAGTAATAGCAACTAAAAGAAAAAGAAAGACTTCAGGATCATTTAGTTCTCTGTGCAGAGTGATCTTCGCTTAGCCTGATGCTGATTATAAAGCCTGACCGCGGTTGGGAGTAGGGACCTCCGATAGCGCTCCTTCTCACACTTGGGGTGAGTCGATCACTGACAGTACTATAGCCCAGTGCTATCAAGGTCTCATACATGAGATGGGACTTGTTCTAAATGCTATACACTATGAATTTTGGCGCAAATGTAGACAGAAAAGTATCGGACTTGGATTAATAAATGTGCCCCAGTATGTGCACCCCTAAGGTTAGGCATGGCTAAAGGACATATGTAGCAACTGAATAACAATTAGCAGGCCAGTGTAGTGGCCAGTATCACTATAGCTATTGCTTGGCTAATATATATAGATATAGTCAATAAAGTGTTCGACAAACAGATGACAGTATGGCATTAAATTTTGTTTAGAAAGATTCTGCCATTTTCTTGTTAAAGCAGTAGAAATGGCAAAGACTATATATAGGAATTTATTGTAGCATGGCATAGTGAATATAGAAATAATTATACATAATTTTTTTTGCATTCTAATGTACAGGTGCCTATTGTATGCAAATTATAGTCTATAAAAAGATTTTCTAAGAAAGTAACAGTCTTCACGTTTACAATCCTTGCCCAAGGGAGAACTACTTGTTAGTACATACAGCTTCTCAAGGACCTTTGATTAGAAGGAAGAAAAATAATCTAGCTCTTAGTATACTAGTATTCTTTGACAGTTTGGACCTATTCTAATGTCAAGTATCTTCTTGGCCATCAAATATTGAAATCACTGTCTGAATTATGAGTGTTGGAAGGTCGGGCATAATGTTAAAGGGCAAATTTCTATGCAAGGATCTGGGATTACCAGTAATTCATACAAGACCAGAAAGGGGTATCCCCACAGCAACAAAAATAAAGATTAAAACCTAACTTTTATTAAAGTCATTTAAAATAAGTCTATAAAGTTCATGTGCACCTCCTACTACCACTTAGTGCAATAAAATCACTATTCCTCACTGAGTGGCAAATCTTTTTATGCAGGCGTGTGTTCTGTGATACCTAATCCGTTTGTCGGGTGTTCACCCTGAATCTAGGTACTTGTTCACACCACTCTCTCTAGCACTCCTAAGCCGACAGGTGCTCGTTCTGACCGCTCCCTCTCCCCTCCTCAAACAATTGGGTTTCAAATTGACTGTGCTGGGAGTCTCTGCCTGAGCCTGGACACTTATGAGAACCTGCAGCTCTGGACCCTGCTAGTTATTCTGCCTGTATCTGTGAGGACAGATTGATATTCTAGGACATCAGATATGTTCGTCCCTTATATTATAGCGTCTCTACGTGTTTCATCAAGATCATCAGGAGACGATTAAAATTTTTGCAGGCTGCCCTAATAACTATAGCCTGCCATCTAGCCTATTGCAATACCAGCGATATGGCATGTGGTAAAAACCACAATTGAGACCGGGACCCTGATGGTGGATCCCGGTTGTAGTAAAGAGGCTGACACTGCGCTCTGTCGTCTCGCTCTTAAATAACCCCCGAGCGAGTGTAGGGCTCCACCTCTTTTAGGTCACGCCCCCTCAACAGGTACCCACGTGGGGGAGTGATGTCTCAGCGACATCACGGGGGACGTGTCCCAGCTGGAGCCGTTCATTTCATTGGCCCAAGATTCCTCCATGTCTCTCCTCAGAAACAAAATCACAATACCACAGATAGTGATAATGTTGCACTCATACCACTGTCAGTACTTCAGACCAGCAACACAATGTGAACACGGTTCAATAAGCATCCAGGATATATTGTATTGATGTTTAGACGGTAAGTATTCTCACACACACCCTCCCCCGAGTATATGGATTCAGTATCACAATGTGAAGACCAAGGTTCTATACTCATAAATCAGGCCTCCCACTGCAAACATACTGTTTCATAAATGCCCAAGTCATATGGTAAATACCCTAGCATGTGGTCCCTCTGGTTATATCTAATACAGAACTGGCACCATGTACCTATTCCTGTCAGTCCACACATGCACAAATAAACCATTCTGTGTATGGGCAATTCGATAGTTTAGGGGTGAATGTCTATATTTAGGGGTGATTATCACCGTATGTGACCTCTATGTTGATAAATCTAACTAGGTCACACACAAAGCTATATGTGTTAAATAAATGAAAGAAACGAAATCCCGTCATTCAGACCCTCGGGTTTCACTGATGAAAATCGGAAGATCCATTGCGCCTCACGGCGAAGAATCATCTTATCCCAATTCCCACCTCTCATGGGTCTTGGGACCTTTTCAATAACCTGGAAGCTGAGACATAAGGGGTCACCATTGTGTTTGTCCCAGAGGTGTTTGGACACGGGAGTCTCTGTACGTCTGAGCACATCGCCCACATGTTCGAGGATTCGCACCCGCAGTTGGCGGCGGGTTTTGCCCACATAGTTCAACTCACAAGGGCATGTGATCACATATATCACCCCTTCCGTCCTGCAGTTAGCAAACTCTGATTTGAAAGATGTGTCCCGTGGCAGCCGCACGTATCTCCTTGCCCCGTTTTATGTAGCAGCAGGCTTTACAAGAGCCACATCTGTGGGTGCCCACCACTCCCGTCCGCCCCAGCCAAGTTCCCGGTGTTTGTAAGGGTGAGAGGTGACTGTGGGTGACCCTGTCCGCCAAGTTGCGACCCCTCCTGAACGTAATCGAGGGGTGTGGGGGAATTACCCCACAAATGACAGGGTCTTGTTTTAAGATATCCCAATAGGTTTTAAAGATATTAGTGACCTCCCTTGACTGGCTATCATAAGAGCCGATCATACGGATCAGTTGTTTCCCCTCCGTTTTTGATTTGGGTATCAGGAGGGAGTTACAGGCAGAATAACTAGCAGGGTCCAGAGCTGCAGGTTCTCATAAGTGTCCAGGCTCAGGCAGAGACTCCCAGCACAGTCAATTTGAAACCCAATTGTTTGAGGAGGGGAGAGGGAGCGGTCAGAACGAGCACCTGTCGGCTTAGGAGTGCTAGAGAGAGTGGTGTGAACAAGTACCTAGATTCAGGGTGAACACCCGACAAACGGATTAGGTATCACAGAACACACGCCTGCATAAAAAGATTTGCCACTCAGTGAGGAATAGTGATTTTATTGCACTAAGTGGTAGTAGGAGGTGCACATGAACTTTATAGACTTATTTTAAATGACTTTAATAAAAGTTAGGTTTTAATCTTTATTTTTGTTGCTGTGGGGATACCCCTTTCTGGTCTTGCATAATGTTAAAGGGAGCAGCCTTTATTGGGCTATTTTCACTGAGATTCTGTCTTCCTAATTACATCAGGGAAGACAGGCTTGCACATTCCAGTGAGCGCCCTCTATTGGTTTGCAACACTGAGGCACCTGACTTCCTAATTACATCATGGAAGACAGATTTGCATATTCTTCCCATAGTACAAAAAAAACATCACAATTAATAGGTTAAAATACTGTATGTTCAGTTGTGTGTGAATTGTGCTTGTATTCAAACCTTTAGTGGAGTAGAGCTGCATTTCTATGGCCAGGTGTGGGGCTGTTTCTGCAGCAAACCTGCCATATTTTTCTAAACATATAAACCCCCTTTAAATATTTTCCACTGATCATATTGTATCAAAATGTGCCAATAGTGATGCCTTAAAGAGATTCTATCACTTCTCTCGCGCTCCTCTTTTCTTCTTCAAAAAGCGCCGATTGTGCATGTCCATCTGCCATTTTCCTGTGGCCTCTCCCATTCTGCCATAGGAAAATTGCCAACGGACATGCGCAGTTGACCATTTTACTGTGGCCTCTTCTGTTCAGCCAAAGGAAAAATGGCCGACAGACATTCGCAGTTGGTGCTTTTTGAAGAAGAGAAGAGAGAAGAAGCGGGAGTCAGAAGGAGCGTGAGAGAAGAGGTGGAAGGCAGAGAAGAAGACAGAGGCCATTGCCAGAGTGTTTTCAAGCAGCACTGGGGACACCCCCAGTGCTATTTAAGTGCTGCGGAACGCCTGAGTGCTGCGGGAAAACTCATTTGCATAAGGAAGAAAGAAGATATTTCTAAGGAACGGTGACACGGATCAGAATAATAAAGGCAAGAGAAGAATAGCCTTTCTTAAGGCTATTCCTATGTGCATTTAGTTTAAAAAGGGTACTCTAGTGATAGAATCCCTTTAATACATTCCGAAGCATCAATTTATGTGTCAGAGATATAAAACTTTTCAGAGATGACAAAGTCAGGCTAAAAGTTACAGGAGCTGCCCAAACAATACACTTATTAACAAGATACAGGTCAAGTATAAACTGGTTGGATAATTAAGTTTTAATTATTTGAGCTAAACCTCTTGGTTTTCTGTACACATTGAGTAATCATTGTAGTAATGATATTGACTTTTCACCCCAATTAGAAATAATTGTTTTCTGGAAAATGGAATGTACGTTATTACTGTTTATAGAACTGGTCAAAACCCAAAGACAAATTGGCTACAGTGTGGCAAGAAATATGACAAGTGAGTAGTGCAAACCTGGCCATATCATTTCAATCAATTTAGTATAATGTTAATAAAGTGGCTACTGTATTAAATTCTCTTTGTATTAGGGAATTAGCTCCACTAGGGTCAATGAAAATAATCTCGCTCTGAGCTAGTTAAGTGATTTTGCACAGTTTTAGCCCAATGAAGTACAAATTTGCTCCTGGTCCTTCATGTAGCCCCTAAGAGTTTTACTATTAGGAAGAGGTAGTACATTATGTGTATGTGATGTAGCAGTTACAACTGTAGACAAAGATAGTTTGCTACTGTACAGTTTACCATTTTCTTAATTCAGAACTATCTAAAGGTATGTCCAGATCTGCACGGTCTCTGTTATAGGAAGAGAACCATTGAAAAATCAGATTTTTAAATTTACAGATACCAATGGAGCCCAAAAAATCCCATTGTCTGTGAAAGGGTCTGTTGGGCTGTCAGTGGGCAGCGTCTATCAGATTATTTTCAACAGTGGGTACAATGGGGGTATTATTTTAATCAAAGGGCACAGTGAAGGATATTATTTTAATGAAAAGGCATGGTGGGGGACATTATTTTAATCAAAGGGTCCAATAGATTTGCATCCAAACTCAAGAAATCAAACCAATACCTTTGTTTTATTACATACTGTGTGGTCGTTTTGTAGGAGTGTGTTACTCCCATATTCTGGCCTAACTATGTAATGACCTAAATTAACAACATCACAAATGTGCATGTCCTTCTTAGCCTTCCCTTTTGGCTTAAAGGGATTCTATCATTGGAAAAAGTGCTTTTAAGCTAAAAATATGTCTGAATAGCCTTTAAGAAAGCTATTCTACTACTATCTTTAGTTTTTATGTTGCCCCCACCGTTTCTTTTTAAACCGCTTCATTTCTTTCTGCTTTCCTCCTGAGTTCTCAGTGCAAAGATCAGTTCTCCAGAGAATTATACCAAAATGCCCACATGGACATGCCCAGTACTGTCCGAGTGGCCATTTTGGTGTAGTTCTCTGGAGAACTGATAACTGAGGAGGAGGGCAGACGGAGACAGAGGAGTATCCGGGGAGGAGGAGGTAAGACGGAGAACAAGCAGTGGAGGGGCGGTATTAAAGGTATGACGTGGGGGGGAGGGGCTCTCGGAGGTCTTGGTGGATGCCCAGGGTGCTCCGTGGGGTTAATTAGCATAAAGAAATAAAGCGGTTAAACAAAAAAGGCAGGGACAACAGAGGAAGTAAAGGCAGTGGTAGAATAGCTTTTTTTAAAGGCTTTTCAGACATATGTTTAGATCAAAAGCACTTTTTTCAATGATAGAATCCCTTTAAGATATTTCAAAATTAGATTAATTAAGATCATAGAAATGTAATGTTTATGTCCACAATTTGTTCCAGAAAAACAAGGCAGCTTGTGTACAATACCCATAATTACACTAATAGTTAGAATTGCAGAAAAAAGCAATATCCAAAAAACTGTAAATGGTATTGATGTGGTGGTCAGGAAGTTAAGGGGCCTTTTTATCCTTTGTCGTCTTACACTAGGTTCCATCCCTTGGGTCCGCTTGGGGACCCAAAAAAATAGAAACCCTGTCCGATTAAAGAGCAGTTGTTTGCAGAAACCCACAGACCCCATAGACTATAATAGTCCACCAGGTTTCTGCCTGAAAAATGCAGAGAGGAGAATCCTGCTTATAATGTCTGTTTAATTAATTTTTTATGTGCCACTGGCTGTATTTATGTTAATTTATGTTTTTGTAGGTATTTTCAGCTTCCTTTATGTGTCCCCCCATAGTATTTCCTCATTGTCTGGTTTGGTACATCCCTGGCCAACCACAGGCCATTGGGGGGCATTAAACTGGGAGCAACTGGAAGGGGACATTCAATTTTGGGGTAGCTGGAGGAGGACATTAAGATGAGGACAACTAAGGGAGGACATTAAACTAGGGGCAGCTGGACATTATGTGCCTCTCCAGCTGCTCCATTTTAATGCCCCACTTAAGTTGCCCCCAGGTTAAACTAGAGCAGCTGGAGCGGGAAATTAAACTTTGAATTATAATTACTGGATAAATGTAAAATCTGTAAAATCATCAACTACTGCAAAAATAAAAAAAAATTGTAACAATGAAAATACATCCTACATATCAGATATGTATAATACAATTCATAACAGTAGCAAAATTACAGTTATGAAGTAGCAGCAAAAATAATTTTATGCTTGGGGGTCACCACAACATGAAAAACTTTATTAAAGAGTTGCCACAATAGTAATGTTGAGAACCACTGGTCTAGGAGGAAGATAAGAGTTGTGCTTCTCTAGAAGCTATATTCCTGGATCCATTTGCCAGGAATTTGAGCCCAGGGACTTCATCGTGTTCAGCCCCAAAGTTACACTAGAAGAGGGAGAGTATATTACTTATTCGGAGTGGAGTTAAGGCACCCCAGCACCATCACGATCCCTCATCTCAAGCTTGGGTGTAGCCAAACAGCTGTATAGTTACTACTACAACTATCAGGAAGCTGCATGAGTTGTGTGTTCTGAGTTCTAAAGTTTCAATTTGGTAAACTTTTTCCTGCACTTACCATCCGGAACGTGTCATGACCTGAAGACTTGTATAAAAATTGTGTGTTTTTCTGGTGGGGTTTTGATCCGGTGGTCTGGGGTCTTATGGTGGTTTCCTTGCCATTAGGCCATATGTTTGGGCATTGAGTAGTGGCCTTCAGAATTTACTTGAGGTTCTTTGGATCGAACCTCAGGTGTTGGTTGTTACCATTATCCTTTGGGACGATTCTGGCGCCTTTATTAGGAGGAGGGCTGGCTTCACTAGTTGTTGTTTTTCATTGTTACCAACTGGAATTCGTGGCTCAGGGAGGAGTATTGTTTTGTGGAATTACAACTGACTAGGAAGCAGTGTGAGTGTTGCCTTGTTTGTGAGTCTGGTTTGTCCCTCCACACTTCTACTCTGTCCTTCAGTTCTGTTTGCCTGGCACTATCTGGTTATTTGTGAGGTTTGGGTTCCAGTTTGTTTTGCCCCAGTCCTGTGTTAACCCTTTCCTCACCTCTCCACTGTCCCTCTCCTCATTCTCTTGTTGCATATTGTGTTGTGCTGTGTGTCTGTTGTCCAGCACTTCCCATCCTGTTTGTTTTGTCTGCAGTTGCACCTTGGTTTCTGCAGGGGTGACCACCTTACTATCCCCAGTCCCTAACTCTCTTGTAGCTCTCGCCCTATCTGTCAGCTAGGCCTTCGTGTTAGAGAGCCTGGAGTTGTCAGGGACAAGGTTAGCTTGGGAACAGCTGACCACCACCCGCAGGCAGGGCCTAGCTAGCCGCCGTAGCATCAAGGAAAGTCTCCTTCCCCTGTTCCCTTAGCGGTGCAGTCTGCAGTCCATATTCTGGGTCTGGGCATAGACACGAACGTAACAGAACGTTCCAATCACCACCACACAGCTCATGGTGGGAGAGAACCCCTTTCCAACTGGGAGAACAAGTACCACCTCCATCAAGTACCACGCAGGCCCCCCTTGTCAGTGTGTAGCCTGGGAGGTGGAATGGAGGAGTTTAGTGCCCTTGACAGAGATAGGATATAGATTTCATATAGAAGTTAATAGGTTAACTGGATTGATATCTCTATATTAAACATCACTTGATGTGAGAATTGTTACCTGGCTGATTACCACCATCTACATGGAACTCCCATTGCATTACTGTCCCTCCTATTGCTATCGTTACTTCCATCAGAAAGTTCCATCATTTGTTTAACTGCAACTTCTGTCTCCTGAGTCATTCCTGCATTTGCCATCAAGGGACCTTCCACCCACCATCATCATCACTCAACTCAGTGAGGACAGAGGCTGCCCACACATGGATGTGCCCTAGGGGAACTAACACCACCATCATCATGTGCACCACAGGCCCCATCAACAGTGCTCCAAATCAGCAGTTGGGCTGGAGGATTCAGTTGCGTGCTACTGGCCACCATTGACAACTACAAATATTACTATCATCTTCCAGTTCCCTCCAGTGGGTTGTGGAATCTGCTTCAGTTTTCTCTCTGTTATGACATTTATCCTCTGGGCAGAGTTGCTCACAAGAAGTATAGCAACTATGACTTTTCTTTTGATATTCTGCAAATTAACTGATTTCTTGTTAAACAGCTAAAAAAGAGACCCCCTACTTGGCAAACTAGCCTTATTCCTTCTCATCTTTGCATTTATGAAGTGCTCTTATTATCCGTTTGTTTTACCAAATGCTGTACCATATTTACCAACAGGACATAAACAAGCGGTGCTGCCCCCTCTTTCCCAGATGGTGTCTCTTCTAAATTAAACAAGGTCTATTTCACATTGCAACATGACATACAGATTGTGTGACAGAGTCCTATCCACATTGTAATTGCTGACAAAGTTGCCTCTATGGAATACCGACCGGAGATGTATAGTTAGGTTCTGTTCACAGGATTATTATAACAGAAGCTGTACCTCTGTGACAGATCTGTTTTCACATAGATCCAAACTGACACTGATGGACCCCATTGACATTAATGAGGACCAACAGAGTTCCTTTGAGGACCTGTTATTTTTAACACCAAAAAGCGCACTGTAGTCTGCACTTTCATTGTAGTTAAAAATACTGGAATGGATGAGAGAACCCCAGATGGTGTTTCCTAATGTTAGTATGAATAGAGTGTTCAACATTTATAATGTATTAATAACATTCACAATGTAAATGAATCTATGACAGGTACAAATGATAGCATGAAAATGGAGCATTCAACATATATTGGAGTAAACCTGCTACAGAAAGAAATATACTGTATAATGTATATTTGAAGCATCTTATATTTTACAAAGTAGAAGATGACAACCAGCCCCTATAAAAATCTGCCAAACATGTTTGCATTGTTTTATACCCCTGAAAGAACTGTGTATAAAGTAATAATGATTGCCCCCCAAGAGTATACAAGTTACTAGTATATCAGTTACACCAGTTTTCTGGCATAAAAGGCATGACAGAAGTTGCAATTTTTGGCATATGCCTTCTTTGTGCTAAAAGGTGACATTTTCTATAATGCTGGCCACTTTTTTAAAAGGTTGGTGGAGCTGGACAGGAGTCAAGGTGGAGTGGGGTTGGGATACCTGAGAAATTTACTATGTCATGCAACAACATATCGGTGCAAGGTATAGCTGAAATCTATGCCAGCACCTAGCTGATGTAGATCTCAATTCTGGTGCACTAAAGCAGTGGTCAGCAACCTTTTTTGCACCAGGGACCGGCTTCAAGAAAGACTATTTTTCCATGGCCTGGCAGGAGAGGTGGGGCAGTACGTTGCTCGTATGGGGGCGGGGTTATAGGCGGGCTCTCTGCTGGGATGCTCTGCGGGGGAGACAGGTGTGACACGAGCATCTGATCGGATGTGGTGAATCCCTAAAGACCGAGGCTGGATACTTCACATTAGGCCACGTTGCTATGGAACGTGTAAACTATCAAGTAGCATAACTTCCTTATCAGCTACAGGATGCCGTGCTACCCAATAGTTTACATGTTAGCACAGCAATGTGGCCCAGCGCAAAGTATCCAGCCCACAGTCCCGCCAAATGGACCACAGACCGGCAAAAAACCTCCAATGGCCTGGTCCTTGTCTGAAGACCAGTGGTTGGGGACCCCTGCACTAACCATACTGAGATGTGCCAGGATTATGAATGAGCCAGAACCTCTTAATAATTCAGTCGCTTCTCACTCCAGCAAAGCTCATTACTAAGACTGGCGTGCTACACGTCTTAATAAATTGACCTCTATGTGTTTGATGGTCAAGATGGGTTAACATCTAATACATTGTCCATCAAATAATTATTGGAAATAATTTATCAATTTCCTAAAATAGGTGTTTATAATCTATTCTAGAGCCTAAGAAATTATCTGATATTTGATCATACTGGGCAAGGAAATTTATGCCATAAACTACATAGTCTTGGCTCATTTTCTGGATGTTCCCAAAAGAAAAAAAACAAACACTGACAAAGTCAATTACACTACAACTGGTGACAAGGTCGGCTCAGTTCATTACAACGGCACACTCACAAACGTGTCCATTCAAGTGGAAGTAACAAGACATGTGAAGACATCATGCTTTACAGGGGTGACGTTCAACCAAAACCTATTTCTGTGCCTCAGTATTTTTTTATATTATTAATAAAAGATACAGTGAAATATAATGAGACATATTACAATAGGATCCATTTATACTTATAATTAATTATATCCCTAATTTCACAATTAGTAAATTTATATAAATGACTTAAGAAATCTTGGCATTTAACTTGGCTTCAGACTTAGACACACAAATACATATATGTGTCCTACTGTTTTTCTGCACACATTACTGACCAAAAGAAAGTGAGTGTAAAATTCCCATAGAATATAATAATAATAATACATTTTATTTATATAGCGCCAACATATTCCACAGCGCTGTACAATTTCTAGGGTTCAAATACAGACAGAAAGATACATTACAAAGAAAGTCATTTCACACAATGGGACTGAGGGCTCTGCTCGCAGGAGCTTACAATCTATGAGGTAGAGGGGGTGACACAAGAGGTAGCAATGGTGGAATTGCTTATACAGAAGTCAGACAATATGTAATAGAGGTTACTGTCATTACACAAACTTAAAACTTTATGAGCCGTCACTAGTGGTGTCCTGTAACATGTGGATGGAGCTTGGACCTATAAAGTTAGCCTGAGAAGGCATCATATCATGTGGGGTAATGTGGGAGCGGGGACAGAGGATGGTTACATTTTGGGGATTCTAATTATAGTATGGAAGGGTTTATGTTAGAAATTGTGATAGGACTGTCTGAAAAGACAAATACTGTGTACTGACAAATACTGTATACTGAGAAATTGTATAAAATAAAAAGCAGTACTTATTATACCTACTAGAGCCCCTGTCCATCCTCTGTACTTCCCTGCTTTGGTTTACTGTATTGCAAAATTAATTTTAAAGAGTCATCCAGCTTCCAAAAATTATCTATAAATACATCGACAGCAGTGCTAAATACTCACTGTTTCCTTGTGAAGCCTGTTCTTGGCTTTATTTTACTTGAGACTCCTTGTATCACTGTTATTTACATAGTGAATCTGTGGACCAATTACATTTCTCATGATTTCCCCTTTCTTCTCTATTCTCCCCTGCATTGAATTACAGGTGATAAATCACTGCCATATCTGAGGTCACATGATCCTGTGATATTTCATTTGCATTGCCTCTCAGCAGGAAACCCAGAGAGTGAGAACAGGCAGGAGAAATGTAGTTTGTTCACAGATTCAATGCATGTAAATAACAGTCATATAAGGAGTCTTAAATAAAATAAAGCCAAGAAAACGATGCATAAGGGAACAGTGAGTATTGTGCACTGCTGTGCAGGAATTTGTAGATTTGTAGAAGCTAAATTTAACACATGTAACTACATGCAGCCAATCACTTCCCTTATCCTTCCATTCAACCTTCACCTCTCCACAGCAAAACTTGGATGGCATTCCCCTGTTGTCTGAAAGATGCAAAATGTATATGCACAATGGGGTGCATTGGAGGAAATGGGAGACAATTTCTCCAATCGAATTGTCTCAGAACAATTTTTCTGCTGAACAAATACAAGTATTTATTTGTCATAGAAGGCACAACTCTTAGTGGTAGCTACTAAGCCTGAAGACACAATACTACAATAATACACCGCTAGAAAGCTGACAGTGCGCTGAATTCAGTGCACTATTGGCTTTCATGTTCTGTGCCCCTGGTGAAGAGCTATTGGTGTTGGTACCGTAGCTCTTCACTGTCAGAAGGGGGTTTCTGACAGTCAATCAAGAACATCCTTCCTAACCGTAGCGTCTATAGTGCTGTATTGTGAGAGGGGGCGTTGCTTACCGCCCAGTGATGACACTGTCATGAGGGGAGGCTGGTATTCCTCACCGCTCTCACAGTACAGTGCAATAGACGCTACCTTGAGGAGGGACGTTCCTGATTGACTGTCAGAAAGGCCTTATGACAGTGAAGAGCTACAGTACCGGCACCGATAGCTCCTCACTGGGGCCACAGAATGGGAAAGCCAATAGTGCGCTGAATTCAGTCAGCTTTCTAGTGGTATATAAAACTGCATGTGCCTCAGGAGGTGAAAGGTCCTCTTTAACTGCAACAATAGCAGACTATCTCTGTACCAGATAATCCACCTCTCATGGATGGATGGCGATCCTCACACAGTGATACAGTCTTTTCTGTGGCCTGCAGTTGCTTTTGCAGGGGATAGTTGTGACCACTTCTATTCTGGATTAGTATGGCTCAGTTACAATAGCATTTCTCTACTGTTACAGTTTCTCTCTCTTTCCTGGTCTTCAGTCACATCAATGCAATAAACCTTGTGCCTTCTCAGCTGAAGTAGGATTCAGATGCCAATCCTCGGGCCATCAGCAGCTCCCCGTACTGCACGGTTGCTGCTAACTTCCAGTCTTCCCAAACTGTTCTCAATTCCAGCTTGTCTGTCAGGCTATTGACCCTGCAATACCTCATAGGCTATAAATTAAACACTTGCTTGGAAATATACCGAAGCCGACATTTTGGTGCCAATCTAGTCTTATATAACATGTTCCCAGTTCCTCCACAGAATGCTGTTATGCCACACCTATGCACCCACCTGTTACAAATTTGACATTATTCAATGTTTCCCCAGAAACAATGCCTGAAAATGACAAACCCTTGTCTGCTTACCTTGCCCTATTACTGCCTAATACTACACATTGGTCGGCTCGGTGCCTCTCCCCCTCTTTAAACTCTTGTAATAGTCAGCAGTCCCTTGCACTCTTTTAAAGACAGGACATGTCATTATTCAACTGCTTAGCTCAAGCTCTTGCCTTTGAAGGTATAATTTTTTTTTATTTTTATAAATTGCATTTAAAAGTGACAAGTCCTCTTTAAGAAACAAGAGATAATCAAGAGGATTGCTGAAAAACAGTGCAACCATTGCATTCTATCAAACATTTGCATCAGGGGTGCGGGGGGCTTGCTGACAGGCAATTAAGGTTTTGGTGCAGAATTGCACTTTTGAAGAAGATTCAGAAAAGAAAATTGAGAGACAAACCGTATCCATGTGACATCTCTGCTGTGTTTACATTTTTAGAATTATTATTTCTGTAAAACAGCTCAACACTTTTTGTTGTTATATTAATATGTTGTCACTGACCAAGAAAATTAATGATCCTATTTAGAACCTGGAGAAAGTGCTATGGAGGGTTCCTTGCTTGCAAAAATTCACCAATTTGTTTATGCAAAATGAAAATTCCATTTTTAGGGGTAAATGCCTGTACAGCTTATGTTAAGCCTTAACATAAGTATTGGCGTCCACCCTCAGGGCGCCGAGAACTGCGGTTTTTACCGCAATCATCTACTGTAGGGTCCTTTTAATATCTATTGACTAAGTTGTACTCTCCTGAAGAACCTGGTACGATGCTACGTGTAGAGAGTTGGGCTATAGACAGTATATACCTTTTAGTGTTCGTAATTGCTCATTAGCATATGGTTGGAATGTCTTCCGTTCGTGCTGTGCATAAGGCTCTGTTTTTAATATATTCCAATAAAATATTGTAGTTTTATTCACTATCTCAGCCACATTTGTATACTAATTTAATATAGACCCACCCGTGTTTAATGGCTAGGACCGATACTGATATTTATTAAAGTGCAGCGATGGAAATGAAAAGAAATAAAGATCTGCATGGTATGGCACTTTCTAATGACTAATATGTCCACTTTATTATGGTCCTGTACAACCCCTTTAATTCTGCACCGTATATCTTAAAGAGTAAAAATACCCATCTTATACAAAGTATCTCCCACTATTAGATATGGCATGACAATTCATTCAATGCCTTCATTTTAACAGTGTGAAATTATGCGAAAGAACAAATTGTACAAAGACGGATGACAAATAAAAGTCTATTTGCATATATATGGTCAAACTCTATTTTCATGGCTTTGAAGAATACCTAGAGTTACAAAAAAAGAAGCCTGAATAGTGCAGCTGCTTAGTGCGCTTCATTCTGTGTCAGACCCATATTATCTCAGTAAGACAAAGGAGTTTTTCTTCTTTTTATAGTTTCTTGAGTATATTGATTCTGAGGTAAATGGAAAATAAGGCAAAATCAAATACTAACTTTAACATAATCATTTCAAAGAGCCCAGATCTTGTAAAAGGCCTCACAAAGCCCCCATTGTACTTTTTAATGCTTCCTGCTTTCCAACAATGTCAGAACCTCGCTCACTCCTCAATGGCCCTGATTACAGTAATCTTTAGAAACATTATTACATTCTATAACATTATGTCCTCCACTTTCATAATACAGTTTAATCACACACATAAAATATGTTAAAATTAAACCTTCACAAAAAATGATGGAATTAATGAAGTCTAACAGTTTTCAAAGTTTTTTTTTTTAAGTGAGATGAAATTCTCTATATAAACATATAGCAGATTAGAATAATTTTCTTTTTTGATAGACATTAGTAGCTTGGTTGGATATATCGTATTTTATATGCTTAACTAACCTGCCAAGTCCAGCAGAGGAATGACTGATATATGATATATGCTATAGCAACCCTAAAGAGGCACTTTCACCTCCTGGGGCACATTCGGTTTTATATACCGCTAGAAAGCCGACAGTATGCTGAATTCAGCGCACTATTGGCTTTCCCATTCTGTGCCCCCGGTGAAGAGCTATCGGTGCTGGTACTGTAGCTCTTCATTGTCAGAAGGGCATCTCTGACAGTCAGTCAGGAACGCCCATCCTCATAGTAGCATCTATTGCTCTGTACTGTGATAGGGGGTGTTGCTTACTGTCCAGCCATGAGGCTGAGCCGTGTGGAAGGCCCCCCCCCAATACTAATTATATGGACGAGTACTATCAGGAGGGGAGAGGGGTGTTCTTCACTACTCTCACAGTACAGCTCAATAGGAGCTACTGTGAGGAAGGGTGTTCCTGACTGACTGTGAAGAGCTATGGTAATGGCACCGATAGCTCTTCACCGGGGGCACAGAACGGGAAAGCCAGTAGTGTGCTGAATTCAGCGTACTGTTGGATTTCTAGCAGTATATAAAATCGCATGTGCCCCAGGAGGTGAAAGGTCCTCTTTAACTGAGTTCTCTGTACCAATTGGACAATTTTATTATAATTAGAAAAAGCTGTCACCTTTCGTTTAAATAGGACCCATCGCCAAGTACGAAATGTTGAATACCATGCATCATTTGATTGTAGAACAGGAACACAGGAATGTGTCAAGTAACAAGCTGGGGTCAAACATGGGTAATCACAGAGTACAGGATAAGCACACCTACTTTGGGTGAATGTGTCGTTATAACCAGGGATCACTGGAGACTGGATGGCTGTTATAATACTTCCAGAAAGTCAAGAAACTGGCAGAGAGCCATAGAAGAAGCTACCTAAATCTTGCACTGCACTGGGAGATAGGTAACCCTAAAGTCTTTACCAGAGCCCACCGCGAAGATAGAGAATCAAAGTCCAAATTAGAATACAAGCAAATATCCAGTAAACAAGCCAAGGTCAGTAATAAGACAATCCAATAGCAACAATCAGAGCACCAAGACTCACTAGCAAGTATTAATATAATAACAAGCACATGGGAAATATAGAACAGGATTTAAATAGCCCTCCACAGCTGCTGATTGTTTCAGCTTTTTCAGAGCTCTGATAGCTGCAGAAAGATGCTTAGGTTGGATTTTACAACCATAAGGCAACAGCAACGAGCAGTATTAAGATATCTAACCATGGCAGAGTACTATTCTGTACGCAGAAGTGCCCTTTAAGAAGTGTGAACATACCATATGGGTGGACAGAACAGAAAAAGTAAGATGTGATGGTACAACCTGTAATGCCAGCACTGATAGACATGCATGGACTACTGACATTATAGGAAGTGACAGTGAAAAATGAACATTTTTAATCTAAATAGATGTTTATAGTTGTATCTTTCTGCAGATGTCAATATCAGTATGTAGTGAGATAACATTACAAAGTCAGTCACATAGGAATTGTTGACTTTTTTTTTAACCCAAATCCAGGATTGAACCCTAATGGGAAAACATGCAGAAAGGCAAGACTTACAGGACACACATACAAAGAGAACTCCCACAGTCTCCTTTTCTCCTTGTCGTCTTTTTACTGTTTTACATTGGATGGAAATTTTGGTGATTGAGAATGTTTCAAAAGATTTTTGCAGAGAACTTGCATAATGGGAAATCTTATATTTGGGAGTGGGGAACTGCAGTCTGCTGAAAAGTGAGGAACATGCGACTAGCCCCTCATAAAATATGATGAATAAATCTCACATACTGTGTTATACAGACAGAAGGGGACAGAAGTCATATCAGTAATGAGAAATATTAATATAAATCTCACGGCTAATAGTAACACGAGATCTATTTTACATCCTGACTACGGTCTAGGTTGTTTTACCTTGTGCATTATATCCACAGCAAAATAGATTTTTGTGACAGATAATCAAGGACATCTTGGTGGAATCTTATGCGGCAGTCCTTGAACAATGACCAGGTTTTCTTTAATATAACCAGCCTTATTAAACTTTATACATTTGATAAATGGAACTTCAAGGTGTCTGAATCCATCTGTATGCATTATTTATTATGCCTGCACTTTTTCTTTCAGACCTTTTCTAGCCAATCCATAATTCAAAGAGAAGGGAATTATGGCCTTACAATTGGTTCTAAGTCATCTCTGTCCATTGAACATTGAGTTACCTTAAACTATAGTTAAAGCAGATTTGTTAAAATAGAATTGAATCTATTGCTTGTGACAATGTTCCTATTTTCTATGCATGTGTTGCTAATATAATAGAAATGACTGTATTATTCTTTTTTATGTTACTACTTCTCTTGTAATGTATACCGTGTATAGAGTTTCTAAAACAGAAATGGTGCCTGTAATTGGAGCAGGCTCATAGACAGCAGCGGGATTTATGGAAAATGAAGATGACCTTTGCGTACATTACACCATGTAGAGATATACAATATCCCATTACCATGAAGGCCTGCTTTAAGCAATAAATGGTGGCTAGTTTGTTGCCTAATGCTAAAGGTGACCTTGTTTTTTAGAAAAGAAAGCAAAACAATTGATCAATGGTTGTGTTTAAAAAAAAACATCTAAACCATTCATTTTTTCAATATTTCAATAGTGTAGGAAGATAATGTAAGATAAACATTAGGAAGGCCGCTGTGAGTTAAACTTCAGATATAGTTAGGAGAGATATACAAATGTAGCAATCTATAGCATAATAGCTCATAAGTTATGTAAAAAGATGCAAGAAACTTTTAGGCCGGGGCCAAATGTGTAAACGTGTGCAGCGGATACACTGCGATTTGCAAAACCACTGTGGTTTTAGAAATCACAGCATGTCTATTTTACCTACAGAAACTTTGGTAGGTATAATGAGAGATGAAAGTCTGGAAATCTCTGCGGACTATCTGTGAAAAGCAATATGCTGTTAACCGTGGTTTTTCCTGGAGTGCTTATTTTCACCGCAGCTCGTTACGTGGGGCTTTAGCCTTACTTGACTTTTTCAGTGGCTTTCAATATCTTTTACAAGATATCAGCAAGCTATTAGATTTAATTTAAAAACTTGTTTAAAGGGGCTTGTCCCAACAGAAGTCCTCACTGCACGTGACTGCCGAGGCCAATCATCAGTCACAAGAAAGAAAACGGAACGTCGCTCACATACGTCACCGGTGACATCCTGTGTCCTTTCCTGGAACTACTGAGGTCACTGATTAGTCTCAGTGGTCCCAAGCATTGAGGACTTCCACTGGATCAATCCAATCGTGCTGCTGGACTGGACAGTGGCAGGGGACACGTCGAGCTTGAGACAGGTGAGTATTTTCCCATCCTCAGCCTCCTGGCAGAGATTTATTATTATTATTATTATTATTATTATTATTATTATTATTATTATTATTATTAATAAAGGGGCTCTATCATTGGGTAAAGTCATTTTTAACTAAACATATACTTGCATAGCCTTTGGAAAGGCTATTCCACACATACCTTTTTTATGTTAATCCCCTCAGTAGTTTTTGAATGAGCCCACTTTTATTCATATGCTAATTAGCCTCCAGTGTGCACCGCAGAAGTCTCAGTCTCAGCACTTTCTCTGCTGTGTGCTGCTGTTGATGACTCATCTCCCTACTCTCACACACATAGCAGAGAGTGCTCGCTGAGACTTCTGGGGTGCACGCTGGAGACTAATTAGCATATGAATAAAAGCGGACTCATTCAAAAACTACTGAGGGAATTAACATACAAAAGGCATGTGTGGAATAGGTTTTCTAAAGGCTATGCAAGTATATGTTTAGTTAAAAATGAGTTTTCCCAATGACAGAGCCCCTTCAGTAGGACTGCTACAGTCATCATAAACATAAAACTACTCACCTATCCCTGGGCCTCTGTTTTCATTACAGTCTTCAATTACAGGTCACCCATCTATTTCACAGTGAATCACAGGCAGTGCCGCACCTCCCATGAGGCGACCTGAAGCGACTGCTTCGGGCGGCGCTGTGCCAGGGACCCAGGGAGGGCAGCATTTTTGCTGATCTAAGCCAGTCCAGGACAGGCTGCCCCTCACGCTCAGGCCGAGAGCAGGTCTTCTCCATGCCTGCTCTCTGCCTGTTAAGATGCTCGCTCCGCTAGGTCCCGCCCCCTCCGCTAGACCCTGCCCCGTCCGCTCGGCCCACCCCGTCCCCTTCCGCTTGGCCCCGCCCGCTCCTCGGGGGGGGGGCTTTCTGACGTCTGCTTCAGGCGGCAGAAACAAATGGTTCACCCCTGATCACAGGCCTCAGTGGTGGCCTCATAACAAACATATCACAGCAGTCATCTGTCATATGAGAAGACGTCACCGCTGAGGCCTGTGATTGACTTCAGCAGTAACCTAACACAAAAGGGAAGTCATATGCTGTGCTGTGAGAGCCGGGAGGAACGCCCCCTCCCTCTCCTGATAATGCTCGTCTATGGACGAGCGCTGTGAGCAGAGGGAGGGGGGCGTTCCTCCCGGCTCTCACAGCACAGCGTGATAGGCGCCGCAAGGCAGAAGGACGTCTCTGGCTAATGGTCAGAAACGCCCTTCTGACCATAGAAGAGCTGCAGTACCGGACCGTAAGCTCTTCACACTGGGCACAGATCGGGAAAGCCGACAGTGCGCTGAACTCAGCGCACTGTCAGCTTTCCGGCAGTATATAACACTGCCTGTGCCCGGATATGGTGAAAGGTCCTCTTTAATGTTGTTCCCCCATACCCTCTGCTTAACATGGAGTGTTCCCAGATTTATAAATCTCTGTCATGTTTTGTTCTTGACTGTAATGTAGAGGAGAACTTGAGTTTATATACCCCTTAGCCCAATGTATTACTTTTGTGGAGGGTAACAGGGGAGACTGTAACTCTTGTTTCTGTCTCCCCTGCAGCTGCTTCAGCTACGTGAAACCACTGACTCCTCACAGACTTGGTCTTCAGTTCCATCTATTAGAACAGAGTTTGTCATGTGACTCAGAGTCTGAGTGGCTGTAGAGGAGACAGGAACAAGAGTTTCAGCCTCTCCTGTATGTCCTCCATAAAAGTAATGAATGGGGGACTAGGGTGTAATACTGTAACGTCTCTGCCTGTTCGGGTCTCTGTCCCACCCTCTGCGCACATGCTGTGGCGCAGGAGGCGGGCTCATTTTGATTCTTTGCACTGTGTGAATACTGCTCTATTCCCTCACCTTGTTAATTGATTTTCCACCACACCCATCTCCTTCACTTTGGTTTCCCTCTGCTCCTCTAATAGTTAATGTCATGCCCTGTTCAGATCTGCTTTTGTATTCCGTCCGGGGAGAGTCTGCATGGAGACCCCCTGAACAGAATACGAACGCAATTGCAAGAGCTATGCTGTAAAAGCACACGGACCCCATAGACTATAATGGGGTCTGTGTGCTTGCCGCTCACTGCCCGCACGAATCATGTTCACATGATTCATCCCTCAGACTTACCTGTGTGATTGACAGCCAGCCTTCCTATCAAGTCTGGGGCAAGTTCTTCCTTCCTATTTATTCTTGGCTCACATTCACATTGGTACATGCTATTGCTTCGTGCATGCTGGCGTTTCTCTTGCTGTTTGTTACTTGTATTCTTATTCTTGACCTCTGGCTTACCCTTTGACTTTTCTCTTGGATTTGATTCTGTACTACGTTGTTCGACTGTTACCAGGCCCTTGGCTAGTTGACCTCCCTTTGTTGTTGTTTGTCTTGTCTGTGTTGTCACATATATAGGTAGGGCTTGTTGACCAGTTGTCGCCTATTGTTTATTCAGCTTCGGGCTCACTGTCCATTGTGCCCCTCCCCCCAGGGTTCACCAGCAGCTACTGGGGAATTGCTGCTCTAGCAATTCCCTTACAAATACACTGGTAAGCTTTATTGCTCCTCGAATAGCCTCTTTAAATGTGAACCATTCTTATCAATACTGAAACATATAAGGGGAAGGTTTAGACTTTAATTGATCATATCTTAAGTCATAGAAGAAATTTCTTATATCTGGTTGGACTTCTTTACAGAAAACAACCCCTTCACGTGAATGCTCAAGATTATCAAGCTTACTTACTGTATGTTTTTTGCTATTTGTTAGTTCTGGTAGATTCCCTAATCTAATAAAAAGCCTTTTATTATTAATTAATGACTAGAACTGCTAATTATATTATTGCTTTTATTTTTAGATTTTGCATGTACAGAATAATATAAAAAGAAAGATTTCAACCTTTACCATTATACATTCAGTCACCTAATGTAGCAATACTAGTTTGCATTACTGCGGCCAATTCTGCCTATGTAAGCTTGTATTTATGTGTAATGCTACAATGAATACGAAGCCACAGCAGCAACTACAATGTCACTGAACTGAATACATGCAAATCAACATCATGTTCTTTTTCTGTGCGTTTTGATAAGCATCCTATTACCACAATGTAACACTGTTAGGTGTGAATGCGTTTGAACAATATGTTGCTATGGCTGCTTTATATTCCCACTTTTCTTCTGGTCAAAAGAAATGTCACCTTATAAGAAGTGAAATGAAGAGATTCGGAATTTATAACGCTCTGCCAGTACATTATTGTTCGCTCACGTCAATTGGATATTTTTTTTCCTGACTATGGAGAAAAAAACATGAAATAAATGCTACACATATGAGGGAAATTTTATAGTAAGGAATGTACAATATTAAAACATAGTAGACGTCTTCTGAACATGCACATAAGAAGGCATTTCCCTAGCTCAATTATTCTGAAATATAACTGTATTGTGTGCCAAATTTTTTATGCATCTAAGACACCAAAAGAACGTATTTTTATTCTTATAAACCAATAATGCATGTGATAGTAGTCATCTTTGTCATACTGTGGAGAAGGATGTACCTGACTATCAGTAACGGGACCGATAGCTCTTTACCCGGGGCACAGCTTGGGAAAGCCGACAGTGCGCTGAATTCAGCACACTGTCGGCTTTCCAGCAGTATATAGAACTGCCTGTGCCCCAAACCATGAAAGGTCCTCTTTAGAGATGAGCGAGTAGTATTCGATCGAGTAGGTATTCGATCAAATACTATGGTATTCGAAATACTCGTACTCGATCGAGTACCACTCGCTATTGGAATGGAAAAGTTCGATGCAGAACCAGCATTGATTGGCCGAATGCTATACAGTCGGCCAATCAACGCTGGTTCTTCTCCTAGCTTTAGAGGTCTTCTCCGTGCAGCTTCCCCGCGGTGTCTTCCAGCTCTGAATTCACTCTGCCAGGCATCGGGCCTGGGCAGAGCCGACTGCACATGCCAGCTTGTAGTGCGGATATGCGCAGTCGGCTCTGCCCAGGCCCGATGCCTGGCAGAGTGAATTCAGAGTCGGAAGACGCGGCGGGGACGCTGCAAGGAGAAGACTTCTCGGAGGATCCAGCCTGACCCTCACTCGTGGACTTGGTAAGTGTAATTTGATCGAACGTTGCCTGCCCCTGAAACGAGCATTTTCCACCCATAGACTATAATAGGATTCGATATTCGATTCGAGTAGTCGAATATTGACGGGCTACTCGAAACGAATATCGAATCTCGAATATTTTACTGTTCGCTCATCTCTAGTCCTCTTTAAAAAAACAAAACAAACGGACACCTATCATAGTGGACACAAATGGACTATGGCTATCAGTTACTGTCTGTTATATGTCCATTGTCCATATTCCTCGATGTTAAAAAAAGACTGACACTTACTGTCCATTTTTTCAAACGGACAGAAAAGTCCTGAATATACGATTTTTTTGTCTGCTTGAAAAAACAGACATGATTGTAAACGGACAATAAATGACACAGTGTCCTTTGCTAAAATCTTGTACAGACAATAGTCATGGACACTGCTGAGTGGACACCAGCGGTAGTGTGAACACCCCCTTAGCTACTACTCCTTACCCTAAGGCCGAGTTCACACAGAGTTTTTTGGTCAGAAATTTGGTCAAGAATCCGCCTCAAAATCAACCTCCAAATAAAAGTTTTTTTTGGTATGGTAGCTGATTTTGAGGTGGATTCCGGACCAAATTCCTGACCAAAAAACTCTGTGTGAACTTCGCCTTAGGGTATGTTCACACAGAGTTTTTTGCAGGCTGAAAAAAATCTGCTTCAGGAATTAGGTTAACTTTTGGGTAAGTATCCGTCTCAAAATCCTGAACAAAAAGACAGCTCCCAGTGAAATCAATGGGAGCCGGTCAGCTCTTTATTACCAGAGCTGTTTTGTTCCAGTTCCCGGAAGAAGAAGCGAGATGCTCATCCTTCAGGCTATTTCGCCTTACGATTAGGACTGAAGACACTCTCTCCCCCCTGACTAGGCCCATTCATTGGGCCTAATACAGAGCGGAGTTTGTGACTGGATGCCGGTGCACTGCACTGGCATTCATTCGCGGCTACCCATATTTTGGACCGGAACCTGAGGCAGCCCCGCCTCAGGTTCCAGTCCAAAATACTCTGTCTGAACTTACCCTAAGGGTGAATTCACACTACGTAAACGGCAGCTTATTCTGAACGTAAAAGCAGTTCCCATTCATTTCTATGGGAGCCGGCATACGAGCACTCCCCATAGAAATGAATGGGCTGCTTTTTTCACTACGAGTACTCCCATTGAAGTGAATGGAAAGTGCCCGCGTGTACGGCTAGCTCTGCTCATTCCGAGCCATACACGCAAGCACTCCCCATTCACTTCAATGGGAGTGCTCGAGTGAAAAAAGCAGCCCATTCATTTCTATGGGGAGCGCTCGTATGCCGGCTCCCATAGAAATGAATGGAACTGCTTTATACGCCGCTGATTCTGAACGTGTTTTACGTTCAGAATAAGCTGCCGTTTACGTAGTGTGAATTCACCCTAACTTTGTTTTTTGATCAAGCTCACTGTAAGGACCTAGAAATTTCACTTTGAAAAAATGGTCACTTTTTTATGCAGTTTTTGCACAAAATGCATCTTAAAACCGCAACAAAAACGTGTTATGTTCTTTCCGCATCCCATGGATTTCAAGGGGCTTTTCAAGTCGAAATCTGCCTAAAGATAGGTCATGTCACTTATTGTTACTGACTCCCATTGAAATGAATGGGATGCATTTTTTGAGGTGGATTTTGAGGCAGATTCCGCCTCAAAATCAGCCTGCAGAAAACTTTGCGTGAACACACTGGGAAATATCAGAAGAAAGCAGCCTTTTTCTATAATAAAAATGTAACAAAATTTTACTACTACCACTTGAATTATTGACTTTTGAAATAATAATAATAAGGTTTTAAAGTTTAGGTTTTCTTTAAAAAAAGAAGAGGAGGGGCTAAAAAAAATTGGAAATGAACCAAGCTAATAAAAAATCCACAACATGCAAAAATGTTATGTACATCTACGCAGACAAGAGGTAGCATAAAGGTTTGTTGAACATGTGTAGCATTTGTCATGTCACATACTCCATTTTCACAATTTGCACAGTTTATACCAAAAAAATAAACTACCCCAAAATAAATATAATAAAATCACATTTCTTATGTTACTGTACTTTAAAGAGGTGTTTCACCTCTATTTTGGAACCTCTAGGGAGGTTTAAAATACCCAACATTATATGTGTACTTGTCTGTTGGGCCAGGGATTCAGAAGAGACTTTGTTTGGGTTCTCAGCCTTTGCTTAACACATGAGTGCATCAGCCAATCTGTGACTGAGCCCTAATAATCTATGAACAGAACATCACTGCTTAACCACTGCTTGGCTGTCGCTTTTCAAAGGTCAGGAAGACTGGAGACCCAGATGACTACACGACTGAATGGACAGGTCAGTATATAATATTTGTTAGTTTAAAGAGGACCTTTCACCTCCTGGAGCACATGCGGTGTAATACACCGCTAGAAAGCTAACAGTGCGCTGAATTCAGCGCACTATCGGCTTTCCCATACTGTGCCCCTGGTGAAGCGCTATCGGTGCCGATACTGTAGCTCTTCACTGTCAGAAGGGTGTTTCTGACAGTCAGTCAGGAATGCCCTTCCTCACAGCAGTGTCTATTGTGCTGTACTGTGAGAGGTGGCATTGCTTACCACCCAGCCATGACGCCCCCCCAGTACTTGTCTATGGACGAGTACTATCAGGAGGGGAGGGAGGCGTTCCTCACTGCTCTCACAGTACAGCGCAATAGACTGACTGTCAGAAACGCCCTTCTGACAGTGAAGAGCTTTGGTACCGGCACCGATAGCTCTTCACCTGGGACACAGATTGAGAAAGCCAATAGTGTGCTGAATTCAGCCCAGTGTCGACTTTCTAGCAGTGTATAAAATCGCATGTTCCCAGGTGGTGAAAGGTCCTCTTTAAGTCTCCCTAAGGCTGATGTGAATCTCTTTCCACTCTGGTGCTAGTTTCTGCAAATGTTAAACCTCTTAGTGGTCACCCATATGTGTTTAACAGTAGACACTAAGAGGCTGTAGACTAGATCGCCACCTTTCTATGGCTGCCTTTTGTCACATGAGTGCCACGTGAAGGAAGGACCTGTAACTTGACTGTCTAACAGTTAGGATCAAGGAATCATTTAAAAAGATGGCACAAACTGAAGTACATGATATTTGGACTCCATAGCTGGGATCTAGTTGATCCTGAATATATTTTCTCCTGTGCCCTTTGTGAAATGCTCTAAACAATTTTTTTTTATTGTACTGTATTGCAAGTAGCTCCTAATCCTTACTATAGTCTAAGTAAGAAACATCCACTGCTCCATCCTGCTCTATTTCTGTTGGAGATTTCTACTGAACGTGTATAACATGATCCTCGACCAATGAATCCATGCTGACTTTACAGTTTGGTTATATAGGCTCTGAAAGGTGAACAGTTTTTCTAACTCGATATTTTCCTCACTGCTAAACAATAGTGGGTGGTAATTCATTTGCCGCCCTGGCATGTCTGAACTTATACACTTCAGTGATCTTACTTTCTTTCATGTTGATTGTTCATTTACTTTCCTTCTACGGATGCTTTTCTATTAATATTCCCTATGTACTGAATCTACAGCTATTCTCATTTATCTTTATTTTTCAGACAAATGGAGTTCAGACGTAAAGTCGTCTGTTTTACAGCTAAAGCAAATCCGTGCTTACTGCTGAGATCCTGCCATTTATACTTCTGTGCTCTTAAGCGTAATTAATTCCAATTATCTACAGATAAAGAATAGTTAATTGGCCTTGTATTCTCTGAAAAGTGACAGTGTTTTAGCAGTTTCCCATCATTTTGTTGAATGTGAAGTCTTACATTTAGGAAGTTGGAAAGTGTGCCAAACACCTCATATTGGGGGTATAATGTCAACCTGGAAAATCCAACATGTCATCCAGGTGAGTAACTGGAGTGTGTGAACATGTAGCAGTGCTCTGCTTCCTTAGAAAAGACCAATTTTATAAAATGGCACATGATCTTATATATGTTGATTCTACAATTTCACCCAGGAGCTTCAAGTTACACCTCTGATGGTAAAACAATATTCATCCTGTGAATTGATGGTGGATTTCATTGTGCAACCATCAGTCTCAAAGCTTGTAAGTGTTAGTATGTATGAGAGATGCTTATAACCAGTGGCATTGTCCATCAAAGCGATAAAAATCTAATTACAAGATCTAAGAAGCTAAATGTATTACTATAAAATATGTTACTAGATGAAATGAGTCTTTCTAAATAATCCAGTGGCGTAACAAGTGTCTTGTGGTCCCAGGTGGGCCCCCCAAACTCCCCTCTGCTCCAGTGCTGTTATTATACTCAGGAGTCTCCTCAGACCTCAGAGTATAAATTGGAGGCCCAGGGAAGGTGAATAAAAATAACAAACACTAATACTCACCTTGCCTCACCTTTCCTGGGCATCCTGGCTCCGGCTGTCTTCAGCATCTTGGGTCATCTTCCCTGCTGAGGCCTTTGATAGGTCCTCAGTGGTCACATGGGGCACACTGACGTCATTATGCTACTGCACCCCATGTGACCACTGAGGCCTATTCATAGGCCTTAGTCACATGATGGAAGAGCGCCAAAGAGGACGCTGAGCGCAGGAGAGGTGAGTATAACTATTTATTATTTTAAGTCTCCTCCCCTGGGCTAGTATTGACTGAAAATGAGCCCGGCAACATGCCTGGGTCCCTTCTCATTTACAATATGTATAACGGTCGGGGAACCAGGCTTTCCCCGACCGCTGTCTCCAGCTGGCCACGGGCCCTGTACCTTGCCAGGCCTAGTTGCGGTCACACTCCCTGCAACCACCGATCATTACGCCACTGAAATAATCTGGTATGATGGCTTACTGTGTAAGAAACACATTACTGGAATGGTTTTATGTCATGGGAAGAATTATTTTTATGGGTGTATATGGTGTATTATAAGCAGATTTCCCATGTGTTTATTGGTACACATTGTATATATTGTTTGTTTCAAGCTTGTCGATTTTTAATGTCTTGTTTCAATAAAGAGCGACCATATATTTTTATGAATTGGCAAAACTCTCTCTCTTTTTTTGAGTCATGATGGTTTTTTGTTGCATTTATATTTTCAACTATTGGCCCTCATCTGTTCCGTTTTGGTATGATGGCTTTAGAAGAGAACAACAGTAAATACAATGGCAGATGGTGTTTCTTACACATTCACTATGATACACACTTTTATTTCAAGAGCCATGTAGCCATTCATCAGATATGTAAAACTAAGAAGCACAAGCTGCCTCACTCACTAACAAAACTGCAGACGCAATAATTCAACTAAAACAATTTAGCTTATTTATAGTACATGCACATTCACGAGAGGCTTTAATTTCCTGGACAGTGGACAAGAACTGGATCAAAAGTAATAAGAAATAGAAATTAGAATGTCGCTATACGTTATGTTACCAAATGTACACAATTTTACTAAAAGAATACTTGTTCTTTAAAGTGACATGTCTGTGTACACTATTTTTGTCCATTATCTGATTATTTTGCATGTAATTTGCAGTTGTCCCAGATCTGTTGGTGGGAGATTACCTGTCAAATACTGCTCACAGTTAGTAGAGAAGAATCTGTTCCATAACGTTATCTTCATTAACCAGAAACAGTTCCTGTGTCATTCAAGATATATGTAGAGAAGCACTAACAAGTCAGTTTAGGAAGAAGAGGAGCAGGATAAGAGTCTGAAGATAAAGGAAAGAAGAATTAACTCTGATAATTTCTATGACAGAGTTTCTAATACTAGTTCATACTATTGATTTATACAAATAATGTTGCAATTACAGTAACCATTTAAAATTATACCTGACAATTTGGTATTGAATAAGCTGTCTTATATGAGGCTTTTATACTAAAGGATATTGAACTCCAGAAAATAGGAAAAAAATGTGGAACATTTTACCCAGAAACCTGTTGTAAGCCTTAAAAGTACATATACACAAGACACATCTGCTCCTAATTTTCTGAGAATGTTCTTTTAATGGTCTGTTTTTATTGAAGGCTATAAGTATCTGAATGATGGGTGTCTGACTGGGTGTTGGTCCTGCAATTGAACCAATGCTGATCAGCAACCAGTGAAAGGAGGCTGTGCTGTTGTATTAGACACAGTCATCTGTAAATATATTCTTTTTTTACATTTAAGGGTCCATCCACATTGCATTTTTACACCTGTTTAGTACACTCACCTCTATATAAACAAATGGCAATGCAAAACAAAATGGATCTTTTGGGTGGAGTTTTTGGGTGAGCTCAAAAGAATTGTATTGTTGTCCCTTTCAAAGAACAAATGAGACAGAAACTGATCAGTTTATTTTTACATAGATCTCTATGTAAATAGATGGCCATCCTTTAGCATCTGTTAGGAGTAAGTCCAGAGCGTCTGTATGCTGTATGGAGGCTGCTGGTCCTCTCCTTGTGACTGCTCCCAGTCTTCTACTTCCGTGTCTTGGGCGGTGGACCTGTACCTCCGAGGTGCTGTGCGGGGGTTGCGTCCAGCGCTTTCTGACCCATACTGCCCTGCCCGGCAGTAGCCTTCAAGTCTATTCCCACCATCTGGTGAACTTCTCTGTGGAGTTGGGGTTGGTGCGGCTCTGGGTCAGCTGGACGCTCAGTGCTCTATTAGCCATTTTGATCAGCGTTTCTGGTACTGGTATTCACCCTTTACTATATGTTGCATCATCAGTCCTAACAGCATCAGTTTGCTATTTCTTCTACATCCAAGGCACTGAGTCCAATAAAAAATACTGTTTGTTAATCAATCTCATTATCTAAGGCCCGGTTCACATCTGCATTCAGGTTTCAGTTCAGGGATTCCACTTGGGGACCCCCAAACGGAAACCTATCTGCATAAAAAAGCTGTTACCT
This sequence comes from Leptodactylus fuscus, assembly GCF_031893055.1. Classification (NCBI taxonomy): domain Eukaryota; kingdom Metazoa; phylum Chordata; class Amphibia; order Anura; family Leptodactylidae; genus Leptodactylus; species Leptodactylus fuscus. The sequence goes on from NC_134268.1 coordinate 160,597,345, forward strand.
AAGGAAACTCGCGGACCCTATAGATTATACTGGGGTCCATGTGGTTTCCACTCAATTTCCGTATGAAAAATGTGGAAAGAAAAGTGCTACTTGCAGGCCTTTTTTCTCTGCATATTTCATGCAGATTGGGGAACAGAATGGCCCGAACGCAGATGTGAATCGGGCCTATGAAGAATTGCAACATTTTGGATACCTTGGACTTTTTGGAAAAAATAAATGGAGAAACACAAGTATAACATGCCTTTCTCTATTTGCCTAGAAATAAGGTTTTATTCGGTTGTTGGAGAATGAGTTGAATAAACAGTAACTATTATTTTAATATCCTGTGCCTTGGGTTTCTTACCAATATTGAATCACTGCAGTTGGTCGGAGGCTGCATCAAGCAGCATGGACAATTTGAGCTGGTGCATGGGATTTTATTCAATACTCGTTCTGTAGCTACTAGATCATTCTACAGTACTGAATTATCTAAACGATTAAGAAGACAGCATCCCAGAAAATTCATTCAGCCCTCGCAGACATTGACTACCTGCAGCTTCAATATCATAAACACGTACAGTAATTGTTATTACTGTAAAACCTTGCAAAACTGTATACAAATGATCACTTCCATCAAGTCTAATTTTCTGTACAGACAATTAGGATAAAGAAGCAGAATTCAATATAGAAGCAACATGATTCCTTCCTACTGTGTAGTTCTAATGGCTTAGTAATGTATCATTAGAATATCATTCATTATATGAATATACATTGTACATTTTTTACTATGACAAATTATGCTATGGAGTGAAAACATTTAACATGATGCATTTGTGAATCATCAAGTTTGTCATCTAAATAACTTTTATTAGCATAAGTTCTGTATAATGATTGACTTTATTGTCAACCAACAAAAAAAACTTAGAAGCATAATGGTGCATGTACAATTAATGGTATAGATGCCTATGGCTACACTTCTGAATTTTTCACAATTTTGCTTAAATCTTGCAGGAAATTTATACAAGGAATTTCTTACTGTACATTTAAGGAGCTACAATTTCGGTTAGGCTCAACGAAAAGAAAATTTATCACCAGCATTTACCTCTTTAAGGCTAAAGCTCCATGTAGCAGTAACCTGAAAGTCATACCTTAAAACTCATGGGCCTTGATACAAAAGCACAGCTTGGCCCCCTTCACAACTATCAGCTGCATCCCATCTGTACATCCTTGCAGAACAATAGAGCCACTACCTGGACGTAAATACTCAATGGGTGGTCTGGCAATGGTTAAAGCATATCTTTGTGCAAAAGTAGTACAGAATAAATAGATATATCATAGAGAAGCATTGTAAGGCTGCAATGTGCCTGCATGACTTGCTGCTCTATTCATATGGGAACTTGAGAATTCCATTCTTGCATTCTTGTAGGTCCTAGATATTCCCCCAACCAATCAGCAAGTTATCACCTATCTTGTGGGGATGCCGTGTACGTTGGAAAGAGAACAAGAATAATACAACAAATAAAAAGAGATTTGACAATAAATGAAAACAAGAATGCAGTCATTTGGAAATCTCTTATAACCATATTTATTCACGATAGAACATAGAACACAATGAAAGTTGAAAATTAGGCCTAATTCATATGTGAAGATGTGAAAGTGAATGAACCATGGACAGCATACCATCTGCAAATGAGCAACAAATGGGAGAAAGCACAGGCCGTACACATCCACATATGTGGATGTGTGAATGAGGCCTTAGACATTTTTCCATTTCATTTGAAAAAAGATAACTCACTTAGAAACTGATGGACGTGACACATCTCACAAAGTTTGGATAGGGGCATATCTACATTGTTGTAGTATTCCCTTCTTATTTTTACGACAGTCTGTAATTTGGGAAGTGGGGAGACCAATTTTTGGAGTTTTGAGATGTAAGACGTCTTTGCTGGATCTGCTCAGCATTGATAGTGCCTTTCAAAATGTGCAAGCAGCCTATGCCATAGGCACTAATGCAACGCTATACCTTCAGATCTGCAGGCTTTTAAACTGTACGCTGATAACCAGCTGGATGGTGGTTTCCATAAGGAATTTCAAATTCTTATTCATCTGATCACAGAACAGTTTTTCATTTTACCTCAGTTTATTTTAAATGAACTTTGGCCCAGAGAAGATGACAGTGATTCTGGATTGTGTTGATATATGGCTTCTCCTTTGAATGATACAGCTTTAACTTGCATTTGTGGACTGCACAGCAAACTGTTTACAGACAATGATTTCTGGAAGTTTTCCAGAACCCATGCAGTACCATCTCAGTGCCTGTAGATCACAAGCATCCAATGTTAATCTTTGACCTTGTCCCTTGTGCACATGGACGTCTCCAGATTCTCTGAATCTTTTAATGATATTATGTACTGCAGATGTAAATTGTTCCACAATTTTTAGACACAGTTTTTCAAAGATTGGTGAACCTCTGACCATCTTTGCACCTGAGAGACTATGCCTCTCTAACATGCTGTTTTTATACACACTCACGTGACTTGGTTGACCCTCCAGCCAGTGTCTGACTGGGGTGTCTAGGGCCCACCAGTGGAATTATTTCTAGGGGCCCACCATCAGGATCCCTGCAAACCAGCGATACCAAGACAGGGCAGCTGAAGGTAATAACATATCAGGAGCCATGCTGCTCACCCGCCATACGATGTGCAACAATGCACTACCTAAACCTATTGCTACACACTGTATGGAAAGTGAACAGCGCGGCTCCTAGAAATGTTACCATTACGTATAGTCGCGCTGTCCTGGAACAGCTGATCTGCAGAGGTCCTGGCTGTTGTGTCATCACAGATGTAATATTGATGGTCTATCCCAAGGACAGACCATCAATGTTACAAAGATGGATAAACCCTTTAAAGGGATTCTACCATTAAACTACCTTTTTTTCTAATGTATATGTTGGAATAGCCTTAAGAAAGGCTATTTGTCTCCTACTTTTAGACGTGGTCTCCGCCGCGCCGTTCCGTAGAAATACCGGTTTTAACCAGTATGCAAATGAGCTCTCCGCAGCAATGAGGGCGGGCCCCAGCGCTGAAAGGCCGATGAGCGTGTCCCCATTGCTGCCCGAGAGCTCTTTTCTGCGCTGCCTCCTTCTTCTGTAGCAACTCCGCCTCTTCTGGCTTCTCTTGCTCTTGTAGTTCTATACAGGAGCATAGAGAGGCCACCCCAAAATGGCCGGCGGCCATTTTTGGGTAGCCGCTCTTGCAGTTCAATACAGGAGCTGGCCGGCGGCCATTTTGGGGTAGCCGCTCTTGCAGTTCAAAGACTTGTTATAGTCTGGCCCAGGCCATAGTATACCCCTGGTAATACACTCTACACTGGGGGTGTAAAATAACTTAGGCCAGACTATATCCTCCCGCCTTATCGGGTGCAAATTTTAAAAAGTCGCAAACAGCAAGTAAAAATTTGTGCAAGTAACAAGCCGAGTGCAAACCAAAATGCCTTAAGATTGCACCAAATTATCATCTAAATAGTAACTGTGCAATTTTACCCCACGCGCAGAAAATAAAGGCAATGTTACATTCCCCTCACAGACTTTTTTTTTACTTCAACCAGAAAAAAACTTGAAGTGTCATATACTAATCAGATGCCAAGCGGAGATCGTATACGCGCACAAAATCATGGCCGCAAAATAGCGCCGTGTATACGATTCCGGCTCCCATTGAAATCAATGGGAGCATATACGGCCCGCAAAATCTCACGCGGTGTCTACGTGCCACATCACGCGGCACTTTACTCCGTGTGAACTCACCTTAAGACTTTCAACCTACTACCAAGTTCAAGAAGGAAGTATCTTAGCACCACTCTTGGCCTTATGTTTAGTAGGGTTGTATACTATGGATGCAGAAGGGACCTTGGACAACCACGGCGTACATATAAAACCAAAGGTGATGGGAACTGCTTCTCCGGGGCCATCAGCTACATCTTGACAGGAACAGAGGACAACCATTCCCTTCTCAGAGATAAAGTTATCGACCACATGAAAACTGACTTGACAAAAAAACTACAGGACTACTTGAACCAAAATGTGAATGAATATGTGGACATCTCTGGAATCTCTCTTGACGGAGTCTGGGCAACTGATTCAGAGATCATGGCCACAGCGAATTTGTTGAGATGCGACATAATCATCTACACAAACGTCGGTGACTCCATGGATTGGTTGACATATCCTGCAAGCTTCAATCTGCAGTCAACAACGGAACATGCACTGTATCTTGAAAATAAACATGATCATTTCAATGTTGTTATCAGTGTTTAGCTTTAAGCGTTAATATTGTTGCAAGGACTTGCTAGACTAAAGGTCCTAATACAAAGAAAGATTATTGGGTTATTTGTTGTCCCAGATAGTTGGACCTTGCATAGAACAATAAGTGACATCGCACATGTGAAATCATTGAGAAAAAAAAATGTCCATACTCAATGCCCAGCATGTCCTGGTCCTCCGCCGTCCCTCCTCCATGTCTCTGCCAGCCACCATGTATCGCTTCTCTGGCTGCAGCTTTTGAATTTTATGCAGTTTCCTATCTCCATGGGGCTTCCAGGGCGCCTGATCAGTGCAGGACACATCATACACTGATCAAATGAATCATAAACATTCGCCCCATGTAAAACCACCTTTACAAGTTTACGTTCCGGATGTTATAACTTTTCTTATAATATTAGCATTCAAGTTTTTTTTATCCTCCCTTATTTTCTACACATGGTGTAGAAATTTTTTGCATAATTTTTCCAGTATACACCAGGTGTAGAAATTAAGGTCAATGATACCCCAAATCCCTCAATAATAATGATTTCATTGGGGTATAATATGATCTGAAAGGTATAAATTGGCCTAGGCCACTTTAACCCCAGATTTCATGTTAGATAGGTATAATCTGGCCTGGAGGAGTATAGTTTGGCCTAGGCTATTTTACACCCCGGGGTATATTCTGGTCTAGGCCAAATAATACCCGGGGTTAATCTGGGACAGGGTTACTCTGGCCTGTTACAGCGGCATCGATAGTTCTTCATGGGGGCACAGAATGGGAAAGCCAAAAGTACGCTGAATTTATCGCAGTGTCAGCTCTCTATAAAACCGCATGTGTCCCAGGAGGTGAAAGGTCCTCTTTACCATCTCAATATACTGTACATCACACTATAAGGATAAGGCCTAACACAGCGTCCCGCAGCAAAAAGGCGCTGTGGGAAAACCCCTGGTGCCGACACATCAGTTTTTCCTGCAGCGCTTTTTGCAGAAACTCTACAGAGGTTTCCTCTGAGGACTTTCTGCTTCCATTATACCTATAGAGACACTGTAAGTGCTTCTGTAGGTATAAATGACATGCTGCGAATTCCAAAAACTGCAACAGTTACCTACACACTCATACATATACATATTAAAGGGGATGTCCAGGCTTAATTATTTTTATGGCGTTTCCTCAGGGTAGGCCATAAATACCTGATCAGTAGGGGGCTGATATGCGGCCCCATCAGCTGTACGGAACCACTTCTGGCGCCCGTTTTGTACACAATACAGGACTGAAAGCAGAAAGCTGCACCCGCTGTTTAGTTGCCTGGCAGATTCACTGCAGCTCAGCTCCCACTGACTTCAATAAGTGCCCAGATGCAGAGAAGGTGCCGGCTGATATACAGTGGACAGAGCTTTCTGCTTCTGGCCCTGTATTGTATACAGGACTGGTGCCAGAAGTGGCTCCATACAGCTGATCGGTCTGAGGGCTGGGTGTCGCCCCCTACAAATCAGGCATTTATAGTCTATCCTGACGATAAACCATAGAAAATTATGCCTGGACAACCCCTTTAATTTTTCCCTCGAATGCCCCACACTTTAAAGAGGTTGTCCAGCATAATTTTTTTTTGTTTTGTTTATAATTAGTCCGGGGAGGTGAAAAACAAAGCACATGTAGCGCCCCACAGAGTGGGTCACTACAAATGTCATCTTATGTGATCTATACTGTGTACTGTGAAGGTATAGTGAGATCCAGTCAACCTGTTAGCATACACAAAGTTCCACAGCCATTATCTCTTTAAGAAAAGGGGTGGAGCTACAGACTGGAAGAGGGTCTCTCTCTTTTTCAGTTCCAGATCAGAGGGTGCAGGAGTGTGTAGGAGAGAGGAGCAGGTGTGTGGAGGTGCAGTATGTGCTGCAAGCCTCATGGTGTGATAGAACAGCACAGGAGGCCGGAGACCTGCAGAGGTGAGATGAGACCTCACAGGCACGGAGCTGCAGTTATAGGACCATCAATTCCTAACTAGTGTGAGAAACACTAAGAACATTGAGAGACTCACTGGACCGAGGCCTAGTGAATGCAAGATTCCTGGAGGCTCAGTAACATACAGAGTTGGGGTGAGTGTATCCAGCATCCTAAAGAACTCGCGTTACCTGCTGTCCAGAAGGGGGATCCACCCAGTTGTACTTAACCTCTGAGCTCCTGGAACCCAGGACCAGAGGAAATCTATTAGAGAGTTTGAGCAGCAATGGAAGGCTGAATCATACTAGTGGTAAAAGGGAAGACTGGCATCTCACTATACTGGAGCAAGGTGAATCCTCCTGTAACATCTGTTATCTCCTGCTGACTACAGAAGTAAACTGTAAGTGTTTGGTTAACCCCTGTCTGGACTGTATTCTTTCATCGATCCTCTGTTACTCCTCCTGGAAATCATCCCTTCCTCACCTATATCATCTGGCCCTGGGACCTGCCCTGGTTGGGGAGGGTATAACATCTGGCACTGCATCACCACCTATTCCCAGAGGCCCTATCTACAGTGCCCGGCTTCACCTCAAGCCGAAACCCCAACTGGCGTCACGACAAACTTTTATTTTTCTTTAATCCATTTTTGCTTAAAACTCCCCTTTTTCAAGGCGCTGCCGCCCCCGGTGTCGGGCCTGCTCGCACCGTGAATCTACATAGGCCGAGCTGGGGCGACTCACCTTTTTGGCGTCACGAACAGGATAGCGAAAGTGCGCAAAACTTTTATTTTTGTTCAAAAGACTGTTGCATTTTTCAAAATTTTCCCTGCTTTCCACAATAGCAATGAACAGCAATTGCATGATTCAAGTTACACTGAGCTGCAGGGTTGGTGTCTCTTTCTTGCAAGCCACACTGAGTGCAGAACATGTGACATGCCTGTGCAAGAAGCAGTGAAAGATACAGATTGCATCATCCCCAATTGCAGTCTACCCCTGCCAACTGTAGAAGTCTCTGTAGCAGCCAGACCAGCATCAATCCATCCATCCATCCGGATCAACGCTTCACAGTATCAAGTGCGGTGAGTGTGGCCTTGCTGGGGTTAACAAGGGGGGGGTGATGTATCAAGTAAGTGGATCCTCATCTTCATCCCCAGGCCCCTCTGATTCCCCCATAGACTCTAACCGTGGTCACAACCAAGTAACTATGGCACCTATATTACCCTTAACAATGCCGTACATTCCAGGTGCATCCTGGCTGCCCCAGTATACAGGCGAGTCCCATAGCCTCAGAGACTTTAAAGAAAAGCTGAGTAGCCTGTTTGACCTATACCCTATGACAGAGGAGCAAAAGGTTGGAATATTAATAAGTCAACTTGGTGGTGCAGCACAAAGGGAAGTTAAATCCTGGCCATTGAATGATAAAAGATCTGTAAAGGACATTTTTACCAAACTCAGGATCACCTTTGACACCCGCACCACATCAGAGATAAAGATGCGGTTTTTCAGCTGTAAGCAAAAACCGCAGGACACTGTGAGAGATTTTGCCCTTAATCTACAAGAAGCCTTATGGGCTATTAAACAAGTAGATCCAGATAGTATTCAGGATGAGGATAGGATGCTAAAAGAACAGTTTGTAGAAGGCCTATTGTCAGAATCCGGTAAGGCCCAACTGCGCATGATGGCGCTGCAGAATCCTGATATGAGCTTTATTGAATTCAAGGACAGATCCATCCGTATCCTGAGGGAACCTGTCTATCCATGCGGACAGACGGAGGAGCAACAAGTTGCTCTCCACAGGCAAACACCTGTGAGCCCTGCAAATGCTGCACCTTTTCCATCTACTGTACAGTGTGCACAGATCCAATCTGATGATGCTGCAGAGCTGCGGTTACAAATGACTGAGCTAACTAAACATGTAGCTGCATTAACCAAAACTGTTCAAGATCTCCAAGTTTCTTCTCCAGCAAAGATCCAGCTTGCTTCCAGCCCAGAGGATCTACCTTGGAGACGTTCAAGAAGAACATTGTTTCCTCAACAGCGACTGACGCGCAACGGCAGGAGGACCACTGACAAGTTTGACCCCTCTGGCCGACCCATCTGCAGACGGTGTGATAAGGTTGGTCATGTTGAGAGAGAGTGTCCTTTAAATGGGCAACTCCTGGAGTAGAGGACCAACCTTCAGGAGTAAGACGATTTGGTCCAACTAGCTGGAAAAGCAGGTATGTAGGTGGACGTCCTATAATTCCAGTTACAATTGATGGTGTCCCTTTCACAGCGCTACTGGACACTGGTTCACAGGTAACCACTATTCCTCAGACTTTGTTTCGCAGGTACTGGACTGATGCTGATATTACCCAGCATCCAAATGGGGACTTAGTACTAATTGCTAGTAATGGACAGCCCCTGTCCCAGGTGGGATATAAAGAGGTCACCCTGAGAGTAGGTGGCACGGATCTTAAATCCCAAGGTCTAATAATTGTTGATGTGGATGAAGGGGAATTTGCTAATGTGTTAACATTGGGGACTAATGTGTTGGAGAATTGTCTAGATGAGGTAATTGCCATCTTACAGGACGCATTGAGATCTACCCCCTACCAAGAAAGATATGCTCTGAATAAGGAGATTAAAGCCCTTGTCCAGCGTCAACAAGTGGAGTTAGCAGGTGGAGAGATTGGCAGTGTGAGGGTAAGTGACCCCAATTCCATCATGCTTCCCCCCCAGGAGTGAAATCATTGTCTGGTGCAGAGCAGCAATAGGCATCAAAGGGCAAGACTACCAGGCCCTGATGGAACCTGTCTATTCTGACTGTAGACCCACTGTTATGATAGCTAGAGGGATAGTTAATGTGAAGAAGGGCAGAGTACCAGTGCGCATATTGAACTGTGGGGAGGAGGAGGCTTGCTTACCCAGGTATGCCACAGTAGCTAAACTGTTCACTGTCAGTAAAATCCAGCCAACAGAGCCCTTGGCTTCCTCTGATCAGACAGATGTTAATGATTCCCCAAAACAGTTAGAGGACTGGTGTCAAGCAATACACATTGGCACTGACCGCACTCCTCAATACCAAAGGAATGGGGTTGTGCGGTTAGCACAAGAGTATGCAAGGGTATTCAGTAAGACTCCCTTGGACTTTGGGCAGGTGAAGGTAATACAACATACCATCCCCACAGGAGACCATCCACCAATTAAAGAAAGGTATAGGCCCATTCCACCCACACATTATCAGTGTACTAAGGACATGATTAAGGACATGAAGAGTGCTGGGGTAATCAGGGAAAGCCATAGCCCCTGGGCAGCACCCTTAGTGTTAGTTCGCAAGAAAGATGGGACAATGCGCATGTGTGTGGATTATAGAAAAATTAATAATATCACGCACAAGGATGCTTACCCTTTGCCGCGCATAGAGGAGTCACTAGCAGCGCTCAGGACGGCTAAGTACTTTTCTACCCTGGACCTAACCAGCGGGTATTGGCAGGTTCCTGTAGCAGAGGCTGATAAGGAGAAGACTGCCTTTACGACTCCCATGGGTCTTTACGAATTTAATGTCATGCCCTTCGGCCTATGCAATGCGCCAGGAACCTTTCAAAGGCTGATGGAGTGCTGCCTAGGACACAAGAATTTTGAGACAGTCTTATTGTACCTAGACGATGTGATTGTTTATTCCGGAACATATGAGGATCACTTGCAACACCTGGCTGAAGTCTTTGAGGCCTTGTCCAACTTTGGCCTGAAGGTCAAGCCTTCCAAATGCCACCTCCTGAAACCAAAGGTACAGTACCTAAGACATGTGGTCAGTGCAGAAGGAGTTGCCCCAGACCCAGACAAGGTGACTGTGATCAAGGACTGGAAAGCCCCAACTACCATCAGAGAGATCCGCCAATTTCTAGGGTTAGTTGGCTACTACAGACGATTTATCAAGGACTTCACTACCCTAGCAGCCCCCTTGCAGGATCTCCTTGTCGGCCAATCCAACAAGTCTAAAGGCAAGAGCCCCCTAGTGGAGTGGAACCCCCAATTGGAAGACTCTTTCCAGAAGCTAAAGCAAGCCCTCACTGGAGAAGAGATCCTAGCCTATCCTGACTACAGTCAGCCCTTCATACTGTACACAGATGCAAGCAACAATGGACTTGGAGCTGTCCTCTCTCAAGAACAGCAAGGCAAAGAGAAAGTCATTGCTTATGCAAGTAGGAAGCTTCGTCCTTCTGAGAGGAATCCAGTCAACTATAGCTCCTTCAAGTTGGAACTTCTAGCAATAGTATGGGCAGTGACAGAGAGGTTCAAGCATTACCTGGCTTCTTCAAGATTCACAATCTACACCGATAACAATCCCTTGACACACCTGGACACTGCTAAGCTTGGAGCTCTGGAGCAGAGATGGCTTGCCCGCCTATCCAATTTTGAATTTGTCATCAAGTACCGAGCTGGCAAGAAGAACCTGAATGCAGATGCCTTGTCCCGCATGCCCAACCCTCCTGATCCAGAGGAATCTGATGACTTAGAGGAGGTAGAAATGCCAGCCTTCTACAACAATCGAATGGTCCATAACTCTGGCTGTATGACTGGAAGAAGTCTAGCAACTCAAGAGATCTCCCTGAATCCATTACCTCATCATGGCTGGGCCGAAACACAAGAGAGTGATCCAGCTGTGCACCTTGTCAAAGAACTTCTTGGAGTAGAAAACACCTCTTTACCTGTGGATGCACCACCAGAAGCTCAACAGCTCTGGAAAGAGAGGAAGAAGCTCTTTGTTTTTGAAGGGAAGTTGGTTCGAAGAGCTATCAACCCAAGGACCCATGAACTACTCTGGCAGATTGTAGTGCCCCAAAAGGACATACCTATGGTGCTAGGAGCTTATCACAACCAAGCAGGACACTTTGGGTGGAAGAAACTAGAAGTGGTGATCCGAGACCGTTTCTTCTGGACGGGTATGAGAAAATCCATTGAGCAGTGGTGCAGAGAATGTGGTACGTGCAATCTCAGGAGGAAAGACACTACTACTCAAAAGGCCCCCCTGCAACCTATCCAGACAAAGCAACCCTTGGAGATAGTGGCCTTAGACCACGTGCAGCTGACTCCCAGTAGATCAGGATACACCTATGCTCTTACCATTGTGGATCATTACTCCCGCTTCCTGGTTGTTGTTCCAGTTAAGGACCAGACTGCAAAAACAGCTGCAAAAGCATTCCAAGAGCATTTCTGTCGGCCCCATGGTTATCCTGACCAAGTCTTGACTGACAGAGGTCCAGCATTTGAAGCGGAGGTATTCAAAGAGTTCTGCTTCCTCTATGGATGTAAGAAGATCAGAACAACCCCATACCACCCTCAAGGGAACGGACTTTGTGAGAAAATGAATCACCTGGTCATCAGTTTGTTGCAGACCTTGCCTTTGGAAGAGAGAAACCAATGGCCTGAAAAATTGCCTGACTTAATTGAAATGTACAACCATGTCCCGACTAGCTCCACAGGGTATTCTCCAGCGTACCTAATGCGTGCCAGACCAGGTAAACTTCCTATTGACTTGGAGATGGGAGTCCTAAATCCTGAGGAAGTGCCCAACTCACCTCATCTTGATTGGATTGCTGAAAGACAGTTGCAGTATACAAAGGTTCAGCAGTGTGTAGAGCAAAGCCTTGACCAAGCTAGGCAAAGACAAGAGAAAAGCTACAACCAACATGCCCCAGCTTCCCCTTTACCAGTTGGTGAGCAAGTATTGAAAAGAAAGAGAAGGCACCACAAACTAGATGATCAATGGGAATCTGAACCCTATACTGTCCAACCATCTAATAGCGATAACAGCAAAGTATGTAAGATTTCCAAAGATGGCGGAAAGACTTGTATAACTGTATCCAGAGACAATCTGAAACTATGTCCGTCTCAATTACGTGAGGAAGCAGGAAGCAAAGTGGAAGAAAATCCTCAACAATCAGGAAAATCTGAGACAGAAGTTCAGACCATACTTGGGCCGTTTCCTAGTTCTTGGCCGCAAATTGAAGGTGCTTTAGTAGTACCAGTAATGCTGTTCCCACAAACATCCTCTCAGGAGATAACGGATTCTCAAGAACAGCCAATCCCAGTTCCTGATGATGTACCAGCGCAAATTCCAGTAAGCCCGATTCCTAGTGAAAGTATGTCTACCGTTTCCCTGGTGACTCCAGTAAGTAGGAGAAGGCTGCCAGGAATCCCATTTTTGCGTAGATCTCAGCGCAATACACAGGGACAACTCCCCATACGTTACAGGGACAATAAGTAGAGGCATACTAACCCAATATGTTTACAGATAGTTGTGTTGTATTTGTATATGTTCAATTCAGTTTATGCAACGTTAAAGGTTTAATTTAAGTGCTGGCTCCCTAACGGATTGCACTAATAGGTGAGTCAGAAATATGAACTGTGCATTAATACTTACTCTCCTGAGCATGGCGCTACCAAGAGAGAATGGACTAAAGGAACTGTGCCAGTGTTTAACATGTTTAGTTTTTCAGGGTTCCTGCCACAATAACTTTCTTGTGGTACTGAAACTTTTAAAACTTCCATTTGCCTACCAACCTCTTCAAGTGCATGGAATGCAATTTATGCAGGTGCACCAACGCTCCCGGGGGTTGGGGGATGTTTCAAATATGGCGGCCTGTCGAATAGGAGCCATCAAAACAGCCTGTGCAGTGAAGAATTTTGAATGTTCCAAAATACTCCGCAGCTGCACTCGGAGTTAAGGAGGTGGACTAAGCGGTTTGGGGCTGTAATCCGCAAGGAAAGCAACCGTGAATGTTGCTGGGTTGTAAGGAATACACAACCAGAGACTGTTACAGAAATTGTGTTTCCTTGAACATTTCAGTCAACCTGTTAGCATACACAAAGTTCCACAGCCATTATCTCTTTAAGAAAAGGGGTGGAGCTACAGACTGGAAGAGGGTCTCTCTCTTTTTCAGTTCCAGATCAGAGGGTGCAGGAGTGTGTAGGAGAGAGGAGCAGGTGTGTGGAGGTGCAGTATGTGCTGCAAGCCTCATGGTGTGATAGAACAGCACAGGAGGCCGGAGACCTGCAGAGGTGAGATGAGACCTCACAGGCACGGAGCTGCAGTTATAGGACCATCAATTCCTAACTAGTGTGAGAAACACTAAGAACATTGAGAGACTCACTGGACCGAGGCCTAGTGAATGCAAGATTCCTGGAGGCTCAGTAACATACAGAGTTGGGGTGAGTGTATCCAGCATCCTAAAGAACTCGCGTTACCTGCTGTCCAGAAGGGGGATCCACCCAGTTGTACTTAACCTCTGAGCTCCTGGAACCCAGGACCAGAGGAAATCTATTAGAGAGTTTGAGCAGCAATGGAAGGCTGAATCATACTAGTGGTAAAAGGGAAGACTGGCATCTCACTACTGAAGCAGGGTGAATCCTCCTGTAACATCTGTTATCTCCTGCTGACTACAGAAGTAAACTGTAAGTGTTTGGTTAACCCCTGTCTGGACTGTATTCTTTCATCGATCCTCTGTTACTCCTCCTGGAAATCATCCCTTCCTCACCTATATCATCTGGCCCTGGGACCTGCCCTGGTTGGGGAGGGTATAACATCTGGCACTGCATCACCACCTATTCCCAGAGGCCCTATCTACAGTGCCCGGCTTCACCTCAAGCCGAAACCCCAACTGGCGTCACGACAAACTTTTATTTTTCTTTATTTTTCTTTAATCCATTTTTGCTTAAAACTCCCCTTTTTCAAGGCGCTGCCGCCCCCGGTGTCGGGCCTGCTCGCACCGTGAATCTACATAGGCCGAGCTGGGGCGACTCACACACATAAAAAACCCACACTCATCTGTTCCCGGTGCTCCGGTCCTGCAGTTCTGCTGGTAGTTACATGCCGGACTGGACCGCGCTGCGAGACCCTGGGAACAGGAGAGTATGCTTGTGTGTAGAGATGAGCGAACACTATTCAGAACAGCCGAACACAGCACGCTCACAGCTCATTTCTATGGGAGCGTGCTGTTCGGATCGGCTGATCCGAACAGTATTTGCTCATCTCTACTTGTGTGCTTAAAAGAAAATAGAAAGTGTTTTTAAGGGCTCGTTCACATCTGCACCCGGGGTCTCTGCTTTCAGGTTTCCGTTTCCTGCCCGAAACTGGGCAGGAGACGGAAACCTGCAGGCATTTTTCAAACCCATTCAAATGAATGGGTTTGGAAAGTGTCCGGCCGTGAATGCTGGTGAGTGTTATGTGCTCTCTGCGGCGAAACCGTTTTTTTTTTTAACCAGACGCAGAGTCGGACATGCAGGACTTTGTGTCCGATTGAAAAAAAAAACGGTTTCGCCGCAGAGAGCACAAAACGCTCACTCGTGCTCACGGCCAGACTCGGTCCGACAGGTTTCCGTCTCCTGCATGCAGAAGACGGAAACCTCAGAACGGAGACCAGACGCTGCTGTGTTTTGCTCAGTTGGGCCTAATCCTTGAAGGGGTTGTCCAGGAATTACAGGTTTCTACAAGGAGGCCGGTGAAGGAAAAAAAATAAAACCCACACTCACTTGTCCCTGATTCTCTTACCCCTGTCCGCTCCAGCGGTGCCCCAGAGTTTTTTCAGTCCTCGCCACATGTAACTGATGAAGTCAATCATCTGCCTCAGCAGCCTAAGGAAAGAAACCACGATATCACTCACATATGTCACGTGTGACGTCACATGTCCTTTCCTTAAGTCGCTGATTGGCCTCAGCAGTCATGTGTGGCGATGACATCTGCCAGAACAACGCTCCGGGAGCCACTGGACCAGACGGATGTGGGAGACACCGGGGACAGGCGAGTATGGGTTTTGCTTTTTTCCTTATTTGTCACCTTTCCCTTGCAGAGAACTGTAATTCCTGGATAATCCCTTTAACATCTCAATATACTGAACATCACACTATAAAATACAATTCTAGTATGCATAATGGTAGACATGTACAGAAGAAAACAGAAACACACTCATATGCTGGATATACTTAGGCCTGGTTCACATCTGCGTTCAGTATTCCTTTTCAGGAAGTCGGCTTGGGGTTCCCCTGAAAAGAAACCTATATGCATTAAAAAATGGTGAGCAATGACACCACACGGACCCCATAGACTATAATGGGATCCATGTGTTTACCATGCAGTGTCCGCATGAATCATGTGGTGAGAAAAGTGCTGCAAGCACTACTTTTCTCTCCGTGTGATTCGTATGGACACTGCGCGGAAAACACAAGGACCCCCATTATACAGCGCAGGGAGCAGAAGACCCCGCGCCTGCTAATGGTCTCATACACTTGCAGTGATTGGTACAGGGGCCTATTTTGGGACGGTCAGGAGCCCGATCGGGTCCCTGAAGATCCCGATCGAGTCACTGACGACAAGTGCATTTGGATAGGTTAAATGAAAACTAATAGTCAGGCTCAGGGCCCGCCGGAGAATTCCCCGGTTCCCTGGCGGGCCAGTCCGACCCTGCAGACAGATAGATAGGAGATAGATATATAAATAGATAGATATGAGATAGGAGATAGATAGATAGATAGACATTGATATGCTGTATATACCTACACATATACCCATTTATTCACACACATACACTCATACTGTATACAACATAGACACACACACCTATCTACACACATACAGGACTCACACAGTATATAAAACACATAATGTAAACACATATACACATCTATACATATTTTACCCAAGAATATATACTTACCTTTAGGTGAATTGCTGGGTGCACAGGACATGGGAGGAAATTCATCTGCAGCTCTGGCAGTGAAGAAAGCAGCGACATCTCCTCTCACACTGCGATGCTAGGATGAGGGGGAGGGGCGGCACAGGAAGCTGTTGTGTGCCGGGGAAATTTTACAAGCAGCGATCAGCAGCCCCTGCATCTGCCAGTGATTTATCTGCTGCCGATGTAGTCCTGAGTATCACAGCACTAGAACTGGCCACATGCTGCAGCGTTATCCGTACACTTACTTTTCTTGAATGGACTGGCTTCTTTACCAAGTGCGTGCCCTGGTTGCAAGAGGCAGCGGCTCAGCAGCGCAGTCCCATCCAAGGAAAGCAAGTGTCTGGATCACACTGCAGCATGTGTCCAGTTCTGGTGCTGTGATACTCAGGGCGATGTTTGCATCTATCTGGTACCGGAGCCTCAGAAGGAGGAGAATACAGTGGATCCTTCTGTGAGTGCAGAGACCGGTCAGTAGAACCGCAGAGGTTTAAACCAGCCCAGGAGAGGGCTGCCTGGCACCTCGGTTTGTTTTCAGAGCAGCCCTCTCTTGCGCTAGTTTAGAAAAAAATAAAAAATCTAATTGGCCCAGCTGCAGCCCCCTCCAAAATGCCTCCTGTGGCCGTCGCTTCACCTCGCCCTTTATTATCATCTTTCTATTCTTTTTTTTAATCTTGGAACAGAGAGGGAGGTCCAAAACCTTAAAGAGGACCTTTCACCGATTTGGGCACAGCCAGTTCTATATACTGCTGGAAAGCTGACAGTGCGCTGAATTCAGCTCACTGTTGGCTTTCCTGATCTGTGCCCCAGGTAAAGAGCTATTGGTCCTGGTACCATAGCTCTTTACAGTCAGAAGGGCGCTCTTGACAGTCAGTCAGGTACGTCCTTCTCCACAGCAGCGCCTATCGCGCTGTACAGTGTGAGCGGGCAGGAATGCGCCCTCCCCTCCTGATAATACTCGTCTATGGACTAGCACTGTGAGCGGAGGGAGGGGGCGTTCCTCCCCGCTCACACTATACAGCACGATAGGCGCTGCTGTGAAGAAGGACGTACCGGACTGACTGTCAAGAGCGCACTTCTGACTGTAATCTGTTATCTGTGTGTTTACATAGCGATAGGTTTATCAGCAAACTGCAATTAGTTGAACAGATTGTCCTGCCGGCAGAGCAGTGAGTAAGTGCTTCAATTATAGATGACCAACTAATAGCAGATGACTGCCAGTTACTAGCGCTAAATTAAAATTGATATTGTATCTCTAAAAAAAATAGCAAGGTATATTATATATGATTAAGAATCTCCATAGTTTATTAGTTAGAGGGAAGACACTTAGTATAGAGCTATATAATGAAATTATATAGGGAGGCTAGATGAATAAAGGGACAGGACAAAAATTGAAAAAAAAAAAAAAAGAATAATAAAAAAAATAAATATACTGCAATCTAATAATGAAAAAATAGAGTCATAAATACTTTGGTGTGTCAAGCCTCCCAGGCCTGCATACTAAATGAAAGTCTCCAAAAGAACAAATTGAAGGATCAATTATACATCATTGCGTCAACCAGTATTAGTCGGCGCACCCAATGTGCTGGAAATGTGAACAGAGCTTTAGGCAACTTAAACACGACGGTGCATGTTACACCACCCATACTTCCACGGCTCCATTCATTAGGACCAGTGATCACAGTCCACAAAATGGACAGGAATAAGGCCTATCCTGAGTTTTGCTCATGACTTGCGACCCCATACACCAGGCTGTGAAAATACTCTGTCGTGCCTATGGTGCCATAGAAATGAATGGGTCATGAAAAACACAGCTAGCACATTGACTGTGCGCCTGGTTGTGTGCATGAAGCCTTACTGTATAATAAGAATGGAGATGCACACACTATCGGCCATGTGTAACATATTTATATTTCAAGCTCTTTACATTTCTCTCCTGACATGACTTTAATGTTAATGTTTTTGATCTGTTTTTTTATATGTGACTTTCAATGCTGAGTTTTTTTTTCTAAATTTCTATTAATTAGCAAAATCTCATGATACAGAATACATGTAATATATTTTACTGCAGTATAACTGGCACTGGCATGTGCCGCATGACTTATCCTGGCATGTGCCGCAATAGAATCCCAGCATGCGGCTACAAACCTGGAAAAGAAACGTCAGTTGGTGCCAGTCAGCGATTGCTCTTTTAGAGATTAGACCGGCTCCCTTTTGCTCCCACTTGCGAGAAAGCGACAGAAGCGACAGTTTTTTTTACTACAGATACCTGATCGACACCTGCGGATTAAGAAGAGAACCGCTAATAGCGAGTCACCAGAGGTAAGATATCATCACTTTATTGTTAAAATCCGGATTTATGTCACCTGTAAAGATGAGCAAGTACTGTTCGGATCAGCTGATCCTAACAGCACGCTCGCATAGAAATGAATGGATGTAGCCGGCACGCGGGGGGTTAAGCGGCCGGCCGCCGTCAAAGCGGAAGTACCAGGTGCATCCATTCATTTCTATGGAGCGTGCTGTTCGGATCGACTGATCCGAACAGTACTCGCTCATCTCTAGTCACCTGGAATGTGACAGTGAGGGGCCCCCTGTAATCCTACTAATATTATAAATGTGAAAGTTTGTGTGTTTGGATGTTTGTGAGTTTGGATGTTTGTTCCTCGGGACTCCTAACCCCAGCTATAGACTCACACACACTGCCTCGCATTTCCTGCCACAAACTGCCTGCACACTCCTTACTGTCACCTCAGGAGTAGCCCTCACTCTACTCACTCACATCTACATATAGATTTCCACTACACACTGAGCCCTGTTGCTCCTGCCTGCAATCAAAATGGACTGGGATTGCAGGCATTAACACTTGACCAGCAAGAAGTAAAGGATATCCAGCGTCTCCAGTAGGTAAAAATTAACTTTTATTTTCGCATTAAAAAAATATAAGCATCACAGGTAAGTACACTTGGCGTACAGAGATTGTTTAGCTACGCGTTTCAGAACCTTGCTGGTTCCTTCATCATGGCTTACCCAGCAAGGTTCTGAAATGCGTAGCTAAACAATCTCTGTACGCCAAGTGTACTTACCTCTGATGCTTATATTTTTTTAATGCGAAAATAAAAGTTAATTTTTACCTACTGGAGACGCTGGATATCCTTTTCTTGCTGGTTTTACAAAGTGGAACAAGGTCCATCCACATCTGAGCGGCCCAGGAACAGGTGTTCATGATTACAGGGTGAGCTGAATATACCTTGTTTTTTGCTATTAACACTTGACCCCCCTCCCCTTCAAACTCCCATTACCCTTACCTTCAACGTTGCAGATCGGCTCCTGCCTGCTGACCTCACAGGAGCCGACCTGTTCCATACTGAATGCTCCCACGCCTGTTTACTAGAGATGAGCGAACAGTGTTCTATCGAACACATGTTCGATCGGATATCAGGCTGTTTGAGATGTTCGATTCCATACGGACACCACGTGGCAAACTCCAAAAAAATTTGATTCCCCTCCCACCTTCCCTGGCGCTTTTTTTGCACCAATAACAGCGCAGGGGAGGTGGGACAGGAACTACGACACTGGAGGCATTGAAAAAAAATCGGAAAAAAGTCATTGGCTGCCGAAATCAGGTGACCCCCATTTTAGACGAATAGTGGATTTCAAATCCGGGTCATATGAGAATGTGAACTTTGTGACTATGAGACAGGGATAGCTGTACAGGCAGGGATAGCTAGGGATAACCTTTATTTATGTGGGAATGTTATTAAAAATAACTTTTTGGGGCTCTATCAGGTGTGTAATTGTGTTTTTTGTGAGATAAACTTTTTCCCATAGGAATGCATTGGCCAGCGCTAATTGGCCAGAGTTCATAATTCGGCCAATCAGCGCTGGCTCTGCTGGAGGAGGCGGAGTCTAAGATCGCTCCACACCAGTCTCCATTCTGGTCCGACCTTAGACTCCGCCTCCTCCAGCAGAGCCAGCGCTGATTGGCCGAATTATGTACTCTGGCCAATCAGCGCTGGCCAATGCATTCTATTGGCGTGATGAAGCAGAGCTGAATGTGTGTGCTTAGCTCAACTACGCTGGTGGAGTAGTTGAGCTAAGTACACGCATTCAGCACTGCTTCATCACGCTAATAGAATGCATTGGCCAATCAGCGCTGGCCAATATGCGCACACTCGGCTCTGATGTAGCAGAGCTGAGTGTGCACAAGGGTTCAAGTGCACCCTCGGCTCTGATGTAGCAGAGCTGAGGGTGCTCAAGGGTTCAAGTGCACCCTCGGCTCTGATGTAGCAGAGCCGAGTGTGCACAAGAGTTCTGCTGATTCTGTATACTGATTCTGTATACTGGCCAATCAACGCTGGCCAACGCCAGCGGTGATGCAGAAATGAGTGTGTGCCAAGCTCGCACAGCAGAGCTGACTGGCACACGGTGTAGTTGAGCAGAACTGGCTCAACACTGCTGAGTCTCTGCATACCCATAGGAATACATTGGCCAGCGTTGATTGGCCAGCCTTCGGCCAATCAGCGCTGGCTCTGCCGGAGGAGGCGGAGTCTAAGGTCGGACCTGAGTGGAGACTGGTGTGGAGCGATCTTAGACTCCGCCTCCTCCAGCAGAGGCAGCACTGATTGGCCGAATCCTGGAGACTGACCAATCAACGTTGGCCAATGCATTCTATTGGCGTGATGAAGCAGAGCTGAATGTGTGTGCTTAGCTCAACTACGCCAGTGGAGTAGTTGAGCTAAGCACACGCATTCAGCACTGCTTCATCACGCTAATAGAATGCATTGGCCAATCAGCGCTGGCCAATCCATTCTATGTGCACAAGGGTTCAAGCGCACACTCGGCTCTGATGCAGCAGAGCTGAGTGTGCACAAGGGTTCAAGCGCACACTCGGCTCTGATGTAGCAGAGCTGAGTGTGCACAAGGGTTCAAGCGCACACTCGGCTCTGATGTAGCAGAGCCGATTGTGCACAAGGGTTCAATTGCACCCTTGGCTCTGATGTAGCAGAGCCGAGAGTGCACAAGGGTTCAAGTGCACCCTCGGCTCTGATGTAGCAGAGCCGAGTGTGCACAAGGGTTCAAGCGCACCCTCGGCTCTGATGTAGCAGAGCCGAGTGTGCACAAGGGTTCAAGCGCACCCTCGGCTCTGATGATGAGTTCTGCTGATTCTGTATACTGATTCTGTATACTGGCCAATCAATGCTGGTCAACGCCAGCGGTGATGCAGAGCTGAGTATGTGCCGAGCTCGAACAGCAGAGCTGACCGGCACACGGTGTAGTTGAGCAGAACTGGCTCAACACTGCTGAGTCTCGGCATACCCATAGGAATGCATTGGCCAGCGTTGATTGGCCAGCCTTCGGTCAATCAGCGCTGGCTCTGCTGGAGGAGGCGGAGTCTAAGGTCAGACCTGAATGGAGACTGGTGTACAGCGATCTTAGACTCCGCCTACTCCGGCAGAGCCAGCGCTGATTGGCCGAATCCTGGAGACTGGCCAATCAACGCTGGCCAATGCATTCCTATGGGAAAAAGTTAGCTTGCGAAAATCGCTAGCTGACAGGGATTTCCATGTAATAAAGTGACTTTTATGCCCCCAGGCATGCTTCCCCTGCTGTCCCAGTGTCATTCCAGGGTGTTGGCATCATTTCCTGGGGTGTCATAGTGGACTTGGTGACCCTCCTGAGACGGATTTGGGTTTCCCCCTTAACGAGTATATGTTTCCCATAGACTATAATGGGGTTCGAAACCCGTTCGAACAGTCGAACAGTGAGCGGCTGTTCGAATTGGATTTCGAACTTCGAACATTTGGGTGTTCGCTCATCTCTAGTGTTTACAATACTACTATCGCAGCTGGGCTATGGACAGCCGCGATAGTAAGGCACACAAACTCTCATAGATGGCAATACACTTGGATTGCCGTCTATGGAGACTTGCAATCAAATGATTGCAGGTTCACACCCCTCAGTGGAACGAAGAAAAAAGTAAAAAAAAAAAGAAAACAATAAAAAGAAAAAAAATCATCCAACAACACATATAAAACTCCAAACTACTGTGATGCATATACATATTAGTTACCATTCCGCCCAAAAATGCCCCGTCTACTAATAAACTATTTGTCCTACTTCCTCAACTTCAAACTCGCACGTAACAAACCACCATTTTGGTTCACACTTTGGACTATCATTTCAATAAAAGGTCATCTAACCAATACACATTCCCCAGAATGCTATAGCTATCATTAATCTGGCCCCGCCATATTGTGATTGCAAAAAAAAACCCCTAGGGAGCCTTCACACGGAGTAAACACGCGTGTATTTTGCCAAAATACACGTGTAAAAATACACGTGTCAAAATAAGACTCCCATTCACTTCAATGATATTTTTTACACGCCTGTAAAATGTCATTGAAGTCAATAGGAGTCTTATTTTTACACGTGTATTTTACACAAATACACACGTGTTCGCTCCGTGTCAAGGCTCCCGTACACTCAGTTCACACCACCGTCTGCTCTCCGTTCATGCGGTTCCATCTTCTGTTGTCACACAGTTCGCCCCTAAGCGCGGGTGACACTGGGTTCACACTACCGTTCAGCACTCCATATTAGGTTTTCATCTTCTGCATGCAGAAGCCGGAAACCTGTCAGACTGGGTCCGGCCATGAACGGCGGTGAGCGTTTTATGCTCTCCATCGCAAAACCGTTTTTTTTTTAAATCAGACACAGAGTACTGCATGTACGACTCTGCTTTACAAAAAAAGGTTTTGCAGCGGAGAGCATAAAAAAGGTCCAGTATGTACATGTCTACTTTACCATAGACCAGCTAAAAGTAAAAAAATAAAAAGCCTCCAAAAATAACAACAAATTGTCTGTATTACTACATACACAATATAACAGATCACATTTGCTATCCCACCAAAATTTTTAAAGCACTTTTACAGTTTCACACATCTGTGTCCACCCAATTCTCAAATCACCGCAGATGAAGTTGAAAGCTAGTTAGATAATAGAAATGATTCACACTGTGTGAGATATAGTAGATGGCTTGGATGTACATGGATAAGCCTGGGAGACTACAGGGGAAACATAACTGAATTGGGTGCTCATAGTGTAATGTGGGGAATATTGGACACTTATTGATGATATAGAGAAACATGGAGGATCATTCCAGTCATTCCTGATATAATAACTGTTACAGAGATTGTATGGAATTAGGAAAAGTCTCTTTTATTAGACACACTGTTACTCCCTATCCAGTACATGGAGCTGAGCTGCGATAACAGGCAAACCATTAGCTGACATTGTTTCCAAAATAGCAGATCCTTTTGGTTAACATTTCATGTCTGTCAGTAATAAAAGCTTATATTTTTATGAGACATCTTTAAAGGGAGTCTGTCATCTGAATAATCAATGTTAAGCTACCACAGGACCTTGTAGGTCCCATCCCCCTCACCAAGCTACTACCTCCATATTAGTGAACTGACCGGTGTTGTGGTGTTAGATTTTCCTAAATTTATGCTTAAACTTCTCTGTAAGGTCTTGTTAAGTCATATTACCAAGTATTTGTGTACAATTTTCTTTCTCTTCACATTTCCCTGGAGGAAGAGAAGATGAAGCGGAAGAGGAAGAGACAACGTATGAAGTATGAAGAGGAGTCGTAAGTGCAATAGTGTTTATCACTCTATTACAAAGATCTGTCAATGGTGGCCTGTCCTTAGAATAGGTCATCAATATCAGATCAGTAAGGCTGCATTCACACTGAGTAACGCTGGCGTTTTTTGTGCTTATTTTTGCACATAGCGCCGCGTTAATGCCACATTAACGCCGCGTATACGCCGCGTTTACGCCGGTCAACGCCACCGCAAAATACCGCGGCGCAAACGCGGCGTTAACACGGCGCTATGTGCAAAAATAAGCACAAAAAACGCCAGCGTTACTCAGTGTGAATGCAGCCTAAGAGTCCGCCAACTGACACCACCACCATCATCCAATTTCCACACAGAGCCAGTAGAAGATGGCTTCATCCACTATGTAGTGGCCTTGTAGTTCTATGGCAGCTCAGCTCCCATTCACTTATAGCACAGACACTACACAGTTTAAAAAAAGATGACAAATTGCGAGCTTTGTCATTAAGTCATTAATAAAGGTATCAGCAACTGAGGACTTCTCTCAAAGAATTTTTTCATATCCACTGGCTAACACGGTACAAAGACATTTTTCCTTACACTTTAAGGAGGCATCTACTTGCAACTCTCTACCCATATCATCTGATCTATGTAGGAAGGGGGTGGTCAGATGTTGGAGCTACTGATTTAATATTAATGACCTAACCTAAGGATAGCACATCAATATCTAATCTTGGACAGACACTTTAATACCAGATTTACCCATGAGGAGACCAGGGTGAATGTTGCCCTTTGTTATTAAGTATCTGCACCTTACACATACTATACTGCAAAAACCAGACTTATGTACAGGTTCACCTATTTTGTCACTTGGGGTTTGTAGGGTTCTAAACTACAGAGCCATATGCACTCCTTGTACCTATGAGTGGGCCCTTTATACAATGGAATATTTTTCTCCTAGATGAATGCAGTGTATTTAAGAGAAAGAAATATTCTTAATATTGCATCTGATGACACATGGATCTGTATACAATATCTCAGATATCATAAGAATAAATAGTAAAAACCTCTATATGCCATAATATTAATTCATAGCCATGTTGTGGCCCACTATGGTCCCATACATGTACTTTTTTACCATATTATGCAATTTGGATAAACCGTAATGGGTCACATGGGAATTAATATCTGTTTCTTCTCTCACAGTTCACGGCCTGACCCCGAGGAGGAATCCAAGAAGCAGAAGATGGATGACAACTTGCAGAGAGAACAGACTGCTTTCTTCAAACTCCTGGGTAAGATACTGCTTCCAGCCCGTGACGAACCCCAAAAATTTCCAGTTCAGTTGAACCTGAAATTTTTGGCAAAATTTGTTGGGGCCACAAGGGGTTTCTATACTGTGTGGAAGGGGCCAATATGGGATATTATACTATGTGAAGGGGCCACTATTTAACATTATACTGTGTGGAAGGGCTACTATAGTACATTATACCACGTGGAAGGGCCGCTATGGGACATTATACTATGTGGGCGAGGCGACTATGGGATATTATACCATGTGAGGGGGGCACTATGGGACATTATAGTGTGTGGTGAGGTGACTATGGGACATTATACTGTGTGGAGAGGCCGCTATGGGACATTATACTATGTTGGGGAGGGCCACTATGGGACATTATACTGTGAGGAGGGGCCACTATGGGGCATTATAGTGTGTGGTGGGGTCACTATGGGACATTAAACTGTGTGCAGAGGCCACTATGGGACATTATAGTGTGTGGTGAGGTCACTATGGGACATTATACTGTGTGGAGAGGCCACTATGAGACATTATACCATATAGGGGAGCACTATGGGACAATATACCATGTGGGGGGCCACTATGGGACATTATACTGTGTGAAGGGACCACTATGGTTCATTATAATTAGAGATGAGTGAGTAGTATTCGATCGAGCAAGTATTAGATCAAATACTACGGTATTCGAAATACTTCTCACTCACTATTCGAATGGAAAAGTTCAATGCAGAACCAGCATTGATTGGCCGAATGCTATACAGGTTCTGGTTCTTCTCCCACCTGGTTCTTCTCCTACCTGGTTCTTCTCCTACCTTTAGAAGTCTTCTCTGTGCAGCGTCCCCGTGGCGTCTTCCAGCTCTTAATTCACTCTGCCAGGCATCAGGCCTGGGCAGAGTCGACTGCGCATGCTCGCTTGTAGTGCGGACATGTGCAGCTGGCTCTGGCCAGGTCCAATGCCTGGCAGAGTGAATGAAAGCCGGAAGATGCCGCAGGGACGCTGCACGGAGAAGACTTCTCGGAGGATCCAGCCCGACCCTCACTCGTGGACTTGGTAAGTATAATTTGATTGAATGTTGCCTACCTCTGAAACGAGCATTTCCCCCCATAGACTAAAGTAGGGTTCGATATTCGATTCGAGTAGTCGAATATTGAGGGGCTACTCAAAACGAATATCGAACCTCGAACATTTTACTGTTCGCTCATCTCTAATTATAATGTGTGTGGAGGCCACTATGGAAAATTATTCTGTGTGAGGAGGCTGCTATATCACATTATACTGTGTGGAAGGGTCACTATGGATCATTATTCTCTGTGGAGGGGCCACTATGAGACATTATACCATATGGGGGAGCACTATGGCACAATATACCATGTGGGGGGCCACTATGGAACATTATTCTGTGTGGAAGGGCCACTATGGATCATTATTCTGTGTGGAGGGGCCACTATGGGACATTATACTGTGTGGAGGGGCCACTATGGAACATTATTCTGTGTGGAAGGGCCACTATGGATCATTATTCTGTGTGGAGGGGCCACTATGGGACATTATACTGTGTGGAGGGGCCACTATGGAACATTATTCTGTATGAAGGTTTGTTTTTTCAGAAAAACACAGTTTTCCAGTAAAAAATGCATGCATTTTTTGTGAAAAACCGCACCATGTGAACGCAACTTTACAGTGAAGTGAAAGTACCAGTGGCCTAAGACTGTATGCAGCTATAGCTACATTCAGATACATAGTATGTCACCAGTCTAAGGATGCTGCCACACGGTGCTCCTGGACACATACATTTACCACCAATTGGGGATATACATGGACTATAATTGCTTGTAATGGGAAAGTACAGGTGCATCCCGGGAAATAGCAGTAAGCGCATGCGTCCAGAAGCATCTCATGGCAGCACTTCTGTGTTATGGATTGTGGTATATGACTTTAGTATAGGGGTCGTCAGCCTTACAATTATTGCACGGCACCCACAGTACCTTATCTTTGTATTTTTAATCTAAAACGACACACCATACAAAAAAAGTTGCCAACCCCTGGTCTAAAGAGACTATTGGATAGTGGGGCGGCCGCAGGCTACTATTATAAGGCTGGGACGGACTGAACCATGACCTTTCCCACCCTGATAATTTCAGGCTTCTGCTACTTGTTATATCTGGCTGGTTATGAAAAACTGCTTGGACCCCCATGTCATTTATATTAATTATTAATTCAATTAAATATTTGTTTATTTTTTAAACAATGACATGGGGTAGGTATTCTTTAGTAGCCTTGTACTGTCGGGGAGGTGGGGGGTGGACGTTCCTCACTGACCAGCTATGATGATAGGCTGTAAGGTCCAAATTTCTGACAGTAAAGAGATATTGGTGCCAAAACTCATGACTAATATCTAATATCTCCAGTACCTGGCACATACCGAGAAGGCCAACAGTGTACTGAATTCAGCTGTCGGCTTTTTAGCGGTATGTACTACCGCACATCTCTAAGGACATGAAAGGTTGTCTTTAGAAAATCTTATTTTGCACATGTGAGTATTTCCGAGGATTATATTGAGGTTGTTCTTTTTTCTACAATTTCTCTTATTGACATATTGTAATAAATATCCTTTGAAGCAAATCCCCTGCTGTTCTTCAGGAAAGTTACTGTTCACCCTGCAGAACTGCTGTGGAGTTTATTATGTATATTCATTAAGTTTATTATTATTACAATGTGTTATATTATGGAGATGTAGTATACTTATATACAGAATATAGTATAGTATATAGAATACAATGTATCAGTAAAAGTATACACAATGATAAAGCAGTTTGTTCCTTTGCTGTAGATATAAAGGTGTTCTGAACATATCAGAAGGTATTGATGAAATACATTAACCTATTATCTTATTTTTGTTACTTTGATAGACGACGAGGACATCAAGCTATACCTAGACAGGGACAGATGTCTTAAGACCTCGGACAAGGTATTATTATATAGAGGGAAAGAATAGAAAATATTCCTGAGCTCTGCAAACTATAACCTGATATCAGTAGTAGATGCTATACAAAGAAATATAACCCTAATCTATGCGACAGTCAGGTTGTAACTAGATATCAGTAAAAACAAGAATATACTGAGCTCATATATCTGTACTGCATACTATTATGTATTAGGAAATCTATGACAAACTTCTAACTCTCCTTTTATCCCATTAGTATCTCCTGGCGATGGTCCTGATCTACTTCAGAAGAGCCAAGCTACGTGTAGAGGAATATCGCCAGTATTTCTTTCCTTCTCTGTAAGTTTCTATTATTATTATTTCCCCAATCTGTACCCAGCGCCGCACCTTCCATGAGGCGACCTGAAGCGACTGCTTCAGGCGGCGCTATGCCAGGGCCCCGAGGAGGGCGGCATTTTTGCTTACCTAAGCCAGTCCAGGACAAGCTGTCCTGGACTGGCTTAGCGTCACCGTCACCAAGCGGTGGATTGGGGAGGCCGCTGGAGCAGCGCTGCTCCAGCGGCCTCCCCTCACGCTCAGGCAGAGAGCAGGTCCTCTTCGTGCCTGCTCTCTGCCTGCTAACGCCGCTCTGTCCCGCCCCCTTCACTCCACCCCTCCTCCCGGGGGGGGCGGCTTTCTGTCGTCCGCCTCGGGCAGCAAAAAAGGTCGGTTCACCCCTGTCTGTACCTACGGTATGTGTTTCAGAGAAGACAGTTGTCAAATTCCCTTTATAGGCTTATAACAGCCATTAATTGTACAACCATAGATCGGCGTGCTGTTAATGTAGTGCACCACAGCACTGTATACTAATAACATAGCATGCCATTCATACACTACTACATAACAGCAGTATATTAGCAATAACATCCTGACACCAGAACATGTCACCACACCCTATCTCTGGCCAGTGACTGGCTGCAGTGGTCACATCTTCCTGTGTCAGGACATCATTGCTGCAGCACAGCAGAGACCAGTGGGGTCCCTAGCAGCATTGCAACTGGAGCAGGAGGGGATCGATAAGGTAAGTACGTCTTGTGTTATTTGTTACAAAACTGAGCTGTTTTTAAAATTATTTTAATTGCCTGGGAACCCCTTTAACATTAGTGATATCACCACCTTCTTCTCCTCATTATCTTCTTTTTACATGTTCTATCAGTTCTTTGTCCTACTTTTTATTTCTTCCAGGTTTTTAGCAAACCAGTTTGAAGAGGATCTGGAATTTCAACGGGAGATCTACGCCTGGACCCCTGGACGGACATTGAAGATGAAGAGGATCCAGCTGCTTCACCTTCGTGACCTAATGCTCATCAAGATGGACTTCAGAGCTTGGGTAGAAAAGGAAACCTGCGATCTGGTGTGTAGCATAAAACAGAAAGATGTAAACTTTGAATTAAAGCTTGTGATGATTATAATAATTCTAGATTATGTTAAATTCTAGATCATGGCACAAGACCCCGACCACTGGGCATGGAAGAGACAGAGAGAAGACCATCACAGCCTGGCTATACGCTGGTTCAGGAGGGATTTTAGAGAATTCACCATAAGAGGCCCATGGACCACCCTTCCAACCTGCTCTCTTTGTAACCCCATTCTAGATTCGAGCAAGGAAGAAGAAGCAGAAGACTCTCATCATCAGACAGACGCAGAGGAGGAACCCGGAACATCAGCTATAATCATCTCAGGTAAGTGTATCCATTGTGTGGAAGAGAAATTCAAGTCAGGGGCCATTCACATGACATTTCTGCTGTCCGTTAAGCAGATCTGTTCAACAGATATGATTTTTAAATAGTAAAAATGGATAGAAATACAAATATTCATCCGTTTTTACATTAAAAAACAGATCAGTTTGATTGAACAGAGCCATGAATACTGGTGTGTTGACATGGACAAATCTCAAAAGATTTCTTTTGACAAATATTCATGAGGTTCACCCCTCCCCCACATGGTTTCCAAAAGTGCTATTATTATACTCTTGGGTCACTTCAGACCCCAAAATATAATAAGACCAAGAGGGTGAATGAAAATAACAAACAGTCCGTTTGCATCTTATTCTGGCCTCATCCGCTCGCTGGATGACATTACGTGCCCCTGGGTCCCAGATGAGACTTGTGTTTTGGCCTCAGTGGTGACATGGGGCATTCTGACATCACACACCATGTGACCGATGAGGGCCAATCACAGGCCTCAGTGGTGACCTGGAGGTGCATAATATCATCCAGGGACCAAAAGAGACCAAAAAAGATGCCAGGAGGCCACTGGAGAAGTGAGAAATAGCTGATTGTTATTTTCATTCACCTCCCCTGGGCCTCCACATATTGTACTCTAGGGTCTGAGAGGTCCGCACAGTATATATTTCTATTCATTGTTCATTTGGAAGGATGATGAAAAGTGAGGTATGCCGCACTTCTCTGTCCATTATATACAACAGAATATGACATACTGGTGGTAGAATTGAGTCACAAGTACAGTATATACTTTTGACATTTGTTTTACAAACAGAAGTCTATGGGGATGTTGAACAACACATTTTGACTTTTTTTGGATTGAAATGTGTCTGCACAACTGAAAGAAAATATGTGATGTGAATGGCTCCTAACATACAAATCTTAGAAGCCAAACCCTAACAGTTGAATGAGGTTCTGTGGCAATGTTGCAGAGACCCCCTACCCCTTTATTCTTCATACTGGAGGTCGGGAACCACATCTATGGGACTGTTATGGCATATTGTAGGACCTGAAATACCTTTTCAATAAGAAGTTGATATAGAAGAGCTTGGTAACATTGCTCTGCTTCTATTCTATAATAAATGTGTTACTTAAGTTTTCCTTCTATCATTTCTACTTAAATGTACAGCAACCAAACCAAGAAGAAGAAGAAGAACTAAGAAGACACGATGGACACGTCCAAAGAGAAGAACAGCACAGGATGGATGAAGACCTAAACCAACGAGAGAAGTATCCACCATGTCACACACACATAAACACACATGTTACATCACTATACACAGTCACTGCACATACACACAATCATCACACACATGCATACACATATACACTGATACATGCTCTAGCGGTCGCCTCCCTTAGTATGCCCAGAGGAGGGGCAATACAGTGGCCATGGTTTCCCTGCAGGTTTCCTCCACTGGGGGTTTTTCCTGCCCTGAGTGTTGCTGTACGCTCTTCGTGAGTGATGGGAGGTAACCAGCACATATAAAAATAGATAGAATAAAATACATAGAATAAACTTCACATTAACTTTCTTTATTGTGTCTGCATTATTTATTCTATTTTTGTTTGTGAAAAATTTGTGTGTGAAAATATTTAATTTACAAACTAAACCTAGAATGTAGATGATGTGAGTGAGGGTTGTGTAACGTGAGTCCCATTTTATAGGTTCTTTCTGACTCCCAGATAAAATTAATAGAGCAGTTACAGTCGGCCACAACTTTTCATATCTACAATACAACTAAACTGCACTGTATGGCAGATTTCTATCTATAGGGTATTTAGGGGTAGCAGTCACATCCAGGCCCTGATACTAAATTGATACGCTAAAGTGATTAGCGTATATTACAAATAGCACATGATAGTTGGGCGCAGTTACACATGTCACTCTGCTTTATGTTTTGTGTACTTCAGTACATTTCTCACTATACGGCTTCTTCCTTCTAGAATAGTGTGATATCTTAGGCCTGGTCTATATGTACTGTATATGTGGAATTGGTACCTTGTGGCAATATACAGTACATATATAGTAATACATGTGGATGGGGATTTCAAAATGCCATCAACACGTAGCAGGGAAAATAATCAGCACTGATCAGCATTCTACACATTTTCACATTCACGTCATGCTCATTATTTCGTCAATAAGCAGCAGATGTTCTACAGTCTACACCAGTGGTGCACCTAGCCTTTCTGCTGCCTGAGGCGGACGATCGAAAGACGCCCCCCTCCCCCCCCCGGACTGAATCATCCACCTCAGGCAGTGGGGGAGGGGGGTTGTTCTAGTGGTAACATTACAGTAAACACAATGCAGTAATATTTGGTGCAGTAATACTCACAGGGGACGTCTTCCCACGTTTCCCGTCTCTTCCCTTTGGACCGCCATGACCACTTCTTCCAGCTGTGACCACTTTTCCCTGACTGTAAAATGCCAAGATTTTTCCCGTGGGGCCCCGGCCTTAAAGAGGTTGTTCAGGAACTACAGGTTTTATCAAGGAGGCCGGGAAGGTGAAAAATAAAACCCACACTCACCTGTCCCTGGTCCTTGCACCCCTATCTGGTCCAATGGCGCCCCAGGGCTTGTTCCAGCGGCAGTCCTCAACACACGTAACTAATGAGGCCAATCAGGGGCTACAGCAGCCTAAAGAAAGGAACTGGGATGTCTCACATAAGTCACCTGTGATGTTACGTGTCCTTTCCTTTGAATGCTGATCAGCCTCAGCAGTCACGTGTGGCAAGAACTTCTGCCAGACAAAGACCCCGCCGCTGGACCAGACAGCCGCGGGAGACATTGGGAACAGGTGAGTACGGGTTTTCTTTTTCTTATTTTGCATCTTCCCCAACCTTCTTGCAGAAAACTGTAATTCCTGGCTAACCCCTTTAACATCTCAATATACAAAGTCCTTGGTCACATCTGCATTTGGGCCATTCCGTTCCCCTATCTGCATGAAAAATGTGGAGAGAAAAGTCCTGCAAGCAATACTTTTCTCTCCTCATTTTTTGTGCGGAAACCACACAGACCCCATTATATTCTATGGGGCCTGCGGGTTTCCTGACGGTTACCACTTTTTAATGCGTATAGGTTTTCGTTTGGGGGGGTCCCCAAGCAGACTCCATGAATGGAAACCTGAACACAGATGTGAACCGGGCCTAAACATCACATTATAAAATAGTATGTATAATGGTAGACATGTATGGAAACAAACACAGACAGACAGTGTCGGACTGGGGTGTCTAGCGCCCACCAGTGGAATTATTTCTAGGGTCCCGCCATCAGGATCCCTGCAAACCAGCGATACCAAGATAGGGCAGCTGAAGGTAATAACATATCAGGAGCCATGCTGCTCACTCGCCATATGATGTGCAACAATGCACTACCTAAACCTATTGCTACACACTGTATGGAAAGTGAACAGCACGGTGTCAGCTCTCTGGCAGTGTATAAAACCGCTTCTGTCCCAGGAGGTGAAAAGTCCTCTTTAACATCTCAATATACTGTACATCACACTATAAGGATAAGGCCTAACACAGCGTTCTGCAGCAAAAAAAGCGCATCAGTTTTTCCTGCAGCGCTTTTTGCAGAAACTCCACAGAGGTTTCCTCCGAGGACTTTCTGCTTCCTTTATACCTATAGAGACACTGTAAGTGTTTCTGTAGGTATAAATGACATGCTGCAATTTCCAAAAACTGCAACAGTTACCTACACACTCATACATATACATATTAAAGGGGATGTCCAGGCTTAATTATTTTTATGGCGTATCCTCAGGGTAGGCCATAAATACCTGATCGCTAGGGGGCTGATACGCGGCCCCATCAGCTGTACGGAGCCACTTCTGGTGCCCGTTTTGTACACAATACAGGACTGAAAGCAGAAAGCTGCACCCGCTGTTTAGTTGCCTGGCAGATTCACTGCAGCTCAGCTCCCACTGCCTTCAATAAGTGCCGAGATGCAGAGAAGGTGCTGGCTGATATACAGTGGACAGAGCTTTCTGCTTCTGGCCCCGTATTGTGTACAGGACTGGTGTCAGAAGTGGCTCCATATAGCTGATCGGTCTGAGGGCAGGGTGTGGGCCCCCTACAGATCAGGCATAGCCTATCCTGACGATAAACTGTAAGCCGTGTACCGAGGTGGGCTCCCCAGGATACAGCGAAGTCACGAACAAAGGAAGTGAGTCCAATTCAATTTAACCAAGATAGGACTTTACTTAGTTTAGATAACCTCTCTTGTCCAAAAGAACACTCCCAGGTATTACATTTACACAGCCTGGAGGCTGGGACCCTGGTGTTATACAGCACGGTGCCCACTAGTGTGGCCTTCAATATACTCCAAGCTTTTACCTACCTGCAGGCTGCGCCTATGCAGCTGCCTGTTACCTGTTATTACCCTATTACACAGGAACAATTCAGTGTGTGTGACACAGGCACCGGCAGTGTAACACCAGGGTTTACAATCTTATCACAATACTACTAAATTCCCCCCAAACCAAGTACAACTAAGCAAGTATAATGGTTAGTTAGCTTGCAAGCCAAACAGTGTAAAGTTAAACTAAATGTTGCTCCCAGACTTCCTTAAAAGTCCCTCTCTGGGAGATATAACTCTGTAGAAATCCTCTGTGACTTAGTCCTTTTACCAGACAGGTAGATAGTTCACCAGTATTGCAGCCTGGGGTGATGATTATACCTAACTAACTAACTACAGGCTTTTTACTCAGTCCCAGCAATATGGTGCAAAACTTGCAGTGTGGTGCGTGCACGCTTACTTCTGTTGGGTACCTTTTAGTCTCTGTTAGCATCAGGGTGAAGAGGAGCTCCTCGGACAGCATGCGGTCTCACTGGCAGTCTCACTTCTCAGCCAAGTCTCTGACAGTAATCTTCTCCTTAGGATGGTGTCTGGACAGACTCTGAAAGTCTCACATTCTCAGCTATTCTTGCTGTGGCTTCTCCCTCCAAGGACCCTCTCTGCACAGAGATGTCTCCACAGCTCTCTCTTTCTCCTCCAGGTTCCAGCACACTCTCTCTCAAAATGGCTCCTAGAACCTTCCTACAACGATCAGGGTTTCCACATCAATCTTCCAGGGGCATGCAGCCTTTTTCCTTTTACCTGTTATCTTGCAACAGCGACCTCTTGTGGTCAAACAACAAAATGTCAGGTTATGAAAACACCAACTCAATTACACATTGCACATTCACTACACAGGGGCTGTTTCACCCTCTTACATGCCACCCCACTAGAGGTTGACGTCCCTGGCAACCTTTCCCATATAAACTCATCTTGCGCATAGCGCTGTGGGGGTACCCCAGCATTGGACCTGGCTGTCCTACGCAGAGTCACAGAATCAGGGGCACCCGGCACACCCAATGATGGCTGTTCTGCAGGTTGTACAACTCCCTCCCTGGGCGGCAAACTAGACTCGACTTGGTTCCCTGGATCGGCTGGGGCAGGGACAACCCACCACTCATCGTCTAAGGGGGTTTGCCTGGTAACAATGCTAGGAGCCCGTACCACCTCGTCGGCCACCGAGTGTTCAAAATTGCAGCGTCTTAACATGTTACGGTGAAGGTTCCTTGAGGGTCCTCCAGTCCCTACTGGTTCTACCTCATACACTGGAATATCAGGGTCTACCTTTCGCTTCACAACATATGGTACCGCCTCCCACCGCCCATCCAATTTTCCCGTTGGCCTCTTGGCCCTGACAATCACACGATCACCTGGGGCATACTCATCCCTCTGCACCGGCCCTGTGTTGGGGTGTACTATTTGTCTCATGCGTTCGCCTACAACCTTATGTACTGCTCTCAGTCGGCGATGGTGTTCTTGCGCCCACGCGGTAGTGCTCCTTGGAGGAGGCTGCATTGGATCTGGCATGTGGAGATCCTCAATCTCTTGACCTGCCCTTCCAAACATCAACATGTGTGGAGAGTAACCAGTGGTGTTGTGTACTCTATTGTTATAGGCCCACATCAGTTCAGTTAGATACTCTGGCCACCGAGCTTTTTGACTATCCTCTAGCGTCCGCAACATCTGTATCAAGGTGCGGTTGAACCGCTCGCACGCCCTGTTCCCCTGTGGATGATATGGGGTCGTGCGAGAACGTTCGATCCCATAGAGCTGATACAACTCACTCATCAAAGCCCCCTGAAAGCACGCCCCCTGATCTGAATGGATTTTCTGTGGACACCCAAACACTTGTATAAAGTGTTTGCAGACCGCTTCGGCAGCTGATTCAGCCGTCTGATCTCTGGTGGGTACAGCTACTGCATACTTTGTAAAATGGTCCGTCATAACCAAACAGTAAGAATGTCCTGAGGTAGAGTACCCAATCTGTACATAATCAATCATTAGAATTTGCAGGGGGGCAGATGTTTGAATAGTTTGTACAGGGGCACGTTGTTCAGGACTTTTACTCAGTCTGCAGGACCGACATTGAAGGCACGCCTTGGTCACCATCTTTCCCAAATCTGGACAATACACAAATCGTTGGAGCCATTGGTACGTTTTGGCACTCCCAAAATGGGCCCCACTCTCATGGGCTTCTTGAGCGGCTACTGGTCCCAATGACATCGGGATGACAATCTGTTGCCGGTGCTGCAGCTCTGACTGTATGTATATGGTCCGACATAGGAGTCCTTGGACGACAACCAGCTTATCCCACTGTCTCAGTAACTTCTGACCCTCTTGGGTCAAGCTAGCCCGCTCGTTCGGCCGTGGCCAGATCTTAGTCCGGATCCACTCTTTCACTTTACATAGGTCCGGGCAGCTATTTTGAACCCTTTCCCAATCCTCCAGCGTCTTCCCCAGCACCATCGGCATCCCAGAAGCCACCCCACTTGAATGGGTTATGTTCTGGAATGGCGGTATTCTGCCGAAGTGTGGGATTTCACTGTCTTCTAGCCCTTCCTCTCCACTCTTGGTTGGCAACCCCACAGGGACTCGGGAGAGGGCATCAGCGTTGCCATTCTCTCTCCCTGACCGGAACTGGATACGGTATTGATACTTGGAAAGGCGGGACATCCACCTCTGCTCAAGGGCACCTAACTTAGCGTTCTCTAAGTGTGCTAAAGGGTTATTGTCCGTCATCACAATCACTTCTGCACCCGTCAGATACTCTGTGAATCTTTCAGTCATGGCCCATACAAGTGCCAAAAGCTCCAACTTAAAGGAGCTGTAGTTGTCGGGGTTACGCTCTGACTCCCTTAAGGACCGGCTGCCATAGGCAATCACCCTCTCACGTCCATCTTGAACTTGAGATAGCACAGCTCCCAGACCGTGTAGACTTCCATCTGTGTACAACAGGAATGGCCTATCAAACTGTGCATAGGCCAGGATCGGGGTACTGGTCAGAGCTTCCTTTAACCCCTCGAAGGCTTCTTGCTGTCGTGGCCCCCACTCAATGGGGCGATTCTTGGGTCCACCAGCTGTGCCTCTCAGTAGTTCATTCAGGGGGCCAGCCCGATGAGAGAACTTGGGTATAAATCTCCTGTAATAACCGGCCAACCCTAGAAAGGCTTGTACTTCACGCAGGGTTCTTGGTTGGGGCCACTTCTGGACGGCCTCCACCTTGCTGGGCGCTGGTTGTACCCCTTCCGGAGTTACTACATGTCCCAAGTACTCTATTCGCTGCTGGAATAGTTGACACTTCTTGGGCTTGATTTTTAGCCCATGATCACGCAACCGCCCTAGGACCTGCCGCAGCTTTTCGAGATGATCTTCAAATGAGGACCCAAACACTACAACGTCATCCAAATATATCAATACCGACTCGAAGTTTAGGTCACCCAAACAGAGCTCCATCAACCGCTGAAATGTCCCTGGGGCATTGGACAGACCGAAAAGCATTCTGTTAAACTCATAGAGCCCCATGGGTAAGATAAACGCTGTCTTGGCCTTGTCCTTTTCGGCCACTGGCACTTGCCAATATCCACTGGCCAAGTCAAGCGTTGAGAAATATTTGGCATGACCGAGGGAGGATAGTGACTCTTCAATCCGTGGAAGGGGGTATGCATCACGGACGGTCTTAGCATTTAGTTTCCGGTAATCTACGCAGAAACGGAGACTTCCATCTTTCTTCCGCACCAAGACCACCGGAGCAGCCCATGGTCTCTTACTCTCCTGGATCACTTGATTCTCCAGCATGCTAGCCACCATTTCTTTCACCTCCTGATACATCTTGGGGGGAATCTGCCTGTACCGCTCCCGAATAGGCGCAGCGTCGCCAGTGGGGATTTCGTGTTCAATGGCGGTAGCACACCCGAAGTCTTCATCATGTCTTGAAAACGCCTCCTGGAATTCCCACAGAGTGTCTTCCAGAAGCTTTTGTTGTCCCGGGGTCAGAGACCGGCGATCTACTCCCATCAGAGACATGATCACTTGGCCATTCCACTCTGCCGTTGGAGCCTGCCTTTGCTGGACCTTCACAGCATAGGTCCAAGACGACCTCCCATCAGGCTGTAACGTGAAGCTCTTCCGGCGAAGGATGTCACCCCCGGGCACATGAACTTCAGCCAGCAGGGTATTCCCAGGCACGATCAACTCACTGTCCAGAACGTTGAGACAGCGTATAGGCACACACCCATCCTTCACAGTGGCAAGTGCTCGGGCTACCAGAGGGTGGGTCTGCGTTTCTCCCTGCAGGGCAGGCTCTATCAAGACCTCTAGTCCATTTAATGGTCGTCCAGCCACCACCGGAAGCATCACAATATTTTCCTGTCGCGGTGGAATCTTCATTGGGGCAATCAGTGGCACCTTCACGTATCCAATGGAGCGCCCTGACATGGTGCTCTTCTGCAAACTACAGCTCCTCACCATCTGCTGTAGGACCTTCTGAGTCGGCCGGTGTGTGGTGGCCCGTTGCCAGTATTTAGGTCCTTCCTTTGCGTAAAGGTGATGATCTAGGTCCCTCAGCACGTTCATGCCCAGCGTCACATCGAGTCCTCTCCTGGACGGATGGTCTATCAGCACGATCCCCTTTTTGCCAATGTCTTGCCCAAACAGCCAGACCCGCATCCAGACGATCCCTTGTACGTCCATCGCACCATTGTTGGCAGCTATCAACCGGATGACACTTCCATCCTCTGGCTCCATCATATGTCCGAAGTGTCTCTCGAAGAACTCCAGGGGCATCAGGGTGCACTCCGATCCAGTATCAACTAAGCAGCGTACCTTCTGGCCCTCCAGCTCAGCTTCCATAACGGGGCTGCTAGCATATAGGTCGCATTCATCATGTACGGGGCTTGATTGTTGGTGAACCACCACAGGACACCCCGTTACTGCGGCGGTCGGTAGTTTAAAGCCGGCTCAGGTTTCACCTCCCCCCTTACACTCTCTGGCGATATGGCCATACTGTCTGCAACTCCAGCAGAGGGGTCCCCTTGATCCCCGCCCAGCCGATGAGCCTCGGTTGGTGGGTCCTCGGCCACGGTGTACTCTCATCGGGGGAGAGTAGGACGATGCGGTCATTTCTGGAACCATGGATTGACCTGCTCGCATCTGGGACACCTCCAGTCGGAGTTCTCTCATTTCTGCCCGTAGAGCCTGGACTACATCCTTTAAGGACCCTGGGTCTTCAGAACCTCCTCGGGTCCCTGTCACTTGGGTGCTACTCACGGCCTTCACATTCACAGCCACGGGCGCTTCTTCCCTCTCTACAGCAGCCAGGTAAACATTATAGAATGTCAGGTTGGCATCTGCCCGGATCATCTCTTGCAGTTTATCCTGTAACAACTTATTGGATAACCCTAGGATGAATTGATCTCGTAGCAGCCGGTCCACTTCTTTGAAGGCTCCCATAGCCTCTGAGTCCCGTCGCTGCACTTCATTCAGCATCTCTTGTAAGGCGTTAGAGTATTGCGTTAAAGTCTCACCCTCCCTCTGTGACCGATTGAAGAATTTGCTCCGCAACTGCGCTACCTTGGCACGCCCTCCCTGAGCTCCCTCTAGCAGAAAAAATATTTTTTCTAAAGTGTCTCTTTCCGATTCGGGCCGTACCATCACTGTCCGTCTAGCGTCACCTTCTAGGGCCCCTAATGCTATCTCTGCACGCAGTTCCGGTATCAGGTTGCTCAGTCTAACTATACTTCGTACCCTCTCAGTCCA
This sequence comes from Leptodactylus fuscus, assembly GCF_031893055.1. Classification (NCBI taxonomy): domain Eukaryota; kingdom Metazoa; phylum Chordata; class Amphibia; order Anura; family Leptodactylidae; genus Leptodactylus; species Leptodactylus fuscus. Next base: position 160,637,001 of record NC_134268.1, read on the forward strand.
GTCCTGCAACGTCATATTATTACCGTCAAACTTTGGCAGATGCTGCATTAGTGCCCCAGCCGATACGTACCCCACTTGGGCCGGCATTACCAGCGCTGGGGCTTGCTGTGCAGGGGCACCCTGGACCACCACAGCTGGTGCCAGGGGATTCTCTCCCACCACATTCCCGTCCATGAGGGTCGCTGTATCCTGCCGACTACGCCAAGTTGTAAGCCGTGTACCGAGGTGGGCTCCCCAGGATACAGCGAAGTCACGAACAAAGGAAGTGAGTCCAATTCAATTTAACCAAGATAGGACTTTACTTAGTTTAGTTAACCTCTCTTGTCCAAAAGAACACTCCCAGGTATTACATTTACACAGCCTGGAGGCTGGGACCCTGGTGTTATACAGCACGGTGCCCACTAGTGTGGCCTTCAATATACTCCAAGCTTTTACCTACCTGCAGGCTGCGCCTATGCAGCTGCCTGTTACCTGTTATTACCCTATTACACAGGAACAATTCAGTGTGTGTGACACAGGCATCCGGCGGTGTAACACCAGGGTTTACAATCTTATCACAATACTACTAAATTCCCCCCAAACCAAGTACAACTAAGCAAGTATAATGGTTAGTTAGCTTGCAAGCCAAACAGTGTAAAGTTAAACTAAATGTTGCTCCCAGACTTCCTTAAAAGTCCCTCTCTGGGAGATATAACTCTGTAGAAATCCTCTGTGACTTAGTCCTTTTACCAGACAGGTAGATAGTTCACCAGTATTGCAGCCTGGGGTGATGATTATACCTAACTAACTAACTACAGGCTTTTTACTCAGTCCCAGCAATATGGTGCAAAACTTGCCGTGTGGTGCGTGCACGCTTACTTCTGTTGGGTACCTTTTAGTCTCTGTTAGCATCAGGTTGAAGAGGAGCTCCTCGGACAGCATGCGGTCTCACTGGCAGTCTCACTTCTCAGCCAAGTCTCTGACAGTAATCTTCTCCTTAGGATGGTGTCTGGACAGACTCTGAAAGTCTCACATTCTCAGCTATTCTTGCTGTGGCTTCTCCCTCCAAGGACCCTCTCTGCACAGAGATGTCTCCACAGCTCTCTTTCTCCTCCAGGTTCCAGCACACTCTCTCTCAAAATGGCTCCTAGAACCTTCCTACAACGATCAGGGTTTCCACATCAATCTTCCAGGGGCATGCAGCCTTTTTCCTTTTACCTGTTATCTTGCAACAGCGACCTCTTGTGGTCAAACAACAAAATGTCAGGTTATGAAAACACCAACTCAATTACACATTGCACATTCACGACACAGGGGCTGTTTCACCCTCTTACAAAACCATAGAAAATTATGCCTGTACAACCCCTTTAATTTTCCCCTCGAATGCCCCACACTTTAAAGAGGTTGTCCAGCATAATTTATTTTTTTTGTTTATAATTAGTCCGGGGAGGTGAAAAACAAAGCACATAAAAACCCCCACACTCATCTGTTCCCAGTGCTCCAGCCCTGCAGTTCTGCTGGTAGTTACATGCCGGACTGGACCGCGCTGGGAGACACTGGGAACAGGAGAGTATGCTTGTGTGCTTAAAAAAAAATAGAAAGTGTTTTTAAGGGCTCGTTCACATCTGCACCCGGGGTCTCCGCTTTCAGGTTTCCGTTTCCTGCCTGAAACTGGGCAGGAGACAGAAACCTGCAGGCATTTTTCAAACCCAGTTGGGCCTAATCCTTGAAGGGGTTGTCCAGGAATTACAGGTTTCTACAAGGAGGCCGGTGAAGGAAAAAAAATAAAACCCACACTCACTTGTCCCTGATTCTCCTACCCCTGTCCGCTCCAGCGGTGCCAGAGAGTTTTTTCAGTCCTCGCCACATGTAACTGATGAAGTCAATCATCTGCCTCAGCAGCCTAAGGAAAGAAACCACGATATCACTCACATATGTCACGTGTGACGTCACGTGTCCTTTCCTTAAGCCGCTGATTGGCCTCAGCAGTCACGTGTGGCGATGACATCTGCCAGAACAACACTCCGGGAGCCACTGGACCAGATGGATGTGGGAGACACCGGGGACAGGCGAGTATGGGTTTTGCTTTTTTTCTTACTTGTCACCTTTCCCTTGCAGAGAACTGTAATTCCTGGATAACCCCTTTAACATCTCAATATACTGAACATCACACTATAAAATACAATTCTAGTATGCATAATGGTAGACATGTACAGAAGAAAACAGAAAAACACTCATATACTGGATATACTTAGGCCTGGTTCACATCTGCGTTCAGTATTCCTTTTCAGGAAGTTGACTTGGGGTTCCCCTGAAAAGAAACCTATACACATTAAAAAGTGGTGAGCAATGAAACCACACGGACCCCATAGACTATAATGGGATCCATGTGTTTACCATACAGTGTCCGCATGAATTGTGTGGTGAGAAAAGTGCTGCAAGCACTACTTTTCTCTCCGTGTGATTCGTATGGACACTGCGCGGAAAACACAAGGACCCCATTATACAGCGCAGGGAGCAGAAGACCCCGCGCCTGCTAATGGTCTCACACACTCGCAGTGATTGGTACAGAGGCCCATTTTTGGGACGGTCAGGAGCCCTGAAGATCCCGATCGAGTCCCTGACAACAAGTGCATTTGGATAGGTTAAATGAAAACTAATAGTCAGGCTCGGGGCCCACCTGGGAATTCCCCGGTTCCCCGGTGGGCCAGTCCGACCCTGCCTCCAGCTGTTTTTCATTAGTACCGCTTACTTTTCCACAGTTTTGCTAACCCTGGTCCAACTTTTTGGAGATGTGTTGCTGCCATAAATTTCTAAATGAGTTACAATTTTTGAAATGAAAAGAAACATGTTGAACTTTCAGTCTTTTATTGTGAATAAAATGTGGTCATATGAGATCACCAAATCATTGCATTCTTGTTCTTTTCAAATTTTATATAGCGTCCCAACATTTTTGTGAATTGGGATTGTATAAACTATGCATTCAATAAATATAAGAAATGTAAAAGGTGAAAAATGATATGGTATAATAAAATGTGATAGTTATAGAAATCATATACAGATCTACTTTAACATGCCCTTTGACTACAGACCTTATCTTCTTTTTACATCTGACTATTGCCTTCTCTGACCCACAGCCTATTACTCATTCAGAAGTGAAACAGGTGATAGTCCTATATCTAACAGCAATAAGAGTGAATGAGACGGGAAAAAAACCTCACTGAATTGTATTATGCAAACTCCCCCTCGGCAAGGGCAGCACATGCAATAGACAGTTCCTGATGCCTTGTGTCTCTGGAGGTTTGTACTTTGGCCTTTGGTGGATGCTGCTGGAATAATTTTGGTACATATGGGGTCTGTTCATATAATGAGACAGTAGATATTAGAATTCAAGGTCAATTCATTTTTCCGCAAAGTTTAACAGGCAGTGAAGTATAGATGACTTCTTGTGTAAAGATGAAGCTGAAATAATGGAGCCAAGAAATTTATGTTAAAACAAAAGCCACAATTCCTAGAATTTTTAATTTAGATTTTTTTAGGAGACCACATGATATACAATTTCTCCCAATAATTCATCTGTCTTGGAAAAGTGTTTTTGCTGTTGATAACTGCTTACCTCTCCTACCTTGTAATGAAGGAATATCTCTAGATATACCATTAAAAAAAAAAAAATATTTCAATGATGAAGATTTTTTTTTAACAGTAGTCGTGTATGTTTGCTTTTTATCATGTTTGGCAGAATTACAGTTGAGTTATGTCTCAACCTTATCCAGCCTGAATAACAATTGTATCTAACAATTTTGGTATGAACAAAATGGCTTAAGGTATAGTATATAAAATAGTACATAACACTCTGAGGAACACTCTGAAGAAGGCTCCTACGAAACTATCGATCCAATTTCTAGGTTATGTCCAAGTGAAATTGAAATTATTATGCTCTGGGATCTCTTCAGACCCCATAGCATAATAGGTGGAGGCCCTATAGAGGTGTAAAAAATAAAAATAACATTCATTCGTACTCATCTTCCCTTACCTCTTTTGGGTCTCCAGCAACATCTCTGGACCTCCTCGGTGATGTTCTTATGCCTGAGGTCACTGTTAAGGCCAAGCATTATAATGTTAGGATGCTCAGCTTATTAATGTGATCTCTACATGGCCCATTCACAGGCCTTAGCATTGACCCTGGCGCATGATGTCACCAGGAGAGTCATAGATGCTGTGAGGAGACCCAAGAGAGGTAAGGTGAGTATGGATGTTTTTTTTTTTTTATTTCATATACCTCTCCTTGGCCTCGACCTATTATACTTTGGAATCTGAGGTCATTTGTTTGATTTCATTAAAAAGAAATAGCAATTTGGAATATTTGGGTCGACCCCGTATTGAAACAAGGTGGTTCTCCCATCTCCAATCTTACAAATAATGTAAGTGAATGGGACTGCCATGAGTGCCACGCTCAGTCATAAATATTGTGTACACTAATTTATCTTTTAAGAGGGGATTGAGCATTGTCACCACCACAAATTCGGTTAACATGCAAAATCAACATGAAGCGCCAACATAATATGCACCAATAATGCCAGTTATAACATGTTTTGTAACAGTTTTTGCCGTTTGTTTGCACCTTTTTTTGTGAAAATGGGAAATATATTTCTTCTGTCATTTCCACTAAAATAAAGCAGCAAACAAAAACAATTGCATGATTTGTAGTCATGTCATTTAATAATCACCATAAATATCAGAACGTGCTGCATTGTATAGGTTGATCTGATTACGAGGATACACAATATACTAATGTTCTGTACTGTGTACCATAACCTGTATTTAAAAAAAATGTCTATTGTAATCATTTTTGCAATTTTTTTTTTTTTTTTAAACTTTACATTACCAAATAAAGATTCTTACTTTTAGTTGTCAGCTTTTTCTTCCACTAAAATGTTATCTTGTGTAAGGTTAGGCTGAGAAAAGTCTCTCATAGCTCATTATTAACCCCTTAAAGAGGTTCTCCGGGAAAAATAAAAATAAATTAAATAGTCTGGGGGAAGCGAAAAAAAATCATATCTGTCCCCGGCGCTCCAGTGTCCTCCCAGTCCAGTCCTGCAGCTCGGGTGTCGTCTTGAAGTGAAACTCCTCACCGGCTGTGATGCTCCGGATTAATTTTTTTTTATCACCTTTTCATTTTGTTTGGATGTTAGAAGGCTCATAAATGTAACTTTGATTTTCCAGATTTACAAGAAAATATTCCAAACCCATTTGTTAGGGACTAGAGATGAGCGAACACTGTTCGGAACAGCCGTTCTGAACAGCACACTCACAGCACGCTCCCATAGAAATGAACGGAAGCGACCGGCACGCGGGGGGTTAAGCGGCCGGCCACCGGCAAAGTCTGCGTGCCAGGTGCTTCCATTAATTTCTATGGGAGCGTGCTGTTCGGATCGGCTGATCCGAACAGTGTTCGCTCATCTCTATCTAGTACCCAAGGGAATTTTAAAGGCTTATACAGTATGTTTGCAAACCCCCATAAATCACCCCATTTAAAATTTTCATATTCTCAAAGGGTTAAAGGAGAAAATGCATGTCAGGGTTTGTTATGCAATTTCTACTGAGCACAGAAATACCCCATGTGGATGTAAACTGATGTCTGGGCACATGCCAACACGTGGAAAGGAAGGAGAATCCTAGATTTTGCTAAAATTGTTTTCAGGTTTTATGTTGCATATGAAATTTTTCAAGTAGAATGAGGAAAGGAATCTGCAGGCGGAGTGCAGGCGCAGGTGTGAACCTAGCCTAAATGGGACATGTCATACCTCAATTTTTGATGGCTTACTTTAATATAGCAAATATATATTTTCTTGTAAATTGTACAGTTATTTTTACTTCTAATTGTATTAACCTTTGTTATCTTTATTTTTATGTCCAATTGTTGCAATTCAGCCTGTAAAACATACAGCATACAGCACCTCAGGCATGCCAACCAGGAATTGACTCAGTGGCTAAATTCATGGGAATCCCTGGATGTAGGGCACATGGGACACTTTTTTATCAAAAATATGCTTTGAATTTTATTACTCGACAATCTTTTTACCAAACTATGATCAATTTTATATTTTGGCATTGCTAGTCTTCCTTGTCCAAGATTGCAGATATTTTATCACTCATACAGATTATAAAGCTAAATTAATGTAAGTATTAATAATCCTACCCTAAATGGTTGCAATGTGTATGCAACTTCATCAGCTAATAACTTCTGCAGAAAAGTGATACAGTATATGTTATATTCCATCAGTTGAGCTATGGATAATATTTGACAGCTCTAAAAGGTCACATCAAAAATAATATTTAATTTTTTTTTTTGCTTTTTTTATTTTTTTTTATTTTCCCTGTGATATGCATTTTGGTATACATCAAGTAATTGTATAACGTCAAACATTGTATTAGATTGGGTATATTTTAAGGAGATAGGATAGTTCAGATCTATTAGCATATTCATACATCTCATTTGAGATTATATGAGTTGCAATCAGATATAGGCTGCAATCTAGATTCAGATGCAAAGAAAAACATCTTACTGTGTGTGTGTGGGCCTTGAAAGTCTGATAATTCTCTGAGCCCCTAGGCAATACTTAGTCATTGTCTTCTAATCATCCATCTCATATACACTCACCGGCCACTTTATTAGGTACACCTGTCCAACTGCTCGTTAACACTTAATTTCTAATCAGCCAATCACATGGCGGCAACTCAGTGCATTTAGGCATGTAAACATGGTCAAGACAATCTCCTGCAGTTCAAACCGAGCATCAGTATGGGGAAGAAAGGTGATTTGAGTGCCTTTGAACGTGGCATGGTTGTTGGTGCCAGAAGGGCTGGTCTGAGTATTTCAGAAACTGCTGATCTACTGGGATTTTCACGCACAACCATCTCTAGGGTTTACAGAGAATGGTCCGAATAAGAAAAAACATCCAGTGAGCGGCAGTTCTGTGGGCGGAAATGCGTTGTTGATGCCAGAGGTCAGAGGAGAATGGCCAGACTGGTTCAAACTGATAGAAAGGCAACAGTGACTCAAATAGCCACCCGTTACAACCAAGGTAGCCAGAAGAGCATCTCTGAACGCACAGTACGTCGAACTTTGAGGCAGATGGGCTACAGCAGCAGAAGACCACACCGGGTGCCACTCCTTTCAGCTAAGAACAGGAAACTGAGGCTAAAATTTGCACAAGCTCATTGAAATTGGACAATTGAAGATTGGAAAAACGTTGCCTGGTCTGATGAGTCTCGATTTCTGCTGCGACATTCGGATGGTAGGGTCAGAATTTGGCGTCAACAACATGAAAGCATGGATCCATCCTGCCTTGTATCAACGGTTCAGGCTGGTGGTGGTGGTGTCATGGTGTGGGGAATATTTTCTTGGCACTCTTTGGGCCCCTTGGTACCAATTGAGCATCGTTGCAACGCCAAAGCCTACCTGAGTATTGTTGCTGACCATGTCCATCCCTTTATGACCACAATGTACCCAACATCTGATGGCTACTTTCAGCAGGATAATGCGCCATGTCATAAAGCTGGAATCATCTCAGACTGGTTTCTTGAACATGACAATGAGTTCACTGTACTCCAATGGCCTCCACAGTCACCAGATCTCAATCCAATAGAGCATCTTTGGGATGTGGTGGAACGGGAGATTCGCATCATGGATGTGCAGCCGACAAATCTGCGGCAACTGTGTGATGCCATCATGTCAATATGGACCAAAATCTCTGAGGAATGCTTCCAGCACCTTGTTGAATCTATGCCACGAAGAATTGAGGCACTTCTGAAGGCAAAAGGGGGTCCAACCCGTTACTAGCATGGTGTACCTAATAAAGTGGCCGGTGAGTGTAGATGACTGCTACTACATTTTTTGTAATACTTCTGAAGCTCCCTTTAGACAAAACATAATTTGGAAATATATATTCACACGTTATTACATTGTTTTAGATTGAGACTCTCCTGACATGTCTGATTTAGTAAATAATTGCATTCCCCATGAAATCATTATTCCGGAGCGTCTTCTCTTAGAAGTCAGTATTGTGCTGTTCCTCTCTTATTTCTTCTTAATGTTTATTGGAAAGCATACAGAGCACAAAAGTAGATAGCACAACATCATTACAAATGAAAATCGTATACATATACATATTGGGCAGGTCAACAAACCACAGTCATCTCTCAACCACCATATATACAATCTGTGCCTTGGGACCAGCTATTGAAAAGACAATAAACTGAATCTATTACATACACCTCATCTCATTAGAGATCATGGATTCCCTACCCTCAAAACATGATGAACTGCCTCTGTCATATGTTGTCCCATAGATCCCCTGTGGGCTGTGCAATTCCATTTCATTATATGTATATATCTGTACTGATGGTTATTTCTCTTGCATTTCTGGGCAGCATAGAAAGCACATGATATAGTTTATATTAATGTAGATGTATTAATCTGTTATGGTGAAGTACCATTGTTGGTCAATACGATCACATGTACTGCTCCCTATGTAAATGAACCCCTTAGCCTGTAAGAAAGTGGGAAGGCCTTTAGGTAGGTGTTAAAGGGTTTCCCCACTCTTAGGCAACAGTGTGCTGCAAGAGCACTTGTTGGCTAGGCTTTCACATAAGTGCATGCTGCTAGGTCTCGAACCTAAGGTGAGGCATACAAAGACTGGGTCAAAAAGTGACCAGGGTCCTTGTGAATAGAGTAAAAGCAGAGGCTAATGAGAGAACCTGGAGTCAGAGAGACCAATGCAGACCTGAGATGTAGTATGCTGTCAGCAATATCACAAAGCACAGCTTATCATGCATTGTGTATTACTGCTGAGATGTGTGTTTTTAAAGAATTCTGTCTGTTTGTACTGTAGCTATATCTGAGTAATTCTGTATACTGTTGTGTGTTTTGCATGTATATGCTTATTTGAATATCTGTGTATAGCCAGTATGCTTGTATATGTACAGTATACATTCACTCCTTACTCACACCCAAGGTGCAGATGCCATTCACAGACCTTAGTGCTGATCACCTGGCCACTTATTTCCATGATAAAATTGATAAGATCCATCAGGAAATAACTGCCCAATGCCCAGGTGGCATTGATTCCCACACCTACCATAGTACTGATCCCCTCACCTACCACATTTCAGACTGTCCATTCTCATCTTTTGAAACTGTTACAGAAGAGGAAGTCTCCCAGCTACTTTCTTCATCTCAACAAACTGCAGTAGTGACCCTACCCCCTAAGACCTTGTCCAATCTCTGTCACCTGCTGTCATGGCTTACCTTACTATCATATTTAACCTCTCTCTTCTGGAATTTTCCCAGATAACTGATAACTATTGACCCGTCTCTAACCTCCCCTTCATCTCTAAAATCTTGGGACTCTTGGTCTATTCTCGTTTGATCTGCTAACTCTCTGCTTGATCCCTTACAATCTGGTTTCTTCACTCTGCACTCTACTGATACGGCCCTCACAAAAGTCTCCAATGATCTCCTGACGGCTAAATCCAATGGCGACTTCTCTCTTCTTATTCTTTTGGACCTCTCTGCAGCATTTGACACTGTTGACCATCAACTCCTCCTCAAAATGCTCGGCTCAGTTGACCTCACAGAGACTGTGCTCTCCTGTTTGTCCTCTTATCTTTCAGATCACACTTTCAGTGTATCATTTGCAGGACCTGTTTCTTCCCCTTTTCCTTGCTTTTGGGGTTCCTCAGGGCTCGGTCCTAGGCCTCCTGCTCTTCTCCCTCTACACAACCGCCATTGGACAAACCATCAAAAGATTTGACTTCCGGTACCATCTTTATGCTGATGACACCCAATTATACACATCTTCCCGTGACGTCACTCCTGCACTAATACAGAGCATCAGTGACTGTCACTGCAAAAGCTTTAGGCAGGTGTAGAAAAAATGCTGCAAAGTAAGAATTTTGTCAAAATAGAAGTTTTAATAGTTTATTTATTTTTTCAATCGTAAAAGGGTTTTCCCATTTCCCTCTCTCACCAGTTGGCCTGATACCTCTTCTTCTTACTTCTTGTATTTTTCAGCAAGCTGTTGGCCTGGATTTGAGTTTTCATTAATTCGTACTCATCTTCCCTTACCTCTTTTGGGTCTCCAGCAACATCTCTGGACCTCCTCGGTGATGTTCTTATGCCTGAGGTCACTGTTAAGGCCAAGCATTATAATGTTAGGATGCTCAGCTTATTAATGTGATCTCTACATGGCCCATTCACAGGCCTTAGCATTGACCCTGGCGCATGATGTCACCAGGAGAGTCATAGATGCTGTGAGGAGACCCAAGAGAGGTAAGGTGAGTATGGATGTTTTTTTTTTTTTTTATTTCATATACCTCTCCTTGGCCTCGACCTATTATACTTTGGAATCTGAGGTCATTTGTTTGATTTCATTAAAAAGAAATAGCAATTTGGAATATTTGGGTCGACCCCGTATTGAAACAAGGTGGTTCTCCCATCTCCAATCTTACAAATAATGTAAGTGAATGGGACTGCCATGAGTGCCACGCTCAGTCATAAATAATGTGTACACTAATTTATCTTTTAAGAGGGGATTGAGCATTGTCACCACCACAAATTCGGTTAACATGCAAAATCAACATGAAGCGCCAACATAATATGCACCAATAATGCCAGTTATAGCATGTTTTGTAACAGTTTTTGCATTTTGTTTGCACCTTTTTTTGTGAAAATGGGAAATATATTTCTTCTGTCATTTCCACTAAAATAAAGCAGCAAACAAAAACAATTGCATGATTTGTAGTCATGTCATTTAATAATCACCATAAATATCAGAACGTGCTGCATTGTATAGGTTGATCTGATTACGAGGATACACAATATACTAATGTTCTGTACTGTGTACCATAACCTGTATTTAAAAAAAATGTCTATTGTAATCATTTTTGCAATTTTTTTTTTTTTTTTTAACTTTACATTACCAAATAAAGATTCTTACTTTTAGTTGTCAGCTTTTTCTTCCACTAAAATGTTATCTTGTGTAAGGTTAGGCTGAGAAAAGTCTCTCATAGCTCATTATTAACCCCTTAAAGAGGTTCTCCGGGAAAAATAAAAATAAATTAAATAGTCTGGGGGAAGCGAAAAAAAATCATATCTGTTCCCGGCGCTCCAGTGTCCTCCCAGTCCAGTCCTGCAGCTCCAGTGTCTTCTTGAAGTGAAACTCCTCGCCGGCTGTGATGCTCCGGATTCATTTTTTTTTTTATCACCTTTTCATTTTGTTTGGATGTTAGAAGGCTTATTAATGTAACTTTGATTTTCCAGATTTACAAGAAAATATTCCAAACCCATTTGTTAGGGACCACTTCAGTACCGAAAGGAATTTTAAAGGCTTATACAGTATGTTTGCAAACCCCCATAAATCACCCATTTAAAATTGTCATATTCTCAAAGGGTTAAAGGAGAAAATGTATGTCAGGGTTTGTTATGCAATTTCTATTGAGCACAGAAACACCCCCCCATGTGGATGTAAACTGATGTTTGGGCACATGGCAACACACGGAAAAACATGATGAACTGCCTCTGTCATATGTTGTCCCATAGATCCCCTGTGGGCTGTGCAATTCCATTTCATTATATGTATATATCTGTACCGATGGTTATTTCTCTTGCATTTCTGGGCAGCATAGAAAGTACATGATATAGTTTATATTAATGTAGATGTATTAATCTGTTATGGTGAAGTACCATTGTTGGTCAATACGATCACATGTACTGCTCCCTATGTAAATGAACCCCTTAGCCTGTAAGAAAGTGGGAAGGCCTTTAGGTAGGTGTTAAAGGGTTTCCCCACTCTTAGGCAACAGTGTGCTGCAAGAGCACTTGTTGGCTAGGCTTTCACATCTGGGGTAAGTGCATGCTGCTAGGTCTCGAGCCTAAGGTGAGGCATACAAAGACTGGGTCAAAAAGTGACCAGGGTCCTTGTGAATAGAGTAAAAGCAGAGGCTAATGAGAGAACCTGGAGTCAGAGAGACCAATGCAGACCTGAGATGTAGTATGCTGTCAGCAATATCACAAAGCAATGGATAGGACACTATGAAGTACCTCAGTAGATATAAACATTTCCTTTAACCATGGAGGGTTATTTTTTATTATATTTACTAGCATTCTAATATAAATGCAGATCAAATAATATGCACAGCAAATGTATATTATATTACACAGGTTTGGAGAGAAAAAAGCTTACATGCTGCTATGCTTTTACACAGTCTTATATACAAACAGTATGCATATGGCTCTTATATTTTGTATAAATTGTATAATGGGCACTAAATTCAAATTCTGTATATGACAAATTCTCTGGGATCCTGAAGCAATTGATGTACCATAAACTACATGTTGGAAAAAGTATAACTGTTGTCTGAAATGATGAAATATATTTATTCTCTGTATACAATAGCATGCAGACTTATGTAATCTACATTAACTTTGCTCGATCAATCTTTTGCCTTTGACAATATTCAGAAGAAATAAATTGCATTCAATAGCTATATAGCAATACAATATATAGCAATTAGATGACAATGAAAATGAACACAATGGTTTGCTTTAACTTTTGCTTGCTCAACATCATCACTTAGATGTCTAATTAGCATAGGCCCAAATGTGATAATAGACAAATAGACACTAGAAACCATTAAGGCAGAAACATTGCCATTAATCACTGACAACGTCGCCATCTCACTGAGAAATCTCAGTAGAGCATGTAACACCGCTTGTCTCTTTATCCTATCTTCTTCCATCTGATCACGAAGAGTAAAAATAGAGAGATCTCAGATGTATGAGGGAAATAAATCTACTTGTTCAAGACCAGGACCATTGGGACAAGAGACCTCAACAGATATTTCAACACTATAGCCCTGAAAATTGTTTTTCTATTGTCTGTATAGCAATGCAGATAATACATCTGTAAAGCCCATCACTCTGCTTATCTACAGATGTAGCATTTGTCCAATGAATGTTCCTAGGGCCAAGTGATGGCTCATTTCACACTATGGTGTGCTATAGAGATTCTGCAGCGCTGCTGTTTTCATTCAGAGGATATGCATAGCCACTTTACACATACAAGGGGGATTCATCTGCAGAGTTCACGACTGGGCCTCACCAGTGACAGAAAGTCATGGCAGAATGCTGATGTTTGTTTTTATTCACCATTTATATAACCATATCAAGGCTTTTTTTGCGGGACAAATTGTGATTCCTATTGGAACCACTTAATAGTCAATATAATGTATTGGGAAACAGAGAAACAAGATCAATTATATAAAAATATGTAGTTGTGGATTTCCTTATAGGTTTTGTTTTTACGGCATTCACTATGCTGTACAAATAATACTTTATTCTGCTGGTCACCAAATTAATGTTTTTTTTTTTTTTCATTGGCATACTCTCACATAACTTTTTATATATTTTTTTTATCCAGAGCTGTGGAATGACAGTAATATTATAGGGTATTTATGACTTGCATATTGATTGTTTTTCTGTTACAGTCAGGGGTGTAACTACCAGGGAAGCAGCGGAGGCAGCTGCCACAGGACCTGGGACATTAGGGGAACAACGACAGCCGCTACCGCTGCGTTGTTTTTTTTTTAATAGCCGTTACCAGCTGGAGTTACTCCAGCCAGTAACGGGCCCTATATACTTACCGATCCTGGCAGGGGCTGGTATTGGTAAGTGACGACGTGGGCCCCACAAGCACTATTATACTCAGGGGTCTTTTCCGGGACAGGTAAGATAACATAAAAAACTGTTACTTACCTCTCCAGGCTCCGGGCAGTCTTCGGCCTACTTGCGCGACGTCATATGACCCATGACACAGGGCTCCGGTCACATGACATCCCGGAAGATGGCCGACAGCGACGCTGAAATGCAGGGGAGTCGGGAGATAGGTAAGTAACAGTAGTTTGTTATGTTTGTATCCCTCTGGGTCTCCAATAATTATACTCTGGGGTCTGAAAAGACCCCAGAGTATAATAATTGTTCATGTGTGTCCACAATGGGACATAATACTGTGTACTGGGGCCAGTATGGGGACATAATACTGTGTACTGGGGCCAGTATGGGGACATAATACTGTGTACTGGGGCCAGTATGGGGACATAATACTGTGTACTGGGGCCAGGATGGGGACATAATACTGTGTACTGGGGTCAGGATGGGGACATAATACTGTGTACTGGGGCCAGTATGGGGACATAATATTGTGTGTACTGGGCCAGTATGGGGACATAATACTGTGTACTGGGGCCAATATGGGGACATAATACTGTGTACTGGGGCCAGGATGGGGACATAATACTGTGTACTGGGGCCAGTATGGGGACATAATATTGTGTGTACTGGACCAGTATGGGGACATAATACGGTGTGTACTGGGGCCAGTATGGGGACATAATACTGTGTACTGGGGCCAGTATGGGGACATAATACTGTGTACTGGGGCCAGTATGGGGACATAATACTGTGTACTGGAGCCAGTATGGGGACATAATACTGTGTACTGGGGCCAGTATGGGGACATAATACTGTGTACTGGAGCCAGTATGGGAACATAATACTGTGTACAGGGGACACTATGGGGACATAATACTGTGTACTGGGGCCAGTATGGGGACATAATACTGTGTGCAGGGGCCAGTATGAGGACATAATACTGTGTACTGGGGCCAGTATGGGGACATAATACTGTGTACTGGGGCCAGTATGGGGACATAATACTGTGTACTGGGGCCAGTATGGGGACATAATACTGTGTACTGGGGCCAGTATGGGAACATAATACTGTGTACAGGGGACACTATGGGGACATAATACTGTGTACTGAGGCCAGTATGGGGACATAATACTGTGTGCAGGGGCCAGTATGAGGACATAATACTGTGTACTGGGGCCAGTATGGGGACATAATACTGTGTACTGGGGCCAGTATGGGGACATAATACTGTGTACTGGGGCCAGTATGGGGACATAATACTGTGTACTGGGGCCAGTATGAGGACATAATACTGTGTACTGGGGCCACTATGGGGACATAATACTGTGTCTGGGGCCAGAAGGGTGAGCTGAGGAACTGCTAAAGATGTCATCGCTCTGACCATGGAGGGGATTTGCTATAGTCTTCTGCTGCTGGATCTCTTGGGTTGGACAGTGAAAGCCTTCAAATTCATACAGTATATCTATAGAGGAGTCGCTGCTGCTGTACAACTATCCTTATCTGGATTCTGTTACATTACATCCCAACACAGAGATGGCTCTGCTGCTAAACACCTGCACTATATAATCGTTATTACACATTTTTTCATCCTTGACCTAAAAGCGACTGTCCACGAATTGAAGCAATTCATGTGGCAGGAGGGAGAGGTGTCAAATAAAAATTAAACTATATTCACCTTTACCCAGCACTCAGTTGTTAACAGCCAGTGTTTGTTCAGTCTCATGCTGGTGTAACAATGACGTAAGTCCTCAGCCTGACATGACTCGTAGTCGTAGTTGCTGGCAAGGAACCAGTGACGGATGTGAGCGACATCTCCAGTCCCTCTCCAATGACCACTGAGACTACTGATTGGTCTCAGCGGTCACGAGAGGCTGAGGACTTCTAGCGTCATGTCTGTGGGGACAGGGCAGAATGCTTTGTTTTATCATTATACACCTCCACTGGCCTCCATGTGGCCTGTTCCAATTCCTCTTCAAGCTCCAGCTTCTTATGAAACCAATTCAATACAATATCATGGCAGGATGCAATTCACAACACAACAATGAAACTCCTATCAGTTTGTGATACAATAAAGTCTAGTCAAGAGTAATGGACAAAAAGGACACATGTGTAAGTGCTCTAGAAACCTGTGAGTACTGCTTATGACTCAGTGCATCCTACTTCACATTGTAACATGTTGCTGTCATTCTGTTGCTGATTTTTTTTTTTTTTGTCCATAAGATGAAACATTGGTCACCCAGCAGCTAAATTCTATGAGGGGGTTTATGTACGGATTTACTGCACAAGGGTCTGCTCTTCCTTACGTTTTCCAACAAGAGATATGGTAACTGGCATAAATTCTAAGCATAAAGTATAGGCTGTATACAATTAAGTGACTTGTTAAATATATTTGTGAAGTTTGGAGGCTAAATGTAATTGTCCAGTGAAATTTCTGTTGCTAGTGAAGTGTACACAATGATGTCCTTTGACACTTGACAATTTATGTGAAACACTGTGTACAGTATACAAAATCCCTTGAGAAAATGTTAATTTTTTTCAGAAGCAAAAGTCTTCAGGGAGAAATAAAAGCAATGATTTGTTCTTGCAACCTGTAATAACAGCTTGTTTGCTTTACCATGGGCGAACCACTTGCTACCTCTGAAGCTTCACAAGGCACTCAGTGCAATGATAAACACTAGTGATGTAATGTTTATGAGCTCAATCACAAGACAAAGTGCGACTTCGGCATCAGGCAACCACTTTACTTTTCTTTTCATCAATATTTTAGGTTTTGCAGCATTTTATGTTTCTTTTTTTCTTTTGTTGGCAAAACTACAGTGAACTTCAAAACACTTGCTTCAGTACATAGGCTGTCAGATCTATCTATCTATCTATCTATCTATCTATCTATCTATCTATCTATCTATATTTATATTATAAAAATGAATTCTTGTCTTTCTGTCTATTTGTCTGTCTGTCTGTCTATTTGTCTGTCTGTCTCTGTTCTCTATGAGCAACCAAACGACTAGACCGATCTTCACCAAATTTGGCACACAGATACTTCAAGTGTCCGGGAAGGTTTAAGATGAGAAACCAACTCACTCGGGCGTACCATTCCGGTGATGCAGCTTTCCCAAAACCCTGACCCCCCATTAGCCAAGACAAACCTGCAAGTCTTTCACTCATATTCCAACTGCAATACACACAGTCACTCCACATGCACAATCCACCACTGATATCCAAGCTGAGATACACGCTTCAGAGGATTAGGTACAGTATCAGATGTCAGAGGATTAGATACGCACACCTGCACACAGTTCCACAAGCTGAAGGATTAGATCCGTCTGTCTGCACACAGTTCCATATGTCAGAGGATTAGATACGTGTGTCTGCACACGGCTACACAAGCCAAAGGATTAGATACGCGCGTCTGCACACAATGGATAAATAGATATGCGCCACTGCACACAATACCATACGGCAGAGGATTAGATACGCACGTCTGCACACAATACCACATGGGGAGTGTTACATACACACGTTTGCACACAGTACCACATGCCAGAGGATTAGACACGCATGTAAGCACACAGTACCACATGTGGGAGGATTAGATACGTGCGTCTGTACACAGTATCACACTCTGGAGGATTAGATACACAAGTCAGCACAAAGTACCAGATGCTGGAGGATTAGATATGCGCATCTGCACAAAGTACCACACGCCAGAGGATTAAATACACAAGTCAGCACACAGTATCACATGCCAGAGGATTAGATACAAGCGTCTTCACACAGTACCACACACCATCCGGAGGATTAGATATGTACGTCTGCACACAGTACCACACGCTCGAGGATTAGATATGCACATCTTCACACAATACCACATGCCAGAGGATTAGATACGCACCACTGCACATAATACAACATGCAGGAGGATTAGATACACACATCTGCATACAGTTCCACATGCCACAGGATTAGATATGCGTTACTGCAAACAATACCACACGCTGGAGGATTGGATATGCACCAATACACACAGTTACACATGCCGCAGGATTATATACGCACATCTACACACAATTAAACATGCTGGAGGATTAGATACGCGAGTCTGCACACAGTTCTACAAGCCCCAGGATTAGATATGCACCTCAACACATAATACCACATGCTGCAGGATTAGATATGCATGTCTGCATACAGTTCCACATGCCACAGGATTAGATACGCCCGTCTGCACAAAGTTCCACACGCCAGAGGATTAGATACACACGTCTTTACACAATACTACACAATGGAGAATTACATATGCGCCACTGCAAACAATACCACATGGCGAAGGATTAGATACGCACTACTGCACACAATACAACACGGGGAGTGTTAGATACACGTGTCTGCACACAGTACCATATGCCAGATGATTAGATATGCATGTCAGCACACAGTACCACACGCTGGAGGATTAGATACGTGCATCTATACACAGTTACACATGCCGCAGGATTAGATACGCACGTCTGTGCACATTTCCACATGCCGGAGGATTAGATACGTACGTCTTTACACAATACCATATGATGGAGGATTAGATACACTCCACTTCACACAATATGACATGCTGAAGAATTAGATACACGCTACTGCGCACAATACCACATGGGGAGGGTTAGATACACGCGTCTGCACACAGTACCACACGCCAGAGGATTAGATACGCATGTCTTCATACACTTTCACACGCTGGAGGATTAGATACGTGCATCTATACACAGTTACACATGCCGCAGGATTAGATACGCACGTCTGTGCACATTTCCATACGCTGGAGGATTAGATACGTACATCTTTACACAATACCATATGATGGAGGATTAGATACACACCACTTCACACAATATGACACGCTGAAGAATTAGATACACACTACTGCGCACAATACCACATGGGGAGGGTTAGATACATGCGTCTGCGCACAGTACCACACGCCAGATTAGATACGCACGTCTTCACACAGTTTTACACGCTGGAGGATTAGACACGTGCGTCTATACACAGTTACACATGCCACAGGATTACATATACACGTCTTTACACAATACCACATGCTGAGTTTGGCTGGAGAGCTGATAGAGAGGTCATATTTTTGGAGCTGTGTCCTGAATGATTCTACTGTCTTTTGGAGTTCTGTTATTCTAGGTGAGGTAACCTATTCTTATATTTAGTTAGAGCCTAGTCGGCCAGGTATTTATTTTTGTATTATTCCCTTTTGTTGCTGCACTACCTTTTTGAGTGAAAATAAACTCTACCTTTGTTTTGGACTAAAAGAAACTGGACTTGTGCGTCTATGCCACCCCACCTAGCAACCCCAGACCCTGACAATATATATATATATAACACGGAAATGTTGGCCAAGTGAAAAGTCTGTCCAATAAATGTCCTCAATACTTGGTGGAGGTTCCTTTTGCATGAATGACTGCATCAATGCGGCAATGTGGCATGGAGGGATCAGCCTGTGGCACTGCAGAGGGCGCCAGTGGTGAAGTTGCCAATCCTGGTGTTCTGGGGCAAATGCCAAGCGTCCTGCATAGTGTTGGGCTGTGAGCACAACCCTCATCTGTGGACGTCAGGCCCTCATACTATCCTCATCATATCATCCTCGGTTTCTAACTGTTTGTGAAGACACATGCATATTTGTGGCCTGCTGGAGGTCATTTTTCAGGGCTCTGTTCAAGGCTCCTGTTTCTCCTTGCACAAAGGCGGAGGTAGCGGTCCTGCTGCTGATTACGGCCCCCTCTACATCTCCTGGGGTACTGGCCTGTCTCCTGGTAGCGCCTCCAGCCTCTGGACACTACGCCGACTGACACAGCAAACCTTCTTGCCACAGCTCGCATTGATGTGCCATCCTGGATGAGCTGCACTACCTGAGCCACTTGTGTGTGTTGTAGAGTCCGTCTCATGCTACCAGGAGTGTGAAAGCACAACCAACATTCAAAAGTGACCAAAACATCAGCCATAAAGCATTGGTACTGAGATGTGTTCTGTGGTTCCCACCTGCAGAACCCTCCTTTACTGAGCGTGTCTCGATAATTGCCGATAATTTCCATCTGCTGTCTAGTCTATTTGCACAACAGCATGTGAAATCGATTGCCAATCAGTGTTGCTTGGCGTTGCATTGTGTTGCTTATATATGATGGTAGCATATTCCAAAAAACTAAACAGAAAACCTGATGTATGAAAAAGCCGCTCCAAAAGCGAACACCCCATCACAAAGAGCAGCCTGATAATCATACTAAATCATGTTTATTATTGCAACAAAACATATACAAAGAAAATAATGAAACTTCCCCAAAAGACCACCCTAGAACAGATTTCTTATGACAAATTCAGTTACCTCATGTATAATTGAAACTCACCATTTATTTGAGAGAACCATCTTTAGAAGACGTTTTTTTCAACGCACTTCAACCACAAAGAGATTTTGCTGCACTGTAAAATTAACAAAATTAGGAGTGAAAATCTGGTGTTCTTTACTGCTTTCATCCCATTATGCATAGTGGAAGTTCACAAAAACCGCTAGGAAAAATCCTGTTTACCGCATAACCATGTTAAAATTAAGATAATATCTGAAGATTAGATTTTTTGCAACCCTTTATGTAGTTAGTATCCTAGTGCTTGCTTCTTCTGTTTAATATGGAATTGGGCTGCCACTGACTTCATACGTTTTGACACATCTCAGCAGGAGTGTTCAATGACTTCTGCTGGTATAGACAGTCCTTTCTTAGTTTTTAAGTATATGGTAAAAGCCTTGCTTCTGTTTGGTGATTGTATAGATATTGTGACAGCTTTGTTTTCAAAGGGGAAGAGAAGTTTTTTGTCTTTTAATGTCAGATAGATTCAAATATATACTGTATAAACACTTGCAAACATATCCCGAATGGCTACCTTATTGGAGGTCTTTGCCCTTTCACAGCTAGAGCTTTCCTATATGGAAAATAGACCTGTGACCCCAGAGTGCAGCATAAAATAGAGCGAACATTATTTCTTGTGGATCAATCGCACTATGAATCCACAATGGAATGGGACAATGGAACGATCTAAGTAACTTTGAATGAGGCAAGGTCATTGGAGCTAGACTAGTAGGGGCCAAAATTTAAAGAACTACCAACCTTGTAGAGTTTTCTTGTGCAATAGTCTGAAGAGTATACCAAGAATGAAAGGATTGAGGATAAATATCCATCAAAAGATATACTCTGATTAGAAACAACTTGTTCATGAAAGGGTCAGGGAAGGATATGAAGAACAGAACTTGAACAGTAAAGCATACTACAGCCGAATATAGTGCTGGAGCTCCAACTGCGCCTGAACATATGACTCATTGTTTGTTAGCACAAATTGTCTATAACAGCCGATGACCTGTGTCAGTGCCATTGCTGTTCAAGGGAAAAAGAATAGAATAGTTGCAGCATTGAGCAGTGGAAAAACATCACCTGGTCAGATGAATCCAGATCTCTACTGCACCATGATGACCATGATGATGGGAGGGTCACTATTTGGCAAAAGTAGAATGAATCGATGAATTTTTCCTGTCAGATGTTAACACTTGAGGCTGGTGGAGTAATAGCATTTTAAGGGATGGTCCAGAAATGACTTGCACGGTTCAGAGATCAGATGATAACAGACCCAAGGGTTCCAGCTGCGTGACAACCTCATGTGATTTAAAGCAGTGTTCTGCTTCCTAGGTTGGAAATATCTGCATCATAAAAATAATTACCCAAATATGTATGTTTCCTGGGGGTTTTCTACCAAAAAAGCATAAGCAAACCAAATGGTGGCAAAGATTAGACAAATGGGTCTAAATACTGTATCTGGCAAATACGTGAGCAGGAGCTGGAATCAGTAAGTAATGCTATAGGCCTTCAGCAAAAAGTATTTGTTAGACGAACTCCAACAATTACTGCTATCATTATACATTGCGGTCTCTTGCATACAGTATTATGTCCCACAGCGGCCCCACCACACAGTATAATGTCCCACAACAGCTCCGCCACACAGTATAATGTCCCATAGTGGCTCCTCCACACAGTATTATGCCCTATAGTGGCCTACCCACAAACTATTATTGATGAAAGGACCCCAGATTATAATGATTGGAGGCCCTGGGGAGGTGAACAAACATAAAAACCAGTGTTACTCACCTCTTCTGTGCTCCGGTGTGACTCCTTGCAATCTTTGGGCTACTTTGGTGACATCCCAGACGTCATGTGGGCTAGTGCAGCATCATGAGGGTCCATTCACATGGAGTTTTTTAGCAAGGGAAAAAATCCGCTTCAGGAATTAGGAAACATTTTTTCCTCCTGCACAGTGTATGGACCTTGAAAAAATTGCTAGTGGTTTTTGCAAATTCCACTCCAAAATCCCAAATCCGCACCAAAATCTTCAACGTGGATTTTCTGCCTCCCATTGACTGTGTTGGTTTTTCGAAATGGAATCTGCCTGAAGGAAGCTTTTTTTCCACTAGCGGAGAAAAAAAGCTAGCAGAACGCATAGAACTCTATTGGGAGGCGTTTTTTCCATTTGGATTCTGACACAGCTTCAGAGCCAAAATCCTTGCCAAGAAACTCTGTGTGAATGGACCCTTACATTGTGTCCAGGGGCCACTGTGGGACATAATTCTGTGTGAAGGGACCAGAAAAAGAGTGTGATATGCCATAGGGGAAGTGGGCCCAAGTCAAAAGTTTGCTGAGGGGCGCAATCTTTGTTTGTTACGCCCCTGGCCCACACACATGCAGACTGTGAATTTTTATTGCAGTTTTAAAAACAGGAGTGCTACAGTGAGTTGTAACACAATTATTAAGAGGCATACCTCTTAATAAATTTGCCGATCCTTCTAGAAGTCCAAGCCCCGCCATAGCAAATCTAAGACAACTATGAGCTGGTTTAGGCGTGATATAATTTATGCTACGTGTAACTCATAGGTGAACATGAGAAAAATTTTCAATGTTCGTTTTGTGTTTGGCTTGCTAATTTGGACTAAAAGTTTTATTTGGATTGCTATTAGTTTGTCATGAACCTAAAGTGCAAATTGTCTAAAAAAGTCATGTATGACATTGTGAGGGCTCCTAGAATTCTACCTAACTAGTTTCTACCTCTCTAACACAAACATAGTCTTAGTAATGTCAAAGTGACAGCAGCAGATATGGCTATGAGTATACAGATAGTAACTAGAGATGAGCGAACACTAAAATGTTCGAGGTTCGAAATTCGATTCGAACAGCCGCTCACTGTTCGAGTGTTCGAATGGGTTTCGAACCCCATTATAGTCTATGGGGAACATAAACTCGTTAAGGGGGAAACCCAAATTCGTGTCTGGAGGGTCACCAAGTCCACTATGACACCCCAGGAAATGATACCAACACCCTGGAATGACACTGGGACAGCAGGGGAAGCATGTCTGGGGGCATAAAAGTCACTTTATTTCATGGAAATCCCTGTCAGTTTGCGATTTTCGCAAGCTAACTTTTCCCCATAGAAATGCATTGGCCAGTGCTGATTGGCCAGAGTACGGAACTCGACCAATCAGCGCTGGCTCTGCTGGAGGAGGCGGAGTCTAAGATCGCTCCACACCAGTCTCCATTCAGGTCCGACCTTAGACTCCGCCTCCTCCGGCAGAGCCAGCGCTGATTGGCCGAAGGCTGGCCAATGCATTCCTATGCGAATGCAGAGACTTAGCAGTGCTGAGTCAGTTTTGCTCAACTACACATCTGATGCACACTCGGCACTGCTACATCAGATGTAGCAATCTGATGTAGTAGAGCCGAGGGTGCACTAGAACCCCTGTGCAAACTCAGTTCACGCTAATAGAATGCATTGGCCAGCGCTGATTGGCCAATGCATTCTATTAGCCCGATGAAGTAGAGCTGAATGTGTGTGTTAAGCACACACATTCAGCACTGCTTCATCACGCCAATACAATGCATTAGCCAGTGCTGATTGGCCAGAGTACGGAATTCGGCCAATCAGCGCTGGCTCTGCTGGAGGAGGCGAAGTCTAAGGTCGGACCTGAATGGAGACTGGTGTGGAGCGATCTTAGACTCCGCCTCCTCCAGCAGAGCCAGCGCTGATTGGCCGAATTCCGTACTCTGGCCAATCAGCGCTGGCCAATGCATTCTATTAGCCCGATGAAGTAGAGCTGAATGTGTGTGCTAAGCACACACATTCAGCTCTACTTCATTGGGCTAATAGAATGCATTGGCCAGCGCTGATTGGCCAGAGTACGGAACTCGACCAATCAGCGCTGGCTCTGCTGGAGGAGGCGGAGTCTAAGATCGCTCCACACCAGTCTCCATTCAGGTCCGACCTTAGACTCCGCCTCCTCCGGCAGAGCCAGCGCTGATTGGCCGAAGGCTGGCCAATGCATTCCTATGCGAATACAGAGACTTAGTAGTGCTGAGTCAGTTTTGCTCAACTACACATCTGATGCACACTCGGCACTGCTACATCAGATGTAGCAATCTGATGTAGCAGAGCCGAGGGTGCACTAGAGCCCCTGTGCAAACTCAGTTCACGCTAATAGAATGCATTGGCCAGCGCTGATTGGCCAATGCATTCTATTAGCCCGATGAAGTAGAGCTGAATGTGTGTGTTAAGCACACACATTCAGCACTGCTTCATCACGCCAATACAATGCATTAGCCAGTGCTGATTGGCCAGAGTACGGAATTCGGCCAATCAGCGCTGGCTCTGCTGGAGGAGGCGGAGTCTAAGGTCGGACCTGAATGGAGACTGGTGTGGAGCGATCTTAGACTCCGCCTCCTCCAGCAGAGCCAGCGCTGATTGGCCGAATTCCGTACTCTGGCCAATCAGCGCTGGCCAATGCATTCTATTAGCCCGATGAAGTAGAGCTGAATGTGTGTGCTAAGCACACACATTCAGCACTGCTTCATCACGCCAATACAATGCATTAGCCAGTGCTGATTGGCCAGAGTACGGAATTCGGCCAATCAGCGCTGGCTCTGCTGGAGGAGGCGGAGTCTAAGGTCGGACCTGAATGGAGACTGGTGTGGAGCGATCTTAGACTCCGCCTCCTCCAGCAGAGCCAGCGCTGATTGGCCGAATTCCGTACTCTGGCCAATCAGCGCTGGCCAATGCATTCTATTAGCCCGATGAAGTAGAGCTGAATGTGTGTGCTAAGCACACACATTCAGCACTGCTTCATCACGCCAATACAATGCATTAGCCAGTGCTGATTGGCCAGAGTACGGAATTCGGCCAATCAGCGCTGGCTCTGCTGGAGGAGGCGGAGTCTAAGGTCGGACCTGAATGGAGACTGGTGTGGAGCGATCTTAGACTCCGCCTCCTCCAGCAGAGCCAGCGCTGATTGGCCGAATTCCGTACTCTGGCCAATCAGCGCTGGCCAATGCATTCTATTAGCCCGATGAAGTAGAGCTGAATGTGTGTGCTAAGCACACACATTCAGCACTGCTTCATCACGCCAATACAATGCATTAGCCAGTGCTGATTGGCCAGAGTACGGAATTCGGCCAATCAGCGCTGGCTCTGCTGGAGGAGGCGGAGTCTAAGGTCGGACCTGAATGGAGACTGGTGTGGAGCGATCTTAGACTCCGCCTCCTCCAGCAGAGCCAGCGCTGATTGGCCGAATTCCGTACTCTGGCCAATCAGCGCTGGCCAATGCATTCTATTAGCCCGATGAAGTAGAGCTGAATGTGTGTGCTAAGCACACTCATTCAGCACTGCTTCATCACGCCAATACAATGCATTAGCCAGTGCTGATTGGCCAGAGTACGGAATTCGGCCAATCAGCGCTGGCTCTGCTGGAGGAGGCGGAGTCTAAGGTCGGACCTGAATGGAGACTGGTGTGGAGCGATCTTAGACTCCGCCTCCTCCAGCAGAGCCAGCGCTGATTGGCCGAATTCCGTACTCTGGCCAATCAGCGCTGGCCAATGCATTCTATTAGCCCGATGAAGTAGAGCTGAATGTGTGTGCTTAGCACACACATTCAGCTCTACTTCATCGGGCTAATAGAATGCATTGGCCAATCAGCGCTGGCCAATGCATTCTATTAGCTTGATGAAGCAGAGTGTGCACAAGGGTTCAAGCGCACCCTCGGCTCTGATGTAGCAGAGCCGAGGGTGCACAAGGGTTCAAGTGCACCCTCGGCTCTCCTACATCAGAGCCGAGGGTGCGCTTGAACCCTTGTGCAGTCTCAGCTCTGCTACATCAGAGCCGAGGGTGCGCTTGAACCCTTGTGCACACTCTGCTTCATCAAGCTAATAGAATGCATTGGCCAGCACTGATTGGCCAGAGTACGGAATTCGGCCAATCAGCGCTGGCCAATGCATCCCTATGGGAAAAAGTTTATCTCACAAAAATCACAATTACACACCCGATAGAGCCCCAAAAAGTTATTTTTAATAACATTCCCCCCTAAATAAAGGTTATCCCTAGCTATCCCTGCCTGTACAGCTATCCCTGTCTCATAGTCACAAAGTTCACATTCTCATATGACCCGGATTTGAAATCCACTATTCGTCTAAAATGGAGGTCACCTGATTTCGGCAGCCAATGACTTTTTCCAATTTTTTTCAATGCCCCCAGTGTCGTAGTTCCTGTCCCACCTCCCCTGCGCTGTTATTGGTGCAAAAAAGGCGCCAGGGAAGGTGGGAGGGGAATCGAATTTTGGCGCACTTTACCACGCGGTGTTCGATTCGATTCGAACATGGCGAACACCCTGATATCCGATCGAACATGTGTTCGATAGAACACTGTTCGCTCATCTCTAATAGTAACTGAATGTAACAAACAGCCCATTCCACTGCACTGTTGCCTTTAGGCTAAGGTCCCCCTTGTAGTGAGCAGTAGCCAAGAAGCATTGCATTTTCCCCCCACAGTTTTCCTCTACAGACTTTGCTTCCATTATATCTACAAAAACCGACATTTCTGTAGGTATAGTAGATATGCTGCGATTTGCAAAAAAGCAAGTGTTTTTTAAATCACAGCGTGTCTGCAGCGAATATTTTTCTGTAATGTGTAGATGGGATTAGCCAGAATCTCATCCACTGTATAATAATAATAATAATTAATTATTATTATTATTATTATTATTATTATTATTTACATAGCACCATGAATTCCATAGTGCTTTACATTTGAGGGTTTACATACAATACAGAAAATATACAAACAAATATACTAACAGTGACCAACTGACAAAGTGGGGTAGAGGGCCCTGCCCGCAAGTGCTTAAAGTCTATGAGGGAAGAGCAATAGAGACAGTAGGTGAGGGGAGAGACTGTATACATGGTGGTGTGGTGATAGTAGTGTTATTGGAGGTTGTAGGCCTTCCTGAATAGTTGAGTCTTCAGGATCTTCCAGAAGTTTGTGATTGTGGGGGACAGTCATATTTGTCATGGTAGTGAGTTCCAGACTATGGGGGATGCATGGGAGTAGTCTTGAGGCAGTTGAGTTAAGAGTGGATAGAAGCAGAGCGGAGTATGAGATTTTGGGAAGAGCAGAGGTTACGTGTGGGCAGATAGTGGGAGGTTAGGTCAGAGATACAGTATATGGAGGGGACAGGTTGTGGATGGCTTTGTATATCAGTGTTAGTAACTTGCACTCTATTTTCTGCGTGACAGGTAGCCAGTGAAGGGATTGGCAGAGGCGAACGGACGATGAAGAACAGGGAGATAGTTGTATTAAGCAAGTAACACAGTTTAAGGTGGATTGGATGGGATGAGAGCATTGGCTGAGAGGCTGTGGAGAAGGGTTAAGGCAGTTAATGTAGAATACCACGGTTTTTGCTGTGGCGTTTCTGCCGTACCAAAATCACTATGTTTATGCTACATGGGGCCCAACCTCACACATTAATTTTTAATGAACAAATGAGTCTTATCCTGCAAAATCTCAGTTATAACACTGACCATACTAATATTTGTGTGGCTGTTGTGTATATTCAGTATCCCTGAGGGTTTTTGTAACTTATATGTAACTACCATTTTATCAATGAAAAAACAGACAATTTTTAATGGATGATAACGAATTTTAGAAAAAATAAAAAGGTAGTGTTATTAGTATATATAATTTCTATGTTTCTTTTTTTTTAAACTTTTGGCAATATATAGCCAAATTACATTATAAATATCCAAAACGAGTGTGCCTAGCGTGAAAGAACAGTTTGGACACACACAGTACAAATTGAGTTTATTTAACCCTGAGAATCTGATATTGGTTTATGTAGCTGAAGTTCAGTGCAGTATAACAGTACATAGTACAGAATTGGATTTGGATTGGACAGTGATATTTTGTGATTGATCTATTGATACACGTACTGCACAGGTCACTGACTACACACACACAGCCTGTGCTTGCAATGTACTGCTGGCTGTTAGGAGTTGTGATGAGTTAGTACACCAAGTGATAGTGTCTTTCTTTCTATCTTTCTCTATCAGTTAAAACTAAAACTAATCCCCATAACCCCTTATACCGTATTATATGTTTTATCTATCTATCTATCTATCTATCTATCTATCTATCTATCTATCTATCTATCTATCTATCTATCTAACCATCGTTGATTGGCAGAATGTATAGCACTCTGCCAATCAACGCTGGTTCTGCATCGAACCTTAAACTTCGAACGGCTAGTAGTGTTCGATCGAGTACGAGTATTTTGAGTACCGTAGTATTCGATCAAACACCTACTCAATCGAACACTACTCGCTCATCTTTAATAACAATTTCTAAAAGATGGTATTCTAAAAAAGTTCTTAGATATAAATATGGTTATGTTTCCTAAATGCCATCTATTCTCATATTATAGCTGGAACTAATTTATATAATATTGCTACTATATGAAAATATCAAATAATATGAAATATATTAGTGACTATGAAGACTCTTTCTGTAGATGAAATTTCTGTTCGTCACACAATGTAGGTTAGGATTTTATTAAGATCGGTATTTTAAGTCCCCGAGCTAAAAGGGGACAAGACAAATTAAGGTTACATCACAGCATGCTGATGTAGAGCACAGTATGTTCTTCTAAAAGTTAGACTAGGAGACTCCATGTAATCATTTATTCCTACAAAAAGAGAAATTTTGACATTGATTAACTTTTTTCTCCCATTGTATAATGTTTTTTAGTGTGGGTCTCACCACTGTGTGCCACACAATAAGACACCGGTTTTATAAATGTCACAAGATAGGTGGGAGGCAGAGATGGGCCAATTTCTGAAGATTTCTTTGGCAGCGCACACTACAAATCTACCTTCAGTTTCTGAAATGCTGGAATTAATTCTATTGTGTTAAAATTTGAGTTTCAACATTTATAAAGATGGAAAGGAGACGGGTGACACCCAGAAATTGCTGTTACAACAAAATCTCAAGTCACAAGTGTACATAAAGCCCAGGACCCTGTAAGTCTGAGACACTTCGAAAACTTGCTCCTGATACTCAGGTTAGTGTTGGTGGAAAACTCCAAAGTATCACTGCATCAACGCAATACACTTTTCTTTTGAACGCCGAGTGGATGTCTCATTTATAGTTTCTGAAGAGGTTGTGGGTTCGTGAGAGGTTGAAGCAGAAAAATGTTAGGTTTTTAAAGGAAGCTCTTTTATGACAAATAGTTTGCCCAACTTAAAGATGGGTCATCAGTATCAGATTGGTGGAGGTTGGACACTCAGCAGCCCCATCAATCTTCAGTTCTCAGCAGCTATTTCCCAGAGAATGAGACAAGAGGCAGAGACAGCTCCATTCTTTGTGTAGTGGCCATAGGCTATCACAATCAGATCGGTCGGAATCAGACACTCGGTACCCCTATTGCTGAGCTGATACACAGTTAACAGTACAGTAGCAAATAGCTACATTCTCTGTGCAGTGGCAGAACCGAAGGGTTGCAGCTTATTTTCCATTCAAGTTAATGGGAGTTGATCTGCATTAACCTGGTCTGGCCTCTACACAAAGAATGGAGCTGTCTCTGCTTCTTGTCTCATTCTCTGGGAAACAGCTGCTGAGAACTGCAGATTGATGGGGGTGCTGAGTGTCCAACCTCAACCAATCTGATACTGATGACCCATCCTTAGGAAAACACCTGTAATGTAGTATTATCTATTGTCTGCATATTGTGTTGTGTTGCGAATTTAAAAAGTGTGCAATGTAAAAAAAATCGATTGTGTGAACACAACTCTTTCCATGTGTTTTATAGATTCTTGTTGCACACGTTTACTCTGTATTTTATTCCACTAAACTGCATTAAAAAAAAGAAGGATGCTTGTGTTCTTTAGCCATATACTCACAATCTACCAGTAAAGATGATAAGTGGTCTATTCACAGATTTCCATTAGGAATGCTGGTAAGGACTACTCCTCAGCCTGTAAACAGGGGCCGTATACTCCTACTAGGTGGGCCACTACTTTGCAGGGGTTTCTACTTCAGGATGCCTCTTCAATGTTCCAATGCATGACTCTGCCTTTATTCCTGTGTCTTGTATTACTGCTCTTTGGCCATGTGTCAGGCCCGGTTCACATATGTGTTCGGCATTCCATTTGGGGAGTCCGCTTGGGGACTCCTGGAACGGACACCTATACGCATTAAAAAGTGGTTAGCTAAGAATCCACAAGGAACCCATAGACTATAATGAAGTCCATGTGGTTTCCGCTTGGTTTCTGCATGAAACACGTGGAGAGAAAAGTGCTGCTTGTAGGACTTTTCTCTCCGCATGTTTCATGCAGGAACCGAACAGAAACCACATGGACCCCATTATAGTCTATGGGGTCCACTAGTTTTCCCAGGTAACCACATTTCTATGCATATAGGTTTCCATTCAGGGGGTCCTCAAGCGGACTCCCCAAATGAAATACCAAACACAGAGGCAAACCAGGCCTGAGGAAAGTGCAGCCACATTAGCAGTTACATTTCTCCATTAGCATTTGGTATATAGATTGACTGGCCACCACATTTTCTTCATGGTTGACTGTCTCCATACGTTTTCATGTATTTTTATTGTTTTAAAGAAGATGAATGTATTTTCCCATATTGTTTGGTACAATACACAGATACACACATTTAAGAATCTGGAGAAAGACATGGGACAAGATGGGGCATGCACAACAAGATAAAACTAAGTGATGTTTTTAGCGCCCAGCCAGATAGTGGCTTCCCCTGAGTAAAGTTGTTCCCAGCATCTTCCCAGCTTTGATGGGGGCTATTACCAGCTGTATATACAGTTGTGGTCATTGAGTCTCTCAGTGTAATATTTTTAGGCATGCTGAAGGAGCTAAGAAGCTACACAAATGTCTACAGGCAGTTGCCTAGCAACACAGACAGGCGGCAAATGACACCTCTGGTCACCTCTGGGGGAGGGTGAATCAGAGACACAGAAAGGAAGCCACCCCCCCCCCCCCCCCCCCCCGCCATCAGGGACTTCCTATGGGACCAGCTCTTTAACCCTTCACAACCCTCAGCTGTAAAAACTGCACATCTCTAGTCCAGCTATTGGTGGTTGAAGCCTTACA
The DNA here is from genome assembly GCF_031893055.1 of Leptodactylus fuscus. Lineage (NCBI taxonomy): Eukaryota > Metazoa > Chordata > Amphibia > Anura > Leptodactylidae > Leptodactylus > Leptodactylus fuscus. The sequence goes on from NC_134268.1 coordinate 160,668,271, forward strand.
TGCCACCTATTGTCATGACTAGGTGACCAAGTAATACAGAGCTACAGTTTAGGAACATCTCTTTGCACTAGTTCTTCACTCTGACTAATATCTTTGTTGTGAGCACCATGTTATGGCTAAAAGACTAACATGACTAGATGACTAACATTGCACTACTAGATGACTTTTTTGCTAGGCCCAATTGTTATGTAAAGCCCTAACAATTAATTATGCCACATATTTTAGTCATTGTCACATACATGTCACCTGCACTTCAAAAACATTTCGAGAATACAACCTTTTCTCACTGTGGAAACAACAAAACCCCTCATTTTAGTTCTGATACACTCTTATCTTGACAACTACATTCTATATTAATCGCTCTTCCATGTTCTAAACTCTCCTCTGAACAATATGTCCTGAAGGCAGCAGATGTATCTTCTTGTGAACTACTACACAGATGCATCTACTTCTTGCCTGTCGCTGCACTGGCTGCCCATCCATCACCAAATACAATTTAAACTTCTTACACTCACACTCCAATCCTTCCCTACATCTCCTCCCTTGTCTCTGTCTACCATTCTAGTTCTACCTATCCTTTCTATCCTGCCAATGCCATTAAAGGGGCTCTATCAGCAAAATTATGCCGATAGAGCCCCACATATGCGTGAATAGCCTTAACTACCCCCCCCCCCCCGTTTTAAAATAATACACTAAAAAAAGAATATGATAATCATACCACGCTGGGTGGGCATGCACGGTTCGACATCATCTTTGGCCACGCCTGCATCTTCTTTCTTCTTGCAGCGATGTTCTCGGGTCCCGTCTTCCTCATCTTCTTCTACTGCGCACGCACCAGTGCCATTTTTGTTGTAGTTCTAAATAAACCTTAGAATGTCTTCATTCCGGAAGAAAAAAGATGAAAGCGTGGAAGAGCCAGGACCAGAGGGTGTCACCAAAAGAAGAAGAAAGAAGAGGAAGGCATGCCAGAAGATGACGTTGGACCATGCATCACTGCCCACCGTGCACCATAAGTATAATTTACATATATGTTTTTATGGTTTTATTTTAAAACAGGGGGAGGTTTAAAATACCATTAGCGGTGCCTGAATAGCCTTTTTAAAGGCTATGCACGCATATGTGGGGCTCATACAGCATAATTTTGCTGATAGAACCCTTTTAACCCCTTCCCCACATCCTCCGTAGTAGATATCAGGTTTTTGAATATAGTGGCTTTATTGTACAACATACAGTATATTATACAGCAGATTAGGTATTCCTGTGTCTGAAAACACCCAGTCTACAAACTTTTGAATACAGTGAACGGTGTACCAGGAAAAGAAGAATGTAAGAATGTAGCAGAAACAATTTTTCTCCAATTCCACCCCAATCTATTTTTTTTTACAGCCCAGTACATTGTGGGGCAAATTGTACTTTTTAATGGTTTCATTTACCCACTTCCAGACCGCCCATAGACCATATATATCCAGGCGGTCCCTATATCGTTCTGTAAGGATGTACCAATTTCTCCTTGCACAAGATTGTGTAGCTGCTGAAGTGTAGAGTCAAACCCAAAATTCAAAGAATGCCTGCAACAGGAAGGGGTTAAAAGATGGCTGGACCAAACAAGCCCTCTTACTTCTTTTATCACTCCTATTTTCTCATAGATACATTTTTTTTTGAGGAGGGCCCTTGTCTGTTCATGTACCTTCTGATGTGGAAAGTGCCACTATATCACTTTAGCTAGTGGATATTTGCATATAGAGTACATAAGGAAGTCCTTAAGGAATGACATTATTATTACCATTATTATTGATTGATATTAAGTTATCATTTCTTGTGAAGCTTAATACCTTTTATTTGCTTATAAAGACATTTTCACTATACAAAATTGAAATAAGATTCAAATAAGAATTAATTGATAAGAAACATATAAAGATGTAGGTAAATTACATTAAGTAATTGAAGGTAAAAAAAAAATATTCCAACATAAGCAACACATGAAGGGTAAATCTGTAAAAAAAAAAAATAAAAAAAATCAGTCGATAAAGTTGAAGTCTCTGGCTGATTTTTGTTATCAGGAGGTCAAACACATCTTGCTGAGAAACTAGGACACATTCTTTGACTTATCCAGCGTACACATCACAAATATATTGTGGTAACTGAGATCATACAATGCCATCAGACTGTAGGAAAACGTGTTCGTGATAAAAATAAAGTGTTTTCAGGAAAGCAAGCACAATACTTACTATGGCGCGCCACAATTAAGGACACTACTTGAGGTGAAGTTAGTAAAGATTACAGAAGAAAAGAGTGACACGAGCAAAGAGAAATGTATTGAATGTAAATCACCCTATGGCAATGTTATTGGACACTGTATGATGTACTATGTAGGCACTACCATAAGATGTCAATAGAAAGTAGTGCACAAGACAGTCTAAGCCTAAGGCCCCACGGGTCGTAAACGCTGCAATTTCTACGGCAGGAGAAATCGTGTAGTTTTACAGTCATGAGAAAGTGGATAGGACTCTAGCGAATCCCATGCCCACTTTGTGGTAAAAACCGCGGTGCGGTTTTGGAAATCTCAGTATTTCAATTATACCTACGGAAATGCTGGCGGTTTCCCCATAGGTATAATTGAAACAGAAAATCCGCAGAGGAAACGTCTGCAAACATTTTGTCCAAAGCTCTGCAGGAAGAACTGCAACGTGTTTTGCCGCTGCGGTCTTTCCAGCAGTACTTTTTTGCTGCGGGACACCCCGTGGGGCCTTATCTTATGGCCATTCATTATTGTCCTACAGGACACAATGGTAACTACTTTCTATTGATAAATCAGGACATGCTATTTTGTTAATGTATCTATACCTTAACAGGGAGAAAAATACAACAGGCCAATAGTAACATTTTGTAGCTTCAAACAGCCAGCAAAGGTTGTCCCTTACTGCAGTTGGTTTGGTGTGGACATGACTTTGAAAGTTTTAGATTCGCAGACAAGTTCAGCACCAACCTATTGCTGACCTTTTTTCTTCTTTTAACATTTAGATATTTTAGACAGACAGAAAAATGTGTTCAGTTTGATCGGATTTGACATCTCCGTCTATATAATGTCACTTTTGGCCTCTTCGAATGAAAAGACTCAGTGCAGAGATCTTCCTGCTGATCTTTTCACACTTTGGTCTGCAATAATGACAAGAGGCCATCCTTTACTGGAAATGTAATTCTTATTTTTTAATGTTGCGATAGTTTAAGTTTATTTGTTTGAAATGTTTTAATGAATTTGCTTTAGTTGCTGTGGTTTACAAAGACGCTATTGATTTTTAAATTTCAGCATTTCCGCTGCAGATTTTTTTCTGCAGTGTGTGGATAGGATTAGTCAGAATCCCATCCACTTTGCAGGTAATGTAAAATGCAGCGGTATTACAACATGCTCTGGCCTTATTTTTCCATTCACAGAGCTTTGAAGGATTTCTGTTTGCAGGACAAATTGTACTTTGTAATGGTACCATGTAATATTCCGTACAGGGTACTGGGAAGCTGAAAAAAAAAATCAGAATGGAGAGAAACTGCATTTGCACAAATTTCTTATGAGCTTTGCTCTTATGGTATTCATTGGGCAGCCAAAAGAACATGTTATGCTATGTTAAGAAATGAGGTTATGTTATTTGTGGTCTGACCATTCCTGATAGGCAAATGTTTGGTGGTTATGACACCTAGTAGTATATGTGATTTGTGGGTTAATACGTTACAATGATAATGCATTACAATAGGCTCCCTGCTGTCATGCGAATGTGATCTTGTTCTGGGGAATTGCGATCCACTCTGAAATACTCGGTTCAATTTTGACCGAGGCATGTACGGGGAGAGGGGGATGTTAAAGGGGTATTCCCATCTCAAGGATCCTGCTTTGCTGGCCTGCTATGTGAACTTATTCCTCCCATAGGACAAATGATGTTGCTCACTGCTCTCACTGTTATCTACAGGTCTGCAGGACAATCAGTTCAGCTAATTGCAGTTTTTTGATAAAGCCTTGTCTGTTATCTCTCTATGTAAACACATAGATAACACTGAGCCCATTCTTTACAAGCATGTGCAAAGTATGTGATTTGCATAAGTATTGTGATACTTCATATTGTCCCGTTCAGCAAGCTGCATTCAGCAAGCTGGGAGGGGGGGGGGGAATACAGGAAGTGAGAATAAGAGATAGCAGGCAAATCCCTTTAAGGCCTGCAATCAGTGCATCGACCTCTGCTGCATAATACAATGAAGACCTAGCGGCAATGGTGACTGCTCAGCTCCAGCACTATTACAGTGGATGTCAGGAAAGGGTTAAATGAGCATATGTTGTAACGAAGATAAAGAGCATAAAGTGTCTAGTTTTAATAATACCCCATACAGGCTGATATTTGCATTTTGGGTATATTCACATGGAGCAGAATTGTTGAAAACATTTCAGTGCCTGTGAAATGTATCTAAATGGAGCTTGCAGAAATTAATGGGGCAGATTTACTAATAGTAAGTAAGTGTTAGGCGGGTTGCTAGCTAGGCTGTGAATAATGTCACCCGTGCATCGGCTGTGCTTCTGCGGCCCCATTAATTGAATGAATAGGAGCCGCGAAGCACGGATGCAAAATTGGACAGGAATAGCACCTGTTCCATATTTTGCGGCCGGACTGGTGGCTTGCACACGTGAACTGTGTAAATGTATGATCATGTGCATGGGCCCACAGAAAGTAATGGAAAACCCAGATAGCACACTGACCTGGCTTTAGACTAGACAGCCTGCACCAGATTTATCAAAGTGTTTATTGCTGTTTAAAAAATCTGGTGTATTGTTAGACTGTCCATTTATTAGATGTCTCAGGATGAAGCCCCATGTTGTGGAGACACAGCTTTTTTGTTTCCTTTAGTATACTTGATGTGCTGCAATTTCAAAAACTGCAACGGTTTTGGAAATTGCAGCATCTGATCTGGTCATATTTTTTCTTATGATGTGGATGTGATTGGCTGGAATCCTATCCACCTTGCAGGTACTGTAAAGTGTTGCATTTTTTTTTCATGGTGTTTCCGTTTCTTTGTACATAGAGAGACACAACCTAGGCTGTGCCCCTTTCCCATGAGGCCACACCCCTTTTTTACGTGCAAGTTGGAAAAGAGTCTAAGGCTAAGGCCTTGTTCACATCTGCGTCGGTAATCCATTCGGGGAATCCGCATGGGGACTCCCCCGAACAGACTACCGAACGCATTGGCAAGTGGTGTGCAGTCAAAGCACACGGACCCCATAGACGATAATGGTGTCCATGTACTTTCCGCACAGTCTCCGTGCGGAACATGCCCACAGAAAAATAGTTCATGATCTACTTTCCTGTCCGTATAACTCTTGTGGAGACTGTGTGGAAAGCACACAGACCCCATTATAGTCTATGGGGTCCGTGTGCTTTCACTGCACACCACTTGCCAATGCGTTCGATAGTTCATTCAGGGGGGTCCCCATGTGGACTCCATCCGAATGGTTTACAGATGCAGATGTGAACAAGGCCTAAGGCAGCGTTCACACGGCTAACCATACTGTCCTATGTAATTTTTTTTTTTTTTTTTTTCTGCTAGCAGATTTTCCACTAGCAGAAAAAAGAATGAATATGTCCATTCTTCAGGTGAATTCCTCCTCAGGAAATCAATACAAGTCAATGGGAGGCAGAAAAACCGATTTTCCACCTCCCATTGACCATTTGTTTTCAGGCAGAAACACTTGAAACGCCTGAAAAATGCTTCTAAATCCGCTTCAAAAAACACCTAAAAAAACTGAATTCTCCTGAAGCGGATTTTTCCTGACCAAATTCCTGACCAAAAAAACTCAGTGAGAACGCAGCCTAAGGGTAAGTTCACACAGGGTTTTTTGGTCAGGATTTCGAGGCCGTATCCGCCTCAAAATCCTGACCAAAAAGACGGCTCACATTGAAATTAATGGGAACCGGTCAGGTCTTTTTTTCTGGGAGCTGGTTTGTTCCGGCTCCAAGAAAAAGAAGCAAGATGCTCATTCTTCAGGCTGAGTCGCCTCGCGTTTTGGCCTGAAGACACTACCAACTAAGCCCATTCATTGGGCCTAATCCAGAGCGGAGTGCACGACTGGATGCCGGTGCATTTGTTGGTCTGGAACCTGAGGTGTCCTCTGTCTCAGGTTCCGGACCAAAAATCCCCATGTGAACTTACCCTAAGGCTTCACGTAAAGAAATGCAGCTAGAAAATGCATTGAAGTTTTTTCTGCAGCGTTTTTCATTGTGTTTTTGCATATTTTTTTCTCTACAGATTCTCTTCTTATGAAATCTATAAGACCTATAACCTATATTTTCTGCAGAGGCACACTTAATAAATGTGGCGCACAGCAAATTAGGGTGCGTTCACACGATGTTAAATGGAGCGCAAGCTGGCACGTATATGGTGTGTCAGCATTTTGCGCGCTCAAAAAGATCCCATTGATTTCAATGGGAGTTACGAGCGTATACGCCACATTATTTTGCGCCCGTAATTTTGCTTGCGCTCCATTTTACATCGTGTGAACGCACCCTTAAACTGTTTTTTTTTTTTTATAAATTACACCATAATTCTGGTTTATTTTTGTTTAAGTAAATCTCCCCTACTTTTTGCCTTCAAAAAACAACCTTATTCAGATAAATGGAACTGAGTTTCACTTGCGGGAATTTCTGCAACAAACCTTCTGCATGTGAACATAAACTGCAGTATGTATTACTTTATCAATGCCTTTCAAATAAAATATTCAACAAGATGTCTGAAGCAATTCAAGTGCAAAATGATGAGTTGGATCGTAGACAACTTTGTGCATAGATTTCCAGATAAAAAAGGTAGCAGCTCCATGTTGCAGTGCATGATCAAAGATCTTCCACATCTGTGTGTCACCACATAAAGAGAGACCAATGTGCCCTTACAAGTCTAAAGGATCAGCAATTTGCAATCCTGCTCAAGGTATTCAGTAAAAACAAGTATAGCATTTTTACAATAAGCCGATAAGTTATTACTGTAAGTTGATATTCCTGTTCCTGTGGCTGTTTCTACAGTAAATGTATCTATCATAAAGAATCTATTCTGTAGTTCATATATAGTATTGTGCAAAAGTTTTAGTCAGGTGTGGAAAAATGATGCAGAGTGACAACCCTTTCAAAAATAGAAGTGATCATAGTTTATTAATTTATTCTATAGAAGGGCAACCCCAAAACTGGACCAATGTCATTAAAAACTATCTTCAGCATAAAGTAGAATTAGGAGTTCTGGAAGTCTGTGATAATATGTAGAGACAGAAGGATTTAAACAGCCCTACATACACATAAGATCTGGGGTTAGTATAAAGAGTTACACTTTCCAACTGCCAGGCGAAGGTATTTCCTGAATCGCTCAAGGAACAGGTTAGGTCAGATTTCTGCTCGAGAATTGCTATAAGCTGCCCCAAAACTGTTTTGGAGTGTGGAATCTAAGGCTACCCTGAGGTTTGCAACAGAGTCTGCTGCAGGGCAGGACAGATTTGGCTGCTCAGTCCAAGCCCAGGTCATGAAACCAAGAAGTGTCAGACAACAGTGCAATGGGAAACTATAGAACAGAACTAGTTACCAAAAAGGAGTACAAAGGGAATAAAAATCTCACCAAGTTCGTACCAGAATAGTAGATAGACGTAAAACAACAAGAATCAGAGCAGAGCCCTAGCCAGAAGTCAGTACCAAGAAGTCAACACTAGTTCCAAGTCAGAAGCCAAGGGGGTTAAACCAAAAGAAATAGCCAACAATCAGAACCAGAAGATCAGTATGAAATGTCCTCCTCTGAGTACAGTAAGTGCCCTTAACTTGTAGTAGACAATCTCAGGCAAAGACTGAAATTCTGCAGGGTTTAAATACCCTATAACTAAAGAAGGGCATAACCCTTTTTTCCATCATTGCACCCCTCATTTGACTGTTACTCTCCAGGCTTATTATATTATATTATTATTATTATTATTATCATTATTATTATTATTATTATTATTATTATTATATGTATACTCTCCTCATGACCCTACAATCCAGTTTCTCCACACTCCAAGTTAGACCCCATTTGGACATGTATATTTCTCTTTCTCTATGCTGTGCTATCAATTCCTCAGCACAGCATCACATGGGCATCTAGAGGATTGTACTGTTACTGCTGCTGGGGGGCAATTCAAATACCCTTTTCTTTACATATTCTCCCAAAAATATACAGTCAGGGAGGCTGAACTGTAATCTTCTTCATTACAGGTGTCACCCGAGCTGTCTTATATCAGCAGTAGCTAGTGATAGCAGGATGGGCAGCCTGTATGGTACAGTCCATGCTGTTTGAATCATACAGAAAGGTCTGTTGCCTGATTTGCCGAGTTCCTTCAAGTGTACCTAGAATAGATGCTATGTTATAGGCAAAAAGCTGTCACAACAAACAATAATTTGATTTAGATTTCTTTTTTTGTTCTTTTGCCTAATTTTGTTAGTTGTAAGCTTAAAGGGATTGTCCAGGCAAAAATCAAGAAGCACTGAAAAAAATAAAAAAAATTCATACTCACCTTTCCCTGATGCTCTGTTGTCCACATATGAGGCCAATCAGCGAATAGTGTGCGATGTCACTACATGTGACATTATGGGCCTCTTTCTGAGTCAGTGGCTTCAGTGGAATTCCAGAAGTGCCCATTTAGTGAAAGGATCAGGTTGCGCCGGGGGACACCGGAACATTGGAGACAGGTGAGTATGATTTTTTTTTTTTTTAAATGTCTCCGGATAATTTAAAAGTTAAAGAGGCTGTCCATTTTTGCCTGCACAATAAAAAAAAAATTAATTAATGAATTAACTAAAATCCTAACATATTATATGTCCATTGATTGTACAAAATCTAAATTAATTTTATTTACTGCATATAGCAAATGTAGGTCAACTACAGTTGCAGAATTAAATATTATTAATTACATGGAAAATCCTTTCAATCTGCAGGCAGCAGAATATAGAGCAGGAATAGCAGAGATGACTGATAGTTTTATAGGAATTGATTCAGTATAAGTTGTAATTTATCCATTGAAATTTCTGCTCTTTCTACAGTGTATTGGAAAGTCCAGGAGGCGGTCCTATCAGTGGTTGACAGGCTCACTTCTATGACTGTACATACAAAGATAGCTGTCAATCACTCAGCAATCATTCAACATGGAAACAGCAGAGATTTAGAATGGATAATGACAGATGTGGGCCTTAGTCCCTGGTTAAACCGGTCTGAGTGCTTAGAAGTCATTGCATTATAGTCAGTTATATTGCAGTGAGTTCTTAAGCAGTCCATTCACTACAGTAATGAATTGTCATAGCACCATCAGATTAATACTGTAGCGATCGGGCCATTTTGAAGCTCACTGCATCATAACTGACTATAACGTAGTGACTCTTATACACATGCCTGAGTTCAGTCTGGGTTCTACGGCCCACACACAGATATTTTTTTCACGGAGGGGACTTTATTGTTTGAAAGGGTCCTTAGTTTAATAGTCCTGGTAATCAATTCTCTCCATGGGGAAGTTAGCTTGGTAGAATCAGTGGTGCGAACTCAAACAGTCAAGACAGGGACACAAAATATGCAGCAAACTGGTTTATTTAAAAAAAAAACAAAACACGAAAATAAATTAACCTTGACTTCAGGCACAAAATGAGCAGAACAAAATACAGCCTTAACTTCAGGCAAAAACAAAATAAAAAACCTGCTCGTCTGAGCAACTAACAGAATGGATAACCTAACTATATGTGTGGCTTACTTCCAGCCACACGAACAAAACAATCGCAATATTGTCTTACCAGACTCAGGGTTACAGAACAGAACCATATACCTGATTTCACTCCATGGAACTGCACACAGTGCAGGAGCTGCAGCCTTTGGTGGCCCAATAATGAGCCCAGGATCTGCACACATATGTCAGAAACCTGGGGCTGATATATCTGGACTCCAGCACTCTGCCTGTCACCTTCTCATACAATGCAAACAGTTTGACTACTATGTCTCAATGTAATAGAAAAAAAAAAAAGACATTTTAATCAAGACCTGTTGCAGAGGTTTTTTTTTCCTTTATGTTTTGAACAATATACTTGAGCCCAAATTACCAAGTGGAGTTGAGATATGCAGAGTTAATGGGGGCTATGGGATATAATATTAGAGAGGTCTTTCCAGGTCGTTTAGGGCGGGGGCGCTGATTTATGGGGCTAAAACTTGTCTGCAGGTTCCCTTTAATGGGCTTTTATGATATGGTCCAACATTAAAGTAACGTCAGTGATTAAATGGCTAATAACATCTATTATTAATGTACCCAGCAAGGTTTCCATTGCTTTGCAAACAGCTTAAAGGTTTTATCTGTGAAAGGATTTACAAAGATGGATCCAAACTGTGTCCATTTAGTATTTTAATAAGGCAAAAGGGAAATAATTGTACTTTTTGAGCTGTAGTTAACTAATATGTTCTCATTAAAGTTCAAGGAAGCGCTTCTTGCCCTCGCACTTTTTTCTCATTAGTTGATAATGATAATCAACTTTATTTTTAATCCAAAACATCCATTAAGTAGTACAACAGACACTTGGACGATGACCTGCTTTAAAAGCAATGTCACTTGAAATTACTGTAGTTTTTCAGTTAAGATTTTTATTAAACATTTTTAATGTTTGATGAGTAATTAAAAATTTCTATGTTATCTAAAAAAAATTAAATTTTGCAGTTCTGTCTGTGGCCACTAATCCAATTAATATAATGTCACATTTTTATTTAAACACTACCTCGCATATGAAACATTGATGATCACAGCTCTCATATCTATATGTAGAATCCTCAACGACAGCTTATCTACTTTTCTCCCTGAATAATGCCCTCTGCGCAGCTCACAGAAAATGCCAAGAAAAATCTTCCATAAAAGTCAGCAGGGTTTGCTTTATTGTATCTTCGTCCCATAGCTTATTTTCAGGAAACAGAAGTGACAGATTATTTTAGTGGCAACTAAAAAATTTGTAAGATTCTAACTAGGATTTTTTTTTCAACATAGCTAAAAAACGTGGAAAATTAAAAACATCTCCACCAAAAATTCTTTAAAAAAATATGTTTAAAGGGATCCTATCATTAAAATCGAACTTTGTCCCTAACACGTAGGAGTAGCCTTAAGAAAGGCTATTCATCTCCTACCTTTAGATGTCTTTTCCGCACTGCCGTTCTATGCAAATGAGTTCTCTTGCAGCACTAGGAGCAGACCCCAGCACTCAAACAGCACTGGGGGGTCCCCAATGCTGCGAGAGAACTCTCCAGCGCCGCCTCCATCTTCTTCAGAAATGGGTCTTCTTCGCGTCTTCTTCCGAGGGTTGGCTTCAAACTTCTAGGCATCGGGCCTAGGGCAAAGCCGACTGCGCATGTGGCCATTTACTTGTGGCCAGTCGGTTGCCCGAGGCCTAGAAGTTTGAAGCCAACCCCCGGAAGAAGACACGAAGAAGACCCATTCCTGAAGAAGACGGAGGCGGCGCTGGAGAATTTTCTCGCAGCATTGGAGACACTCCCAGTGCTGTTTGAATACTGGAGCCCGCCCCCAGTTCTGCGAGAGAACTAATTTGCATACCGGCGAAAACCAGTATTTCTGGGATTTCTACGGAACGGCGGTGCGGAGAAGACATCTAAAGGTAGGAGACAAATATCCTTTCTTAACGCTATTCCTACATGTTAGGGATAAAAAAAAAAAAAAAATTTTTAATGATAGGTAGGATCCCTTTAAAGCTGAAGCCCCACATAGCATAAATGCTGCGGCAAAAGCTGTGGCATAAAAGGTTGCAGCAAAGTGAATGGGATTCTAGCAAATCCCATCTACACATTCTAGAAAAATACCAAAATTGGAAATGCTGCAATTTCCAACTTATTGCACTGCATGTAACTGCTGAGGCCAACCTGTAAACTCAGTGACCTTAGGAAAAGACATGGGACATCACAGGTGACTTATGTGAACGTCATCCTGATTCTTTCTTTAGCTGTTGATTGACCTCAGCAGTCACGTGAGGTGAGGATTTCTGCTGGAAGAAGAATTGGAGTGCCACTGTACCAGACACTGTACCACTGGACAAAATTGCAATTTTTCCAGAGATGCTCCATTTCAGGGCCCCGGTATGTTACATACAGCTTCCTCCGATATGTTACATACAACATGTGCCAGCAGAGACACACACTGCAAAAACTGTTAAGTGTTTATCGCGGGCACAATAGCATTTGGAGTGTTGATCCCTGACACAAGCAGGCAGTGGCGTAACTAGGAATGTCGGGGCCCCGTGGCGAACTTTTGACATGGGGGCCCCCCCTGACCCCCCCCAACCGACATCGAAGACCTCGACCAGCCCCCTCCTCCACACTCTATTATGTCCCTTACTGGCCCCTGCACACAGTATTATCTCCCTTACTGGCCCCTGCACACAGTATTTTGTCCCTTACTGGCCCCTGCACACAGTATCATCCCCAATAGTGTCCCTTGCACACAGTATTATATCCCATAGTGACCCCTGCACACAGTATTATGTCCCTTACTGGCCCCTGCACACAGTATTATGTCCCTTACTGGCCCCTGCACACAGTATTATGTCCCTTACTGGCCCCTGCACACAGTATCATCCCCAATAGTGTCCCTTGCACACAGTATTATCCCCCATAGTGGACACCCATAAACAATTATTATACTCTGGAGTCTTTTCAGACCACAGAGTATAATAATCGGAGACCCGGGGGAATAAAAACATAAAAAATTACTGTTATTACCTGTCCCCCAGCTCCTACGCTGTCTTCTGAAATGACGTCAGACGTCACATGACCTGGGACGCAGGCCGGGTTCATGTGATGTCAGAGATGTCATAAAGGACGTCAGGAAGGAGGCCTGGCAGGATCGTGGAGAGGTAAGTAACAGTGTTTTTTATGTTTCTTACCTCTCCCGGTCTGCCGATCATTATACTCGGGGGTCTGCAAAGACCCCCGAGTATAATGATAATATTTGTGGGGCCCACGGTGTCACTTACTGATCCCGGTCCAGCCAGGATCGGCAAGTGAATAGGGCCTGTAACGGCCTATTAAAAAAACCCCAAAAAACGCAGCGGTAGTGGCTGTCACCAGGCCCCCTAATGGCCCGGGCCCTGTGGCAGCCGCCTCCGCTGCCTCTATGGTAGTTATGCTCCTGCAAGCAGGGCACAACATATTGCGCACTGAAATTACGCATTTCTAGAATAATTGTCATTTTCACTTTTCACTATCAGCTGTACATTCATGTCTGGAGAATAAATTAATGCAACAATTGAGGTGTAAAAATGTTCACGGTACCTCGCACAGTTTATACATTCCCTTCTTGCTGCAGTCAGTTTTGTTTCAATGATTTTGCAATTTTTGGAGTTTTTGCCCTCACATTGTGAAAGCTATTTTTTGTTCTGGTGATGTAGCCATTAGGGTTGAGCGATCGTGTTCGGAAAAAATCAGATTCCGATCGGCGATCGAGAAAATTTCATGATCGCGATCAGAATTCCGAACACGATCTGTTTATGTGGGATCGAGATCGGTGATCTTTTCCCACAATGCCTTCACACTGAGTATATAGTGTATACTCAGTGTGAAGGCTCCGCTGCGGTTCCATAGGAATGAATGGAAGCAGCCGGCACAGCCTTAACCCCCTGCGTGCCGGCTGCCTCCATTCATTCTAATGGGAGACTAAAGCTACTTACCTCCAGAGATGGCTGGTCCGCTGCTCTTCGCTTCACTGCCGGTCCAGCTGCCGTCTTCTTCTACTCGCTGCCCCCTCCCTGCCAGGTTAGGAGAGTGTGGGCGGGTTAGGAGAGTGTGGGCGGGTACAAGGCGGGGAGACGTGACGTCTCCCCTCCCAGTACCCGCCCACACTCTCCTAACCTGGCAGGGAGGGGGCAGCGAGGCGGAGAAGACGGCAGCTGGACCGGCAGCCATCTCTGGAGGTAAGTGGACACCAGGGGGGACTAAGTAGCCAGAGGATTTTTTTTTACTTAGTGATTCACTACACATCCCATTGACTTGCATTGGGATCGGAATTGGGATCGAGATCAGGTTCGAATGAAAAATGATTGGAAATCGGATTTTAAAATCGATCCTGAAAAGTCAGCATCGGCTCAACCCTAGTAGCCATATGAGGACATGTTTTGCGAGATGAGATGCATTTTGTAATAACACCATTTTGGGGTGTCTAACATATTGCCCAAAGTTTTATTAATTACAAAAAAATTCTGACATTGCTTCTTACCTTTTAAATTTGACATACAACACACAACATAAGTAACATGGTAACTTTATTCTATGGGTTGGTATGATTACCGCAATACCTCATTTATAATGTTTTTTAATGCTTTACTAATTGTGCATTGAAAACAATACATTTATGGGATTATAAATCAATTGTTTTCACATTGCCATCTTCTGAGAGGACTAATATTTTTATTTTTCTCTTGCTTTCTATTGATACTGTTTTTAGCACATACAACTTTTTGATCACTTTTTATACCATATTTTGTCTTTAGATAAATGCAAATTTTGTCAGTTATCTGAAATATGTGGAACATATAGTCAGTCGAGAAGGAGTGGTCACTGATTTTGCAAAACTGAAGCTGTAACATCATGTCCTTGTCCTCTTTATACTCTGTATAAATTGAATTTTGTGGATATTATAGGAGATTCCCCTCTTAATAGTTCAGACTCCAAGAAAGAAAGCCAATAATGATTTCAAGTTCAAAGAAGCATTTGGAAAACAGTAGACACCAGAATGTAACCAAGCTCTCCAAACACTAAGGGACTGCTTGACCCAGCACTATTCACCAGAGGCTATAGGACAGACATATGAAAGGACTTGGGCCTCCACTGATTATACTCATTATAACGCAGCGGCCATTTTATTTCACCCAAGACGAATCTCTGTTTTTTCTATTTTGTAAAAAAACTATTTGGAATATTTGGGTCGAACCAGTAGAAGTCAGTTCACCCATCTCTAACAGACTCACATATCTCATGTAACTTTTTGTAACAATGGAAATTAATAGAAAATCTAAACTTATGTTGTATTTAATGTATTTTTCCCATTATCACATCCATAATACATAGCATTATTCTGTGCTGCTGATGAGTTGTGATGTCTGTTGTGACACATTAATGACATCTCATTTAAAAGTAATCAGTAAATAATGTGTTGTTAAAACATTTCAATGTGTCAAAAAGCTGCCGACATTTAGATGAAACTTTTAGTGGATTTTCAGCCGCTTCATTCAATATCCGCTTCCTGTCACATCACCGCCTTTTCACGTACTAATGGACATGACACTTTCCATTAGGAAGTTAAATGTGTGTGCTGGCTTTCCCCCAGAGACTGGCACCACATCTCCTATCTCACCCTGGGTAAAATTGGTGCACATGATGGGGTCGGCTAAATCCTTAGACGCTATAATCAACAGTGACTTGTAAAAATGACTCCCTATGAGATACATTCCCTCTCAAGGTGTAGTTGTGACTCCGGGATTTAGTTTTATCAATATCTTTTCACAGGCCTAAGCAATACAGCACAAAGTTTCACCGGAACACTGCCATAAATGTGGCAAAAATAACATATAAAGTCTCTGAGCAATTGTCTTTTAAGCAGATCGATTCTCCTGCAGAGGCTTCCTTGCACATCAAGAAACCTCAAGAAATGTGCCAAAGTTTAGCAAAGTTTGTTCTTTAGCAAGGTACACCAGCAACGTTGAGGTAGTGTCTAGTGTACACATCTGTAACACATCATCTGCACCTTGGGGGTCAGCACATTGGTGGTCAGATGTAGCACTGCCAGACCCAAGCTGCTGGAGTAGTGTGCAAGAACTCCTATTCATAAAGTACAGTCCATTGCATAAGACCTAGAGTACAGCCATAGCTACACAGGGTTACCCCAGAGGACCTGCAGAAATAGATTAAATTAATGTAACACTTGCGGGTAAAAATACTCAATACACCTCTGGTTAAACTCCTTGAGGGTCGAAGTGAAGGTGAGCTTTTTGGATGCAATATCACTTTTGTAGAGCTCCGAAAGTGCCACTTCAAAGAATTCATCAAGGGGTTGCGGGGCAACCTAGGGGGTCAGTTCTGTTGTTTTTTTCCCTTGCAAATCCTAAACCTGGAATGTACCATGACAGTTTTACAATAAAGATGTGTCATTTTTTTTTTTTTTTTTGTTCCATTGTGCAAGTTATACATTTTTTTGCTTTTCTGGTGATGTTGCCATATGAGGACTATTGTGTGGACTATATGAGGTTTTTTTGTGGAATGAGATGCACTTTTTAATAAGACCATTTTGGGGTGCCTAGAACCAAATAACTACATTTTAAATTTTACTCTTTTGCAGGAAGGGGGTTCATAAATTCTGGCATTGCTTTTAACAATTTTTATTTATTTATTTTTTGCTGCTCATCCTAAGTAAAAGGTTATTGTTATTCTGTGGACAAGCATGATTATAATGATACCTAAATTAGGCTCTATTCAGATCACGTTTTTTTGGTGGATGCAAAAAACACACAAATGGATGCAAACGGATGGCCATCTGATTACATAGACATCAATTTTAAAGAAGAATGGATCTGTTGCTGTGTATTTTTTTTTTTAAATATACACAAAACTATGGTATACTACCTTTTTTGTCCTTCAATAAAAATACATCCATTTTTTTTTTAACATTGATGTCTATGCAATTGGATGGCTGTCCATTTGTCTGTTTTTGTGTCCTTTTTTTGCATCCATTACACAGATATATACAGATATTACACTGAATAGAGTCTTATTATACAAATTTTTCTTAATAAAAACTCATTTTGGTAAATCAATTTTTTCCATCACCATTTTCTGACAGGTGTAACATTTAAATTTTTTCTCTATAGAGCTGGTTGAGGGCTCGTTTTTTGTGAAACAAGATGTACTCTCACCATATGAGTTAAGTAGTACTTTATTTTTTATTATGTGGGTTGTTATGGATGTGGAAATATGTAATTTTTTTTACATGCTAAAGCCTTTTTTTGCATGGCAAAGGGACAATTTTGGCATTTATTTTATATATTGAATAGTTCTGATAATTTTTTTCTTAGCTTTTAACATTTTTTTTTTTGCTCCATCAGTGTTGGATTTCTGCAGTTATGCTTTAGGGCTCATTCACACTACATAAACGCCAGCTTATTCTCAACGTAAAACACGTTCAGAATAAGCGTGTATAAAGCAGTTCCATTAATTTCTATGGGAGCCGGCATATGAGCGCTCCCCATTGAAATGAATGGGCTGCTTTTCTCACTACGAGCACTCCCATTGAAGTGAATGGAAAGTGCCCGCGTGTACGGCTAGTTCTGCTCATGCCGAGCCGTACACGCAAGCACTCACTTTACGTAGTGTGAATGAGCCCTTAGGCAGATATGTAAATGATAACAGGTGTTGTATAAATAGACAATAGGCTTAAAAGTGGGCATAAAAGTGCTTCCCCAATGTCCTATGAAAAGGCTCTCTGATTCTGGGTTCACACTGGGATTTTTGGACCGGATTTTGACGCGGAGACCGCCTCAGAATCCGGTCCAAAAAAAAACGCCTCCCATTGACTTCAGCGGGAGTTGTTCATTTCTTTTTTTTCCGCTAGTGGTTTTGTGCAGCATCCATGGCGTGACACCTCCCTCCCGACTAGGCCCATTCATTTGGGCCTAATCCGGAGTGGAATAACGCGACTGGATGCCGATGCACTGCACCGGCATCCAGTTGCGGCTAGCCATTTTTTGGACCGGATTCGGAGGCGGCTTCCGCGTCAAAGTCCGCACAAAAAATCCCTGTGTGAACCCAGCCTGAGGATACTTTTGAGAGTCTACTGATCGAAAAGATCATGACAATACAAATTTTATACTGTTTTCATTATGTTTTAACAAACTTCTATATAAAAATTCTAAACTTTGAAAAATTAAACCAAATTAATTTAGTAACATTGTTACTCCCATAACTTTTTATATTTCCTTGTACAAAGCCATATAAAGCATATATATATATATATATATATATATATATATATATATATATATATATATATATATATAATTTTTTTTGCAGGGCAAGTTTTATTCTTTATTGATACCATTTTGGGAATTGTCTTATGTTTTGATCATTTTATTCCATTTTTATTGGAAGGTGAAATGATAAAATAATACATTTAGATTTTTTTCTCACTGCAGCGTACAATGTATGGGATAAACATTTCTATATGTTTATATAGTTTGGGAATTTTCAGATGTGAGGATGCCTAATGTGTTTCTGTTTAATTCTGTTTATTTCTGTTTGTGATCTATGGAAAAAGGGGCAATGTGGAATCTTATTTATTTTTACAACTTTTTTTTTTTTTTTTTTTTTTACTGTCTGGTCACCTGTACAATATACTTCATTATTAATGTATATAAGTGTATTGAATATTTTATTCACTTCTACTACAGGTTACCTTGCTCAACCCATCTTAGGATATGTTATGCCTACAAGTAAAATAAGGAAGAACACATCTGTACGTGAAAATTTTGGGATTTAAAGGGGTTGTCCCATCTCAAGGATCCTATCTATACTGGTAGTTTATGTAAATTGAAACCTTTTTCTAAATATATTGCTTTAGAAATTCTGCTTTGTTTGCCGATATGTGAATTTTTTCCTCCATTGTTTACACAGCGTTGCTTTAACCAAGGACCTGGGAGATAGGACAAGTGACATCACTTACTCAATGCTGGCAGGGCAATCGGTTCAGATAATTGCACTTTGCTGATAAAGCCTGGTCTGTTATCTCTTTAAGTAAAAACACAGATAATACTGAGTCTGTTCTGTACAATAATCTGCAGATTGTCTGACCTGCAGAAATGTTGTTGCTCCCATTCAGCAGGAGAGGAGGAGAGGGAGAGAAATACAGGAAGTGAGAAGCAGACACTACATACAACCTGGCTGAAAGACTGACATGGGACAACCCCTTAAAGAGGAAATAATATGGTGACATTTTAATTATTTCTTATTATAACAGAGAGAATGAAAGTTCTATTTATATTATGTAATATAATAATCTGGCAATTAGTATATATTAGGGTTGTGGTATATATGTAAAATCTAATTTTACACACCGATCAATAAACATTTTCTTATCTCATTATGCTGGCAGCATTTAATCCAATTTTAGAACAGAAACATGATTTAATCAATATTTCCCAATTAACCAATATTCAAATGAAGTTACCTTCACAAAACCCAAACTCCTGTGCACTGAAGAGTTATAAGGTTGACACAGTCTTCCTTCTTGATCCATATTTTTAAGAGCGTTCCTCATTCTTTTAGTATGCGTGCAGATTTACATGACAGTCCCTAAATCTACAGTCTGCAGTAAATACAGCAAACCCTGGGGATTTCAGATTGCCCTACAATAAACTGGATACATTTTAGCAATTTCTAGAGGCTTTAAATATTAAATGACTATTTAAATCCCTTAGAATTCGTCACTCATCTGCATGGATTAAATATTCACATCTGGTCGTGCTGTTATCTCCTTCATAAACATTTGATTGCAGATGATGTACACATCACCAAATTCTAGAGAAATAAATCTGTTGTTGCCAGTTTTATTCCCTTGAAATCCTATTAGTATATGTTTTACTAAGGCTTGTGGATCATGGAGCACATCAACAATATACAGCATTTCATCCCTGTTAAAGAAGATTATTTCATATGACAAAACAATGAGAATTGGTGCATTGAAATTGCAGTCCAACCTAGTTCGACTGACAGATTATGAGCTGTATATAATTTATTTCTTCTGCGTTTCAGGAGAATTTATTGAAATTATTGAATTAAAGAGAACCAAATCAAGAGAACCAACAATATTGATATGGTCGTTTATTTATACATATGTAAGTGACAAAAGTATGTGAACCTTTAGGGTGTGGTGTTATCAATCAATGCAATAACAATTGGGTGTTATTGAGCGACCTGATTTATTTAAAGAACAGGAATCTATCAAATTTTTATTTTTGAAACTCGTGTAAGGAAATTGCTAGAACAGCAATTCCCCAGTAGCTGCTGGTGAACCCTGGGGGGAGGGCACAATAGACAGTGAGTCCTAAGCTGAAACCCACTGTCCCTTCCTGCTTGCTGTTCTTATCCTAAGCAATAGGCGACAACTGGTCGACAAGCTCTACCTACTCGTATGTCACAACACAGAACGCAGACAAGACAAACAACAACAAAGGGAGATCAGCTAGCCAAGGGTCCAGTAACAGTCGAGCGACGCAGTACAGAATCAAAATCCATGGTCAGAGATCAGTAATACAATAATAGAAGAAAGAGGAGCTTAGCAGGGACAAAGTCTAAGGACAGAGTCACAATAGTCAGCAAGCCTGTGTGGGTTGATGACCTGTATATAGGGTCATGGGATAATCATACACATTACATACACATTTGAAATAGAAATACTAATTTGTCAATTAAATCTGCATCATGTTAGTAGGCTTATTAACTGAGTCATGCATGATGTTAAGGAGGCTGCCCTCTAGAGGGCAGCATACAGAGGCACTGTTCTCCTAATTACATCCTGGAGAATAGATTTGCATATTTTTGGTCTGTATATAGGAAGTCAAAGACCCACCCTAGGCTTGATTTTAAAACAGGCTGTCAATCACACAGGCCAGACTAGAAATAACCATTTGATGAACAGAGGGAAACAAGGTGCAGGAGATGGGTGTGGTGGAAATTCAATTACAGAGATAGAACAGCGTTCACATAGTGCAACGAAAAACACTAAACTAATCAAACTGAACTCGCCTCCTGTGCCGCAGTGTGCAAGCGGACGGTGGCACAGAGACCCGATCAGGCAGAGTCGTTACATCCAAATCCAACAACCAGTATAAAACCCTGGATCAGCTTATTTTTTTTATCAAAAACGTAAAAAACGTAACCAGTAATATTTTTCCATTGAAGAAAGGCACCCAGGCCCTTCTTAAGCTTTCACAATGTAAGTTCCATAGCCTCACTGCTCTTACAGTAAAGAATCCCCGTCTATGTTGCTTGTGAAATGTTTCTAGGCATAGAGGATGTTCTTATGTCTCTGTCACCAGCCTACATTTATGTACTGCAACAAATCTTATTTTGCATCCACCATAGAAAGTGGTGACTCTTCATAGTAAGAGGAAATGAGGGGGGGGGGGGGGGGGGTATGAAATCCTGTTAAATAGAGGATGTTTATGATTAATGGCGGTGAATGTGAATAATGCACCGAAGAGACTGAACACAAAATTGGATTTTACTGCTGTGCTTATAATGGAGCAACAGGCTGGTTTAAAGACCAAAGTAAAGCTGTGAGGGATGGATTCAATGTCAACCTGAGGCTATCTGGTTTATCATAGATGAAGCTCAGACAGGCACAAGCACAATTTAATCTTTTGTTCATTTATGCAGGTATAACATATGATTTCCCACAAAATTCTTATGATAAATTCCTTTTAAAAATAAGAAATATAACATTTCAATGGGAGACTGTGGCTACTGGAATATCTACTTTTACTTGAAATTGTTTTATATCTCTAGCTCTAGAACATAATTTGTAGAATTATTATGAGTAATAATGACTGACATTTGGTTTGTATTTAATTATAGCAATTCATTGAGGACTATTAAAGTTCAGAGTGATTAAAAGGACAAAAAATAGTGTTCCTCTCTCCTGAAAAGAAAAAAAGATCATTAAAATTTGATGTAAAGTAGTCTCAGTGCTAGGAGAAACTGATAATTTTCCTTTATTTTATTTTACCATTATTTTACAATATCACACTAGCGTAGGTGTCTTACAGCTAGTGTCCGTAGCTAATGTCCGCGCAAGATTTTAGAATCGGACACTAGCTGTGTCAGTTACAATTTGCATTATTTTAAATGGGACATAATGTAGTGTCCTTTAGTGTCCGTGGATGTCCTTAAGTGTCCGTTTACAAAGATGTCCGATTTTTCCTACATGTAGGATTTAGCTATCCGCTTGAAAAATCGGACATCTTTGTAAACGGACACTTAAGGACACCCACGGACAGTAAAGGACACTACATGATGTCCCATTTAAAATCATGCAAATTCCAAACGGACACAGCTAGTGTCTGATGCTAAAATCTTCAGTGGACATTAGCATCGGACACTAGCCATCGCACACCGACGCTAGTGTAACCCCTGCTTATCCTAATGAATACCTTTGTACCCAGACACTGAATTAAGCAGCTCTCTCTGCATCTCTCCCAGCGGATAGATCACAAAGCATTTTGTTAAATAAAAAATTCAGCTCTATTTTATTTTCACGTATATAACACCATACCTTCTAAATACATAGCTAAACTAATGGTTATATTTTTAGGCTTTTAAAGGGTATTCCTATTTTTATATTAATAAAGTGAATGTGTCACCTTAACATGATCTATTTTCTAAATCAAGTTTTCTAGTGAAAGAACATTCTAAATTTTGCAATTCTCACTTTGGCCACTAAGCCCAATGAGGACTGACATTTGATAATTCTGTACAGGTTTCTTTGTAGCAGTAACCTTATTTATATGACAGATAAGATAGACAGAATTACAATAAACGATAACACCTCTGTGTACACCACTAACTCATAATTGGATTTACTACTGAAAAAAGATTATGTACATTTTTGCTTATGGATGGATTTCATGTGAATTTCTCATTCATTGTTCTTGAACTATATAGGTTGTTACTTGAACATTCTGATTTGTATTTAATTGTTAATTTAATTAAAAATGTGATTAAAAAAAAAAGAAAATAGATGATGTCACAACTTATCTATTCCGCTACCTGCACAAAGCATGTGTAGAAAACTCCCCCTTAAGCCCCTTGAATGCGACCGTATGACCCATACATTTCTATGGTCCTGTACACACGACTGTTCATTTCTATGGTCCCACACACATGACCATGAATTACACCGCTCTGTGTGTGGACCAACAGTCCAGGTTGCAAAATATGGAACAGGTCATATTCCTTTCCAATTTTGCAGCTGTGCATCCGTAGCTCCTATTCATTGAATGAAAGCTTCAGCGGAAGCATGGCTGGTGCACGGGCGGCACACAAGGGACGTCCGTGTGTTGCCTAAGTACTGCCCATGCCGTTCATTCACGGCTGCCAGTTAGCACATGATCATGTGCAACCGGCTGTAGGCTGAAGCCCCATGTGACGTAAATTTGCAGTGCTTGCAAATTATAGCAAATTCCATACACATACTGCAGAAAAATACCCACAGCGGAAATGCTGCCACTTCCAAAGCTGTAGCATTTTTGAAAATCGCAGCATGTCAATTATAATTACGGAAACGCTGGCATAATTGAAGCTGAAAGTGCGCAGAGGAAAATGCTGTGGACTTTCTGTGAAAAGCGGTGTTGGAAAAAACTGAGATGTATTTCTGCCGTGATTTTTCTCTTTTAGCCTGCAATGTGTAGCCATAAGCTATGGCGCCACATTGCAGAAACGCAGCTTTTTTTTTTTTGTAACAATCGCTCCAAAAGGAATGGGGACTCTAACAAAAGTTCTTATACTTTTCCCTTCTACTTAATCCACTCCTGACTTTGGCTCTAAAAAGCGCAACAAAATCTGCAACAAATTTGGGGCAATTTGGGCCCTCGGCCTTAGGCTAAAGTCCCACGTTGCGGAAATGCAGCTTTTTTTGTTGCAGACTTTGTTGCGTTTTTTTGAGCCAAAGCCAGGAGTCGCTTGAGTAGAGGATAAAAGTATAAGGGTCAGTGCACACAGAGTTTTTTGGCGCTGATTTTAACACTGAATCCGTCTGAAAATCAGCCTACAAAAAAAAGCCTCCCAATAGAGTTCTATTGGTAGGCTGATTTTGAGGCGGATTCAGTGTCAAAATCAGCGCCAAAAAACTCCATGTGCACTGACCCTAAGAGCTTCCTATATGATTCCCATTCCTTCTGTAACCATGGCAAAATTTGCAACCAAAACAGCTGCGTTTCCACAACGTGGGGCATTAGCCTTGGCTTTAAAATAGTCAGCTCCAGAGTATTGCTGCCTACAGCTATGACTCTAGTACAGTATATCACTAAATAATATTGACAGAGCAGAGAAGAAGTTCAGGTACGATGGCAGCCACCCTAATCATGTATAGAGAAAAGAATATAAAAAATCTACAAGCAAAAATTTAAATATATAGAAAAATTGGAGATACATTTGTTTGAAAAAAAACCTGTCATTAACTGGCCTTATGTTCAGTTGCAAGTCCATTGGAGCTCTCTGTAATGTTTCTGTTAAGTGAAGTTAAAAATGTTTGAAAGCACAAAAAGTCATATGAAAATTAACCTAAGTAGTCCTTGTGGGCGGGGATCAGTCTAGTCACCCTTTCCTCTAGCTCAGGGGTAGGCAATTAATTTTCCCATGGGGCCAAATGAGAAATTGTAACGGTTCTAGAGGGCCATGCGCGCCGTGGCAAATTTAGCACCACCCACTTCTCCACTGATTCCGCCCATTCTCAATAATTTTTCCAAGTGCCCCACAAAGTAAAATCCTCCTACAGTCACCCTAACATTATACACCCCCACATTATAACATTTCCCTCCAAATGTCCCACAGTATTAAGTCCCTCTCCTGGTGCATCAGTATAAACTAGCAGAAACTAGAGGGGACATTAAACTGATGGCAACTAGAGGCAGACATGTCCCCCTCCAGCTACCCCCCACGGTTTAATATCCTCCTCCAGCTGCCCCAGTTTAATGTCACCCTCCATCTGCCCACTAGTTTAATGTCCTCTCTCCATGTGCATTTAGTTTAATTGCCCCCTACATCTGCCCCTAGTTCCCCCTCTTCCTCACACATGCTGTCTCTTCTCTCTTTATAATCCAGCAGCCCCCATTGCCGGCAGCTTGCATCAAGCACACAGTCCCGTGTGGCCCCGCTCACTAACGAGTCATCACCTATCCTGGTGATAGGCTGTGATGACATCATCACAGGTCCTTGAAAAAACTTCCACTAGCTATGCGGGCCGCATAGAAGCAGTCAGAGGGCCGGATGTGGCCCGCGGGCTGGACATTGCCCAGTTCTGCTCTAGCTAAACATGTCTTATAGGTATAATTGGCATCCTCTTCACAGTCCACATATGTCCCTGATGTCGCGAGGAAGATGTCAATCATGTCCATGAGGGGAAGCATGTCTAGGCTAAAGCTGTTCACCACCCACTGTTATTGCTCCGTTTAATATACATATTATTTTTTTTTAGCTCCATATCAGAAAAGCGAAGCATCCACCATTATAAAAACATATAAATTTATTGGCACAGAATGGTTTTGATTTTCATTAAATAAAAATGACTGGCAAAATTCAGATTATAAATATAAAAAAAACTTAAAACACATGCAAAAATAAAAGCAACAAAAATGAAGCAGTGTGTGTCCCAGAAGAAAGACCTAAATGATAAAAATGTTATAACCCATCAAAACGGAACATACAAAAAACCGGAAAATGTGTCTGCTCCTGAACCACAAATTGGCCCTGTACGGAAGTTTAACGGGTTATTCCAGTTCCTTTGTACTTATGAGCTATGCTTAGATTAGGTCATCAATCTGGGATTAGTAGGAGTCCAATACCTTAGACCTTCAGCTCTTTGAAGGGACTGTAGTATTCAGAGATCGGCAGCCATCTTTGCTGTCTAGAGAGTTCAGTAAGGTGATTTGCACAGACATCAGAGATGAGTGCCGAGAAACAGGATTTCCTTATCTGCTGCTGTAATGCTGTGAAGCCCCATCCATCTCCAGCTGGCCGCAGGCTATTATCACTACCTCCCCTTCTCCCTCAGCCTGGTCACTACGCCCCTGGGCTTATAGGAAATTATGTATATGGTTCAAATAGCTACAGTATGAAAATCTATTAACACTTTTACTCCTGCAAAAGGGTTAATGTCTAGAAATGTCATCAACAATGGAAACTGATGTGTGTATCGTTCACGCCTGAGGATTCTTAGGTTTCACTAGGCAATAGCACCAAAATGCTGCAATTCCAAACTGCCATTAGGGTCCCAAAGTAACAGGATTCAGATAATTGCTATCTGTGGGACCAACTAGGAAAACTAGAAGGCTCCATTATTAAAACTATCAATTTTAACACATATGATATATGTGGTACTAGTAAATAGAATTTATTATATCCTCTAGTACATTTTCTTGTTGGTAGGGAGAATATGGATTGGATTAGATGTGCTTAAGTAAAGAGCCCACTATATGGTTAAGGAAGAAGTGGTGTGAAGAGTGGAATACATAAATTAATGTGTATTCTGCGCATATTTATGCTTGTCTGAAGTATGACCCAATTATGCTTAAAAACTGCTTGCTATACAGTACTTGTAAGCCTATGTTCTGCTGCCTTACATAAAATATACTGCAAAACTATAACATAAATAAGAAGAACTGAGAACTTCATATTTATAGGTCAGATACTCACTGTACTTAATACTTCAATAACCCCTTTCCCCACAATATTTTAATATTTTCACTTTTCATTCTTACTTTCCAAAAACCTTAACTCTTAATTGTCCGTTCACATAGCCTTAAAATAGAAAGAATTGGAAAAAATGCAGTTGCACCATTTTCTTAGGGTCCATTCACATGAAGGAAAATGGTAAGGAATTTGGTGTGGAATTTCAGCGATGAAAAAAAAGCCTCCCATTGACTTCAATGCAAGCAGAAAAAGGAACTCATTGAAGTCAATGGGAGGTGTTTTTTTCAGCGCTGAAATTCCACACCAAATTCCTCACCATTTTCCACCATTTCAATGGGAAGTGCGTGTATTTACCTATATACGCACGCTTCACATTGAAAACAACAGGCTCTGTTTTGAAGCGCCGTGCTCGGACACGTGTATACGTGTCTAAATGAGCGGCGCGCTTACGCCGTGGGAAGGGGCCCTAAGCATTTTGATTTTACAACGGACACGCAGGCGTGAACATTGTGTAACTTTATTCTGTATGAAAGTTTGAGTATGATTACAGTGGTACCAAATTTGTTTTAATGTTTCAATATCTTCAACCCTTTCCTTCCACAGCTATTTTTTTATTTTCAATTTTCACATTTTAATCCCCTCCTTCTGTTCACAGAGCTATATGAGGGCTTATTTTTTGTGGAACAAACTGTACTTTGTAATGGTGCCATTTCATTTTAATTTTGGTTATGTGTTAACATCTTGAAATAAATCCAAAACTTTTAAAAATTTAAATTTTTCTTGAAGTTACCATATGCTAACATCCATTTCTTTTATAACATTTTGGGTAATGTTCGATGTTTTAAACGCTTTTTATTTAAAAATGTTGGGGGAGGGGCTTAACAGGGAAAAATGGCAGTTTTGTCCTTTTTTTCCCGCTAAGGTGTTCATCATATGGGATTTTCTTTTTTTTTAACTAGTTTTTGGCTGCAAGGATAAATATAATATACATATGTAAAGCCAAGCGCAAAGGGGTACTGATTGCGATCAGAGATTTGGTAGCTTTTTCCTTGGTATGGGTCCTATCTGATCCTAAGGGCCGGTATCTGGGCCTTAACTGTTTAATTAACAATGTCCGTTATACTCTGGTCACAGTATACCTTCCCAACCATGGTGAAGCTTCCTACTGGAAATCTATACTCACTAAATTGCTACCGGAATGTTGATAATTGGGGGTGACTTTAATTGTTTGGTTGAAAACTCCCTGGACTCCTCTAATCCACTCAGGCGTTCCCCGATTTTGACTCCCTCCTTGGTAGACCAGGGACTATATGACGTCTAGCGATGCCAACATGGCAGCGAGAGGGATTATTGTTTCTTCTCCCATGCATCTTCCTCCTACTCGAGGATAGACTTTTTCTTGACTCACAAGGTCGGATTGATGCAGTCGGAGTCGTCCTCTATAGGACTAATTACATGGTCAGATCATGCTCCGATCTTTTTGACGCTTCGTGAGAAGTTCGCTACTGCGTTGCTTTCTCAGTGGCGCCTAAACGAATACATTTTGGACCACCCCTCCCATAGTGAATGTCTCAGTAAGATGTTGTCGGAGTACTTTTCTCTTAATGCCCCCACCGCCACTGACCCACACATCCTTTGGAATGCCCATAAGGCGTACATGTGGGGGATTCTCATTCAGGCGTGCGCCCTCGTCAAGGTCATGGTTGTTATTATTTTACTGTTTTCTCACATCCTCCCTCCCCCTTCCTTCCCTTCCTTTCTTTTTGCCCAGCTCCCAGATCCAGTTGAAGCGACCTTGAATTGTCGACGGAAGGAGTCGTACTTACTCATGTTGTGTGCAGTTGTTCTTATTCTTCAACTGTACACTGATATTGTATCTGTTTAATATGTATGATGTCACTCCTTCCATGACATATTAATAGTCTGTTGTAGGAGCGTGTTATTATTTTCCCTGCATTCTCTTTCCTTTCCTGTATTTGAAAAAATGTTCTCAATAAAAACTAAATTTAAAATAAATAAATATAATATACATATACACATAATACAACAGAGACCCCTCGGTTATGGCGGTTGCTCAGCTTCTGTGCAGCCACCATACTTTGCTATAAACCCCTGTCAGATTTAGATTTTCATTTTTGACTCCTCGCCTTCCAAAACCTAAACTTTTATATTATTTAATTCTCAGAGTTTTTACGACTGGGAATCGGGTCAGAATAGGGTGAAATTTGAAATTAACTGCATTTGTGCAACTTTTTTACAGGTTTCATTTTTACGCCATTCACTGTGCAGCCGTCAACTGTATTCTGTGTGTCACTATTAATTCTAGGCATACCAAATGTATATAGTTTTTTTTTTAATGTTTTAACCCCTTTGAAAAAAAAAATCTAATACTTTGCAAAAAAAAAAAAAAAAAATTCTTAGAGATGCCAGATTCTGACTCTTTTTAAATAACTTTAATAACTTTTTTATATTTCCATGTATGGGGATGCATAAGGTATCTTTTTTGTGGGGCCAAATGTACTTTTTATTCATACCATTATGTGGAATGTCTATTGCTTTCATCACTTTTTACTTACATCTTTATGAGAGGAGAAACAGCAAAAGAACGGTGGTTCAGCTTTTCATTTTTTGTTCTCCACTATGGTGTTCATCATATGGGAAAAATATTTTTATATGTTTGTAAGTTGAATGTTTTTGGACACCGAAATACCCAATCTGTATGTGTTTGACTTTATTTAAACACTTTTATATGTGTTGCAGGGAAAGGGAGGAGATTAACATTTTTAACTCTTTATTATTTTTTTTAATGTTTTTTAAACTTTTTTTTACTTTTTTTTAGATCACTTAGGGGCCTAAGATGCAAAATAGCTGTTGTAGAACCCTCGCTAATGTAAAATAGCAAAGGTTCTAATATAGGCTGCATAGACCAGCCTGTAATAGAATACATGCAATGACAATCCTGCGAGCCATCAATAAGCTCCTGGCTTTCATTTTTAATGGATCATTGACCTCAGATCTCAGTACCAGAGTCAGTGATCTAACTCAAAATAATGGAAAAATGACAGAAAAATGGTGTCTCAGACCGCTTTGACCAAGGGGTCAGGGAGGTTAATACCCACAAACAGCAGCTATTGTGAGAAGTAACAGCTTCACTAAGGAGCTCTAAGCTTGCTGAGATAATCAATGAATGAGATGTAAATGCAAATGGTAGAATGTGTGATTGACATGTTAGAACATATTAGGAATGCAGAAGTTACAGGGACACCTGGTTCTAGGGGGCCTGATGCAAAAGGTATTGCCAAGACACAGGGGCAGATTTACTAAGCAAAATGTACCAGAATTCTGGTGTAATCTGCAGCAGAAACTATCTGGGGCATTCACATGGAGTAACGCGGTGCTGATTCTGGTAAGAATCAGCGCTTCAAAACAGAATCCCATTGACTTCAATGGGTTCCGTTTAAAGTGCGTAACACATTGAACACAATGGTTTAAAAAGCCTCCCATTGATTTCAATGTGTTATGAGTGTTAAACAGAACACATTGAAGTCAACTGGGATTCTGTTTCGCAGCCCTGATTCTTACACGAGTTATCGTGCCAGAATCAGCGCCGCGTTACTCCGTGTGAATGCCCCCTTACACGCCTTGTGCAATGTTTATCAAATTCTTTAGACACTTTTTAGTAAAGTGTACATCTTGTACAAAAGTGAAGTTGATTTGTAGAAAGGGGCACGGCTTCAACACTATGTGCCAAAAATGCACCACATTTTGGTGCATTTTTCTGCCATAAACTAAACAGACTAATAAGAGGTGTAAAATTAGCATTAGTAACTCTTACCCATTATCCTTGTGCAGCGATATCACTTTGTGCCTTATCTGTGTTTGTTTAAATGATATATAAAGAATCTATGGGGGTATTTTACATGGCATTCAGGGATCACTGTATAGAGCAGCGGTTCTCAACCTGTGGGTCGCGACCCCGGTGGGGGTCGAACGACCAAAACACAGGGGTTGCCTAAAGCCATCGGAAAATACATATTTCCGATGGCTTTAGCCGCTGAGAAACCACGCTGCCTTTGCAGCCGGGTAGATCCTAGTGGGGTGAAGGACCTGTGATGACGTCATGACCATGTGATCGGACTCTGGTGTGGGCGGAGCTATTCAGTACAGTTCCGAGTTACACAGGAAGGGAAGGCTGCAGTGAGTGGAGACTGGAAGGTAAGATGGAGGGAGAAGACAGCAAGTGTAAGCAAGGGGTGGGAAGGGGATGCAAGCAGTGTGTGAGTATGATAGGAGGGGATGCAGGCTGTGTGTGAGTATGATAGGAGGGGTTCAGGCTGTGTGTGAGCAAGATGGGGGTGTTTCAGGCTGTGTGTGAGCATAATAGTGGGGTTCAGGCTGTGTGTGAGCAAGATGGGGGACATGAATCTGGGGGCAGAGATGGAGGGACATGAATCTGGGGGCAGAGATGGAGGGACATGAATCTGGGGGCAGAGATGGGGACATGATTCTGAGGGCAGAGATGGGGGACATGAATCTGGGGGCAGAGATGGGGGACATGATTCTGAGGGCAGAGATGGGGGGACATGAATCTGAGGGCAGAGATGAGGGGACATGAATCTGGGGGCAGAGATGGGGGACATGAATCTGGGGGCAGAGATGGGGGGACATGAATCTAGGGGCAGAGATGGAGGGGACATGAATCTGGGGGCAGAGATGAGGGGACATGAATCTGGGGGCAGATATGAGGGGACATGAATCTGGGGGCAGAGATGGAGGGGGCATGAAACTGAGGACAGAGATGGAGGGGACATGAAACTGGGGGCAGAGATGGAGGGGACATGAAACGGGGCAGATGAAGAGGTTATATGAAACTGGGGGAAAGATAGAGGGGGACATATAATTTACGGGTGACTGTAGGAGGATTATACTGTGTGGGAGCACGTGAAAAATGAATGAGAATGGGCGGAGGCAACATAAAAGTGGGCGGAGCCAAATTTGTTGCGGCGCGCTCTACTTTTCAACAGTTGGGAGGTATGGGTTGTAGCAAAATTAAGGCCCGTTCACACAGACACAGAGGGGGCAGATTATGGTGCGAAATCCATGTCATAATCCGCCCTCTCACAATGGAGGTCTATTTAGTCCACCAGGCTTGTTTTTTGTGTGAGCGGCATGCTGATGCTCACGGGAAAAAAAAGTGGGCTGCCCTTTCTTCAGGTGGATTCCACAGCTCGGTGACCCGTGGCGTCCGCCTGGCGGTAGCAACCTCCCGAGTCGTCCCATTAATTTGAGCCAACTCCGGGGGGGAGCCGCGACAGTCGTGGCAAGCGTGTTTTGACCCGAGAGTGACACGGCTCCCCGCGTCACTCTCAGTGCCTAAATCCGCTATAGATCCGCTATACCGCCCCCTGTGTGAACTAGCCCTTACAGTTATGAAGTAGCCACCAAAATTATTTTTTGGTTTGGGGTCACCGCAACATGAGGAACTGTATTGCGGGGTCACAGCATTAGAAAGGTTGAAAACCACTGGTATAGAGAAAGATTTCCTGTTTGCCCTATTAATAAGCTTTGCAGAACGCAGTGGGGGTGGGGCGGAAGTCTCGTTACTCAGCCTTCTCTGCTTAAGATCTGACTCTTGGTCACATGACCAACTCTTCTCTACTGTATGGACCTGCAGCTAGAGTACAGCAGAGCTAGTGACGTCACAAGGAGTTGGACCAGCAGCAGGGGAGGCTGAGGATGGAATAAGACTTGCACCCCCCCCCCCCCCCCTCATCTTCCTGGCTGCACTAGCTAATGATTAAGGTGCTGGAAGATCATTATCTATACAGTAAACATGTTTATACAGGGATCTAAATGCTCTGTAAAAAATCACCATACAACCCTTTAAGCCTTCATTATTCTTGTTCGGAGATATTCCTTTATTTTCCCTTGGCAGTGACATTACTCCATCCTTTAACCATCACTATATTTACCTCTGCTCTGTAACGCTATACCGTGATATCATGGTATGCAACAATCCTTTCTTATGACTTAGGTTAGGTTCACATTTGATTTGGAGTCTCCATAGGAGACTCCATCACAGATATCGTCTAAAATCGACAGAGAGAAAAATGCTGCATAGAGGACTGGGAACCTGGCGGACACCTGTCAGACCCCATTATAGTATATGGCGTCTGCAGGTACCCTGTTTCCCCGAAAATAAGACACCCCCCCTTCACCTTCTGGATCACATACAACCGGCAGTCATGCCGGCACTCCGCTAATTGTTCCCCGCTTTGTTTGCCGATTGTTCCCCGCTCCAGCCGCTGCATAAAACATCCCCCGAAAATAAGAAAGGTCATATATTTCGTTAGATAATTAATTATAAGAACATGTCTTATTTTCGGGGAAACAGGGTAACTGCTTTTTTAGCTGATTAGATACTTGGTCCATTATCCATGTTTTATGACACATTGTGATCATGACAACTGTTCCATGGCCAACTTCTGGAGTTGTTGCAGCATTTGCGCAGCCTTTTAAGAAGGATTATACGGGGTTTCTATTTATCTTTGGAGCTGCTCTGTGACAACATGGTGTATTTCAGTACTTAATTTGCAGCGATTTGTCATCTCTTTGACTATTACCATTGTACTGTCACATTTCTGTGTTCATTCATTTTGTGGAATGTTTATTATTAGTGTACTGTGACATTAGTGTGTTGTACTGTGATATCACTGCATTTACTATTACTATACTATGACATCACTGTATTTATTAATACTGTACTGTGTCATCACTCTGTTATTTTTCCCACAGAAGGATCTTCCTGTTTATTATTTTTGCATTGTGATGTGTTGTATATGTATTTCACATACTTGAATTGTGCGGTGTTTCATTATACTTTTGCTAAACATATCATTTTCTGCATAAATCAGGCTTTGTGACATAAGAGCGAGTATAGTTACTTTGCAGTGACATCACTGTGTACATTTTTAGGACGTAAATTACTATATTTTTCTAACTATAAAATGCACCTGATTATAGGATGTGCCCCAGATTTAGACAACAAAATTTAGTTTGTCCTTTTAAACTTCATGTTCCCTCACCTTTTGAAATTATACACATTCAACTCTATTACACACACCGTAAGTAGTTCTGCTGCATAGAGATATTTATACGGCCATAATGTTCACATAAAACATACACAGCGACAATTCTAGAATTTTTTTTTTTTTTGTTCATCAGCTAAGCTTTTGTAAGTGTGTATAGTGCGTGGCCCAAGACAACTGTTCTTCCAATGTGGCCCAGAAATGCCAAAAGGTTGGACACGCCTGTTCTAAATAAAAGACAACCCTTTGCCATCCGAGAATAGAATTCTCACTTCCCAACACTCCTACTTGTGACTCCTAAGGAACAAAGCAGGCAGCGTGAATGACTTCATTTTGCTGTATGCATCCTGAAAAAAGTGCCAGGTGGCAATAGAAGGTGTCTAGTAAGTCTCTGTGCACCTAGTAGTGGCAGCGCTGCGTCTCAGGCCAAGGCCCTACGTTGCGAAAATGCAGTTTCTTCTGTTGCAGATTTTGCTGCTTTTTGTTGAGCCAAAGCCAAGAATGGCTACAGAGGGAATGTGAAATATATAGGAAGTTCTTATACTTATCCCTTCTGCTCAATTCAATCCTGGCTTTGGCTAAAAAAAAGAAGCAAAATCTGCAACAAAAAAGCTGCGTTTCTGCAAAAGTGGGGCCTCAGCCTTAAGGACATGGATACAAACAAATTCAAGGAAGAGGAACTAGCAGAGGAACATGTGTGTGTATTGGATGATGCCTACCGCTACTCCTTGGCTGTCCATGTCCTATAAGACTGCAAGGATCAAATATTGCTAAGGCCAGCCATGTGACCTCGCCACCATTTACATCAAGGTAATTTCCAATTTCCAATATGCATGTAATTTTCTATACAGGTAGTCCTCGGGTTACGACGGTCTCTGGTTACGACGTTTCGTGGTTATGACTAGAAATGAGCTAAAAAGTAAAGCTCCCTCGTAACAGAAAGCTGCCAGCACTCCCGACTAGCAAGGACGAGCCTGCGGCAAATCAACGCTGGTTCTGCAGCAGGCTCGTCCTTGCTTGCCGGAAGAGAGCTGGCAGCTTGCTGTAACAAGGGAGCTTGCTTTTTCTCATAGAAATGAATTGACCAGTGTTGATTGGCCAGTGTACAGCATTCAGCCAATCAATGCTGGTTCTGCTGGAGGCTCGTCTGCAAGGAGGCGGAGTCTAAGATTGGACCACAGCAGTCTCCATTGCGGTCCGATATTAGACTCTGCCTCCTGGCCAGCATTGATTGGCCAAATGCTGTACACTGGCCAATCAACGCTCGCCAATACATTCCTATGAGAAAAAGTAAACTCCCGCATGAATGCAAGCTGCCAGCTCTCCCTGTATAGTATGTGATTTAGTGTGCAGCGGCTCGGAACTGAGCAAGACTGTACTGTACTGTACTGTATATGGTACAGTCTTCCTTGGTTCCGAGCCGCTGCACACTAAATCACGTTGATTAGTCTTCCTCGGTTTACAACGCCGCGTAAGAACGGATCAAAGTCGTAAGTCGAGGACTACCTGTACTCTATATTTTGTGAGACATTTCAGGCTTGCAGAACCAATCACTAATTTTCAATAGAATTATAATTTTAAGTATTTTTCACTTGCGGTATAATGGTTATCCTGGAACAAATTTGCTGAAGACTGTGGTGGTATAATTTGCACAAATGTATCAAATGAAGCACAATGTTTGATGAATTCAGTACATCTATATACATCATTGGGGGGTCTCAGCAGCTGGAACTCTATGATCAACAAGTGGCCTCCTATCCTGGTAGATAGAGTTGTACCTTGTTATGACTGGAATACATCTTTTATCTCCTAGTTGGATATTCATAACTCCACTTCCCTAAGTATTCTCAGCATTTTCTTATATTTTCTAAAAATGCGATTTTGTTTCAGAATTCCAGGCAGTGACCAGCAAGCTCAAACTTCCTATGTCCTGAGTGCAGCAGGACTTACCATAGCTGAAGTGCCAGAGTGCCATTTCCCGTTACAGATGTAGCCAGCCATGTAAATCTGTGTATTCTATGCATGTCCTAAAGATCTGCAAGCACGAATAAAATCTAAAATCTTGAGGTGCATAGTTTTACTACAAACACAAGGCAGGTATGGAATACTGTAAATGTCTGATCATTGGGGTTCCCACTGCAGGAAACCTTGACAATCATAAGAATAGTAGCCCATGGACTCCCGTTTGACGGTCATGTGGGCATGTAAATCCATTATTCTCACTGTGACTGATAACAATAGCACATAGTCAAATACTGTATAAATTGTGTGCATGGCAAAACTGAGATAAATTAAGAAAATTGTTTAGTTTGTGTCTATATATCTACCATAAATATCCCAGAAATAAAACTGTTATGCTTGGATACATTCTGGCATATACATACATACAGTGCTTTAAATTGGTCTGACGTGGAATGCGAAACATAAAAAACACTGTTGCTTACCTCTCCTGGATCTGGAAGGCCTCAGGCCTACTTGGTGACGTCCCAGTCGTTACAAGGCCCAGGGCTTGCTTCCTTATGTGTCGTGATGCAAGCCCCTGCTCATATGACGTCCCGACATCATTTAATGTGGGCAGTGCGCCAAAACCCGGGGAGAGGTAAGTAAAAGTGTTTTTTTGCGTTTGTATCCTCCCATGGGGTCAGACTCAGAGTATAATAATTGTTTATGGCTGTCCACTATGGGACATTATACTGTGTGCAGGGGCCACTATGGGACATTATACTGTGTACAGGGGCCACTATGGGACATAATACTGTATACAGGGGCCACTATGGGACATAATACTGTGTGCAGGGGACACTAAGGGACATAATACTGTGTGCAGGGGCCACTATGGGACATAATACTATGTGCAGGGGCCACTATGGGACATAATACTGTGTGCAGGAGCCACTAATGGACATAATACCGTGTGCAGGGCTTACTAAGGGACATAATAGAGTTTGGAGGAGGGGGTCAGTCGAGGTCTTCGGCGTTGGTGTCGGTTGGGGGGGGTGGGGCCATGTCAAAAGTTCACCATGGGGCCCCGCCATTCCTAGTTACGCCACTGCTGCATACGTATCTTGGACTATGCAACGATATTGATATGACACACAACTGAATAAATAATAAAGACTTATTTACAAATGCATTGTCTTTTTGTTCCATCTTGAGATTTTAATCTGATTTCTGTATCCATTCACACTTATATAATAGCACTGCTATGGCAGTGTATTTCTTCCTCGTTTCTCCGGCTTCAAGGCTTTAGTAAAGTCTAGCTAAAGTGTGTATACAGCATGCGACTATTTAAGGGTCACCCATGGGAATTTAGCTGCTCATTTCAGCTGTCATAATTAAAAGCATCCACTAGAGGGCGCTTGGGCTTAGTGTTCTGGAGAGCTGCTGGAACTAGCATGAGATTGTGATGAGCTAGTGAAGGTGGATTGTTCTCATTGTATGTGCTCTCTTCTTACCACAGACCTCTCACTCCTTCCATCCCACTTTCTCCACTCCACATCTCCTTCTCCCTCCTGAGTGGCTCCATCAGCACTCCTAAGATCTTGGAACAGCTGCAGTGCCCCAGGCAACCCTCACCTTCCTCAGGCTCTGAGAATGGAGATGGGATTTCCAGAGGTATCTTCAAACTCCTCTGCTTACAAGATCATCTTCCTTATGTAACTACAGGGGCTGGAAGAGAGCTACAGGCAAGGAACTTTATAACCCACACAAGGACTAGCTGCATCTTCACTTTATTGCTACACGCAGGTAGGTTATTGGAAATAATAATTCAGGTTATTCTTTAATTTACAGTCAATATGAACTTTTATAAATGTCTTATTATCACTTTTAGCTTTGCCCATTTTTTGCTTACTTTTCCCTTTAGCTTTAAGGACGCCGCATCCCAGCTAAAGGCGATGTAATGTGATCTCCAATGTAACCTTTTTATTATCAGTAGTGTATATTTAGCCTCGCACATCCGTGCTGTAAAATGACATTATTCTGTAGTAAACTAGTATACACCTCCATAGAAAGCACTGAAGTAGATTTTGCATCATTGTATTACACTTTTACTGCAAGTACTGTAGCCTGGCTGGGGATTCCTTTAAATTATTAAATCCCCTTTTCATTGCTGGTGTTGGGAGTAATGCGGAGTGACAGATATAGCCCATCCTGTCCATTTATTAATCTGGATTGGATGTAATTTGATAATATTATGTGAATCTCATCGCTGAGTGGAGAACAACATATGGACTTTATTTCTGGGCTACTTTTTGTTATATACGTTTTTCAACGTACTCTTCTTAAAATAGACCAGGGATTCCCATAGCATATATGTCTTTACACACATCGCCGCAGATGTATGAAAATGCTGAATTTGTCAATATAGAGGAGATGAGTTTGTCATCTGGAGTAAAATATCCTCAATTTGCTTGTGAAGCTACAGAATGATATTAGATCAATGTATAAAGCATGAAAGAGTTATAGGGTAAAATCGGATCCGCTATACTACGAGTCTATAGGTGGATATCCTTGTATGTGTCCAAAATAAGTATAGACGCCATCATGCACGCAATAATGTGCATGCCAGCAGGCAGCATCACTACCCATAATATAGGGTCAGGGTGCATTATGGTGTTACTGATATAACTGGCTCCTATATATCAGTCTATATAAGAAATGACCACCAGGTCTCAAACTTTCTGAAATAATCTATGAACATATTATATAGATTTGGGACAGTACACTTTGGGTTAAGAAAAATCTACACCTTCCAAATCTTGCTTGTTGTCTATTGGCACAAGTAGGTTAAGAGTTTTATGTGATCTGTTTAGTTGTGGGATGTTACAGCGATGCGCAAGAAAAAACAAGAGAAAACAATTATATAAGTGATGGATGAAACAGCCCCCTTCATTCATATTGCATCGAATTATTTACAGAGTGGAAAGTAAATCAGAAATGTTCAATTCCTACTGACAGCAGAACATGGATTTATTTACTTATGTCAAACATAAGAAGCAACTCCAAGGAAAGGAGAAGGATCTTCACTATGCTATACCGAGGATGAGTAGTTCCACTATTCATCACAACATCAACAGCTGGCCATATGTGCATGCTGCTGCATAGACATTATAGCTGTACTGTGTACCTTGTGTAAGTGGTACCTAAGGCAGCATAAAATAGTGTCATATCCAACACCTTCTGTCTCCCTGAGAACAAAGTGTAGTGTGATCAGACACTACATATAGAAAATGTTCATGTCTGGAGTGAATCGCACCTTGGGATGTGTGAGAGAGGGTGATACAGGTGAATCAGAGATTGTTGCTTGCCTCAGCTCTCGGTGGCATCACACACACTGCTCAGCCTTCTCCTGTGTCTGTGCGCTGGATTTGTCACTAGCTATTAGTGCTCAGTGACATGATATATACAGTACATGGCTTTCTTTGCTGATTCACAGGTTTATCAATGTTTGTTATTGTAATGAATGCCTTCCTGCCAACACTTACCTAAAGTCAAGGGCAACATGCATTAAAAATAGGTTATTTTTGCAATAAAAGGTTGCAAGTGCAAACAACGGAGATCATAAATAACGTTCCACATGGAGAATGAAAATGGTTGTCCAATAGTGGAGAACGTATATTTTATTTACCATTGCTCATCCACATATAGACATATTGACAGAGAGCAATGGGAAGCTGAGGGCGTATTCCCTTCCATAGCTCTGCCTTTCTCCTTAGTCCTTGGAATACAGTACCTAAAATCTGACTTCTGTTTGTCATATGGCGCCATATAATACTGAAATGTGTTGTTGCTTCTTTTCCATAAAGCTCAGTTAAAGTGCTTTTCCTATTAATAACACTTAATCTGATATCCACAAGGAATAAGATAAGTGTTCGATTGTTGGAGGTGCAACTGCTGGAGCTAGAGAACGAGAATGGGTCCCTAAGTTTCATGCGGGTGTGAAGCGATGGTGGACCAGTGCTCTATCCACTTCTGTCGTGTACCCAATGAGTTGGTCAATCCCTTATAAATGAGTAGAGAATGGGGTCACACATGAGCACCACTGCTCAATTTACTTAGAGAATCAGGGCAACTCCTTCTCCGAACCCCACTTAGCAGACTCTTCTCAATACTGTAGATAATAGGTAAGTGTTATTAGTCAGAAAACCCAATAAGTCCAATGCTGTGCATGTGTTAATAAAGCGGTGCTGTGTAAAGACTGCACAGGGAAGGCTCGGGTTATAAAACTTATCTAATATTGGAATTTTCGTCCAGTAATGTGCGATG
The DNA here is from genome assembly GCF_031893055.1 of Leptodactylus fuscus. Taxonomy (NCBI): domain Eukaryota; kingdom Metazoa; phylum Chordata; class Amphibia; order Anura; family Leptodactylidae; genus Leptodactylus; species Leptodactylus fuscus. The sequence goes on from NC_134268.1 coordinate 160,708,140, forward strand.
CTTTGCAGGTTACTATAGTGAAAGCCATAATATTACATTGTATGGCAGATTAATTTACTCGTCAGATCAGCGGTTTCATTACCATACATTTTCTCAGCATCTAATAGAGAGTATGTTCCCCAGCCCAGCAATTATTAGCTTGTTCTCCTTCATTAAAACATATTTACAGAGCTCCGAATGGAAAGAACACTTTATGCATGAAGTATACTTGAGAGAAAACTAGCACTTCTCATTTACTTCCTGTGGCTGTTTAGATAGAATTTACCCAAATTAAAGTTTTCATATTTAATCTCGTATCAAGTAGTTTAGAAATGAGACAGATAATTTATACCGTCATATGGTAAAAACTTCACCTGAACTGAGAAATAGGGTAAATGTGAGATGGGTTTATCACTTGCCTAAAGTGACCACATACATTGGATTTGGCAATCTTATGGGGCAATTGGCCCACATTACACAGAATATGTGGTTTATAAAATTAGAGGATGGCTAATAGGAGGTTATATGGGAAATTTACTTTGAAGATGATTTACCATATAACTGTATAACAGCTAAAGAGCGATGGCACCCTACAGTTTGTACATGAGCGACGTGCACCCAGCTATTGGCCTATATATTTCCATATAGCCTTGAGCCAAGTCTTGAAAGGGTTTTCCAAGAAGGTACACCCTGTCTTAGAATACCTGAAATGCTTACTTCAGACATGAACCTAAAGAACTTCTTGAAGGGTTTCTTTTATCTCCACAGGATAGGGTCTAAGTGTCTAAACGATGGTGATCTGCAGTCCCATAGAAGTGAATGGAATATTTCACATGGGGTGATGGCAGACCCCCATTCTCATGATCACTGCTAGTCCCAGTGGTTGGACCCTTAGCAATGAGACACTGTGGATAGGGTGTAAACTCCTTTAAAGCAATATACTGTATCTGTGGCAGTGCTTTGTAGACTGTGACTATGTATCATCTGTTACCCCTCTTCCTGTATTGTATGTTGTATATATTTTATGGTTGATATAGTTGCATGTGGGTAAGAGGTAGCAAAATATATACAATAATAAGAAAGCTTATTATATACGGTACTGTAGGACTATGGCTGACTTTGGGAGAGCTCTTGAATTTGTAGGATATGGGAAGTAACAGTAGTATAACTACTTTCATTCTCAGTTTTCATCAGGCCGCTGACCATTTCCCAAGAAGACCTATCAACACTTGAACAGGTTTCTTTCGTACTTCACAGTCTTTGACACTATGTAGGTCAGAACTTCCATTGTAAGTTCTGTCTCTTGGGAGATGGGATATTATAAGGGTCATTTCACGTAAGCTTACGAGAGATCAGTTACAGTGAAAGTAAAAACAATACCCTTATCTCTCCTATGATCCATTCTTATTTCGGGTAAAAAGCAAGAGAATAGCAGACCTGAATCGAATATTACAAGTGCCAATAACCCTTTAATATATGTATAACAGTTTCTAAAAGGGCTTTATACTGTTTAGAGAATTAAGACTACATAAGAGTTTATTTACAGACGTTATATATATATATAGTGAATCACACACCCCCTCTTCCAAAAGACCACCTCTTTGAGACGACCACCCCTGTGATGGTTTTACAGTTACCCAAGATTTTGTATCTATCTATCTATCTATCTATCCTTCTATATCATATCTATCTATCTATCTATCTATCTATCTATCTATCTATCTATCTATCTATCTACCTACCTATCTATCTATCTATCTATCTATCTATCTATCTATCTATCTATCTATCTATGCACCTATCTATCTATCTATCTATCTATCTATCTATCTATCTATCTATCTATGCACCTATCTATCTATCTATCTATCTATCTATCTATCTATCTATGCACCTATCTATCTATCTATGCACCTATCTATCTATCTATCTATCTATCTATCTCCTACCTGTCTATCTCCTATCTATCTATCTATCTATCTATCTATCTATCTATCTATCTGTCTATCGCCTATCTGTCTATCTATCTATCTATCTATCTATCTATCTATCTATCTATCTATCTACCTGTCTGTCTATCTATCTATCTATCTATCTATCTATCTATCTATCTATCTATCTATCTATGCACCTATCTATCCATCTATCTATCTATCTATCTATCTATCTATCCACCTATCTATCTATCTACCTATCTATCTATCACCTATCTATCTATCTATCTATCTATCTATCTATCTATCCACCTATCTATCTATCTATCTATCTATCTATCTATCTATCTATCTCCTACCTGTCTATGTCCTATCTATCTATCTATCTATCTATCTATCTATCTCCTATCTATCTATCTATCTATCTATCTATCTATCTATCTATCTACCTATCATCTATTTTCTGTTCTACTTTCCCTATGTATGCTGCATAGAGTGCAACTGTATGTACTATAAAAGATATATAGCGTATGATATCAGCATTGTACCTTATGTCTAAAATACTGTACATGTAGAAGGGGCTGCTAGTGAAGAGCATGTTCTTGACTTTTTTTTACCATGTTAATTGGCCTTGGGGAACTCTAATATCCTCATACTGTACAATATACTGTACAGTATACATTACACCATATGTAATACAATCTACAATCCTCACATTATAGACTACAGTCCACAGCTATTTCCCAGTAATATACCCAGATCACTGGAGCCATGAATATGTAACACTGGATGCTGTATTATTAATATACTGTATAGTATGTAGCTCACTGGCTACTATCACATTAGGAAGATGTTAGGGCAAAGGGAAATTCTCCTGTCTCAACCAATAATGTGTTTTTCAATACCGAGACACTAGACTGTTGTTAATACAATAAAAGGTATTTTCACTTCCCAAGACAATCAGAAAAGCATTTGAACTATTTTCTTTGGATATAGTAGCCATGGAAATGTCAGCTAGCTGGTATAGAAGAGACTTACGCTAGTAAATGGCCTTGACTCCAAATGATAATCAAAAATATCCATTCTCCATAGAATTGGGAATTATCTGCAGTGTATATATTGTTACACAATAGCTGCGCATAGAACTTGGACCTTCCCAAGGGAATCCCTTAGTATTTCAGGTTTTTTTCCAGGTCACATGTAAATGAACACTGTTGCGGTATGCAGGAGAGTCCTGTATCCCTATTATATGTGGAGGGGAACAGGCTTGTGGAATAACATAAATATTTTAGCCTGGGTTTTGCACATAGCAAAGTATTGCAAAGGACATTATTTGCATACCCCGTGTATGACTTTATATGTATCTGTATTTCTTAGGATTTATGATGTAAATCATTCTTTTTATTTAATGTAAAGGGGTTGGTTGGTTTAGAAAACCAATATCCGATACTAATAAGGGAGTTCTGCAATAATATATTGGCTTTATTAGAGCAAAGACCAGTGTCTGTGTGACTTAGTATATACGTGTACTATGTGGACAGCCCAATGATTTCAACAAAACCTATACAGTGCTTTATGTCTCTAGAAACTGAACACTTACTGCTAGATTCTCACCACATTACAAGTAAGCGTTGGGGGTCCCATCATATTCCGCAGCACTTTACAGACATTGACAGTCACTGTCCCATATAGGGCTAACAATCTAAATTCCCTATCAGTATGTCTTTGATGTGTGGGAGGAAACTGGAGTACCCAGAGGAAACCCACGCAAACACGGGGAGAACATACAAACTCCTTGCAGGTGTTGTCCTGGGCAGAATCTGAACCCAGGACTCCAGTGCTGCAAGGCTGCAGTGCTAACCACTGAGCCAGCGTGCTGCCCATATTTTTTTCCTATAAACAAAATTGTAATCTGCCCACCCCATTAGAAGTCAATTGAATCCACTAGGATCCATTAGGAACCATTATTCAAAAAATCCATCATTACTTTAATGGCTTAAATAATTACCAGTGTCAGTATGCCAGTGTGAACAGGGATATAAAAATCACTCATATACAGAGAAATTTCACATCTCAGTATAAGATGAATTGATGCTTCCAGTTTTATAGGATTTCGTATTTGCTTTCATGTTGGCTAAACAGTTTTTCTGTTTCATTGACCAGTTTTTATTAACTTTATTGACCCAAAATGTTCACTCACAAGACTTTTGTAGTGTTAGTTTAGACTGGTTATTCTTTTTCTCATCACATAATATAAGTGCCGGTAACTCTGCTATATCAGACTATGTAATGGCATCAATAGTTGGCCAGGAAATTACAAAAATCTATCATTAACTATATTGACCTAAAATGTTCACAAACAACAATTTTGTAGTGTAGACCTCTTGGACTATGTAATGGCACTAATACAGTAGCTATCCAAGAAATTACAAAAATCTCTTATTAACTTTGTCATAATAGGCGCTGAATTTCACCTTGTGGGGCTTCCGAGACTGAAGTCACTGTTGGTCACAGAAGGGATTTTCAGCGCCCATTCTCCTGATCACTGTGTGACTGATGTTATCCCCTATCTAATGTCAGACTGAGATGCCCAGGGTCCACCAAAGAAATTTGTTCTGGGAGCCCACGTAGAACTTTCCTGGTACCTACATCACAGATTCTTCACTGAAATCTTGCATATGTACTGTACCCACCAACTAACCCTGTGCATCACTGAGTGTTTTCGTAGTATCGTCATCCCCTATAGTAGTGTAATTGTCCTGATAGCTACATGGTAAGTTCATGCACAGTACTGTTTGGGGAATGACATGGCCATAGAGCAGTACACGTAAGTGCAAGATTATAGTGAGAGAGCTGTGATGCATGCATAGCACACATGCCTGCTGTCACAAATTTTGGAACTCAGTTCTGACAAATTTTGGACTCCCTTTTCCTGAAGTATCTGACAGTTTCCTGGGCTGTGGCCCCTACTTAGTATATATAAGTGGCCTGTTGGACCCAGCACAGTATAAAGTTCGCCAGCACTGACCCAGTATAATGCTTCACATGGTTTATAAAGCTCACCAATTCCCCCACATACATTATAATGTGTACGCTGCACATGGCATATAAAGTTTCACATGGTATAAAAAAAAAAAGCTCCCTGAGCACCCTCCCCCCACAAAGTGTAATGCTCCACAATGGACCCACACAGTATAATATACTCCCCAGAGATCCCCTCCAAAACAATGTTCCACAACTGCCCCAAACAGTAAAATATACTCCCTAGAGCCCCCTCCAGTACAATGCCTTACAACGGGCCCCAAAAAGAATAGTATACACCCCAAAGCCCCCCTAGTACAATTCACCCAATGGCTCTATACAGTATAAAATGTGACAATGAAGCCTCCCAACATAATACTCCACAATGGTCCTAAACAGTATAATATACTTCCCAGAGGACCCCCAGTATAATGCTCCACAGTGGTCCTACACAGTATGACATACTTCTCAGAGGACCCCATTATAGTTCTCCACAGCAGCCCCACACAGTATAATATGCTCCCCAGAGCCTCCTCCCCCAGTATAATGTTCCACAGTGATCATACACAGTATTATGATCCACAGTGACCCCACACAGAATAATATACTCTGCTGAGGTCCCCCAGTATAATGCTCCACAGTGGCCACCAGATACAATATAATATACTTCCCAGAGTCTTCCCTCCACAGCACATTGCCCCACATTGGCACCATACAGTATAATATGCTCCTGAAAATGTGTCTCCACACAGTATAAAATACTTCCAATAGCCTTGAACTGATTTAGTTGCACCCCATGAAATTAGTTTAGAAGAAAAATTGTGAGGTTTGGTCCTCCGGTTCATTTGGGGCTATTAGTATACTATAATAAATGGAGTCCCAGGGGAAGTAAGGAAAAATAACACTTACACTCACCTTGCCTCACCACTCCGGGGCATCCTTGCAATGTACGGCTGTCTCTGGAATCCCCTTCAGGCCTGTGACTGACATCACACACTGACTGAGGCCTGTGATTGGGCCTCAGTGTTCATGTGAGTAGCGCTAGTGTCATGTGATTGGGTTTCAGCAGTGACCCAGGGGGTGCGATATTAGCCACAGGCCGGAGCAGGCCAGAAGATGACAGAGACCTCTGGACCCTCAGGGGAGGTGAGTATAAGTGTTTGTAATTTTTACTTACCTCCCCTGGTAGGCTTCTATTTGAAAGGGTCCCCGCAGCATGTAAATACAGCATATGACACTGGGCCCCTTTCCATTAGTGATGTGGCCTCTGGTCCTCTGGTGGGTCAGTCCGAAACTGCCTTATTCTGTGGATAGAAGATCAGGGTCATTAATGGCTCAACCCCCTAAAATTAATTTGGCACATATGTGATATGTAAATATCAGATATACAGAGCTGAATTTACCACTTATATGGTATCTATAGGTTTGTATAATTTGGTGCTTTACTACAAGGCACAAAAGAAACGGTTACAGGACAGATTTATCTCTTTTATATCTGCATACATGATAAATTAGGAACTGTATTTGTTCTCACATGTATAGACCGTTACATATAGACCACGCATGCTTACTGTTTATTTTCTTCAGTATTGACTGATTGGTTGCTTTTTAGTTCTCTTAAAGAGAATCTGTCACATGAAAAATGCTGTTTAGTCTGTAGGCACCATGCTATAGAGGTTAGGTGATTAATATATAGATTAGTATAACTTCTCAGTTATCCATTCCTTTAACCTTCCCTTTATGGCTTTGAATACAGAGATAGCTGTCAGTCACTGATAGGACCTCCTCCTTGACTTGTCAATTTAAAAAAACAGTGATTTCAATAAATATATGACATATTATACGGAATCTTTTCCTATAAGTCTTTATATCAGTCTGCATTGTTTGCAGAATAAGCAACATTTTTCATATGATAGGTTATCTTTAAGGCACATTTATTATCAGGGACCACAGGTTAGCTTCATCTTCTAGTAGGAAATTGCAGAAGTCTAAAATCCCAAATCGTGTTGCCTCAAAAGCTCTCCCTGCAGATTGGTTCCCATACAGACTTCCAATGCAGCTCTACTTTTTCAGATTGGCTGCTGTATTTAAAGCACAATCCCTCCACAAGAGCACCAGGAAGACAATGTTCAAGACATGAAAATTACAAAAATACAAGAAGCCAATCCACCAGTGAGCAAGATAATGTCAATCACTTGATTCATGTTTACTAAGGCAAATGAGCCTGGACTTCCTTTTAGATTTTTTTCAACTAAAGATCAGAGAAACTCTAACTACAGAGGCACAACAGATATGGGAAATCTTATTTATTAAATTACATAAAAGAATATGCTTTATAGTATACCAGCCTCTGTCCGACTTCGTCTGTGTGTTGTTGGCTACGATGATCCGCCTATATTCAGCAAATTGCTGCTGTCAATGGTTTGCCTGCTTCGGCATCTCAGCATCTCTCAAGCTGCCCTGCTGCTGAACTTGTTCCTCGTGCCGTGCCTGTGATTGTTCCAGAATCTCAGCAGCTGGCTGGGATGTCATATAATGAGTGTGTTGTTGGCGTCGATGATCCGCCTGCTCCGGCGTTTTAGCAGTTGTCAAGTTGGCCTGCCGCTGAACGCGTTACTCGTGCTGTGCCCGTGATTGTCCAGAATTTCAGCAGCTCACAGGGACGCCATATAATGAGTGTGCTGTTGGCATTAATGATCCCCCTGAGCTCCGCTTGAGGAGAAGTCTATTGACTTCTGGCTACCTTCACAGCTCTTGTTTTAGAATTTTGCGACAGATTAGATTTTCTTTTTCCCGTCATGTTTAAAATTGGCAAACTGCCAATGTGGATTAAAGGGGTTTGTGAGAAAACTGCCTGGAGCACATCAGATCATGCTTGCACACAATGGACTCAGTTTTAGCTGTTGGTTTACATAGAGAGATAACAGACCTGGCTTTATCAGCAACCTGCCATTAGCTTAGATAATGCTGCCAAGAGCAGTTTAATAAATTCATAACAGTTGTGAAGCCATGTCATTTATCAGGATAAAAAGCCTAAGTGTTAATCGAGGTTACAAACTATCTATGTGCCAGATTTCATCCAAATCCGTTCAGCTGTTTTTTTGCGTGATCGAGAAATTAACATCCAAACGTTCACATTTATAATATTAGTAGAATTACACACAGTGACAAGAACATAGCAAAATGGACATAGTATATCAATAATGTACTAAAAAGGACATAAATGGCTAATGTGTTCTTTTGAAGGGAACGCCTGTTTTATTATATTCTGTGATATGAAGATGGCTGTGAATGCATTGTTAAATGACAAAACTAAAGTGATACATCTATCTCTGTGCAGATGTAACATTATGATAGTTTTAGTAGGTTTAGATGTAAAGCTGTGGAAGATAACAGAAAGCAAACTACAATATTATTTCACATGTAGCATAAAGAACCTTATCTTTCCTATATGGACTAACTCAACTGCAGATGAACTTGGTAGGAACAATTCATATTCTAAGTATGTTTTATTCATTGTATGAAGATGCTTTATATAATATTACTTGTGTATCTCTTAAGAACAGAAGATGCGAGTGCTGACAACTTAAACCCTTACCACTACTACAAATGAAGCTTACCACTAGAGGGAACTACTACACCACCCTATAACCTACAACATATGCTATTCGCCGCTTAGCTTGGCTTGTTCTGTTTTTTTTTTTCAGTTCATTATACAATATTGCATATGTGAGTTTCAGCTATTCCTTGAATTCCAGTAATAGTGTGCATTGACTGTTAATCTTATTTTACTATTAATTCACAGTTGATGTGAACATGTGTAATTGTTGTGCATACATTAGTTGCATAAACTGTATGTCTTCCTAGAAATCATTTATACCAGATATTGACGGAGTTATCCGGTGAGTAATAAATCTTAATATATACATTCCCTTCTGTGGTTAAGCTTTGTCACTACTGTATAGTCTCACATGTAACCTCTCCGAGTCTGTGACTTTAGCGACTGCTCCCAGACTCAGGCCACAGATTCATTAAGTTGAATGGAATTGGTCATGAGCAGGGGACACAGGAACCAAATTTCAGATTCCCAGGACCAGGATTTGCAGTAGTAATAATGCTAGTACAGGGATTGCACTGGTTAAGCTTTATTATTCCCCAAATAACCCCTTTTAAACGACAATTTCCTAAAATATCTTAACTGAGGAAATTGCTAACAACACATTCATAGACAATAAATTCCTTGTAACTTTCTTGAGCTTCTAACAGCAAGTGATAGGTCACTTCATTCCCCTACTTCATGCCATGTTTTATTAGGAACAACCATGGCCATGAACCTGCAGCACCGAGATAGCAGTCAAGGAAAGCCTGATTCCTCAATCGCTGTCTCCACTATAACCTCTAGCAGCAAAGATTGTCACTCATCTCTTCTGACTTTGGAAAGTGCCACAAATGGAAAGGAGCCCGACATCATGTGATGAATTTACATGCTACTGGGCCCCTTTCCAATTCAGACCTGCCCAGGAGAGGTGGGTAAAAATAATAACCACTTATGTGCACCTCTCCTGGGTGTCAGATGGTTCCCAGTGTCTTTTTCGACAGACGTCACATGTCTCTTGGGTCACTGCTGAGGCCTGTGATTGGTCATGTGTGGTGCACCATCATCATTACGTCTGCACGCCCCATCTTACCACTGAGGTGCAATCACAGGCCGTGTTGTGTGATGTCAGTTGCACGCCAGAAAAAACCTGAAGAGGACACTGGAGACCTCTGGGCACAGCGATAGTGCCCAGGAGAGCTGAAGCAGGTGAGTATAAGTGTTAGTTATATTTACTTACCTTCCCCAGGCCTCTACTTATTATATTTTGGGGTTTGAGGAAAATTCGCTAGTAGAAAAAAAGGTAGCGGAACCCATTGAGATCAATGGGAGGCTTTTTTTTCAGCATGGAAAATTAAAGCGCCATTTTCCTCCATGTGAATGGACCCTTAGGCCTTGTTCACATCTGCTTAGGTAATCCGTTTAGGTGAGTCCGCATTGTGACCCCCCCGAACGGACTACCGAACACATTGGCAAGCAGTGTACAGTGAAACCCCACGGACACCATAGACTCTAATGGAGTCCGTGTGCTTTTCACGCGGTGTCCGCATGTTCCATGCGGACAGAAAAGTAGTTCACATCTACTCTCCTGTCTATGTGACTTGTGCGGAGACTGTGCGGAAAGCTCACGGACCCCATTATAGTCTATGAGGTCCATGTGCTTTCACTGCACACCACTTGCCAATGTGTTCAGTGGTCCGTTCGGGGGGACCCCATGAGGACTCCCCTGAATGGATTACCAAGGCAGATGTGAATGAGGCCTGGGTAAAGTACAGCTCAGGTCAGCATTGTGCTCGGAGACTAAACTGATTTATATACAGAGATAACAGGGGCAGCTAAGTGCACTTTGAATAGCTGACAGAGGGCTCAGTTAGCCAAGAAGTGAGGAGAGGCAAATAGAGGAGATACAAACTCCCTTGGTTGGATTTGAACCGAGAACTCCAGCGCTGCAAGGCTTCAGTGCTAACCACTGAGCCACCGTGTGGCCCTACTGCTTCTTCTAATTCTGTAGGTTCTAATTGTAAATGCCTTTGTTCTTCTCTGTAGTATTGGATAGATATTTCTGCTCCTCATGAACTTCTAAATCCCTGCTAAATCCTATGGTGGTTTCTGTCTATATCAAAGGATCTTCCAGAACTAGGAGATAATAAATCACACAATAAACAATTACTGTTTTCTCATCTATGGCAGATGCCACCTTTACTAGTTAAAATGAGATAATCCATTAATAGTCCCACCATGAGCAAATTCAGTGTGTTACAGCAGCATGGATAATTCAGTAATACATTACATGAAAGAAAACTTAAAGAGGACCTTTCATGGTCCGAGGCACAGGCAGTTCTATATACTGCTGGAAAGCCGACAGTGCGCTGAATTCCGCGCAGTGTCGGCTTTCCTGATCTGTGCCCCGGGCAAAGAGCTATTGGTCCCGGTACCGTAGCTCTTTACAGTCACAAGGGCATTCCTGACAGTCAGTCAGGTACGTCCTCCTCCACAGCAGCGCCTATAGCGCTGTACAGTGTGAGCAGGGAGGAACGCCCCCTCCCTCTGCTCACAGTGCTCATCCATTGAGGAGGGGAGGGGGCATATGCAGGGTATCCTGCCTGATGCAACCCTGCATACAGTGCTTGGGCGATAAGAGCTATGGTTTGAGCTAGAGGCAGCAGCCACCTCAGGGAACAACTAGATTACCAGGCATTAAAGACTGTGTTGAACCTACCATGTGCAATTTACAATGCTAATGTTTTCTTATGGACCCCTTTAAGTACCAGGATCGAGGTGCAATCACAACCTCTGAACTCCCTAAGGCTAGACAGAGTGAAGAGATGTGAAAAAGTTTTGTAACTGAAAGACAGCCATGCTGCATTAACTGTATAATCACACGTTCCATCAGCCAAACAAAACAACATGGTTTTCACGCTGATCAACAATTTGTTTCTGTCCAAACATTTTACAATGATTGAGGGAATTTGGTTTTAAAAGAAATGTAATAGACACGTCCTATATTAACTCCCCGTAAACAAAGCCGATGCCAGTGCATTAAGCGCACATAGAAATCTTGGCGTATTTGACACAATTCACAATTACCGTTTGATTGCACACAAACACTGAAATGATTTTTACAAGCTTGTTACAAGGCAGGCAGCTGGGTCTAGTCTGGCCATGTAATATGTGCTCACACCAGCCGCTAGCTTCTAGTGCATATCTTGCTTGAATGCACTCTCTTTCACAACAATTACCAAGCAGATGCTTTGATGTGACTGGTGATCTGCCAAACAAGGCTAATAGTATTACAAGTTAGAGAAGCAACTGTGTGACCATTGGCACATATCTCCATTTTGGCTAGGAGATTTTTTATTGTGTACATTTTTAGTAAGATGGCAGTAGGAAGAAAATATGTAAATAAATGACTAGATGTGGATCCATTATAAATTACATTAGGGTAGTGTTTAAGGAGCAGACTATGTCATTGCCATTATATGTACACTGTCTACCAATAAGTATTTGGACACCTGTGGTAGAATAGAATAACATCATTTATTTATATTGTAAGCTGATGGCTGGTCAGGTAATGGAGGGGGTATACATCTCAGCCAGACTACTCAGGTGGGTGAGATGAGAAAACTCCAGAAGGAATGTTTGTTCTCAGGAGACAACTTTCGTCTGCTGAGCATTTTGGTAAATGCTCAGTATTGAGCTGGATTTTTAGGAATGGCAGGTAGGTTGGTAGTGAGACCTGTCATTCCACCCCCCTCCATTCCACACTTTGGGGATGTTCCGGCAGCGAGTCAGCTGCAGAGACTATCCTCGTCAAGGAGGCTGAATGATTCTACTGGCTTTTGGATTTCTGTTATTCTAGGTGAGGTAACCTATTCTACGTTTAGTTAGAGCCTAGCCGGGCAGGTATTTATTTTTGTATTGTTTTCATTTGTTGCTGCACTGCCTTTTTGAGTGAAAATAAACTCTACCTTTGTTTTGGACTAAAGAAACTGGACTTTTGTGTCTATGCCACCCCACCTAGCAACCCCAGACCCTGACAATATGCAATAGTTGGTAGAACTCAGCAGATGCTTGCTTACGGATGGTATTGATCGACACAACACTCCCGGATGCCTGGTGAATCTCCTGGTGTATGTGAGCCATCTGTTGGGTGCGGTTTCTCTGGCCAGCACCCGTCGGTCTCTATCTCCCAGTTTCAGGAGTCTGCCAACTCGGGGCACATTCCGCCAATCACCGCTCACCTTCCACTCCGTAATGACATAGGCCACTGTCGATTTTGGGTAATTCAGTTCCCTTGCTATGTCCCTTAAGAATTGACCATTTCTGTGGTACCCCACAATTACCTCTTTCTCAAAAAATCAGACAACTCTGCACTTCGTGGCATCTTGCATGTGACTAATGCCAATGCTGTTTCCTATTTAACGGTGGAAAGCGTCACATACATCACGACCGCAGATATCTTCATTTGCATGAGTGTCCAAATACTTATTGGTAGACAGTGTACTATGCATGATTTCATTAAGTAAGTGTGTCAAACATGTTTGTTATATTTCATATTTTTGTTATGATGAAACAAAAAGGTTCTATCTATCTATCTTCTATCTGTCTATCTATCTATCTATCTATCTATCTAGCTAGCTATCTATCAATCTATGGTATCTATCTATCTATCTATCTATCTATCTATCTATCTATCTATCTATCTATCTATGCTATCTATCTGCCTATTTATCTATCTCTATAGTTCAGATTAAAAGTGTTATACTGTACTTTACGCACCCATATCCACGTAATGTTTCAGCTCTACATAAAGCCTATCTCAAGCAATATCATGGATGAAGCAGTGGTCGCACATCGGTACATGCCGCCAGTGTTTTCACTCACTTTCACGCAGTTAAACTTTTATAGATTATTGCCTGTTGCTCTATTAACAACCAAGCGGCCGACAAATACCCAGTAATAATCAATAATTATTTAGCAATTTAATGAAAACACCAGCTCCACGTAGTATGAGAATAATAGGTGTATATTGCTTAATGTTTAGGGAGCTTGGGAAAAAAAGTTGGTCGTACATGTTAAAATGAAAAAATAATAACAGAAAATAATTGCCGATAATGATCCTTGCCAAGCAATTATTGAACACCTTGGAGTGATCATTATATTTACAATTAGCATAAATAAATGTATTATTTAGATGTAATATAGACCTCGGGGGTTTTGCTCCTGTTTCAGGTTATTGAGTCAATAAATCCATTGCAGCTCTTTGTTCTACAACAGCTGTTGCCTATTACCACCAAATGGGAGAACATGATAGATGACAAGATGGCCTCAGTATTTCATAGGGACAGGAAGACTTAAATCTTTTTCTCAGGTAGCATAACAGGAGGAAGAGGTGTGAATCCGCTGTGCCACCTACTGGAGGGGTCCTGGTACAGGTTGGTGCTGGCCAAGGACTATGAGTAAGTGGACTCTCATATAAGGCATCAGAGGGTACACGCAGTGGGATAGTTGGGAACAGAGTGAAGAAGGAGGTGGAGAGAAACACGGCCGTGAATACGCCAAGGTAAAGGTAGACAGCTCAGGTTCAGTAGTCCAAGGCAAGGTCATACATGGGTAAGCAGCAGCACAGATTCAAGATCAGAGGCACAGTCACAAGCAAGTTGAGGTCATTCAACGATAAAACAAACACAATGTAGTATGGAAACCTCGCAGACTCAGAAGCAACAGATTCTATATTGCTAGGGCATAGTTCAGAGGGCCGATCAGACTAATATAGGCAAAATCTGTAAGGGATTGACTCGGGAGCGCTCACACGTGCTAAACAGAAGGGAATACACAGGAGTGTTGAGATCACATGGAGGTAAGCCCGGACTGTGTTTGTCAGGCATTGTTATCTGTGTTTGGGCCATTCTGTTCCCCTCTCCTACAAGCAGCACTTTTCTCTCCGCATTTTTCGTGCAGAAACCAGAAAACCAGAGAGCATGACAATGGGTGCAGACTGGTACAAGTAGTGGTTTATTTTTAACATTTAGGAGCAATGAATGCAATTCAGACAGGAAGAACAAGCTAGATCTACTAGTTCTCATGTCTGATGTCACAAGTGGGGATAAAAAAAGAAGAATCTTGAGCTTCAGGAATATTTTTGAAACTTCTGCCTAGAACAGACCATTGACCGTAAATAATAAAATAATTCCGATAGCAATTTGTCCACAAAAGATTTTCAAATGTGCACCTATATTCTGATACCAGAAGATTCAGATATCTTTTTTTTCTAAATTTTTTAGTAGTAACATCTCCACATTGTTGCTCACATTCTGTTCCTTTGTTAATACCTTTGACTCTCAAGAATTGACTAAAATTAGGAACCATCAATGTTAATAATTTCTGATTTAACAAATAAGGTAGTTGTCAATTTTCTATTATTGAAGCCCACATTCAAATCCAAAAATGGAATAAATTACCTAAGGAGTTAGGAAAAGCATAAAAATCAACTTAATGTTCTAAAATGTAGTCTAAAAGAAGAAAGCTATAATCTGTGTATCACCAGGACTTTAGACCGTGTCTGAAGTGATGGGGTACATAGGCATGTATGTCCTCCACCTATCTTATAGAAGTGTAAGTATACGTGGGCCTTTTTAACTGTATATAAAATTCATCCCAGAAGAGGAAGTAAATACATGTGAAAACCAGCAGATATGCTCCAGTAGCTTTGTAACAGCCATTAATCCTCTTTGATGATAAGGAGATGTATATAAACTTAATAAATGATAAGATGCTACAATAAGATCCTCAGTCTCTAGAAGCATTCTACAATATTCTGCAATTTCAATAAAAGGTCAGATGTATTCTGTATATCAGAGGGATCAACAAAATCTTTTGAGGCCTTGTGCAAGAGTACAGAATGGCAATGTTGTTAAGAGTAAAACCCATGTCCAAAACATATGGGTGGATTAGGTAATGTAGCATGGACATATAACACTGGTGTGACTGAATACTCTGATATAAGATCAATAATATTTAGTCTTAATTTGCTTGTCAATATCAAATTTCAGCTTCCCGGAGTTGCTATCTGTATTCAACTGATGCTGTGTCTTGTATATGTGGCCACAGAGATGGGGCATTGGACCAAGATAGGCACTCATATTGTGCCATTAAATCCAAAACATGGGGTGAAGGCAAATCTACAACATTGACTGTTTCCGATTTTTTTTTTCTGCAGCTGCTCAGCCTTGTGTCTAAGCAGCTGGTTATACGTAAAGATTGGGTGCCTGCAGAGAAGAAGCTCTTATTGTTATAGAGCAGCACCTGGAAGTGAGTGACAGACACCTCCTAGAAGTAATCAGTGCCCGGCATAGTGAAGGGGTGCAGAGGAGGAACCGCGGAGCTAGCACTCTGTGTGCGAGGAGAACTGCCATAAAGCAAATGCATCTTCTCCTGCACACTGTAGAGAAAAACACTACTTGACTGTGAATTAAAGAAAGTGCTGAGGAGCACAGCCCAATAAAACATCTTCTCCATCTTCCCCACAGACAGATGGTTCATGGTTATTGCTGCTCATCAGTGCAAAGTGGGGTACTGGCTGGTTAGGTGAGAGGTCATAGATGGGCCAGTAGGTGTACTTTGTCTCCTCAAGGAAATTGCTTTTTCAGGCTACCTTTGGGTGTATCTTTAAGATCATAATTCTTTTCAGTTACTAATAAGTGCCCTTCAAAGACAATCTACTTAAAGAGTCATATTACCCGTTCTCACCTACATCTATGTCCTCTCACTTAGTAAGCCCCTGTAACTTGTAACTAGTGTCTGCAGATGGGTAACTCTTGCTTGGCTTTAATCCCAGATCATGCCACTAGCTTTCGAGAAAAACAGGCATTGATCTATAGGGAGTTACCATCCAAAAGGTGGCGCTAGTTCAAGTTTTCCTTTTTCCACCAAAGAAGACTTATTTGTACATTCTTCTAATTCAAATCCCTATACGCTGAAAGGTGGCCTGCAAAGGCAATTTCCTTAAGGAGGTGGCGTAACCCTCTGCTTCTCTTCTCATGTTAGGGAATTGAAAAGAATTCACAGAACAATAATGTTTTAAAGCTGTAATGTCATTCTGAATGGCAGTAATAAAAGCTTCAATTATTGGTATAGTAAAGGGTGGCACAAAGTTATTCTTGTTTGATAAGTCAGATTCCTGGATATTTAATTCTGTGTTCCTAAATTTAATCTATGGTACGGGTTTCAGTTTTGGTTTTTAGCTATAAAACTATGAGAGAATATATATGACAGAATTACATTCAATATATAAAACAAGGGAGTGTACTGTCCATATATACTGTAGGGAATTGAAAAGAATTCACAGAACAATAATGTTTTAAAGCTGTAATGTCATTCTGAATGGCAGTAATAAAAGCTTCAATTATTGGTATAGTAAAGGGTGGCACAAAGTTATTCTTGTTTGATAAGTCAGATTCCTGGATATTTAATTCTGTGTTCCTAAATTTAATCTATGGTACGGGTTTCAGTTTTGGTTTTTAGCTATAAAACTATGAGAGAATATATATGACAGAATTACATTCAATATATAAAACAAGGGAGTGTACTGTCCATATATACTGTATATAGAATATAGAACAGGTGCTGGAGAATATACACATCATGCAGTGTAAGAGAGATGCTTATTGCACACAATTGTTACCTAATGTACAGAATAATAAAATTGGACTGTATACTGTGTATGTATAAAGAATAAAACCAGATACACCCAACACATGATACATATAGCACAAGAGAAATGATACTGAGAACTGTCAATACATGTAGGACAACAGAAGTGGTGCTGCAAAGTGTCTATATATCTAGGGCAATAAAGTGATACTGGGCAGTGAATACTGTATGTATACCGAACAGTTGGAATTTCTACCCACTATAACCAGAGATCCATGCAAAATAATTGCCTCGCTTTATCAGCTCATGTACACTTTTACGTGATTTGACTTTCCTATATTTTGCAATTGTTAAAAATTGTTTGAAAATCTTTCGGCAAATCTCTGTTTTTATTGCAAAAAATGTTGTATTGTGCAGATACCTTGCTGTTGGACATGTATAAAGAAAAAATGAAAAAACATATAACAAAAATTGACTTTGATCCTATTTTTGCATCCACCACAAGTAGATAGGCTTTACCCGGTCTATATTTGCAGATGGGGCAGATGTTTCTTCTAGGGAAGACAAACTCAGAAGGACACGTAAATAATTTTTTTTCGGACGGTGCATTTTTTCATGCTCTATAAAATATTTCAGTACCAAATGGAACATGGAACTGTCTTTTATATGGATGGCCTAGTGCGTCATAAGTGAGAAATTGCATGTAAAACTTTTCCATCATTCAGAACAAGTAAATATTTTCCTAACTGTATCTGTTGTTGAGGCAACAGGCGGATCAGAATAAGGCCCAGTTCACATCTGCGGTTGTGATTCTGTCCGGGTAGTCCGCTTGGGGACCCTCTGAACGGAAACCTATATGCTTAGAAAAGAGGTTACCTGGGAAAACACACGGACCCCATAGAGGATAATGGGGCCTGCATGGTATCCGCACAAAACATGTGGAGAGAAAAGTGCTGCTTGCAGGATTCTCCGTACGGAATCCCAAATGCAAATGTGAACTGGGCTTAAGCATTAGGGATCATTTGATATCCTCCTGTTGCATCTTGTAGCATAAAATACAGAAGAAAGCCATCACTCCAAAGAACAGCAATAATTATCTGCTGATACCTATAGAAGTGTCCACTTCAGTAGGCTGCAGACAATCCAACATGCAACGTATCCCTTTCTATTTGTTGAGTTCTCACTTCCATCTACTTTATTATCCTTTGAATAACTCAGATTTCCTCTGGCTGTTATTTTCAGTAAGGGAGTGGTGATCCTCCATTATCTTGTGCCTATAGAGATCATTGTTTTTTTATTAATTCTATTCCCCCTTGGAGAGATGAACTCTGACATCCTGACACCTTATAGGAACTTCTCCAGTTAGTCACTCAACAATCTTGTTACTGAGTTCTAGAATCTACTGCTCATTGTTTCTCTTGTGTATCGGTGAGGGAGGTGGAAGATCCATAATTGATATTTTGGTAAGCCATCTTCTGGATAAACTGGGATGTCTTTTAGAATGCACAAGCTTCACTGGATTTTTCACAGGTCCATACTCTCCTTCAGTGAGCAGGCAAATGATATCCAGGGCAGGATTTAATATATGTTCATTTCTTTGCTGGCTCATCATTGGAGTTGAAGATAGCCCCAGAATGAACTGTCCTTTTGGATGTTTAACAATCTCCCAAAAAAGGGAGATAGCTCCTGAACCCTGAAGAAAGTAGGCAGGAAAGAGCAGCCTAGTAGATTGTGTAGGCACAACGATCATTCACTGTACATTCAGCTGATAAGGACACTTAAGGTAACACTTTCTTGCCTTCATTTAGAGGTGAGTTCTGTGATACAGATATAACTGCTAGGAGTGAAGATGTATAATTATTGAACAAAAGAGTCCGGAAGATTACTGTATCTTTTTCATCACTAAGCATTCTGTCATACTACAGGAAAATAGCTGCTGTCTTTCTGAACTTCCCATCAGTCCTGTCTTGTCTTATCTGTGAGAAAATACATAGGTTGCAAGCACACAATTGCCCCTTCCATGTTGAATGTACATGGATTGCAAGCACACAATTGTCCCTTCCATGTTGAATGTACATGGATTGCAAGCACACAATTGCCCCTTCCGTGTTGAATGTACATGGCTTGCAAGCACACAATTGCCCCTTCCGTGTTGAATGTACATGGATTGCAAGCACACAATTGCCCCTTCCATGTTGAATGTACATGGTTTGCAAGCACACAATTGCCCCTTCCGTGTTGAATGTACATGGATTGCAAGCACACAATTGCTCCTTCCGTGTTGAATGTACATAGATTGCAAGCACACAATTGCCCCTTCCGTGTTGAATGTACATGGATTGCAAGCACACAATTGCCCCTTCTGTGTTGAATGTACACGGATTGCAAGCACACAATTGCCCCTTCCGTGTTGAATGTACACAGATTGCAAGCACACAATTGCCCCTTCCGTGTTGAATGTACACGAATTGCAAGCACACAATTGCTCCTTCCGTGTTGAAGTCAATTACGAGTTGACCTCACTTGAGCCCAGCTCTCACCATAGAAGACTGTAGGAGTAAGAGAAAGAATTGTGCAAATAACTGGCATTTCCAACAATGCAAGTTAATTCTCTGTTGTAAGTGGCTGCTGTGCATCCACAAATAAGGGTGATGGAACTCTTGTTCTCCTGATCTAGTTAGTAATTGTAAAGAGAACAATTTATTGGTAGCGATGGTAATGATCGCTGAAATAGAAATAAGCAAGAATCCATAAAATCATACAAGGTATATTTGGAGCCACAAAAAGAGTCCATACAACAGAACCAACTTCCAGTTTTTGATCTTAACAAACACTTAACAAGGCCCAAACACATAGCTACCAGGGGCTGGTGTCAGTGTTAGGAAATTTTTAATTAAGATAAGATAATCCTTTAATAGTGCCACCATGGGGAAATTCAGTGTGTTACAGCAGCATAGATAATCCAATAATAATATAACATACAAAATTTGAGTACAAAAAGATCCACGGTAGAGGCATTATAGTGATAGTAGGTACAGATAAATAGATAAAGGTAAAGAAAATAGTAGAAGTGATATCACAACTTCAGAATCTTTCATTTCTCTGTATGGAGCACAGCGTGGAGGAAAGACTTCCGATAGCGCTCCTTCTCAGACTTGGGGTGAAGTCAGTCAGTCACTGACATTACTGCCCAGTGCTATCATGATCTCATATAGGATGGGAGTTATTCTCCAGTATGGAACCACGGACAGTATCCTTCTGTCACCCTTCACCGGTACTGGGTTCAGGGGGATCCCCAGGACAGAGCTGGCCCTTCTAATCAGCTTCACGAGTCTATTC
This sequence comes from Leptodactylus fuscus, assembly GCF_031893055.1. Lineage (NCBI taxonomy): Eukaryota > Metazoa > Chordata > Amphibia > Anura > Leptodactylidae > Leptodactylus > Leptodactylus fuscus. Next base: position 160,728,660 of record NC_134268.1, read on the forward strand.
CTATCCCTGGTTGATTTACTACTCCCCCAGCAGGCCACTCTGAAGAGGATGGCTGATGTCTCTATAGAGTTTAAAGAGGCCCTAAGAAGTGTCCCCGGGACTCCAAAGCCCCTCAGCCTCCTGGGCAGGTAGAGCCTGCTGTGACCCCTTTCTGTGCAGCGCCTCCAGGTGATCAGCTCAGCACAGCTTATTATTGAGGAGCACACCCAGGTACTTATAGGACTTGACTATCTCAATCTGTATGGTTCTAGTATGTTTTATGGATTTTTCTGGGCCTATTTTCTATTTTGGACCGTTTTGGGGTTGTCTCTGGATCCACTTTTTTGTACCTAATTTCTCCAGCAAATGAAAGCTTTGCCTACGTTGAGATGACAATTAAAGTTTGGTATAAATAATTTTTGGCATATCATATGGCTATGTAAGATGTATCTGGGCGCTCCATTTTTGCATTTTTATTACTTTTTCTATAAACTTTATTTTTCATGGAAACCTAAGGTCAGTGTAGTAATGACCATCCCCCCCGTGGGCTAGATTTGTATTCTTACCCCTGGTAAGATTTTGACACTTTTCTGTTCATTTGCATAGTCAATATTTTGAAAAGTATACAGAACTAAGTGTACCCATTAAAGAGGATTTTGCTTATTTGCATACAGTACTACGCGTCTTTATTTTGCTGGCCAGATCTGAAATATGCAATGCAATTTGGAGTCTTAATTATTAGAGATGAGCGAACAGTGTTCTATCGAACTCATGTTCGATCGGATATTAGGCTGTTCGGCATGTTCGAATCGAATCGAACACCGCGTGGTAAAGTGCGCCATTACTCGATTCCCCTCCCACCTTCCCTGGCGCCTTTTTTGCTCCAATAACAGCGCTGGGTAGGTGGGACAGGAACTACGACACCGGTGACGTTGAAAAAAGTAGGCAAAACCCATTGGCTGCCGAAAACATGTGACCTCTAATTTAAAAGAACAGCGACGCCCAGCTTCGCGTCATTCTGAGCTTGCAATTCACCGAGGACGGAGGTTTCCGTCCAGCTAGCTAGGGCTTAGATTCTGGGTAGGCAGGGACAGGCTAGGATAGGAAGGAGAAGACAACCAACAGCTCTTGTAAGAGCTAAATTCCAGGGAGAAGCTTGTCAGTGTAACGTGGCACTGACGGGCTCAATCGCCGCAACCCAGCTTTCCCAGGATCCTGAATGGAATACACTGTCAGTGTATTCCCGTATACCCGATATATACCCCGATACCCGTTCCAACGGTGTGCCCCCCCACCTTCACCCCAGAAATACCCTGCAAGTCCCCTAGCAATAGAATTGGGGCTATATACACCCACAATTTTTACTACTGGTATACAGTGCCATTGTCTGACTGGGAATTCAAAGAATATATTGGGAATACAAATACCCTCATTTCTTGCTACTGCCATATAGTGCCAGTTTCTGACTGGTAATTCAAAGAATATATTGGGGTTACGTGCACCCACAATTTTTACTACTGGTATACAGTGCCATTGTCTGACTGGGAATTCAAAGAATATATTGGGAATACAAATACCCTCATTTCTTGCTACTGCCATATAGTGCCAGTGTCTGACTGGGAATTCAAAGAATATATTGGGGTTACGTGCACCCACAATTTTTACTACTGGTATACAGTGCCATTGTCTGACTGGGAATTCAAAGAGTATATTGGGAATACAAATACCCTCATTTCTTGCTACTGCCATATAGTGCCAGTTTCTGACTGGGAATTCAAAGAATATATTGGGGTTACGTGCACCCACAATTTTTACTACTGGTATACAGTGCCATTGTCTGACTGGGAATTCAAAGAATATATTGGGGTTATAAATACCCTCATTTCTTGCTACTGCCATATAGTGCCAGTTTCTGACTGGTAATTCAAAGAATATATTGGGGTTACGTGCACCCACAATTTTTACTACTGGTATACAGTGCCATTGTCTGACTGGGAATTCAAAGAGTATATTGGGAATACAAATACCCTCATTTCTTGCTACTGCCATATAGTGCCAGTGTCTGACTGGGAATTCAAAGAATATATTGGGGTTACGTGCACCCACAATTTTTACTACTGGTATACAGTGCCATTGTCTGACTGGGAATTCAAAGAGTATATTGGGAATACAAATACCCTCATTTCTTGCTACTGCCATATAGTGCCAGTTTCTGACTGGGAATTCAAAGAATATATTGGGGTTACGTGCACCCACAATTTTTACTACTGGTATACAGTGCCATTGTCTGACTGGGAATTCAAAGAGTATATTGGGAATACAAATACCCTCATTTCTTGCTACTGCCATATAGTGCCAGTTTCTGACTGGGAATTCAAAGAATATATTGGGGTTACGTGCACCCACAATTTTTACTACTGGTATACAGTGCCATTGTCTGACTGGGAATTCAAAGAATATATTGGGGTTATAAATACCCTCATTTCTTGCTACTGCCATATAGTGCCAGTTTCTGACTGGGAATTCAAAGAATATATTGGGGTTACGTGCACCCACAATTTTTACTACTGGTATACAGTGCCATTGTCTGACTGGGAATTCAAAGAATATATTGGGGTTATAAATACCCTCATTTCTTGCTACTGCCATATAGTGCCAGTTTCTGACTGGTAATTCAAAGAATATATTGGGGTTACGTGCACCCACAATTTTTACTACTGGTATACAGTGCCATTGTCTGACTGGGAATTCAAAGAATATATTGGGAATACAAATACCCTCATTTCTTGCTACTGCCATATAGTGCCAGTGTCTGACTGGGAATTCAAAGAATATATTGGGGTTACGTGCACCCACAATTTTTACTACTGGTATACAGTGCCATTGTCTGACTGGGAATTCAAAGAGTATATTGGGAATACAAATACCCTCATTTCTTGCTACTGCCATATAGTGCCAGTTTCTGACTGGGAATTCAAAGAATATATTGGGGTTACGTGCACCCACAATTTTTACTACTGGTATACAGTGCCATTGTCTGACTGGGAATTCAAAGAATATATTGGGGTTATAAATACCCTCATTTCTTGCTACTGCCATATAGTGCCAGTTTCTGACTGGTAATTCAAAGAATATATTGGGGTTACGTGCACCCACAATTTTTACTACTGGTATACAGTGCCATTGTCTGACTGGGAATTCAAAGAGTATATTGGGAATACAAATACCCTCATTTCTTGCTACTGCCATATAGTGCCAGTGTCTGACTGGGAATTCAAAGAATATATTGGGGTTACGTGCACCCACAATTTTTACTACTGGTATACAGTGCCATTGTCTGACTGGGAATTCAAAGAGTATATTGGGAATACAAATACCCTCATTTCTTGCTACTGCCATATAGTGCCAGTTTCTGACTGGGAATTCAAAGAATATATTGGGGTTACGTGCACCCACAATTTTTACTACTGGTATACAGTGCCATTGTCTGACTGGGAATTCAAAGAGTATATTGGGAATACAAATACCCTCATTTCTTGCTACTGCCATATAGTGCCAGTTTCTGACTGGGAATTCAAAGAATATATTGGGGTTACGTGCACCCACAATTTTTACTACTGGTATACAGTGCCATTGTCTGACTGGGAATTCAAAGAATATATTGGGGTTATAAATACCCTCATTTCTTGCTACTGCCATATAGTGCCAGTTTCTGACTGGGAATTCAAAGAATATATTGGGGTTACGTGCACCCACAATTTTTACTACTGGTATACAGTGCCATTGTCTGACTGGGAATTCAAAGAATATATTGGGGTTATAAATACCCTCATTTCTTGCTACTGCCATATAGTGCCAGTTTCTGACTGGTAATTCAAAGAATATATTGGGGTTACGTGCACCCACAATTTTTACTACTGGTATACAGTGCCATTGTCTGACTGGGAATTCAAAGAATATATTGGGAATACAAATACCCTCATTTCTTGCTACTGCCATATAGTGCCAGTGTCTGACTGGGAATTCAAAGAATATATTGGGGTTACGTGCACCCACAATTTTTACTACTGGTATACAGTGCCATTGTCTGACTGGGAATTCAAAGAGTATATTGGGAATACAAATACCCTCATTTCTTGCTACTGCCATATAGTGCCAGTTTCTGACTGGGAATTCAAAGAATATATTGGGGTTACGTGCACCCACAATTTTTACTACTGGTATACAGTGCCATTGTCTGACTGGGAATTCAAAGAATATATTGGGGTTATAAATACCCTCATTTCTTGCTACTGCCATATAGTGCCAGTTTCTGACTGGTAATTCAAAGAATATATTGGGGTTACGTGCACCCACAATTTTTACTACTGGTATACAGTGCCATTGTCTGACTGGGAATTCAAAGAGTATATTGGGAATACAAATACCCTCATTTCTTGCTACTGCCATATAGTGCCAGTTTCTGACTGGGAATTCAAAGAATATATTGGGGTTACGTGCACCCACAATTTTTACTACTGGTATACAGTGCCAATTTCTAACTAGGAATTCAAAATGCGCAAGGCTCCCGGAAAGGGATGTGGACGAGGCCGTGGGCGAGGTCGGGGGAATGGTTCTGGGGAGCAAGGTAGCAGTGAAGCCACAGGGCGTCCCGTGCCTACTCCTGTGGGGCAGCAAGCATTGCGCCACTCCACAGTGCCAGGGTTGCTTGCCACATTAACTAAACTGCAGGGTACAAACCTTAGTAGGCCCGAGAACCAGGAACAGGTCTTGCAATGGCTGTCAGAGAACGCTTACAGCACATTGTCCAGCAGCCAGTCAGACTCTGCCTCCTCTCCTCCTATTACCCAACAGTCTTGTCTTCCTTCCTCCCAAAATTCCGAAGCTTTACAGAACAATAACCCAAACTGTCCCTGCTCCCCAGAGCTGTTCTCCGCTCCTTTCATTGTCCCTCAACCTGCCTCTCCACGTCACGATTCCACGAACCTAACAGAGGAGCATCTGTATCCAGATGCTCAAACACTAGAGTCTCCTCCATCTCCGTTCGATTTGGTGGTGGATGACCAGCAACCCACCCTCATCGACGATGATGTGACGCAGTTGCCGTCAGGGCATCCAGTTGACCGGCGCATTGTGCGGGAGGAGGAGATGAGACAGGAGTTGGAAGAGGAAGTGGTGGATGATGAGGACACTGACCCGACCTGGACAGGGGGGATGTCAAGCGGGGAAAGTAGTGTGGATGTTGAGGCAGGTGCAGCACCAAAAAGGGTAGCTAGAGGCAGAGGCAGAGGTCAGCAGCTTAGGCGAAGCCAGGCCACACCCGGAATCTCCCAAGATGTTCCAGTTCGTACCCAGCCCCGAAAAACTCCCACCTCGAGGGCACGTTTCTCGAAGGTGTGGAGTTTTTTCAAGGAATGCGCCGAGGACAGATATAGTGTTGTCTGCACAATTTGCCTCTCGAAATTGATTAGGGGCTCTGAGAAGAGCAACCTGTCCACCACTTCAATGCGCCGTCATTTGGAATCCAAGCACTGGAATCAGTGGCAGGCAGCAACGGCAGGACAAAGGCCGACTGCCGTTCACGCCACTGCCACTGCCTCTGCCTCTGCCTCTGCCACTGCCACTGCTGACTGTGCTGGCGATGCACTCCAGAGGACGAGCCAGGACACCACTTCATCTGCCTCCGCCACTTTGTTGACTTCTACCTCATCCTCCCCTGGTCCTGTCTTATCTCCTTCTCCTGCACCATCAAAGGCACCATCAGGCGTTTCTTTACAACAACCCACCATCTCTCAGACATTGGAGCGGCGGCAGAAATACACTGCTAACCACCCACACGCGCAAGCCTTGAACGCCAACATCGCTAAACTGCTGGCCCAGGAGATGTTGGCGTTCCGGCTTGTTGAAACTCCCGCCTTCCTGGACCTGATGGCAACTGCGGCACCTCGCTATGCCGTCCCTAGCCGTCACTACTTCTCCCGGTGTGCCGTCCCCGCCTTGCACCAGCACGTGTCACTCAACATCAGGCGGGCCCTTAGTTCCGCGCTTTGCACAAAGGTCCACTTGACCACCGACGCGTGGACAAGTGCATGCGGACAGGGACGCTACATTTCACTGACGGCACACTGGGTGAATGTAGTTGAGGCTGGGACTGCTTCCCAAACTGGCCCGGTGTACCTCGTCTCCCCGCCTAACATTCCTGGCAGGGACACGAGAAGAACACCCCCCTCCTCCTCCTCCTCTACCGCCTCCTCCTCCGCCACCGCCTCCTCCTCCGCCACCGCCTCCTCCTCCGCTGTTAGATTGACCCCAGCTACGAGTTGGAAACGTTGCAGCACTGGCGTTGGTAGACGTCAGCAGGCTGTGCTGAAGCTGATCAGCTTGGGGGACAGACAGCACACTGCCTCCGAGGTGAGGGATGCCCTCCTCGATGAGACGGCAATATGGTTTGAGCCGCTGCACCTGGGCCCAGGCATGGTCGTTTGTGATAACGGCCGGAACCTGGTAGCAGCTCTGGAGCTTGCCGGACTCCAACATGTTCCATGCCTGGCCCACGTCTTCAACCTAGTGGTGCAACGTTTCCTAAAGAGCTACCCCAATGTTCCAGAGCTACTGGTGAAAGTGCGGCGCATGTGCGCCCACTTTCGCAAGTCGACAGTAGCCGCTGCTAGCTTAAAATCTCTCCAGCAACGCCTGCATGTGCCACAACACCGGCTTTTGTGCGACGTCCCCACACGCTGGAACTCAACGTTTCAGATGTTGAATAGAGTGGTTGAGCAGCAGAGACCTTTGATGGAATACCAGCTACAAAACCCTAGGGTGCCACAAAGTCAGCTGCCTCAGTTTCACATCCATGAGTGGCCATGGATGAGAGACCTTTGTGACATCCTACGGGTCTTTGAGGAGTCCACAAGGAGGGTGAGCTCTGAGGATGCGATGGTGAGCCTTACAATCCCGCTCTTGTGTGTTCTGAGAGAATCCCTGATTGACATCAGGGATAACTCAGATCACACAGAGGAGTTAGGGATAGCATCCGATCCGTCACAGCTGGAGAGTAGGTCCACACATCTGTCCGCTTCACTGCGTTTAATGGAGGAGGAGGAGGAGGAGGAGGAGGAAGAAGAGTTGTCCGATGATGTGATGGTGATACAGGAGGCTTCCGGGCAACTTCGAATCGTCCCATTGTTGCAGCGCGGATGGGTAGACATGGAGGATGAGGAGGAAATGGAGATTGAACTTTCCGGTGGGGCCAGAGGAGTCATGCCAACTAACACTGTGGCAGACATGGCTGAGTTCATGTTGGGGTGCTTTACAACCGACAAGCGTATTGTCAAAATCATGGAGGACAACCAGTACTGGATCTTTGCTATCCTTGACCCCCGGTATAAAAACAACATCTCGTCTTTTATTCCGGTAGAGGGGAGGGCCAATCGCATCAATGCTTGCCACAGGCAATTGGTGCAGAATATGATGGAGATGTTTCCAGCATGTGACGTTGGCGGCAGGGAGGGCAGTTCCTCCAGTAGGCAACCAAGTTCTCACCGGTCCACACAAACGAGGGGCACACTGTCTAAGGTCTGGGACACCTTGATGGCACCCCCTCGCCAAAGTGCCGCCACGGAGGGTCCTAGTGTCACCAGGCGTGAGAAGTATAGGCGCATGTTGCGGGAATACCTTTCCGACCACAGCCCTGTCCTCTCCGACCCCTCTGCGCCCTACACGTATTGGGTGTCGAAGTTGGACCTGTGGCTTGAACTTGCCCTATATGCCTTGGAGGTGCTGTCCTGTCCTGCCGCCAGCGTCCTATCTGAGAGGGTGTTCAGTGCAGCCGGTGGCATCATCACTGACAAGCGCACCCGTCTGTCAGCTGAGAGTGCCGACCGGCTCACTTTGATAAAAATGAACCACCACTGGGTAGAGCCGTCATTTTTGTGCCCACCTGTGTAAAGCACCCCAACATGAAACTCCATGTCTGTACTCAACCTCTCCAATTCCTCCGCATCCTCATACTCATCCACCATAAGCGTTGCACAATTCTGCTAATACTAGGCTCCCTCCACCCTGATTTCCCCCAACTCTGCTGGTTAGAGGCTCCCTCCACCATGAATTTGCCCAAACTGGGCTGTTTAGAGGCTCCCTCCACCATGAATTGGTCCAAACTGGGGTGGTTAGAGGCTCCCTCCACCATGAATTGGTCCAAACTGGGGTGGTTAGAGGCTCCCTCCACCATTAATTGGTCCAAACTGGGCTGGTTAGAGGCTCCCTCCACAATTAATTGGTCCAAACTGGGCTAATTAGAGGCTCCCTCCACCATGAATTGGTCCAAACTGGGTTTTTTAGAGGCTCCCTCCACCATTAATTGGTCCAAACTGGGCTGGTTAGAGGCTCCCTCCACAATTAATTGGTCCAAACTGGGCTAATTAGAGGCTCCCTCCACCATGAATTGGTCCAAACTGGGTTTTTTAGAGGCTCCCTCCACCATGAATTTGCCCAAACTGGGCTGTTTAGAGGCTCCCTCCACCATGAATTGGTCCAAACTGGGCTGGTTAGAGGCTCCCTCCACCATGAATTTCCCAAAACTTGGCTGTTTAGAGGCTCCCTCCACCATGAATTTGCCCAAACTGGGCTGTTTAGAGGCTCCCTCCACCATTAATTGGTCCAAACTGGGCTGGTTAGAGGCTCCCTCCACCATGAATTTGCCCAAACTGGGGTGGTTAGAGGCTCCCTCCACCATTAATTGGTCCAAACTGGGCTGGTTAGAGGCTCCCTCCACCATGAATTTCCCAAAACTTGGCTGTTTAGAGGCTCCCTCCACCATTAATTGGTCCAAACTGGGCTGGTTAGAGGCTCCCTCCACCATTAATTGGTCCAAACTGGGCTGGTTAGAGGCTCCCTCCACCATTAATTGGTCCAAACTGGGCTGGTTAGAGGCTCCCTCCACCATGAATTTCCCAAAACTTGGCTGTTTAGAGGCTCCCTCCACCATTAATTGGTCCAAACTGGGCTGGTTAGAGGCTCCCTCCACCATGAATTTGCCCAAACTGGGCTGTTTAGAGGCTCCCTCCACCATGAATTTGCCCAAACTGGGCTGTTTAGAGGCTCCCTCCACCATGAATTGGTCCAAACTGGGCTGGTTAGAGGCTCCCTCCACCATGAATTTCCCAAAACTTGGCTGTTTAGAGGCTCCCTCCACCATTAATTGGTCCAAACTGGGCTGGTTAGAGGCTCCCTCCACCATGAATTTGCCCAAACTGGGGTGGTTAGAGGCTCCCTCCACCATTAATTGGTCCAAACTGGGCTGGTTAGAGGCTCCCTCCACAATTAATTGGTCCAAACTGGGCTAATTAGAGGCTCCCTCCACCATGAATTGGTCCAAACTGGGTTTATTTAGAGGCTCCCTCCACCATGAATTTCCCAAAACTTGGCTGTTTAGAGGCTCCCTCCACCATGAATTGGTCCAAACTGGGCTGGTTAGAGGCTCCCTCCACCATGAATTTCCCAAAACTTGGCTGTTTAGAGGCTCCCTCCACCATTAATTGGTCCAAACTGGGCTGTTTAGAGGCTCCCTCCACCATGAATTGGTCCAAACTGGGCTGTTTAGAGGCTCCCTCCACCATGAATTGGTCCAAACTGGGCTGGTTAGAGGCTCCCTCCACCATGAATTTCCCAAAACTTGGCTGTTTAGAGGCTCCCTCCACCATTAATTGGTCCAAACTGGGCTGGTTAGAGGCTCCCTCCACCATGAATTGGTCCAAACTGGGGTGGTTAGAGGCTCCCTCCACCATTAATTGGTCCAAACTGGGCTGGTTAGAGGCTCCCTCCACCATTAATTGGTCCAAACTGGGCTGGTTAGAGGCTCCCTCCACCATTAATTGGTCCAAACTGGGCTGGTTAGAGGCTCCCTCCACCATGAATTTCCCAAAACTTGGCTGTTTAGAGGCTCCCTCCACCATTAATTGGTCCAAACTGGGCTGGTTAGAGGCTCCCTCCACCATGAATTTGCCCAAACTGGGCTGTTTAGAGGCTCCCTCCACCATGAATTTGCCCAAACTGGGCTGTTTAGAGGCTCCCTCCACCATGAATTGGTCCAAACTGGGCTGGTTAGAGGCTCCCTCCACCATGAATTTCCCAAAACTTGGCTGTTTAGAGGCTCCCTCCACCATTAATTGGTCCAAACTGGGCTGGTTAGAGGCTCCCTCCACCATGAATTTGCCCAAACTGGGGTGGTTAGAGGCTCCCTCCACCATTAATTGGTCCAAACTGGGCTGGTTAGAGGCTCCCTCCACAATTAATTGGTCCAAACTGGGCTAATTAGAGGCTCCCTCCACCATGAATTGGTCCAAACTGGGTTTTTTAGAGGCTCCCTCCACCATGAATTTCCCAAAACTTGGCTGTTTAGAGGCTCCCTCCACCATGAATTGGTCCAAACTGGGCTGGTTAGAGGCTCCCTCCACCATGAATTTCCCAAAACTTGGCTGTTTAGAGGCTCCCTCCACCATTAATTGGTCCAAACTGGGCTGGTTAGAGGCTCCCTCCACCATGAATTTGCCCAAACTGGGCTGTTTAGAGGCTCCCTCCACCATGAATTGGTCCAAACTGGGCTGGTTAGAGGCTCCCTCCACCATGAATTTCCCAAAACTTGGCTGTTTAGAGGCTCCCTCCACCATTAATTGGTCCAAACTGGGCTGGTTAGAGGCTCCCTCCACCATGAATTGGTCCAAACTGGGGTGGTTAGAGGCTCCCTCCACCATTAATTGGTCCAAACTGGGCTGGTTAGAGGCTCCCTCCACAATTAATTGGTCCAAACTGGGCTAATTAGAGGCTCCCTCCACCATGAATTGGTCCAAACTGGGTTTTTTAGAGGCTCCCTCCACCATGAATTTGCCCAAACTGGGCTGTTTAGAGGCTCCCTCCACCATGAATTGGTCCAAACTGGGCTGGTTAGAGGCTCCCTCCACCATGAATTTCCCAAAACTTGGCTGTTTAGAGGCTCCCTCCACCATTAATTGGTCCAAACTGGGCTGGTTAGAGGCTCCCTCCACCATTAATTGGTCCAAACTGGGCTGGTTAGAGGCTCCCTCCACCATGAATTTGCCCAAACTGGGCTGGTTAGAGGCTCCCTCCACCATGAATTTCCCAAAACTTGGCTGTTTAGAGGCTCCCTCCACCATTAATTGGTCCAAACTGGGCTGGTTAGAGGCTCCCTCCACCATGAATTTGCCCAAACTGGGGTGGTTAGAGGCTCCCTCCACCATTAATTGGTCCAAACTGGGCTGGTTAGAGGCTCCCTCCACAATTAATTGGTCCAAACTGGGCTAATTAGAGGCTCCCTCCACCATGAATTGGTCCAAACTGGGTTTTTTAGAGGCTCCCTCCACCATGAATTTGCCCAAACTGGGCTGTTTAGAGGCTCCCTCCACCATGAATTGGTCCAAACTGGGCTGGTTAGAGGCTCCCTCCACCATGAATTTCCCAAAACTTGGCTGTTTAGAGGCTCCCTCCACCATTAATTGGTCCAAACTGGGCTGGTTAGAGGCTCCCTCCACCATTAATTGGTCCAAACTGGGCTGGTTAGAGGCTCCCTCCACCATTAATTGGTCCAAACTGGGCTGGTTAGAGGCTCCCTCCACCATTAATTGGTCCAAACTGGGCTGTTTAGAGGCTCCCTCCACCATTAATTGGTCCAAACTGGGCTGGTTAGAGGCTCCCTCCACCATGAATTTGCCCAAACTGGGCTGTTTAGAGGCTCCCTCCACCATGAATTGGTCCAAACTGGGCTGGTTAGAGGCTCCCTCCACCATGAATTTCCCAAAACTTGGCTGTTTAGAGGCTCCCTCCACCATTAATTGGTCCAAACTGGGCTGGTTAGAGGCTCCCTCCACCATGAATTGGTCCAAACTGGGGTTTTTAGAGGCTCCCTCCACCATGAATTGGTCCAAACTGGGGTTTTTAGAGTCTCCCTCCACCATGAATTGGTCCAAACTGGGGTTTTTAGAGTCTCCCTCCACCATGAATTGGTCCAAACTGGGGTTTTTAGAGGCTCCCTCCACCATGAATTTGCCCAAACTCTGCTGGTTAGAGGCTCAATCCACCCTGATTTTCAAAACAAATGTTGGTGCCAACCTCAACTTACTACAAGGGCCAAATTCACTGCTGGTGACAAGCTCTCCTCACTGCAAGTGCCAAATACACATGTTTCAAGGTGTTTTCCTACTGTCAGAGAGGTGGTATTGAGTGTGTAAAGTGTGTAGTTGTTAGGCTGTGATGTTGGGGTAATAGAGGGTCTTTGGTGTGTTAGATGCCCCCAGACATGCTTCCCCTGCTGTCCCAGTGTCATTCCAGAGGTGTTGGCATCATTTCCTGGGGTGTCATAGTGGACTTGGTGACCCTCCAGACACGGATTTGGGTTTCCCCCTTAACGAGTATCTGTTCCCCATAGACTATAATGGGGTTCGAAACCCGTTCGAACACACGAACATTGAGCGGCTGTTCGAATCGAATTTCGAACCTCGAACATTTTAGTGTTCGCTCATCTCTATTAATTATGTTAAGACTGAGGAGCTGAAGCTAAAATATTGCATCCGGCATTTCTTCCTCTCTCCTCCATCCTGAATTATAATGCAATTAACACCTTGGGTCAGAAGGCGTGGGAAGAGGGATGCAGGCATACAATTTCAAAATGTTAATGCTTTTAATAATTCATGCTGCTACCTCCGGGTTTATTAATTACATTTATGCTTTCATTTATGTATGCACTGTGGGCATATGCCACGGCTGCTGAGGGAGCAAACCAGCCTTTCAGCTTTCAAAGCAGCTAAACTGTTGAGCAAAGGATTTGAAGCAACACAAGAGCCGAAAATATTAACCCTATATCCTGGTCTAGTAAATATGAGACATGTAGGTTAGTCATATATATACATCTCAATAGATTTATTTTTCAGGATCCTACAGATACAATATACTTGTAGCCTTTGACACTAACCATCAATGGTCAATTAAAAAAGCACAACCATCTTGCAAATAAACATGTCAATTTAAAGGCAATGTGTTGCCAGAAAATGAATTATTTTTTAAATTAAGTTTTATGTTAAACATATTTTGAAATAATTTTTGGATAAGTTTTTAAAATTTTCTGTTATTGTCTATATTAAAAATAATTCTAAAAAATTCTGCAATTCTGATATTGTCCACCAGCAATTACATAGCTTAAAGGAGTTGTATGAAATTAGAAATGATGGCTACTTTCTTTGAGAAATGGCACCACCATTGTCTATGGACTTGTGTCTAAGGGTAAGTTCACACAGGGTTTTTTGATCAGGATTTTGAGGCTGTTTGCGCCTCAAAATGCTGACCAAAAAGATGACTCCCAATGAAATCAATGGGAGCCAGTCAGGTCTTTTTTCCAGGAGCCGTTTGTTCCGGCTCCCGGAAAAAGAAGCGAGATGTTCATTCTTCAGGCCTGAAGACTCTCCCTCCTCCCGACTAGGCCCATTCATTGGGCCTAATCTGGAGCTGTGTGCGACTGGATGGCGATGCAGTGCACCGGTTTTGTTTTTTGGCCTCCGCCTCAGGTTCCGGACCAAGAAACCCCGTGTGAACTTACCCTCATAGTTAAAGCGGTTGATTCACTGATATGCTACAACATGCATTCAGCTTTCATAATCATTAGCCCTTTAGGTTCACAGTAGTCCAAATGCCATGTTTGTATGTTTCTCTTCTTTTGCCTTATAGTAAGGTTAGTCTTAATGTAAGATTACAATGAAAGATTATTTTTAGAGATGAGCGAGTACTATCGAAATGGTAGTTTCGAATATCACGTGCCCATAGCAATGAATGGAGCTGGCCGGCTGTGCCATTCATTCCTATGGGTGCGTGCTATTCGAAACTGCCGTTTCGAATTATACTCGCTCATCTCTAATTATTTTTAAAAATTGGGGGAAATTTATCAGAATTCTGGAATAAAAAAGCCACAAAGTAGAGATTTGCAAATTTTACAGACTATTTGCGTAAATATTTTATGATACTTTGCATTTTTACACCACTAAACTCCACTTTTGAAAAGTGGGTGTGAAAGTGGGCATGGTTAGCCTGTATAGCTGTCTGCACTCCAGATTTGTAGACGATAACTAAACAGTCACAAAAATGGTTACAATCCTAGGCCCCTTGCACCTCACCATGTGTTACGTTGGTGTGCTATCTGGATTTTTCCATACTAGCACGCTGACCCATTCATTTTTGTTGGCCCATGCACATGACGGTATATTACACGGATCTGTGTGCCGGCCGCAAAACTCAGCACAGGTCCTATTCATTGGATGAATGGGGCTGCAGAAGCACGGCAGGTGCAAGGATGATGCACGGATGTCATCCGTGTGCCACCCATACACCAGCCGTGTCATTCAGTCGCGGACAACCGCACGCACACGGTAGTGTTCAAGGGGCCTTAATAAAATAAAGTAAAGGCATATAAAGTGGAGTGACATTTCAGGACAGGAGTGTTAGACTTAACTATGTGCCAAATTTATCAAACATCGTGCAACATTTCATAAATTTGGCACAAATTAAGACAACGCAGAATCCAGAAAAAAAGGTTTTGAAAATTGCCATCATGATAAATCTCCCCCATTGTGTTGGCTATACAGTATGTCTAGGTTACATGAGGGTTTACCAAATAGCTATCTTCCTATTCTTAGATTTTGAACTGGTGCAATGTGAATCCTGTATATGAAAACAAGATATTTAGAAACCAAATTATCTAGAAAAACACTGCTGTAAACCAGAAATAGATTCCAGGCTAATAAAATCTAAGACTCATTTTATCTTTGACTTGTGCTTCCATTTTGGCGTAGATGCTCGATATGTTTCCTTGTCTTGCATAGGGATCTTGTGATGCTGGCAATTACAGGCAGTTTCCAGCATTGCAGGATCTCAATGTGATGCAAGGGATCTCAGCTTCAGTCGTGGAGTAGATTACCAGTCTACAGAGGAGATGCTGTACAAGACCCCTACGCCACCTTGGGGCAGATTTATTGATACTGTTGTGAATTGGTTTGGTGCTAATTAAAAACTGATATTAATTTGGGCATATTTTACAATGTTGTGCGGCTCATGACTACCAGGGTTTTACATTTGTATAAAGTTTAATCATTGTACTTTGAAAAGTTCAATTCCTTTCTGCTTATAAGATCTCTGTTTACTGTCAGTGAATGGAGAAATGGATCCTGTACAATAAAACTCTCTTCTATTGAGCTCTACATCTGTATTGGATAGGGGTCAGGTTTTGAGTCCCTGGATATTACAAAGAATTTCCCCATTCAAAAAGAAATTTGCAAAAATGCTGAGGAATTGAACTATAAAGTTTATGAAAAACTAAGAACTTTTCATTATATAGTAATTAAAGTATTCTGTACATCACTTCCCAGGGAAATCCACTGCATTGTGTAAATTGTATGTATCATTCAAATGGGTGATTTGTGCTATTAGCTTAATTTTCTTGCAAATTGCACACTGCTTTTATTACAATATGGAGTATAGAGTAGGAACTTTCTTGAATGACTGAAGTCCTTTACTTTCTCCTTGCTGTGGAGTCCGTAGACTAAACCACCAACTCATATGAACGTATAGGCAAAAATCTCTGCATCTCATTATACAATATAAAAAAAAATTATAATATGGTTATAGATAATGAATCATTTGATATGGAAGCCACAGTCAGAGTCAGTAACTTTTTTTTTATGACTCCAACTGCCCCCAAAACTGGTTCTGACTATAACTCCACCACTCTGAGTCTGAGTTGTCACTGCTTGGCTGAATAGACAGAGTTTTTTTCATTTTGGATTCTGGAATTCTGCCTATTTTTGTCAAATATTCATTAAAGGGCTATGGTCTACCTTGAGGATAGCAGCCACAATTATTTTTACCATGCTTCTATTTTGTTATTTTTCTAGATAGACAGATAAAAGTTTGAATAGCGTACTCAGACAAAGCATTACAAGCTCTTTGGATATCTGCAGAGGCATCTTGCGATTTAATGAAGTTCTGTTTGTTACAGCAACATCAATACTTAATTACACAATAGCTGTAGCAGATGTAGCAGGGCAAAGCGGAGGAAATAGGGCTGGCATATATAATGTGAGCAAGTAGACTTGTAATAGCAATGACCAGCGGCTGGGCTGCAACACCACTGTAGTTCTATGTCACACAATGATAATTTCCTTTTTGTAACTTGGGATGGAAAGGTCCTTTTTAAGTTGCTGTTGCAACGTCATCCATTACATGTGTCAAAGGCCTATAAAAAAAATTCTCCCATCTTGTATTGTGATGGCACATTCCTATGTTATGTCATCTCTTTGTGATGGGCATGGTTCAACATCTGGGAAACCACATGAATCCGAAAATGATAGGGCTACAATGCTAACTTAGTACTGCACCCCCCTCCCATCTGCTATGCAGGGAATGGATGAATGGGGCACATACAGTTCACTATATAGCCAGGAGGCTAAGAGCACTATTGTTAATAGAAAACTTAGAAAAGGATGTTGTGATAAATCAATACTTTAGCACATTATTTCACAAAAAATTGGGGTTGCAAAATTCAGATCCTCATGGTCATAAAGTAATGGCATATTATATGTCAGTTTACAACATATTAGATGTGCCCCTTTGTGCTCAATTATTTTGATTTGATATGTGTTTGTAGTGGGGAAAAGGGAATTAATATAAAGTTGACTATAGCATCAAATCTATTGATTGGGATTAGAGATGAGCGAACAGTGTTCTATCGAACTCATGTTCGATCGGATATTAGGCTGTTCGGCATGTTCGAATCGAATCGAACACCGCGTGGTAAAGTGCGCCATTACTCGATTCCCCTCCCACCTTCCCTGGCGCCTTTTTTGCTCCAATAACAGCGCAGGGTAGGTGGGACAGGAACTACGACACCGGTGACGTTGAAAAAAGTAGGCAAAACCCATTGGCTGCCGAAAACATGTGACCTCTAATTTAAAAGAACAGCGACGCCCAGCTTCGCGTCATTCTGAGCTTGCAATTCACCGGGGACGGAGGTTTCCGTCCAGTTAGCTAGGGCTTAGATTCTGGGTAGGCAGGGACAGGCTAGATAGGAAGGAGAAGACAACCAACAGCTCTTATAAGAGCTAAATTCCAGGGAGAAGCTTGTCAGTGTAACGTGGCACTGACGGGCTCAATCGCCGCAACCCAGCTTTCCCAGGATCCTGAATGGAATACACTGTCAGTGTATTCCCGTATACCCGATATATACCCCCGATACCCGTTCCAACGGTGTGCCCCCCCCACCTTCACCCCAGAAATACCCTGCAAGTCCCCTAGCAATAGAATTGGGGCTATATACACCCACTATTTTTGCTACTGCCATATAGTGCCATTGTCTCACTGGGAATTCAAAGAATATATTGGGCTTGCATATAACTTCAATTCCAGGGAGAAGCTTGTCAGTGTAATGTGGCACTGACGGGCTCAATCGCCGCAACCCAGCTTTCCCAGGATCCTGAATGGAACACACTGACAGTGTATTCCCGTATACCCCATATATACACCCCAAATCCCCGTTCCAACGGTGTGCCCCCCCACCTTCACCTCAGAAATACCCTGCAAGTCCCCTAGCAATAGAATTGGGGCTATATACACCCACTATTTTTGCTACTGGTATACAGTGCCATTGTCTCACTGGGAATTCAAAGAATATATTGGGGTTATGTGCACCCACAATTTTTGCTACTGGTATATAGTGCCATTGTCTGACTGGGAATTCAAAGAATATATTGGGGTTACGTGCACCCACAATTTTTGCTACTGCTATACAGTGCCATTGTCTCACTGGGAATTCAAAGAATATATTGGGGTTACGTGCATCCACAATTTTTACTACTGGTATATAGTGCCATTGTCTGACTGGGAATTCAAAGAATATATTGGGGTTACGTGCACCCACAATTTTTGCTACTGCTATACAGTGCCATTGTCTCACTGGGAATTCAAAGAATATATTGGGGTTACGTGCATCCACAATTTTTACTACTGGTATATAGTGCCATTGTCTGACTGGGAATTCAAAGAATATATTGGGGTTACGTGCACCCACAATTTTTGCTACTGCTATACAGTGCCATTGTCTCGCTGGGAATTCAAAGAATATATTGGGGTTATGTGCACCCACAATTTTTACTACTGGTATACAGTGCCATTGTCTGACTGGGAATTCAAAGAATATATGGGGGTTACGTGCACCCACAATTTTTGCTACTGCTATACAGTGCCATTGTCTCGCTGGGAATTCAAAGAATATATTGGGGTTATGTGCACCCACAATTTTTACTACTGGTATATAGTGCCATTGTCTGACTGGGAATTCAAAGAATATATGGGGGTTACGTGCACCCACAATTTTTGCTACTGCTATACAGTGCCATTGTCTCACTGGGAATTCAAAGAATATATTGGGGTTATGTGCACCCACAATTTTTACTACTGGTATATAGTGCCATTGTCTGACTGGGAATTCAAAGAATATATGGGGGTTACGTGCACCCACAATTTTTGCTACTGCTATACAGTGCCATTGTCTCACTGGGAATTCAAAGAATATATTGGGGTTATGTGCACCCACAATTTTTACTACTGGTATATAGTGCCATTGTCTGACTGGGAATTCAAAGAATATATGGGGGTTACGTGCACCCACAATTTTTGCTACTGCTATACAGTGCCATTGTCTCACTGGGAATTCAAAGAATATATTGGGGTTATGTGCACTCACAATTTTTACTACTGGTATATAGTGCCATTGTCTGACTGGGAATTCAAAGAATATATGGGGGTTACGTGCACCCACAATTTTTGCTACTGCTATACAGTGCCATTGTCTCACTAGGAATTCAAAGAATATATTGGGGTTATGTGCACCCACAATTTTTACTACTGGTATATAGTGCCATTGTCTGACTGGGAATTCAAAGAATATATGGGGGTTACGTGCACCCACAATTTTTGCTACTGCTATACAGTGCCATTGTCTCACTGGGAATTCAAAGAATATATTGGGGTTATGTGCACCCACAATTTTTACTACTGGTATATAGTGCCATTGTCTGACTGGGAATTCAAAGAATATATGGGGGTTACGTGCACCCACAATTTTTGCTACTGCTATACAGTGCCATTGTCTCACTGGGAATTCAAAGAATATATTGGGGTTATGTGCACTCACAATTTTTACTACTGGTATATAGTGCCATTGTCTGACTGGGAATTCAAAGAATATATGGGGGTTACGTGCACCCACAATTTTTGCTACTGCTATACAGTGCCATTGTCTCACTGGGAATTCAAAGAATATATTGGGGTTATGTGCACCCACAATTTTTACTACTGGTATACAGTGCCATTGTCTGACTGGGAATTCAAAGAATATATGGGGGTTACGTGCACCCACAATTTTTGCTACTGGTATATAGTGCCATTGTCTGACTGGGAATTCAAAGAATATATGGGGGTTACGTGCACCCACAATTTTTGCTACTGGTAGATAGTGCCATTGTCTCACTGGGAATTCCACAAATAATTTGGGGATTCATTCACCCTACATCTCAGGCTCTTGCCATATTCACCCAGGTTGTCAATGCTGCACCAGCTCGTTCCCAGACAGCTCGGCCTGAAAAACACGTTACCTATATAGAGGATTTGGACAATGAAGACAACATGTTCTAAATCTAATGTCTGCACCTTCTCCAGAATTAAAATAAAGGCAGCGTTTAACTTTCAAATAGCACTGCACAAAGGAAGAGCTTATCAGCTTGTCTCATGACATGCTACTGAAAAGTGTCATTTGTGTATCTTAATGTAAATATAGTTGTATAAGCTTTTTGGGTTTTAGGCACTGCCAAGTTATTTATTACCACCCGCTCCCTTATAATGATGATGACGCCAAAGTCACTGTGGGTGTTCAGAGCTCACAGCTTTGGTTGACATTTGTCTTGCTCTCTGTCGGTACCAGCTGTCTTTTTGGATACCGTAAAGTTATGTTGACTTTATTAACAGCTATAGAAGCTTTAGCCAGGTTGTGACGGTGTGTAACCCTAACAACACTAAGTGGGATACACATTAATAGTCAGTCTATGTACGCTAAACGTATCACTGAAGTAATTTTTTTTCCCTCTCCCCTAATATAAGAAAGGAACAGACATTAGACCTAGACCGGGGTTCGAGGCTTGTAAAAATCTAGTATTATTTGTTCTTCATGATGTGAAATATGTGTTGAAAAGCAACCCAAGATGAAGTCAGCCATGTGTGCCAGTGTGTTACTTGGCATGCCTTTGCTGGCCCCAACTGTAAGGGTCACTCTCCATTTCCTCCATTTTCCAATCCCCTTCACACCATTTGTGGCGAAGCAATGGGATGCACTGAAGTGCACCCTCTAGCCTCGTGTGGGATAGGGACATCAGATGCCACTCCAACCCCCTCGTCTTCCTCCACCAGCCGACGGTGCGAAGATGAGAGGAGTGTGCTCTGAATGTTTTCTGCCTAGCAGAGGCTAGTTCTCACTTACGAAAATGGCCCCACTTTGACCTGTATATCAGGCACAATGGTGTAGGTTTCAAAGAAACATGGCACCAACAAGTTGGAAAACGTGGGCCATGCGTGGACCGTGTTTGAGTCTGGCAAGCTCCAGATCTGCTACCAGGTTCCAGCCATTATCACAGGCGCAAAAATGCCAGGCCCCAGGTGTAGCAGGGAAAAAAAAATGCCATCTCAGCCAGGATGGCATCCCTGACCTCGGAGGCACTGTGCTGTCTGTCCCCCAAGCTGATGAGCTTCAGCACCGCCTGCTGACGTCTCCCCACGCCAGTGTTTTAGCGTTTGCCGCTAGTAGCTGTGGTGGAGGTTGCAGCGTCGTAGGGTTTCAGTCTACTCCTGCCATGGCCTGGGAGAGGAGATAGGCCACCCCAGTTTGCACCCGGGGAACAGACTCCACCACATTCACCCTGCCTGTCATTAAAGATAAGCACTGCAGCATCCCTGACCACAGGCGCTTGTCCATGTGTCGGTGGTCAAGTGGACCTTGCAGCAAAGCGCAGAGCTCTGGGCCCGACTGATGTTATGGGACACATGCAGGCGCAAGGCAGGGACAGCACACCAAGAGAAGTAGTAATGGCTAGGCCCAGCATAGGGAGGTGCCCCAGCTGCCATCTGCTGACGGAAGGCCTGGGTCTCCAGAAGCATAAACAAACACCAACATCTCCAGGGCCAGCAGTTTATCGATGAGGCTGTTAAAGGCTTGGGCATGGGGGTGGGTTGTGTTGTACTTCTGCCTGCAATGAAAAGCTTGGGAAATGTGGAGTGGCTGGGAAGAGGCACATGATGGTGCAGGCCAAAAGGGCGCATGAGGGTGAACTCCCCAATGTGTCAGAGATAGGTGTGTAGGTGTCCTTGCATCATATACTTGCACCATATTTGGCTTTGGAAGTTAATTTTGTGCCAAAAAGTGGTTAAGACAGCGATCCCTCAGCTACTCCCGTTACACTGTCTATTGAAGTTACCATCTGTGGAAGTGGACCACCATTTCTAAGATCCCAAAGGAAGCAGGCAAGAGATGTGCAGTTCAGAAAAAAAGATGAGAAAATAAGTGTAGGCTGTAGAGCACAGAGGGATCGGAGAGGACAGAGCTGGTGTCGGCCAGGTATTCCCACAACATGCGCCTATACTTGTCCCTCCTGGTGACACTAGGCCCCTGAGTGGCAGTAATTTGTCCAGGGGGGCCATTAACGTGTTCCAGACCTAGGAATAAGTCTTCCAACAGGGTAGAGTTTTGCATGCCTTTGCTTCTACCCACTGTTTTTGCTGCTTAGCTTCCCTCCACATCTACACTGCTTTCACCCCTAAACATCACCCCAGTTTATGCCTTTGTTTCTACCCTGTTTTTTTTGTTGAATTAGCTTCCCTCCACATCTACACTGCTTTAGCCCCTAAACATCACCCCAGTTTATGCCTTTGCTTCTACCCTTTTTTTTTTGTTGAATTAGCTTCCCTCCACATTTACACTGCTTTAGCCCCTAAACATCACCCCAGTTTATGCCTTTGCTTCTACCCAGGTTTTTTGTTGAATTAGCTTCCCTCCACATCTACACTGCTTTAGCCCCTAGACATCACCCCTGTCCATGTGGGGTCGGTGGCCTCGTCATCCACTAACTCCTCTTCCAATTGCGCACTGCCCCCTTACTGCAAACCGCACATGACCACAGCTTGCCTTGATGGCAACTGTGTCTCATGATCCCCACTTAGGTCCAGACAAGTCGGTGGCGGGTCCAAAACCCCAAAATTGGAAGGAAATGGCAGATGCTGCAGTATTTCTAACACCTGTTCCTGGTGCTCGGGCCTGGTCTGTGTTGTACCCTGCACCCTGCTTAACGCAGCTGCCATATCCGAAGTTGTGCTGAGCGCATGCTAATGTTTCGTGTCCAGTGCAATGGATGGGATGGGATTTCACATAAGTCTGCCACCCATGGCCACTCATGGTTGAGCAACTGAGGGAGTTGACTTTGACGAACCCGAGGGTTTTGGAGTTGGAACTACATCAAAGGTCTGTGCTGCTCACACACTCTGCTCAACACATGATATGTTTAGTGCCAGCAGTGTGGAGACGTCGCACAACAGCCGTTGTTCCAGCAGGTACAAGCGTTGTAGGAGTGCATAGAGGCTAGCAGCGGCAACTATGGACTTTAAAAACTATCCGCACAAGCGCCACACTTTCACCAGTAGCTCAGGAACATTGGGGTACCTTTTTCAAAAGATTAGCAGCAATGAGTTAAAAACGTGGCCCAGGCATGGAATATGTTGCAGGCTGCCAAGCTACAGAGCCAATCCCAGGTTACGGCCATTATCACACATGACAACATGCCTGGGCCCAGGTGCAGTGGCAAAAACCACATTGCCGTCTCATCGAGGATGGCATGACTCACTTTGTAGGCAGTGTGCTGTCTGGCCCCCAAGCTGATGAGCTTCAGCACGGCCCGCTGACGTCTCCCCACACCAGTGTTGCAGCGTTTCCAGCTCGTAGCTGGGGTCAATTTAACAGCGGAGGAGGGTGGTGTTTCAGCCCTCCTCCCAGGAATGTTGTGTGGGGAGACAAGTCAGGTCACCACATTTTGCGACCCGGTCCACGCCTCAACTACATTCAACCACTGTGCCCAAATTGAAAGGTAGCGTCCCTGTCCGCATGCACTTGTCCATTCGTAACTGGTCACATGGAACGCCTCATGTTTGGGGGAAAGTGCTGGTGTGGACGGCACAGTGCGGTGGCGCATTAGACACTCTGCCCAAAAAGGGCAGAGTGTCCCCCAGCCGGGATTCCAACATCTCCTGGGCCAGATTTCTTGAGATGAGGCCGTTGAAGCCTTGGGCATGTGGGTGGGTTGCGCTGTACTTTAGCATGAAATGAAAGGCTTGGGAGATGGGGAGTTGCTGGGAAGAGGCGCATGATGGCGCGGGCAAAAGGAGAAATGGCAGGAAAAGGTGAGGATAAGGGTGAACTCCCCAAAGTGTCAGAGGCAGATGTGGAGGTGTCCTGGCTGCTGGTCTGGACTGCAGCGCCAGCCCTGTCAACAGTGGGAGAGGCAGTGGCCGCCAGGCCAAACGACGATTATCCTGCGCTTGCTCTCACCCACTGAGCCCAGGGCTTGCCTTCCAAATGATGGCACCCGCAAGAGGTGGTGAGATTCCTCTCCGCAGATCTCCAAACCATCTTGGACTTGCAAATTGCACTAAATTTGTCATGTAACTGACATGTATATGATGAGTCTATCCATTGTCTGTTCATTTTGGTGAAAGTCAGCCTGTCAGCTGACAGACAGCTGTGCTTGTCAGTGATGATGCCACCGGCTGCTTGTACCCCCAGTTTTTGCTGCTTAGCTTGCCTCCACATCCACACTGCTTTTGCCCCTACACATCACCCCTATCCATGCCTGTGCCTCTAGCCATAAGTCTGCCACCCATGGAAACTCATGGTGCAGAAAGTGAGGGAGCTGACTCTGAGGAACCCTTGGGTTTTGTAGCTGGTACTCCATCAAAGGTCTCTGCTGCTCACACACCCTGCTGAACATACGGTATCTAGGGTTAGAGCGTGTGGTGACCTCGCACAACAGTAGGTGCTTCAGGCAGATGTAGGCCTTGCTGGAGTGTATTGCGGCTAGCTCCAGGTACTGTAGACTTGGGAAAGTGGGTGTCCAAGTGCCGCACTTTCACCCTTAGCTCAGCTAATTTGGGGTATGTTTTTAAAAATCATTGCACCACTACATTGAACACGTGGGCCAGGCATGGAACGTGTTGGAGGCTGGCAAGCTCCAGAGCCCTCCAACAAGACAAAAAAGCCTGGCCCCAGGGGCAGCGGGGATAAACAAATTGCCATCTCATCCAGGATGGCATCCCTGACCTCAGAGGCAGTGTGCTGTCCGTCTCCCAAGCTGATGAGCTTCAGCCCAGCCTGCTGACGTCTCCCTACACCAGTGTTGCATCGTTTTCAGCTCGTAGCTGGGGTCAATCTAACAGCGGAGGAGGAGGAGGGTGGTGTTTCAGCCCTCCTCCCAGGAATGTTTTATGGGGAGACAAGTCAGGAAAATTCTTGAAACGGGAGAGTTTTGCATCTTTGCCCTTGCTGCCTATGGACATCCCTTTGCCTCTAGCCACCATTTTCCCTGCTTTGCTTGCCTCCACATCCACACTGCTTTTGCCCCTAGACATCACCCCAGTCCATGCCTTAGCTTGTACCCCCAGTTTTTCCTGCTTAGCTTGCCTCCACATCCACACTGCTTTTGCCCCTAGACATCACCCCAGTCCATGCCTTAGCTTGTACCCCCAGTTTTTCCTGCTTAGCTTGCCTCCACATCCACACTGCTTTTGCCCCTAGACATCACCCCAGTCCATGCCTTAGCTTGTACCCCCAGTTTTTCCTGCTTAGCTTGCCTCCACATCCACACTGCTTTTGCCCCTAGACATCACCCCAGTCCATGCCTTAGCTTGTACCCCCAGTTTTTCCTGCTTAGCTTGCCTCCACATCCACACTGCTTTTGCCCCTAGACATCATCCCTATCCATGCCTCTGCCCCTAGCCATAACTCTGCCACCCCTGGAAACTCATGGTGCAGAAACTTTGGGAGCTGACTTTGAGGAACCCTTGGGTTTTGTAGATGGAACTCCATCAAAGGTCTGTGCAGCTCACACACCCTGCTCAAGATATGGTATTGTAGGGTTTCAGCGTGTGTGAATGACGGACAACAGCCTGTGTTTGGACAGATGTAGGCCTTGCTAGAGTGTTTTTAGGCTAGCAGCGACTCCTGTGCACTTGCAAAAGTGGGCGCACAAGCGCCGCATTTTCAACAGTAGCTTCGGTACATTTGGGTATGTTTTTAAAAAACTTTGCACCACTAGGTTAGACGTGGGCCAAACATGGAACGTGTTGGAGGCTGGCAAGCTCCAGAGCCGCTACCAGGTTCCAGCCATTATCACAGGCGTAAAAATGCCAGGCCCCAGGTGTAGCAGGGAAAAAAAAATGCCATCTCAGCCAGGATGGCATCCCTGACCTCGGAGGCACTGTGCTGTCTGTCCCCCAAGCTGATGAGCTTCAGCACCGCCTGCTGACGTCTCCCCACACCAGTGTTTTAGCGTTTGCCGCTAGTAGCTGTGGTGGAGGTTGCAGCGTCGTAGGGTTTCAGTCTACTCCTGCCATGAATTTTGGCCTGGGAGAGGAGATAGGCCACCCCAGTTTGCACCCGGGGAACAGACTCCACCACATTCACCCTGCCTGTCATTAAAGATAAGCACTGCAGCATCCCTGACCACAGGCGCTTGTCCAAGTGTCGGTGGTCAAGTGGACCTTGCAGCAAAGCGCGGAACTAAGGGCCCACCTGATGTTGAGTGACACGTGCTGGTGCAAGGCGGGGACGCCACACCGGGAGAAGTTGAGACGGCTAGGGACGGCATAGTGAGGTGCCACAGTTGCCATCAGGTCCGGGAAGGCGGGAGTTTCAACAAGCCGGAACGCTAACCTCTCCTGGGCCAGCAGTTTAGCGATGTTGGCGTTCTAGGCTTGCGTGGGTGGGTGGTTAGCGGTGTATTTCTGCCGGCGCTCCAATGTCTGAGAGATGGTGGGTTGTTGTAAAGAAGCGCCTGATGGTGCCTTTGATGGTGCAGGAGAAGGAGATAAGACAGAAACAGGGGAGGATGAGGGAGAAGTCAACAAAGTGGCGGAGGCAGATGAAGTGATGTCCTGGCTCGTCCTCTGGAGTGCATCGCCAGCACTGTGAGCAGAGGCAGTGGCATGAACGGCGGGCGACGTTTGTCCTGCCGTTGCTGCCTGCCACTGATTCCATTGCTTGGATTCCAAATGACGGTGCATTGAAGTGGTGGACAGGTTGCTCTTCTCAGGGCCCCTACTCGATTTCGAGAGGCAAATTGTGTAGACGACACTATATCTGTCCTCAGCGCATTCCTTGAAAAAACTCTACACCTTCAAGAAACGTGCCCTCGATGGGGGAGTTTTTCTGGGCTGGGTACAAAAGGGAACATCTTTGGACATTCCGGGTCTGGCCTGGCTTCGGCAAAGCAGCTGACCTCTGCCTCTGGACATGTCTCTGCCTCTAGCTACCCTTTTTGGTGCTGCACCGGCCTCAACATCCACACTACTTTCCCAGCTTGACATCCGCCTTGTCCAGGTGGGGTCGGTGTCCTCGTCGTCCACCACCTCCTCTTCCAACTCCTGTCTCGCCTCCTCCTCCTGCACAATGCGCATGTCAACTGGCTGCCCTGACAGCAACTGCATCTCATCGTCGTCGATGAGGGTGGGTTGCTGGTCATCCGCCACCAAATCGACCGGAGATGGAGGAGACTCTAGTGTTTGAGCATCTGGACACAGATACTCGTCTGTTAGGTCCGTGGAATCGCGAAATGGAGGGGCAGGTTGCGGTACAGTCAAAGGAAGGGAGAACAGCTTTGGGGAGCAGGGACAGTTGGGGTTATTTTTCTGGGAAGATTGGGAATTTTGGGTGGAAGGAGGACAAGACTGTTGGGTAAGAGGAGGTAGAGGCTGCCTGGCTGGTGGACAATGTGCTTTAAGCGTTATCCGACAGCCATTGCAAGACCTGTTCCTGGTTCTCGGGCCTACTAATCTTTGTACCATTCAGCCTAGTTAATGTGGAACTTTTGTGCAAAGCGCAGAACTTAGGGCCCGCCTGATGTTAAGGGACACACGCTGGTACAAGGCTCAACTCACCCTAAGTGCCAAAAACACTGCTGGTGCAAGGCTCTACTCATGCCAAGGGCCTCAATCTCTGCTGGTAGCTCAGCTTAAGGTCCTGTAACTTTGTTTGGAAGGGCTCATGTTAAGGGCTAGAAAAGTGAATTTTGGAAGGTCTTACCACATCACATACACACACACACACACACACACACACACACACACACACACACACTCAAAATGACAGTTAAGGGTGAGGGCTTTTGGAATTCCCATTGCCTATTCCATTTGTGGTTGTCATGGGGAACGTGATTTAAAGGGGTGGTTGTTACTGTTTGTTGAGCTTAAATTGGGGTTTGTGTCCATCCATTTGGGGAGTAAAGAAGGTTTCCAGGTATTTTCCCACTTTGATAGAGGTTTTTTTGAATGTGTAAAGTGTGTAGTTGTTAGGCTGTGATGTTGGGGTAATAGAGGGTCTTTGGTGTGTTAGATGCCCCCAGACATGCTTCCCCTGCTGTCCCAGTGTCATTCCAGAGGTGTTGGCATCATTTCCTGGGGTGTCATAGTGGACTTGGTGACCCTCCAGACACGGATTTGGGTTTCCCCCTTAACGAGTATCTGTTCCCCATAGACTATAATGGGGTTCGAAACCCGTTCGAACACACGAACATTGAGCGGCTGTTCGAATCGAATTTCGAACCTCGAACATTTTAGTGTTCGTTCATCTCTAATTGGGATTTGTTGGGATATTCTAAATGGAATCTTCACCTTACATATACCTTATTGGAGTGCTAAATGTTTACCTGTACATATGGGTCAAAGTCTGTGAGCAAAATAATCTGGTCTTATAAATAAGGATTATAATGGGAAAATGACACATATAAAGAAATAAATATACATTTACCAGGGGCAACATGGTGGCTCAGTGGTTAGCACTGCAGCCTTGCAGCGCTGGAGTCTTGGGTTCGAATCCACCAGGAACAACATCTGCAAGGAATTTGTATGTTCTCCCCGTGTTTGCATTGATTTCCTCCCATTCTACAAAGACATACTGATAAGAAAAAAAAGTGTACGTTGTGATCCCTATATGGGGGCTCACAATCTACATGAAAAAAATGTGTTTACTAGCAACTCCTCTGGCTTATAGTGAGTGGAGTAGCAATGGACCCACTTATATAGTGTTCATATGACCTTTTCCTCATAAGAGAATACCTTTAATTCTGGTTTAGGACTCGAGTTATCACACCTACATGACTGTTCCCATTAATTCATTCCCAATTGCTTGAGTCTTACAGATGGATACATCACAGAATCTGTTTGCAGTTAGCATTTTCCAAGTGAGCTGCTACAAGGACAACTCTTGACCCTCGATCTCTCACAAATAGGATAGCACATTTCCAATTAAAGTAAGTGACCTCTGGTCTCACAAAACCAATCCATTCTTTACACAGGCTTCCTCTGCTCATACCAAGTAAACGGCCATTTATTTGTTTTCTTCTTATGAAATAGAGCTAAAAAAAGGATTTGATAAAAATGTACATTATTACAAAATGGTATTGAAAATACTAGTAATACAGTACATGCAGATATGTAGAATCAGGCATTCAAAGAAATCAAGAGGAAACACTTAAAGATGATGGAAGACAAGTTCTTATCCTCTGATCTACAATCTCCTCTCCACCAAGTACTATTGAAGCTAGACATGACTAACCCCACTGATGTTGGTGACATCACAGAGAGCTGGAGAGGCAAATCTAATAATAGGTATGTAGAGGACTCTTTATCCAATACGGTGAATACACTGTGATAAATCTACCCTTTCCATACAGCCCCTTTAAGGCCTTATACAGCTCTGTCAATCAAAAAGTACAAAAGTTCTGGCTAATGCTGGGAAAAAATTATTTGTGTCCTGAAGGCCTTAAGAGATTATAACTTGATCATACTCATGTACTGAGCAGAATTCTCCAGTTCTTGTCTTTAACCGATCTTTTCATCCATCTTATTGTTCTCTTCATTCTGTATCCAGTATCAGGTTCCACTGGGAAATATTTTTATTACTATTATTATTAACATTGTAAACATATAATGAAGTTTATTGATTTCCTTCAGACAAAAAGTTGAATTGGGGAAATCTGTGAATGTCTTTGCTGGTTTATGGCTGAACAATCCTGTGTTATTAGCGACTCACAATTAGTTTACTTTGCTGAAGGCAATGGAAGGCTTTTAACCGATCTGTTCCATATCTGCTATAGATGCAGGTTTTCTGTAGATGCAGATAGAAAATATAAGATATGAATGAGGAGATTATTTGCAATGTTAAGAGAATTTTCTATTATAATGACTTATCCTTGATAAACAGATGTAGCAGAGTTAATCAGAACTTCTGGATTTTGTTAAACTTCTGCATCGTGATATTTTTTTTTACATGAATAACATTTTCCAATAACTTTTCTTTGGTTTTTGTTGTCTTCTTGTTGCAGAAGTTTGGGTTAAGCTTCTACATCTGTAGGTCATCAATATCAAATAAGCACACACATTCAGCTCTACTTCATCGGGCTAATAGAATGCATTGGCCAGCGCTGATTGGCCAGAGTACGGAATTCGACCAATCAGCACTGGCTCTGCTGGAGGAGGCGGAGTCTAAGATCGCTCCACACCAGTATCGGTGCATGAAATACATACAGGTAATGCCCTAGCAGTTCATATGCTCTTCTTTCATGTCTGCAATACTGCTCTTACAACACTAAGTGTTAATACATTGGCTTTGTAATTTAGTATTTTTTTGGTGATTCCAAATTCTTATATATTCATATACAGCTAATGATATTCACTTTCCTAAAATGTCATGTCATGGAGTATTGCATTGACTGTTTATAAAATGTACCATGCTATGTAAACCTATTAGTATGTATTTTCATTGCATCTATTGCTGGTTGCACCATTGCTTCTGAATATATTACTATTTATTTATGTAACTTTCAATAAATTTATATATATTTTTTAGAAATTATTTTGTCTTTTTTGTGGTAGTGGGCCTGTAGGCCAAAGTAGAGACTTAGCAGTGCTGAGCCAGTTCTGCTCAACTACACATCTGATGTAGCAGAGCCGAGTGTGCACACTCGGCTCTGCTACATCAGATGTAGCAATCTGATGTAGCAGAGCCGAGGGTGCACTAGAACCCCTGTGCAAACTCAGCTCACGCTAATAGAATGCATTGGCCAGCGCTGATTGGCCAATGCATTCTATTAGCCCGATGAAGTAGAGCTGAATGTGTGTGCTAAGCAAACACATTCAGCTCCACTTCATCGGGCTAATAGAATGCATTGGCCAATCAGCGCTGATTGGCCAGAGTACGGAATTTGACCAATCAGCGCTGGCTCTGCTGGAGGAGGCGGAGTCTAAGATCGCTCCACACCAGTCTCCATTCAGGTCCGACCTTAGACTCCGCCTCCTCCGGCAGAGCCAGCGCTGATTGGCCGAAGGCTGGCCAATGCATTCCTATGCGAATGCAGAGACTTAGCAGTGCTGAGCCAGTTCTGCTCAACTACACATCTGATGTAGCAGAGCTGAGTGTGCATCAGATGTGTAGTTGAGCAGAACTGGCTTAGCACTGCTAAGTCTCTGCATTCGCATAGGAATGCATTGGCCAGCCTTCGTCCAATCAGCGCTGGCTCTGCCGGAGGAGGCGGAGTCTAAGGTCGGACCTGAATGGAGACTGGTGTGGAGCGATCTTAGACTCCGTCTCCTGCAGCAGAGCCAGCGCTGATTGGTCGAATTCCGTACTCTGGCCAATCAGCGCTGGCCAATGCATTTCTATGGGGAAAAGTTAGCTTGCGAAAATCGCAAGCTGACAGGGATTTCCATGAAATAAAGTGACTTTTATGCCCCCAGACATGCTTCCACTGCTGTCCCAGTGTCATTCCAGGGTGTTGGTATCATTTCCTGGGGTGTCATAGTGGACTTGGTGACCCTCCAGACACGGATTTGGGTTTCCCCCTTAACGAGTATATGTTCCCCATAGACTATAATGGGGTTCGAAACCCGTTCGAACACTCGAACAGTGAGCGGCTGTTCGAATCGAATTTCGAACCTCGAACATTTTAGTGTTCGCTCATCTCTAGTAAGGACACGTTCAGGTTTTGAAATCAAAACCAGGAGTGAATTTAAAAAAGAGGAGAAGAATCATCTTTTACCTATACATATAGGTTCTTACTAGAGATGAGCGAGTACTGTTCGGATCAGCCGATCTGAACAGCACGCTCCATAGAAATGAATGGATGCACCTGGTACTTCCGCTTTGACTGCGGCCGGCCGCTTAACGCCCCGCGTGCCGGCTACGTCCATTCATTTCTATGCGAGCGTGCTGTTCGGATCCGAACAGTACTCGCTCATCTCTAGTTCTTACCCTTTATGTTCCAAAAACCACATGAAAAAAAGACATGAGCATTGTGTCCTTACCCTTCCTCCATGGCTCCAAGGCTGCTCTGGTATCAGTAAAGTCTAAACATTATTTTGTCCTATTTAGGAAATTTATTCAGGAACTTTGGTCAGATTAGTGAGCAAAACACATAGAACTTGCTATGATAGCAACTAGCATCATTTTACATCTGAGATTAGATATGTAAAGGAATCTAGAATGTTATTACAACTTTTATGACTTTTTATTTTCTGATCTGTCTAAAATATATAATATGTATAAATAGATTCATGTTTGTATATATTGGCAAAACAATATAGAATATTCTAAATTAATACAAAACATACTTACCTTGCCAATTGTCTGCAGCTCCTGTTCCTTTCCTGGCTAAACCCCCATTGTTTTCATTACTTTCAGAGCCAACGATGATCCCAACATGAACATGTGACTGCTGATGTCAATCCATGGCTGTAGCAGATCATTGTGTCCAATGAAATCAATGGGTACAATGCAGGCCAAGAGAGGTCCTGCACAGTGAGGCTGCATTCACACTGAGTAACGCTGGCGTTTTTTGTGCTTATTTTTGCACATAGCGCCGCGTTAACGCCGGGTAACGCCGGGTATACGCGGCGTTAACGCGCGCTATGTGCAAAAATAAGCACAAAAAACGCCAGCGTTACTCAGTGTGAATGCAGTCTGAGAAATGCTCTTAGTAGCTACTCTCTACTCCATCCAAGACATAAGGATCTTGAACAGTGGGCACAATTATATTGGGTTTTCCAAACTGGACAACCCCTTTAATTCTCTTGTGCTGGCGCTGCAGCAGGACATTGTGTCATTAGTTTATTGTCTCCAATCCTTTCTAACAAAAAGTTTTCCCATAATTGAGATATATTTATTGTTTTTTAATAGGCGTATGTTCCTCTTGTGTTTTGAGCTATCTGACTGGTAGAATAAATTCACAACTACAAACTCATTTATCTTATTTCTAATGTAATACAGCTCTGTATACTGCAGTCTTATATATCACTAATGGTAAACTTAGGGGGTGTTCATACTTGCACCACTGTGTGTTCTTTGTCATTCTGCCGGGTTTCCATTCTAAGCCCCGGAGAAACTGGATAGGGAACAGTTTCCCGACGGTTTTAAAAGCAAACCACCGGTGTCCGTATGCAGCCTCTCTGGCTGGAAACAAAGTTGGACATTCACCAACTGCCCCCCTTACACAAATCTCAACATAAGCACCTCCATGATAAATTCCCTTCTGCCTGAATATAATATTTCTTGTTCATTTGAGAAACAGTTACTAGATAGACGGACAGACAGACATGATAGATAGATAGATAGATAGATAGATAGATAGATAGATAGATAGATAGATAGATAGGAGATAGATAGATAGATAGATAGATAGATAGGAAATAGATAAATAGATAGATAGGAGATAGATAAATAGATAGATAGATACAGTAGATAGATAATAGATAGATAGATAAATAGATAGATAGATAGATACTGTAGATAGATAGATAGATAGATAGATAGATAGATAGATAGATAGATAGATAGATAGATAGATAGAGAGGTAGGTCCCCTTGTTGCTCTAGGTTTTTAAGCCCCTTTAAAACAATAAGTAAAAAGTGTTAAAGGAAAGTGCTTTGAAGCACCTAGCAGGAACCTCCTGCTTACTAAGCAGCCCAGGCGCTCCCCATGTGGCTCTCCCATCCTGTATTACATCAAGCAGAGTGATTAATTATACTGTGCTTTCTAATTAGTTAAAATCCTGGGAATTCCTGAGCCAGAATTCAGATAGGATGTCTACATTATATATTCTTAACCCCTTGTGTCAAAGGATCATTTTAGTTTTAGTAAGAACAAATCTCTGTTAACTTTATGTGATATCAAATGATTGATTTGTTGTTTATAAGATAAGATAATCCTTTAATATTCCCACAGTGGGGAAATTTCAGCATGTTACAGCAGCAGAGTAATACAGATACAGGATAATACACAGTAATATATTACAGAAGTAGACACACATATGCTGAGAAGAGAAGATATACTAGGAGTCCATAGCAGCTAAGGAACAGAAGAAGAGAGAAGGAAGACTTCATAGGCATAATCATTATTAGTTTTCTGTGCGGAGTGATCTTCGTTTGGTCTGATGTAGATTATACAGCCTGGTCGCGGTCGAACGTGTGATAGCGCTCCTTCTCACACTTGGGGTGAAGCAGATGGTCACTTACAGTGCTGCTAAGTGCCATCAAGGTTTCATACATGGGGTGGGATTTGCTCGCCTGCATGGAGGTCACCACGGACAGTATCCTTCTGTCACCCACCACCTGTACTGGGTCCAGGGGGCTCCCCAGGACAGAGCTGGCCCTTCTGATCAGCCTGTCAAGTCTATTTCTGTCCCTGGTTGATATACTGCTTCCCCAGCCGGCCACACCGAAAAAGATGTCAGAAGCAACTACAGAGTTGAAAAAAGCCCTAAGAAGTGGCCCCTGGACTCCGAAGGCCCTCAGCCTCCTGAGCAGGTAGAGTCTGCTGTGGCCCTTTCTGTGCAGCGCCTCCAGGTGGTCAGCCCAGTCTAGTTTATTATTGAGGAGCACACCCAGATACTTATAGGTCCTGACTATCTCAATGCATGTCCCCTGGATCTCCACCGGTGTCGGAGCACCTCTCCGTTTACTAAAGTCCACCACCATCTCCTTGGTCTTCCCAGCATTAATCCTGAGGTGGTTCTGCTGGCACCATTCAACAAAGTCCCATTGGTGATATTCTCTGATTGAGAGCTGAGGACCCAAACACTCTGGTTGTGTGGAGAACTAGAAGTACCAGCCTGCTGAGCTAATGGACTTGACTGCATTGAGGCTAAAGTAAGCCGTTTATTTTACGTTGCCTTATACTGATGAAAGCTTTTGTGAACTGCACCTAATAAAACAAGCACCAGTGTGAATTTGAAGACCATGCTCCATTTTTTTACTTGCCTGACAACCAGCCCAAGCACCCGCACTTACAGTCACCATAATCAAATATGGACTATAGAAATTGGAGTAAATACAATATAACATGTGGTTAATACTTACCAGTATTCATTTGTCTACAATCACACGTCTGTGAGAGAGCACGAAGAGATAGGGTGGATACAAAGTATAGAAATCAGGGAATTGATGAATCTTTTATAGGACACAGTTCAGACTCTCCAAATGGGGTGCGATATCGCATGACACTTGATTTATCATAATATGCACCACATAGGGTTTGTAATAATTCTAATTTATGTCAGGAAGAGAGAAACAATGGGTCCGAACAGAAGCCTACTACAATATGTAAGTAAATGTAGCTGATACTATTAAAATGAGAACTATGCTGTACTCCTATATGTTGTAGGAGAAGTATTTGTTGTATTGTTTACAAGCGTGACCTTCAAGTCCACAAGTAATGTTATAATTCTAATGGAGGTCTCCTGTACATAAATAGTGTATCTACCCTTCATATCACATACTTACCTGGAGCTTCGTCTTACTGTTTGTTTAGTATCAAGGATAGCGCTGTTGAATCAATGCAGGGCAGGAGAAAGAAAGAACACCCCCCCCCCCCCAGGGGACTCCCAGGCTGGAGGAGGCATTCGCTTGGTGATTGGTGGATGCGTGTCCTCTGTGCATATGGGCTCTATTTAAACCCCAGCGCTCATACAAGTCAGCATTTGACACTGCATTATGGCTCCCACCATCGGGGGGGGGGGGGGGGCAGGAAATGCGGTTATAACTGCAAGATTGCATCTACCTCTTAGACACCTATAAGAATTATCCTCTCCTGATGAGATAATTTATCGAAACGCGTTGAGAGAGCTTTATTTCCATCCTTACCCATCCCTGCTGAACTGGACTGAGACAGGGAATGGATTGATAGACTAGGTGTCATGTTATTAGCTGTGGCTATTA
Source organism: Leptodactylus fuscus (assembly GCF_031893055.1). Taxonomy (NCBI): domain Eukaryota; kingdom Metazoa; phylum Chordata; class Amphibia; order Anura; family Leptodactylidae; genus Leptodactylus; species Leptodactylus fuscus. The sequence continues at coordinate 160,764,261 of NC_134268.1, forward strand.
TTCCTTAGGATACCTAGCTAAGGGAGGAGAGGCATAAGTTTGTGAGCGGTCATAGACTGGAGGAGTAGGGAAACATTTAATACTTACACCCAGCTGATTTATTGAGTTTACTCCACTCCAATGCCCACCCACTAATTCCCAGTAGGATCCTCTATTGATAGGGATATCCACTATTACTTATTAAATGGGGCTTTATTTGGTAGAAGCTACCAGTAAATAATCTGGTATCCCCCCCCCCCTTTTTCAATCATTGGTGGTTTTAACTTCACTAGCTTTTGACATGGGTCACCTTTTGTTCTTTTAAATTATAGCTGACTTCAATAAAAGTTATGTTTTATAGTTTATGTGCTAATAGAATCTGTTAGTCAAATTGTAGCACTTAGTACCCAAGCAATAATTGCCATACAGCCACCATGTTTGTGGAGATCAGCCCTTATATGAAACATGGATAAAACCCCACCTAAGGAGGGACCTTACATACTTTGTAACTAATACTGAACATGACTTTTCTTTTCCCCTGTACTATGTAATAGGATACAGCATACAGTATTTAAAAAGAACAAGAACAAAAAACAAACTGTAGCAGTTATTGTACGTTTTACCTTTTATATTGAGGGCTTGTCTATACCTGCTAGCATAATGCTGGTTCAAAACCACTTCAAGGGTTGGTTCACATCTGTGTTTGGTAATCTGTTTGTGGAGTCCGCATAGGGACCCCCCTTCCCTAACGGAATACTAAAAGCAATTGCAAGTGCTGTGCAGTAAAAGCACACAGATCCCCATAGACTATAATGGGGTCCGTGTACTTGCCGCCAGATCTCCGCACAGAACATGCGGACAGGAAATTACTTCACAATCCATTTTCCTGTCCGTATGATTCATGCGGGCAATGCGCGGCAAGCACACGGACCTCATTATAGTTTATGGGGTCCATGTGCTTTCACTGCACAGCGCTCACAATTGTGTTTAGTATTCCGTTCGAGGGGTTCCCATGCAGACTCCCTGAACGGATTACCAAATGCAGATGTGAACGAAGGGTAAGGTAGAGGACCCACATTGCAAAAATGCAGCGTTTAGGCCACAGCGGAAACACCACAGTAAAAATACCGTGTTGTACATTACCTGCAAAGTGGATGGGATTCTGGCTCATCCCATTCACACATTTTCTACAATCTGCAGCGGAAATGCTGAGGTTTTAAGAACGCCCATGTTATTGTAAATCACAGCATGTCTGTTATACCTATGGAAACTCTGGCATTTTCTGTAGAGTTAGAATAGAGGCAGAAAGTCCACAGAGGAAAACTCTGCCAACTATCTGTGAAAAACAATATGATATGTTTTTGCCCTGGTCTTTTCTGCAGTGTTTGTGGGGCCTTAATACACATCATGAGGCTCCAGTTGCCTGGTTTCTGAAAAGAATATATGCTCTTTTTACCCAACTTAAAGAAATGCTACATTCAGAAAATACACAAAAAAAATCCTAGCAGTTTGTCCATTAATATTCACCTCTTCTTCACTTCTATTTTGTCTCATATTAAAATGAGAAATATATAAAGAAATCTGTGTATATCTGTGTATATACCTCTTCCTGTACAGACTGTAATATAAGTGGCTGAAGTCTGCAGTAGGACAATAGGATGGCTAAATCCCAACCCTTTAATTTAGTCCTTTGAGGAAGTCTTCAGCAATAAATAGAGCAGACTAGCAGGAGACTGACATTCTCTGCAGGGTTTCAATAAGGGTCAGTTCACACGTGAAAACCGCCTAGCTTATTTGTGCGAGGTAAAAAACCTCGAGGAGTTTTTTTGACGCTGTTTTTTGCATTCCACGCGGTTTTTGACGCGGTTTTCGCTAGCGGTTTTCGCTAGGGTTTTTTTTCCTATATGTGCTATAGAAACTGCAGGCGAAAACCGCGCGGTTTTTTGCAAAAAAACGCGCGGTTTTGTGTGCAAAAAACCGTGCGGTTTTTTACCGCGCGGTTTTCGCCTCCCATTCACTTCTATGCAATTCTTCAGGCGTTTTCCGCCTGAAGAAAGGTCATGTCACTTCTTCAGGCGGAAAACGCTAGGAGGAAAAAAAAAGCTAGTGGTCTACATAGACCACCATGTTAAAAGAGAGGTTTTTGAAGCGAATTCCGCTGTCAAAAACCTCCCCTTTGCCCACGTGTGAACTAGCCCTAAGACTGTTTGCATCAGAAACATGCAGAACATGCTGAAACTGACAGACAGTGAGGGCAACAATATTTCTTGTTTATTTTTAGCACTTATTTGTAGGTTTCTTTAAGGGTGCATGCACATGGATGTATTCAGGGCTGTTTTAATACATTGGTGGGCCCAGTTAAAAAGTTTCATAAGTGGGCACCCCCATCACCACCACTTAGAAATACCTGAATTGCACAAATTATAATCCCCTCTTAGTGGCCCTCATACAATATAATGCTTCCCTAGTGACCCCATACAATACAATGTCCCCTGCTAGCTACTCCCACAGTTTAAAGTCCCCTTCCAGCTATCCCAACAGTTTATTGACCCCTTCCAGCTGCCTCCACAGTTTAATGTCCCCATCCAAGATCCTCCACAGCATAATGCCCTCTTCAAGTGCACCAACTGTATAATAACCCCCTCCAGCTATCCCCACAGTTTAATGTCCCCATCCATCTGCCCCCACAGCATAATGACCCCTCCAAGTGCATCCACAGTATAATGTCCCTGTCCAGCTGCCCTGACAGTTTAATGTCCCCCTCCAGCTGCCCTCAGTTTGATGTCCTCTCCAGCTACCCTCACAGTTTATTATCCCCCTCCAGCTACCCCTACAGTTTAAAGTCGTCTCCATGCAGTTGCCCCCTATATAATGTCCCTCATCAGCTGCCTCACAGTTTAAAGTCCCCTTGTAGTTTTTTTTCCATGATAATATGTCCCTCCAAAATGTCCTTTTCTTTTATTGTACCTGTAGGAAAACATTTGTGAAAAAATATGAAAACAAATTATATCAGCTCATGGAGCTATGTAATGTGGTATTGTATGCCACTTTATGGTGCCCCCGTATAGCATTGTACTGCATACCTGCAACTTTTTATTCTTCACTAGCCTCTGCTCGTGACTTCGTCTGCAGGTTGTTGGTGTTGTTGATGATCCACCTATATTCAGCAAATTGCTGCTGTTGATGGTTTGCCTGCTCCAGCATTTCGGCAGCTCTCAAGCTGTCCTTCTGCTGAACTTGTTCCTCACACTATGCCTATGATTGTTCCGGCCTCTCAGCAGCTGGCTTGGACGCCATATAATGAACGTGTTGTTGATGTTGATGATCCGCATGCTCTGGCGTTTCGAAAGCTGTCAAGCTGGCCTGCCGCTGAACTCGTTCCACGAGCTGTGCCCGTGATTGTTCCGGTATCTCAGCAGCTCGCTGATAAGCTATATAATGAGTGTGTTGTTGGCGTTGATGATCTGCATGTGCTGACATTTCAGCAGCCCTCAAGCTGGCCTGGCACTGAACTTGTTTCTCACACTGTGCCTGTGATTGTTCTGGCATCTCAGCAGTTCTCTGGGAAGCTATATAGTGAGTGTGTTGTTGGTGTTGATGATCCGCCTGCTCAGGCGTTTCAGGAGATGTCAAGCAGGCCTGCTGCTGAACTGGTTCCTCACACTGCGCCCGTGATTGTTCCGGCATGTCAACAGCTCCGCTTGAGGAGAACTCGGTTGACTTCTGGTTTCCTTCATAGCTCTCGTTGTTTGTGACAAATTAGATTTTCTTTTTCCAGGCATGTTTAAAATTGGCAAACTGCCAATTTTGGATTAAAGGTGTTTGTCCATGTCAGTATGTCAGCACTGGTTGGAGCAGATCAGATAATATGCAAATGCATGTACACAATCCACTGAGGGTTAGCGTGTATTTACACATAGAGATAACAGCCCTGGCTTTCTCAGAAGCTGAGATAAGCTGCTACAAGAGCAGTGTAATATAGTATGTGAACATATATTCATAACAGACGTGAAGCCATGTCATTTACCGGGATAAAAACTATTTGTGCCAAATTTCATTCAAATCCGTTCAGCTGTTTTTTCGTGATTGAGGAACAAACATCCAAACACACAAACTTTCACATTCATAATATTAGTAAGATTTAAGTAGCCTCATAAAGAAACAAATAAGGAGGTGCAGTTGGGCCCGTAGACTGCTATTGCTGTTTAAGACAACCTGGAGCCATAATTCTGTATGCTTATGTATGTAAGCCCTAGTAGTGATGTATGGGTTGGGATCCTATTAAACATTTAACATTGTGTCAATTTAAGCAGTGATCATATACGCAAAATACTTGCCACGTCTCAGTACCAAGCTCTGTTGAAATCCTCAAAGCCTGGCGTGATCCATTTATAAATTATAGGTCTTGTGTGATGAAGACCCCTATTCATCCTGTATAATAATTACGCAGAGAATGTATGCTTTTCCTGTAGCACAGTACATTTCATTTGCATTCTCCTGCAAGCTATGATTTTTCCTTCTAAGAACTATAATAATCTAGTCCATTCAGGAAAATAATAATGTTTTCTTGTGACTGTAATAACCAGGCACTGAGATCTGACAAGTATACTCTCCAATTCCGATTTTTCTTTTATTCCCGTGATTTTAAACTATAATTATTTTTATTTGTGTTTTTCTATTACTGCGAAGAAGGTTAGATGATATCTGCAGGTGCACGTACATACTGGTAGATAGTTGGTACTAAATATAAAGCTGGCTCGCTGTTGATCTAGCTATGGGTCTTTGAAATGCTGTGTGCTAATGGAGAGGTGTGCCCTGCGAAATACCAATGGATTCATTACCAAGTCTTGTCTCAGTCACTTGCCAGGCGGTTACACTATATGGTTATAATAACTCTGAAAAAAGGCAATGTTGGTCTGTCTGAAAGGCTTATCCAGGTAACAGTGAGAAAAGGCCCTGTGATGGGTGTTCTTGCAATGTTTTAAACCCCAAAAATGTCAATGGGTCTATCTGTATGTCCAACCAAAATGGACAAAGATAGAACATGTCAGTTTTTTTTAACAGCCATGAAAGATGGTCTGCCAAAAAAACAGACATGTGGGGCCACAGGATGACTCAGTGGTTAGCACTGCAGGCTTGCAGCGCTGGAGTCCTGGTGTTCAAATCCCGCCAAGGGCATAAAACCATCTGCAAGGAGTTTGTATGTTCTCCCCGTGTTTGCATGGATTTCCATCCCATATTCCAAAGACATACTGATAGAAAAAATGTACATTGTGAGCCCTATGTGGGGCTCACAATCTACATAGAAAAAAAAAACAAAAAAAAAAAAAACAGACATGTAAATAGACTCATTGACACTCATGGTTTAAAAAAAAATAAAAAATGCTGTGGTTGTGTGAATAAAATACATTTATTCACTGCTGCAGTGCTGCACTGCCTACAGGCACAGTGTTCCACAATGGCCCCACGTAGTATAATTTTCCATAGTGCCTCCCCAGTATAATGTGGTCCCAAGAGCTCTCCCCCCTTCCCCAATATAATATGCCCTGGAAGGTTCAGACGAACTACCCAAAATTTGTATTGATAAATATTCATGAGTTTTGGTCCCTACAGTTTGTTTTGGAGCTATTATTATACCACATCATTCGCTGGCGTGCCGCACATGACAGCAGAGGCACAATCACAGACCCCAACAGTGACCCTTGGGAAGCTTAACTTCAATCGCGGGCAAGATCGGACCAAAGAGCACATAGCAGACGGTCAGAAACTCAGGAGAGGTGAGTATTTGTTATTTTTTATCACTTTCCCTGGTCAGACTTCTTTTGGCAAGGGACCTGGTGGCATGTACGTGCATCACATAACACCAGGCCCCTTTCCATTATAACATTTATGGTGGGCAGCAAACCAGGCTTTCCCTGACTGCTATCATGGTCCCAACCATCTACAGCTAGTTGGGGACCCCCTACCCCTGTAGGCCTGGTTATACCCCTAGATGTATTAAATTAAATCTGACTGATCTGTTTTTGGGCAATTCAGGTTTCTTGTGCTCCTGAAGTTGTTAAAACATTACAAGTGCTAGGGACATAAGTTGCAGTGCATTTGCCAGTTGTAGTCCACTCACTTTCCAGCTCCTAGACATCAGAAGAAAGTGATCATGGAGCAGGGAAGCACAGCAGCCACAATTGGCTAGAGAGTGCATTCCCTATCAGAGGGTGAATACTCTCATTAGGAAGGGTAACCATTAGAGATGAGCGAGTACTATTCGAAACGGCTGTTTCGAATAGCACGCACGCATAGGAATGAATGGAAGCAGCCGGTGCGCAGACTTTGCCAGCGGCCAGCTGCGTCCATTCATTCCTATGGGTGCGTGCTATTTGAAACAAGAGTTTCGAATAGTACTCGCTCATCTCTAGTAACCATAGCCCTTAGTCACCCCAGTCTCATGATCTGTCTGACTGCAGATGTAAGTCTACTAGTCAGTTGGAAAGCCCAAATGGCCAGTTCAGCTTTTGCAGTTGTATCAGTGACCCGCCATATGCATAGAAGACAATCGTTCAAGAGTGTGTGAATGGGAGAAGGAAGGAGAGTACTATATGTAACATATATAATGTGAATATCTTAGGGAAGAGGAGCACTATTGTCATTTTCTTCCTTAGGCTAAGTTCACATCTGTGCCACAGTTACCATAGGAGTCTCTTCCGCAAAAACTGCCAAAAATCATTCTAGAGAAAATTCTCAAACGAAAAACCCTTGGACTCCATTACATGGAGTCTATAACGTCCATCGGTGTCCATTAGAGACCACTATTTTAGCGGTCCAGCTCTGCATCATTTGGGTCACTATGCAGACCCGAACAACAGAGAGCCCAACGCAAGCTCAGCCCCACCTTAGGCGCCAAATTACCTTGCTCCGCCCCTGACTGTAAGTCCTATTATTGTGAAGTGGAATTGATTCGGAGTAACAACAGCTCAGTTGCAAATTGGTAGACTACCGGTACTTAAATTCATACAGCAGCTTCCAACCTAAGATCAAACATATAGTGCCCGTCCTCAGCTGCAGTGGTGTAAAAGACTGGACTGTAGTGGAAATGTGTGATGGACAGTGCGTAGCTGAATCTATATTGCCTTCTATAAATTTGGTGGCTGAGAGATTGGGGTGTCTTTTATTGTTTTTCCTAGGCCTCTTATTTTCTTTGAATGGTAAATAGTGCGATCACATACCATGTTGATAAACTGCCATTTGATGGGTTTAGTGCGGAGGACTTGATATGTTTGTTTCAACCCCAAGAAACATTTTTGGATAAACTGGAATGCCAATTGTGAGCCAAACCTTCCTGTCCATCAGTGCCCTTACTAATGGTCCTCTAATTAAATGGACACAAATTTCCACAGGAACACTCCCAAATCTTGTGGAAAGTCTTCAGAAAAGAGTGGAGGCTGTTTGTCACATTGGGAGGCCCAATACCAAGTTAACTTTAATAGTTTTGGAATTGAATGGCCTATCGTGCCTTGAGTATATATACTGTAGAAGGTCAGGTATCCACATCCATTTGCCATTTAATGTATGGTATTATTTTTGGAGAAAAAAAAACACATTTCATTTCATACACACAACTGTAGTTATTTGCAGGTCCTTGGAAAATGAAACAGACGGCACACAGATGGAAGTCATGTGCAGTACATGTTTTGAGATAGTCAATCTATTCTTTTGATAGACTAAGCCAGAAAAATGGACAAGAATAGGACCTACTCCATGTTTTGTGGTCCTACAGCACCCACACTGATCCATAAAAACAGTCGACATATAACAAAAATATGATTGTATTTATTTGAAAAGCAGTTAGTTACTGTATCCCTCAATTAATGTACGTATGTCACCATTAAAGGCATTATCCCATAAAGACACATCTCTTCTTTAATGCACACCCACTGGGTATCATCTGACTGACACATGTCAACTTGGCAATATCCTGTGAGACTCTGATGCAAGGGAAATATGTGGCACCCTTCAAATGAAAATGGAAAACATGGCCTTGTCAAATTCATGATATGGCTAATAAAAGAGGACCTGGAACAGGGTATTATGCCCTTATGTACTAAGAGAGCAGATAGATATAACACAATTCTCATGTTTTAACTTGTTAAAAAACGACCAGATTACGTAACAACCATAAAATACATGTAAAATAATGTCTGAAATGTACAGTCCTGTCAAGGGTTGAGATGTTATATATCATATATTCTAGATACAAAGTAATGTTCTGTATTTGCACACTGTACAAATATGGAATTCAAATGTAAAATGCAAAATATATTATATACTGGAATCTCCAGTCCTGACAACAGTGTAGGGCTATAAATCTCTTTCTGTGGTGGCATCTTAAAGGGGTTACCAGAGACTGATAGAGATGAGCAAGTACTATTCGAAATGGCCGTTTTGAATAGCACGCACCCATAGGAATGATTGGCTGCGTCAATTCATTCCTATGGGTGCATGCTATTCGAAACGGGGGTTTCGAATAGTACTCCCTTATCTCTAGAGACTGACAATTTCCCATCTCCATCTTTTAGCAGCTTTGTCTGTTGTTTCTTCTTCTCAGTTCCTGTATTCATTATCAAACAACTAAAACCACCTCCCCAGCTTACTGAACAGGACACTATGAAGTATAACAATACTTATCATGATTACAAGAAATCTACTATAAATGCTGATCAAATAATATACACATGCTTGTAGAGAACTCAGTGTTATCTGTGTGTTTACATAGAGAGGTAACAGATAACAGACAACAGTTTCTTTATCATTAAACTGCAATTAGCTGAACCTCAGAGCTATAGATAACAGTGAGAGCTCAGCCCCTACCCAGAGAGCAGTGAGTGATGTCATTTGTCCTATCTTATGACACAGGTCCGGCTCTATGGAAATGAAGTGTAAACAATAGGAGAAATAAGTTCACATAGCAGGAAAACAAAGCAGCATTGCTAAAGTAATATGTTTAGGCAATGGCGTAACTGAAGACTTCGACCGACCGACCCCCCCGCCACATTCCTGTGCGCTCTATTATGTCCCATAGTGGCCCCTGCACACAGTATTATGCGCCATAGTGGCCCAGTACACAGTAGTATGTCCCATAGTGGCCCCCGTACACAGTATTATGTCCCATAGGGACCCCAGTACACAATAGTATGCCCCATAGTGGCCGCTTTACACAGCAGTATGTCCCATAGTGGCCCCTGCGCACAGTATTATGCCCCATAATGAACTCCAATGAACAATTATTATGTTCTGGGGTCTGAAAAGACCCGGGGGATACATACATAAAAAAACAGTGTTACTTACCTATCCCCGGCTCCGCTGCAGTCTTCGGTGGTTTCAGCCATCTTTAATGACGTAATGAAGTCACATGACTCGGGACGCAGGCCCCGGTCATGTGACATCAGGAACATCACACAACTAGGCCCGAAGCCTGCCCAGAGCGTGGAAAGGTAAGTAACACATTTATTTACCTTTACCTTTCCGAGGCCTCTGATCATTATACTTGGGGGTCTGAAAAAACCCCTGAGTATAATAATAGTGTTTGTGGGTCCCGCGACATTATTTATCGATCCCGGCCCCTGCCAGGATCGGTAAGTAAATAGGGCCTGGTAACAGCCTATTAAGAAAAAAGAAAAACGAAGGGATAGCTACTTCTGCTACCCCAGTAGTTACGCCCCTGTGTTTAGGAAAACTCTTCAATTTACATAAGCTAGAAGTATAGATAGGATCCTTGAGATGGGAATACCACTTTAATGACTTATCTTCAGGATAGGTTGTTAATTTGGGGGTCTGAGACACGGGCCCTTCACTAATCCAATGTTTTTAGTTGGAAGCAGAGGGCTCCAATAATGTTCAGTGGAAGAGTGTCACTACTGTAGCTCAGCTTTCATAAACTTGAATAGGATTCAAGCTGCCTGCATCCATCTCTGTACACTATGGCCTGAGCAGCTGATTGGGGGTAGATGGAGTAATGGACCCCCACCAAACTCAAATTACGGTAATGACCTAAAGGATACATCATTATTGCTGACTTTGGACAACTCCTTTAATCCAGTACTTCAGTAAGAAAACATACATCTAATAAAGCATGTGCAGCATCTAATAGCAGTGCAAGTTAAAAGTACCTTGTGAAAATCAACTCTTTTCTAAACTAATTTTTCTATTGATTCTACCCCCTGCTAATCTGACTAATGATTTCTACGAGCAGGATGGTTGGCTAATTAATTTTCAGCGCTGGAAACCTTGATAAGCAAAGCAGCTCATGAGCAAAGACTAAACAGATCTATAGTACAAACATATTGTTTCATTCTAGTAAGCTTTTATATAATCCAATAATATAAATTTTCTTTATATAGAGAATATTTAGTGTGACTATTCATATGTTAGTATAATACACATCTCCCATCTTATTTGTAACCATATTCAGACTGGGTTTTAAGTGTACAAAGTTTACAATGGACCACAAAACAAGAATCAAAATTGGGTCAACTTCTAGTTTGTCCTAACACCGCTATTCACCCCTTCATAATTGATAGCATAAAGGACCCAATATTGTGCAACACCATACTGACCCAAAGGAAGGAGAGGAGGAAGGCAGAACCTTTTTTTCCCCCCTTAGTTAAAATGAATCTCCATTGAGTCTCTCCTTTCCGTTATGACATCAGTCATGGAGAGACAGTCCATGTTTGCCACAACAACTATAATACTCAGCATGCAGGAACCATGTATAATATCATATTGGGTGAACTGAGGAGGAAGTACACCAGTGGCGTAACTACCGCCATAGCAGCAGAGGCAGCTGCCACAGGGCCTGGGACATTAGGGTTCCGGCGACAGCCGCTACCGCTGCTATCAATATACTCGGGGGGTCTTTTCGGACCCCCGAGTATAATGATCGATGGCCCGAGAGAGGTAAGAAACATAAAAAACACTGTTACTTACCTCTCCACGATCCGAGCAGGCTTCAAAATAGTCGTCTGACGTCTCATGACCCCAGCCTGCGTCCCGGGTCATGTGACGTCTGACGTAATTGAAGATTGACTACTTCGGAGGCCTACAGTGTAGGAGCCGGGAGATAGGTGAGTAACAGAGGTTTTTTTTATGTTTTTCCTCCCCCTGGGTCTCCGATTATTATACTCTGGGGTCTGAAACCCCAGAGTATAATAATTGTTTATGGGTGTCCACAGTGAGACTTAATACTGTGTGCAGGGGCCACTATGGGGTACAATACTGTGTGCAGGGGCCACTATGGGGAATAATACTGTGTGCAGGGGCCACTATGGGGAATAATACTGTATGCAGGGGCCACTATGGGGAATAATACTGTGTGGATGGGCCACTATGGGGGATAATATTGTGTGCAGGTGCCACTGAGGGACATAATAGTGTGTGCAGGGGCCACTAAGGGACATAATACTGTGTTCAGGGGCCACTATGGGGCATAATAGAGCACGCAGGAATGCGTAGGAAGGGGTCGGTTGAGGTCGTCGGTGTCCGTCGGAGGGGGCCATGTCAAAAGTTCGCCATGGGGCCCCGCCATTCCTAGTTACTCCCACTGAAGTACACTATAATGTTAAACGTTCCTGAAAAAGAAGAGTCTTGTTCAAATTCTCCAAAATTTCACAAATATTTTTATTATCCATTATTTTGTTGGGGTGACTTTTATCACCCTAACATTGTGAGGACTAGAGATGAGCGAACAGTGTTCTATCGAACACATGTTCGATCGGATATCAGGGTGTTCGCCATGTTCGAATCGAATCGAACACCACGTGGTAAAGTGCGCCAAAATTCGATTCCCCTCCCACCTTCCCTGGCGCCTTTTTTGCACCAATAACAGCGCAGGGGAGGTGGGACAGGAACTACGACACCGGGGGCATTGAAAAAAATTGGAAAAAGTCATTGGCTGCCGAAATCAGGTGACCTCCATTTTAGACGAATAGTGGATTTCAAATCCGGGTCATATGAGAATGTGAACTTTGTGACTATGAGACAGGGATAGCTGTACAGGCAGGGATAGCTAGGGATAACCTTTATTTAGGGGGGAATGTTATTAAAAATAACTTTTTGGGGCTCTATCGGGTGTGTAATTGTGATTTTTGTGAGATAAACTTTTTCCCATAGGGATGCATTGGCCAGCGCTGATTGGCCGAATTCCGTACTCTGGCCAATCAGTGCTGGCCAATGCATTCTATTAGCTTGATGAAGCAGAGTGTGCACAAGGGTTCAAGCGCACCCTCGGCTCTGATGTAGCAGAGCCGAGGCTGCACAAGGGTTCAAGCGCACCCTCGGCTCTGATGTAGGAGAGCCGAGGGTGCACTTGAACCCTTGTGCACCCTCAGCTCTGCTACATCAGAGCCGAGGGTGCGCTTGAACCCTTGTGCACACTCTGCTTCATCAAGCTAATAGAATGCATTGGCCAGCGCTGATTGGCCAATGTATTCTATTAGCCTGATGAAGTAGAGCTGAATGTGTGTGCTAAGCACACACATTCAGCTCTACTTCATCGGGCTAATAGAATGCATTGGCCAGCGCTGATTGGCCAGAGTACGGAACTCGACCAATCAGCGCTGGCTCTGCTGGAGGAGGCGGAGTCTAAGATCGCTCCACACCAGTCTCCATTCAGGTCCGACCTTAGACTCCGCCTCCTCCGGCAGAGCCAGCGCTGATTGGCCGAAGGCTGGCCAATGCATTCCTATGCGAATGCAGAGACTTAGCAGTGCTGAGTCAGTTTTGCTCAACTACACATCTGATGCACACTCGGCACTGCTACATCAGATGTAGCAATCTGATGTAGCAGAGCCGAGGGTGCACTAGAACCCCTGTGCAAACTCAGTTCACGCTAATAGAATGCATTGGCCAGCGCTGATTGGCCAATGCATTCTATTAGCCCGATGAAGTAGAGCTGAATGTGTGTGCTAAGCACACACATTCAGCACTGCTTCATCACGCCAATACAATGCATTAGCCAGTGCTGATTGGCCAGAGTATGGAATTCGGCCAATCAGCGCTGGCTCTGCTGGAGGAGGCGGAGTCTAAGGTCGGACCTGAATGGAGACTGGTGTGGAGCGATCTTAGACTCCGCCTCCTCCAGCAGAGCCAGCGCTGATTGGTCGAGTTCCGTACTCTGGCCAATCAGCGCTGGCCAATGCATTCTATTAGCCCGATGAAGTAGAGCTGAATGTGTGTGCTTAGCACACACATTCAGCTCTACTTCATCAGGCTAATAGAATACATTGGCCAATCAGCGCTGGCCAATGCATTCTATTAGCTTGATGAAGCAGAGTGTGCACAAGGGTTCAAGCGCACCCTCGGCTCTGATGTAGCAGAGCTGAGGGTGCACAAGGGTTCAAGTGCACCCTCGGCTCTCCTACATCAGAGCCGAGGGTGCGCTTGAACCCTTGTGCAGCCTCAGCTCTGCTACATCAGAGCCGAGGGTGCGCTTGAACCCTTGTGCACACTCTGCTTCATCAAGCTAATAGAATGCATTGGCCAGCACTGATTGGCCAGAGTACGGAATTCGGCCAATCAGCGCTGGCCAATGCATTCTATTAGCCCGATGAAGTAGAGCTGAATGTGTGTGCTAAGCACACACATTCAGCACTGCTTCATCACGCCAATACAATGCATTAGCCAGTGCTGATTGGCCAGAGTACGGAATTCGGCCAATCAGCGCTGGCTCTGCTGGAGGAGGCGGAGTCTAAGATCGCTCCACACCAGTCTCCATTCAGGTCCGACCTTAGACTCCGCCTCCTCCAGCAGAGCCAGCGCTGATTGGCCGAATTCCGTACTCTGGCCAATCAGCACTGGCTAATGCATTGTATTGGCGTGATGAAGCAGTGCTGAATGTGTGTCCTTAGCACACACATTCAGCTCTACTTCATCGGGCTAATAGAATGCATTGGCCAGCGCTGATTGGCCGAATTCCGTACTCTGGCCAATCAGCACTGGCTAATGCATTGTATTGGCGTGATGAAGCAGTGCTGAATGTGTGTGCTTAGCACACACATTCAGCTCTACTTCATCGGGCTAATAGAATGCATTGGCCAGCGCTGATTGGCCGAATTCCGTACTCTGGCCAATCAGCACTGGCTAATGCATTGTATTGGCGTGATGAAGCAGTGCTGAATGAGTGTGCTTAGCACACACATTCAGCTCTACTTCATCGGGCTAATAGAATGCATTGGCCAATCAGCGCTGGCCAATGCATTCTATTAGCGTGAACTGAGTTTGCACAGGGGTTCTAGTGCACCCTCGGCTCTGCTACATCAGATTGCTACATCTGATGTAGCAGTGCCGAGTGTGCATCAGATGTGTAGTTGAGCAAAACTGACTCAGCACTGCTAAGTCTCTGCATTCACATAGGAATGCATTGGCCAGCCTTCGGCCAATCAGCGCTGGCTCTGCCGGAGGAGGCGGAGTCTAAGGTCGGACCTGAATGGAGACTGGTGTGGAGCTATCTTAGACTCCGCCTCCTCCAGCAGAGCCAGCGCTGATTGGCCGAATTCCGTACTCTGGCCAATCAGCACTGGCTAATGCATTGTATTGGCGTGATGAAGCAGTGCTGAATGTGTGTGCTTAGCACACACATTCAGCTCTACTTCATCGGGCTAATAGAATGCATTGGCCAGCGCTGATTGGCCAGAGTACGGAATTCGGCCAATCAGCGCTGGCTCTGCTGGAGGAGGCGGAGTCTAAGATCGCTCCACACCAGTCTCCATTCAGGTCCGACCTTAGACTCCGCCTCCTCCAGCAGAGCCAGCGCTGATTGGCCGAATTCCGTACTCTGGCCAATCAGCACTGGCTAATGCATTGTATTGGCGTGATGAAGCAGTGCTGAATGAGTGTGCTTAGCACACACATTCAGCTCTACTTCATCGGGCTAATAGAATGCATTGGCCAATCAGCGCTGGCCAATGCATTCTATTAGCGTGAACTGAGTTTGCACAGGGGTTCTAGTGCACCCTCGGCTCTGCTACATCAGATTGCTACATCTGATGTAGCAGTGCCGAGTGTGCATCAGATGTGTAGTTGAGCAAAACTGACTCAGCACTGCTAAGTCTGCATTCGCATAGGAATGCATTGGCCAGCCTTCGGCCAATCAGCGCTGGCTCTGCCGGAGGAGGCGGAGTCTAAGGTCGGACCTGAATGGAGACTGGTGTGGAGCTATCTTAGACTCCGCCTCCTCCAGCAGAGCCAGCGCTGATTGGTCGAGTTCCGTACTCTGGCCAATCAGCACTGGCCAATGCATTTCTATGGGGAAAAGTTAGCTTGCGAAAATCGCAAACTGACAGGGATTTCCATGAAATAAAGTGACTTTTATGCCCCCAGACATGCTTCCCCTGCTGTCCCAGTGTCATTCCAGGGTGTTGGTATCATTTCCTGGGGTGTCATAGTGGACTTGGTGACCCTCCAGACACGAATTTGGGTTTCCCCCTTAACGAGTTTATGTTCCCCATAGACTATAATGGGGTTCGAAACCCATTCGAACACTCGAACAGTGAGCGGCTGTTCGAATCGAATTTCGAACCTCGAACATTTTAGTGTTCGCTCATCTCTAGTGAGGACTCAATTCTAAATATCAGGTTGTAGAATTAAGGGTTCCCCACACTGGTTGAAAAGGAATAAGCTAAAACAAAATTCATTGTTTCAGCAGATCTGAAATCCATAGGCATATACATTGCATTAGTCCCACAGATTCATCTGCAGTGATCTCTGACGTCTGCCATAAAAATTCAGTGTACAGTACAAACCTCCTGACAGACAGTCGTCCTGCTGACATTACTTCTAGAAGCAGCATAGTATTCAGCAGGTAGGGTCTTACCAGATTATTTTTCTATGCTCTTCTAACATCCGCAATTTGTGATCATGTTCTGTGTATGGTTTAACTTTATGGCTTAGAAATTCCATAACCTGGCATTGTTCAGCACAGATTCATTTACTGTTAATGATTTGCTTTGGAGATTATATAGCTGAGTGTTTAGTTAGGATGTGTATATGAGTCTAAACATAACCACGTAAAGGGTCATCTATATAGTATTGACCTTATAGAGAATATTTACTATTTTGATAGTAATAAAAAAAAAAAGTATTTTAATTCTCGTTTAGTAAAGTTTTATGCTTAACACTTGTGCACATCATAGCAGAAAAGTATAACACAATGTGATTAGAACATGGATCCCGAATGTACAATGAAAAGTGGTGTAGGCCCATAGTACAAATGATGACAGTGGCTGTACAGGGTTTTTATATTTTATACCAGGCTTGCTTTTAAGATTATTTAAGAATATCACAAACTTATAGATAAGAACCAGTAGCTCTCTTGAAAACAAGCATTGTAAAGAAAGTTTAATCCTCTTAAATCAGAAATGTATGGCTAGTTAGTTTAACCTTCTGGTTTAGAAGTACTATCCTGAATTCTGAAATTTTCCATAGGCATAATTCAGATGGCTGCAAACTGGCCACATTTAACATCCATATCGCTATGGTCAGTATACCTACAGTTGGGCCAATTCATCACCTTAATCATTGGCTAACAACAGAAAACATTAGAACTAGCTGTTTAAATCTCTGCTGAGAAATAGATCCCGTGCACCCAAACGTCTACATCAGCACCAGGTGCAAATCCATATGGGCTTCTGCTGAATTTGGGGTCCAAGTTACCACCACAGAAACTGTTATAAGAAATAAACACTCCACAAACAGGAGGATGAATCAATAGAGTGAATGTGTCCAAAAGTCAGTCTGAGAGGTAATGTTAGGGTCAAAATTAGGAAACAATGGGATTTTCAGTAACAACCCAAAGGGTAGTCCAAGAGGTAATGTTAGAGCCAAAATCAGAAGGCAAGTTGATTTCCAGCAACATGCCAAAAGTCAACATAGAGTAATCCAGCACAAATGATTAAGATATGGAAGCTACACTAGATACAAGCAAATAGTAGGCATTTGAATGAGCAGGGACAGGGTTTAAATATCACTCCTCAGCTGCTAGTTGGATCAGTGTAGGAGAAGCCTCTAAAGACTTCAGAAACTTCACAGGTTGGCATGGAAATCTTAAACTGCAGTTAAACTTGATACAAAGTCTGAGAATTTCATGATTATTTAGTGTGCTTCCACACAAACCAGCTCTGCTTACATGCCGAGCCACTGGTGTGTTAGTAATTGATTATTGTCTGCTCCTTGTTCCTGGAAAGCTACCGAATAGCCGATAACAAGGAGCAGGAAATAATCAATGTTTCACTTTGTTTAGTGAAAATATGGGGGACTCGGCATGCTGCCAGAGTCGTCGTGTGTAGAGCTGTAAGGGCATGAGCCAAGGAGTTAATGTCATGTTAACATGCATATGTAATGTTGCTTAATCCTGATGTTTTGTATTCATTTATATGCTAAAATGTGTTCTCTATACAGCTAGTGTACTTGGAGATGGAAATGAGAAATTATTTTCCAGCCTCAAACTAGAGTGAGAGTTGCAGTGGGTAAAATTGTTAATGTCCTGTGGATGCTATTCCCTGCCAGGGGTGAACCTACCTTTTTCGCTGCCCGAGGCGGACGACAGAAAGCAGAGCGAAGGAGGCGTGGCAGAGCGGCGTTAGCAGACAGAGAGCAGGCATGGAGAGGACCTGCTCTCTGCCTGAGCGTGAGGGGAGGCCACTGGAGCAGCGGTGCATGCACAGAGCCTCCCCAATCCACTGCTCAGTGACGGTGACGCTAAGCCAGTCCAGGACAGCTTTTCCTGGACTGGCTTAGGTAAGCAAAAATGCCGCCCTCCCCGGGGCCCTGGCATAGCGTCGCCTGAAGCGATCACTTCAGGTCGCCTCATGGGAGGTGCGGCGCTGTTCCCTGGATATAGTGTAACTCATCAGGCCCACTATTAGTGCATGTGAAGATCATATAGCATGTGTAGCTAGGGGACGCTCGCAACAAAGCTGGACAACAACTTGTTGATAAGTTGAGGCAGTTGTGGCCAAAATAAAAGAGACAGTTAAAAAGTGATGCAAAAAGGTTGTCACTCAGCCATCCAATATGGAAGAACAGAACAGGTGCAAGATGGATGCAAAACTGCCATCAAAAGTGAACAATAATGTCTTTTGTCTATACAAGGTCTATAGTGGTGCAGAATTTTTGCATGTAAATTTCCCACTGCCACATTTCAATCCCATGTGGATAAACTGTAAGGTCACGGTCAAATGACAACACTCTCCCACAGTACAAAGTGACCTCTCATTATGTTATTTATTACAGTTTCTTTTATTTTGGCTGTTTTTTGCCATTGCAGCTTGCAGAAGAACACAGACAGAAATTCTTCAGCAAAGTTTTCCTTAATGTTTCACTTTCATTGGAGAAAGTGCAGTTATTGAAGTCGGTGCTCCCTTTCCCTTGGGCACAGTCTCATATAAAATATCTGGGAGTCAAGATACCCAGTTCCCCAGATGATTTTTATCGCTTAAATTTCGCTCCACTACTCCAAGAAATTGATAGCCTCTTGCAAAGTTATGATCTACCTTGCATATCCTGGTTTGGAAGGAGAAGTTTATTGAATACGTATATTGCACCTAAGGTGACTTATATGCTTAGAATGTTGCCAGTAAAACTCCCCTTCTCCTTCTTTAAAGCCCTTAGATCATCCTTTTCGAGATTTCTCTGGAGAGGGCAGAGACCTAGAATAGCATATGCAGCTCTGAGCCGACCTAGGGTGGAAGGAGGCATTAATGCCCCTGACCTGCAACATGTATATGATGCTATCCAATTACAATTATGGTCTGAGATTGCTACCACCAATGTATCCTCCCCCTTGGGTAAACTATTAGAGGCTACATACGGACCTTACTACATTGCAGACTTGTGGTTACCACCATTGAATGACCCCTCCCCCTTGAAAGCAACTAAATCTGATGTAATTTTGGGTGGAGCTCTGTCGACTTGGGAAAAATATCAACCGACAGTGGCACCCACTCCATCACTGTGCCTTCCTACGGGCCTAATCCCGAAGTTACTTCCCGATATGCCTAGACCTATGGAAGACTTTTGGACCCCTCTCTTGAGCACTCCTTTGATCTCTTTTTGTGATTCAGGCCAATTTCCTACCGCTGAAGAGATTACCCAACTGGAAGTTTTCAGCCGCAGAAAACGCCACCTTACATTTCTACATCTCAACCACTATGAGACGTGCAGACACAGATTTGAACAGTTGTATAAATGGAAGAGAGGGCTGACACACTTTGAACAACTGTATGTTCTGGCTGAACCCAAGAAGTACAAGACTAAGACGATGCTGCACAAATTTGTCAGACCCCCAGCATTGATCAAACCATTTTATTTAACTAGCTGGGAAAAAGATCTCGAAATATCTCTTGACTCTTCAGATGTGAAGAATATCTTATCCAGATCTTTTGGAATTTCAACTTGTTCGTGCCTCCAGGAAAATCATTTCAAATTGCTATCGCGGTGGTACCGTACTCCAGTATGGTTAGCAGATCATGGCCTCTCCGAATCAAACTTGTGTTGGAGATGTAGCGAAGAACCGGGCTCTCTACTCCACATTTGGTGGTCCTGTTCCCGTCTAAAGCAGTTTTGGTCCTCAGTAGAGTCTAAAATACGCTCGGTTAGCACAAACCAATTAGAAATAACTCCCGTGCTACTAATATTCTTTCTACCTATGCCAGACACACCTATCCATGTACAGAAACTGATCTTCCACCTGCTCTCTGCAGCTAAGGCACTGATCCCGGCCACCTGGATGCAAAAAGAGGCTCCTACCTACGACCATTGGATAGCGAAGTCAAACCAGTTGGCAAGATTCGAGGAAATGCTCAGCTGGACCAGGAGAAGTGGAGCAGCTTTTCGGAAGATCTGGAATCCTTGGCTAAATTCCCGATGAGTAATTTCTGCCTGACCAGTAGCTTTCTCCTTCTCCCCCCCCCCCCCCCCTTTGTCCTATACCGGGTTCCATCAGCCATTACCTGCCAGCCAATTCTCCTACATACCATGATCTAACCATTTTTCCTTCTCTCCATCATACCTCCTCATACTCCCATATCCTTCCCCTCCCTAACGTGTCTTACCTACCCTCTGTACCCCTTCCCTTTGTCCCCAACCCCCCCTATTGTCTTCCTTGTTGTCTGCTTAATGTTCTTTATAGAAAAACTTTAAAAGTAGTTTGTTGACTATGCCATCTGCTGTTCTTTCGTTGTTTATTTACCTTGATTATGGGAGGTTGGTGCTGCGCCACCCGATCCACCCACCTAGCTGCTAGCCGTTCTGTACTCATTTCCGTATTATGTCAATAAACTTGAATTAAAAAAAAAAAAAAGAAAAGAAATTCTTCAGCAAAGTTTGTCCCATGGGTCTACAGCCTAAAGCAAGTTTGTAGTCATAACTTAAGATACTATAGAAAATCTTACATTATCTCTGTTACAGAGTTATATGATGCAGCCCCTTTTGTCATTTAT
This sequence comes from Leptodactylus fuscus, assembly GCF_031893055.1. Taxonomy (NCBI): domain Eukaryota; kingdom Metazoa; phylum Chordata; class Amphibia; order Anura; family Leptodactylidae; genus Leptodactylus; species Leptodactylus fuscus. The sequence continues at coordinate 160,784,723 of NC_134268.1, forward strand.
GTACAAAGGAGCCTTTTTTTTTGTCTTTTTCTGTTGATAGAGCCATTTTACAATGTTATTCCCACCACCATTATTAGCGTTATTTGCCAGCAACAAAATGTTAACAACGCACACTAACAAATCCATCATAAATCTGTTACTAATCCCATTGATTTCAATGGGATTTGATCTGTTGTCCTTTACTGTCCAACTTCACCAAATCCATCACATGCCTATTATTTTAGCAGACATAACATGGGGTGCAGGACTTTCTTTCTGTATAAAATAACGGACTTTTGACAGCCGTTGGGCGTTCATTATTTTTTAACATTAAAATCTATGGCTATCGGCCGATAACAGATGGTAGTCCGTTATACTGGCCACTATTACTGTCCTTTTTTTTTTGCGCATGCTCAGACAAAAAAGAAAAAAGGGAAAATAAAATAGACGGTATAAAAACAAACAATGGCAGACAGTAACTGATGTCAGTGTCTGTGAAAGGTGTGTGAATGGTAATGTGAATGCCCCCTTAGAACTGAAAACATGTGAGGTAATATTTATCAAGCAAATTCAAATTAAAAGAACATCCATATCTAGTAATAAAAGCAAAGTGGGATGATCGTAAAACCAGTTATATACACTGACAAGCAAAAGGGTAACAATGTTTTTAACTTTTTGACTCTCAGCATCCATATCTCACCATCCACTATAGTTTGGAACATGAGACTACCATCACTTTATAGACAATCACCTTGACTATATCATGCATAGATTTGACTTGAAAATATTTAGCATATGTTTAGTTATGCAAATTCTTGTCATGTAACTAGATTGTTACTGTTTTGCTCCTGGTGGTGGAAAAAAAAATTCTTCTTGTACAGTATACTAGAAATTACAACCTGTTCTCACATTCCCTAATAGCTCAGTGTGTTATGTCCCAAACGAGTGATCACTGGTTCAAATCAAGGATCAGCCATAAAGAAGCCTTCCCAACAAAAGAAAAACAGCATCATCCATGAAAATTGTCAAACTGTATCGACCAATCATGTGAGAGCCATGACAGAACACAGACACACTTTAGGGTTGGTTCACACTAGCGCCTGTATTCCGTCGGCAAGGAGTCCGCATGGAGACGCCCCCGAACGGAATACCAACGCTAATGCAAGCGCTGTGCAGTTAAGCACATGGAGCCCATAGACTATAATGGGCTCCGTGTGCTTGCCACGCACTGCCCGCACAATTCATTCATGCGGGCAGTGCGCGGCAAGCACACGGAGCCCATTATAGTCTATGGGCTCCATGTGCTTTGCAAGCACATCGCTTGCAATTGCGATTGCATTCCGTCCAGGGGGTCTCCATGCGGACTCCTTGCGGACGGAATACAAGCGCTAGTATGAACCAGCCCTCACACGAGTTTGAAATTGTGACCTGTAAAAGGACAAAGAGGCTTTGACTTCGATATTGTCATAAGTGTAGCCTAAGAAGTCTAATGATGTTGGGTTGTTTCACAGTCAAAGGGAGGTTGGGTACTTGACCTGTGATCAGATTGTGGTTGATACATGCTTGCATTGTAAGAGGGTGAAACAGCCCCTGTGTAGTGAATGTGCAATGTGTAATTGAGTTGGTGTTTTCATAACCTGACATTTTGTTGTTTGACCACAAGAGGTCGCTGTTGCGAGATAACAAGTAAAAGGAAAAAGGCTGCATGCCCCTGGAAGATTGATGTGGAGACCCTGATCGTTGGAGGAAGGTTCTAGGAGCCATTTTGAGTGAGAGTGTGCTGGACTCTAGAGGAGAAGAGAGAGCTGTGGAGACATCACTGTGCAGAGAGGGTCCTTGGAGGGAGAAGCCACAGCAAGAATAGCTGAGGATTTGAGACTTTCAGAGTCTGTCCAGACACCATCCTAAGGAGAAGATTACTGTCAGAGACTTGGCTGAGAAGTGAGACTGCCAGTGAGACCGCATGCTGTCCGAGGAGCTCCTCTTCACCCTGATGCTAACAGAGACTAAAAGGTACCCAACAGAAGTAAGCGTGCACGCACCACACTGCAAGTTTTGCACCATATTGCTGGGACTGAGTAAAAAGCCTGTAGTTAGTTAGTTAGGTATAATCATCACCCCAGGCTGCAATACTGGTGAACTATCTACCTGTCTGATAAAAGGACTAAGTCACAGAGGATTTCTACAGAGTTATATCTCCCAGAGAGGGACTTGTAAGGAAGTCTGGGAGCAACATTTAGTTTAACTTTACACTGTTTGGCTTGCAAGCTAACCAACCATTATACTTGCTTAGTTGTACTTGGTTTGGGGGGAATTTAGTAGTATTGTGATAAGATTGTAAACCCTGGTGTTACACTGCCGGTGCCTGTGTCACACACACTGAATTGTTCCTGTGTAATAGGGTAATAACAGGTAACAGGCAGCTGCATAGGCGCAGCCTGCAGGTAGGTAAAAGCTTGGAGTATATTGAAGGCCACACTAGTGGGCACCGTGCTGTATAACACCAGGGTCCCAGCCTCCAGGCTGTGTAAATGTAATACCTGGGAGTGTTCTTTTGGACAAGAGAGGTTAACTAAACTAAGTAAAGTCCTATCTTGGTTAAATTGAATTGGACTCACTTCCTTTGTTCGTGACTTCGCTGTATCCTGGGGAGCCCACCTCGGTACACGGCTTACAGCATCTGATCAAGAGCATGCCCAGAAGGATTCAGGAAGTGTTGAAAGCCAAAGGTGGATATATAAAATGATAATAATTCACCTTTAGATTTTTAGGAGACAAACAGTAACAATGCAGTTATATGACTAATTCTGCATAACTAATCATATGCTAAATAGTTACTACTCAAATTTTAATGAACATAAATATATTAAAACTAAACTTAAAGAGATATTCCGTTGAACATAAACACATTTGAATTTGTAGACAATTAACATTTTTACAGACTTTTAAAGATTTTCTCTAAACATCTTGGGGGTTACAATATTGATCGGTTGATTTTGTCTTGATTGGTTACTAATAGATAAGACCACAAATGCAGGAGCTCTCTATGGTCTGAAACTTGTCAGAAAGCCAGCCATGATTTCCTTATTGTGGCCAGGTTATCAGGCAGGGACACTACATACACTAGAAGAGTAGACGATAACCTGGCCACAATAAGGAAATATATATATATATATATATATATATATATATATATATATATATATATATATATATATACACACAGTACAGACCAACAGTTTGGACACACCTTCTCATTCAAAGAGTTTTCTGTATTTTCATGACTATGAAATTGTAGATTCACACTGAAGGCATCAAAACTATGAATTAACACATGTGGAATTATATACTTAACAAAAAAGTGTGAAACAACTGAAAATGCACAGTTCATTTGGTGTACCAGTAAAAAAACATATACCTATGTCTTGAATTTGGAAAAAAAAATAATATTTGATTTATCACTAAAGAAGGGTTCAGTGAATGTGCATATGAAACTGGTGGGTTCAGTACCTCAAACAAGGTTAAGAACCACTGTTCTAGGTTCTTCAAAGTAGCCACCTTTTGCTTTGATTCCTGCTTTGCACACTCTTGGCATTCTCTTGATGAGCTTCAAGAGGTAGTCACCGGAAATGTTCTTCCAACAGTCTTGAAGGAGTTCCCAGAGATGCTTAGCACTTGTTGGCCCTTTTGCCTTCACTCTGCGGTCCAGCTCACCCCAAACCATCTGGATTGGATACAGGTCTGGTGACTGTGGAGGCCAGGTCATCTGGCGTAGCACCCCATCACTCTCCTTCTTGGTCAAATAGCCCTTACACAGCCTGGAGGTGTGTTTGGGGTCATTGTCCTATTGAAAAATAAATGATGGTCCAACTAAACACAAACCGGATGAAATAGCATGCCGCGGCAAGATGCTGTGGTAGCCATGCTGGTTCAGTATGTCTTCAATTTTGAATAAATCCCCAACAGTGTCACCAGCAAAACACCCCCACACCATCACACCTTCTCCTCCATGCTTCATGGTTGGAACCAGGCATGTAGAGTCCATCCGTTCACCTTTTCTGCATTGCACAAAGACACGGTGGTTGGAACCAAAGATCTCAAATTTGGACTCATCAGACCAAACACAGATTTCCACTGCTCTAATGTCCATTCCTTGTGTTCTTTAGCCCAAACAAGTCTCTTCTGCTTGTTGCCTGTCCTTAGCTGAGCGGTGAGGAATGCCCACCCAGTAATCGTCTATGGAGCGGGCGTTCCTCACATCTCTCAAAGTACAGCACAATGTGAGGAAGGGCATTCCTGACTGACTGTCAGAAGCGCCCCTCTGACGGTGAAGAGCTACGGTACCAGCACCGATAGCTCTTCACCAGGGGCACAGAAAGGGAAAGCCAAAAGTGCGCTGAATTCTGAGATGCTGTTAACCTGCGATTTCTGAGACTGGTGACTTGGATGAACTTATCCTCCGCAGCAGAGGTGACTCTTGGTCTTCCTTTCCTGGGGCGGTCCTCATGTGAGCCAGTTTCTTTGTAGCACTTGATGAATTTTACAACTGCACTTGGGGACACTTTCAAATTTTTCCCAATTTTTCGGACTGACTGACCTTCATTTCTTAAAGTAATGATGGCCACTCGTTTTTCTTTACTTAGCTGCTTTTTTCTTGCCATAATACAAATTCTAACAGCCTATTCAGTAGGACTATCAGCTGTGCATCCACCTGACTTCTGCACAACACAACTGATGGTCCCAACCCCATTTATAAGGCAAAAAATCCCACTTATTAAACCTGACAGGGCACACCTGTGAAGTGAAAACCATTTCCAGTGACTACCTCTTGAAGCTCATCAAGAGAATGCCAAGAGTGTGCAAAGCAGGAATCAAAGCAAAAGGTGGCTACTTTGAAAAATCTAGAATATAAGACAAATTCAAGACATAGGTATATGTTTTTTTACTGGTACACAAAATGAACTGTGCATATGACCTAGGGTTCGATGGAACGCTGGTTAAGAACCACTGACCTAGAATATAAGACATATTTTCAGTTGTTTCACACTTTTTTGATTAGTATATAATTCCACATGTGATAATTCCTAGTTTTGATTAGAGATGAGCGAACACTGTTCGGATCAGCCGTTCCAAACAGCATGCTCCCATAGAAATGAATGGACGTAGCCTGCACACGGGGGGATAAGCGACCGGCCGCCGGCAAAGTGTACGTGCCAGCTGCTTCCATTCATTTCTATGGGAGCGTGCTGTTCGTAACGGCTGATCCGAAGTGTTCGCTCATCTCTAGTTTTGATGCCTGCAGTGTGAATCTACAATTTTCATGGTCATGAAAATAAAAATACAGAAAACTATTTGAATGAGGTGTGTCCAAACTTTTGGTCTATACTCTCTCTCTCTCTCTATATATATATATATATATATATATATATTTATATAGTGTATATATCACCAACATATTTTGCATCCCTTTACAAAGCATAGCATTCATGTACTGTACATTGCAGAGTATTTGTCAGACTACTGTAGGAAAAAATTCTCTGTCATTTTAATATTTCATATCAGATTTTGCTGCCGCCTAAGATTAGCAGGGGCACATCAGCCAGCTACAAAAGCTTCATATCTCTTTCCCTGTGTTAAGGCAGAAGTCACTAATTCTGAACCATTAACTTTCTGATTAAACTCTCATTTTAATTATATTCTGCCCTATTACTGCACCTCTTCCTGTAAGTTAATTTTAGAAAGCTTAGGAAGTTGATCTTCCATGCCCTGCACTAACTATCTTCCTTAAATTGCTCAAACTCATTAAAGAGCTGTACCTATTTTTAATTATCAATTTAAATATCAATTACTCATGCACTAATTTGTAGGCAATTATTTTACGCACATTACTCCCTGACAAAAACTTGATAGGGTCTATAAACAAATATTCTTTCCTGTTTTTGCACATTATTAACCATTTCCAGTGACGTTCTGATACTTTTGGTCCCTGTTATCCATGTTTTCTGTACATGATTAGCGCAGCACTTAAAGTAGTTAATTCTTCTTTTCTAATTAATTAGTATGTTTTAATAAATGCTATTCCCCAACAGTCGCCTGCCAGCAAAAATGCCTAATTAAATGTTCTTTCTTAAATAATAATAAAAGGAAAGCCTAGGGTCAATTTCAGAAGCCCGAATTGTAGCTGCACTTCAGTGTTTTTATGACTGTGGCAATATCCGAAGCTCAGAGGCATACTAGTCTTACTGTACAAAACTTAAATCCGCATAGGACATACTGGTGATCTAAGTCTACGTGAGAATAACCAGAAGAGGTTCAGGGATTGCGTATAATACCGTTCTGTTGAACTATGCCGTGATTCTACTAATTGTAACTCAAATCACCATGAAACCCTGTATAGGTCCGGCAGATGCTAGACCTATTTACCGTTGTATTGAGGACTCACCTCTGTCCCCTCTTCCAAACACATTGACAAGGGGTGAGCAGTGAAAGCACACGGATCGATAGACTGTAATGGGTCCTGCAGACAGAAAAGTAGTTTATGAAGTACTTTTCTGTCCACATGTTCCATGCAGACACAGCACGGAAAACACACGGACCCCGTTATAGTCTATGGGGTCCATGTGCTTTCATAAGCTCACCGCTTGCCAATGTGTTTGGTATTCTTTTTGGGGGGTCACCATGCGAATAGAATACCGATCGCTGATGTGAACCAGGCCTTAGTTTAGTTTAGTGGAAACACAGGAGGTCTTAGTATTGTGGATATCATTTCAGCTGTTGTAAATCTGCTCACTCCTTGTTTTTTACATCATTCTAACAGATCCCTTTACATACAGTCAGTGCTTAAAGACATGGACAAAAATAGTTTTTTTTACTTTGACTCTATGTAACATATGGATATTCATTCGCATTTGTTAACGGGCCACTTCACACGGAGTAAACGCGCGTGTATTTTGGCAAAATACACGTGTAAAAATCAGACTCCCATTGACTTCAATGGCATTTTCTTTTACACATGTAAAAAAACATGTCAAAATACACATCAAAATACACGTGTAAAATGTCAATGAAGTCAATGGGAGTCTTATTTTTACACGTGTATTTTGCCAAAATACATGCGCGTTTACTCCGTGTGAAGGGGCCCTTAAATAGAGCTGCTTAATATATATACCCTTAGGCCCTGTTCACATGGGGCGCGGTATGGTGTATTTTGGTCCTGATTCTGACGGCAGAATAGTGCCAAAATGCGCCTGCCACGACTGTCACGGCATTCGACAGTCACGGCTTCCCGCTCCGGAGTAGTCCCAAATGAATGGGCCTATTACGGAGGGTGCTGCCGCGACGCAGACGCCTGGGCTGAATCAGCCACGGAATCCACCTGAATAAAGGCCAGCTTGCTTCTTTTTTCCGCTCATGGAAAAAGTAAGCTAGTGGTCTACATAGACCTCTATTATGAGGAGGCAGATTATGACGTGGATTCAGCGCCAAAATCCGCCCTCTCTTGCCCCATGTGAAAGAGACCTTAAATTGGATAGACTTGGAAATACATGTGCAAGTCACACAATACTTGTGCATGACTGTGTACCTAGGCAACAAAAGTACGTATACTTGTATACTCCTTTCTACAGTGTGTTTAGAAACACTTTATCAGACATTTACATCTGATCATGAGAAATAATGACTCCGATAGTAGTCATATGTAAGTGTGTGTTCTGTGAAGGGGTGCTTGATATTTCCTTTGTATATGGTGAAAGTGCTTTAGATTTCTGCTGACTAGTCATAGTGTATGGCTGTTAAGCATTAGTAGCATGGCTTCAGTAGCGTCATTGGCATTTATTAGATCAACTTATGCTACATTGGTTGTTTCCCGTTGATAATCCGTTCTGTATTTTATGTTGCTACAACTTCCAACTTGACCTTTTAAGGATGCATATTTTTCATTTTTGCCTTCCAAAATTCATAACTTTTTTTTTTGTTGACATTTATTTGTTGGACTTATCCTTTCCACAAAAAGTTCTATTTTTTTGGCACCATTGTGGGGTACAGAAAATGCTTTGAGTAGCTTTTATTAATGATTTTGGATGATCCATAAAAAAAATGTACAGGCCTGACATCAATTTTTTGTGTTTTGTTCTTATGACATTCATTCTGCATTAAAAATGACATGGCAGCTTTTTTCTGATGAGTCACTACTAATATGGCGATACTAGATTTATATTATTTTATTATGCTTACCACTTTTGCCATGTTGCAAAAATAAATGACTTTCTAGAGGTCAGCGTATTCTGTTTAGTTTTTGGATGAAGCTTTATGACATCTCTGTTTTTTGCAAAATATGTTATACTTTTGACTGGAACCTTTTCATGCTATGTACAGCTTTCTGATCAGCTTTTTTTTTTTTTTTTTTGGAGGGGAGGGGGTCATGCTGACCTAAGCATATTGGTTTGTGGATTGTGGAATTAATGGTTTACAGCATTCATTGTGGGTAAATAACATTATTTTTGGATAGTGAGGACTTACACAGCAATATCGAATGCATTTATTTGCTTTTACGCTATATGTTCTTTAAATTGGAAAGTTTTTTTTAGATTTTTATTATTTATTATACTTTGTTATTTAAGTCATTATTTTTTTAAATTATTCTTTTGAAAAAGATTTTTTTTTAACATTCTATATTTATTTATTTTTCTGAGGATGGAAACCTGAAATCTATTGATCTATTAATCTATTTATCTTGATATTCTTCTGTATTACAGTTAATTGTATATAGCTTCCCTATATGTAATAAGTAAAGGCCGCCAGGAGGTTATTGATTGACCTCATCGCTGCCATGGCAACCCCTCAAAACCTGAAATCTTATTGAGGATGAAATGAGGGGCAGTCTCGGAGCCTAACCACCAAGGTTCCGTAGCTGTCTTTAATCACGATATCGTCTGGGATAAATATCAAGAGTGGGAGCCTTTTTCAACTCTGATAGTTAGTCCTATGTCCCATCTTTGTAATACAGCCCCGACAAATGGAAGTCATGTAGTAGGCAAAGCTGCTCTGCCTATTACAGAATAGGGTCAGGGGATAATCATACACATTAGGGAGAGTGTGTGCCTACATAGGTGTACGGAGACTTACAAGTCATTCCTGCTCCGCTAGGGATTCTGGGTAAAAAATATGCAAATCTATTCTTCAGGATGTAATTAGGAGAACAGTGCCTCTGTATGCTGCCCTCTAGGGGCAGCCCCCTTAACATCATGCATGACTCAGTTAATAAGCCTACTGACATGATGCGGGGTTCATTGCCAAATTAGTATTTCTATTGCAAAAGGAACAGATTCCCAGCTATGGACAGCGCTGTTTCGGTCTTTTGGACCTCCTCAGCATAGCGCAGGGATACTTATTTGGCAGAGTGAGAGACTATAGACCAGGGTCAGGGGATAATCATACACATTAGGGAGAGTGTGTGCCTACATAGGGGACTGCCCCTAGAGGGCAGCATACAGAGGCACTGTTCTCCTAATTACATCCTGGAGAATAGATTTGCATATTTTTTACCCAGAATCCCTAGCAGAGCAGGAATGACTTGTAAGTCTCCGTACGCCTATATAGGCACACACTCTCCCTAATGTGTATGACCCTGGTCTATAGTCTCTCACTCTGCCAAATTAGTATCCCTACGCTATGCTGAGGAGGTCCAAAAGACAGAAACATTGCTGTCCATAGCTGGGATTCTGTTCCTTTTGGAATAGAAATACTAATTTGGCAATAAACCCTGCATCATGTCAGTAGGTTTATTAACTGAGTCATGCATGATGTTAAGGGGGCTGCCCCTAGAGGGCAGCATACAGAGACACTGTTCTCCTAATTACATCCTGGAGAATAGATTTGCATATTTTTTTACCCAGAATCCCTAGCAGAGTAGGAATGACTTGTAAGTCTCTGTACGCCTATGTAGGTACATCCTGGAGAATAGATTTGCATATTTTATTACAGAATAGAGACTATTCAGCCTGAAATAACAGTGTGGCATTGAGCAGAAAGAGGTTTGAATGAAGTGTTTGTAAAAGGAAAATTATTTTTTTATCCAATTCATTTTAGTTAAACAATAGAATAAAGCAGAAAAAGGACAAATTACCGAGTATAATTACATTGACATATGAATTAATCAATTTATAATAAAGTTAAAAAAATTATTATAGCATTACTATAATAAATATAAATCTTTTATCTGAATGTTCTGTGTAGAACTAACCCATATGTCTGGAAAATTTCATGGAGCAAAATATAATCTGTCTGGCCGTCTTTCTGGGTTCCACAGTACTAATGTCCAGGGACTGTTTTGTCCCTTTAGGTTTTAGTCTAGAACTTTTAGTCTGTTACCTTTCTGCCCAAATATAGTATTGAGTATTGTACACCAAAGACAAAGACGTACAAAAACAAATTTTAAAACCATTTGGAACAGTAGGTAAAGAAATGATAAAAAATAGCTGCAATATCTCTTAAAGTTGTTACAAATGGTTGTGGAGAATTCCAGTGTGGTAATGTTTTTTTTTATTAATAGTTATAACTACCTATTATTACATATAAGCTACAATACCAGGACATCACTGCCAATTGGATACCAATTTTTTTTTTTATTACAAATTGAAGATAGTAAGGGTTACAATTAGAGATGAGCGAACAGTGTTCTATCGAACACATGTTCGATTGGATATCAGGGTGTTCGCCATGTTCGAATCTAATCGAACACCGCGTGGTAAAGTGCGCCAAAATTCGATTCCCCTCCCACCTTCCCTGGCGCCTTTTTTGCACCAATAACAGCGCAGGGGAGGTGGGACAGGAACTACGACACCGGGGGCATTGAAAAAAATTGGAAAAAGTCATTGGCTGCCGAAATCAGGTGACCTCCATTTTAGACGAATAGTGGATTTCAAATCCGGGTCATATGAGAATGTGGACTTTGTGACTATGAGACAGGGATAGCTGTACAGGCAGGGATAGCTAGGGATAACCTTTATTTAGGGGGGAATGTTATTAAAAATAACTTTTTGGGGCTCTATCGGGTGTGTAATTGTGATTTTTGTGAGATAAACTTTTTCCCATAGGGATGCATTGGCCAGCGCTGATTGGCCGAATTCCGTACTCTGGCCAATCAGTGCTGGCCAATGCATTCTATTGGCGTGATGAAGCAGTGCTGAATGTGTGTGTTTAGCTCAACTACACCGGTGGAATAGTTGAGCTAAGCACACAGATTCAGCTCTGCTTCAATCAGCGCTGGCCAATGCATTCTATTAGCTTGATGAAGCAGAGTGTGCACAAGGGTTCAAGTGCACCCTCGGCTCTGATGTAGCAGCGCTGGCTCTGCTGGAGGAGGCGGAGTCTAAGATCGCTCCACACCAGTCTCCATTCAGGTCCGACCTTAGACTCCGCCTCCTCCGGCAGAGCCAGCGCCGGAGGGTGCACTTGAACCCTTGTGCACCCTCGGCTCTGCTACATCAGAGCCGAGGGTGCGCTTGAACCCTTGTGCAGCCTCGGCTCTGCTACATCAGAGCCGAGGGTGCACTTGAACCCTTGTGCAGCCTCGGCTCTGCTACATCAGAGCCGAGGGTGCGCTTGAACCCTTGTGCACCCTCGGCTCTGCTACATCAGAGCCGAGGGTGCGCTTGAACCCTTGTGCACCCTCGGCTCTGCTACATCAGAGCCGAGGGTGCGCTTGAACCCTTGTGCAGCCTCGGCTCTGCTACATCAGAGCCGAGGGTGCGCTTGAACCCTTGTGCACCCTCGGCTCTGATGTAGCAGAGCCGAGGGTGCGCTTGAACCCTTGTGCACCCTCGGCTCTGCTACATCAGAGCCGAGGGTGCGCTTGAACCCTTGTGCACCCTCGGCTCTGCTACATCAGAGCCGAGGGTGCGCTTGAACCCTTGTGCACCCTCGGCTCTGCTACATCAGAGCCGAGGGTGCGCTTGAACCCTTGTGCAGCCTCGGCTCTGCTACATCAGAGCCGAGGGTGCGCTTGAACCCTTGTGCACACTCTGCTCTGCTACATCAGAGCCGAGGGTGCGCTTGAACCCTTGTGCAGCCTCGGCTCTGCTACATCAGAGCCGAGGGTGCGCTTGAACCCTTGTGCACACTCTGCTTCATCAAGCTAATAGAATGCATTGGCCAGCGCTGATTGAAGCAGAGCTGAATCTGTGTGCTTAGCTCAACTACTCCACCGGTGTAGTTGAGCTAAACACACACATTCAGCACTGCTTCATCACGCCAACAGAATGCATTGGCCAGCACTGATTGGCCAGAGTACGGAATTCGGCCAATCAGCGCTGGCTCTGCTGGAGGAGGCGGAGTCTAAGGTCGGACCTGAATGGAGACTGGTGTGGAGCGATCTTAGACTCCGCCTCCTCCAGCAGAGCCAGCGCTGATTGGTCGAGTTCCGTACTCTGGCCAATCAGCGCTGGCCAATGCATTCTATTAGCCCAATGAAGTAGAGCTGAATGTGTGTGCTTAGCACACACATTCAGCTCTACTTCATCGGGCTAATAGAATGCATTGGCCAATCAGCGCTGGCCAATGCATTCTATTAGCGTGAACTGAGTTTGCACAGGGGTTCTAGTGCACCCTCGGCTCTGCTACATCAGATTGCTACATCTGATGTAGCAGTGCCGAGTGTGCATCAGATGTGTAGTTGAGCAGAACTGGCTCAGCACTGCTGAGTCTCTGCATTCGCATAGGAATGCATTGGCCAGCCTTCGGCCAATCAGCGCTGGCTCTGCCGAAGGAGGCGGAGTATAAGGTCGGACCTGAATGGAGACTGGTGTGGAGCGATCTAGACTCCGCCTCCTCCAGCAGAGCCAGCGCTGATTGGTCGAGTTCCGTACTCTGGCCAATCAGCACTGGCCAATGCATTTCTATGGGGAAAAGTTAGCTTGCGAAAATCGCAAGCTGACAGGGATTTCCATGAAATAAAGTGACTTTTATGCCCCCAGACATGCTTCCCCTGCTGTCCCAGTGTCATTCCAGGGTGTTGGTATCATTTCCTGGGGTGTCATAGTGGACTTGGTGACCCTCCAGACACGAATTTGGGTTTCCCCCTTAACGAGTATATGTTCCCCATAGACTATAATGGGGTTCGAAACCCATTCGAACACTCGAACAGTGAGCGGCTGTTCGAATCGAATTTCGAACCTCGAACATTTTAGTGTTCGCTCATCTCTAGTTACAATGAGAGTGTCGGACTAGGGAGCCTAGGGCCCACCAGTAAAACTCATTCTGGGGCCCACTATACAGCTACCTGCAAATAGTACCTGACATTTGTTTGCAAATTCCTAAAATGTCATCAATATATTTTTTTCCGTATTAGCTTCCTTGCTTAATTGTTTCTGCATTGGGACCTTGTCAGTACTCTGCTGCCTGGCTCTTCCTAGAACTAGGTCCCTCTTAGTTTTGTGAGCTGTGGATATGCGTCCACACTGCAGTAGACTTCAGAAAGCTACTAGATGCTTGGTGATGTGGGCAGTGTTATTGTGAAGATGGGGCCCAAGGAGGAAGGGTACTTGTTGACCTGACTCTGCCCGTACATGTCAACACAGCCTCCCAATATGTCTACAGTATAGAAAAAGTAACCTGGCTAGTCTGCTAAATAATCTGCCCAGAATATTTAAGCAGTGCATAGCTTGATTGAGATGCTGTAGAATGAGTATCTGTATGAAGTGAAATTAGTGTATTGTACCATAGCAGAGTAATCTGGGGGCCCACCTGACTCAAGGACCCTGTCAGACTTTCACCTGTTCACCTGTGTGCCAGCCCAAGCCTGTACAATAGGAAGCTTTGTAACTAGGGTTGAGCGATCAGGATCGGAAATGTTCGGATTCCGATTGGTGATCAAGTAAATTTCACGATCGTGATTGGAATTCTGATCCTGATCTTTTCCGGCTGGATCGAGCTCAGAGGTTATTTCCCACAGTGCTTGGCTACTGGCCAATCATTGTGGGAAAAGCTATAGTATCAGATGAGCGAGCACGCACCCATAGGAATGAATGGAAGCGGCCATTCATTCCTATGGATTTAATGCAGCCTGCCACTCTTCATACCGTACCGTATATTCAACTCTGCTACATCTGAGATGATGCAGAAGAGTAGATAGTATCTATCTACTTGTGAACTTCTCTCAACTTACCTGCACTGAAGTGCTGTCGCTGCCAGTTCCGCTCTTCTCGCTCCTCTTCTGTTAGAGATGCTGGGATAAGGTGGGGCTTGTGGCTTAGGAGAGTGTGGACAGGTACTGGGAGGGGAGACGTGAGTGATGCACTCATGTCTCCCTGCCCACACTCTACTAAGCCACAACAAGCCCTGTCTACTCCCATCATCTCTAACACTAGCCTAGGGAGGTGGGGGTGCGCATGGCACTCTGAAGGCATGTCAATGAGAGAAGACCGGACCGAGAAGAATGGGCAGCAGCAGCGATCTGTGCAGGTAAGTGGACACCAGGGGACTAAGTAGCCAGGGGATTTTTTTTTTTAATCATAACACAGCGTGGAGTCCAAAAATTGAAACAATTTTTGGACTCCATGCTGTGTAGTGAATAGAATCGTTTTTAAAAATCCGATTTTCAATTATTTAAAAAAATCCGATTGACTTGCATTGGGATCAGAATCAGGTTCAAATGGAAAATGATTGTAAATCGGATTTTAAAAATGATCCTGAAATTTCAAGATCGACTCAACCCTACTTGTAACCCATGTTCCAGAACAAGGGGATCAGTAAGAAAATCTGGCTTTCAGCTTTCCTTGCTACAATATCATATGAGTTGGCAACAACTGTTGAATTTCTAATTGTATTATAGCCTTATTATAGTATTTTGTAGTACGTATACCATGTTTTAGTGTTTAGAAATATAATGAAGTCATCTCACAATACCATGAAAGGTGTTACTTACCACTAAAAAGTTATTAGCCAACTTTTGATTTCTTTACTTTCTCGTGGGGATTTGTCACCATGTTTCCCAGACTCTTAAAGGGATTCTACCACTAAAACACATTTTTTTTCTAGTTAACACGTCGGAATAGCCTTTAGAAAGGCTATTCGTCTCCTACCTTTATAAGTGCTCTCCGCCGCGCCGTTCGTTCAAAATACCGGTTTGTACCGGTATGCTAATGAGTTCTCTCACAGCGATGGGGGCGCGAAATTGCACGCATGCGCAGTACGTTTGGCAATCTTCGCCGAACAGAGCGTACTGCGCAGGCGTGCAACAGGACGCTGAAGAAGC
The DNA here is from genome assembly GCF_031893055.1 of Leptodactylus fuscus. Taxonomy (NCBI): domain Eukaryota; kingdom Metazoa; phylum Chordata; class Amphibia; order Anura; family Leptodactylidae; genus Leptodactylus; species Leptodactylus fuscus. The sequence goes on from NC_134268.1 coordinate 160,799,952, forward strand.
AAGGGGAGGATACGCAAGACCATAGAGGCGGCGCTGCGGTCGGTTTTCGAGCTACAATGGGGACGCCCCCATCTCTGCTCCTGCGATGGGGACGCCCCCATCGCTGCGAGAGAACTCATTAGCATACCGGTACAAACCGGTATTTTGAACGAACGGCGCGGCAGAGAGCACTTATAAAGGTAGGAGACGAATAGCCTTTCTAAAGGCTATTCCGACGTGTTAACTAGAAAAAAATGTGTTTTAGTGGTAGAATCCCTTTAATGCTTGAACTGAACCTATTCAACAAAGAATTACATACAAATTCTTGTATATGAATGCATGAGTTCTGCAGTCCTTCCAGTTTAACCCTGCCATTGCTGTTGCTGGATATTAGTTTATTCACCATGTAAAATGAGTCAACCTATAAAGTAGAAGAGCGTCTATTCCCCATCTCTAGTTACAGATGCCAGTGTTGCCCCATCACACCCAGTACCTAGAGCACCTTCCTCAACAAACCTCCCCACATCATATGAAGCCAGTCTTCTTCTAAAGTAGTATGTATTCTCAAAATCTCCACCACAAATAAATCCAAGGGTTTTCCAGAGGGGATGTTCCTGGGGAGCAGGAAACAGTGGTATAGTGTCCACTATATGCCCCTACATTGTATAATGTCCCCAGTTCCACTCAGTATACTGCCTCCAGTTTCCAATGTTGGTCCTACAGTTGTGTTGACAACCACGTCTCCATTTATTGATGCTGTGTAGTTCACCTTTTGATTAATGCTGCAAAGGTGTATATCTTGCACATCTGGTGATAGAAATCTCCACCATTGACTTTGTTGTGATATTAAAAAAATCAGATATTATAAGAATTGAGGACCTCACACCCTCACTTCAGGTACACAACATAAGTTCCAGAAGTCCAGAAGGATTGTGTTCCAGGAATCAGTGGAATTCTACAGGTTTTTTCCATCTCCCAATGTTGGGTGAAATGGGTTTCCCACAATAAGTGGTAGCAGAGGTTTGCCCTCCACATTCTCTAATCTCTTCCTTTTTTTCCTCCTCTCTAAATTTCACATGGTCACTTCACCTGTTTTGTGTGTTTTGTTGCACCAGCATATGAGTTCTACATATGGTTTTGTAATTTTTGCCACCATCTGTCTATAGCTGACTATATGACTTATTATTTTCTTATATTTGAACATGTTAACGGGTATCTAAGAACCCAACCACTTTTGATTTTATGACAGCAAATGCAACATTAATAAATGTTGTAATGTACTTTATTATTAGATGTTGCGTTCTTATCGTCTTGTGGTGAAATTCACTTTCTCTTCCTTCTGTATTTTCTCCTTGTTTCTCTCATGGCTTCTCACTGTAGTATGGGTTTACAGCTTCTTATGTAATGCAGGGAAGCTGAAGCACCATATGAAAGTCATATTCTCATTTTATACATAACATCAAGATACAGTTCTGCCTGTATTAATTCCAGAAATATCATCACAAATATCAAAGAAAGGATCTTGTTGACATATTAAATAAGATAATACAAAGGTTTTGGATCTTTGGTGAGCTATTGGCTATAGTGGTGGACAGTTCCTTGTACGGGAATGAGAGTTCACATTTGATCCTTCAGTATTGTCTTATGGCTCATATGCAGAATTTCCTTGGAGATCCCAGTGCAAGGAATACAATTACAGCCTTCCATGACTCTGGAAACTTGAGAACAAAATGAAAAAATAATTTTAACCTGCCAAGAAAGGAAGAAGAAGCTGAAAAGCTAAACTGTACAGATGATTAAAGTTCCAGATGAAACCAATTATTATCTTGTCCTACTTTACTTACCTTCCTCTGTTCTACATAGAACAGTTTGTTTGTATTTCATTTCCCTCTCCATTTTTGCTTATAGCTCGCTAAGAGGTGTTGATTAACCGGTTAAGGACCGCCGTACGTAAAATTACGGCCTGCGGTCCAGGTACCTAAAGACCGGACTATTGTAAAAATACGTCCTGTCTTTAGGTACCTATTTCGCGGGGGGATGGGTGCGGGGAGGACGGGGGTTAGGTGTTACTAACACCTAACCCCTTCCTCAATAACGTCCAGTCGGAACTGAGTCCGACTGGACGTTTTAACCCTTTCGATCGCGCCGTGAAACATCACGGCGCGATCGAAAGGCATCCGCCGACAATTGAATCAGATCGGCACCCCCCGCGGCGAGATCGGAGGGTGCCGATAGCAGTAAAAGGTAGTCTGGGGTCTGGCCAGTGACCCCAGACTGCCCGGAGCCCCCACATACCTGGTGATCCTGCCAGGACCTTCTGATGTCAGGCTGTGCGTCTACACAGCCTGACATCCTGCTACGGAATGCCATGTGGGACACCTGCATGCTGTGTCTCACATGGCATTCTATATCAGCAAAGTATTGCTGATTGAAGTGTCCTAAATGGACACATGAAAAAGTAAAAAAAAAAGTAAAAAAATAAAATGAAGTGTATGAAAAAAATTAATAAAGTTATAAAGCCCAAAAATCCCTTTTTCTCAATAGAAAATGAATTATATAAAAAAAGAACTAAAAAGTAATAAAAACAATGCATATTTGGTATTGTCGCGTCCGTAACAATCTGTACAATAAAACTGAAATAATATTTAATGTACACGGCGAACGCCGGAAAAAAAAAAACGGAAAAAACTCGCCGGAAGTAATGATTTTTCGCCATCTCACCATACAAAATATGCTATAAAAAGTGATCAAAAAGTCATATGCATCCGACAACAGTACCAATAAAAAGCGCAGGTTGTCCCGCAAAAAATAAGCCCTCAACCAACACTGTCAACCGAAAAATAAAAATGTTACGCCTCTTAGAAGATGCGATGCAAAAAACATTGATTTATGTCCCCAAATGTGTTTTTCCTCTGCAGAACTAGTAACACATAAAAAAATACTATAAATGAGGTATCGCCGTAACCGTACCGACCCGCAGAATAAAGGGAACATGTTACTTATACTGTACGCTGCATGGCGCAAAATTAAAAAAGTAAAACTCAATGCCAGGATTGATTTTTTTTTTTAAATCCAGCAAAAAAGGGTTAATAAAATGTATTCAATAAGATGTAGACACCCAAAAATGGTGTCATTACGAAATGCATCTCATCCCGCAAAGAATAAGCCCTTATATGGCCGCGTCACCAGAAACATAAAGAAAATATAGCATCTCACAATGTGAAGACAAAAACCCTCAAAAATCGCCAAATTATTAGAACACAACTGGGTGCGTCATGTAGGGAATATATAAGCTGTGTGAGCGGATATCAGGGGACACCCCAGATTTACAGCTTATGAGGGAACAGACACCAGAAGTGACCCCTAAAGTGACCCCCAGAGTGACTCCCCCAATCATAGGAGCTACGGGGACATAGTAGGGAATTTGGTGTTTGCAATGTCCTCCGCACAGCTTATACATTCCCTCTTCGCCATCCGCTGTGCAGTCACGTCCGGGATACTAATACTCACTACACCCCCTGATAAATTCTTTGAGGGGTGCAGTTTTCAAAATGGGGTCACTCCTGGTACCCCATGGAATCCACTTTTCTGGTACCTTACAGGCTCTACAAACATGACATGGCGTCCAGATACCAAACATCTGAATCTGTGCTCCAAAAGCCGCATAGCGCTCCTTCCCTTCTGCACCCTGCTGTGCGCCCAAACTGCAGTTTATGACACATGTATGACACATGTATGACACTGGTGTACCCCCGGATAACGGACATAATGTCATATGTGGGTATAAACTGATACTAGGGCACAGCCGGACACAGAAGGGAAGAAGGGTCATTTGGTTTTTGGAGCACAGACGGTTTGGTTTTTGGATGCCATGACACTTTTGTAGAGCTGAAACACCAGTAATTTGGGATCCCCTGATAAATTACCTTATTTTGGAAACTACACCCCTGAAGGATTTATCCAGGGGTACAGACAGCATTTTTAACCCCCAAGTGTTGCTATAACTTTATATATATAACTATAACTGTAGTGGATTGTGAGAGGTGAAAATGACCATTTTTCCAGGAATACGTCCTTTCAGTGCGTAATATATTGTGCCCGACTTGTATCAGAGATGAACGCTCTAAAAGCTGTTGTGCCTGGGATACCCGTTTAACAGTTTTTGGAGTGTCTCTGCTGACATAAGTCGGGCACAACATGTTGCACACTGAAATGGCAAATCTGTAAAATTTTCATTTTTAACTTCTCTATCAGTTGCGATTTCATTTCTGGAAACTAAATAAATGCAACACTCAAGGGTTAAAAATTCTCGCTACACCACTTGATAAATCCCATCAGTGGGGTAGTGTCCAAAATGGGGTGACATGTCTGCGGATTCCACTTTATTGGCAATTCAGGGGCTTTGCAAAAGTGGCAAAAAAACCCAAACTGTGCTCCAAAAACCAAAATAGCGCTCCTTCCCTTCTGTCCCCGGTTGTGCCCAAACAGCCGATTCTACCCACATATGGCATTAAGTACGTTATCCGGGGTACACCAGTGTCATACATGTGGGCATACACTGCTATTTGGGTACCCAGCAGGGTGCAGATGTGAAGGAGCAATATGTGCTTTTGGAGTGCAGATTTAGATTCTTCGTTTTTGGACACCACGTCACATTTGCAGAGACCCTAAAATTGCCCCTACAAAATGGGGTCACTTCTTGGTGAATTCCAGTTTACTGGAACCTCCAGGGCTCTGCAAAAACATCATGGCGCCCAGAGGGTCCCTCTAAATCTGTATCCCAAAAGCTAAAACGCACAGTGGTCCTTCCCTTCTGAGCCCTGCTGTGTGCCCAAGCAGCAGTTTACACCCACATATATAATTTTTTGACCCCCGGGATGGCCCACTTAATAGTTTTAGGAGTGCAGGTCTCTGACAACACAAAGTGGGTGCAACGTATTGGGCACCGAAATGGCATATTTTTAAAAATTTCAATTTTCATTTTGTACATTAATTTTTGGGAAGCATTTTAGGCTCAAAATGATAATACCCCTTGATACATTCCTTGACAGGTGTAGTTTCTAAAATGGGGTCACTTTTGAGGGGTTTCCATTGTATTGATACTTTAGGGGCTCTGCAAATGCGACATGGCACCTGAAAACTATTCCAGCAACATCTGCCCTCCAAAATCCAAATAGCGCTCTTTCCATTCTGAGCCCCAGCATGTACCCATACAGCAGATTTTGGCCACATATGGGGTATTGCCGTGTTCAGAAGAAATTGTGTAACAAACTGTGGGGGGCTTTTAATTCTTAAACTATTTGCAAAATTAAAACTATGGCGCTAAATGGACAATTTATTGGGAAAAAAAGTAATTTTTCATTTTCACGTCCCAATGTTAATAAAATCTGTGAAACACCTGTGAGGCCAAAATACTCACTCTACCCCTAGACAAATTCTATGAGGGGTGTAGTTTCCAAAATGGGGTCACTTATAGGTGGTTTCCACTGTATTGGTACTTTAGGGGCTCTGCAAATGCGACATGGGACCTGAAAAATATTCCAGCAAAATCTGCCCTCCAAAAGCCAAATAGCCCTCTTTCCATTCTGAGCCCCGCCATGTTCCCATACAGCAGATTATGACCACATATGGGGCATTTCTGTGTTCAGCAGAATTTGTGTAACGAACTTTATGGAGCTTTTTCTCCTTTATCCTCTTGTGAAAATTAAAAATTTGGGGCTAAATTGACAGTTTGTTGAAAAAAAAGTAAATTTTCATTTTCATGTCCCAATGTTAATAAAATCTGTGAAACAGCTGTAGGGTCAAAATGCTCACTCTACCCTTTGATATGTTCTGTGGGGGGTATAGTTTCCCAAATGGGGTCACTTTTAGGGGGTTTCCACTGTATTGGTACTCTAGGGGCTCTGCAAATGAGACATGGCACCTAAAATTATTCCAGCAAAATCTGCCATCCAAAAGCCAAATAGCGCTCCTTCCATTCTGAGCCCCGCCATGTTCCCATACAGCAGAATATGGCCACATATGGGGTATTGCCGTGTTCAGGAGAAATTGTTTAACAAACTGTGGGGGGCTTTTACTCCTTTAACCCCTTGTGAAAATGAAAACTTTGGAGATAAAGTGACATTTTAGTAATTTTTCATTTACACATCCCAATGTTAGTAAAATCTGTGAAACAACTGTAGGGTCTAAATGCTGACTATACCCCTTGATGAATTCTGTGAGGGGTGTGGATTCTAAAATGGGGTCACTTTTGGGGGGTTTCCATTGTTTTGGTACTCTAGGGTCTCTGCAAATAAGGCATGGCGCTGAAAATTATTCCAGCAAAATCTGCTGTTCAAACACCCAGTGTCGCTCCTTCCCTTCCATGCACTGCCGTGTGCCCAAAAATCAGTTTACACCCACATGTGGGGTATTTCTGTGCACGGGAGAAATTGCACAATAAACTGTCAGATGCATTTTCTCCTTCAACCCTTTGTGAATGTGTTAATTTTGGGTCTAAATGAATGTATTAGTGAAAAAAAATGAAATGTCTAAATTTCACTGCCATATTATTTTTATTCTTATGAAATGCTTAAAGGGTTAACAAACATCCCAAATGCTGTTTTGAATAATTTGAGGGGTGCAGTTTTGAAAATGGGGTGATTTATGGGGGTTTCTATTATACAGGCCTTTATAATTACTTTCAGAACTGAAGTGGTCCCTAAAAAATTGGTTTGGAGAATTTTCTTGTAAATCTGGAAAATTGCTGTTACACTTGTAAGCCTTGTGACGTCCAAAATAAATTAAAATACAATCAAAAGATGATGCCAATATAAAGCAGAGATATGGGAGATAATATTTATTCATGTATTTGGATGGTATGACTATCTGCCTGAAAAGCAGAGAATTTCACATTTTGAAAATTGCAATTTTTTTCAAATTTCCATCAAATTTCCTAGTTTTTTTTATAAATAAATGCAAAAATATTGATTAGTGTTTACCACTAACATGAAGTATAATGTGTTACGAGAAAACCATCTCAAATTCATTTGTGTAAGTTAAAGCGTCTCAAAGTTATTGCCATTTAAAGTGACACATGTCAGTTTTGAAAAAAGAGGCCTGGTCTTTAACATACTTTTGGGCCTGGTCCTTAACCGGTTAATCTGCCAGACTTCATTAAGACAGAATGCTGTTGTATACTCGGAGCTTTAGGAGCTCGAAATAAAGCCGTTTCGTGACCATTGTCGTCACTTTTTCTTTTCTCCAGCTTCCACGCTCATTTTCTACTAGAAAAAAGTAGAAAAAGTCTTCAGCATTATATTACTATGTAATTATCTAAAAATACTTTGGGTCTGGCAGACATAAGCTACCAAGCAACAATGAATAATTAACTACAGTAAAAAATAGAAACTTGGATTCAATTAAGTGAACTGTATGCAAATATGTATTTTTTCTTCTGTGCAAATTGATACGTTACAGAACAAGAATAAGCATGAACTTTGCCTTCAAGGACTTGTACTAAATTATTTCCATAATAGTGTTATAACAATATATGTAAACTAAAATGTCTGCGACTGCTTGATTAGAGCTCGGTGAACCGATTCATTATGAGCTGTGTTCGGCTAAAATATTTCAAATTGTTGGTTTTTAACAAAACCAAATAAATGGCAAATCTTGAATCTAAATTGGTTTCCACCACATGTATTGTCCATCACAAATACAGTAGAGACCTTTGTCTTGTGAGTCACTGTGATGTTCTGGAACCACCTGAGAGTCTCTTAGCCAATAGTCAGTGGAATATGGACATCTTCCAGTGCTGATGTCATATGTAGTATATAAGGTTATGTGGGCTGGAACACAAGGCATTTCAGTAATGTCAGAAGTACAGGATGGATGCGTTATTTATTACTCCATGATACAGGTCACTGGGTGCTGCAAAGCTTGCTATCGAGTTGGACAATCTTAGGAGTAGGAGAATTACAACACAGTTTAGTCAGATTTAATCAATTACAGGTAGATTAGTGATGAGAATCATAGAAGGAGAATATATGTGTTGTGTAAGCCAGACTGCATCAGTAATACAGATATAAAAAGGACAGTTAACCCTTTCAGTACCAATAATCTAATTTTGTAGAATTCCATCATATTAACCCAAACTTTACTGCCTGCGACAGCTACCAGCACTACCAATACTGAGTCAGACATGTCCTGGGGCCTGGTCCATCATATTAATCCATACTTTGCTGCCTGCCACTCATGCTGCCACAGCTACCACCACTCAGCCAGACATGTCCTGCGGCCTGGTCTATCATATTATTCAATGCCGTATTCCCACTCATGCTACCACAGCTACCACCACTGCCACTGCTCAGCTAGACATGTCCTGCAGCCTAGTCCATCATATTCCACTATACCACAATGTTGCCATAGTTGGCATAAGAAAAAAAAAAAACAACACATTTTACATTACATCTACTCCCATAAAGGGATACTTTTTTTTTCTTTTTTTTTTTTTTCTAACATCAATTTTTCATTACTTTTCAACCAAGCTCCCAGTCACAAATTTGTCTCCTAAATAACAACCAGCCTGTAGTACTGACAGGTCATCAGAAGGGGCTAATGTTTGTATAAAACAATTGCATTTTACAATATAACCTCCATGTGTGTTTAAAAAAACACAGACAAGCACCTTTCCCCAAAAAAAGATTAATTATTGGTGCATTTAAAATGGTAAAATACGTAAAAGCGAGAGACAGCAGTATATGGTTAAACTCAGAGTTTGTATCCATTGCTTACTAGCCATTTTTCTGTAGACATACATGTCATTTTCACTTTGACTTAACTTTGGCTTAGAGAGCGAGAAATTGGATAGATAGGTTCCTAGGACCTCGATAGTGTTATACCCTATGTTTTAGATTTAGAACAATTTCACAGTATAACTCCTTTGGCAGTATGTCTGCTGGATTGGTATATTTATGCTACTAGAAGTACAAAAAAAGTGTGTATTTCACACTGGGAAAGTAGGGTGAAAGGGAAAGTCTCTGGAAATTGGGTGTTTCATTTGGCTTGCAGACAAGTGGGTTGTTAAATGTAGAAAGGTTGTCCTCCACCACCTCACAGTGACACATAATATTTGTCAAGTTAAAGTTTTCTACAACTGTACATCAAAGAGGCAGATAATAGAAATGCTGTGGTGATCATGAAAAAAGGAGATCCAGCCTGGTTGGTCCCATCCTTTTTGGGACTACTTGGTGAAAACTGAAAACCCTCTCAAGACTCCCATTATAGAGGGATTGATTAGGTACTTATTGTACACCAGTGGAGTTGTTTCTAGAGGCATACCACATGACCCAGTGTCGGAATGAGGGTCCTAGGGCCCTTCCAACAGCTTCCAGCTAATAGCCTACATAATGGCTCCTTGACTCAAATCTTACATATGTTTTTACTATTTGGCATTACTGAGTATGTTCCCAGTACAGTTATGCCTTATAGTACTGTACAGGCCCCAATAGCTCCATGACTGGTTCATGCACAGCACTGTTGGGGAATGACACCACCATGGAATAGTACATAGGTATGTGCAAAATTATAGTGATGCAGACAGAGCACACAGGGCTGTCAGCAGGAATTGTAAGCCACCCTCCCCCCAGTATAATGTTCCACATGGTATATAGTGCTCCACATGACATAGAATGTGCAAAAGTGAACTCCACAGTATAAAATGCTCCCCTCAGTCCGCCCCCAGTGGCTTCACATGGTATATAATGTTCCACACAGTATAATATGCTTCCAGAGCCCCAAGACAGTATAATACCCCTTAGTGGTCCCACACATTATAATATGCTCCTCAGAGCACACCCACAGTATAAAATTCTCCCCACAGCTCCCCCCAGTATAATGCCCCACATAATATAATATGCTCCACAGTGGACCCACACAATATAATAGGATCCCAACACTTACTCCCCTTAGTATAAAGCTCTACAGTGGCTCCACAAAATATAATATGCTCCCTAGTGGTCCCTCCAATATAATGCTCCACAGTGTTCTAAACAATATATTATGTTACTGAAAGACCCCCCAGCATAATATGCTCCCCAAAGTGGCCCCAGACAGTATAGTATGCTTGCCAAAATGGCCCCATACAGTATAATATGCTCCACAGTGCTCCAAACAGTATAAAATGCTCCCTAGGGAGCTCCCTCTCAGCATAATCCTCCACAGCAGCCCCACACAGTATAATATACTCCCCTGAGCCTCAAGCCACTTCAGGTGAACCCCTTGAAATTTGAAAATTCAAGAGGTTTGCCCATGTGTTTAAGTGCTATTATCATACTCTGGGGTCTTTTCAAACCTTTGATTGGGCTTCAGCAGTGATGTTAGCTACTGGAGAGGTGAGTAAAAATGTTATTTTCACAGACCTCCCCTAGACAAGCTTCTATTGGAAAGAGACCTGTGCCACATAATGCCAGGCCCCTTTCTGTTATGGATGTGTTCAGGCATGACTCTGGGATTCGGAGTTATCCGGCTCTGGATCCTGGGCCCCCTTTGATCCCTGTCTAAAGGCACAGAGCTCATCAGGGAATTCACCAGTACCCCAGTGGACCAGTCTGAGACTGTTATTGGGTAAGACTGTCACTGAAAAGGACTTGGGGATTTTAGTGGATAGTAAGTTTACCTTCAGAGACCAGTTTGCTGTCAGGGCAAACTAAATTAGTGGACCTTTCTTTAAAGAAAATATATTACAGATTTGATTTTAGATTTTTGGAGATGACAATTTGATCCAGGGTTTTATACTCATTGTTGAATTTGGAGCCTTGAGTTCCTTTGGACCAAAACTGTAGGGTTATAGGTTGCACTTGGCCCAAGTCATAGAAAGGAAGTGGTGGGGGAAGGAAGTACCACTACCTCTTCAAATTAGAGCTCTAGTTCGTAATGGGGCACAGTTCATTAGTATTTACTTCTCATTGTTATACTAAATTCGACACCTCTAAATAAAATATACATGGTACAGTCTATCATTCTATCAACAAAGAATATACAGTAGATTTCAACTTGTACAATTTTAACACTATAACACGGCTTATAACACATTTACCCAGTGTGACAGTAAACTTCTTCATTAGTTTCTATGTTTCCTGACATTACATGACATTTAAGCCAGACTTAGAAAATTAGCTAGTGGCATTCCAAGAAGTTGAATTTTACTGTATAACAGGTCTTTGATAAGAAACTATCATTTATTTTTTTTTATTTTTTTTTTTTACAATATGCAGAATAGAAATTTGTCCTTTCCAAGTGTCGTTTTTCATAAAATAGGTCGACATTCCAAATTAGTTAAATATTAATGCTTTAGGATACGTTCACACGTGTAAGAAATCCATCCCATACTGCATAATGTACAGTAGATTTTATTATAAGATAACTGCAGTAGTATAAATGAGCCAGAAACCACAGTAAAGTAAACTGATATACAGCAGGAAAACTATGCAGAAAAAAAAAAGAAAATTATGAAGCAACATTTTTTTTATTCATTTCGAAGATTTTACAGTGGTATTACATTTAATATCTTGTTTCTTCTACATAATTTAAGAATGATGTCTTTCTTAAGTAGAACCCGATAGTCTAAAAATAACACCTAATTTAAAAAAATCTATTTTTTGGGCCTGTTTTTGTCCCACAATTCAATTAAACTAAATTCCACAAGAGCTGTAAGAATATTATAAGCTTATATCACTAAAGAGATGGAAGTGATGAGAAAACAAGAGCTTAGATTCCTACAACACAGTCTAACAAAAAGGAATTTCTATATATGGTTTCCATATTGTGATGTTCTGTTTGGTAACACTGTATATACTTTCATGTATACTTGAAGAATGCCAAAATAATATTTTATGCATAATCCTTTGTTATTGTTCATTGTGTTACTTACTTTAATGGCCACTTTGTATCACAGTGGCTTTGGTGAGATTTAGGGATGGTGTAGTGTGGGGTGTTGGTGTTTTGGGATGACCTTGATGGTGGGTGAGAATGAGAAACAGGAGACAATTCTAGATACAATCCCTTTGCAGATTGTAGTTATATACAGAATATAATAATGGTTCTGAATGATAAATGTGTTATAGATTTTTCAATCCTTGTTAGTATTAATAGGGCTGGCCAAAGTCTTGCAAACATTTAAAAATCATAACCCTTAGGCTCTGTTCACATGGTAGAATCTACTGTTGATTTTTTGGCAAATTACACCCCAAAATCAGTTGCAGATTCCACCCTGACTCTGCCTCCCATTGTGTTCAATGGGATAAAGTTGATTTTGCTGCATGTATTTGTACATATGCTGAATTAATTCAATACCTACACCGTCGGTCCTGCAGCTCAGTCACTGAGTTGGGAGACAGCCCTGTTAGTATATCACTTGACTGCCACCATCTTTATTCCTTTGGATGTGGAGTGTGGACGTGGACATGGAGTGTGCTTTGTCTTACAGTAGGATCACACACTCTACTTGGAATCAGCAGGTGTTCTGGGAAAGAACGGATAGTGTAAGCAATGAGAAACCTTTAGGGTTGGAGCTGATTTTGAACTTTAACACTACCTACCTCTAATCGGAGACGTGAATCACTCCCCTTCTCTTGCTTATGCCCGACACCACCCACCTGACAGTATACAGCCTAAATAGTATTTAGGAATGATCCAAGAATGGTGGGAGACTACAGTAAACATTACAACTGCGCTGCAATCAATGGGGCGGCACCTATTAACAGATGCTACGGACTGGAGGCGATGAAAATCATCTTTAAAAAATGGGGAGACCTTGCAAACACAGTCAAGAGCTTCTAAACTTTTTTACCAATAAAATTGATCAGAATTTAAAAATAAGCAGAGAAGAAAATAGACCAGCCCCCTTGTAGGTTTCGGCCAAGAAGGAAACAGCGCTCACCCGATATAAATAATAATAGGTACTCCTTTATTGACACACAACGCATTTCAGGCTAAACAGCCCTTTCTTCTCTTGAATTTAAAAATAAGTCAGCGTTCCCGCTGTATTTATTGTATCTTCACTAGAGATGAGCGAGCAGTAAAATGTTCGAGGTTTGATATTCGTTTCGAGTAGCCCCTCAATATTCGACTACTCGAATCGAATATCGAACCCTATTATAGTCTATGGGGGGAAAATGCTTGTTTCAGGGGTAGGCAACATTCGATCAAATTATACTTACCAAGTCCACGAGTGAGGGTCGGGCTGGATCCTCCGAGAAGTCTTCTCCGTGCAGCGTCCCCACATCTTCCGGCTCTGAATTCACTCTGCCAGGCATTGGGCCTGGGCAGAGCCGAGTGCGCATGACTGCACTACAAGCAGACATGCGCAGTTGGCTCGGCCCAGGCCCAATGCCTGGCAGAGTGAATTCAGAGCCGGAAGACGCCGCGGGGAAGCTGCACGGAGAAGACTTCTAAAGGTAGGAGAAGAACCAGCATTGATTGGCCGACTGTATAGCATTCGGCCAATCAATGCTGGTTCTGCATCAAGCTTTTCCATTCGAATAGCGAGTGGTACTCGATCGAGTACGAGTATTTCGAATATGAATATCCTTACATAACTGATTTTATGACACATACCTTAAAATGGTTATTGTGCGGTATTACGGCTGCAGATCTAGGATGAATCATAAGCTTAATGATCAGGATTAGCAAGATTATAGATCCACACAGTAGATTTCTTCATTGATCAATGATGTAATTAGTAATTTATGTTGATTTTTTTCATTCCTTGAAGTTTATAGAATATAAGATTGTAAAAATGAAGCAAATAAACTCACATCTGTTCTTATTCAATCATAGGAGCCATATACAATGTGCTGCGAAGACTTGTGTTTGTATAATATGACATTCTGTTGCCTGTGTGTGTCTTTGTATCAATAGTAAATGTCTTTTACACTTGAATTACATTGATTCATATATATCCTTAAGCTTCATTCTGTCATGTGTCAGATCTCTTAATTTCGCCACAGTACAGTTCTCCCTCCTACCCATGTAATTGGACCAGCTGCTTGTATGGTAATGAGGCCTTTCGGATTGTCAGCATCTGTATATTTCCAATTACACTGTTGCCACTTTGTTCTGTGACCTTCTGGCCTTCTGTCTAAACGCATTGCCTGGTCTGTGATATCTCTCAGATTTTTTTTTGTTTTCCGCACAATCTAGAATCACACTGAGCAATTTTACTTACATACTTTATTGCTCAATTGCTAATAGGCTTCTTCAATATTTCTTCACAGCTGTCATTTTTAATATTGCCTCCTAGTGTTTATTGCAGTCACAAGAGTTTAGAAGAGAAAAGACATTTTATATATACCATGAGTCTTACCATCAGCTTAAAGCCACCTCTTTCTTATTCAATTGCCGTCAATCTGTGGCCTTCTAGAATAAAGCGTATATTATATAAAGATTGTATTGATCGATTTCAGAATATGCTAATTCCTTTAAAAATCGTGTAAATCTTAAAATTTAAACTGACATATCTCTAGTAATTCCATGTGTACACAGTGAAATAGCAGTGCAGCTTCTTATAGCTATTAGAGATGAGCAAGTACTGTTCGGATCAGCCGATCTGAACAGCACGCTCCATAGAAATGAATTGATGCACCTGGTAACTTCGGCTTTGACGGCGGCCGACCGCTTAACCCCCCGCGTGCCGGCTACGTCCATTCATTTCTATGCGAGCGTGGTGTTCGGATCGGCTGATCCGAACAGTACTCGCTCATCTCTAATAGCTATGCATTGTTTTGTTCCTCTGTTATTCCTCCTGGAAATGCATGAATAAATTAGGGCCTGGAAATTACAGTGTCCCTTGTCTTTGCAATGTGTCTCTACTCAGTATGACAATGTTTTCCCAGAATTAGAGATGGACGAACCTCTCAAGATTCATTTTCTGTTCGTGTTAGACGCTTTGGGTCTCTGATTCACTTCAGGTCGAACAAGTTCAGTGTTATCTGTGTGTTTACATAGAGAGATAACTGATCTGGCTTTATCAGCAAACTACAATTAGCTGAATGATTGTCCTGCCGGCAGTAGCAGTGAGTGAGTGATGTCACTTGTCCTATAGGTCTGTGGTTATAGCAACGCTGTGTAAACAATGGGAAGAATAATTTCACATAGCAGGAGAACAAAATAGCATTTCTAAAGCAATATAGTTAGGAAACGTCTTCAATTTACATAAGCTACCAGTATGGATAGGATCCTTGAGATGGGACAACCCCTTTACATTGGCTTAACCCCTTAAGGACCAGGCCATTTTTTGGTTTTGCATTTTCGTTTTTCCCTCCTCACATTTCAAGAGCCATAACTTTTTCATTTTTCAGTTCACAGAGTCACATGATGGCTTATTGTTTGCGGGACAAATTGTACTTTGTAATGGCACCATTCAATATGCTGTGCAATGTACTGGGAAGCTGGAAAAAAATTCAGAATGAGGTGCAATTGGAGAAAAAATGCATTTGCGCCATTTTCTTATGGGTTTAATTTTTACAGCGTTCACTGTTTGGTACAAATGACATGTTACCTGTGTTCTACGTGTCAGTACGAACGCGGTGATACCAAATTCATATAGTATTTGAAATGTTTTGATACTTTTAAAAAAATGATAAACTTTGCAAAATAGAAAAAAAAAATTGTGTCATCATGTTCTAACACCTGTAACTTTTTCATATTTCCATGTATGGAGCTGGTTGTGGTGTCTTTTTATGCGGGACAAGATGACGTTTCTATTGATACCATTTGGGGAAAGATCTGATGGTTTGATCACCTTTTATTCAATTTTTTATAGGAGGCAAAGTGTTGAAAAAAACGCTTTTTGGCTGTTTTTATTTTTTTTGCCGCTACGCCGTTCGCAGTACAGGATAAATGTTTTAATATTCTAATAGTTCGGGCATTTTGGAGCGCGGGGATACCTAATATGTTTATGTTTAATGTTCTTTAATTACTTTTATAGCTAATCTAGGGAAAGGGGGGTGATTTGAACTTTTATATTTTTTTAATTTTTTTAATACTTTTAAAAACTTTTTTTTTTCTTCTGTTACATTTATGATCAGACCCCTTAGGTACCTTGAAACCTAGGGGGTCTGATCGCTTATACTATTCACTGCAATACTATAGTATTGCAGTGAATAGCAAAATCCCAGCACTTCTATTGTCTAATAGATCTCGTGCAGAGACAAGCCTGGAAGCCTTCAATAGGCTTCCGGCTGTCATAGCAACCGATCACCGCCCTCATGTGATGTTCAGGAGGGCGGCGATCGGCAAAACATGGCGGCGCCCATGCCGCCGGCGCCGTTTACACACCATATAATTATAAGCAGAAAAGATTAGTATTATGTATGCATACTACACACTCTGCTTCAATTT
This sequence comes from Leptodactylus fuscus, assembly GCF_031893055.1. Classification (NCBI taxonomy): domain Eukaryota; kingdom Metazoa; phylum Chordata; class Amphibia; order Anura; family Leptodactylidae; genus Leptodactylus; species Leptodactylus fuscus. Next base: position 160,816,311 of record NC_134268.1, read on the forward strand.
GCTCAATATAGGGATCTTCACCTAAATTAGATACCAGATGTCACTGTTTCCTGCATTTTAGCCTGTTGCTCAGAAAAAAAAACCAGACACAATGTCAAAGAAGGTTAGCTTAGTATTACTGTTTTTTTGGTTCAAAATTTTTTATTAAAGGGGCTCTATCAGCAAAATCATGCTGATAGAGTCCCACATATGCGTGAATAGACTTTAAAAAGGCTATTCAGGCACTGCTAAAGTTATATTAAACTACCCTCCCGTTTTAAAATAATAACCTAAAAAAGGATGTGCTCTACTTACCGAACGTGCACGCTCGGTGGGCATTCAGGGTGTGTCTTCATTTTCTTCCATGCCTCTTCTTCCTCCGATGTCCTCCGGTCCCGTCCTCCTCCAGCGCTTGCAAACGGACTTTGATAAAAAAAAAGAAATGACCTGGGCGCATGCGCAGTAGCATGCGCCTTCTACTACGGCGCCTTTTACGGCGCCTTGTACGGCTACATTTACGGTGCCTGAATTACCTTTTTTAAAGGCTATTCACGCATATGTGGGGCTCTATCAGCATGATTTTCCTGATAGAGCCCCTTTAAGGGGATATTTCAATTTTAATACAACAATCATACATTAACAAACAAACAGGCATTCAATTACATTAATTCTCCAATAAGTAAATATTAGTAAATATTAAGGGGGAGACATAAGACACGAGACAAAAAGGAAAGAGAAAAAAAAAACAAAAGAAAGTCACAGTAAATTAAACAATTTGGAAAATATAGATCAGGTAGCCCCAGTTTGGTTATGACGAGACCCCAATGACTATAATAATACTGATGGAGGATTAACTACAGTACCATATAGTATATTAATGGGCGGTACAATATGAGCTTTCTCTCCAAACTCCCCAAATATTATTATATTTGGCAAAGGACAAATTTCCCAATGCTATTGTTCCTTCATAGGTATGAGTAGTGTCAATAAGAGTTAAGAGTTCCCGAATAGAAATAGCAGCAGGTTGTTTCCAACCCCTAACAATTGCTAGTTTAGCGATAACTAAAATCTTACACATTAATTTTCGATTTGGAGATGGAATCGAACTCAATTCTAAATGGAGAAGAGCTGTCTGTGGAGTACAAGGCACCGCACCATCCATTAATTTATCCAAAATATCAAAAACTTCTTTCCAGTATTCAGTTACCCTGGGGCAATCCCATAGGATATGAAGTAAAGAACCAATCTCTCCACATAATCTCCAACATACCGGGGGAGAATTGGGGAACATTTCATGTAAACGGGCCGTTACCATCCCAGGGTAACCTTATATGCAGTCTCTATATGGGAACTGCATTTAAGTTAGGTATGTACCAGTGAGAAAGCTGCTTGCCATTCTTCATTAGACCAACTTTTATCAAGTGTTCTCTCTCATAAACGAATTGGGTGACTCTTTTGAAAGGATGAACGAGAATCAATAGAATAGTAAATAGGTCGTAGACCACGATGAGTTAGTTTAAGAAAAAGTATAACTTCTGGGTTACAGCTTACTTTGAAATAATCGTAAGATTGTATGCAATGTCTAGCTTGTAGATATTTATAAAAATCACTGTTGGGTAGATCAAATTCTTTGGACAGGGAGGCATAATCCTTAAGAATATTGTTTTGAGACAAAGAATTGAAAATGACCAGCCCCTTAGCAATCCAGCTCTCCATACTAAAAAATGGGACCAAAATTGAAAATATTCAGATAGGGATCATAGAATAGTCTAATATACCTGGTCTAAGTGCTCGTGAATGAACATGTTTCCAAGCAGAGACAGAGTATTTAGTAAAAGGTGAACAAAGGCCCGAGTTAACATTAGACCAAAAGGAGGCAAATATAATGTCTCAAAGACCTTTATCTGAAAAATAAGATTTTTCAATATGCGTCCAATGAAGATCTTTCTCCCTAGACAAACCATTCATTAATAAAGACACAAGGGTAGCAATATGATATGAAGACCACCCAGCAAGTTATGTCTAATCAAAATTGTACGAGAGAGGCGAGGTTTCTTTCCTGCCGAAATAAATTTAGTAAGTAGGCCATTCACAGAAGTGAAAAACGCAGATGGGACAGTAATAGGTAATGTACGAAACAAATATAATAAACGAGGAAGAAGAAACATCTTACAAGATGCAATTCTGCCCAACCAGGAGATCTCGTTTAAGCCAATTCGATCTGCCTCAGATTGCAAAGAGCGCAGCAACTATTACTGGTTTTTGTATTATAAATCTGCATAATGTAGATGGTGTATCTGCTATAAAAAAAGTTGGCGTTTTTAAATTTAAATAGTGTTTGTAATATAGAGAATAGGGAATGGTGCAAAAAACAGGAACACAAACACGTAGTGAAAAACAATATAGTAAGGGTAACCCATATGATCGTGCACTCCTCTCTCTCTGTTATTTGCATTTTGGTTCAATGACTAACTGTCCTTACAATCCAATAGTCTTCAAGTCTTGTGCTCTGGATTACAGAGGGAGACTGCCATTATCTGAGGGTTGACCAGACTACACACACATATACACAGAAGTAGATCCAGATTACTCATTCAGAATGGTGTTATAGTGGAAGGGTTACACTACACAAACTTCTTTCATAGGTGGAGGTTCACACTACACATCCAGACTGCTGTTATAGCAGGAAGACCAGACTACATAATCAAACTATTATAATAAGTGGAGGTGCACACATCATAACTAGAGATGAGCGAACAGTAAAATGTCCGAGGTGCGATATTCGTTTCGAGTAGCCCCTCAATATTCGACTACTCGAATCGAATATCGAACCCTATTATAGTCTATGGGGGGAAAATGCTCGTTTCAGGGGTAGGCAACATTCAATCAAATTATACTTACCAAGTCCACGAGTGAGGGTCAGGCTGCATCCTCCGTGCAGTCTTCTCCTTGCGGCGTCTTCCGGCTCTTCATTCACTCTGCCAGGCATCGGGCCTGGGCAGAGCCGACTGCACATCCCCGCACTACAAGCGGACATGCGCAGTCAGCTCTGCCCAGGCCCGATGACTGTATAGCATTCGGCCAATCAATGCTGGTTCTGCACCGAACTTAAACATTCGAACAGCGAGTGGTACTCAATCGAGTACGAGTATTTTGAATACTGTAGTATTCGATCGAATATCTACTCGATCGAGTACTACTCGCTCATCTCTAATCATAACCATACTGCTGTTATAGGTGGAGGTCTACACATCATAACCAAACTACTGCTATAGAGAAAGGTCAGGACTAAATAATGAAGTGTTTGTTATAAAGTGAAGTCCACACTATACTATAACTTGGAAAGGATGCAAGAAACATAAAAATTATATAGATAATATAATAGTAACAGATTTTATAGTGATATTGAGTTTCACATTTCATGATAAGGGTAACATATGTACAATACAGTATACACAAAATTCAGTACTTTCAAAATACCAAGTACCCTATATTTGTAGGAGGAAAACATATGAGGCAGTTATTGCCTCATATAAAATATATGGATCCGACTTAACATGAGTAGCCATGTGGCTGTTTCTTTCTTATAACCAGGGTGTCATGAAATTTGTATATGTGTATGTGGGTTTCTTAAGAGTTCACCATTTCTATTTTCCTATACTCCAAAAGTATATCTATCTACAATCTGGTTAAGGTGTTTGTGTCTTTGTACAATCCGTGGCCAAGAGGAATAATATATGTGTATTAGCTTTATGGTGCCATGGAATATGTTACATATATATATATATATATATATATATATATATATAGTCATTTGGACATGCATAAAGAACAGAGAGACAGAAAGACAGAAACTCATATATATATATATATATATATATATATCAAATTCTGTTTCTGTCTTTCTGTCTCTCTGTCTCTCTGTTCTTTATGCGCGTCCAAATGACTGGACCAATCTTCACCTAATTTGGCACACAGATATATTAGGAGTCCAGGAAGGTTTTAGACCAGCCCTCAACTCTCTCAGATGCACCATTCCTGAGATGCAATATTCCCAAAACAATGACCTGCATTAGCCAATACAAACCTGCAATTCTTTTACTCATATTCTAACTGACATACACGATCACTCCAAATGCACAAAGCATTACTCCAGGTGTATCCAACGCTCATATCCAAACTGAGATATACGCAGCCAAGGATTAGATACACAGCTCAGCACACAGTATCACACATCACATGATTAGATACACAGCTCAGCACACAGTATCTCAAATCAGAGGATTAGAAACACAGCTCAGCACACAGTATCACATGTCAGGTGATTAGATACACAGGTCGGCATACACCATTACACATCAGGGGATTAGATGCACAGCTCAGCACACAGTATCACATGTCAGAAGATTAGATACGCAGGTTGGCATACACCATTACACATCAGGGGATTAGATGCACAGCTCAGCACACAGTATCACCAGGTACCTCACAGATTAGTAGAACAGGGTTCCATGATTCTATTACTTGTCAATAGTCTGCACTCGTCCACAAAAGACCAAAAAATAAGACCAGCAATATTTTTCTATATTTCAGTTAGATGTACAGTATAACTAGAGTATAATAACATGCCATGAGGATAGAAATCAGAACTTTGAGAAGAAAACTAGGAGGGAAAGGAACATTAACCAAGTGAAAATACATAGCTATCAAGATTTAATATGAATCCTGCTCTGTAACAGAGTGTGAAATTACTTGTTTACATCTCTTATCTGGAAGCTGGCTGGATATGGGCAATTCACACAACAGCTCCAATATAAACCAGTCTTGTGCTCGTCCGAATATAACCGAGCTCTTAAGTTCCTGGGAAATGTTTTTATACACCGCTAGCAACCAGGAGATTGAAGTTCCTGTTGAAATCACTGTGACATTATTGGCTACTACTTTATTTGGTCTCTGTAAAACTGATACGTATGTATGACCCCAAAGGTTTTGGCAATCATATTTCATGGTTTTTTTTCCAAGATTTACCCTAACATATCTGCAGGCAGGTAAAAAGTAAAGTAAATGTAATTTTATTTTATTTTGGATAATACTATAGTTAATGTAAGGGACAGAGAAAAAACATGGGTTGTCCATTTTGGAAGTAACTATATTCCTACAATAAAAATTCTGGAGCATCTTCTCTTAGAAGTCGTCTCTTCTATATATTGATTGATAACTTGGCATTACTATTCCCCTTGTTAATAGGATTTGTCATTATGCAGTCAGTCAGATAGCATTGACTGGACAATGTCACAGATTCTAGGGACTCTCTTCTCAGCTGGTAGTATCCTGTTGTCAATTTAGCCATGCAATTCTAGTAGGATTAACAGCAGAACACAGACATTTAAGAAAAGATTCTTAAGAAATGCTACTTTAAATGGAATGCTAGTATTTACCTAAATAAATAGTTGCAGTGCGCTGATAGGTCAGTCTGAGGCTAAGGCCCCACGTTGCGAGCCGCAGCCAAAAAGCACTGTGGAAAAAATGTGGTGAAAACACATTGTGATTTTTGCCGAAGCACTTTTCGCAGAAAGTATTTTTGTAGGTATAATTGATATGCTGCGATTTACAAAAGTGCAAGGGCTTTTGAAATTGCAGCATGTCCGCTGTGGATATTTTTCTCCGATGTGTGGATGGGATTAGCCAGAATCCCATCCACTTTGCAGTTACTGTAAAAAGGCATGTTTTTTTTTCTGCGGCGTTTCCGCTACAGCCATTATTCTACACGGGGCCCCCAGCCTTAAAAGGATTTCCAGCTTTAATCTCATGTATGGCAGATATCTATAGTCAAAAATCCCATCTACATACATTTACTCTTATTTAAATCCCATTTAAGCAGTGATTGTCGGCTATCTACATCACATTAGGTTAATGTGCGATACAGACATTCAATATCTGCCCTCCGGTCACAGAAGTCATGAGATGTACAAAGAAACATAAATTCTTAAACTCCTGTAGGCTGGGGCCCCACGGGACAGAAACGCTGCGATTTGCCCACAGAAAAAAATCACGGCATTTTACAGTAAGGGCGAAGTGGATGGAATTCTAGCGAATTCCATGCCCATTTTTCAGGAAAAACTGCAGTGATTTCCAAAACCAGCATGATTTTGGAAACCGCAACATGTCAATTATACCCAAGAAAATGCCAGCGGTTTCCCCATAAGTATAATTGTAACAGAAAGTCCGCGGAGGAAAACTCTGCAGACTTTCTGTCTAAAGCACTGCGGGAAGAACCGTGATGTGTTGTCGCTGTAAAAAAAAAACGCTGGAGGACTTCCCGTGGGGCCTTAGCCTCACTAAGCTTCTCTACCTCACAGACCAGAGAACGCACCCACTCACCTCTACTATATATTACATGGTTGTCTATGCAATTGGAAGGGGGCTGAGTAATACTAGATTTACCCTTTAGATTTGGATTGTGCCTGACACATCTATGCAATAAAGTGTGAAAAAAGATTAAGATATCCTAAGACTAAGAATGAAGTCAATTGCTGGAGGTTGTCCCAGGATATATTACTGCAATGATATGAACAGCCATGGCCAGGGAGATAATTACCTCCGGTAGTGGCAGCGGTGATCGCTGGACCGCAGACAAGGAGATATTTCCCTTTAGACAAGCACACTTGGGCACATTTACATTCGGCACATCGAAGCCCAGAAAACTCAGAATTCTGGCGTATGGCACATTTATTAGAAATTGTTGAAGGATTTCATAATACTTAGGTGACAGCCTATTGTGTGAGAACATCTAATTATCAGTTAGGCCAAATTGCTGTACTATAGGACACTCTCTCAATGTGGCAGATGTACTAAGCTTGTCTGTTTGGACAGTGCAGACTTTGGGATGAATTTATTAAGCTACATGACCATTATTGTGGTGTCATTTGTGACATTTTAAGATTTAGCAATGCTGTTATATGTATTAAGCGTCTGTACCATTTTTGCTTAATTTGTGCCAAGTCTAGCAAAAACTGGCAAAATTTTAATCCCTAAGTGGAGTATAAAATGGAAGAAACCTGACAATAAATTAATTGAAATTCGACAAAATTTTCAAGCAATTTTCATAGTCGGCATTCAGAAGCAATGTGCTGGAATGGGTGGAAGAAGGAATACATCTTCATTTCAATATAAAAATGGAATTTAATCCTGAGGTTAACCATTTGATTTTTTTGTGCTTTTCTCTCTATAGATATCCACACCCCGTTGATGCTATCGATTTGTTGGATTATATTGGACTAGCATTTTTTTTCTTTTTTTTAATAAAATATTTCAATAAATATATTCAAATAAATAAATAATGACATGCCCCCATCCTTTTCTTCATAACCAGCTAAGGTAACATCTAGCAGCCACCAGCTAGTATTATGAAGGTCTGGAGGTCCATATTCATTAGCCCATCCCAACCTAATAATACCATCCCAAAGTACTCCGGGACTGTGTTATAATTTAGATGGTCTGGGACTATTGATACCCGGTTCTTCCTAGCACTCCTTTGCAATGTGTACATACACCCAGCCCCTGGACAGCATATGGATGACATTTGCCTCCACAGACCCATTCATTTCATCTAGTGAGCCCAATCTACAGTACATACAGGTGTAGGACCTGTCCTGAGTTTTGTTCTAGGCTCATTGCTGCCTAACACAGATCTGTCATAATATGCGATCATGTGAAGGGGGCCATAGAGACAAATAGGTCAGAGTGCTAGACATAAGAAACTTCATCCAGAACACTGACAAAGCACAAGGTCATATGCAGTGAGCATTAGTAATAGAAAACTGTCAGACAACTCCATTATTAAGGTGGGTAAATAGATATTACACACACACAAATATTTTTTATTGAAATAAACACTCTCCCACATTTGACCTAAAAAAAAAAAAATGTCGGTCCAATTTAATCTAACAAATCTGCCGTAGTCCACAGAATACTGGAAACAAATATACATTCAGAAGAAAACAAATGGTTAATAGCAGGGTTACATTCAGTTTTTACACTCATCCTCTTGTGTCTCTCTTCTACTGAATCTACAGTTTTATGAAAATGTGCCAAAATTACCATTTAACATGTGACTTTCGGCAAATTTGACACATTTTCAGACAGCAGAGGAAGGAAAGACAAGTCTTCAGCTTAACATACAACAAATTCACCAAACCATTTGCACCATTTTCAGAAATTTGACTCAAATTGTGCGAGACAAAACAGAACAAAATAACATTGAAAAATGTGGCAAGGAAAATGCTTCATTTTCCCCCTGGGCTAGGGACAGATTTATCACAGTGACTATCACAGTTTGCCTTCATCCAGTTACCAGCAATTTTTGCCAGAGATCTTCTTTTTCCCATAAACAGATGATTGCCTTTTGAGTGACAACCTGTTCAGAACTGATTTTCTTTGATTCTGTTCACATTTCCTTAGGGAAGGGACTCCGCTCATGTAAACACGGTAATTTCTGAGAAAATGACTGTAGACTTGATTGAGTTAAAGTGCCCAATCATTTAATACAATGCTGTTACACGGCTGAGGAGTAAACACGTGACCAGGCAGCTCCTCCACATCTGTCTTTAGTAGAATATGGATTGTCAGGGGAACAGTAATTCTGAGAATAACATACATTTTCTTCTTTTAGGTGTACTGTTGCAAAGATGAGCAATATCTATGAATCAGCAGCCAATACCCTCGGGATCTTCAACAGTCCATGCCTCACCAAGGTGGAATTGAGAGTTTCTTGCAAGGGGATATTGGATAGAGATGCGCTCTCCAAGCCAGATCCCTGTGTTATCCTGAAAATGCAGTCCCATGGACAGTGGTTTGAGGTAAGAATACAGAATGCATGCCAGGTCATGTTTGGTTATCAATTTAATAATAGAAAAATGTATGTGGATGGAACACAGCACCTCTTTTCTATGACATTGTTAGTCTCTATACCGACAATTGTGAAGAAAATTGGCCAAGAAAACCAGCCATCTTTCACATGGATTTGAATCCATGCGGCATCCATTCCCACAGATCTCTCATAGAATTCAGTCTACTGAGGGATCCATAAAAATGGACAAGAATAGGGAATTTGAAAACCTTCATAGAAAGGCATTGTTAATACAACCATTGTCCGTCATTGAAAAAAATGATCGTCACACAGACAAGTTTCATGTATGTGTGAATAAAGTCTTCGAATGGAACAAAACTGGACTGTTCAGGGGGGTTTAACATAACTAGAGACTGGTACCTCTGCAGCCCATATAACTATGCCCCTGTAGACAAGCATCATCTCAGGCTCTATACAGAGGAGACAATATGTCACATTTCACTGTGCCCCTCTTCTCTCAGTCATGTGGACCATCACTTGCTTTCATGCTCTCTATGGATTTGAGGAATTGTGACTGCTCATATGACCAATAGGCAAGAGGAACAGGACGTGGATTGTGGAAAAGGGGTTATCTGGTGGGCAATAAGCCAATAAATAGGTGGTATAAATTTCAACTAAGGAAAAGTAACTCAAAGACATGATGGACAAATGTAACAATCCTCCCAAAAGGTATATAGACGCATCTTTATTATAATTGCCAAGCTAAAATTCATTTTAAGACAATGTACGGATGTAGTACTGCTGAACTTGACTTTCTGCGGGTAATGATGATGTTGATAATAGTTGATTGAATTCGGTTATGTCAGCCCAGTTACTGCATGGATTATTCCTATTGAATTTGGTTTTCACACTGGCCAGTGTTTGTTCTATAGTTGTGGAAATGGACAATTTATGGATGCGTTTATATTGCTTTCATGAATGAATTTTAGATTGCGTGGATTTCCATCCCATATTCCAAAGACATACTGATAGGGGAAAATGTACATTGTGAGCCCTGTGTGGGGCTCACAATCTACAAATAAAAAAAAAAAAAAAAAAAAAAAAAAAAAAAAAAGAATTTTAGATTGAACTAGTGTCTGGTTAGGGTAGGCCTTTAGATGATGTGAGGCGTTATAGAATGTAGTGCTTACTGTTTATAATGAATTGGTTACAAACTTTTCATCTAACTATTCACAAACCAGTAGTGGAAGTAGTGAATATAACAACGTTGTATTCTATCATAATAGAGAATAATGCCTGTTCTTCCTCTCTGCTAAACTGACTTTCATTCTAAAACAGACATTAAACACCATTGTGCAGTTGCTAGCTTACATACGTTCATATACCATACGTTCATATAACAGCTATAGCTTACATATGTTCATATAACAGATCACAAGAGTAGGAGGGCAGGGAGAGGAGTGAGCAGGAGAAGAGAGGCAGAGACAGAAGAGACTGAATCGGAAGCTTTCTATCTTACCTCAAGTGCTTTATTCACATCAACACAAGCTAGTACTTCTCTGTAATGGCCTATATGAACCTGCTGCAGTTTTTCTGTGTGAGCGAGAGTTATGGAGCAGATTCTCCTTTACTTTTGGTGTACTGTCCAACATCATAACAGCTAGTCTTCACCTACAATCTCAGGGTGAACTGAAAATTAGATATGGAGCACATAGAGGAGGAAAAAGTGCTGCGGAATATTATGGTGCTATGTAAGTAAGCATAATAAATAAATAATAAATAAAAATGCAGAATACAAGTCATACAATATACAATACCAAGAAGACAGTGGTACTGTTAAAATGAATTCTAGAAATTCTATTCAGTGATGGATTCATTATCTGTAGTGGTGCTTTTTATTCTATAAAGAACATAAATAACATCCTCATGTAGAAAAAATCAAAGTGCCATTCACTGCTCCAAAACCTTCACATTTAATCACAACATGTCACCTACACAATGCCATTAGTGGAAGGAAAGTGTAGTTATCAGGCAATGGCTGATTCACCAAGTCCTTATACAAATCATAATTCCCAGAATGAGTTATTCATCATGTACACAAACTGTATTCTTTACTTTCATAAATTTTGATGAAAGGGTCGGTATGCTTTCAGGTCAGTGTAAACAAATCATATGCAGTAAGTTCCCCAAGTTGTCACTGCAGGCATTCAGCATTTAAAATGAGTGGCTATACAGAGGATTAGAGTTCAGTATCAACATTTTTGGCTTGTTTAAATGGATTCTACCATTAAAATACTTTTTTTTTTCTACTTAAGAAAGGCTATTCATCTCCTACCTTTATCAGTCACCTCCGGCCTGCCATTCGGTAGAAATACCAGTTTTTACCGCTATACAAATTAGTTCTCTCACAGCACTGGGGGCAGACCCCAGTGCTGCGAGAGAACTCTCTCCAGCGCCGCCTCCATCTTTGTCAGCAGCAACTTCTTCATTGTCTTCTTCCGGTGCAGGTTTCCGACTTCTAGGCCATGGGCCTTGGGCACAGCAGACTGCGCATGCCCACAGGCCACGCGAAAATGGCCGCTTACAATACTGTGCAAGCGGCCATTTTCGCATGGCCTGTCAGCATGTGCAGTCTACTGTGCCCAAGGCCCGCGGCCTAGAAGTCAGAAACCTGCACTGGAAGAAGACTCTGGTAGAAGACGAATAGCCTTTCTTAAGGCTATTCCGAAGTGTTAACTAGAAAAAAAAAGGGGAATGCCCTAGGGAATTGCTAGGGAATGCCCCAAAAGTCTGGATGAAAATAGAGAAGAGATCATGTGATCAGTTGTAAGGGAATTGCAATAGGAGCAATTCCCCAGTAGCTGCTGGAAACCCTGGGAAAGGGGCACAAGAGACAGTGAGCCCTGGTCTGAAACCCCCCACTGTCCCTTCCTACTTGACGGTCCTATGCTACGTAATAGGCAACAACTGGATGACAAAACCCTTCCGAAATACGTGACACAAAAAACGCAGCCAAGACAAACAACAACAAGGGAGATCAGCTAGTCAAGGGTCAGTAATAGTCGAGCAATGCAGTGTCAAAATCGATATCCAAAAGAGTAGTCAATAGGGAAAGCCAGAGGTTAAGAATCAGAATACAAGAACAAACAGCAAGAGAAAAGCCAGCACGCACAAGGCAATAGCAAGCACCAATGTGAATGTGAGCCAAGAATAAATAGAGAGGATGAACCCGCCCCGGAGTTGATAGGAGGATAGGCTGTCGATCACAGGGCAAGGCTAAACTTAACTATTAGAGGAGCAGAGGGAAATGAAGGTGAAGGCCGATGGTTGTGTGGTGGAAAATCAATTGCAGAGATTACACAGTATGAACACTGCTCAACGAAAAACACTAAGCAAAGAATCAAACTGGATACGCCTCCTGTGCTGCAGCATGAGAGCGGAGGGTGGCGCAGAGACCAGAACAGGCAGAGATGTTACACCAGTGCTAGGGAATGCCAAAAAGTCTGGATGAAAATAGAGAAGAGATCATCATGTCACCAGTGCTAGGCAATGCCCCAAAAGTCTGCTCATAGAAAATGTTGTAAATCGTAATTACAGTTGCTGAATGCATGAAAGAGAATGGAAAACTGGGTACCTTCAACATTTTTTTTTCACTCCAGGAACTTAGTAAGACATGAATTTATTGATTATAGGTCTAACTAAACTTTACAATTTTTGTAACAAAAACATATAATTTTAAATACTTGTTTCTCAGATACAAAGGTGAAGTTTATTCTACTGTTCAGACTTGTTCTAAGTTATTCACATAATCCACTACCAATGGGAAAATTTATATTTTAGACAATAACCAATCTATGGCTAAACAGTAAACAGTGCTTTCCTTTGAAGAAAGTTCCAAATGATTTCCTTTTCTCGCAGGAAAGAATTCGGCTGGAATGATTTGTATCTCTCCCTGCACGCTGCTATTATCATTCATTTTGCAGTGAAGATACTTGTCACATTTAATCAGCCTCCTTACAGAAAAATATTCATTTTCCTTGTCTTGTGCTTTATTGTATCTTTCTCATTCTTCGAAACAAAAATGGAACGCACTGGAAATATAGATTGCTCATCATTTTGAGTGTCACCAGGAGCGTTCGCAATCTGTTTAATTGAAAGAATATCATTAAAACACACATTCCTCCCATCCTGAAGCATTATTGTAACTTGTTAGAATTTATTGAAAATTCACGTCACTCGCTTCTCTTCCCCGTCTTTTGTCAAGTATCAAAAACGCAGATGTACAGGAGTGCTGGGTCTTTGAGGAAGAGTTCTGTTATCTGTCATGCTTTCTGCATACTCTGCAAGAATAAAAGGGAGCCCTATTATTATGTGGAAAAATTGGGATTCCGGGAACCTTGTAGTAGATTTCATCCAAAATGAAAAGCCGGCTCAGCTGGGAATCTTTTCTATGTGTGTCAGCTTCAATAGAAATGTAACAGCCACATGAAATATAGGAATCTGCTATTGTTAAGTAAAATTGCCTATACCGTATAGGACTGGGCAAAGAAAATTGGATAGATATTAGGCAGAGCTCATCTTATCTAGACAGTTTCTCCGAGATCATTGGATGAATTGTACAGTCAGTCTGTAACGGGGTTATCTTCCCTTTCAAGCTGTTTTTAACCTTCTTAGCATCAATTACTGCAGTTAATTATATACATCACTCAATACCCACCAGCTTTCAGTCGGTGTTCTGTCTTAGAAGATAGAACTGACGTATCGAAGTGATTGGAAGATATTAGTCAATGTGAATTCTAACTGATTGATGTTGCTGTCAATGCTGGAACATGTGTAATATGGATTGAATATCCTTACCTAATAATGACACCTTATTCTACTGGAGGGCTCACTATATGCAGTCATTCTAATAATAAGCCACTCAGATTAGGTGATGAAATAGTAAATCAGATAATCAGAATGATGACAGATACTATATGGAGATGCGTCAGACTTTGATGTGTTTATTGAGCGTTGTCCTGGCTTAGCCCCAACGGATGTGTTGTTGGGAAAAAAAATCAGGCTCAAACCTGGTTCCATCTGCATTCGGTATTCTGTTCGGGGAGTACGCTTGGGACCGCACAAACAGAATACTGAATACATTGACAAGCAGTGAACATATGAAAGCACAGACTATAATGGGGTCCGTGTGTTTTCCTCTCCATATGAATCTTTTGGACACTGCGGACTTTCCGAACGGAATACCAAATGAAGATGTGAACCAGGCCTAAGACAGAAGGAGAATTTCACCCAATTACTCTATAAATTGAAACTGGCCGGTGAATTCTTCTGCTGTATCTGAGAGAAGGATATGATAGAGAAGCTGAGCTATGTGATGTAAAGATCTGTGTGAATTGGAGCAGAATTTGAGAGGAGCTAGTATGCTTCTTGTCATGGGTTCCGTGGCTGGTGAGCTGCGAAATCTGACCAAGGTCAGACAGAACACTTATTCTTTCCACTTTATTCTTCAATCTTTGCCTTTCTTCTTGACGGACTTTGAGTGTGGACTTTGGCACTTAGAAATTCTGCTCCAAATCATATAGAACTGTATACAGTTTCATGAGTCTCAGCTTTTATCTCTCTAATCTATTATGCTCTTCGATAGAGAGTGGCAAAACTCAGATTTGCTTCAACTACTTTACTGGCATGTTATATGTGCAAGTCAGTCAGAATAATACGTAGGTGCAGTTGGTAGAATCCACCACCCTGGTTCTCCATACCTCCCACAATGAAGGAGATGTTGTCATCAGTAATCTATAGTGCTTTCTCTGACATACTGATGATGTCAATGTAGAGTATATTTTACATAAAAAGGTAATAGTGACATATTTACTTAGCCTTGAAACTCTGGGAATCAGGGTTCACACACATGACACCCCACTTATGTTCTTAGCTGAATAAATATTGAACTTTTGTTATAGAAAATTTGCTTTAGAAAGCATAAAACCTACTTGTTACTTGTGTAGATAGGCCTAGAACATTAGAACATTTCCAAGTAACATTTATACATTTTCCCACTGTGTGAGGCTTAGTTGTATGTACCTGACAAGTGACCTACATATGTAAGGACCTGACAAATGACCTACATATGTAGGCATACATCATTTACATACGGTATGGCTGGATGAAATAGCAAACTGGAAATATTTGTGTCATGGAGATACCGTAGTAAGCACCTGATTTTAAAATGGCATATAACAGGGAGCAAAGCTTTTACAATATAAAGATAGAATGGTAAATTCCAGCAGTCAGTAAATTGCTGGACACAACTTAAAATTAGCACCTTTTCTATTGTATATGATTGTTTTAAGGATGGAGGAGCTTATGCAGTGGTGAACCTAGCCTCTCTGCTGCCTGAGGCGGACGATCAAAAGGCCACAGTGGACCCTGCAACTTCTATTATGTCCCACAGTTTCCAACCCAACTCTTATGCCCCATAGTGGCCTACCCATGAACTATTATTATACTCGGGGGTCTTTTCAGACCTCCAAGTATAATAATCGGAGACCCAGGGGAGGTGAAGGAACATAATAAACAGTGTTACTCACCTCTCCAGGATCCGATGTTAATTCTAGCAGGCCTTGGGCCTGTATGGTAATGTCCCAGATCCCTGGAACATTATCATACAAGCCAAATGACTGTGCTAACAGTGACAACCTGTTACTGCTAGCACAAGCTTCGGACCTGTAAGGTAATGTCCCAGATGTCTGGGACATTACCATACAGGCCTGAAGCCTGTGCTAGAATTAACAGGCTGTTACTGCTAGCACAGGCTTCGGGCTTGTATGGTACCGCTAGCACAGGCTTCAGGCCTGTATAGTAATATCCCAGACCACGTGACATCTAGTGACATCTCTGAGTAACACTGTTTGTTATGTTCCCTCCTCTCCCCTGGGGCTCCGATTATACTCGAGGGTCTGAAAAGACCCCCCGAGTATAATAATAGCGGTAGTTGGGGGTTCGCGGCCTAGGGATACTCAAGCAGGTATTGGTGTATTAAGTATATTACTTACCTAGCTTGCTGCTGCTCCTGCTTCCGCCACCTCTTGACTTCGCCCGGCAATAAGACGTCTGTGTCTCAGCCCAGGCAGTGTGATGATGCCGCCTCTGCTAAGATGCAGAGGTCTAAACCAGCGCAGGAGAGAGCCACTCAGTTTGTATTCAGAGTGGCCCTCTCCTGTGCTAGTTTAGGGGAAAAAAAGTAAAAAAAAAAAAATGAAGTTGCTATGGCTGGCGTCCGCTCCAAGGTGCTGCCTGAGGCCGCCATCTCACCTAGCCTCATTAGAGCTGCGATCCTGAGCTTATGGCGGTTTTTATGACTGCAGATGATAGTAAATGCTACTATTTATTCATGTTATTCTTACCTATAGACGTACAAGTGTGGCAAACTTTAACATGGTAAATAGAAGCAGCAAACTCTAACTTGGCTCCTCCAATGGGCTTTCATTGCGTGGTCACACTGCAGCAAGTTACTTGAATGAAGTTACAGATTGCGGCATCTGCTTATTACTATAATAATTCTGTCTTATAATATAAAAATTCTGTCTGGATTTATATTTCTCTTTTGTTCATTTACTTCATTTTGTTAATTGATAAAAAATAAACTATTAATACTCCTTACTTTGCAGCAGCGTAGCAAAACACTACAGAAAAGTGCTGTGGAAAAAACACAATGCATTTTCACAGCGTTTTTTTTTCTGCAGCGTTTTTAGCTGCGTTCCTCAAAGTGGGGCCCCAGCCTAAAGCCGGATGCATATGACCGTATGAATTACCATATGGGCCCGTACACATGACCGTGAATTAGACAGTCCTATGTGCAGGCCAACAGTCCAGGCTTCAAAATAAGGAATAGGTCCTATCCCTGTCCGATTTTGCGGCCATGCTTCCGCGGCTCCTATTCATCGAATGAAATGCGCCATGGAAGCATGGCTGACACTTTGAAAAATTGCATTTTGTTATCTTGTATTTAAGATGTGGTCATGTTATACACAGATGTATTAGAGGCATCTCTGCTCTCTGTGCAGCTTAACAGTAAATACTTCCTACAGCAAACAGACCAGGTTCTGCAAAACTGCTCCGTCGTGTCTATGTAAATGTGTGAAAGTGAGGACAAGTCGCTGTGAGCTGTGACAGACTTGTAAATTCACACTTTTCACATTTTTGCAAATTCTTTACATTTATTTTTAGATAGACAAGTTTTAATACTTCCTAGTACGGAGACTTTTTTTTTTACTTACTTAAGGAATGGAATCTATTAAGTGTAGTATGTATATGCATGATATCAGTGACTTAACAAGCCCTGTTATCATCATTTACAGAATTTTTAAAGGGATTTTCTGTCCCCAAATGGAGTTTTCCTAATGATTATGACCTATCAGTATGTGATAGGGGTCCATCTTCCAGACCCTACAGAGAACAGTTGTTCTTTCAGCTTCCAGATGCCGAAAGCTGCTGTAACAGACAGAGAGTGCGAGCAGGCTTCTGGTATCTAAGTAATATTAGTGGCACCACAGGCCTATCCACATATCGGTGGTTCCAGGGAATTGCAACACCACTCCTATTACTTGAATAAAAGCAGCCTGCACACACTCCATGTCCTGGAATGAGTCTGCTCCATAATTTGGGCTCTTCAATTTGGCCGTGTGTCTGGACCCATTGAAATGTATGTGTCCATACTTTGATCTGCAATTGCGGATCAAAAGTACGTTCATGTCCATGAGGCCTTAATAAATTCTCCAAATTCTATTTTTACCCACCATCAAAGTTGTGTAAAACCCAAATACATGCTAATATAACTTCTGCATTATAGTAAGTGGCTATCTGTGACAGATAATTTCCTAAATATTTTGGGGCTAGGAAATATTAGAGACTTATTTACTAAAGGATGTTTCAAACATCCCAGATAGGGGCCCGTAAATAATGGGGCTCACTTAAATGTATGCAGCTTCCAGACAATAGAGGGCAGCATACTGAGGCAGTGTTCCCCTATTTACATCCTGGGAAACACATTTGCATATTCTTCCCACTATCCCTTTAATGACATTATATAGAGGTATTGCATAAAGATGACACTAGAGGAGAATAGAACTGCATTCGGTTTCCCTATCCGCATGAAAAATACAGAGAGAAAAGCGCTGCAAGGACTTTTTCCTCCAAATTTGTATGTGGAAACTACACAGACCCCCATTATAGTCTATGGGGTCCAAGAGTTTCCTAAAGTTAACCCCTTTTTTTATCTGGATTCCCAAGTGGACCCCCCGAACAGAAACCTGAACGCAGAACCTAGCCATAGAGATTTTTTATTATAAAGCTAAAAGAAATAAGACTGAAGAAACATTGCCAGGACTTTTACAGCAACATTCAAATCAGTAGTGTCTTATTGTTCATTGCCTATATCATACTATACGTGGCTTTGTAGATATCTAATAAACATTATACTAACAGCATGCGAGAAATGTGCTAAATGCACCAGAATAATGGATCAAGTGAGAGGGGGCATGGCAAAAACACAAATTATGTCACAACGTAAGCAGATCAGTAGATGGTGGCTAATGTCTAACAAGTCAAAGTGTAGCATTTATATATAGTCTAGTATAAATGTATACTGTCTAAATATGAAAATCTTCCCCACTATACTAAATAGAAGACTAAGTGAGGTTAGAAGTTGCACATTATTTCCATTTCCATGCCTTTAGATGTATCTCTTTTTGTGCTCAATGGAAACCACAAGAGATAACGCATACCCTGTAAGAGTTTGATAATGATAAGTTACAAAGACCCCTTCCCCCACACACCTGCCAGCAGGTCCCAGTAAGCAGTGTTTTAACATGTTCATGATTTTTAAGATTTCTAGTTGTTTCTATTTCAGGAACTTCCATTGTTGTAGGCTCCAGGTGAGGAATGACCTTCAGCCGATGTTCTCTTCTGAATTATGTTATACTTTTTATCACATTACACATACTCTTATAGAAACCGAGCTGACTGAGTTGAGCAGATTTGACTAGATGGGAAAACGTCAAGTTGGGAATATTAAATTGTTGTCAGTGACACATCAGTCAATAAAACGATTGTGTCCAGTATCTGATGGATATTGATATTGATTGATGTGTTCTTTCCTAACGAATGTCTACTGTGTGTAAATATATAAGAATTGGTACGAATAAATCCCCCAAATTATGTCTCCAGGACATCATAGTAGACTTAACAAAAAATATTTTTATTTTATTGAAATTCAAAGTGTGTTACCATCTGATTTCTGCCATGGATTCGCTGCTGGGGTGCAGGGATTGATGGTTTTGTTTCGCCAAAAGTCCACGCTGTATTTTTCAGAAACGACATGGAAGCTCTATTTACATGCATGAAGTTGAGATTTTTAATGGGTATTAGGCAAAGAAATCAACATGAAATATGATGTGTGAAATTACAAAACTTGAATAACCAAAACTTTTAAAGCCTGCGACTTAAGACATAAATACTGTGTAGTCACACAGACACATATAGAATATGATTTTATGACACAATATTGCATAACAGTATTGTCTTGAAAAGGAAGGACACATCCGTATTTTTTTCAGCTTACGTCATCCCACTTTGGTAATGTACAGGTAACTCCTTATAGTATAGCTACACTCCTCACATCTCTATACTATACTAATTTCATCTCTAAGTAGATTCCATGTTATTTTACAAAGTTTGTTAGAAACCTTTCTCTTGCATATACCACCTCATGGCTGGTGAGCTTTACACTACTTTAATAGTACTTTAATACTTTGGACACAAAAAATGACACAAGGAGTTAACATTGAATGAACATTGGGCTGGTACTCTCATTGACTCATTGCATCACCAAATCAATTTGGCTTGAGGCTACTCTGATGGGCTTCAACATTAAACCCGATTTGGACCTCACTTCTAGGGGACCACCAGGCTGCTACCAAGTAGTCCTGGTGACCGCTGGTCAAGCATGCCAAGATACAATGGTGTGAGGCACCAGGGATTAGGCCAGAGAGCGGTCAGGTACAGACTGAGGTTGGGTCAAGTAGCATGCATCTGTGTTCATTAGTAGAGATGAGCGAGTAGTACTCAATCGAGTAGGTATTCGATCGAATACTACGGTATTCAAAATACTCGGACTCAATCGAGTACCACTCGCTATTCGAATGTAAAAGTTCGATGCAGAACCAGCATTGATTGGCCGAATGCTATACAGTCGGCCAATCAACGCTGGTTCTTCTCCTACCTTTAGAAGTCTTCTCCGTGCAGCTTCCCCGCGGTGTCTTCCGGCTCTGAATTCACTCTGCCAGGCATCGGGCCTGGGCAGAGCCGACTGCGCATGCCCGCTTGTAGTGCGGACATGTGCAGTCGGCTCTGCCCAGGCCCGATGCCTGGCAGAGTGAATTCAGAGCCGGAAGATGCTGCGGGGACGCTGCACGGAGAAGACTTCTCTGAGGATCCAGCCCGACCCTCACTCGTGGACTTGGTAAGTATAATTTGATCGAACGTTGCTACCCCTGAAACGAGCATTTTCCCCCCATAGACTATAATAGGGTTCGATATTCGATTCAAGTAGATGAATATTGAGGGGCTACTCAAAACGAATATCGAATATCGAACATTTTACTGTTCGCTCATCTCTATTCATTAGACAAGTTCAAGATCAGGACTGGTGGCAAAGATATGAGATCAAAAACAGGCTGAGTAAGCAATAGAATTTTTTATAGCTCAGGAAACAGACTGGGAGTGTGCAACAAGAAACCAAAGACTATATAACTCATCAGACAAAAACCAGGTCAACTACAAAAATTTAGGGTCAAATACAATATTGAGAACAGGAACGCCATATAGCCGGAAACAAGCAGGCTAGAACCTTTGCTCAGGCAGAACGTGGCTAATAAAGTAGACTTATATATATACTGACTGGCAAAGATTGTCTGATGAAGGATTTGGGTAAAACCAGCAGCATCAACAGCAGTAGAAAGTGAATGTGCATGGCGGTATGAAGGAGCAGGAACCCGATGGCTGTGCCTGCTGTGATAGGTGTTCATGTCAATGAGCTCAGAGCACTGGCTTTATAATAAAGTACAATGGATGACTTTAGTATTATAGAGACACATCACAAAGAGAGTACAACAGAAGACACTAGGGTAGTAAAACACATAGCAAAGACAGTAGAAAAAGCAGAAAATGCTAGTATAATAAATACACATAATAAGCAGAAGACACAAGTGTTATAAACTCTGTCAAGGCTAATTTAGTAGGCGGCTTACTGTGAGTCACTCAGCATTGTGCAGGCCTCTAGAGAGGTCGGAGAGATACAGCTAGCTGTGACTGTATAATATTATATGCTGACCTATTATGATGGCTTAATCCAATACTGAGCATTTATATTGAGTACAATGCAGCCTTCCACTTCAGAAGACAATGCCATCTAGCTCATTTTGGGCTTTAATATGTAATCAGCATGGTGCATTTCTAACATACTGTATTTGTTGTAACTGCAATTTCTGAGCTGAGTTGTGATGGGTGTATGGTTACATGTGAATATCCATAGTATGGACGTGTGGTGTACATCAACTTCAGTGGGTAGAGCGGGGGTATATTTGTTAAGACTGTAATTTCTTATGCCAGTCTTAATTGTATTCCCCTAAAGGCGGTAAGTGTCCGGAATATATAAGAGGCAACCCCTTAGTAATTATGGTGCATATTGGGAGGTCCCATGCTCCTGAACTAAAATCTGTTAGAATTGACATCATTTTTCAGACATGAGTTGCAGTAAATCCAATGGCCCAAGGCCTCCCTGACCCTTCTAGATCCCCACTCTCCTCCATCCTGTGGGTAGAAGATGAGATGAACCATCCTGGGACGAAGCTTCTGCCACTTTTCAGGCACAGCCCAGTTAGTAAATCTGACCTGCGCATCCATAGTGGATATGTATAAGCCAGAAAATGTACAACAGTGATCTATTGTGATCAGGTTATGGACTCTAGATTTTAAGGACACATTGATCCAAGGTTTTTATACTGATTGCCAGATTGGAACCGGGAAGGAATTTTTTCCCTGAAATGCGGCAATTGGCATAAGACTCATGTTTTTTTTTTGTCTTCCTCTGGATCAACACTGTAGGGATTGTAGGGTTATAGGTTGGACTTGATGGACTGACGTCTTCATCCAACCTCATCTACTATGTAGCTATGTAATAGTAATGCAATTATGGATCTAAAAATAACCCCTTGTATATTTTACAAACAAAACCAATTTTTGACTTGAGTTAACAAGAAAACATTGGTAAGAGTGATGGTTTTTGTGTCAAAATTTGTGACTTTTAGAGCAGTTCTGACCTACACAAAACTTTTTGGAAAAGTAGATTAAACTAATAGCATAGCCGAAATAAATCTAATAGATTTCTTGATGTTTTAAGCAGATAATTTCCAGATCCCAGCACAGTTTAAGACTATTTTCATGGTAATGCATGGTAATAAGAGTTGTACTTTTTTGCCATTGAAATGTTATGAAAGCAGATGTTTTCTTTCCCTGAATGCCTAACTCATTTGCTGTCTCTATTTCCGAAGCTTAGCAGAAGTATTATATGTACTGGGATAACATGTTTGCCGTTCCATCTAACATTTTAATCATAAGATATCAGCAGGAACTCAAAGACAGGAATATCTCTTGTTGATAATCGTCTATGCATATATTACCATATTAAATAGGCAGTTGCTTTCAGACTATATAGATATGGTTATGACACATATAAATATTTTTTTCTTTCCCTTTGTACACATGGAAATAAGACTCAGAATGTTTAGTAAGCCTTTATTTATAGAAATACTGATCATATTTAGAACTTTTACAAATTAAAAAAATCTGGCTAAAAATGTTCCTAACATTTCTTTTCTCGCTTACATTATCCTTATGACCAGTGGCTTAACTACCGCCATAGTAGCAGAGGCAGCTGCCACAGGGCCCGGGACATTAGGGGCCCGGTGAAAGCTACCCCTGCTACCCCCGCTCTTATCACATACAAACTGTTGTAACTGCGATAAGAGCAGGGAAAGCTTGTAGGACCTGTAGCTGAAGGACCTTGTGTGACATCAGCCGTCACATGACTAGGTAGACGTGTCTTTATAGCCCTTGCAGTCTTGCAAGAGATGAAGAGAAGGAGAGATGTGCTGCTGGGTAATGAAGGGGAGGGGAGATGTGAGATGCAGAATGGAGAGTATGTGTTTGTCTGTGTGAGTGTGTATGTATGTGTGGTGTGGAGGAGGGGAGAGGACAGTGTCCTGATATCTGTGTATTAGGAGGAGGGGGAGGTCAGTGTCCTGATATCTGTGTATTAGGAGGAGGGGGAGGTCAGTGTCCTGATATCTGTGTATTAGGAGGAGGGGACAGTGTCCTGATATCTGTGTATGAGGAGGAGGGGGAGGTCAGTGTCAGTAGATGGATCAGTAATCTACACATTGCCTGCAATTGCTGTTACTAATGACTGTCTAATAGTAGTCAGGGGGTGCTCTGTGTATTGTATTGTAATGTATTGTACTGAAGGGGAGGGGGCTGTGAGATGCAGAATGGAGAGTGTGTGTGTGTCTGTGTGTGAGTGTGTATGTATGTGTGGTATGGAGCAATTGAGGAGCAACAGTAACCTAGAGGCAGAGATGAAGGGGAGGACATGAAAATGGGGGAAGAGATGAGGGGTGCATGAAACTGGGGGCAGATGGAGGGAGGACATGAAATGTCATGTGACAGCCGTGCGTTATTAAAGATGGCCTACAGACTGCAGCGGAGCAGGTAAGTAACTTTTTTTATGTCTGTATCTCCCCTCGGTCTCCGATTATTATACTCTGGGGTCTGAAAATACCCCAGAGTATAATAATTGTTCATGGGTGTTCATTATGGGGCATAATCCCGTGTGCAGGGGCCACAATGGGATGTGATACTGTGTGCAGGGGCCACTGAGGGACATAATAGAGCGCGCAGGAATGCGGCGTGAGGGGGGGGGGGGGGGGGGGGTCGGTCGGTCAAGGTCTTCGGTGTCGGTCAGGAAGGGGGGGCCCATGTCAAAAGTTCACCACGGGGCCCTGCCATTCCTAGTTACGCCACTGCTTATGACGTCCTTTTTTTAAAAAGAATTGTCAAAATATAGGTTATGTCCTACATACACCGTAATATATGGACATTACAGTATATGTAGGACATAACCTATATTTTGACAGTCCATGACAATAATGGTCCAGCGAATAGCCCCAATGAAAATGATTCAGCCGTATGACGTCTGTTAAAAAAACGGACGTTACATGACAAGTTTTCACTGTCATGTGAATGTAGCTTTAAGCTAATGACTAGAGATGAGCGAACAGTAAAATTTTCGAGGTTCGATATTCGTTTCGAGAAGCCCCTCAGTATTCGACTACTTGAATCGAATATCAAACCCTATTATAGTCTATGGGGGGAAAATGCTCGTTTCAGGGGTAGGCAACGTTTGATTAAATTATACTTACCAAGTCCACGAGTGAGGGTCGGGCTGGATCCTCCGAGCAGTCTTCTCCTTGCTGCGTCCCCGCGGCGTCTTCCGGCATTTCATTTACTCTGCCAGGCATCGGGCCTGGGCAGAGCCGACTGCGCATGCCCACACTACAAGCGGACATGCGCAGTCACCTCTGCCCAGGCCCGATGCCTGGCAGATTGAATGAAGAGCTGGAAGACGCCACGGTGAAGCTGCACGGAGAAGACTGTATAGCATTCGGCCAATCAATGCTGGTTCTGCATCGAACTTTTACATTCGAACAGCGAGTGGTACTCGATCGAGTACGAGTATTTCGAATACCGTAGTATTCGATCGAATACCTACTCGATCAAGTACTACTCGCTCATCTCTACTAACGACCCACATAACAAACTACAGATAAAAAATACTGTGGGGAAAATAAAAAAACATTTTTCATTGCATTTTGGTTGTGTGTTTCTGTTCATTTTTTCTTCTCTTATAAAATTTACAGGGAAAATTGACATGTTGCGTTTTTCAAAGCTCTTTCAAATAGTTTTTTTCTGCAATGTGTACATGGCATTAGACAGAATCTCATTAACTTTGCAATATTTCCACAATATTGATGCAAGAAAGAAAAAAATCACACATACCTGGAAGAAAAGTTTCTGCATTATGGGGTGTTAGGCTAAAACCCAACATAGCAAACCATAGCTAAAGAGGTTTTTTGGCAGCATTATTCATTGTGTTTTTACAGCATTTTTCTCAGAATTTTTTCCTCCCCTATTTAAACTAAAGGGAAAGCCCTTTCCTTCCCCCCAGGCAAAATTGACGTTGTGCTTTTTTCTCAAAAACAAAGCTTTTTGAACACTATTTGCTCATCTCTAGTCCTATCTATCATCGTAGCCCCCCCCCCACAGTATTATATGTTCCACAGTGGGCCCCCACATAGTATTATATGCTCCACAGTAGGCCCCCTCCCACACACAGTATTATATGTTCCACAGTGGGCCCCCACACAGTATTATATGCTCCACAGTAGGCCCCCTCCCACACACAGTATTATATGCTCCACAGTAGGCCCCCCACACACACAGTGTTATATGTTCCACAGTGGGCCCCCACATAGTATTATAAGCTACTTACCTGCAGTCCCACGAAGAGCAGTGGTGACCCTACAACTTCCACCAGGCCAGGACAAATCCCAGCTTGGATACCATAGGCCACAGTCCTACTACTGACCTTATTATTAATGCAGTGCTGAGCTATATTAAACCCAGACTTTGCTAATGACATTTTGACAAAACCACTCTGATTTACTTTGCCATGTCATCACCTTGATTTATTAAAATATGAGAAACAGCAATGACCTTAAAATAGGAGAAGGTAATATATTCACTGTAAATTGCAGCCTGTGGAAAACTTCAGCACTCTAAATTTATAAAGGTTATAGAGATCTCTGGAGGTTCACGAACACTAATCCCTTCAAAATTACTTTAAAGTTATCTCATTACAAGATGTTTCAGAAATGCATCCGTACTGACATAAAGAAAATATTACACCAATGTGTAAGGTGGCACTGGGTTATCTGCCTTTTCTTACATCTCAATAACACACTTTAGACCTTAAGATCAGCTAAGATCTGTCACGCTCTAAGAATAGATCAGAGACGGGTAAAGGGAAAGTAGATGGCCGCCTATAGTCCACAATGCTAGTATAAGAGAGAGACCACAGCCACATAATTCCTTCTCTTACCTCTATTACCGATTCTGATCCTACTTGTAGGATGTTCCTTCTCAGTACCATATCCCAGATACGTAAGCTGTTGCTATGGCATTGTGAAAAGAGGACAGAATGGGGACACCCTAGTTCCACCAAATAAGCGTGCACTATATCAGCTCTGCAAATGGTTGTAGCATAAGGGATAATAATGGAAAACTCCTTTAACCAATGCAAGATGTCATAGCTTGCGTCTTGCGTTCTGAACTGAGAAACTAGACTGTTATTTTTTTCTTTATTTTTTGCTAGCTTCTCTCTTGCACCCCTGAATGTATTATTTTCATTAGATCTTCTGTGATAGCTTGACATGTATTACTATACAGCCTGGTTCAGACCGGGTTTTTTGCTCCAGTATTTAACGTGGAAGCCGCCTCAGATTCCAGACCAAAAAGCGGTTAGCCGCGACTGAATGCCGGGGCAGTGCACCGGCATCCAGTCACGGCACTCCGCTCCGGATTAGGCCCAAATGAATGGGCCTAGTCGGGAGGGAGTGTCTTCAGGTGGACGTCCGCGGCTGAATTGGCTGCAAAATCCACCTGAAGAAATGGCATGTCACTTCTCTTTTCCGCGAGCAGGAACAAACTGATTTCAATGGGAGGCGTTTTTTGGTCAGGATTTTGAGGCTGCATCCGCCTCAAAATCCTGACCAAAAAGACCGCTCCCATTGAAATCAATGGGAGCCGGTCGGTTCTTTTTTCCGGGAGCCGCTTGTTCCAGCTTCTGGAAAAAGAAGCAACATGCTCATTCTTTCAGGTGGATTCGCCTCGCGACATCTGCCTGAAGACATTCCCTCCTGACTAGGCCCATTCATTTGGGCCTAAGCCAGAGCGGAGTGCGCAACTGGATGCCGGTGCACTGCACTGGCATCCAATCACAGCTACCCGTATTTTGGATCAGAACCTGAGGCAGCCTCCATCTCAGGTTCGATCCAAAGAACCCCGTATGAACTTACCCTAAGACTCTCCTTCAGGAAATGTTCACATGACACTATTATATAAGTAAGTGTCCATTGTAATCTATTCAGTTATTTCTTGAAAGTTTCTACACCTAGTTTTATTAAAGTACAGCATTTACAGATTCCCTTGAAATACTGCACATATTATTAGATGAAGTGCCACCTAAGCAAGAAATAGAAATCTCACTATGAACTATTGTTTGTGGCTTTTCCGATGTGTTATCCCATTCCATTAAATACATTTATCCCACAAGTGATTAACAAGAAAGAGCAAAGCTTAATCTCACTTTTTTCTATCCATCCCTTAAGGATTTCTTCTAAGATAGCTGAAATAATTTCTTTTTGCTGACTGCGAAAGTAGCATATTGCAAAGAGCACTTTTGCCAAATTGTAGAAAGCTCCGCTGGCAGCCATGGGATTTCACAATATTAAATAATAATTAAGTAACGCAAAGCCTTGTGGCTGACTTCGAAAGTCTTTGGTACCCAGTGGAGTCCAATCATTTACATATGAGACATGGATCTGAATTTCTAAGCTGAATCACATAGGCTGCGGTCTTCCTCTTGTACAAATATGTGCATTTAATTAATTAGTCGATGACTAAAGTGTAGTTGTAACTCTGTATAGTCTGTGTGCTACAGTGTACAGAACTACAATGCATAGTTGTCTCTTCTAAAGTTGTCAGATTGAGAAAATTCACCTGCAAGCAGACATAGGGTCTATTCACGTGGAGGAAAATGGTGAGGAATTTGGTGTGGAATTTCAGCACTGAAAAAAAGCACCTCTCTTTGTCTTCAATGGGTTCCTTTTTCTGCTAGCAGAAAAAGGAACACATTGAAGTCGATGGGAGGCTTCTTTTTCAGCGCTGAAATTCCACATCATATTCCTCACCATTTTCCTCCGTGTGAATGGACCTGTACTTTGCTTTTTAGGTACTTACATTGAAATGAACAGAGACGTACAAGTACACCCACAGAGACCACAGAACCCCCATTCTAGAGGTATAGACCCATATCTGGCAGACAATTATGGCATACTCTACGGATAAGGTAGAGATCCAATTGGTTGGACTTCCACCAATTATTATGTGATGGTAAATCCTATGGATGTACCATAGATGTATGATGCTAGGTTCACACCTGTGTTCATTCGGGTTTTTATTCGGGAGTTCTGCTCAGTGATCCTCTGAACGGAAACCTAATCTGCTTAAAAATGCGGCTACTATCGGAAATCCGCAGATCCCATAAACTATAATAGGGCCTGTTGGGTTTCCGCCTGGAAAGGGCGGTAAAATATGGAGAGAAGAGCGCTGATTGCAGGACTTTTTTCTTCATTTTTAAAGCGGAATGGGGAACAGAATCTCTGAACAGAGACCCAGAGCAAGTAGTGAACCTAGCCTTAATTGGGAGTATCCCTTTAACATGAAAAAAATTGTGACCACATCCATAAAAAGCAGTATGGAATTCTACTTCCAGATCTCCTTAGGCGGAGTTCACACAGGGTATTTTTGTCAGGATTTTTAGGCCGAATCCGCCTCAAATCCTGACCAAAAAGATGACTCCCATTGAAATAAATGGGAGACGGTCAGTTATTTTTCCTGGAAAAAGAAGCGAGATGCTCATTCTTCAGGCTGTTTCGCCTCACGATCCGGCCTGAAGACGCTCCCTCCTCCTGACTGGATGCCGATGCAGTGCACTGGGATTCAGTTGGGGCTACCCATTTTTTGGATCGGATCCTGAGGCGGCCTCTGCCTCAGGTTCCGGTCCAAAAACACTCGTCTGAACTTACCCTAAGAGAACCTGTTAGATTTGTACTCTTTTGCCAAAAGCTTCATTCCAGCCGCCTGTTGTGACACTTTGTTTCTAGGGGCCTTGACAGTTATGAGTCACCGTTTGCAGATTATATGCATTTCCATAGCAACACAATGATCTGAGAAGAAAATATGATGAAATAATAACTTCCTCTCTCGTATGCCCTTTCATTTAGGTCTACTTTAATTTTAGACATAGAAAGTTTGGTATATATTTGTCACCATAAGTTCTAGACATTTTCCACATACCATGGATTCCTTTCTAAAGACAAGGTTTCTTCTTATTATTTGCTTTCATTTTAATGAAAACTTTGGAATTAGAACTACATTTCTAAAGATAAAGATATTTATACCTAGAGTATGTTGTCATTCGATAAAAATGCCGCTGATGCTGTTATGTAGGCTTTAAAATTTTCTATTTAAAAAAAACAAAAAAAAAAAAAAACAGAAAAAGACACAAAAATGTGTAAAAAAACCCCCAGATCTGCAGTGAAGTGTGAAATGTTAATAATTACAGCTCCAATAACCTGCACAAGCACTGCCGGGTTCAGAATCATAGACATATCTTGGGGCAAAATGGTGGCTCAGTGTTTAGCCTGGCAGCGTTGGAGTCCTGGGTTCGAATCCTGCCAAGGACAATATCTGCAAGGAGTTTGTATGTTCTCCCTGTGTTTGTGTGGATTTCCTCCCGTACTCCAAAGACATACTGATAGGGAAAAATTTACATTGTGAGCCCTATATAGAGCTCTCAATCCACATCTAAAAAAAGAATCATAGACATATCTATTTATATTACGGAAATTGGACGAACACTCCAGAAGATCTTCATCAAACCACTTCATAGGATATAGTTTATTGCTATTATCCTTATACTGCCCACGAAAAACAAGTAAGAAAAATCTTCCTATCCACTTGCTGCTACAATCAGTTTCCTAAAATATATTGCATTTCACCCTGTTCTCAAATAACTTATGGAAATTGTGTTTTATCATCATTTCCTTAGGGTTCCAACGAGCCTATTTAAATATAGGCTGGAAAGTCCATGAATCTATTTGTGCATTGGGTTGCCATGGAAATAAACTAATACATTGAAATATCCAACACTGAATAAATTACTACTTCTCACTTACACTGAACATTTAATTATGCATATTCATGAAGAATTGTGTTCGACTCGAAAATATTGTGTACAATTTCTTGCAAGCTGCTTTTCTACAATCCTACTTCCTCCGAGTGTTAAGTTGTCCTTGGCACTGAGAAGATGTAGAAACTGTAATTTATTTAGAAAAAAAAGACTATGGGCTCGTTCACATCTGCGCCCGGGACTCCGTTCTACAGGTTTCCGTTTCTGCACAAAACAGGGCAGGAGACGGAAACCTGCAGGCATCTTTCAAACCCATTCATTTGAATGGGTTTGAAAAGTGTCTGGCCATGAGCGCCGGTAAGCGTTTTATGCTCTCCACGCTGAAACCGTTTTTTTTTTAACCGGACACAGAGTCGGACATGCAGTACTCTGTGTCCGGTTTTAAAAAAGCGGTTTCGCCGTGGAGAGCATAAAACGCTCACCGGCGCTCACATGCAGAAGACGGAAACCTGATAATGGAGACCCAAACGCTGGTGTGAACCCAGCGTAAGAATTGCACAGTAGGGCATATCAGGGAAGTTTCCCATAAGCAGCCAATCTGGTTAACGTCTTTGATCAATTTTTATTGAAAATGTAATTTTGAAAGGGAAGTGCAAATCTGAATCTGTTCTCGTGTACTCCTTGTATGGTGAGTCAGGAAAGGTTACAGAAATACAATTTCTTATAGTACTATAATAGAAATATGTACACACACAACACTTATATGGCAGCACACTGAGACCACTATGTTCCATACTATGTAATTGTAGGCATTCAATGTGCACGTTCCCTCCTTAGGCCTATGTAATAGGAGGGTATTTTATGTCTTCAGGATAAAATATCTCTGCAATACAAATGGGAGAGTAAACTAGGTCTGTACCAAAATATGCTGGATACCCTGTTTCCCCGAAAATAAGTCAACCCCAAAATTAAGACATAGCAGAGGTTTTGTTGAATTGCCTAATATAAGGCACCCCCGAAAGTAAGACACCCCCAATAATAATAATAGTTCTATGCAAAAATTGTATGAAGAAAAATATTGCAGCCGGCTGAACACTGTGCGCGATGTTCCGAATGCACAGGTTGCTGGCGCCGCTGCGATAGGTTGTATCCACTGTTCCTGCTGCTGTAGGATGAGCTGGAAGATGCCCGCTGTGTATACACTAAGCATTGTATGCTGCGGGGAGTCCACTCTCCCAGCTCATCCCACAGAAGCAGGAACACTGGATACAACGTACGGTATCACAGCAGCGGCAGCAGCCGGCTTTCCTGTGCACACGGAGCACCGCACACAGCGTTCAGCTGACTGCACTGTTTTTCTTCATACAGTCTTTGCGCAGCAAGCACATGTCCGTGTAGCACAGTGGCGGCAGCATCACACAAAAATAAAATAAGACATCCCCTGAAAATAAGACATAGCATATCTTTAGGACCAAAATTTAATATAAGACACTGTCTTCTTTTCGGGGAAACACGGTATCTACAAAAAGATAAATAAAACTGTTTAGGGTCAGTGCACACTGAGTTTTTGGTGCTGATTTTGACGCTGAATCAAAATCATCCTCCAAAAAAAGCCTCCCAATAGAGTTCTTTTTTGGAGGCTGACTTTGAAGTGGATTTAGCGTCAAAATCAGTACCAAAAACTCTGTGTACACTGACCATTAGACTGCAAAATTAAAATTAAAAACATATAATTGATGGTCAGTGGACAGTGTCCTGCACATGGTCGCCAAAAATTGTAACTATCTTCCTATAAAGTGGGTACTGGGAATCCCTAGAAATAAAGGGAAGTCTCAAACGGTTAAATGGACAAGCAAAAGGAATACACAATCCAGATCCCATAAAAGGGTATGATACCAGGCGATACCATGTGGAGAAACACAAAGAGTTAAAATTAGTCCCAATTTGTAGATATCCAACATATCTTGGTATTTTGGTACAGACTTAGTTTGCTCTCCCATTTGTCTTTAATAATTTATGTCTCGGAACACATTTTTCTGGTGGCCAGAGTGCCCTATCATATATATCTCTGCAATACAGTATCATGCCATATGTTTAATTTGGGTCAGATTCCATATCAATTCCAGGGGCGTAGCTATGGTGTACAGAGGTAGCAATCACTATTGGGTCCTGAAGTTTGAGGGGGCCTAAAGAGCTCACAAGAAAACATTATACTGCATATGGTAAGGTGGGTCCTTTACAGATTATGAATTGAGGCCCTGCTTTTGTAAATGGTGGGGTACACTAAGTCCTTTTATAATTCCAGTGAGCCCTAAGAGTAGCATTTATCTTAAAGTGACTGTCCATGTCTATGTCAGAATCTACTCTATAGTGTAAGGGATACTTACCTAATTTTAATTTTTCTTAGTTCTTGTTCCTTGGCTACATTTTATGTTACCTCTATTGGGACAGTAATATTATCTGTGACCGCGGTGGGAGGAATTTACTAAGACTGGCGTATTATGTTAAAATTATTAATAGATTCCGACATCTTAATAATTCTTGTTTGCCATGGTCCATGTGCCAGAATTAAAGTCTGTGCCAGTCGTCTACTGGGGTAGATGTCAGGTATAGCTCACCCCTGCTTTCTGGTGTGAGATATAGTAGATCTGTTGGATCAAGACCTGGCCACATTTTTGGCACAAACAGTTACGCTCAATTGTTTTCAAGGTTCTTTTTGGCTTGTCTAACTTTGACCTCAACCAAACATTCAATGATGACAGCCGGTGCCCATTTCAGCTGGAGATGTTGTCCTTCATTAAATACTGAAATGAATCCCCTGCAAAAATGCAGATAAATTATATAAATGATAAAAAATAGAGCTATTATTTTTAGTGATTTTTTTTTACCTAATGAGAAAGTTTTCTCTGTTTTTCTCTGTTAGAGCAGCAGATGCAGTTATGGGGGCAGACCTGGAATTCATTTTTACAAGCATTATAAATGTTGGTGGAATTGTTAATGGCCCTTGTAAACAGAATTATCTGTGCGTGTTTCCCACTAGACTGTGCATTTATTTTATGACTCATCTTGGCTACATTTGAGTACTACTAATGGATCAGAATATCTCATCCAGTTACTTTTCTTACTTTGTTAATATGATACAGCAGCTTCTGTCACCATCTATGAGTAAAAAACAATGTTACGCATCCTTGGGCTTCTGTACAGGCTTTATCAGGTGCCATGTTACACAGCTATTCTCCCCTGCATAGGCCAAGGTATGGAATCAGAGGCATGCAGAAATTGAATGGAAGCCCTACTGGGACTCCACACAAAATGTAACCACAATACAGTTTTGTGCATTAGACCTTAAGGTGCCCATATAGATTGAATTGTCTAATGTGTATGATGGTAGGTTTCCTGACTCTCCGCAACATATGGTGTTCAGGGTAGGAAGGATCACGCATGTTTAACGAAATCCATTCTTGTAGTCGGGAGATAAATCACTGCCTGCAGTGTCCAGTGGTTTACTCACTTTCCCTATTCAGAACAACATGTGCACACTCAGCTGAGCAGAGCCTATGTAAGTATGGTGGAAATCTGGATAAATACCTGCCAACTGAACAGGCTATTGAAAGCATATGGCCACCTTTAAATGATATCATATACCCATGCACGGATTCAATTAAATGATGTTTTACTTTTTAAGTCTTTCATGACTGAGATGAGAATATTGTGTCCTCGGCCTCTTGAGGTGGTCAGAAGTTACATGGCTGTGCTATGCTGTTTCCATAACTCCTATAAAGGTATCCAGGACTTATACAAACAGCGTAGCACAGTAAGTCATGCGGTTTCTATAACTTAAAAAGTAAATCTAGGGTTGGGTTGTTCCGCACTCCATCGAGAGAATAATGGGTGCCATCAAAAGGGCTAGCCACAGCCATACAATGCAGAAATGATAATTCCAGGCACTCCTTGGTGTGTTGAAGAAAACATTATTTCTTTATTGTGTTTCACAACATGGGGTCATTATATCCAAGTCCTCCGGCGGAGGAGTCAGGGCAGAGTCCTCTCGTGGTACACATATGCTGTACATGGCATGTTTTACTTACCACATTATTGAAAGATTCTCTGTTGTTCATCATTTTCATTGTCATGCACCTGATTTGGACCTCACTTGGTACTTGGTCCTCCTGCTGATGAAGGTTCTACTACCGAAACGTCTGGGATTACAACAAGACCCCTGGACATCTACATACTCCATGGGATGCATATATGTTTATGACATGTTATATGAACTTTTTATGTCACCTGGACTTGGGTACTATGACCCCATGTTCTGAAGAACAATAAAGAAATTCCTTTTTCTTCAATACACCAAGGAGTGTTTGGAATTATAATTTCTATCTTAAAAAGTAAGACATTTCATTTAATAGAATTCTCCCACAAGGAGTTAGATTCTCAGCCATGACTGTAGAAAGTAGTTGGCTGCATAGAAGTTCAGAGAGATCATGCTGTGGGAGAGATTTATTAAGATTGGTTCATTGTGCATTGATCTTAACATTGTACGTGCTGGTGAAAGTTGCGCCAGAATTATAAAGAAGCTTTGGCCCTTCATTTGAGGTTTCAGTGCAGCAGAAATTAATCTACACCATCCGGGACTGGGATAAATTTCAGCTATAGCTTGTGCCAGATTGAAATAAGTTAGAGTAAGTCTATTAGGCCAAGGTATCCTTGCCCCATTCTGCCTCCATCCCCACCCTACTTCCTCCACTTTTTTGAAAACTGGCGAGTGCTGCACAAAAGTAAAAAAAAAGTCAGTGTTTTGTGTAAAACCACAGCTTACACTAAAAAATTGAACTATATCCTGCCTTATATTCCAGAAAACCGCCATATAAATTCTCCCCATAGTGCAGAATATTTTTATTGTTTAATTCTAATACTATAAGTATTCAAAAACCTGATATAGATATTCAATAACTTTCTCTGGTGATAGACTTTTATGAACTTACAGTATTTATATTAAGTGACAAAAACTTTTTTTTTTACCATCCCATATTAGCTATCCTTTCTCTTTTCTGATTTTCTGGTCTACATTTTATTCGTGACCTGTGACCTGAGATAAGGCTGCTGCAGGAGCATTGTAATATAGTATGTGAACATAAATTCATAACAGTCTCGAAGCCATGTCATTTACTGGGATAAAAAGTAGCCTATGTGGGGCAACACGCAGGGGGGAACCTAGCTTTTTTGCCGCCTGAGGCGGAGGGGGCGTGGCGGACAGGCGGCGTTAGCAGGCAGAGAGCAGGCAGGGAGAGGACCTGCTCTCTGCTAAGCGTGAGGGGAGGCCACTGGAGAAGCGTTGCGTCCACAGGGCCTCCCCAATCCACCGCTCGCTTCCCACGCCGGGCTGCCGAGACGGTGACGCTAAGCCAGTCCAGGACAGTGGTCACTTCAGGTCGCAGGTGAGAGGTGCAGTGCTGGCAACACGGTAGCTCAGTGGTTAGCACTGCAGCCTTCCAGCGCTGGAGTCCTGCACATGTACATTGTGATCCCTATATGGGGGCTCACAATCTACATTTAAAAAAAAAAAAAGTAGCCTATGTTTTAATCGAGGTTACAATCTATCTATGTGCCAAATTTCATTCAAATCCGTTCAGCCGTTTTGAGTGTTTGACTAACAAACATCCGAACATCCAAACACACAATCTTTCACATTTATAATATTGGTAGGAGTGAGTATATGCCTATATTATACAAATATAAAACCTTATTTTCTGAAAATGTTGCATCACTTTCATCAAAATCTAAAATAACCGCGTCGCCCAGATCATCTATTGTAATGGTAAGCATGAGGGTTCAGACCTGTAGGTCAGGCAGGCTAGTACATCTTTTTACAATTTCATTTCCAGCATGTCCATTTTACAACATGCAGTTGTATTTTTCTAAAAGTATCTTATTCTATATTGATTTTCTGAAATAAAAGCAGTTTACAGTATTTTTACAGCCAAGGTTTGTAAATGAGTTTTTCAGTTTGCAAAAGAAACATGAAACTTCTCAATACCTTTCCAAATGGAGTCGATAGTTGTATCATAAAACTTTAGTTTTATACATTATGATCCCTGAACCAGAATGGAGTATGCTTGAACCTATCGCTTTATTGAAATCTTTTACTAGAGTACAAAATCATACATTGGTTACTACGTACAACTAGGTCATGATTATAGGGTTATAGGTTGGACTTGGTGGACTGATGTCTTCATCCAACCTCATATACTATGTAACTATGTCTATGTCTGAAGCAATGCTGGGATCCTAAAGTTGAACTTTTTGGAATTTTATGACCACTTGGGCTACCTACTAAAAAGTGGAACAATTAGCATTTTCTTTATGTAGCTGGATATTTAGTAGCTGTAAAAACTACATATTCCCTTTATTGTATGTCTATGTCATGATATATTTTTATATGAATTAAACAGATACTCCAGTAATGAAAAGTTAACTTCCTTCCACAGGATCACAAAAATGGGAGTCCCCTGTCCTCCATATTAATGGAGTGTTAGGTAGCTCATGATCGCTACCACACCATTACTTTCTATGGGATTGAAATATAAAAAATGGAGTCTTCAGTAATTGATACCTTTTTTAATGGCTAACTAAAATGATGACAGATTGCAAGCTTTCGAGGCTTCTAGGCCTCTTCCTCAGGCATAGTTTCTATGGGATTGTCAAAGAGAAGTCCAGCAGTATCTCCGGCAGTCTCATAGAAATAAATGAGGCACCAATTCACATGCACAACATGCTATTTCATTCACACAATAAGTGGGGAACCTAGGAGTAATACCCCCACCACATAGTTGTGTCACATGCTGTGTTATTAATGGAATACCCCTATTAGAGTAACAAATGTGCATTGTCTAATTCTGGTCTTATCAACGGTCTGTTATAGAAAATCTCTACAAATACCTTTTAGTAAAGACCTGAAATCTCGCTGAGCAATTTCTCCCGTCAGACTAGTGTGCACTCTATTATCGTAACATCCTTTCCTTTTATAATTAGGTTTCCATATACACTTTTCCTTATATATCTCATTTATGTAATGCGGGTCTCTTCTGTTTGTCCTTTTAGAGCTGAAGGACTCTGAAAGATTTTTTAGTTTAGTAGCTTGTGCCCTGTTTGGGTGAAATAATGGAGGAACCAGTCTTTGCTATGGCATAGCAGGGACAGCTCAAAAAGGTTTTCCCCTTAAATGGAGTCTGCTACTGTAAAATTCTTCACAAACCAATAATAGTGCCTTGTGGGGGCCATTATTAGGAGTACAAAAGTATCCATCTTTATATGGCTATGAAAATCGGCCTGCAAGCACATAGATGGTGGGGGCTGATTATACAGATTTGCCTTCAGACAACCGGTATGTAAGCAAAACCTAAAAAAATAAATCATAGATAAAGGGGAGACATCGGGAAAAGATTCCGGAGGAGATGAGGAGCATTCCCAATTGTCTGTAGGCAAATCTGGCAAGTCAGACCCCACCCCTGATACACTTCCAGTGCTTCATCAGTTTGGGTCCACAAGGGCTTATTTCTATTCCTTCCAAGCCCTCCATGGCACTGTCATTGGTTTGGGAGGCTTTTTGTACCTGAGAAACTCCCTTTAAGCGCCAAGGCAGCATGACTGTAGGATTTTTTTATTTTTCATTTTTGTCACCCTACATTTGTCACCTGACACTTTTATTGCACTTGCAGTATGATCAGCATTACCTATTACTGTGCTAAAAAGGTCATTTTTGGCTATCAAAGGTCATAACCAAAACTGTTGTCTCCATTATTATTGGGCAATTGCCAAAGCTGTCAGTTGAATAGAAAACAAGTGTGTGGCTTCCACTAAAACTGCATGGGCAGAGGATGAGGGAATGGTTATTCAAGCCTTAATGTATAGGATGTAACTTTCCTGTGATGTGGTTAATGGGTTTCATTATCAACCAGGCTTTTTTACGTTAAATAATGTTCTGTTTAATAGCCGACCAACCAGATCCCCTGATCGGTGCTTTCATTCCTGATTTTGTTGAGCAGTGATTTATCTCATCTGAATGCAGTAGTAAATTAAGATAAATGGAGCCATTAGGTAACATAAAGCACATCCCATGTGTTCTCTAAAACCTGTATTTATTAATTGTACAATTCATATTGTTTTACGGCAAATTGGCAGTGTGAGTCAGAAATAATACGGAAATTACAAATTCATTTTGCCACAAAGAAAATCATATTTAAATCTGTAGATAATTATAAGTTAAACATTTTAATGTAAATAATTACATTTTTGCACTAGCTATTTTAGCCGAGAGAGTCTTATACCTCGATTGTTCTCAGTGGATACCACCATGAATGCAGGATTTTTGTATGGTCTGGCACTTGTCAGAAACCCAGCCATGTTTTCCTTATTGTGACCAGGTTATCAGGCAGGGACACTACACGTATAAGGAGATAACCTGGCTATAATAAAAATAAATAAATAAAAAAAAATCCTGGCTGGGTTTCTCACAAGCACCATACCAAAACTGCTGCGTTCATGGTTACATTCATTGGTAACCTATAATGACAAAACATTGTCACTACTGAGTGAAAAACGTTATACCTCTGCAAAAAATGTTATTATTTATGTTTGCTAGAATGTTTCACGTTTAATTTCTATAAATTTGGTTAGGTTCCTGGGAAAACTCCATTTTAGGCTAAGGCCCCACGGGCCGGAAACGCCGCGCTAAAGCACTGCGGAAACAACCGTAAAGAAAAGAAACTTCACAGAGTTTTGCTCCGTGAAATTTCTGTTACAATTATATCTATGGGGAAGCCGCCGGCGTTTCCGTAGATATAATTGGCATGCTGTGATTTTCAAAACTGCAACGGTTTTGGAAATCGCAGTGTGTCCGTGTTGCAATTTTTTCCACAAAGTGCGCATGGGATTCACATGAATCTCATTCACTTTGCAAGTACTGTAAACGTGATTTTTACCACTGCGGCCAAATCATGGCGTTCCTGGCCCATGGGGCTCCGGCTTTAGAGTGAAGTCCCACATTGCAGAAACGCAGCTTCTTTTATTGCAGATTTTGCTGCGGTTTTTTGAGCCAAACTTAGGTGTGACTACAAAAGGAATGGGAATTATATAGGAAGTTCTTATACGTCTCCTTTCTGCTCAATCCACTTCTGGCTTTGGCTCAAACGCAACAAAACCTGCAACAAAAAAAGCTGCATTTCCGCAACGTAGGGCTTCAGCCTTAGGGTGAAGCCCCACATTGCGGAAACTCAGTTTTTTTTGTTGCAGATTTTGCTACAGTTTTTTGAGCCCAAACCACAAAAGTAATGTGAAATATATAGGAAGTTCTTCTACTTCTACCTTCGGGCCAGGGGCG
The DNA here is from genome assembly GCF_031893055.1 of Leptodactylus fuscus. Classification (NCBI taxonomy): domain Eukaryota; kingdom Metazoa; phylum Chordata; class Amphibia; order Anura; family Leptodactylidae; genus Leptodactylus; species Leptodactylus fuscus. Next base: position 160,855,665 of record NC_134268.1, read on the forward strand.
GTACCTGTGGGCGGGGTGGAGTGTGAGAGCAGGAGACAGCTCTCCGGTGTCTGCTTGTTCACAAAGCAGGCTGAGAATCATTTCCGGACACTGACAGGCGGGGCTGCCACAGCCCTGACTGCGAACGAGTGCAAGGCCCCGGCCTGCCAGTGTCCGGAGATGATTCTCAGCCTGCGCTGTCAACAAGCATACACCGATCCCGCGATCGACCCATACATCCTTCGCGATCGACCGGTAGATTGCGATCGACGTATTGGGCACTCCTGATCTAAGGGCTTCCTTTATATTTTCCATTCCTTTTCAAGCTACTCAAAAAAATAAGTTTTTTCCTGCAGTGCTTTTTTGGTTTGTGGGGTCTTAGCTTTAATATGATCTTATAAAATGTCCCTGCTTCATACTATTGCTATCATATAGTTGGTATGTCACCCCCTGGTGTTCTTTTAATTTCCTCTCTAAACGTCCACCTAATGTGTTCACATCTGGTGAGAAGAAGACGCTTCTAGTGAATTGTTTCCTATCGGCTGGCTTGTAAAATAGCAGTGATCCATCTTCCCCCATTGGGCGGCCGTTCTAAGATGGAAGATCTATTAAATGTATTTTCTGAAGATGGATGGCATGATCTTAATCTGAATTCTGTTAACTCAAATGAGTCATTAGTATATTAATGAGGATAAAGCTAAAATTAGAAAGCAAAAAGAAGAACCTTGAATTCTGGGTGATGTTCCCATTTAATCTATTATACATAACATAATACACTGCTGAATATATTTCCTAATGGAACAAAGTTTTTAATATTATACTGTATATTGTCTAGTAGAAAATCGCAGAGAACTAGTTAATAGTAAAAGGTCTTCCCTCCTTATCTCCAGATATTGAATAATAACTCACTTTCTTCTGGCTTTCTATTGCATTAGAAAATGAAATGCAGCTAGCGAAAAACACAATTTCACACTTTTTTCTTGGGAATTAATAACCTTTTCTACCTTACTTGAGAAGGAGGTGATCACCTTGGGGGGGAGATCTCTACAGCATGTTTACTGGTCTACTGATTCTGTTAGGTCACCAGAAAATCAAGATTGTATATAAAAAAAACTTTTTGATAAGAAAAACTTTTTTTACACATTTATCTGTCATGTAATGTAATGTACATGTAATGTAAAAAACATATATAGTATGGGAGGAATAGAACTAAGTGATAGCATAGGGGAAAAGGACTTGGGCATAATAGTAGATCACAAATTCAACATGAGCCAACAGTGCGGTGCTGCTGCAAAAAAGGCTAATAAAATTCTGGGATGTATTAAGACAAGCATTGAATCTAGATCAAGAGAGGTCATTATTCCGCTGTAGTCTTCCCTGGTCAGACCACACCTGGAATACTGTGTACAGTTCTTGGCGCCTCAATTCAAGAAAGACATCGATATATTGGAGCAAGTCCAGAGAAGAGCAACCAAAATGGTGGAAGGGCTGCAAACCATGTCCTATGAGGAGCGGCTAAAAGAACTGGGATTGTTTAGTTTGCAGAAGAGAAGGCTGAGGGGAGATTTAATAGCAGTCTACAAATATCTGAAAGGTAGTCACAGTGCAGAGGGATCTACCCTATTCTCATTAGCACAAGGAAGTACAAGAAGCAATGGGATGAAACTAAAGGGAAAGAGATACAGATTAGACATTAGGAAAAACTTTCTGACAGTGAGGGTAGTGAGAGAGTGGAATAGGCTGCCACGGGAGGTGGTGGGCGCTCCATCAATGGAAATCTTCAAGCGGAATCTGGATAAACATATAGCTGGGATGATTTAGGAAAACCTGCACTTGCAGGGGGTTGGACCCGATGGCCCTTGAGGTCCCTTCCAACTCTACCATAAGAAAAAAAAAAAAAAATGTTTTGTGCTATTATTTCAGAGTAAATATGTAAGTTATATTTTGCTATGCTAATATTTCATTTTCGGCTTTAGACTCAATAAATATATTCTGCAGATTTTAACCATAATAAATGAATTATGAATCACGCAGATGAGTTTATCAGCTCTGTGGGTGTTAAGGCTGTTTAGATATAGGTCCCAGCAGAAATACATCTCAATTAAAAAAGAAATATCAAATGGCATTCAACATAAAATATTCCCTAATGTGATTACAGTACGTCACGATTGCTTTAAAATATGTTTTAATAGGAATTTCGAGATAAATTTCCATGTTGCTTTGCGTACGCATAGGAAGTAAAATCTAAGGCTGGTCATACACATTCATTTTCAACTACCATCATTCGGTCTGGAATCAACAGTCATCGATCTTTCATATAGACGACTATACGGGCAACAAGAAACATTTATTTTACCCGAAAAAATGAAGAGATGAAGCTTGGTCAATGCTAATATGGTGATGGCCCAGAAAGCCCAGAATACACAAATCACCCACAGGTTTACTACTCTTGCCGAAACTCCAATACAACCCATTCTGTCTGTCCGTATGGGATAAATGCTTCACAATCTGTCAGTTCAACAATCTAAAATCTAAGGCCCCATTCACACGGGGAGTAGATGGGCAGATTTTGGCACCGAGAGTGACGCGGGAGCCGCGTTACTCTCGGGGTCAAAATGCGCCTACCACAGCTGTCGCGGCTTCCAACAGTCGCGGCTTTCTCCTCCGGAGTAGATTAAAATGAATGGGCCTACTCCGGAGGTTGCTGCTGCGAGACGGACGCCGGGGCTGAATCAGCCACGGAGTCCGCTTCAAGAAAGGGCATGTCAATTCTTTTTTCCGTGAGCGGCAACATGCTGCTCACTGAAAAAAGTAGCCTGGCGGTCTACATAGACCCCATTGTGAGGGGGCGGATTATGATGTGGATTCAGCGCCATAATCCGCCCCCTCTTTGCCCATGTGGACTAGCCCTAAAGTGTACGGTCAGTTTAAGAATACAAAAAAATCATAAATCCTCATAAAACTCAGTTTATCTAAGTATTCTTTAATATCATGGTGTCTGTGTGCGGTAACATATTTCCCTGCCTGACACCTGCCCTGGAGCCATTGTTTAGATAACACTTTATATGCACATTATTACTTTTAATGGAACATCAAAGGCGTAAACAGCACATCAGAAATAATAGAAGATATGATTGTGATGCCTTGTCTAGGAAGATGTATCCGAGAAAGCACATTGAGCTGTAATATGTTGATGGGTGGTAAAGGAAGATGTCAACTAGATAAGGATAGAAGCTTTGAAAACCTTAGAGGTATTGCAGCAAGATGACAGAAGGAAAAGCTTAATGAAATTTCTGTAATTTACACAACGTAACAAAGAAATATCATGTGTGATCTATTATATAAATGACACAATCTTACATATTCTGTTCCTATAGACATGCTTTATCTGGGCCTTCTACTTCCACAAATAAGCCAATCCAGAACTAGCAATGGTTGGATTTGGAGATGGACCCTTAAAGAAAATCTGCCCTTATTATAGTGTTATATTTTGGTTCACAGTTCTGATACTATATATTGTTATAGTTGTTTTTCTGACACAGAGCTCCAAATCTCCAGCATAGACCCAGGAAATGATTTATCAAAACTGCCACAAAGGAAAAGTGGAATGGCCCATAGAGACATAGTGAATCCCATGCCAGTTCTCATTTTCAGAAGTGCTTTATTACAATAAAGTTTACTCTGCACCCGGATTTTCTTTGCATGAGTTTTAATAAATCTCCACCATAGAGTTAAAACATAACATCATCATCTTCACCATGGGGCACGTGAGAGCTTACTGCATGCACTTTCCAGATAGTCTCAGTGAGTAACAATGTGCAGTAACTTTCCGTAATCCCTCTTGTTACCACTGCTGGCAGTGACCACTAGAGATGAGCGAACACTAAAATGTTCGAGGTTCGAAATTCGATTCGAACAGCCGCTCAATGTTCGTGTGTTCGAACGGGTTTCGAACCCCATTATAGTCTATGGGGAACAGATACTCGTTAAGGGGGAAACCCAAATCCGTGTCTGGAGGGTCACCAAGTCCACTATGACACCCCAGGAAATGATGCCAACACCTCTGGAATGACACTGGGACAGCAGGGGAAGCATGTCTGGGGGCATCTAACACACCCAAGACCCTCTATTACCCCAACATCACAGCCTAACAACTACACACTTTACACACTCAATACCACCTCTCTGACAGTAGGAAAACACCTTGAAACATGTGTATTTGGCACTTGCAGCGAGGAGAGCTTGTCACCAGCAGTGAATTTGGCCCTTGTAGTAAGTTGAGGTTGGCACCAACATTTGTTTTGAAAATCAGGGTGGATTGAGCCTCTAACCAGCAGAGTTTGGGCAAATTCATGGTGGAGGGAGCCTCTAAAAACCCCAGTTTGGACCAATTCATGGTGGAGGGAGCCTCTAAAAACCCCAGTTTGGACCAATTCATGGTGGAGGGAGCCTCTAAAAAACCCAGTTTGGACCAATTCATGATGGAGGGAGCCTCTAAACAGCCCAGTTTGGACCAATTCATGGTGGAGGGAGCCTCTAAAAACCCCAGTTTGGACCAATTCATGATGGAAGGAGCCTCTAAACAGCCCAGTTTGGGCAAATTCATGGTGGAGGGAGCCTCTAAAAACCCCCAGTTGGGACCAATTCATGGTGGAGGGAGCCTCTAAAAACCCCAGTTTGGACCAATTCATGGTGGAGGGAGCCTCTAAACAGCCCAGTTTGGGCAAATTCATGGTGGAGGGAGCCTCTAAACAGCCCAGTTTGGGCAAATTCATGGTGGAGGGAGCCTCTAAAAACCCCAGTTTGGACCAATTCATGGTGGAGGGAGCCTCTAAAAACCCCAGTTTGGACCAATTCATGGTGGAGGGAACCTCTAAAAACCCCAGTTTGGACCAATTCATGGTGGAGGGAGCCTCTAAACAGCCCAGTTTGGACCAATTCATGGTGGAGGGAGCCTCTAAAAACCCCAGTTTGGACCAATTCATGGTGGAGGGAGCCTCTAAACAGCCCAGTTTGGACCAATTCATGGTGGAGGGAGCCTCTAACCAGCAGAGTTGGTGGAAATCAGGGTGGAGGGAGCCTCTAAACAGCCCAGTTTGGACCAATTCATGGTGGAGGGAGCCTCTAAAAACCCCAGTTTGGACCAATTCATGGTGGAGGGAGCCTCTAAACAGCTCAGTTTGGGCAAATTCATGGTGGAGGGAGCCTCTAAACAGCCCAGTTTGGGCAAATTCATGGTGGAGGGAGTCTCTAAAAACCCCAGTTTGGACCAATTCATGGTGGAGGGAGCCTCTAAAAACCCCAGTTTGGACCAATTCATGGTGGAGGGAGCCTCTAACCAGCCCAGTTTGGACCAATTCATGGTGGAGGGAGCCTCTAAAAACCCCAGTTTGGACCAATTCATGGTGGAGGGAGCCTATAAACAGCCCAGTTTGGACCAATTCATGGTGGAGGGAGCCTCTAAAAACCCCAGTTTGGACCAATTCATGGTGGAGGGAGCCTCTAAACAGCCCAGTTTGGGCAAATTCATGGTGGAGGGAGCCTCTAAACAGCCCAGTTTGGGCAAATTCATGGTGGAGGGAGTCTCTAAAAACCCCAGTTTGGACCAATTCATGGTGGAGGGAGCCTCTAAAAACCCCAGTTTGGACCAATTCATGGTGGAGGGAGCCTCTAACTAGCCCAGTTTGGGCAAATTCATGGTGGAGGGAGCCTCTAAAAACCCCAGTTTGGACCAATTCATGGTGGAGGGAGCCTCTAAAAACCCCAGTTTGGACCAATTCATGGTGGAGGGAGCCTCTAAACAGCCCAGTTTGGGCAAATTCATGGTGGAGGGAGCCTCTAAAAACCCCAGTTTGGACCAATTCATGGTGGAGGGAGCCTCTAAAAACCCCAGTTTGGACCAATTCATGGTGGAGGGAGCCTCTAACTAGCCCAGTTTGGGCAAATTCATGGTGGAGGGAGCCTCTAAAAACCCCAGTTTGGACCAATTCATGGTGGAGGGAGCCTCTAAAAACCCCAGTTTGGACCAATTCATGGTGGAGGGAGCCTCTAAAAACCCCAGTTTGGGCAAATTCATGGTGGAGGGAGCCTCTAACCAGCCCAGTTTGGACCAATTCATGGTGGAGGGAGCCTCTAAAAACCCCAGTTTGGACCAATTCATGGTGGAGGGAGCCTCTAAACAGCCCAGTTTGGACCAATTCATGGTGGAGGGAGCCTCTAAAAACCCCAGTTTGGACCAATTCATGGTGGAGGGAGCCTCTAAACAGCCCAGTTTGGACCAATTCATGGTGGAGGGAGCCTCTAACCAGCAGAGTTGGTGGAAATCAGGGTGGAGGGAGCCTCTAACCAGCAGAGTTGTGGGAAAGCAGGGTGGAGGGAGCCTCTAAAAACCCCAGTTTGGACCAATTCATGGTGGAGGGAGCCTCTAACTAGCCCAGTTTGGGCAAATTCATGGTGGAGGGAGCCTCTAAAAACCCCAGTTTGGACCAATTCATGGTGGAGGGAGCCTCTAAAAACCCCAGCTTGGACCAATTCATGGTGGAGGGAGCCTCTAAAAACCCCAGTTTGGACCAATTCATGGTGGAGGGAGCCTCTAAACAGCCCAGTTTGGGCAAATTCATGGTGGAGGGAGCCTCTAACCAGCAGAGTTGGTGGAAATCAGGGTGGAGGGAGCCTCTAACCAGCAGAGTTGTGGGAAAGCAGGGTGGAGGGAGCCTCTAACCAGCAGAGTTGTGGGAAAGCAGGGTGGAGGGAGCCTCTAACCAGCAGAGTTGTGGGAAAGCAGGGTGGAGGGAGCCTCTAACCAGCAGAGTTGGTGGAAATCAGGGTGGAGGGAGCCTCTAACCAGCAGAGTTGGGGGAAATCAGGGTGGAGGGAGCCTAGTATTAGCAGAATTGTGCAACGCTTATGGTGGATGAGTATGAGGATGCGGAGGAATTGGAGAGGTTGAGTACAGACATGGAGTTTCATGTTGGGGTGCTTTACACAGGTGGGCACAAAAATGAAGGCTCTATCCAGTGGTGGTTCATTTTTATCAAAGTGAGCCGGTCGGCACTCTCAGCTGACAGACGGGTGCGCTTGTCAGTGATGATGCCACCGGCTGCACTGAACACCCTCTCAGATAGGACGCTGGCGGCAGGACAGGACAGCACCTCCAAGGCATATAGGGCAAGTTCAAGCCACAGGTCCAACTTTGACACCCAATACGTGTAGGGCGCAGAGGGGTCGGAGAGGACAGGGCTGTGGTCGGAAAGGTATTCCCGCAACATGGGCCTATACTTCTCACGCCTGGTGACACTAGGACCCTCCGTGGCGGCACTTTGGCGAGGGGGTGCCATCAAGGTGTCCCAGACCTTAGACAGTGTGCCCCTCGTTTGTGTGGACCGGTGAGAACTTGGTTGCCTACTGGAGGAACTGCCCTCCCTGCCGCCAACGTCACATGCTGGAAACATCTCCATCATATTCTGCACCAATTTCCTGTGGCAAGCATTGATGCGATTGGCCCTCCCCTCTACCGGAATAAAAGACGAGATGTTGTTTTTATACCGGGGGTCAAGGATAGCAAAGATCCAGTACTGGTTGTCCTCCATGATTTTGACAATACGCTTGTCGGTTGTAAAGCACCCCAACATGAACTCAGCCATGTCTGCCACAGTGTTAGTTGGCATGACTCCTCTGGCCCCACCGGAAAGTTCAATCTCCATTTCCTCCTCATCCTCCATGTCTACCCATCCGCGCTGCAACAATGGGACGATTCGAAGTTGCCCGGAAGCCTCCTGTATCACCATCACATCATCGGACAACTCTTCTTCCTCCTCCTCCTCCTCCACCTCCTCCATTAAACGCAGTGAAGCGGACAGATGTGTGGACCTACTCTCCAGCTGTGACGGATCGGATGCTATCCCTAACTCCTCTGTGTGATCTGAGTTATCCCTGATGTCAATCAGGGATTCTCTCAGAACACACAAGAGCGGGATTGTAAGGCTCACCATCGCATCCTCAGAGCTCACCCTCCTTGTGGACTCCTCAAAGACCCGTAGGATGTCACAAAGGTCTCTCATCCATGGCCACTCATGGATGTGAAACTGAAGCAGCTGACTTTGTGGCACCCTAGGGTTTTGTAGCTGGTATTCCATCAAAGGTCTCTGCTGCTCAACCATTCTATTCAACATCTGAAACGTTGAGTTCCAGCGTGTGGGGACGTCGCACAAAAGCCGGTGTTGTGGCACATGCAGGCGTTGCTGGAGAGATTTTAAGCTAGCAGCGGCTACTGTCGACTTGCGAAAGTGGGCGCACATGCGCCGCACTTTCACCAGTAGCTCTGGAACATTGGGGTAGCTCTTTAGGAAACGTTGCACCACTAGGTTGAAGACGTGGGCCAGGCATGGAACATGTTGGAGTCCGGCAAGCTCCAGAGCTGCTACCAGGTTCCGGCCGTTATCACAAACGACCATGCCTGGGCCCAGGTGCAGCGGCTCAAACCATATTGCCGTCTCATCGAGGAGGGCATCCCTCACCTCGGAGGCAGTGTGCTGTCTGTCCCCCAAGCTGATCAGCTTCAGCACAGCCTGCTGACGTCTACCAACGCCAGTGCTGCAACGTTTCCAACTCGTAGCTGGGGTCAATCTAACAGCGGAGGAGGAGGCGGTGGCGAAGGAGGAGGCGGTAGAGGAGGAGGAGGAGGGGGGTGTTCTTCTCGTGTCCCTGCAAGGAATGTTAGGCGGGGAGACGAGGTACACCGGGCCAGTTTGGGAAGCAGTCCCAGCCTCAACTACATTCACCCAGTGTGCCGTCAGTGAAATGTAGCGTCCCTGTCCGCATGCACTTGTCCACGCGTCGGTGGTCAAGTGGACCTTTGTGCAAAGCGCGGAACTAAGGGCCCGCCTGATGTTGAGTGACACGTGCTGGTGCAAGGCGGGGACGGCACACCGGGAGAAGTAGTGACGGCTAGGGACGGCATAGCGAGGTGCCGCAGTTGCCATCAGGTCCAGGAAGGCGGGAGTTTCAACAAGCCGGAACGCCAACATCTCCTGGGCCAGCAGTTTAGCGATGTTGGCGTTCAAGGCTTGCGCGTGTGGGTGGTTAGCAGTGTATTTCTGCCGCCGCTCCAATGTCTGAGAGATGGTGGGTTGTTGTAAAGAAGCGCCTGATGGTGCCTTTGATGGTGCAGGAGAAGGAGATAAGACAGGAACAGGGGAGGATGAGGGAGAAGTCAACAAAGTGGCGGAGGCAGATGAAGTGGTGTCCTGGCTCGTCCTCTGGAGTGCATCGCCAGCACAGTCAGCAGTGGCAGTGGCAGAGGCAGAGGCAGTGGCAGAGGCAGTGGCAGTGGCGTGAACGGCAGGCGGCCTTTGTCCTGCCGTTGCTGCCTGCCACTGATTCCAGTGCTTGGATTCCAAATGACGGCGCATTGAAGTGGTGGACAGGTTGCTCTTCTCGGAGCCCCTAATCAATTTCGAGAGGCAAATTGTGCAGACAACACTATATCTGTCCTCGGTGCATTCCTTGAAAAAACTCCACACCTTCGAGAAACGTGCCCTCGAGGTGGGAGTTTTTCGGGGCTGGGTACGAACTGGAACATCTTGGGAGATTCCGGGTGTGGCCTGGCTTCGCCTAAGCTGCTGACCTCTGCCTCTGCCTCTAGCTACCCTTTTTGGTGCTGCACCTGCCTCAACATCCACACTACTTTCCCCGCTTGACATCCCCCCTGTCCAGGTCGGGTCAGTGTCCTCATCATCCACCACTTCCTCTTCCAACTCCTGTCTCATCTCCTCCTCCCGCACAATGCGCCAGTCAACTGGATGCCCTGACGGCAACTGCGTCACATCATCGTCGATGAGGGTGGGTTGCTGGTCATCCACCACCAAATCGAACGGAGATGGAGGAGACTCTAGTGTTTGAGCATCTGGACACAGATGCTCCTCTGTTAGGTTCGTGGAATCGTGACGTGGAGAGGCAGGTTGAGGGACAATGAAAGGAGCGGAGAACAGCTCTGGGGAGCAGGGACAGTTGGGGTTATTGTTCTGTGAAGCTTGGGAATTTTGGGAGGAAGGAGGACAAGACTGTTGGGTAAGAGGAGGAGAGGAGGCAGAGTCTGACTGGCTGCTGGACAATGTGCTGTAAGCGTTCTCTGACAGCCATTGCAAGACCTGTTCCTGGTTCTCGGGCCTACTAAGGTTTGTACCCTGCAGTTTAGTTAATGTGGCAAGCAACCCTGGCACTGTGGAGTGGCGCAATGCTTGCTGCCCCACAGGAGTAGGCACGGGACGCCCTGTGGCTTCACTGCTACCTTGCTCCCCAGAACCATTCCCCCGACCTCGCCCACGGCCTCGTCCACGTCCCTTTCCGGGAGCCTTGTGCATTTTGAATTCCCAGTTAGAAATTGGCACTATATACCAGTAGCAAAAATTGTGGGTGCACGTAACCCCAATATATTCTTTGAATTCCCAGTCAGACAATGGCACTATATACCAGTAGCAAAAATTGTGGGTGCACGTAACCCCAATATATTCTTTGAATTACCAGTCAGAAACTGGCACTATATGGCAGTAGCAAGAAATGAGGGTATTTGTAACCCCAATATATTCTTTGAATTCCCAGTCAGACAATGGCACTATATACCAGTAGCAAAAATTGTGGGTGCACGTAACCCCAATATATTCTTTGAATTACCAGTCAGAAACCGGCACTATATGGCAGTAGCAAGAAATGAGGGTATTTGTAACCCCAATATATTCTTTGAATTCCCAGTCAGACAATGGCACTATATACCAGTAGCAAGAAATGAGGGTATTTGTAACTCCAATATATTCTTTGAATTCCCAGTCAGACAATGGCACTATATGGCAGTAGCAAGAAATGAGGGTATTTGTAACCCCAATATATTCTTTGAATTCCCAGTCAGACAATGGTACTATATACCAGTAGCAAGAAATGAGGGTATTTGTAACCCCAATATATTCTTTGAATTCCCAGTCAGACAATGGCACTATATACCAGTAGCAAGAAATGAGGGTATTTATAACCCCAATATATTCTTTGAATTACCAGTCAGAAACTGGCACTATATGGCAGTAGCAAGAAATTAGGGTATTTGTAACCCCAATATATTCTTTGAATTCCCAGTCAGACAATGGCACTATATACCAGTAGCAAGAAATGAGGGTATTTATAACCCCAATATATTCTTTGAATTCCCAGTCAGACAATGGCACTATATACCAGTAGCAAGAAATGAGGGTATTTATAACCCCAATATATTCTTTGAATTACCAGTCAGAAACTGGCACTATATGGCAGTAGCAAGAAATGAGGGTATTTGTAACCCCAATATATTCTTTGAATTCCCAGTCAGACAATGGCACTATATACCAGTAGCAAGAAATGAGGGTATTTGTAACCCCAATATATTCTTTGAATTCCCAGTCAGACAATGGCACTATATACCAGTAGCAAGAAATGAGGGTATTTGTAACCCCAATATATTCTTTGAATTCCCAGTCAGACAATGGCACTATATACCAGTAGCAAGAAATGAGGGTATTTGTAACCCCAATATATTCTTTGAATTCCCAGTCAGACAATGGCACTATATACCAGTAGCAAGAAATGAGGGTATTTGTAACCCCAATATATTCTTTGAATTCCCAGTCAGACAATGGCACTATATACCAGTAGCAAAAATTGTGGGTGCACGTAACCCCAATATATTCTTTGAATTACCAGTCAGAAACTGGCACTATATGGCAGTAGCAAGAAATGAGGGTATTTGTAACCCCAATATATTCTTTGAATTCCCAGTCAGACAATGGCACTATATACCAGTAGCAAGAAATGAGGGTATTTATAACCCCAATATATTCTTTGAATTACCAGTCAGAAACTGGCACTATATGGCAGTAGCAAGAAATGAGGGTATTTGTAACCCCAATATATTCTTTGAATTCCCAGTCAGACAATGGCACTATATACCAGTAGCAAGAAATGAGGGTATTTGTAACCCCAATATATTCTTTGAATTCCCAGTCAGACAATGGCACTATATACCAGTAGCAAGAAATGAGGGTATTTATAACCCCAATATATTGTTTGAATTCCCAGTCAGACAATGGCACTATATACCAGTAGAAAGAAATGAGGGTATTTGTAACCCCAATATATTCTTTGAATTCCCAGTCAGACAATGGCACTATATACCAGTAGCAAGAAATGAGGGTATTTATAACCCCAATATATTCTTTGAATTCCCAGTCAGACAATGGCACTATATACCAGTAGCAAGAAATGAGGGTATTTATAACCCCAATATATTCTTTGAATTACCAGTCAGAAACTGGCACTATATGGCAGTAGCAAGAAATGAGGGTATTTGTAACCCCAATATATTCTTTGAATTCCCAGTCAGACAATGGCACTATATACCAGTAGCAAAAATTGTGGGTGCACGTAACCCCAATATATTCTTTGAATTACCAGTCAGAAACTGGCACTATATGGCAGTAGCAAGAAATGAGGGTATTTGTAACCCCAATATATTCTTTGAATTCCCAGTCAGACAATGGCACTATATACCAGTAGCAAGAAATGAGGGTATTTGTAACCCCAATATATTCTTTGAATTCCCAGTCAGACAATGGCACTATATACCAGTAGCAAGAAATGAGGGTATTTGTAACCCCAATATATTCTTTGAATTCCCAGTCAGACAATGGCACTATATACCAGTAGCAAAAATTGTGGGTGCACGTAACCCCAATATATTCTTTGAATTACCAGTCAGAAACTGGCACTATATGGCAGTAGCAAGAAATGAGGGTATTTGTAACCCCAATATATTCTTTGAATTCCCAGTCAGACAATGGCACTATATACCAGTAGCAAGAAATGAGGGTATTTATAACCCCAATATATTCTTTGAATTCCCAGTCTGACAATGTCACTATATACCAGTAGCAAGAAATGAGGGTATTTATAACCCCAATATATTCTTTGAATTACCAGTCAGAAACTGGCACTATATGGCAGTAGCAAGAAATGAGGGTATTTGTAACCCCAATATATTCTTTGAATTCCCAGTCAGACAATGGCACTATATACCAGTAGCAAGAAATGAGGGTATTTGTAACCCCAATATATTCTTTGAATTCCCAGTCAGACAATGGCACTATATACCAGTAGCAAGAAATGAGGGTATTTGTAACCCCAATATATTCTTTGAATTCCCAGTCAGACAATGGCACTATATACCAGTAGCAAAAATTGTGGGTGCACGTAACCCCAATATATTCTTTGAATTACCAGTCAGAAACTGGCACTATATGGCAGTAGCAAGAAATGAGGGTATTTGTAACCCCAATATATTCTTTGAATTCCCAGTCAGACAATGGCACTATATACCAGTAGCAAGAAATGAGGGTATTTATAACCCCAATATATTCTTTGAATTCCCAGTCAGACAATGGCACTATATACCAGTAGCAAGAAATGAGGGTATTTATAACCCCAATATATTCTTTGAATTACCAGTCAGAAACTGGCACTATATGGCAGTAGCAAGAAATGAGGGTATTTGTAACCCCAATATATTCTTTGAATTCCCAGTCAGACAATGGCACTATATGGCAGTAGCAAGAAATGAGGGTATTTGTAACCCCAATATATTCTTTGAATTCCCAGTCAGACAATGGCACTGTATACCAGTAGCAAAAATTGTGGGTGCACGTAACCCCAATATATTCTTTGAATTCCCAGTGAGACAATGGCACTATATACCAGTAGCAAAAATTGTGGGTGCACGTAACCCCAATATATTCTTTGAATTCCCAGTCAGACAATGGCACTATATACCAGTAGCAAAAATAGTGGGTGTATATAGCCCCAATTCTATTGCTAGGGGACTTGCAGGGTATTTCTGAGGTGAAGGTGGGGGGGCACACCGTTGGAACGGGGATTTGGGGTGTATATATGGGGTATACGGGAATACACTGTCAGTGTGTTCCATTCAGGATCCTGGGAAAGCTGGGTTGCGGCGATTGAGCCCGTCAGTGCCACGTTACACTGACAAGCTTCTCCCTGGAATTGAAGTTATATGTAAGCCCAATATATTCTTTGAATTCCCAGTGAGACAATGGCACTATATGGCAGTAGCAAAAATAGTGGGTGTATATAGCCCCAATTCTATTGCTAGGGGACTTGCAGGGTATTTCTGGGGTGAAGGTGGGGGGGCACACCGTTGGAACGGGTATCGGGGGTATATATCGGGTATACGGGAATACACTGTCAGTGTATTCCATTCAGGATCCGCGGAAAGCTGGGTTGCGGCGATTGAGCCCGTCAGTGCCACGTTACACTGACAAGCTTCTCCCTGGAATTTAGCTCTTATAAGAGCTGTTGGTTGTCTTCTCCTTCCTATCCTAGCCTGTCCCTGCCTACCCAGAATCTAACCCCTAGCTAACTGGACGGAAACCTCCGTCCCCGGTGAATTGCAAGCTCAGAATGACGCGAAGCTGGGCGTCGCTGTTCTTTTAAATTAGAGGTCACATGTTTTCGGCAGCCAATGGGTTTTGCCTACTTTTTCCAACGTCACCGGTGTCGTAGTTCCTGTCCCACCTACCCTGCGCTGTTATTGGAGCAAAAAAGGCGCCAGGGAAGGTGGGAGGGGAATCGAGTAATGGCGCACTTTACCACGCGGTGTTCGATTCGATTCGAACATGCCGAACAGCCTAATATCCGATCGAACATGAGTTCGATAGAACACTGTTCGCTCATCTCTAGTGACCACGACACTTAGGCTGCCTTCACATGGAGTAACGCCAGGCTCAATCTGAGCTTATTTTTACAGAAATCCGAGGGTCGCGTTAACGTTGCGTTTTGTTAACGGAGCGTGTACGCGAGCAAAAAACGCTGTGTATGCGCTCATAGTAGAAAAACGCAGCGGAAATGCAACGTTAACGTGACCCTCACATTTCTACGCCTGTAAAAATAAGCTCAAATTGAGCCCGCCATTACTCTGTGTGAAGGCAGCCTTAAAGATTATATAAGTTTACTCCTCCAGGAAGGGTTTCTGTGAATAAAACATTGATGTCCTTTCAATGTATGGTCTCGGGGCCACTAGGACCCCTACAAACACTAGACTGAGTGTTCAAAACTCAAACCGTACAGGAATTTGAAAGGAATAGTGGTCACTGGTCAAACATGCTCTTTAATAAAGGGGGTATCTAAGATTAGAAAACATGGCTGT
The DNA here is from genome assembly GCF_031893055.1 of Leptodactylus fuscus. NCBI lineage: Eukaryota > Metazoa > Chordata > Amphibia > Anura > Leptodactylidae > Leptodactylus > Leptodactylus fuscus. Next base: position 160,870,882 of record NC_134268.1, read on the forward strand.
TTTCTTCCAGAAAGAACTCCACTTCCTCTTCTCAGGCAGTGACATCACGTATGTTGGTCATATGCATGGCCATGCTGAAACATAGTTACATTGTAACATATAGTAACAATAGCATGGCCATGCGACTAATGGGATGTCACTGCCTGAACAGATAAGGTGGAGCTCTCTTAAAAGAGAGAGCAGACTGGATAATTTCTTTAATGGGGCTTTCATTAAAACAGGTGAAACAGACAGCAGTATACAGTATATGCATGACTTGTACTCTATTCAAACGCCTCTGGAATGGGGGGTCAGAACCTACTCTCATGGTCAGTAGGGTTCGTAATGGTCTCTAACTCTGCTTTCAATTCCCATTGAGCAGGAAGGAACCAACTCCAGCATTGGTGAAGAGTGCACATTAGAGATGAGCGAGTAGTACTCGATCGAGTATGTATTCAATCGAATACTACGGTATTCGAAATACTCGTACTCGATCGAGTACCACTCGCTGTTCGAATGTAAAAGTTCAATGCAGAACCAGCATTGATTGGCCGAATGCTATACAGTCGGCCAATCAACGCTGGTTCTTCTCCTACCTTTAGAAGTCTTCTCCGTGCAGCTTCCCTGCGGCGTCTTCCGGCTCTTCATTCACGCTTGTAGTGCGGACATGCGCCGTCGGCTCTGTCCAGGCCCGATGCCTGGCAGAGTGAATTCAGAGCCGGAAGATGCTGCGGGGATGCTGCACGGAGAAGACTTCTCGGAGGATTCAGCCTGACCCTCACTCGTGGACTTGGTAAGTATAATTTGATTGAACATTGCCTACCCCTGAAACGAGCATTTCCCCCCATAGACTATAATAGGGTTTGATATTCGATTCGAGTAGTCGAATATTGAGGGGCTACTCAAAACGAATATTGAATCTCGAACATTTTACTGATCGCTCATCTCTAGTGCACATCACTTTTCATGGGAAGGAATAGCGTGCCTTTGCCCTGAACTACTGTAAAAAGGCCAAACCCTTTAAATCACTTTCCATTGCTACTTTATATACATTTCTTATTAACTTGACAGCACAGCATCTGCTCAAATGGAATAAGCTTATGTTACAGATTTAGTCTTTTCAATGTGTGATGAACCACATATGGTAACTGATCACCTCAATGTGACACATACACAGTATAGAAAGAGAAAGCTCTTGGCTGTATAGCCAAGAATCTCCTCCATTTATGCAGCTCGGTTTGGAAGAAGCAATGGATTTTTTTTTCTTTGCTCATTACTTTAGTCTTTTAGCTTTATAAAATATGAAAAGACACTGGAATTCTCCCAAATAATGCAGATTTGCACATCATGCAGCAAATGCACCGTGGTATGATTCATGTATAATTGAATTATTTACTCTCACTAGAGACTCAGCCCAACTAAATGAGATAGTCAGCAAAGCATTCAATACAGAGCTCATATAAAAAGGATCGTACACTATCTCCATAAAACAACATGGTTAGACTCCACCTGGTTAAGATGAAGAATTGGCAGATCAAGTACTTAACACATACCTCCAATTCGAACAACTTTGCATAAATGACAGTTGTATATAAGAAATGTTGTAAATTTCCCCAAGGTGGGACTATTAAAGGATTATCTTATTAAAGATACTTTTTACATAGAAGTCAATATTAAGGGGAGAGGGGAGGAAGAGGATGGTGTAAAAGACTGAAATAACCAATGCTGCCAAACTATCTAATACCAAGAGAACTATTTTGACACTGGTGTGTCTTCAAGATAAAAGTCTAGAACTGCACAGAACAAATCCATTAACAGCCTTCCCTCCCCCCTGCCCCCCCCTTTGAGAAAACTTATTCAAAGTGTAATATACCATGGGAGATATAGGAAATTACCAACACAAACCAGTCTAACAAGTATCATTTTAGGGCCCCTTCACACGGCATAAGCGCTTGGCTCATTCCGAGACATACACGCGAGCGCTTCTAAATACTTCCCATTCACTTCAATGAGCGCTCCCATTGAAGTAAATGGGAAGTGTTTAGAAGCGCTCGCGTGTACGGCTCGGAACGAGCCAAGCGCTTACATCGTGTGAAGGGGCCCTTAGGCAGGCCACTTACCATCATGGGACTTATTTGCATATGGCAAGAGCTATCCCTGCCAAGAGCTGCTTGAGGAATCGGGAAGTACAACATCTACAGCTGTTGTATTCCCAATGTTGGCTGTAAAGGCATGTCTTTTATCCAGGATGTTTGCATGGTGTGGTAAGATTCCTGAAGGCCATTTCCAAAAGTATGACTTTCAGCAGGTGCCTGGTGGACAAACAGCTTATCAGACATGTTACACAGCATTCTAAGCATACAGTCATTGATTTGAATAGATCTTTCCATAGACACATTACATGGTGCGAAAGAGATTTGTGGACTACATTTTGTCTAAAAATCTGGGGCCTTCAAAGGTCAAACCTTATGTGATCATTTTAAATGGATTTTCCCTTTGAATAGGAAACTGATACTAACAAGAAATCTTTGACATTAGGTCATTAAACATGACTTAGAAAATCAATATGACAGTGAAATAGCCATAAGGCCTCTTATAGTGTTACTGCATATTTAACTCATGGAATTCTTTTATTCTGCCGTAACTTGAAAAAAGCATATTAATTTTGCAGTGAAGTATGAATGATTTAATGATAAAAACAGCCATATTTTATTTCCTTTAAAACGGGTTTGACGGAATATGATTTAAATATAAATGAAGAACAAAGTAAATCATATCAGCCATAGCAGATGTTAGCTCAAGTTTCTTCACGATCAGACCGGAATAGGGTTTAATAATATTTTCAAGCTATATCAGTCATTTCAATAAAACATTCAAGCTTGCTGAGTTATTCAGATCTCAAGAAGAAATCCTATTATTTTTCTTAAGGCCTATCAAATTTTTACATATTCTCTAAAACTTACTTAAAGCAGCAGTTCCACTTCACAAGATAAAAGATATCAATTCTTCACACAACACGATCCGTACAGATTGATTAAAAGAGAAAAGAAGTTTCGGAGAAGCAAGTGAATTGCTGAATGAATTAGGTGCTATTATCCGGATCAGCTTTTATCAATCTTTTTGTTATTTTTATAGCATATAGTGTAAAATTCTAAGGGTTGTCCCAAAGAATTTCACAAGAATTTCAAAGAATTTTATAAGAAACCTGTTCTTCACTTCTTTTCATCACATCATAGCTCCAGATCTTTACTTAGTACTAATGACATTAACATATATTTTCCTGTATTCATAGTTTAGCCCACAGATTTTCACTCTCTCTATTACATGCCCTCCCACCCCCTTCAACTTTTGCAAAATGGATTTAGTAATATGTTATAAATACATGTCAGAGTTTGGATCTACAAGACGTGACCATTGCAGCCAACCACTGTCCATAGTGGTGTAACACTAAATCCACTACTTGGTTGCAATGGTAGGCATGATGTCATCACTGGAGGCAAGTGAAATAAATTAGAGTAAAGATTAGAGATGACCGAACAGTAAAATGTTTAAGATTCAATATTCGTTTCGAGTAGCCCCTCAATGTTTGACTACTCAAATCGAATATCGAACCCTATTATAGTCTATGGGGGGAAAATGCTCGTTTCAGGGGTAGGCAACGTTCGATCAAATTATACTTACCAAGTCCACGAGTGAGGGTCGGGCTGGATCCTCCAAGAAGTCTTCTCCTTGCAGCGTCCCCGTGGCATCTTCCGGCTCTTCATTCACTCTGCCAGGCATCGGGCCTGGGCAGAGTTGACTGCGCATGTCTGCACTACAAGCGGGCATGCGCAGTCGGCTCTGCCCAGGCCCGATGCCTGGCAGAGTGAATTCCGAGCCGGAAGACACCGCGGGGAAGCTGCACGGAGAAGACTTCTAAAGGTAGGAGAAGAACCAGCATTGATTGACATATATATATTTGTATAGCATTCAGCCAATCAATGCTGGTTCTGCATCAAACTTTTCCATTCGAATAGCGAGTGGTACTCGATCGAGTACGAGTATTTCAAATACCGTAGTATTCGATCGAATACCTACTCGATCGAATACTACTCGCTCATCTCTAGTAAAGATCAGAGTAGCAGCACTGGAATGGCAGATGATCTACAAGGTAGGTATTAGGCATTTATCACTTTAAGTCCAATCCTGACCAACCCTTTTAAGTGAACACATGAGAAAACATAGGATTTTCTAGGCAGATAGAACAGACTTTGGTGTTTGGTGAAAAAGAAGACCAAAGAAGAATAATTTACATTTATCATCCTAGACATTTTCAGGTTTTTGTATCAGTACTTTAGATTTTGTCACTGAAAAAAATTATCTAATATCACATTTGTTAAATTTGATCCAATTTTTGTATTTGAAATACCACTTGTAGCACAAAATATTATTTGTTTCAAATATTAATTAATATTGGGTGCAATTAAAATTCATTACTTAGTCTTATACCTCATTCAGTCAGGCATATGTTAGCTTTGAAAAAGACCTTTCACCACCTTAGTCAAATCCAGGGCACCCTTTAATAGTGCTGCTTCACATATTCCACTTATTCTGGTAAGGTTGATATTTTTTCTCTCGCCCCCACCATTCCTGAGCAATGAGTGTACTTAGTTTTGGTGTCTGATATGCCAGTTAGACAGCCTTATTCTCAAGGAAGTGCAGATTACAGGGAATGATTCTGAGCTCTGACACTCTCTTCTCTGATTGGACAGTGTCAGAGATCTCAGAATCACAGCCCTTTTCTACCCCTCCCTAAGACCACCCACTTAACAGTAGAGAGCCTCAGTAACATATCAGGCACCAAAACTAACTGCACTGATTGTTTGGGAATGGTGGGAAATAGAGAAAACTCAGTGGAGTTGTGCCCATAGGATGCAGGGATGTGGTGAAAGGTAAAAGGTCATTTTCAATTCTCTCTGTTCTGGATATAAGACATGGACAACCTCCCTCCCCTCCTGCGGTTCTTTTAAGCCATATTTGTATGATGGATTTTTCTAACTTACTGTACTAAGTACAGACTATGAACAGTTAAGCCACAGGTATAACAAGCCGATAGAAAAGAGGTCTATTGCAGCAGATTATATCGAGACGCTCAGAAAAAAAGGTGAGTTAAGGACAAAACAGAAAAAATAATTCAGTGTTTTGCGCTAAAATTATTACAGCCACAAAGAGATGAAAAAAAGTTCAACTGGAATATTTTCTTTTCATTACTTTTTATTGCTGAAAAAACACAATGGCTGCAAAATATGTATATAAAAATTTAATAACTTGTTTAATTATTTAGTTAATATTAGGAAGGGGAATTGTAGAGTTCTTTGGGAAATTAACAGTACCATTGAACACTTTTTGGCAAACAACACCAGTGAGTCTTTAGGTTGTACTTTTATTTTTTTATTTTTTTTCACAAAAGCATATGTTGACACAGGCAAAAATAAAAATACAGATGTGAATGGACAAATAAAATGAATTTAATGAACACTATTTAAATGAGAATAGATATTTACTCACGGATATGTTCAAAGCATAGTCAGGCAATAAGCTGAGAATTTAGCACATTTATTATATTTCACCCTAAAATCTTAAAGAGGACCTTTCATGAGTTCTGCCTGTGAAGAGCTATGGTACCAGTAGCTCTTCACCCAGGGCACAGATCGTGAAAGCTGAATTCAGCGTACTGTCGGCTTTCTGGCGATATTTAAAACCGCATGTGCCCAAACTCATGAAAGGTCTTCTTTAAAATAGATAAATCAAATTATGGCACCACCAATGAATTGTATAAAAGCAACACCATAATAAGTTTACAACTTATACTTTTTGTATACAATTCAAAGGGAATCCATCACCAGAGTCCAACATATCATCCATGCCCCACATAGGTAAAGGTCACCTGAATCAAACAGTGTTTTCCGCTTGAGAATCGGTGTCTTCATTGCCAAAATATTACTGTTTTTGTCGATATGCAAATATTATATGCAAAATATATATATATCTTGTATATTTCACCTTAAATCCATAGCGTGGGCAAAGGCAATAAGTTTATAATATATGTTATTATAGACAAATAATCTTGACACTGATCAGGACGTTGTACAAGAGTTACATAGAATTTCTGGTGTAGGGGTATGGGAAAATAATCGTCTCCATACCCCCTGGTACCGTAGCTCTTGATGAATAATAAATCTATTGTATCTTTACACTGTATAGTCTACATATACACCACCTTTTAGTTGTCCTACTTTGAGTCAGTATTTTACAACACAATTGTGGTGCATTTTTGTCACATTGGTGGTCGCACACATTTTTCTGAGAATCCATACACATATGTCTAGCAAGTTCAGACATTTTAGCCCCAACAAGATGTGCCAAGGTTGCACCACATTGTGCTAAAGATGTGCCAAGTTAACACCAATGTCTAGTCAAAACCACAATAGTAAATCTGCAAATATAAAATAATGACTTATTCTGAATCTAGGTGTTTTTTTTAACCTTTTATGAAACCTCCATAGTGTATATTGACGTTTTAAATATTGTAAAGAAAAACAAATGTACACTTTCTTCTTTTCTTCCCTTTCTTCTTGCGTGGATATGTCCAGATGTATGTGCCATAAGATGACCAACTTTTCTAAATAACATGATTTCACACTACTATGTTTGTGTGACCACCTAGTGGTTGTGTTGTGAGTTGCAGCCTGTCAAATGTTTTGTCAACATGCCTTGATATTGAATTGGATTGGTCTCATGAGAAATTAGATTCTTTAAGCAGATCCTAAATATGGTGAAGGTTTGGCATATAGCTCATTTATTTACTAACATGGCTGAGTTTGAAAATAAATTTGTCATAATGGAACACGATATCACACAATGTTATATACACATTTATAGCTGTTTTAGCTCAGAAAATATTCAGGGTGCACAAAGGAAATGGCTTCAGACACTTCATGTATTGTAGTTCCCCTACTGGGCTCCTACAGCCAGTATATTACAGGGGGGGAAGAGCTGCAGTTTTCTAATTGTGTATTGTGTTGTTTCCTGGCTGAAATTGAGCAAACATAATAGGATTCAAAGGGACATAATCTTCTTCTACTTGGTGGGACATGAGGAGGGAAAGAGGGTTTCCAGGCGTTTTCAGGAAGTTAAAGGGGTTGGCCATGGGTTGGCCAATTTTTAAAAAATATGTGCCAAATAACAGAAGGCATCAATACAAAACATTTCCTATTATATATCCTGTTTAAATTTGGCACCGTTTATCTGCTTTATTTTCAGGTCATTGATCACAACTGTGACATTTTGCTTGCAACCTCACTACCCCTCCTTGTGTGCAGTTCAGCCAGGAAACCTGACAGCAGCATGTGACCTCCTTGCTGCTTGAAGCCACTCATACTGACCTCAGATGTACGAGGGATTTATTACCTGGTCAGACATGTGGTATTGCAGGAACTGGAGAAGAAATCTGACAATAGACACTCCCCAGGGAGGGAGTTTGCACACAGGCAGCGTGCGCCCTGTTATTTCATTCCAGTGGAAAGTGGAGAAGGGAGGGGTACATAGAATGTGTGAGCAGGCAGATGAATCGTTGGAAATGTAGTTTGTCCATATATTCGCTGCATATAAATAACTATGATACAAAGCGCGGGAAGTAAAATAAAGCCAAGCAGGATGTGCAAGGAAACAATGAGTATTTAACATATGTGGATATATTTGCAGATAATTTTTAGATGCTGGATAACCCCTTTAAACCTTTCAGGACCAATCATTGATGCCCAAAAGCTCAGGCCAAATATAGCACTTTTGGTATGCATTGCTTTACACAGCAATATCTTTTTTAATGGCTTTGCATATTCCAACTATTTTACCCTGTTTTTTTCAGGATACATAAGGCTTGACATGACTGGTCTTATTTGTTAAATAAGTTGAATATTTTTTCACTAAAAGTGTAACAATGGTATAAAATGTGAAAAAAATTAATTTTGCTTCTTTTACCTAAAACAAAATTATTTTTATATATAGTATTGACCATAAATGTATTAAATATATTCCTAGGTCTTCTGATCACAGGGGCTACACATATATGTAGTTTTTCAATAAAAAAAATTACGTTTTATATGCTTTTACATTCAGCATGGCTTATTTTCTGGATCCCTGGCCCATGTGTAAATTACCAGTAGTTTAGTATAGTAGACGGCTGTAAACTGTAAACTGTTTGTGTTATCTCTAGAGAAAACATCCAGGAAGTGGGTGATGGAGAGGAGCTAGTTCTGCTAGCACAGTGTGAATGCAAAGGCAGTTTCCCTTTTTTAATGATCACTATAAAGGGTTAAATTTTATCAATAAAAGTGCTGATAAAAGTCCTAGAAGCTTCCCTTATCTCAGTGTAACTCCCAGACAATAACCTCAGAGTGGAGATTCCAGCACTTATCACTCCAGGAGGAGCAGCTGTAAATCACAGGTGTTTGACTTTAATTAACGAGACTGCAGCTCCGGGCATCAGATAGAGCGACGTAACAAGGCAGATTGGCGATGTCTAGGGGTTAAGGAAAAACAATTGTTTAAAATAAAGAACAATTTATTTTCTCCTCTATTAACTGGATTATGTATTATTTTGGTTTCCCTTTAGAGTGCTCCATTGATGATGTGAATTGTCCCTTAAGTGACTGCAGAAGAAATGGCTCTTAATTCCCAGTTTCATTAAAGGAAACTTCCAGTTCACAATAAAATTAATCACAATGAGTGCGGAAAGCATAGCTGAAATGTCTGCTGCCCTCTTCCTGGGGAACTTTCTACCAATTCTCAGCTATCTCTTCATTTCTGTCATATAACCATCAGTTTATGCACACTGGGGGGGAATTTTTCAAGTCCCACACTCCAGTATTCTGTCTTAAAAAGTCGCAAAGCAGAGATTTGCAACTTTTTGACCACAATTGCAGAGACATTTTGCAAATTTTTACATTTTTTGCACCACTCATTCTACTTTTGAAATGCTATTGGGAAAGTTGGTGTAGTTAGTCTCTCTATATGTCTATATTCCAGATTTATCAACTACAATTTATTGTTAATTCAGTTTTGCTGGAAATTTCATTGGCATAATTTGTACCGACTTATCGAATGTCACACAATGTCTGAGAAATTGGAAGTGTCTGTAGGACACATCAGTCCTGAAATATTATTTCACTATCTAGGCCACCCACTGTCTGGAGTGAGACTGTGCCAATGTTTGAGGCTTTTTATAAAGTTGCAGCTGATAAATATGGAGTATCTACAATATCTAGACAGGCTAACCATGGTCAATTTTCAAATTTTCAACCACTTTTGAAAAGTGAATTGAGTATTGCAGAAATTCAAAAGCAAATGTTTTTGAGTTGATAAAGTTATAAATCTCTGGATTAGAAGATTTTTAAGTCATAATGATGTCATCTGTTTCGTCCCAGAGTAGAAGGAGCCTCTAAGTACTAATGCACAGTGTATATAGAGTAGACTGAGATACAAGAAGGCATTATACAGAAATGTAGCGAGAACTAAGAATTAGAGATGAGCGAACAGTAAAATGTTCGAGGTTTGATATTCGTTTCGAGTAGCCCCTCAATATTCGACTACTCGAATCGAATATCGAACCCTATTATAGTCTATGGGGGGAAAATGCTCGTTTCAGGGGTAGGCAACGTTCGATCAAATTATACTTACCAAGTCCACGAGTGAGGGTCGGGCTGGATACTCCGTGCAGTCTTCTCCTTGCTGCGTCCCCCGCAGCATCTTCTGGCTCTGAATTCACTCTGCCAGGCATCGGGCCTGGGCAGAGCGGACTGTGCATGCCCACACTACAAGCAGACATGCGCAGTCGGCTCTGCCCAGGCCCGATGCCTGGCAGAGTGAATAAAGAGCCGGAAGATGCCGCGGGGAAGCTGCACGGAGAAGACTTCTAAAGGTAGGAGAAGAACCAGCATTGATTGGCCGACTGTATAGCATTCGGCCAATCAATGCTGGTTCTGCATCGAACTTTTACATTTGAACAGCGAGTGGTACTCGATCGAGCACGAGTATTTTGAATACCGTAGTATTCGATCGAATACCTACTCGATCAAGTACTACTCGCTCATCTCTACTAAGAATCTGAGAAATTGCACCAGAAAAGGTAACTAGGTATTATGAATTTATTATAATACTTTTTGTGACCTGGATTGTTGCTTTAATGTACACTCACCGGCCACTTTATTAGGTACACCTGTCCAACTGCTCGTTAACACTTAATTTCTAATCAGCCAATCACATGGCGGCAACTCAGTGCATTTAGGCATGTAGACATGGTCAAGACAATCTCCTGCAGTTCAAACCGAGCATCAGTATGGGGAAGAAAGGTGATTTGAGTGCCTTTGAACGTGGCATGGTTGTTGGTGCCAGAAGGGCTGGTCTGAGTATTTCAGAAACTGCTGATCTACTGGGATTTTCACGCACAACCATCTCTAGGGTTTACAGAGAATGGTTCGAAAAAGAAAAAACATCCAGTGAGCGGCAGTTCTGTGGGCGGAAATGCGTTGTTGATGCCAGAGGTCAGAGGAGAATGGCCAGACTGGTTCGAGCTGATAGAAAGGCAACAGTGACTCAAATAGCCACCCGTTACAACCAAGGTAGCCAGAAGAGAATCTCTGAACGCACAGTACGTCGAACTTTGAGGCAGATGGGCTACAGCAGCAGAAGACCACACCGGGTGCCACTCCTTTCAGCTAAGAACAGGAAACTGAGGCTACAATTTACACAAGCTCATCGAAATTGGACAATTGAAGATTGGAAAAACGTTGCCTGGTCTGATGAGTCTCAATTTCTGCTGCGACATTCGGATGGTAGGGTCAGAATTTGGCGTCAACAACATGAAAGCATGGATCCATCCTGCCTTGTATCAACGGTTCAGGCTGGTGGTGGTGGTGTCATGGTGTGGGGAATATTTTCTTGGCACTCTTTGGGCCCCTTGGTACCAATTGAGCATCGTTGCAACGCCAAAGCCTACCTGAGTATTGTTGCTGACCATGTCCATCCCTTTATGACCACAATGTACCCAACATCTGATGGCTACTTTCAGCAGGATAATGCGCCATGTCATAAAGCTGGAATCATCTCAGACTGGTTTCTTGAACATGACAATGAGTTCACTGTACTCCAATGGCCTCCACAGTCACCAGATCTCAATCCAATAGAGCATCTTTGGGATGTGGTGGAACGGGAGATTCGCATCATGGATGTGCAGCCGACAAATCTGCGGCAACTGTGTGATGCCATCATGTCAATATGGACCAAAATCTCTGAGGAATGCTTCCAGCACCTTGTTGAATCTATGTCACGAAGAATTGAGGCAGTTCTGAAGGCAAAAGGGGGTCCAACCCGTTACTAGCATGGTGTACCTAATAAAGTGGCCGGTGAGTGTAGATTAACCTTATGTACATGGACAGATACCCAGCTGAGATGGCATTCAGACTAAAGTGCATCATTACATCAAATCTTAAGTGAAGGAATTGATGCTTCTCTACTTCATTCTCAGTTCATAGCTCTGACCAGTAGTAATAAATGTCTTATAGGGTTTACCTTGAAATAACATAGACATGTCACTCAGGCACTTCTATGTTTTCTTCTGAAGAGACAGTCAGACAGGCTTCCTCTCACAGCTGTCACTTTTCCTGATCTGTGCCCTTGTCCCCTCTTCTTTACATGGCTGTCTGACTTGCAAACAACCAGCTATGAATGACAGTTCCAGTTTGAGGGTTTAAAATGTTCATTTTTTAATGCTGAAAATCAGAATTTAGTAGAGCGTCCTGTCAAGAGATCATCTTTGATGTAAAGTCATTCGGGTTAAGATCCAACCCGAGCTTTGCTCTCTGTCTGATTCATAAATAATGCTGATGGGATTTGATCATTAGAGTTAATACAAAAAAAGGTAGAAAAAACATGTCATGGATTCCCGTCTTGTTAATAATATGCAACGTTTATTCTGTTTGATCTATATAATATTATTAATTTAAAACATTTCAGCACAAATTTGTGGTTAAACAAAATGGTTTCATTTTGTATTATACAGTTATTACAGCTCTAGTATGAATGATGATTTAAAGGCAATGTTTCAGCAATATTTTTTTACTATTTAAAAACAGATACTGATTTATTTTCTGTTTTTGTCATCTGATTGTAGATTTTTTTAAATTCTATTCTATTCCATGTTTATAGGGCAGCCGTCTTGCATGAGCAGCCACATTGATCATAAGACACAATAGTAGATGTTTATTGCGGTCTTTGGGAGTCTTAGTGGCCAGAGTAAATATTGCAATATTTTAGAATTAAAAATGTAGATATTGGTGTGAAGAATAAAAAAAGTCCAATCCCTAATAGTTCCTGGTTATAAAAGGCCTTCCCACCTGAGCAATAGAGGTTCTTAGCTTGCTAGTTACTGCAAAGGTGTCCATGACTGTTCCATGGTGTTCTGACTGCCTGTATTTCACTCTTACTACCTGACCTTAATCTTGCGTCTGATTACTCATGTCTGAGCCAACTTGTTTATGATCTCCAGAACTTTGCTGCCTGACCTATTGCCTGATCCACCAACTTTAAACATACTCACATCCCTGACCTCAGCTGAACCTGAGTTCTCTCATCCCTCAGTATAAAGCATCAGTTTCTCTCTACAAGAGATGGGCGAATCTTGCAAGATTTATTTGTAAGTTTCACATGCTATTTTTATAGTTCGGTCTGAACCTGAGTCCTATCAGACCCCAGAGTATAATAATCTGAGACCCAACAGAGGTGCAGAAAAATAATAAACAGCAATACTCACCTTCTCTCAACTCTTCTGGGTTCCATCACAGTATCTGATATCCGTTCTCAGTCATATTTAAAAAGAACCTTTCATGTCCTCGGGCACAAGCGACTTTATATACCGCTAGAAAGCCGACAGTGCTTAGCTGGGCAGTCAAGCTTGCCCCCTCACTGTAGCACTACACATAGTATTGTGAGGAGGGGCGTCCCCAGGGTGTTAGACTGTCAGAAATGCCCTTCTGACAGTGAAGAGCTATCGGTAAATGCACTGATAGTTCTTCCACCGGGGCACATAACGGGAAAGCCGACAGTGTAGTCCTCTGTAAGTGTCTTTTGGCCACTGGGGTGATGTCAACAGCCCTGGGATGACAGTGGTTATTGGGCTTCGGCAATCACATGGGGTGCATTAACATCATAACGCTTGCATTAAAGTGCTATGATATGATATGCGCCAGACAAATGAGGCCCAATCACAAACCTCAGAGGTAACCTGAAGCCATTGAAATCACCCAGGAAGCCAGAAATAGTCCAGAAGACACCCAGGGAAAGGACACCAGATGCTATGAGAGAAACTAGGCGAGGCAAGGGATGGTGCATATGTCTGCTTATTATTTCTCTGTACCTCTCATTGGCCTCTAGAAGATCCAGAGATTTTTTCTTCTTACCCTTTTCTGTGGCCTTTGAAGCACTGCAGGATGATGGCCTCTTGGGCTTCTGCTTATTATACTCTATTATTATATACCTACTTAAAGGGATCCTATCATTAAAAAGCAATTTTTTGTGACTAACATGTAGGAGTAGCCTTAAGAAAGGCTATTCTTCTCCTACCTTTAGATGTCTTCTCTGAGCTGCCGTTGGGTTTAAATCCAGGTTTTCGTCGGTATGCAAATGAGTTCTCTTGCAGCACTGGGTGCGTCCCCAATTCTACAAGAGAACTCTCCAGCGCTGCCTCCATCTTCTTTAGGAAAGGGTTCTTCACGCGTCTTCTTCCAGCGCTTGGGGTCAAACTTCTAGGCCTTGGACCCACAGGCCACAAGAAAATGGCTGCTTACTTACTTGAGGTCAGCTAATTTTTGAGGAATACTTCTAATATATAGAGATGAGCGAGTAGTATTTGATCAAGTAGGTATTCAATAGAATAGTACGGTATTCGAAATACTCCTACTCGTTCGAATACTACTCACTATTCGCTGTAAAGATTCAATTCAGAACCAGCGTTGATTGGCTGAATGCTATACAGAGTGTATATAGCCAATCAACGCTGGTTCTGCCGGAGGTTCGTCTGTGAGGAGGCGGAGTCTCCATTGTGGTCCAATCTTAGACTCCGCCTCATCACAGACAAGCCTCCGGCAGAACCAGCATTGATTGGCTGATTGCTGTACGCTGTATAGCATTCGGCCAATCAACGCTGGTCAATGCATTCCTATGAGAAAAAGTCAGCTCCCGCATAACCGCAAGCTGCCAGCTCTCCCGACTAGCAAAGACAAGCCTGCTGCAGAACCAGCGTTGATTTGCCGAATGCTATACCACAAGCTGCTAGCTCACCCGACTAGCAAAGATGAACCTGCTGCAGAACCAACGTTGATTGACCGAATGCTATACAGTGTACAGCATTCGGCAAATCAACGCTGGTTATTCAGCAGGCTCGTCTTTGCTAGTTGGGAGAGCTGGCAGCTTGCGGTTATGCAGGAGCTGACTTTTTCTCATAGAAATGCATTGACCAGCATTGATTGGCCGAATGCCATACAGAGTACAGCATTCGGTCATCAACGCTGGTTCTGCTGGAGGCTCATCTGTGACGAGGTGGAGTCTAAGATCGGACCACAATGTAGACTGCTGTGGTTCATTTGTACGGGCAGTGCGCTGCATGCACACGAACCCATTATAGTCAATAGGGTTTGTGCGCTTTAACTGCACAGCACTCCTCCTAAACACTCTCCTCCTGCTACTCGTGGACTTGGTGACTCTCCTTTAGTCAAATAGTGGTTTCCCCTGAAACGAGCATTTTTTCCCATAGACTATAATGGGATTCGATATTCGATCGAGTAGTTGAATATTGAGGCTCTACTCGAAACGAATATCGAATATCGAATATTTCACTACTCGCTCATCTCTACTAATAAATTAAAGTTCCAGGTGTGAACAATCTCCTCTTGATAAAACATATTTTACAATGTATGGCTTAAGGTTTAGCATATCTTTAAATATCCTTGAGCGGAGTGCTATTATTCAGCACATTGAATCCACTCATATCTGTATAGTTCTCTACCACTCATGGCCCTTGTGCAAATGCCATACTTTAATGATCTTTCCAAGTGAAATTAATATAATTTTAATGCCTCAGAAGCCGCATAGAATTACTCTAGTGTTGCAGTCGATAACATTTGATGAATCGTCACATTTTGTCTGTTCTGAAATCTTCCTCTTCCCACAAAACCGCACAAGCTCCTGCTATATTTAGTGAGTGTAGATTTTCAGGTTCCCTGCCAAGCAGGTATTCGAAGAGGACAGAATCTATTTTTATTCCTAGTAATTGATTTGTTCTTTTGTGAGGATGTTTGCTTGTTAGCTGCAATCTGTGCTGTTCTAAAACCTTTGTTTTATTCATTGATTAAAGCCAAGGTCTGCCAGCGTACGATTGCCAGCTTACCAGAACAGGCACAATACCAGCATCCTTGTAAGGCTAAGCCATACACTGACATGAAGAGAAGAAACTCTCGTGAGCAAGATGTTTCTTTCTGAATTGGCAGATTTCTTTGGAACCCTAAAATAAGGAGATAGATTACCAGTATATCACAAGTCCTTGCCAACAGAACTGCATTTATTGATAAGATGGTTCTGCCATTTAACACTTCCTGTAATAGGGATCCATTTATAGAAAAAGCTATTCCCATTCAAATAACTCTTTAATAGAGATGAGCGAGTAGTACTCGATCAAGTAGGTGTTCGATCAAATACTACGGTATTCGAAATACTCGTACTCGATCGAATACTACTAGCTGTTCGAAGTTAAGATTCAATGCAGAACCAGCGTTGATTGGCAGAATGCTATACATTGCCAATCAACGCTGGTTCTTCTCTTACCTTTAGAAGTCTTCTCCCTGCGCAGCGTCCCCGCGTCCTCTTCCGACTCTGCATTCACTCTGCTTAGGCATCGGGCCTGGGCAGAGCCGACTGCACATGTCCGCGCGGGCGTGGGCATGCGCAGTCGGCTCTGCCTAGGCCCGATGCCTAGCAGAGTGAATTTAAGGCCGGAAGAGGACACGCAGGGAGAAGAATCCAGCCCGACCCTCACTCATGGACTTGGTAAGTAGAATTTGATTGAATGTTGCCTACCCCTGAAACGAGCATTTCCCCCCATAGACTATAATGGGGTTCGAAACCCGTTCGAACAATTGAACAGTGTGCGGCTGTTCGAATCGGATTTCGAACCTCGAACATTTTAGTGTTCGCTCATCTCTACTCTTTAAGTATTTTATTAATTTTCCTATTATTATTACTCCGTCAACCAATGATTTGCTTTTCTTACTTGTATGAGTTCAACATATTCCATAGCATTGTACGACATTGTCAGTCACTATTTCCCATATTAGCAAATACCATGTCTTTGGAGTGTGGAAGGAAACAGATGGAAACCACACAAACATCGGAAGAACTCTTTGCAGGGTTGGGTTGTCAGGAAGCGGCGTCACATCTTCTGGCAGATGCACAGTACATGGCACCAGGACCTGGAGAACCACTTGCTACTATCACCATCAAGTTCTACTGCTGAGCTGCTGTACTCTCTTGTCTGCTGTTATGT
The DNA here is from genome assembly GCF_031893055.1 of Leptodactylus fuscus. NCBI lineage: Eukaryota > Metazoa > Chordata > Amphibia > Anura > Leptodactylidae > Leptodactylus > Leptodactylus fuscus. The sequence continues at coordinate 160,887,491 of NC_134268.1, forward strand.
CAACATTTTCCAACCAGTAAAAAACCCTGAAGTGGAGTCCCTGATGTCTGGAGACCATTGTTTCCATCCTTTGAAGTCAAGGGGCTCCAATAGGTGACCAACAAGGAAGGGCAGTGTGCTTAGGCGGTTCCTTAGTTGCTCCATGATGGCTTACCGGCCAAACTGGGCATCATCCACTGAAGTCTACGGCGCTGCTCACAGTCAGGTGAACTCCTTGCCACCAGTATGTGATATGGACCACTGTGTGTACTGGTAACACATGGACAACCTGCTTTTCAGATTAAACTAAAGATTTAGAGCTCCAAGTCTTGATAACATATTGGGACTGTAATACAACACATCCACAGAAGTTCAGCAGTAGACAATCCCATTGAGCTGGAATGCCATTATATTACACTAGGGCCTATTTCTTATGAGCTAATTCACAAGTAATCTATTAGGCCTTACTAATGATTTTTCTTTTGTTGTAGATAATAACAAAGCTTACCATTTTACATAGATGGAGGGTAGGACTTCAGTATCATTTCCTCCAAGGATACCAGTCTGAAAATCTACATTTAATAAGTCTTAGAGACTAAAAGAACCTATTGCAGTTTTGTTGGAAGACAAAGATATTAAAATAGGAGGAATGGGACGATTACTATACCACTATACCAAATACGATTGACTGCCACAGTGGAATAGTGATATGCAATATTAACTGCTTCCTGACATGTAACAGAATCACTAAAATAAACTGTTTTACCATTCCTCTGTTTGTAGACTTAGTATAAGGAATTCTCCTTAGAATTTGAGAACCTGACATCTAGATACTTTTGTACAACTAAATCCATATGATAGTATTATCTTTATGATCTGATTAAGTCAGCAATAGAGATTAATATTAATAATCTTTCAGATGCGGGTAATTTTCTCTGTGGTCCGGTCATTTGTCTGGGCTGAATGTAAATGAATTCCTTGTCTTTTTTTTTTTTTTTTTTTAAACCCCACTATTCATTATTATTCACAACTGATCATTAAATGTAAGGAACCCTCTGCAGTTTCTGGTATTATCTAATTATGTCTCGGCATCTCAAGCATCTGTATAACATAGGTTAACAGGGTTTTTCAAAACTTGATATTGATGGTCCGACCTTAGGAGATGGTTCATCAATATTAGATCAGTGGGATCCAACACCTGGCACCCCCACCAATCAACTGCCATGGCTGCCAAATCTGTACAGTGTGCAGCATAGGAAGCATACAGCTCCATACACTAGGTAGTCACCTACAGTGTTTGCTGTCATCATCTGTTCGGTAGGCATGCTGGGTGTTAGATGTCCTCCAATCTGATCCTTATGACCTATCCTAAGGATAGCAAAGGGAATACAGAGACTTAAACCAGGATTTTGTGGAATGGTGTCGGCGGAACCACCTCAGGATTAATGCTGGGAAGACCAAGGAAATGATGGTGGACTTTAGTAAGCAGAGAAATGCCCCAAATCCAGGGGACATGCATTGAGATAGTCAAGACCTACAAGTACTTGGGTGTGCTCCTCAATAATAAACTAGACTGGGCTGATCACCTGGATGTGCTGCACAGAAAGGATCACAGCCGACTCTACCTGCTCAGGAGGCTGAGGTCCTATGGAGTCTAGGGGCCACTTCTTAGGGCCTTTTTCAACTCTGTGGTCGCATCAGTTATCTTCTTCAGAGTGGCCTGCTGGGGGAGTAGCATACCCGCCAGGGATAGAAATAGACTTGACAAGCTGGTTAGAAGGGTCAGCACTGTCCTGGAGAGCCCCCTGGACCCAGTACAGGTGGTGGGTGACAGAAGGATACTGTCTGTGGTGAGCTCCATGCTGGAGAACAAATTCCACCCCATGTATGAGACTGTGATAGCACTGGAAAGTACAGTCAGTAACTGACTACTTCACCCCAAGTGTGAGAAGGAGCGTGATAGATGCAGAACTTATTGGTTATCAAAAGAGAATGGAGAGAGGCCATACATGCACATGTTTCTCCATACACTTGTACAAGAGTTATGGAAATAGCCGATTAGACAGGTGAAATGCCGAGATGGGAATATCCCTTTAAGCTTGAGAGAGGGCTCAGCTGTCTGTCTATCTATCTAATCATCAGCATGTGTACAGAATAACCGAATGGTCTATATCATTGTAAATCCAAGCTGAGTCTTCGATACTATATAACAATGCTCTTACAAGGGTAAGTTATAAAAATGGCAACAATCTGTTTCAGCCTCCCAAAGTGTCATTGTAATGGTGCTTAGATGTACTTGCTGTGGGCACCTGAATTACTGATTTTATGCCGCCTTCTATCTTTCTTCTTTGGAAAATTGCTTTCTTTCCTGGTCCACTGCTCGGCTAAAGATTGTAAAACCCTGAGGTGTACATTTATCTCAACAGTGAAAAGCCTAGTCACCACAAAAGACTGCTTTCAACAGTCTTCCAGCCCTGTACCGCTGCCAAATAGAGAGAGCTACTTAAGAATTAAATATATGAGTAGATTTTAGTTGTCATGTTCCAGTTTCTCTCACTGTTTGCTAATGTGTTCCGAAATATTAAAGGGGAAAATAATTTAGTTTTTTATGACAGATCACATAGCATGTATTTATAATAGCACCATAATATAGTACTATATACTGTAGTAATTCTAACTTTTCTAAGAAAGTCTCTTATACAAAATAATTATGAATATACAGAAACCTGCGGGCAGGGACAGAGCCATGAGGCATAATGCAATATTGCCGCAAGAATTGGAATTCCTCCATTATGTAAGTCATTCTTGCAAGATTGTTGTATAGTTGGAAAGAGAGACATCAACAGAGCCATTGGCCTTGTTATAAGACCCGAGTGGCAGAGAGTTATTGCAAGTCTGAGCAGAATTACATACAGAATCTTGAACATCTTTAGATAAAGTCAAGGCATCACATGATATAGAAGAGACCATTGCATGTGTGGCTCCATTTAAGCAGCTCCCCTTTTTCCCAAACTAGTACTGGATTATGGGAATGTAACCAAGGAAGCTCCAACACAAATACAGCAGGTAACTTATCTCAAATAAGGAAATAAATAGTTTCAGAATGCACACAGTCTCTTTCCAGTGTGACTAGTGGAGCCGCATATTGAACCGAGATCCCCAACTGTGTAGCAACCTGAAAGTCTAAAAAACTTAGCCATAGAACCGCAATCAATAAATGCTTTACCAGCAACTATTTTTTTTTTTTTTTTAATGTAGATTGTGAGCCCCACATAGAGCTCACAATGTACATTTTTTCCCTATCAGTATGTCTTTAAAATATGGGATGGAAATCCATGCAAACACGGGGAGAACATACAAACTCCTTGCAGATGTTTTTTTTGCCATTGGCGGGATTTGAACACCAGGACCCCAGTGCTGCAAGGCTGCAGTGCTAACCACTGAGCCACCTTGTGGCCCCTCTACCAGCAACTATTTTATCATTAGTTGATACCTGAGTAGAATATTTTGAGACAAAGTAGGAAATACCTGGTCACTTAGGTGGCTCTGAAGTTTTCTTGTCATGGACGTTTAGGCCAGTTCTTCATCCAGTGATTTGGATTTCCACAGTAGAAACAAAGTCCTTTTTGCCTTAGATAAATTCTCCTGTCTGGAGTTGACATAGTGAATCCTAGCTGCATAGGTTCTGATTGTGACTCAGGAGTGGACTCAAGCAGAGGCAGAGGAGTGGAGTCAAAAGATCACTCCCTCTTACGTTCCCATAAACGCTGGTCAAAGCAAATAGTAAGGTTATTGTATTATCCAGAGATTCGGGTTGCGCGTAATTTACCAATAAATATTTTATATATTCTAACTGACCTGGAAACAGAGAGTGGGATTATTCCTATGAGAGTGAACTGACCACCATTGGAACTCTTCATCTGGAGATCTTGGCGGAAGGCATTCAGACTAGAGTCATCGACAGCTGTAAGGTGAGGTTCATTATAGAGTAAACCTGGCACCGAAAAAAATGGTCAGTAGAAGACAATTCTGAAGGTTAGGGAATTTAGTGAAAAGTCCCATGCTTGGGGGTCACCCTGCAGAAATAATAATGGCAACCTGTTGCTACTCATCACTTGAAGAGCAAGGTCAGAGATGAAAATACAGCTTGCAGCTTTCACAAAAAATAGCAAAAAATTTAAACTGGCCAGGTAGATTTATTTTAGGTTCTTTGGGAACAGCAGAAGCAACAGGAACTTGAGACAGAAATTTCCTCTCTGCCAAATCTTGAACCATCTGGGTTATTCCTTGCATCTGGTCCACAAGTTTCTGAATTTGTTCCATCATGTAAAATGACCATTATCGGCCTGCTAATCTGTTAGAGTTGAGATGCAAGACCAAATTACAGCAAAATCAGAAACAGCTGATAACAGAGAGCACGATCAAGCTAAATAAAACCAGTACATTATTGCAAGATAGACACAGACCACCAAATATATCCTCAGTACCAGCCACAAAGCCAGATGGGCTTTACAGACTTTGGGAGCCCAAATTATCTCCACCAGAAACTATAAAAGAAATAAATCTTCCACTAAATGAAACCAAACCAGAACCAACAATTAATTTACATGGCTGATCAGAAACAGGAGAATAATTGTCCAAGCAAGGGCTCAATACCAGGAGAAGTCGTCATACACAGAATGAGGAGACAACCAATATCCAATAGAAATCCAAGGGTCATATCCGAATGGGTACAGAATGGCAGAATCAGCAGGCAACCAAATAACCAGAAAACAAGCTGAGGGTCAGAAAAGCCATCCAATTCACACAGGTTCATAGCCAAACTAGAGAATTAAATTAGCAGGTTACCTGGGTCAAGACTTAGGGGTCTATTATATGCCTCCTTGGCTGCTCATTGGACAATCACAGGGAACCTCTGAAACTGCAGAAGCTTCCCTGCTTGACACAGTAACCTTAAAGGTATAGCGGCTGAATTGAGAATCCTGAGACATGTGTCATGGCTGAAATTAGAACCTTCTATAATTTTGGAACATCTTGCACCAGTGGAGAAATAGATTAAGGCTGACATAGAAAACCAAAGTCTTAATAAATCCTCCCCCCCCCCATAGTCCCCCTAGTTTTGTGCCATACAGCCTAGCCCTATTGAACATCATTTAAAGTTGCAGAATATACATGCTCTTACATAAGTTGCCTATGATAAATACATGTTGTAAAGAAATCATGAAAATGGCTTCAATATGATTACTAGAACATATCATATGGTGTGCATTAATGGCTAGTATTGTCAACAATAAAATTGAGAGAGGAACACGTGTAATATATTTATTTCCTTTTTCCCTACTGTGACTTAGCAGGTACCCTACAGTTTTTGACTGTCAAACAGTCCAACATACTTACTGATCATACTGTATCTACTTCTATAACAAAATCAGTTTGCTTGTATTGTACATTATATTCATTTTTTTTTCTTTACCGATGTGTTGCTAGTAAAACATTGAGCTTGTACTGTACGTTAAATGGATGCCAGTATAAACAAGCAGAGCTGTGGGTAGATAGCAGAAGATCTTAGATTCCAGTAGACAATGGAGTTTAAAAGGAATTAAAGCCAGCATGATATCTCAGCAGACTCCCTTGTTAGGAAGAGTTAGGTTTTAATCTTACACTCTTACACCATATATGTATTAACAGGGAATGGGGAAAAACGTCCCGTTATTGGCAGATCTCTATCCAATTGTGTGAAGTAATAAACTTGTCAATTGGAAGGAAGAAGCCATGGGGAGTTACACGAGAATACTTCTTCTTGTTAATCTTTAAATTGTACTTTCACAGAAAATTCTATGGAATATTTACTAATGCTAAGTTTTAGACAGTGCAAACTTAGACCTGACAGTCTTAGGGTGCATTCAGACTACGTAACGCCGGGCGTGTATGAGAGCCGTACACGCCGGCATTACGGCAGACTGCCGAACACTTCCCATTCACTTCAATGGGAGCGCTCGTAAACGCCGCTGTTACGAGCGCTCCCATTGAAGTGAATGGGAAGTGTTCGGCAGTCTGCCGTAATGCCGGCGTGTACGGCTCTCATACACGCCCGGCGTTACGTAGTCTGAATGCACCCTTAAACTGCACCAGATTAACCAAAGTGTCTAGTGCTGTTTCCATATGTTTAGACTGTCTAGTCTAACTGTACAACTGTACTATTTGGATATGCAAATGAGCAGTCTGAAACACATCGGTTCCATTTTTTCAGGCTGAGGCTCCACGTTGTGTAGAGCCAGACCAGTATTGTATTGAGCAGATAGGAGAAGTATAAAAGCTCCCTAGATATTTCCCATTCCTGTTGTAGCCATTTTTTGTCTTTGGCTCCAAAAAAGGGAGCAAAATCTGCAACAAAAAAAGCTGCGTTTTCGCAAATGGGGGCGGGCCTTAGCCTCGAGCTGTTATGATCCAGGCTGCTTTAATACGCCCTCCTTACCAACCTCCCTTCTTTGACTAAGGGTAAGTTCAAACAGGGTTTCTTGGTCCGGAACCTGAAGCACAGTGCACCAGCATCCAGTCGCGCACTCTGCTCCGGATTAGGCCCAAGCCGAATCCTCCTGAAGAGTGAGCATCTCACTTCTTTTTCCAGGAGCTGGAACAATGGAACTGACCGGCTCCCATTGATTTCAATGGGAGCCATCTTTTTGGTCAGGATTTTGAGGCAGATACAGCCTCAAAATCCTGACCAAAAAACACCTGTGTGAAATTACCCTAATAGGTCCACTGAGCTATGCTGAAATGTCACCCAACCCTGTCACTCAAAACGGAAGAGGAAAAGAAGATGTATTAGGGTAAGTTCACACAGGGATTTTTGGTCATGATTTTGAGGCCATATCTGCCTCAAAATTCTGACCAAAAAGACGGCTCCCATTGCAATCAATGGGAGCTGCTCAGGTCTTTCTGGTGGAGGGTGTGTCTTCAGGCCGAATTGTGAGGGGAAATGGCCTGAAGAATGAGCATCTCGCTTCTTTTTCTGGGAGCCGGAACAAACCAGCTCCCGGAAAAAGAAGCGAGATGTTCATTCTTCAGGCCGTTTTGCCTCGCGATTCGGCCTGAAGACACACCCTCCTCCAGACTAGGCCCATTCATTGGGCCTAATCCGGAGCGGAGTGCACGACCGGATGCTGGTGCAGTGCACTGGCTTTCAGTCGCGGCTACCCGGTTTTTGGTCCGGAACCTGAGGCAGCCTCCACCTCAGGTTCCGGACCAAAAGACCCCATATGAACTTACCCTTAGAGCTGTATGGGGTATAGCAGTTTGCTCCAGACTGCTCATCTTCATATTAAAAAAAAATATTTGGAACAAATTTTCATAAGGAAAAAAAGTGTAACGATCAGATGAACCTGACCTATCTGTGTTGCTTCAGACTTCCTTTAAAGTAACTTTATATTCAAAGTCAGGCTGGATATGATACAATATAGATGATACATCAGTCTGCAGAATGTGTTTCAATGCTCAGCTAAGCGATTATCAAGGTCTTGATTTCTAATTATCTGCCATTTCCAGATGAGCAGATGCTTCTTTGAAGTGAAATACCTAGTTATTACGGCAGTGTGTATTGTCGCTCAGTATACCCATTTGCTGCCAAGGTAATGTTTTGTTTTCTTTGGCTCTCAGTATAACAATTGGCGTTATCTAATGAAATAACAAATTTGGACAGAATTTTGGCTTAATTTACGCCAAAAATGGACTTAGATGCTGGTCACCACATTTATTATGTGTTTTAGGCTAAGGTCCCACGGGACAACCCACAGCCGAAAACCACAGCAAAAGTTTGTGGAGTTCTCCTGTGCGCACTTTCTATTACAATTATATCTATGGGGAAATCGCCGGTGTTTCTGTAGATATAATTGACATGCTGCGATTTCCAAAACCGACGCGGTTTTGGAAAGCATGGCATGTCTGCACCACAGTTTTTACCACAAAGTGAGCATGTGATTCGCTAGAATTCCATCCAATTTGCCTGTACTGTAAAACGCTGCGATTTTTCCTGCAGCGTTTCCACAGTGGCTAAATTGCAGTGTTTCCGACCCGTAGGGACCCGGACTTAGATTTTTTTTTTACGGTTTAACCTGTGTGCTTCCAACCTTTAGATTAGAACAGCAAAGGGAGTAGGAGCTGTGGATCCAGGAACTGATCCTTGTATGGATGAGCCATTGTGCTTAAGTAAACAGTCAATAGGATCCGACATTTGCAAGGACACCTTTGTTGTGCTGTTTAATAGGAGTCCAGGAGATTGAAATCCTACAAGTCTTCTGCAGGGAAAACATTGTTTGTTCTCATCTCTTTTGGATTCTATCCTGGTTTCGGGTACTGAGAAGAAAACAAAATTCATTTTAAGTGCACTGTGCGGACAGGAACTCAATATTACTTTCTTGTAGCTCTTGAAAACTAAAACAAACCACAGACCAATAAGACATTGATGTGAAGTGCATACTTAATCTCTAAATGGAGCACAGTAAGGTGTCTACAATGCTCTTGTGTATACAACCGAATCCCTCAAAGTTTGGGAAGCCTCATTAGTGGTTAATTGGCCCACCAGGCCTTGTGACTGGCAATGGTCCAAAGCTATTGTCAGATGCGAAACATATTAAAATAAACTAGCTCGCGAACTTTTAGCCACAGTCGAGAGGCTGTTTAGTGGGTCATTAAATCCTCGATTCCCCGTTGGTGAGGAAGGTAACCTATTGCTCTTATTTTGACATTTCCCAGAATTAGCGCACAGTTAATAAAAACATTAGTGGGATTTATCAGGGCTACCATTAGGAGAGGAGCGAACAGGCCCATTATCTTTGAGAACGCTTATTAGAGCTGTTTTGTGTAGGTTCTGATGCATAAACAATTAGGCGATCACTACGAGGGTAAATACATTAATGAATCATTTTATAGCAAGCAAGTAACACAAAAACTTAGCGGCAGCTATTTCTTCCTATATAAAGACTATACCGAAATGTAATAATTGTTATATGCAGAGAGATTGTTTATGAGCTCAGCGCTTCTCAGGGTAATACTTTACTTTTATCGGAACAGATACAGGAGAGACAAATTTGTTATAGAACTGTACTGCTGCAAAATTGTGTTGCGTTTTCTCAGCATCATTTTTCATTGAGGTTTTGCTGCCTGTTTCTATGCGGATTTTCTTCACCTGCAATCTATATGGAAAACGCTTGCGATTCCGCAACCAAAAATAACATGCAACATTTTTTCAAAAGTAGCTTTTTTTTCTGAAAATCTGTACATGAGATTATTGACATCTCATTCACTTTGCTGGTACAGTAATACCCGGTGTTTTTTTCTACTGTGTTTCTGTAGCAGCCAAAACCACTGCCTTTCTGCAACATGGGGCCTTAGGGTAAGTTCACACGGGGATTTTTGGACTGGATTTTGACGCAGGGGCCTCCTCAGGATGCGATCCAAAAATGGCTAGCCACAACTGGATGCTGGTGCACTGCGTCGGCATCCAGTTGCAGAATTCCACTTCGAATTAGTCCCAAATGAACGGGCATAATGGGAGTGTCGCGCCGCGGCAAGAATGGTAATGTAACTTCTTTTTTCCGCTACTAGGTAGTAGTCCCATTGAAGTCAATGGGAGCCAGTTTTGGCAGTGGATTTTGAGGCAGATTCTGCGTCAGAATCTGCTGCCAAAAAACCCTGTCTTAGGGGGTTTTTTTGCTGACTTTGCTGCATTTTTTTGAATCAAACTCAGAAGTGACTACAAAAGGAATGGGAAATATAAAATAAAGTCTTAGGGCTAGTGCACTGATGTTAGGGTGAAAAAAAACGCTAGCGGAAAACAGAACACTAGCGGTCTACATGGACCTCTATTATGATTTTGAGGTGGATTCTGCATCAAAATCCGCCCCCTCTTGCCCGTGTGAATGAGCCCTTTGGGTCAGTGCACACTCAGTTTTTTTACGCTGATTTTGCCACTGAATTCGCCTCATAATCAGCCTCGAAAAAAAGCCTCCCAATAGAACTCAGCACCAAAATCCTCGCCATAATACTCAGTGTGAATGGACCCTAAGAGGGAGTTCACATGGAGTTACGTGTCGCGTGATGTGGCACGTAGACGTCGCGGGACCCTTTGCGGGCTGTACACGCTCCCATTGATTTCAATGGGAGCGGGGATCGTATGCGCCGCGCTAGTTTGCGGCCGTGAATTTATTCATGGCCGCAAACTAGCATGGCACATACGATCCCCACTCCCATTGAAATCAATGGGAACGTGTACGGCCCGCAGAGGGTCCACATCACGCGGCACGTAACTCCGTGTGAACTCCCCCTAAGGGTAAGTTCACACAGAGTTTTTTGGTCAGGATTTTGAGGCCGTATCCGCCTCAAAATCCTGACCAGAAAGACAGGTCCCATTGAAATCAATGGGAGCCGCTCAGGAGCCGTTTCTTCCGGCTCCTGGAAAAAAGAAGTGAGATGCTCATTCTTCAGGCCGAGTCGCCTTGTGATTCGGCCTGAAAACACTCCCTCCTTTGGACTAGGCCCATTCATTGGACCTAATCCGGATGGGAGTGCACGGCTGGATGCCGATGCAGTGCACCAGCTTTCAGTCACAACAACCCATCTTTTGGACCGGAACCTGAGGCGGACTCCGCTTCAGGTTCCGGTCCAGAAAGCTCCGTATGAGCTTACCCTTAGGTTCGACATTGCATAAAAGCTGATTTTTGGCCACAAGATGCCTAAGCCTAAGATGTGTTTCACCTGAAGTATCATTACTTTGAGTACACTTAGGGCCCGTGCACACGGAGTTAACGCAAGCGCATTTTAGCATAATACACGTGTATAGAATACACGTATTAAAATAACACTCCCAATGACTTCATTGAAATCTTTTAGGGCGGTTTCACACGAAGTTACGCTCCGCTCATTCAGACATGTAAACACGTGTCAATGTGACCGTTGTTTAGCGCACGTAAGACCGACACACATTGAAGTCTATGGGATTCTGTTTTACAGCGGTCACTTTGACACGTGTTTATGTGTCTGAATGAGAGGAGCGTAACTCTGTGTAAAATCACCCTTACACGTGTAAAAAAAAAAGTGGCAAAAAACACGCCAAAAAACGTGACATGTTTTGTTATGCTTTTTTTACACATGTAAAAAATTTCATTGAAGTCAATGGGAGTGTTATTTTAAAACGTGTATTCTATACAGATGTATTATGCTAAAATGCACTCGTGTTAACTCCATGTGCACGAGCCCTTACAAATCTCACTAATTCACACTGAGTAAACGCTAGCTTATTTTGTAGAGTAAAATTACACTTGTAAATTTTGCTATCCCATTGACTTCAATGACATTTTACAGGCTATTTTTACAGGCTTATTTTTTACAGGCGTATTTTTACACTTGTAAAAAAATATCATTGAAGTCAATGGGATAGCAAAATTTACAAGTGTAATTTTACTCTACAAAATAAGCTAGCGTTTACTCAGTGTGAATGCACCCTAAATTGCATATCCAATGCTTTTTCCCAGATTGCTTGACATAAAGTTGTGCTATTTATTCACCGTGTATAATGAAAGGTGGAAAGGAATAAGTAAGGGAATACAGAAATGCACATTAATGGTACATCCAGATTCAGTCTATATAATATACTACTCTCCGTGGTTTAACCATTGACAGGAATGTATTCCCTGGGGTAGTAGTTATGCTATACAGATGCAGGTGGGTGCTATGAATAGATCCTTTTACACATCACTAGGAATTAATGTGCTTGTTTATAACACCATCTTAGAAATCAAAGGGACTTACATAAAAGGTTTGCTCCTTCATTTATACAATAATTATGCAAAAATATGTCATGTTACATAATGACAGAATCATTATGTAGTGAAGCTGGAATTGTATCAACTCTCTACTCTTCTTCAAATTGTATATTTACCTTTAGTAATACTAAAAATTACCTCCATTAATAGCCCTATAACTATTACCTATGACTATGTTCCATTAACCATGTTAGCTTTTACTCTGCGGATTAGGAGGATTACAACATTATCATATTTATATAGTTTTTTTTTTATAATTCGCTTTTCGAAAGGAAACTTTGAAAAAAATGTGCTTAGCACCATCGTCTGATATTCATACATTTTTTAGGGTAAAGGTGACAAAAAAACGGCGATTCAGGCATTTAGATTTTTTTTCTCTGCAACAGTCTTCGCCATACAGGATAAATACTATATATATATATATATATATATATATATATATATATATATATATATTAGATAGATAGATAGATAGATAGATAGATAGATAGATAGATAGATAGATATTGTCAGGGTCCGGGGTTGCTAGGTGGGGTGGCATAGACACACAAGTTCAGTTTCTTTTGTCCAAAACAAAGGTAGTTTTATTTTCACTCAAAAATATAGTCCAGCAACAAAAGGAAACAATACAAAAATAAATACCTGCCCGGCTAGGCTCTAACTAAGCATAAGAATAGGTTACCTCACCTAGAATAACAGAATTCCAAAGCCAGTTGAATCACTCAGGACACAGCTCCAAAAATATGACCTTTTTCTTTGGCTCTTTAGCCAAGCTCTGCCCAAAGTCTGCTGCAGGAGCTGACTTCTTAAGCTCCCTTGATGAGCAGACTCTCTGCAGCTGAGTCGCTGCCGGAACATCCCCAAAGTGTGGAATGGAGGGGGGTGGAATGACAGGTCCCACTACCAACCTACCTGCCATTCCTAAAAATCCAGCCCAGTAACCGGAACTCTGAAATAACCCTCAGCAGACAGAATTATCTGCTGAGAAACATTCTTTCTGGAGTTTTCTCATCTCACCCACCTTAGTAGTCTGGGTGAGATGTACACCCCCTCCATTACCTGACCAGACATCAGCTTACAATATATTGAGAAAAAGGGGATGTTTCAGATTTACTTTTGGGGTCTAAGTATTTTTAAAACATTTTTGTTTTCCGTATGTTTACTTTAACTGTTACACTCCTGGCCTAGGGCATTTTAACCTGATAATTGATGGCTTATATGTACATTCCCTTTGCTACTTTAGGAATTAGTGTAATATGGACATTAACTAGATTTTTTTTACTAGAATTTAACTTCTGTTTTAAGCTTTACGCTAGGTTCACACTAGCGTTCGGGTCTCCGTTCTCAGCTTTCCGTCTTCTTCATGCAGAAGACGGAAAGCTGTCAGAGTGGGTCCGGCTGTGAGCAGCGGTGAGCGTTTTATGCTCTCTGCTGCGAAGCCGTTTTTTTAAAACCGGACACAGAGTACTGCATGTCCGACTCTGTGTCCGATTTGGCGGAGAGCATGAAACGCTCACTGCCGCTCACGGCTGGACATCTTTCAATCCCATTCAAATTAATGGGTATGAAAGAGTCCTGCAGGTTTCCGTCTCCTGCCTCTGTTTTGTGCAGGAAACGGAAACCTGCAGAACGGAGACCCGGGCGCAGATGTGAACGAGCCCTTAGAAAGACACCCCTGAAGCAATCAGCAAAGGGGGACATGATTTTGGGATGGGGGAACCAATAATTCCTGCAGTTTCTTCTTTGTGCAGTAGTTGACTAGTTCAGCTTTAAGAGTATATGTGTGTATATCCAGTCTTGGGAGTATATAGTGCTCAGTGTGTTACTGTAGGGAGGGAGGAGTTTAGGAATAGAAGTCACTTCCTGTCTCATCCATCTTCTTCCTCTTTCTCTCACCACAAGGACTGGAAGAAACATTTCCCTCCCGCCCGCCCGCCATTCTCTAATCAATTGCTTTTGTCACATTTACCTGTATTATGTATTATTGTGCCATTTCTTTGTTTGATATTTTAATTGTGTTTTTTTGTCATATAAAAAAGTCTAAGAAGACTTTGATGGGTTAATGTTGGCATTATCTTACTAAGCCCAAGGGAAGGGCAGTCCTCCAGCCATGATTCCCTAGAGGTTTCCTCTTCGTGAGTCGGGGGTGTTGCCATATTTAGTCCATATTTTGTGGCATTTGCCTGAACATTTAGTTTTTGAGTTATTTGTTCATGTCATTGGCAATAAGTGTGGAAATAAATAAATTTAATTAAGTAAAATAAATAAATATTATAAATGGAGCCAGTTGAATCTAATGAAGTGTTACTTGGTCCATTAGTAAACTGTCATAGCTTTACTTTTGTGGTTGAGGAGTCAGGTGGAAGTTGCAGGCAAGTTATTGTGCACTTATTTTAACTAATAGAGGAGGTTAAACCTCATGGTGGTGAACAGGCTGAGCTTTGGAAATGGCCAGCCTAAAGGATGTCGTAATAGTAACGTCATCCAGGGGAGGGCACAGTGGTTAAGCACAGGTCGTTGGTGCCCTTAAAGTGTACTGGCTCTGCTAGAATTGCAAGCCGGAGCGTGCCGCCCCCCTTTATTTATTTATTGCTGTCTGGCTGGGTACTGTATGTCAGACAGCTGGGCATCTCACAGTATTCGTGAATCCCAATGGTCTAGCACTTCACCTGACTCCTTCTGTCATTATTTTACTTCTGTGAATGGCCGTTTTGACACCCAAAATAAAGTATTGTCTGCATTTATTCCAAAGTCAATATTTACTGTAGTTTGGGTGGTTTTAGGAAGGAGTGCGGGTAATGCCATATCCAAAAGTGATGTCTTTTAGTGTCCATTATTTATACATATGGATTACTCTCACCTACAGAGCATCTTTGACTCTCCATTTGAGAAAGCTAACATAACCTATATTTACATTTCTGTTCACATGCATGAGATCCATATCTGATATAATCTAGAAAATGATTTTAGGTTAAATGCCAAAAATGCCACTTATCCTTGCAACAAAGCAACTGGTTGGTTTCCACTCTTGTTATGAAAGCATTTGTACACAGACAGCTTAACATCCATGATTCTGACAGATGGATTTCAGGCTGTAAAATCAACAATTTAACATTCTAAAATCAGTAGTCACACAAACACAAACTGTGTGCGTCCATTTTACAGGTTGCCAGTGGATGATATGGAAGTATATTGTATTTGGTTACTAACCTAGCTGTAGCATTTTACTCTAACGAAACATGGTATAATAGTGGAATAATTTAATATAATAACTAAATGTCTTGAACATCTATCTATAGGGCATTACACCAAGGATGCTGCCATACTGTGCCCCTGCCACACTACAGCTGCAGCCAGTGCTGGGGCAGACGTGCTTTCCCTTAAAAGAGTTTTCCGGGCAGAAAATGTTTTTTAAAAAACGATCTGTTGGCGCTATTAATGGGTTAATAAATGCACCCATATATCTTTAGCAGTGTTTTGAGTGATTTGTAGGTGTCTCTGGGAGCTCCTGGTATCTTCTGCATTTGTTTACTTGTGTTCAGCTTCCCTGCTATGTCACTGCTACTCTAGCCACCTCCTTCATCTCCCTCCCTCCTCTCTCTCTCCCTCCCATACACCCCTTCCCTGTCTCACTAGCTATCCCGCCCACTACTAGCACTTCCCAACCTACTCAGCCTAACCCTTGACTTCATTATATACTTACCTCTCTTCCTTCCTTGGAAGCGGGGAAATGGATTGTCAACAGTTAACCAGCAAATGTCCCTGGGACGGTCACATGACCGCCCCAAGGATATGGGTAACTATACATTTTTTAAATTAATTATGTTATTTAGAAAGTAGGAGGGGGAGGGTGTATAGATTAGTGTAGTTATCCCAGACATCCTCTTTGAGTCACTAGCTGATTGTGGACTTTCCCTTATTACTAGCTACATGCTACCCTGATAAATTGCTAAACCTGTAATAAGGAAACGTCACAAATTCATCAGTGCTTTCACTTTTGAAAACCACCAGCCGCCCCATCACTGCGACTGTGTCTGTGTTGCATCCGGAACGCTGAGGGGCAGCCCCTGAAAGCAGATGAGGTCTCGATCAGTAAAAACTCCCAAATTGTGTATGTGGTCTGAACTTTGTAGGTTTATGCTTCTGAGGTTTTGGACGTGCAAGTTGCCATTTTGCTATTAAAGCACAGAGTGCTGACAAAGAGACATCTAGTTTCATTTGGATTCAGTTTTAGACAGCTCCTATTCACCTATTCAGCTAAGAACGGATTTACAGATGGAGATGGGTCATTGACTTTGGACAGATATATTTGGACCACAATGTGTAAAGCATTTGAAATGCAAATTGAATTGACTTTGCTCCAACATGGACTTAAGTAAAAATTACTTAACTTTTGGAAAAATTTACATTTTTGCTGTAATTTTGGTGTTCTGTAACCAAAAAATACGTTGTAGTGTCTCAGCTTCTGAGCGTTTTGGCTTTAAAGCTGATAAAGAAGTACTTTTGTTGTATTTAGTGAGAGCAGTCGAATGGTGGTCTCCACCTACTTTGCGAGGGTGTGCGGATGACCTGTCCAGTCCTCTATGGGTGCGCTGTGCTCATCATAGTACAGTGTGTGTCAGAGATGAGTTGCCATTCAGTCCATATAAGTTGAAGGAGTTGATGGCACACTTTAGGAGAGATGTTGGATTCTTCTATAGTTTTTGTTTATTTGTGTATCTTTCTGTTGAGTGAAGAGTTGTCGAGCAGGAAAGACAGTGGATGCCGCCATCTAGACTCTCATCCCCAATGGTAATAGGACACGATAATATTAAAAGTATGGCATCATTATAACTTAGGTCTGATACATGCCACGTACTGTGTATAGTCATTTTATGTAATGATTTATGAGCACAAGAAAACTTGTGTCATGCTCCATCCCCAGGCCGTATCACTGAAATACTCTCATCTGGAATCTGTCTGTCTAGAGGACAATACAGTGACTTATAAAGGCACTATAAGACATCACAAGTCATGCTCATGGAATTGACACGTACACGAGTCTTTGATCCATCTAGCTACACAAATGAATCTGCCTCTTAGTCCAATCCTTATGGTGTCTCCTATAAACCTGAACGTCATTGCCTGTTAAGTAGTGTCATCCGGAGCAGCGGCACCAATCTACGCCTCTGCTATGTAGTATTTATATCCTCTCTGCAATGGATAGAATACAGTCATCCTATTGTAAATTTCCAATATGAATGTAAAAAAAAAATCAAAGAGCATAAAAACATCCTTTCATTTTTCGTCATAGAAGGTTTGCCATTCAAGTGACATTAATATTATTCACACTGTGCGCAGTGCTTTTTCTCACATTATTAATAAACAGTTTGTATCTCTATGGGAAAGAATAGCTTTGTTCTATTTTAGTCAACCATCTGTGTAAGGTGTCTGGTGACTCATCCCTAGGAACATTTTTGGTAGTTTTACAATCATTTTAACAGTTCTGAGTATGCATTTTTTTTATTAATCTGGACTATAACAGAATTTAGCAAAGATTAAAGTTAGGTAAATCTCTTTTATTTCAAGGGATTGTCTGGTTCAGGAGACCCAATATTCTGAGCTAAAGGGCTATGTACCTTAGGATGCACTATAAATATGTGATAAATGTGGGTCCTACTTTCAGGACCCTCACCTATCTTGAGAATGGGGGGGGGGTTTCCTGACACTAGTC
Source organism: Leptodactylus fuscus (assembly GCF_031893055.1). Classification (NCBI taxonomy): domain Eukaryota; kingdom Metazoa; phylum Chordata; class Amphibia; order Anura; family Leptodactylidae; genus Leptodactylus; species Leptodactylus fuscus. Next base: position 160,905,002 of record NC_134268.1, read on the forward strand.
TCACCACTGATCACAATGGGAAAATGGCTGCTCATTCATGTTTATTGCTCAGCTTTTACAGATCTCTCATAGACATGAAAGGCAGGGCTTAAGGATGCAAAGCCATTTCTCCATTAGGAGTAGCCATGACATGGGGATCAGGGGTGTAATTTGGTGGAGTGCAGATGGTGCAGTTGTCACCTGGGCCCAGGAGCCTTATGGAGCCCATAAGCACTGATATAACTGTTAAGGATGCAGTTGGTGCAACTACTACCTGTCCCATAAGACAATCTGGAGGAGCCACAGATTATCCTCACTACACACCGCATTAAACTTCTTTGATTTCATTTCTGAATTCCAGGTGTGTAGCTATAGGGGATATAGCGATAGTAGTCACCACAGGCCCTGAACTATGGGGGGGGGGGGCAAAGGTACCTGTGCTACACAAAATATACCACTAATCTAAATGGCACAATGTAGGAATGTGGCTCCGTTACATATATTGCACTGAGGCCCATAAGCTTCAAGTTATGTCTCTGGTGGGGCCACATGTCCATTCATTATACTCCATTCATTTCCTTATGTGGTTTGCAAGACTCCAGTCAATTGTGGTACAATAATGTACATGACCATTTTATAGTGCTATAGTTAATAGTAAATGTATTAAGATATGAGGTGAGCATGTGAGAAAAAAAATACTATTATATCCTATATACTGGATTAATGCATTGGAAATACAATACCAATGCTCAGTCTAATGCCTTAAAGGTTATATAAAGTCCTGTTTTATAACACTAAGGGGATATAAATATTTTGGAGGTGTATTGAAAGGGAATTACAACTACATTGGAATATGTCACATAGACATGTCTGGAAATGAGTTAACATCAGTTTAGAACCCCACCATTCCCCAACATGAAAAGGCTACTGTCTTCCATACAGTTCCCAAATCCTTTCTGAGATTTTGGACCCAACAACAGGATTCATATATGTGTAAAACAATAAGCTCTAGGGTAAATGCAATCTGATTAATTCCAAGATTATAAACTGTATATGAGTGTGTCAAATATATAGCATGTGTCAAAGAGGAAAGTAGATCAAACGTTGGACCCATCTCTTGTACTTGGAGGAAGATTGAACTTGCTCGCAGCTTCCCATCTTGATACGCAATCTAGAGAAGAAGCCAGTCTGCCATTCTCTTGTACAGGACCATAGCCCCTCTTGTCTCAGAGTTACGATGTCTGTGGTGACATAAATCAGCACCAAAATGATTTCCCTCCACTTACCTCCCTGATACGGATCTACATTTCAATCCACCTTTTAGATTCTGTCATTGCCATTGCAGACTCCTAGTTTGATATTTATTAGATCTGATTACTCTTTCACGGGTATTTTTGTTTGTATGTCTCAGTTCACAAATGCATTATGGATTTTGTTTATATTGTTATTCACCAGCTTTACTAAAGTGTCTATTAAAGGGGTTGTCCCATCACAAGGATCCTATCTATACTGCTGGTTAATGTGGATGTAAGACTTTTCCTAAATACACTGCTTCAGCAAAACTGCTTTGTTTGTCCACTATCTTACTTTATTCAATTCTTTGTGGCCACAGCCCTGACCTAGCTGCTCCTGAGTCAAATGATGAGGAGGGAGGGAGGAGGGGCTAAGTGCAGGGAGCGAGCCTGTGTATCTAGCTAATCCTGTGTCTACACCATGTGACCTAGGTCCTGCACTCAGATAGAGGAGAGGAGCTGCTTTCATTTCTTCTGTTCTCCCAGTTATCAGGCTAGCTAATTCAATAGTGTTCATTATGGCAGAGACAGGCAGTGTCTGTATGTAACACAGAATGGAGTTGCTGCTGCCTGTACTTCATAGTCCAATATGGGTGGGCGGAGCTACACGGGAATTTGGGGCGGAGCTAAACGGCAGGTTGCCTGTGAAACCCCGCCCACCAAATGATGCAAGAAACCAGGAAGAAAGAAGATTTTACAAGAGTGAAGATTGCGGAGTATGTGAGGTGGGAATACCCCTTTAAAGGGAAAACTAGCACTGTGTACGGCTGTATCTACAGGAGCAGCTCTGTGACATGAAGGCTCATTCACATACTGACATTACAACTTGCAAAGTGACTTTCTCTTGCACCTTTTAATCTTTGTAATGCAAAAAATGATTTTCATACTCTCTGAAGACTAGTAAGACCCTCACATCAGGTGTAGCTATAGGGGCTGCCGGCCCTCAACCCCATAAAAAGAGAAATATGGTGAAATTGGTGAAATTTGCCAAGGTGCCCTGTGATTTTTATCCATGTAGTGGTGACTCTAACCTCTCTGATGCCTGAGGTGAAAACCGCCCCTCCCCCCCCCCCAAAAAAAAAAAAAAAAAAAAAAAAACCCAAAAACAAAACAACATTTTTTGTGGGCCAAATTGTAAGCCATGCTCACTTATTTGGCCCACATACAGTATATTGCCCCTATTACTGGCCCCCACAAAGTACTGTATATTGCTCCATTTACTGCCCCCATAATATATTACCCTCTTTACTTGTTCCCACACAGTATACTGAACCATTTTAGACCCCAACACATAATATTACCCTCTTCTTTTTTTGCCCCAACACAGTATGCTACCTTCATTTAGCCCCCACATGGTGATATATTAACCTTAGATCTTACCAAAATTTACAAAAGATTGGGTCTCGGGCCAACCTCAATACTTTTGGGATTTGTCACCCATTAAATACTATTATTAGAGATGAGCGAGTACTATTTGAAACTCCAGTTTCAAATAGCACGCACCCATAGAAATAAATGGACGTAGCCGGCACGCAGGGGACTAAACGGCCGCCCGCGGCAAAGTCTGCATGCTAGCCGCTTCCATTCATTTCTATGGGTGCATGCTATTCGAAACGTCCGTTTCGAATAGTACTCGCTCATCTCTAACTATTATACTGTTGGGTCTCCTCAGATGCCAGAGTATAATAAGGGGAGGCCAGGGGGAGGTGAGGAAAAATAACAAACACTTATAACTCACTTTACCTCACCTCTCCTATAAATTTTAACAGCAACAGTGGTGGTACCCTATGTCCTATTCAGGCCTCCGTCTAACGTCACACACTGCAGGGGTCATGGTTGAGGCCTGTGATTGGGCCTCTGTGGCCACATGGGGTGATCTGGCCATCAAGATGTTCGAACTGGCTCAACATGACTGCTAAGGCCGGGTTCACACGGAGTTACGTGCCGCGAGATTTGGCACGTAGACGCCGCGTGACCCTTTGCGTGCCGTACACGCTCCCATTCATTTCAATGGGAGCGGGGAGCGTATGCGCCGCGCTAGTTTGCGGCCGTGCATTTATTCATGGCCGCAAACTAGCGCGGCGCATACGCTCCCCGCTCCCATTGAAATGAATGGGAGCGTGTACGGCACGCAAAGGGTCACGCGGCGTCTACGTGCCAAATCTCGCGGCACGTAACTCCGTGTGAACCCGGCCTAAGGCCCAATCACAGCTCTTATTGGGACCCCGACCACATGACATAAGATGTAGGATGAAAGAGGCCTGATGAAGACGCGGGGAAACTGCTGGATGCCCAGGAGAGGTGAGTATAACTTTGCTATTCACCTCCCCAGGTGCCGAACAAATTCAGCCGTTACCTATTCGATTATTCCAACAGGTAGCAGCTGATGTTTTACTCATTGCTTCTGGCATGTCTGACCTCTACTTCTGACTCCAGAGAGCAGATGCTGAAGAACACAGCAACACCTTCTCAAGGAAGAAGTGGAGGCTGCACTGGACAGGAGATTGTTGAGTATAATATTGGCTGCTTCCTTTGGGAATAAACCAATAGGTAGCATTTGACTTAAAAAAATGCTACCCCCTTAGATTGTACAAGGAGGCACTGCCAGGTCAGGTCGTCTCATGGCAGGTGTGGCCCTGTATCCATGCCCATGGTGAAGGCGTAGGAATATAATACAATGACATAATTTTGGCATATTTTCTGAAACACTGGACTATTTTGTGCATCATATTCTTTTCCCATTTCAGTCTGTAAAGTTTTGGCACAATCCATGTGTCAGGCTTCTTCAGCAATTGCTTTTGCATCTCAGCCCACTATCTCTAGAATCAGTTATTACATTGCTTGCCTTTGATAGTTGGACTTTATGCTTTGTTATTGATTGATGTCACTATCTATTCTGCAACAGGCTGGGGACAAAGTTAGTTTTGTGTCAGAAGAGACAGATCAGTTCACCACATTGGCTGTCTGTAAAATCTCATGATCAGCCGACGTGTAAGTGAAAAAGAATTATCGCCTTGCTCACATATGTACCTTCAATTCAGATCATGGGGATTTTACCACTGATAAGAAGTAAAGAAAAATTGGGTCTGGTAATCTAAACTCCACATGTCTTGCAGTTTTCTGAATGAGCTCTTCCCAAAACAGGAATAGGGAAAGTTCGGTTATTTCAGTGAGAACTGTGTAATGATGAATCTATCCTGTGGTGGCGCTGCAGAGAGATCGAATACTTGCTGCTGCCTTCCCGAGCAGGTTATAGCTCGAGAAGGGAAATGGAGAATGACACTGAAAAGTATTTTCTGGTTGTCTTACAGAGTCCGAAATAATAAATGTAAAACCATTACATAGTAGTCTATTAATCCCATTTAGTGGTATAGAGTCACTAGGCAAAGGACAACAAAATAGCTTGCTGAACAGATCCAGGGCCCCAACCGGGGGTGTAACTACCAGGGTGTACCATGTGTGTACCAGGGTGTAACTACCAGGGTGTACCATGTGTGTACCAGGGTGTAACTACCAGGGTGTACCATGTGTGTACCAGGGTGTAACTACCAGGATGTACCATGTGTGTACCAGGGTGTACCATGGGTATAACTACCAGCCATAGTGGCTACTATGAGGCCCAGAAACTAAGAGGGCCTATTTCCACTAAAATCTACAATACAATTATTGATAACCTTGGATCATGGAAGGGGATTTTGAAGACTGAATATGTTTACTTTACTGGGACATCATGACTCCTGCATTACTTTATCTTTTTGTGTGTGCATTATCACTGTGATATAATATAATAATTCCTGTATGTTGACATCACTGTGTATTTTATCTCTGCATTGTGACATTACTGTGTTTATTTCCCCTGTTCAGGGACATCAGTGTGTACAGTGTGATACTGTGACATTACCATGTGCATTATTTCTTTGCTGTGACATCACTGTGCATTATATATGTGTTGTGTGTTGTGCCTGTGCCTAAAGCTATAGTTATAGTATTGCACCTTATATATGGAATAAAGTAATTAGCGCTCTGGGGTTAGGATATGATGCTTCAGGTTGTATGAAGAGTCACACTTCTCCAGTCCAGTAAGGCATTCATTATGAAAGAGGGCTAATGGTAGGCCTGCAATTATACAGTAACCTAATAATTTCCCTACAGGGTACAATACATAGTAAATGTTAACACTAGCAAGTTATTTCTTACACCTTGCAATGATGAAACACTTGTAACCATGTTGCTGTAGTCACTCACCTACTAGTAAGCTTTACAGGTAGAGTATTGGAATGTTGGCATGAGAAATGTTAAAAGCCTTTTTAGAAATCGTTCTATTTTCATTAGAAAGTTAATTAAAATGTAAATTCTTATAATGCAGTAAAAATACACTTTTGAACATAAATGCATCAAAATGGATTCTGCATGTCCAGAGTCACATCCGTTTTACGTGCTGTTTGTGATTGTTCAAGTGCTCTTCATATGTAGTAGTGTCCTCTTCAAATTAGCATGTAGAGTACTTGCACAAACCTGGCCTGGAAATGGACTTTTTAATGACTATCTCCACTATTGAATCGTAAGGCATAATCATTATATGGTTTATGCGCAATTTATTATTGGTTTTCTAATGGTGTTGCTGTAGTTACGTTATTTTCAGTGCATAAAGATGCCTTTTGCTATGAAAGAAAAATATTCTCATGAATATAAATTAAATGGCTGTATTCCATGCTTAAGATGACTAAAGCAAAACACAAGGGGGCAACCACGTTATTTGCTATGCTCACCAAGAAATGGCAGACTTCTTAATAAAAATAACTCATTATATCATTAGATAGTAGATAGATAAGGATACATATGTAGATATGTGATAGATAGATAGATAGATAGATAGATAGATAGATTAGATATGAGATACAGCAGACAGATGAACAGGCAGATAAGATAAATAGGTAGGAATTAGACGTGAGATGGACAGATAGATAGACATGTTAGATTACCGTATTTTTCGGACTATAAGACGCACTTTTTTTCCCCAAAATTTTTGGGGAAAAGAAGGGTGCGTCTTATAGTCTGAATGTGGCGCCTGGCATCCGCTGTAATAGAGAGGCGGAAGCCGGCAAGTGATAGACGCCGGGGCTTGAGACATCGCTGCGCTCCTCTGCCCTGCATGAAGCCAGCAGCAGGAGGAGTGATGCTATTCCGCTCCTCCGTGCCCCCCGCCGCTGGCTTCATGCAGGGCAGAGGATCGTAGCGATGTCTCAGGCCCCAGCGTCTATCCCGTGCCGGCATCCGCCTCTCTAGTACAGCGGATGCCGGGTCAGTATCCGTGGCCCCTTCTCCCCCGTACCGGCCCCGTACCTGTGAAGTTGCAGGCCGGCTCCTGCGCGGTGATGCTGACCCTCATTAGGCTCCCGGGCCTGTCACTGCTATATATTAGTATTGCGGCTGGGTCTATGACCAGCCGTAATACTAATATACAGAATGTCCCATAGATGGCAATACACTTGTATTGCCGTCTATGGGACTTGCGATCAAGTGACCGCAGGTTCAAGCCCCCGGGGGGGAATAAAATAGTAAAAAAAAAAAAGCTTTAAAAATATGAAATAAATAAAAGTTCTAAATCACCTCCTGTTTTTTTTTAATACAAGGTGATCTAAGAAATAGACATTCCCCAAAATGGTATAACTAAAAAATACATCTGGCCCCGCAAAAAAAAACACTCTATGCGTCCCCGTACAGCTGCAGGGTCACCTGTCAATGTGGCCTTGCAGCTGTTGCAAAACTACAACTCCCATATATTAAATATTTTACCAGTTTTTGCTTCAAAATTTTTTTTCCCTATTTTCCTCCTCTACAACCTAGGTGCGTCTTATAGTCCAGTGCGTCTTATAGTCCGAAAAATACGGTAGATAGATAGATGACAGATAGATTTTAGATCTATCTATCTATCTATCTATCTATCTATCTATCTATCTATCTATCATCTATCTATATTGATGCTTACAATACTTTATTCTTCATTACATAACCTACAAATAATTGACAGGAAGTTATAGATGAAATAATAGGATTGGTCATTGACTTTTTCTTTCTTCCTGTAGGTGGACAGAACAGAGGTGATCAGAACATGCATCAATCCTATTTTCTCCAAAATTTTCACAGTGGACTTTTATTTTGAAGAAGTTCAGCGCCTTCGCTTTGAAGTTCACGACATCAGCAGCAATCACAACGGTTTGAAGGATGCAGATTTCCTTGGAGGAATGGAGTGTACTTTGGGACAAGTAAGTGGTAACAACCAAGACATTAATTAACCTAGGCTTAGCTATAGGTATATTGAATCTGTTGTAAACAGGGTAAAGTAAAGGGATTGGAGCCATCGTCATCTGAGGCCTGAGGAGGATCCCTCCATCACCTGTTCAAACAGTAACCAAACTTACACTATAATACCGCCGGCATATTATGGTTTCATTTGTTCAGTTTATTTTACATTAGTGTTCTTCTGCAATAAGTGTAACTTATATTTCAAAAGATAAAAAGGGAGACATGGCACTCCATACAGTAGCGTAGCTTAAAATACAGACTGCAAAGAACATGTTCACCTTGTAGAGATGTACGGTCAGACTCAGCTTGGTTAACCAGTATCTGCCCCCACTTCAGAGCTTGAAGTCACCGCCATTAGCGCCAGTACACGGTAGGAAAAGCTAAGTGATGAACAGAGCTGCTGGTCACACCGCACAGAAACTGTGATGTTGTAAAGTAATCCTTTATTTCACTGTACAAGGCAAGGACTGCCACCTCCGCCAAGCAAATAAAGAATTTACTATAATGGGAATAATATACTGTAGTAAGAGTCTGATACTTAAAACGTTTATTGATCCTTCTCTGTATCAAATGTTCCAAACTTAGTAACCTTTATCGATTTAAGTGTTGCCAGAATTTGGAAATTTAGAGTTACTTTCTGGGGACGTTTGGTTATTTTTTTGATATTAAGGAATGGTCACAATTTTTGGTCTCCGTGATCTATTCTCGCGTTGTCCGGCTGGCTCATAATAGGACGTGGAATGCAAAAATAGGAAGTCTGATATCATCTTGTCTAAGAACTTTGAAGGAGATTTGTGGTCGATAATTGTTTTCTTGTAATAGTCTCAAAATGCTATAAAAACATATAATAAGTCATTCTCATCTCACCAACCCCTGCTGTTCCTGTTCCAATACTGTACCCCTGTAGCTACACCATTTCCTTTCTCTATCTCTATTATCTGTATCGGAACAAATGTGATCATTATTTTAGCTAAGACGCCTATCACCCATTGGACCATCAAGTGCCTACCACTAACATAGCATCCAGAAATGCAAAAACCTATAAACATTATATCAATGGGAAACTTCCATGATCATTGTACTACATACATAAAAGCGAGGATGTTTATTGAACGTTTCTGGCTGTTTTATTGTCCCTGTGTACAATGAGGATGTGTGATAACGCTGCACAGTATACTTCTATCTTGTTACCAAACATAATAAGCTAGCTGTCAGCCATACATTCAGGAGGACTTCTTTTATTTAGACATGCTCATTAGTTTCTTCATGCTCCACAAGTTTTTGACCAGCAGTCATTTATCTTGCTGTCTAACTTTTCCAGCACTTCATCTTCATTTCAGACAACTACAATAATTTATATAGTCATTTGTACAACAACGAACACTCATTATATGATTCTACAATTAACTAATAGCACTAATATATTGTAAGACTGCGTTACTTTATATAACGTAAATGGCATCTCAGTCTTATCAGGGGTGTAAGGTTGAGCAATCGGGATTGGGAAAGATCGGATCCCGATCGGCGATCGAGTAAATTTCATGAACGGGATCGGCTGGAAAATGATCGGAAATCGGATTTTAAAATCGATCCTGAAATCTCAAAATTGGCTCAACCCTTAGAAATAAGAGGCCAGAAATGAGAGGTTTTTCCAAAAGTAGCGGGCATCACAAAGAAATGCATTGTTATAGAAAAGGGCAATAGCTGTTATAAACTGAATGTGCCCATACAGGAGGGGGATTCAGATCTTTAACCAAATGTTTTGTGGGTGAGGGGGGGGGGGGGGGCGGTATGGTGCAGCATGCTATGAAAAGAATCCTTTAAAACCAAAGCCGTAACCACTTTTGGAGCCCCCCTAGTACCTCTTGTCACCCAGAGTATTCCCTGTCCCCAGATTAATATTTCCCTTATATAAAATATGTCCCCGAATAATAAAGAGGTTATCCATCTTTCTAATGTTCATGCCTATCCTTATGGTAGGCCTTCACAAATCCCGAATACATCAACTGTTCTGGGATGGTGTAAAGTTAAAAGGGCTGTCTGGGCTCAGGATAGACCATAAATATATTATCGATAGGGGCCGACACCCAGCCCTCAGTCCATTGAGCTGTACAGAGCTGCTTCTGGTGCCCGTCTTGTAAACAATACAGGGCCAAAAGCAGAAAGCTCCATCCACGGTAGAGCGGCTGGTCGTTTTCACTGCAGCTCAGCTCCAACTGACTTCAATGAGGATAGGCCATAAAAGAATAAGCCCGGGCAGCCCCTTTAACATGCTGAGAGCTGTGCTACTCGCTCGCCATACAATGCGCACTACTGCAGTACTTAAACCCATCGCTGCACATCATAAAACAAGCAAGTAGAGTGGCTCTTGGCATGTTACTCTTTCTGGTAGCCATGTTGTCCCGGGGACGGCCCATCCAGTATATCCAGTATATAGGAGACATATTCAATTGCTGCACGGAGCTGTGATTCATAAGGGTTAATATGTAGTTCAACACATCCTGGCAGAACAGATAGGTGGCTTTAGACATGCTTTATATGTAGTGGTTTTGCTGCCATGTATCTTCGTATTTATTTAATGCTGGCTATATGTGTGATGGCTATATACATCTTGTCACATTTTTTCTTCTGATTTGAGTCAATCTTTTGAGGCATTGGATTCAGGGTTCAAGCCCAACCAAAGATGATATGTGTGTTCTCTCTGTGCTTATATTGCTGCAGCTGAGGGTCCCAGTGCAAGAACAGTCATGAGCCCCTTGTTTTCCAATATATGAACACAAATATAATCCACCAGTAACCGATGGCTACAAAGTTCATTAACTTAGACATTTACCTGAAATCTAATAGAAACACTGGAAAGCTGTCCTATTGAAACAGGGAGTAATGGCAATCTCTGTTCAGTACAGTGCTGTGGTGCGATATCACAAAGGTAAGGACTCATTAGGGAGATAATTAAGTACGATGACTTATTAGACCATGTATGCCCTGCTCAGAATTCTGGATAAGGAATATGCAAATGAGACCTCATTGGTGGAAAAGATTAATTTGTGCCCAGAGACGCCATTTGGAAGATTGATGCATAGATTTCAAAGTATCCTAAGTCATAATCTGGGAGTAATAGCCAAACCAGAACATCCCCTCCAAAATGAAGAGGCTCCTATCTGCAAACAGCTTACGAGGGCATTTCGAGGTTGCTGTCCCTCATCAGTGCAGAGCGCGATACTACAGGGACTTACTAGACCATACCATACTTGGAAGTATATAAATATATATATATATATATATATATATATATATATATATATATTATATATATATATATATGTATATATATATATATATATATATATATATATATATATAATATATATATATATATAATATATATATATATATATATATATATATATATATATATATATATATATTAGGATACTTTCTACAATTCAGTCTTTTTCTTTATCCAAAAAAAAGTTGTTTTGGAGGTCAGAGCTCTCAAAGTGATACGGAAAGACTCTGACACTAATTTATACACTCACCGGCCACTTTATTAGGTACACCATGCTAGTAACGGGTTGGACCCCCTTTTGCCTTCAGAACTGCCTCAATTCTTCGTGGCATAGATTCAACAAGGTGCTGGAAGCATTCCTCAGAGATTTTGGTCCATATTGACATGATGGCATCACACAGTTGCCGCAGATTTGTCGGCTGCACATCCATGATGCGAATCTCCCGTTCCACCACATCCCAAAGATGCTCTATTGGATTGAGATCTGGTGACTGTGGAGGCCATTGGAGTACAGTGAACTCATTGTCATGTTCAAGAAACCAGTCTGAGATGATTCCAGCTTTATGACATGGCGCATTATCCTGCTGAAAGTAGCCATCAGATGTTGGGTACATTGTGGTTATAAAGGGATGGACATGGTCAGCAACAATACTCAGGTAGGCTTTGGCGTTGCAGTGATGCTCAATTGGTACCAAGGGGCCCAAAGAGTGCCAAGAAAATATTCCCCACACCATGACACCACCACCAGCCTGAACCGTTGATACAAGGCAGGATGGATCCATGCTTTCATGTTGTTGACGCCAAATTCTGACCCTACCATCCGAATGTCGCAGCAGAAATCGAGACTCATCAGACCAGGCAACGTTTTTCCAATCTTCAATTGTCCAATTTCGATGAGCTTGTGCAAATTGTAGCCTCAGTTTCCTGTTCTTAGCTGAAAGGAGTGGCACCCGGTGTGGTCTTCTGCTGCTGTAGTCCATCTGCCTCAAAGTTCGACGTACTGTGCGTTCAGAGATGCTCTTCTGGCTACCTTGGTTGTAACGGGTGGCTATTTGAGTCACTGTTGCCTTTCTATCAGCTCGAACCAGTCTGGCCATTCTCCTCTGACCTCTGGCATCAGCAACGCATTTCCGCCCACAGAACTGCCGCTCACTGGATGTTTTTTCTTTTTCGGACCATTCTCTGTAAACCCTAGAGATGGTTGTGCGTGAAAATTCCAGTAGATCAGCAGTTTCTGAAATACTCAGACCAGCCCTTCTGGCACCAACAACCATGCCACGTTCAAAGGCACTCAAATCACCTTTCTTCCCCATACTGATGCTCGGTTTGAACTGCAGGAGATTGTCTTGACCATGTCTACATGCCTAAATGCACTGAGTTGCCGCCATGTGATTGGCTGATTAGAAATTAAGTGTTAACGAGCAGTTGGACAGGTGTACCTAAAAAAGTGGCCGGTGAGTGTATTTTTATCATTTGGCACAAACATAACATGCAATTCATTAATTTTGTGGTTTATAATTGTAGTCAGAACCTGTATTATCTCTGGCCATTGGTCTGTTCCACATTACATAAGATAAGATAAGATAATCCTTTAATAGTCCCACAGTGGGGAAATTTCAGTATGTTACAGCAGCATAGTAATACAGATACAGGATAATACACAGTAATATATTACAGACGTAGACACACATATGCTGAGAAGAGAAGATATACTAGGAGTCCATAGCAGCTAAGGAACAGAAGAAGAAAGAAGGAAGACTTCATAGTCATAATCATTAGTTCTCTGTGCGGAGTGATCTTCGCTTGGTTTGATGTAGATTATACAGCCTGGTCGCGATTGGAAGGAAGGACCTGCGATAGCTCCTTCTCACACTTGGGGTGAAGCAGACGGTCACTTACAGTGCTACCAAGTCCTATCAAGGTCCCATACATGGGGAGGTCACCACAGACAGTATCCTTCTGTCACCCACCACCTGTACTGGGTCCAGGGGGCTCCCCAGGACAGAGCTAGCCTTCCTGATCAGCCTGTCAAGTCTGTTTCTGTCCCTCGTTGATATACTGCTCCCCCAGCAGGCCACACAGAAAAAGATGGCTGAAGCAACATGCAGTACATACAGTATATCTTCCCAGCAGATAGTGTTATTATAGGACATACCACTGCATGTAGAATTTGGAGGGATTTCTATCTGCTATGGGGATCATAAGGAACGACAATAAACAGATGAAGAAACACACATAATACTCAGTGTCATTGAAGTGTCTGCAACTTTAACGTAATCTATAATTTTTTCAAAAAATATTGCATGCGATGCTTCAATCACTTGTTCACATTGCTGAAAAATATTCATAGCAGATAATAAGTTGATGTTAAAAAAAAAAAACCTTCTTTTCTCTGTTGTGACAAGCTTCTTGAAGAGCTATTAAGAGGAATAGATATATCTATTTTACATGAGTAATATGTGCGTGTTTTCTTCTTTCTCTCTATAGATTGTGTCACAAAGGAAACTGTCAAAATCATTACTGAAGCATGGAAACACAGCAGGGAAATCATCTATAACGGTATGACTGCTACCCAAGTTCTCACCTCTACAAAAACAAGGATAATAGAGATGTATAATTAACATGTAACTGTGCCCTCCAATAGGATCTAACTATGATACAGAGTCGGCTGATTTTTATTACTTTACTCATTGACTTTGCTACAAGATAAAATTTGATTGAGGCTATTAATACAAAGCCAACATTATAAAGTGTACCGTTTTAAGTGAAATTCCCATACTAATAATATTAGCATTGCTATAACGATATATTATTAAAGAGGATAGTCACCCAAAAAGTAAAGCTATAGAGATATGTCTATCCTTACCTTAGCTTGAATTTGTTTAGCGACCAGATACACTGGGGCTAATTTACTAACCTGATGTGCCCACAATTGTGGCTTAACTTGCACCAAAACATTAGCCTACATGTTGCGCTCATGCGCATTATTCACTTTTTTCACAGTTTTAGGCAAATAGACAGGGTTTTATTGGAAAAAGGCTTCCCTTATGATGCCCCAATGTGCAGCCGAATTGTGCCAAATTCTGACAAAAGTTTATGTCACAAAGTCAGGTGATACAATGATATAAACAGTCTAAAGATGCTTTATGCTTGCAAAATTCACAATTTTGAAGTTAGGATATGCAGCCATATTGGTTGTCCTATTGGAATTAAAGCAGGATTTTAGGAGTCTTCTTTTATGGCATAAAATAAATATCTTTTTTATATGTATTGTAAGCCCCATATGGGGCACACAATGTACATTTTTCCCTATAAATATGTCTTTGGAGTATGGGAGGAAATCCAGGCAAACACAGGGAGAACATACAAACTCTTTGCAGATGTTGTCCTTCACCGGATTTCAACCCAGGAATCCAAGGCTGTAGTACTAACCACTGAGCCACCATGTTGCCCAAAAATATCTGATCATTGGGAAATTGACACTGATAGAGGGCCTGCTATAGTAACGCCATCCATCCACTATATGATATATGGAGTCATCTGCTTCCATCTCTGTGCTTTGTTTAGTATGGGGATCAGATGCAGTCCAAAGTAGTTGATCCATTTGGGGGTGGGGGGGTGGGAAGAATGGGGCTACTGTCAGTCTCCCCCTATGTTCAGATAATTAAAAGCCCCAGAAAACTCCTTTAACACAAACTCATGAACAACGTAGATATTGGTATTTTAAGTCCTAACATCCATCCACACATTAGCTCAGACTGGATTATCTGTGTGTTAATATAACTTTTCCCTTATCAACGTTGTCTATATCCTTTATATGCACAGCCATTCCTACTGAAATATATAACTTCCTTCTTACCGATTTTTCCCAGTATGACATTCCTGTTTCATGTTGGGTTTATCCAATGAACATACGCAGCACCCAGGTTGATACTTAGCACTTAACCTTGACATCTTGAGAGCAATCTTCTGAATGAGCTATTGGCACCTGAAGACTTCCTTTTATAATCTCTGAATTGAATTATATTGATATATAGAAAGATAATGAGTAAACACATGCCAGCTGAAATGGTTATTATAGAGATAAATCATTAATACTGAGGACATGCTCTGCTTTCTAATACTGTATACAGTTATGGAAACCGTTCTCTGTCGGCTATTTAGGGATATTATATTCTATAGGAACTTTGAACTCCGCAGTAGTTTGAAGTGATACTTCCTTTAATGCTTTCTGAAATTTTGGATTAATATTTCAGTCCCAAATATGGACCTTCCTCACACAGGTTGCCAAGAGACGTTTTATATAGAGAAGGAAACAAGTTTCAGCCACCACCATTCAAGGAGCGATTGTACAATGTTACCTTCTGTACATGGTCACATCTTCAATACAACATACACTGTCTACCAATAAGTATTTGAACACCCATGCAAATGAAAATATCTGCGGTTGTGATGTTCGACACGCCTTCCGCCATTAAATAGGAATCAGCATTTGCATTAGTGCATTGGCATTAGTCGCATGCAAGATGCCACGAAGAACAGAGTTGTCCGATTTCGAGAAAGGGGTAATTGTGGGGTTCCACAAAAATGGTTGATTCTTAAGGGACATAGCAAGTGAACTGAATTACCCAAAATTGACAGTGACCTATGTGATTATAAAGTGGAAGGTGAACGGTGATTGTCAGAATGTGCCCCGAGTCGGCAGACTACCGAAACTGGGAGATAGAGACCGACGGGTGCTGGCTAGAGAAATTCAGAAGAACCGCACCCAACAGATGGCTCATATACACCAGAAGTTTCAACAGGCATCCGGGAGTATTGCGTCAATCAATACCATCCGTAAGGAAGCATCTGCTGGGTTCTACCAACTACTGAATATGAATAAATGGTGTTTTTCCATTCTACCACAGGTGGCCAAATACTTATTGGTAGACAGGGTATACTTAGCAACCTGAATCTCAGGATGGCCCATATCTGGATACCAAAATTTGTTATATACAAAATGTCAGATTACTTTGAAATTGAAGTCAATTTACCATGACCTTTATTTCTTTTAGGTGATTGCAGAAGAATTATCTGGAAATGATGACTATGTTGAACTCTCTTTCAGTGCCCGGAAGCTCGATGACAAGGTAAATTTTTATTCCATTCATATTGAAATATGTAATACCGGTGAATATTGACAGATATGTTTTTTTACGGAAAAGAAATTACTGAGAGCAGGGTTCTCAAACTTTTTTAGCATTGGCGAACCCCTCATATAAATTCTTATCTCTTTGATTACCAGACAATAAAAAAAAACCATAGTAATACACAAAATATAGCAAAATTAAAAGGGTTAATCCCATCTCAGACATTCTGTAGATATGCTATACCTGTCTGAAAGATGTGGGTTCCAGCTCTGGGACTTGCACCTGTCTCAAGAGCAGTGCCGCGTCACTTGTCTTACTACTGGTTGCATAAATGTCCAACATGGGAAATGCCCCATATGTTTAGACTCCAGATGTGAAAAGTCATAATCAATTCACATTCTAGACGTTAGTGTAGAAATTGGACAAAACTGAAGTTCTCATGGTTGGAGATCAGCACTTAATCGCAAAATGGCAATTTGTACATCCCCCTCCTCTATCTCTAAAATATACAAATCCTTTAAGGTTCATGTGATGTGCAAAACTTGGACATACTGTAGTTATTGATGCGGAAATATCCATGTATGGAAGGAAGATGTCTCCAGACTGGTCACTTTGCACTGCTATCTTTTAGTACAGCATGTGAATAGGAATGGAATCCCCAGCCTTGGAGTCAGCCAAAACTAAATTGCAGAAAGTTAAAAAGGGGGCAGAGGTGATGTAAGCATTATGTAGACGTATATCAATCTTCAGTACAAAGACAATAAACCTCAGTGTTATGGACATTAGATTTATTCAGGAGTACATGCAATCTAAAGAATAATCTCAGCCGCTGTCTTTATAGTGTCTATTCTCCTTACATGTAATAATTAGAGATGAGCGAACACCGTTTAATCGAATAGGTATTCGATCGAATATCAGGCCGTTCGAGGTATTTGTTCCCAATCGAATACCACGTGGCATATGCCTTAAAAATTTGTATCCCCTCCCACCTTCCCTGGCGCATTTTTTGCACCAATAACTGTGTAGGGGAGGTGGGACAGGAACTACAACAATGGAGGCATCGAAAAAAAAATTGAAAAAAACCCATTGGCTGCCGAAAACATGTGACCATCCATTCATAAGAACGGCCGCTGCCATATTCGTCAGATTTGCGGTGAGAGATAGGGAGAGAAACATATCTGCTGAGGGCTAGATAGGTATTAGCTTGAGATAGGCAGGGAAAAACCGAAGAACAACAACAGCTCTTCTCAGAGCTATACACTGCAGGGACAGGAGTCCAGCTTTCCCCGGACGGTGGAAAACAGGGATACAGAACAGTTACTTGTTGTTATATATGTGCAAACCAGCTTTTGTTAGGGGTGTCCACCCTACAAAATAGCACGAATCCAGAGCAGTTACTTCTTGCTATATACGTGCAAACCAGCTTTTGTTAGGGGTGTCCCCCCACAAAATAGCACGAATCCAGAGCAGTTACTTCTTGCTATATACGTGCAAACCAGCTTTTCTCAGGGGTGTCCCCCCAGATAAATAGCACGAATCCACAGCAGTTACTTCTTGCTATATACGTTCCAACCAGCTTTTCTCAGGTGTGTTCTCCTAAAACATAGCAGGAATAGAGAGCAGTTATATATACATGCAAACCAGCTTTTCAGGCAGTGTGTAACCCCAAAACAGGGATACAGAGCAATTAGGTCCGGCTATGTACGCTCAATCCAGATATCCAGGGTGTGTACCCCCAAAACCTAGGTGGGAGACACCGAAATTCAGTCAGGCTATGTACGCTCAATCCAGATATCCAGGGTGTGTACCCCCAAAACCTAAGAGGGAGACACTGAAATTCAGTCAGGCTATGTGCACTCAATCCAGATATCCACAGTGTGTAACCAGAAATCCTTTCTGGTATACACCAAAATTCAGTCAGGCTATGTACGCTCAATACAGATATCCACGGTGTGTACCCCCAAAACCTAGGTGGTATACACAGAAATTCAGTCAGGCTATGTACGCGCAATCCAGTTTTTCATGGTGTGTAACAACCAAAACCTACCTGGGAGACACAGAAATACAGTCAGGCTATGTACGCTGAATCCAATTTTTAAGGGTCTACCCCCCAAAGCTAAGTGGGAGACACAGCAATTCAGTCAGGATATATCAGCTCAATCCAATTTTTTGTTTAATCCAGTATTGTTTGATCTCCATGATGTGAACTATGCCTTTGTCTCTTGAAAAGCAACCCAACATGAAGTCAGCCATGTGTGCCAGTGTGTTACTTGGCATGACTTCGCTGCCCCCAACTGTAAGGGTCACTCTCTATTTCCTCCATTTTACACTCCCCTTCACACCATCCGTGCTGAAGCAATGAGATGCACTGAAGTGCACCCTCAAGCCTCGTGTGGGACAGTGACATGAAATGCCACTTTATCCCCCTCATCTTCCTCCGCCAGCCAAAGGTGCGAAGATGACAGGAGTGTGCTCTGAATTTTTTCTGCCTAGCAGAGGCTACTTCTTAATTACGAAAATGGCCGCACTTTGACCAGTATATCAGGCACAATGGTGTAGGTTTCAAAGAACCTTTGCACCAACAAGTTGAAAACGTGGTCATGTGTGGACCGTGTTTGAGTCTGGTAAACTCCAGATCTGCTACCAGGTTCCGGCCATTATCACATACGTAAAAATGCCAGGCCCCAGGTGTAACAGGGAAAAACACATTGCCATCTCAGCCAGGATGGCATCCCTCACCTCGGAGGCAGTGTGCTGGCTGTCCCCCAAGGTGATGAGCTTCAGCACGGCCTGCTGACATCTCTCCACGCCAGTGTTACAGCGTTTCCAGCTGGTAGCTGGCGTGGAGGTTGCAGCGCAGTAGGCTTTCAGATAACTCGTGGCATGAATTTTGGGCTGGGAGAGGATTTGGTGATTGAGATGTAGCGTCCCTGGCCGCATGCACTTAAATTTGGGTTTCTGTTCATCCATTTGGGGAAGAAAGAAGGTTTCCAGGTATTTTCCCACTTTGGTAGAGGTTTTTTGAGTGTGAAAGTGTGTAGTTGATAGGCTGTGATGGTGGGGTAAAACTGTGACATGGGCTTGTTAGATGCCCCCAGGCATGCTTCCCCTGCTGTCCCAGTTGCATCCCAGAGGTGTTGTCATCATTTGCTGAGGTGTCATAGTGGACTTGGTGACCATCCTGAGTCGAATGGTGGGTTCCCCTGAAATGAAGCATGTTTCCCCATAGACTATCATAGGGTTCGATATTCGTTCGACTAGTCGAATATTGAGCGGCTATTCGAAACGAATAACGAATATTTTACTGTTCGCTCATCTCTAGTAATAATGCATTGAAATAGATTAGACGAGATGAAATGGATTGAAGAAATCTGAGAATATTTGGTTTGTAAAGTTCTGCAAAATATGTTATTGTTATACACATAAAAATGTATTATTAGAGTTATTATTATATCTCAGTCTTGTGCCAGTGACTTTTAGGCACATTCTAAGGGTGTGTGCTGCCCATAACTGTGATCTTATGCACCTCTTGGACATTACAATTAATATTACTATTGCACTATAAACTATATCTAAGACAATAAATATTAAATAAATACATTGGAGAAAATGTATTAGGACTGTAAGGCTGATAGATAGATAGATAGATAGATAGATAGATAGATAGATAGATAGATAGATAGATAGATAGATAGATAGATAGATAGATAGATACTGTAGATAGATAATTAAAGCAGTTGTGCAGCTTATTTTTTTTTTATACATTTGAAAAAAAAAAAACATACTCACCTGTTCCCCCTGCGCCGTGCCTCCCCATGTGGTCCGGTTCTGCTGCTCTTGTGTTTTCTTCCGGAGGAGGTCTCCACCAATCAGCAGCTTAAGGAAAGAGACCCAGGACTTCCCAGTGCGGAGGAGACTTCCGCCACAAGAAAACACTGGAGCAGCAGGGTCGCACCGTACTTGGAGACACCAGAGCACAAGGGACAGGTGAGTATGTTTTTTTTTTTTTTTCTGATTCACCTTCCCTGGCCTAATAAAAAAAAAACTATCCTGGAAACCTCTTCAGGGGATAGCAGCTGTAGTGCAGAGTTACACAGCTTAATACTAGCTATTGTACGAGTGGCAGTGTAACAAATCTTACAGTCATCCAATCTCCCATTTCAATCAGCTGTGACAGAACAGATGTAAACAGACAGAATAGATCTGCCAATCCATTTAATTGAATCCCATTCCATTTCAGGATTTTTTCAGCAAGTCAGATCCATTCTTGGAAACTTTCAGAATGAATGATGATGGCACTCAGCAGCTGGTTCACAGGACTGAGGTAAGAGCCTGGTGTATTTATTGTATGTATACAGAATCTTAAAATGGAAACAGAATGTGGGTGAGCTAGGCTTGTCTCTGTTATCTTCATATCACATGACAGGTTTACAGATGCTTGATACTTGCGATGGGCAATCTTGGTGCTGTCAGAAACATATGGTATCTCCAAATTACATCTGTGTTCTTCTATTAAATACATCAATATAAAGCGGCATCTGTTTATCTTGTCAAGTGCGGAATGCTTTACACACATATTGAGCATGGTACAATGAATCCCTGCATTACGTTCTTTTGTTATGTAATTGCAAAGTATACTTATATCAGTGGTTCTTAACCTTGCTTGAGGTACTGAACCCACCAGTTTTATATGCACATTCACCGAACCCTTCTTTAGTGATAAATCAAATATGATTTTTTTTCCAAATTCAAGACATAGGTATATGTTTTTTTACTGGTAAACAAATGGCTCTGTATAGTCAATGAAGTGAGTAGCATACAATACGACTATTATAACTGGGAAGTGGCTAACTCAGTATTGTCACTTCGAAACTATAAGGGTAAGTTCACACAGTCGAAAGTGAAAAGGAAATTCCTCTTCACCCTCTGCCACTGGCTTTTTCGTGGGGCTAGCAGCAACCGGATGCTGATGCAGTATATCAAGGATATGAAGACAAGTGGACAGTATATAACCTATTAGAATCTGCCAGAGGTCAGGACTTGGGCTGATAACACTCTCTGCTGTTCAAGTTCCATTATTGGCCCACATTACATCTAAAAATGGAATAAAAGTGATATATATATATATATATATATATATATATATATATATATATATATAGTCACCCTAAATAGCACCTAATTCCAGCAGATATATATTACTAAAGTGTGAGTATATACAGTACAGTGCACTATGTAAAAACTTTATTGACAGTATCATAGACAACCCTTTACAAACTATAACATTTTACATTTCTTTTACTTCTATTTAGCAACTTATTTTACCCCGTTGATAAGTACAGGTTATCAAATTATATATAGAGAGAGCTTAAAACACATATTCATAAATCAATGTTCACCTGATGATACATGACACATTGTATGCAACATAAGCCATTCTGTAAAATGTAAATTTTTGTGTATCGCTATTATTAGAATGAAACATAAACCATAAATACATTTATCTTCCATGACAGTAATGGCCAGCTCTCTATGCAAATACCCCTCTAACATGCAGTATGAAGCACAACAGGAATGAGCGGCTTTGTGAGGAGTTGTCAGTCAGGGCAGGGGTCCACACTCCACTTTAACATGTAATTGATGAAGACAGCCAGCAAAATATCAGCACAACATCGGCACATCCAGGGGCTTATGGATATAGGAAATGCCAAGATTCCTTTCTTAAAAATAAAGATCCTCCAAATTGCTTCCACTTAATGAATACAAGATTTCTTTTTCTTGTATCTACATTTCCCTGGCCCATGGGATTACTGGCTCTGTCAATTGAAGGTACAATGTTATTTACCCTGTCAGTTACTTTAAGAGTCTGTATAAATTATACATACAGAAGCATTGTTATTATTTTAGTATACCTGAGACACCATGGTCATTCAGAAACACCATTGCACACTGTGCTAAATTTGCACTTATACTCTATATGTAAGAGGGGAAGTTTTGGTGCAAACCTTGATCATCATACAGTTCCTAAATCAAGGATGGGACAGTAATGGAGGCAGATACAGCTCAATAATAGAACTTCAGCTGGGCACAAAACATATTGGTTACAAACAGGGGAACATAGCATGATGGTTACAGACTCAACTGGGTACACAGATTAGCATTTGCTAGTAATAGCACACAGTTTGGCAGTTGCAGACTCTCGTAAGCACACAGTTTGGTGGTTTCTGATGAAAAAGAAAAAATATCCTTGTACCGTGTTAGCCAGTGGATATGAAATGAAAGAAATTTTTTGAGAGAAGTCCTCAGTAGTTGATACCTTTTTTAATGGCTAACTTAAAAAGTTTTTTGATGACATATCGAGCTTTCGAGACTATAGAGGTCTCTTCATCAGGATGGTATAACACAATTTCTGAAGGTAGGCATATATATACACAGAGGAGTGGGGTGTTAGATGCAAAATAGATGGAGAACAGAACATAATGTAAATAAACAGTAAAAAAATATATATATCAGTTCACAGGAAAGTTCTCTGGGTTTGTAGCTTCTTTGATCAGTGACGTGTTGTCTAGTGGTTATAAAAGGCCATAAAACCCTGGGCCCTGTTTAAACCTTGTTGGAGAGTGCAAAGGGTCGTCATAAGTTTAAATTCCCATATGAGGCGATCTTTTCTGTCTCTGAAATTCCCCCTTAGTACCAGGATCTTCATATCCTGTGTCATATTATGATTTTGATTACAGAAGTGTTTTGGCACCGGGAGGTCCATTCTTTGCTCTCTAATCGTATGTCTGTGTGAGTTCATCCTCATCCTAAGTGACTGTCCTGTCTCACCTACATACAGGCCCTCAGGACACTTAGTACACAATATCAAATACACTACATTAGGTGTGCTGCAGGTGAAGTTACCTGGGATCTTGTAGTGTCGATCAGAGTTCGGGATCTTTATTTTGTCCGTAGTCAGTATGTGCGGGCAGGTTTTGCACCTCTTATTTCCACATGGAAATGTTCCTTTGTTAGTTGGAGGTGACAGTGAGCTGCTAATAATCATATTCCTGAGGTTTGGTGGCAGTCTGTAGCACAGGAGAGGGGGATCTGGAAATATGGATTTTAGATGGTTGTCTTTTTGCAGTAGTGGATGTAATTTGCGTGTAATTCCTCTAAGCATCTCCAGGTGTGGGTTATATGTGACAACCAGGGGCAACCGATTGTTCTCCTGTTTGGTATTGTATTTTAATAACTCCGATCTTGGTATTCTCGTGGCCCTGTTAATTTGGTTTTCAACTGTTCTTGGATGGTAACCCTGCCTCAAGAATGTGTTTTTGAGGCCCCCAATGTGCTTGTCTCTGTCCACCGGGTCTGAACATATGCGATGGTATCTGATGGCTTGGCTGTAGACAATGGAATTCTTTATGTGTGATGTCTCAAATTTGTTGTCCTGTATCTTGATGACTGTGTCTAGGAAGTTTATTTCCAAGAAGGAGTGATTGAGCGTCAGGTTGATGGTGGGATGGAACTGGGAGAATTGTTCATGGAAGGTTTTCAGGTTTGTGGTTTCTGATGGGCACACATTTACCACCAGCAAGGTCAGTGCAATGTGCTATGTCTCTGCTTTACCTGGCATGCCATACAATGCAGACTCTCCAGGAACTGCTCAAACCATAAGGCTTGAGAATATGCTCTAACATAAATTTTAACCTTACCTTCATAAGCTTAATATTGAACCGTTATGATACCAAAATATCATCAATGTTACCAGAGACCGAGTACCCCTAGTAGTATAACTAGTGATAGCAGTAAAGGGTACAGTGCCTGCAAATCCAGGCTGGAAATTTGGCTTACGCCCAAGTCACTGTATTACATCGGGATCCCTGTCAGCTTGCGATATGCGGGAGCTGACTTTTTCCTCGTGTATAGGCCGAGGAGCGCTTTTTGAGCATGAAAAATGTGCTGGAAAAGTCGTCTTATACTCCAGTATATACAGTATATTATACAGGTATTTTATTCCCATTTTATTTCGCAGAGTAAAAAGTTGTAAAGATTATTTCATACAAGTAAATGCATTATCTGACAGATTTTTTTTTTTGTTATTCTGATTTTATTCTAGGTTGTCATGAACAATTTGAATCCGGTCTGGAAAACATTTAAGGTCTCCGTGAACTCGCTTTGCAGTGGTGATCACGATCGCAAGCTAAAGGTACAGTCATTATATTAATGTTGTATGTGAACTTCATTCCATGATTTCTTGTTTGATCCGAACTACAAACTTCTGGAAACTACATTGTGGGGAAAAAATGCAGCATGTCAATTTTAGCTGCGGAAACACAAGTATTTCCCTATAAATTTAATAGTGCAAGGAAAAAGCAGAGAAAAATGCAGCAAAAATGCAATGAAAAATGCTACAAAGAAAATGTTTTTAGCTGCACATGATTACGTGAGGCCTTGACCTTAGGCTAAGACCCCAGGTAGCGTCCTGCATTAAAAAGGCGCTGCAGGAAAAAACGCAGCGGCAATGTATCACAGTTTTTCTCGCAGTGCTTTTCACAGAAAGTCCACAGAGGTTTCCTGCTTTATGCTTCCGTTATACCTATGGAAACGCCAGTAGTTTCTCTAGGTATAATTGACAAGCTGTGATTTCAAATTTTTGAGAAATTGGAAATTGCAGCGTGTCCGCTGCACATATTTTTCTGCAGCATTTCCCCACGTGCAGATTTTGTTGTGTTTTTTTGAACCAACGCAAGGAGTGGACTGACCTGAAGGTAAAATTATAAGAACTTCCTATATATTTCCCATTCCTTTTGCAGACATTCTTGATTTTGGCTCAAAAAAAATGCAGCAAAATCCTCAACAAAAAAAGCTGTGTTTCTGCAACGTGTGGCCTGGGCCTTAAAGGGGTATTCCCACGTCGCATACTCACCAGTCTTCGTTGCTGTAAATTCTTCTGTCTTCCTGCTTTGTTGCGTCATTGGTGGGCGGGGTTACATATGCAAAGCCAGTGGCGAGATGCCGCTGGCCCTGCGTGCACGCTCATAGACCATTCTAGGCTTCACAATGCGGATACAGACCCGGCATCCGCCTCTCTCTATTACAGCAGATGCCGGGTCTGTATTCGCATTGTGAAGGCTAGACTGGTCTCACTATCTATGAGGCTTTGCATATGTGAATGCAGACCCGGCATCTGCTGTAATAGAGAGGCGCAGATGCCTGCAACATCGCTACGCTCCTGCCCTGCATGAAGCCAGCAGCGGCAGGAGTGATGCTGCTATTCCACTCCTCCGCGATGTTGCAGGCATCTGTGCCGGCGTCTAACAGTCCCCGGCATCCACCTCTCTATTACAGCAGATGCTGGGTCTGTATTGGTGGCCCCTTCCCCCCCAAAGGGTAAACTACTCCCCCTCCAGGCTCACTCCCGTGCACTTAGCCCCTCCTCCCTCCCCCCTCGGAGCAGGCAGATACATCACTTGACTTATGACCAGATAAGTCAAGGGATGTGTCAAAAAAAATTAATAAAGTAATATAGTGGACAAACAAAGCAGTTCTGCTGAAGCAGTGTATTTAGGAAAAGTCTTACATCCACATTATCAAGCAGTATAGATAGGATCCTTGTGATGGGACAACCCCTTTAAAGAGTTTTTCTGGGATTTACTAATTAATCACCCCTCCTTAGGTTAGGTCATCAATTAAAGATCTGTGGGGTCCAACCCCTGGATCCCTATGAATCAGTTGGTTGAAGCAGCAGTGGAGCTCATCCTATTTGAGTGAATGGTATGAGCTGTGATACCAAGCACATCTTCTGCACAAATATATGGCACTGTGCGTAGTAAGCACTGAAGAGGCTGCAGAGCTCACCCAAATGCTGAAGCTTCTTTATACAGCTGTTAGGCCGCGGGTCCCGGGTGTCATATCCTGAACAATTCAGAATTTTTAAATTATCCTAAATCCTGGAATACTTTAGGCTAAGGCTCCACGTTGCATAATGCACCTAAAATATGCTTTAGAAAAAAATGCAGCAGAAATGCAGTTTGCAGAAACCGCTTGCCTGTTTGAAAACACAGTTTTCTCGTAGTGGTTTTTTTTTTTGTATTACTGTTCACACTGAATAAGGTACATTCAGAGACACTGTAAGCAGCATGGACTTGAAAATTATTGGCTTTTAAACAAGACCAAGATCATATCTGCTGCCCTCATAGATTTAGAGGTATCACCGGTTAAAGCAGAGGAATATATACTTTCATTGTAAACCTTGTACAGGAGAACATGAGCAGCTGACAGTAAAGGGAGAGGAGCAAATTATTGTATTATTCTCCTGTCCCTGTCACTTCAGATAACCCCAGGGGAGAGAGTACCACGGACTTTGGGTTATACTATCACCCCCTATTATCAGTCAGAAGCATACTTGTCATTTAATCCCCTTATATGCTGCAGTCAATGCTGACCGCAGCACCTATGTAGTTTTACAAAAAAAAATGGAAAATAGACTTTTTCCCCCCTTAATGAAAAAATTATATAAATTGGTATCACCACATCCATATCATCTATGAAAATAAAATTAGTAACTTATTTATTCTACATGATACACACCATATGCCAGATGCCAAAATTGATTTTTTTCTGGTCATCTCACTTCTCAAAAATAAAATGTAGTGAAACCTAATCAGAAATTTTATGTACACACAAAATACAAGGTCTTGTAAAAGCGATAGTGAAATAAAATGTAAAAAATTATGAAAGCTGGACTGTAGAGAGGGATGACATGTTACTGGTTTAAGGCTAAAAAGTGTTAGATCGCTAAAGGGTTAAAATGCACATAAGGCATCGGAGTTTTGTGCCAATAATATTTATCTCTATTCCAGCCATAAATTGAAAATCTGCAATAAAAAAGTGAAAATTTAGGGAGGTTTTTTGCAAATTGAATATGACTGTTAGGGGTTTATATCCCCTTATGTTAAATCCACTATATTTATTTAAAGTGAGTACTTACATATCAAGTCATATATAACCTAGAACCGTGTACCTACATAACAATGCAAATAATATGCAGTATATGTACAAAATTGTACATAAGATTTAGCGTACATACATATACATATTGGGACCTAAGTCACTACTGAATAAATAATCTTAACCAATTTTGTTTACTATAAACAGACACTGTGTGGAGTGAAACATACTGTATAGGTATTTAGAAATATATTCCATCTACATTTCTACTTCATTTTAAGTTCCTATATTAGATATAACAATTTCAAAAAAATAATTTGCAGATTTATTTTCATTGCTAACTTTTTACAATAGAAGTGTACTTTCCAAATGTCAGAAATCCAAATATAGCGCCATGGTATTTGCAGTGTGGAGAAGCACTTCAGGCTCAGGTAGGGTGTTCTGGAATGTTATGAAAGGACTTATATGAAGGGATTGCTGCTGTGCTGATTGCCGAGCCTTGACATATAGAT
This sequence comes from Leptodactylus fuscus, assembly GCF_031893055.1. NCBI lineage: Eukaryota > Metazoa > Chordata > Amphibia > Anura > Leptodactylidae > Leptodactylus > Leptodactylus fuscus. The sequence continues at coordinate 160,932,447 of NC_134268.1, forward strand.
TTTCAATGTAATTGTTTCGAGCCATTAAATGCAAGGCAGGAAGGTTTCTGACGTACTCTTTTATACGCTGAATTTGCTCTGATTATGACCTATCAACGTCTAATATTCTAAATTTGTCTTTGTGTGCTTACTATCCACTGGACTGATTACTAATGTACAGTATAATGTGTTAGCACTTTCCACACACTTTTATTAACATTTAGAAGCAAAATTCCAAATGTTTGTCAAAAAAGGTTAAAGGGAGTCTATCAACAGAAAAATCTGTATCAATCTAATGATAGTAACTTAAAGGGCGGCTTCTACACTTTCCAAAGATGCCTTTTGTGTTCACGGGGCAATGCTGTATAAGGGTCTGTCTATACAATGAATGAACCAGGGCTGAATCTAGCTTTTCTGATGGTGCCTTTACCCAATTCTCGCATTAACTTTAACTTTGCTTTCTATTTCCCATTTCATGCACATAAATACTGATGTCATGTTATTCTTACAGCTTTTTTTATACCTAAATAACACCACTAAGGCATATATACAATAGTACCACCATCACTTCAACATAAATCAGCTTGGTCGGTGCTGTTGCTGTTCCTTGATGATGCATTTACCAATTTGTCACAAACAGGTTCAACCCAAATATTTCAAATTGTTCGGTTTTTAATTAAACCAAATAAATGATGATTCGTCTTCAACAAACTAAAATGGCCATGTTGCTACAGCTACCACCAGTGTCACCACTCAGCCAGACATGTCCTGCGGCCTGGTCCACTACATCCCACTATACCTCACCGTTCATGTAAAAGTGTTAGCATTAAAAAAAAACAACAACAATCAAAAAAATTTAGATTTCACATCTGTCCACATAAAGGAATCACTTTTGGTGACATTTATTTAAAAAGCCAGTTCCTCATTGCTTTTCAACTAGGCAAAACAGCTACAAAAAAATGTTCAGAAAAGAGTCAGCGCAATGTATGGTTTAAGCTCAGAGTCTGTATCCACTGCTTATACTACGTTCCCATCTTCGTTGGAGTCTCCATAGTCTATGGAGTCCACGGGTGTCCGTGGTTAACCATTGCTTTAGCAGACCCGTTGTTTAGGTGGATCCAAACGAAGCTGGTGGACTTCACTTTACTATCTGTTTTTCCATAGACATAGATGTCACTTTGGCTATGTTTCCCTTACAGAGCTAGTTGTTGGCCTTATTTAACGCAAAACCAATCATGATCCTTTATCGACTGAAGTCATTTTCACTGCTTTGCCCCATTATAGCAGCAGAACAATAGAATTGTCATACTGAGCAGTAAGGCCCGCCCTTCTGACAGTAAAGAGCTATTGTGCCGAAAACAGCTGCTCCCTTGAGGGACAGGTAGCGAGCAGTGGTCTGTTGTAGGTGAGCCGTAGTGCTTTGATGGTGTGATGGTATCAGCACAGTGGTCCCATGCTCCAGTATGCTGCTCTTACTTGGTTGAGTTTGCCCGGTGCTGCCCAAGAAGGAGGATGCATGCTACCACATGAGCCATGTTGATTCCAACACACATTATAGTAGCTGCAGTCCTGGAATGAAACTTTAAGGAGATAAAAGCATTTGTATACTATGCATTATATGTATATTTACTTCTATGCATCAAATATCTGAATCATTCCTCTTTTGAGTGTAAGTGATCCAGTAACCAAGCAAGGGATTAAAATTTTCATGACTTTCTTGCAGGCTATAGTCCATCACGATTCAGTTTTTTCATAGGCAGAACATAAGCTCCAACAAATGGAAGTCTGTATACTACTGAGAGCTGGCAGATACATATGTCAGTAGTCATTGAATATAAATATACCCTCGGAATATGTCTTCCTAGACCCATGATGGCGAACCTATGGCACGGGTGCCAGAGGTGGCACTCAGAGCACTCTTTTTGGGCACCCATCTGTGGAACAGATTATACTGTGTGGGGGCCACTGTTCAGCAGATTATACTGTGTGTGGACCACTGTGCAGCAGGTTATACTGTGTAGGGGCCACCGTGGAACTGATTGTATTGTGTGGGGGTCACTGTGGAGCAGATTGTACTGTGTGGGGGTCACTGTGGAGCAGAAAGCTCTATAAAGCCCCATTCGTATGACCATATTTTGCAGGTCCATAAATGTCTGCAATTGTGGATCCGCACATTATTAAGGTTAAATTCCCATGTTGGCACTTTGTGATAAATTAGTGGGTTTTGGGTTGCAGTTTGGGCACTCTGTCTCTAAAAGGTACGCCATCACTGTCCTAGACCAATGCTAGTCTTTGGGAGAAGTGTACACTGGGTGGTTTTCCCCTGACTTTATTTATTGCAGTAGGAAGATGTTAGCAGTGAAGACCCCCCCACACACACACACATACACACACACATACATACATACATACATACATACTTACACACACACATCCTCTATGGCATCCCCAATACAGCATATGGACATAAGACAAGACATTGAAGCATCAGGAGAAAGCATTATGATAGTGTTAATGCTGTTCATGAAGAACATTCAGTGAAACTACATAAATTATATTCTGTTTTATTAGCTTGTATTGCCTTATGTAAATGTCATGCGCCCACAGAGTGCATTGCATTGTAATTTTCTGCAAATATTGAATTCATTGATCTCAATCCGCCAAACCTGTCACATTCAGTGTACAATTACCTATATCACCTGGAAGCCGTAATGATCTCTTCTCCGACGGAAGTGTCCTAATCAATGATACGTGGGTTAATAATAATCCATTATTCAGACTAGATTCTCTATATGTAAATTGATGTTTGCCTGCAAGGGAACATCGTTCATAATATCTTATTTATAATCCAAATAGAAGAACACACAGACAACATGACCTATGTAGCTTAATGCTAGGATCACAGTTTATTAATAGGACTACTTTCACTCACACTGTCAGTATAAGTCACTAAACTTTAGGGAGGAATAAATCACTTATTGGATCTAGTAGATCTCTAGTAACTTTGCACTGACGTGAACTGTGCTTATAAACATGTAACTATAAATACATAATTGTCATCACCCACATCAGTCCATATGCCCAAAGGGGCTCATAATCTAATTTCCCTAAATCAAACACACAATTTCTATAACCATTTTCATACAAAGCCAATAAACTTGCTGTAAGCTAAGCGTGCCTTTTTTTTGGAGTTCAGGGGAAGACAACATACCCAAAGGAACCCTGCACACATATGGCAAGAAAATACAGTCACTATGAAGAAGGTGCCCTTGGTAAGATTAGAGCCCAGCAACCCAGTCCTTCAAAACAAAATTGGTTAATACTAAGCCATCAGGTATGGGAAAACAAGTTTGTACCAGGTTCATCATAAATTTTTCAAAAATTGTGTGGTCTGGTGAACCAGATCTTGTTATGGTCGCTACAGATGGATCCATCCAAGTTAATTATTATGGTCAGGGGACACTTTAGCCCCCAGGGGATAATAATCATAAACCAATGACCTTTCCTGGGCTCCCTCACAGCATTCCATTTCCAGTCTCACCTCTGGGATCCCCACTAATAAGGCTAGACAGCCAACAACTCTTCATTCAAGTCTATGGAGCCCAACTTATCTGTCATACATTTATTGTACAAAAGAAGCTACTAGATGAGCCGTATGGTCTTTTGTATAATGTGGACAGATCAGTGGATCTTTCAACAACTCAGGTTCTGCATGTTATCAAGCAAATGCAGAAGTTAAACATGGTGGTAATATGATGACATGACATCCTGATACTGAAGAAGCCAAATCATTCTTAAGCAGAATGGTAGTTAGCTCCTAAATTAGCTAAAATGAGGCTATGTAGCAAAGCATACCAGAAAAAAATAAAGTTAAAGTTTCAATTCATGCTCATTCCATCTATACTACAGGATTGTTTTTGATAAGCAGTGCCCATATAGTAGGTGCTAGTTTTTAAACTGGTGCCTGATACCTGTGCTTGGCATCTGCTGTTTCTGAGACCTTTGTTTCAGAAGTTTACCAAAACTAGTGTAAAGTTCTGGTGAATGGACATTAAATGGACTGAGACAAAAGCTAGGATACACTTATCAAAATATAAACTTATCACCCTCATCCACAAAGCTGTCCATGGTGCTGACCTCCCTACATTTCCTTCCTCATCTCTGTCTACCACTCTAAGACTAACATCCTCTAATATCAGAACCTCCCACTTCCATCTCTAAGATTTCTCCCCCACTTTTCTGTAATGGTCTACCCCAGAAAAATTAACTCCCAAATTCTACAGTTTCCAGCACATCCTAAAGAGGGAGGTCTGTCACATTTTGTAATATAATACTTCTGCACTTATGTTCCCCAAAACTAACCCTCCTCTGTTCACGCACCATCCCCCCACATTATCCCCTTATCTGAGTGTAACTCTATACAGTCAAGCTACTTTGGATTTGCACATAAGGACATTAGCTGGTGACCTGATCATATAGCTTTATTTATATAATTATAGTAATCTTTTTTCATACAATCATCATAGTTGGTTCACTGTGTAACCACTTCCACCACTTGCACCCCCCATAGTTTGTAAGATCTTTCGAGAAGGGTGTGATTTTTGTATGTACATGAACCCTGTATTTTGTAAATGGCTGCAAGATATATCGGCACTATATAAATAAAATGTATTATGGTTATGGCTGAGCTGTTATACCAAGCACGGCTGCTGTAACTTGATATGTTTATAGACTGGACATTATGGGCTTGTGTCTTTATTCAACTTTATCTATGATGTTAATAATGTTACAATGTACAACCCTGTCTATATTATAGAATAAACACTGCAGCTTCTACATTACATATAGCTGATTGGTGGGGGTACCAGGTGTCCAACCCTAACCATGTAATATTGGTGATGTGTCCTAAGGATAGGCCATCAATATCCAAGCGCTAGAAACCTCCTTTAATAGCATTTTATACTTTGTTTGCATTAATGTCTTGTGGGCCTCTAGAGCAAGTCAGAAACATTAACAGACTTCTTCTACTTAACTGACCATGAAAATGCCTGCTTTCCTCATAAACAACCTGTTCATGCATTATGAATGGATCTTCTTAATTCAGGCCATAAATAATGATAAACCCAAGTTATGATGTATTTACCAAAAACAAAGCTCAGAACCACTGAACTGATTTGTTAGATGAGGTGTCTGTTTGCTGTAGATAATTCTGAACCGCTTCCATAATTTTCCATTGCCAGCGTTTACCTTTCACTGTTTGCAAATTCATCTTTTTCTAATGAAGTGGCGCTAAACAACATCTGTAGAAATTATTCTTACACCGCTCCAAAGATTTTGGAAAGAGTTCTGTTCATGTGTATTTCCTAAAAGTCTTAAATGGAACACAAATGCCATATGGTAGGATTCTTATCCTGCCATTAAAGCAATTATCTCCTTAGAAGGAGCATTTATATAGATCTGAAGTCTTAATATACTTCAAGGGAATGGCGCATGTACTTAGTGTGAGTTTCAATATTTAGATGCAAATCTGTCGAGAATTTTTTTTTTTTTTTTTGCAATTCTGTAGGCATTTAATATTTATTCTTAATATCTTCCTTGGATTGGTCATAATGAAAACACACACTTTCTTCCCTGATGTCTGTATACAGTAGACAGTATAACAGGGTGTTTGTGTTTTACAGCAATGAATTAAAGTTAAATAGGTTATCCCAGGGTTATGTAAAATTATCTCACAAGCAGTGTGTAGTGTTTATTGACAGGGCTGCAGCGGTGACTTCAGGATGACAACACGTGAATGGCTGCAGTGGTCACATGTTGTTAACATGATGTCAATGATGCAGCTCCATCAGCAAATACTGGGTTGGGGGGAGGGAGACCCTGCGATGCAACACTGGAACGGCAAAGGGTTGAAAAGGTAAATTCTACTTGGTTAATAACCCTCAATTAGATTAACCCTCTTTTAACTTGATTTAGTCAACTACAGAACATAAGGGGATGCAGCAGGTGCAATTGCATCTGCACCCAGGAGCCTTAAGGGGCCCATAAGCACTGGCATCATTATTGAGATTACAGCTTCCATCTGGATCATAAGCCAAGGACACCCACAAATAACCCTAACCCCACTAAGGTTGATAAAATTCCCTTAACCATCACTATCAAGAAATTGCTGTAGGGATGAGGTAGGGGGCCTGGAACAAAAGATTGCATCGGGGCCCACAAGACTTTTCTTAAGCCACTGGAACATACTGTTTAGTACCATGTGCCAAGAAATAAAAAAAAAAGTTTGATAAAAGGCAGAAACCTAGTTTATCCAGTTTTTGACTATGTATCCCTAAACTCTTCATCCTTTTTGTATGTACTTGTTATAACTAAGGACTATAGCGTAATTTATTTGCATTTAATTGTTTGCTTCTTATACAAGTGCATATTTATTGTGATCGCCATAGTATAGAGCGTAGATTAACAGAATATTACTGTCAATAAATTGGTATAGTTGTTGATGTTCATCACGTGTCTTAATACTTACTAGATGTGTGAAATTACAAGAGAATGAGTATAACAAGATGGTATCTCTAGAGACATACTGTACGGCACAATGTTCACCAAATGGAAAAGAATAATGTTACTGTGTAGAAGTTAGGAAAAGATAGAATTTTCACAATATAACATACAGAATTCCAGAGCTACTGTAAAGAAATGATCCTAATGGATGGAGCAAGGAAGCGGATGTCGCCATCCATTGTGTAGTGGCTGTACTAGGTTACTGCGGCTCAGCTCCAAGCTCTGCCTACTGTGTAGGTTGATGGCGGTGATACGTCATCAATATGAAAAGACTGGACAGCCCTTTTAAGTGAAAAAGGTAAACTACAAGTATTTGTGACTTTTCTCATCAGCAGTCAACCATATGTCACGCAGTCAACCTTACAAATCTGTTCATTTAGCCATCCACCTAGACTGGGATGTATTTTTCCACTGTAAGATTTATGATGCTCAATTCAGCAGCAAGCCTATGTAATGCATGCAAACGACAACTTCATAATTACATGAAATATGGCATGTCATCTAAGGTCAAAGTAATTAATCTCATTTAGAAAAATGCAATGTAGATGAGCCGGTGTTTAAAGGACTCATCACAATTCCTGCCTGAAATGTACAGTGCTGAGCCATGAGACGAAAGTCGATTGATGCTATTAGACACTGATTCATTGACCGCACTTTGACGAGTAATAGATAAAGTTCTTCACCTTTTGTGTAAATAATGGACTCCATCATTTATCTGCTTATTTAGTAATTGCAATTTGCAAGGGCCAGGTGAGTGGATAATGAGAGGTACCATAGGACGTAATGGTGTAAAAATCAACAGGCAGATCTAGAAAGTGGTGAAACACAGTAGTATTAATAAATGCTCTCCGCCTAGAATGTTAATGTGGACTGATGTGAAGGTACAGAAATAAAATATTGATGTATGTTAAAGAGAACCTTCCACCACCTCCACCAACTCCAACTCTGCATCCTTCTGTCAATGCCTCTTAGACAAGTAGGGTTCCAACACCCAAGACCTCCATTGTTTACATTGCACATTGTCCGTTTCATAATGGCTGTGTGATAGAATTACAGCCTTGTCTAATAGAAATGAATCAAACAGAGAAGGGGTCACAGTGCTCACATGAGTTTTGTGACCCCTTCAAATAGCTCATCAACAAGGGTTATGGGTGTCAAACTCCATTGACCTTTATTGATGAAAAAGGATTAGACAACCCTTTTAACACTTAAGTACTATTATGGTGTCTATCATAATGATATGTGTATGATAGTGGTGTATGATAGACACCATGATAGTACTTAAGGGTTAAAATGGTTTTGCTAGTCTATGATACTAAGCTCTGCTTCCTCTTCTCAGACCAGGAACATCAGGTTCATTGGATGTCAAGCCATGCAGCAACTCAGATGAATGGGGCTGAGCTGCAACACCAAGCACAGCCACTATACAATGTACTTCATTGTGTTTGGTAGTGAAGCGGTCACAGCTATCAATATCATCTTCCTGGAAAACCTTTTAATATCTTAAACACATATGAATATGATAGCACACGTACAGAGGTTTATGGAACCTTAATTTTCACAACTGTGCCTTTAAATTTTCCCTCAGATTTAGTGGCTTTGTATATTAAGGATAAACCTCCATAATATAGTGACATACTATGACATAGTGATTGGATAGTGTCAGACAGTTCACATCCCTTGTCTGATTACACCATCGAGCTAATTGCACTAAAGGCTCAGGAATGATGGAGGCTACAGAAAAAATCCAACTACGGTATGCCGAACTTAGTGCATGCAAAGATCTGATGATGGTGGAGGTTATAAAAAGTCCTCTTCAGGGCATGCTGTAGACTTTAAGTTTACATTTTACATTCTTCATAAGCCTGCAGATTCTATTGACCCATCTGGTAAAGGACTTTGGTTTAGCCATAGCAAACTTCTGTGGACTATGTAGAATGATGTGTGCACATTTACAAATACTGTGTAGAAAGCTTGGTAGAAGTTGGCTTGTTATTTGTGGTATGTCTGACATTACTAGTTGAAATCAATAGGAGCTGAGCTGCAGTGAAGGCACCGGTCTACAACACAGCGGATGGAACTTTCTGCTTCTGGCCCTGTGTTGAGTACAGAATGAGTGCCGGATGTGGCGCCGTACAGCTGATGGGGCCATATGTATGCCCCCTAGCGATCAGGTACTTAAGGCCTATCCTGAGGATAGTCCATAAAAAAGTTAACCCTGGACAACTCTTAATATGCCCCACACAGTTTAATGTCCCTCCACAGGATGTTAGTTCCAATCAATGCCCCCACACAATACAATGGCCCCATCACTATTCCCTATACAGAATGGGGGACCAGTGAAGAGGCCACTTTATGGGGGAGCTATAAAAAAAAATTGACCCAGCACCCCATTGTCTCCCACCTCTGGCTCTTCGGTCTCACTTCTACAAATCTTGTACCTAATTGGGCTCAGTGATCACATCAGGTGCAGGACTCCCAGGAAAAAAGCGCCAGAATGAGACTTAATGGACTCTGATGGCGGACAATGGAGCACAAGAGACAGGTGAGTATCATTTATTTATTTAGTTTAAATCTCCTGCTTGCCACATGGTTTGCTCCAATTCCTGGACAACCTCTTTAAAGGATTTATCCATCTTTCTAATATTGATTGTCCTTAGGATAGGCCATCAATATTACATATGCGGGGGTCTGACAGCCAGGACCTCTATAGATCAGCTTTTCCAGGACAGTGTGGCTATAGCTAATGGCAACAATTCTAGGAGCCACGCTGTTTACTTGCTATACAGGATATAGCAGTGGGTTTAGGTAGTCCAGTGCTGCACATTGTTTGGCGGGTGAGCAGCATGGCTCACAAAATGTTTTTTATTATTTTTAGCCGGTACAGCTGATATATAGGGATTCTGGGGTGGGCCCCTAGAAACAATTCCACTAGTGGGCCCTAGGCATCCCAGTCCGACACTGCTTGGGACAACACCATATACAAAGAATCCCTAGCAAAACCCACATAACTAACCTTCCAAACAGAATAATTCTAGCTCTAGTGATATAAGCATCTCAGTTATTACCGGCCTATTAATTCAATTCAGCTAATAAAGAACAAAAACATTTTAGCAATTGTTGATGCCAAGTATAGAACAAATATTAACTCAAAATTTACGTAGTTAAATATGCTCACACATATAAAAGCATCTACGGGAAGCATGTATTTCCAAAAGATAAGGCCTGTCGACCATTTAAATTACATGCATAGAGTGACCCCTCTTTTGTTCAGCTCATTAGAATTAATACGACTTTGATCAATTGCAATTAGAATTCTGCCCTTAGCTCAGTAGTCGCAGTTCTGTTTGGAATTTTAATTCATGGCAATTAGTGTGAGAAATTGTTAATCTCAGCTCTTATGTGTCCTCCAGTATATTCTCAAGGGGCTGTCAGATCTATTGAGTCCTGGTCCAAGTGCCTTTAGACTGGCACAGATAACTTTTGTAAGAGTTTTGTCTGAAGTTTTCAACATATTTTATTTCAACATATTTTATGGTTGGACTATAATATTAATTGGGCTGCTAACGTTCTACATTCTGCAGATGACGGTAGATTCAGATCGGTAGTATTGTAGGGTAAAGTATAGCTAACAGAAATTTAATCTTATCGCCGTAATCATTCGCTTGGGAATTGACAAAACTTTAGTAATAGACCCTCGAAGACCTCCGATGAACACACTGTTCCATATTGAAATTGTTATCGTTTTAATATTACAGTCTTAGGTTATTTAGACTTTTTGCTCACAAGACCATTGAACCCCAGTAGACGCAGGAACAAAATATCATTCACCTAGAAATGTTCTAGAAACTATGGAGGACAATCAGTTTACCTTGACAGAATCTAGGACATGCCATAAAAAAATTAAAAAGCATTACAACTGTAGAAAGAATTTTACTCTGTAAAAACAAAACTTTTAGAGAGTCGATCAAAAATACCAAGTCTTAAAAGTTGGAACAGGTAAGACAGTTTAAAATGTTGTTAGCTAAAATACAAAGCACACCATCCACCAATACTTTATATCCAGGAAAAATTTGATAAAAATGGTGAGAGAGGTAGATCTCATGCTGTGAGAGAGTGGGCAGTAATGAGACAGACTGTCTGTCCTCATATACTTTATGTGTGAGAGGTGGTGAACAATCATGTTATAGTCTATCTGCTTCAGTTCATATACACTGTCTACCAATAAGTATTTGGACACCTGTCGTAGAACAGAAAAACATTTATTCATATTCAATAGTTGGTAGAGCCTCCACGAGTGGCAATTACAACCTCAACCCTCCGGGATATGTTTTCCATAAGTCCTTGTATGGTGGCTAGTGGTATTTTATTCCATTTGGCTTGGAGAAGACAGTTAAGTTCTTTCACCAATTTTGGTCGGCTGCAATTTCGAGGCGTCTGCTGACTCGAGGCACATTCTGACAATCACCGGTCACCTTCCACTTCGTAATCACATAGGCCACTGTTGATTTTGGGTAATTCAGTTTGCTTGTTACGTCCCTTAAGAATCGACCATTTCTCTGGTACCCCACAATTAGTCCTTTCTCAAAATCGGACAACTCTGCACTTCGTTGTATTTTTCAGGCGACTAATGCCAATGCTACTTCTTACACAATATTTAGCAACGGAAGGCATGACGTACATCACAACCGCAGATATCTTCATTTGCATTTGCATGGGTGTCCAAACACTTATTGGTAGACAGTGTATGAGGCAGTGGCAGTAAAGGCTCATGGGTCCTGGTGCAAAAGCTCAATTTGGGACCCCTATACAACTTATCTTTATGACCATCACCTACTTGCTGTCCATACATTTACATACATACATACTTACATACATTTTAGCACCATTTACAGTTCCCTTTCTTTCTCTATATGGGCCAAGATCACCAGAAATACTTCTTAAAAACATGTCTGTGCACACAAGCTTCCCATCATTCCAATCCACTGTCAGTCTGAGAGAACACAGTACTCATTCCCCCTTTTGTGCCACTAATTCCCTCCACAGAATCCATCTTTGAATACTTTTGGCAATAAAAGATTAATCTTGTCCTGACAATGAAAGGCAGTGTATGATAAGTCTTCTTTCCCTGTCTCACGCCGGTGCACCAGAGGACAGGAATGATACATTTATGTTGCACGAACTATACAGAGTAATAAGAAAACCTCAGGATTTACAAATAATGCCCATTTTGTAAATTATTCCCAAAACCGATATAACTAGTTCAATTCATAACTTGTCTCTCACTGTAAAAATACAGTAAATCCTCTACAGAAACCCTCTATTTGAGAAGACTGCCCACTATTCAGACCTACTTTCTGGCAACATATATTTTGCATACTGATCTTCCCTAGAAGACCATTATTTAATGCAATTTCAGAGGTCATCTGGAACACACTTCACTCTACAAGATATTGTGTTTGGAAATTTATGTATGTACCTGGGCACGGCACGGATAACCTGCAGAAAGGCACAATACTATGAGTACATGCCATTTAGGCTGCCAGTCATAAATCCACGCCAACTCAGCCGGTAAATAAGAGGCCCCTACTGGGGGACAAATCAGAAATAACCTTTTACCTTTACTTCTAATGTAACAGGTACCGTCCACATTAAAGACATGAAAACAAAGTCTCTCTTTTACTAAATGACTTTCGTAACCTGATTCCATTGACAACTCCCACAGGATTTTGGCCATACAAACTTGTACAAAGATTAACAATTAGGTGAACGTAATTTTCTACCTATTAACAATAACCCTAACAACAGTGAGCCCAGCTACAAAGAAGTGTGTTCTAGAGGTACTTCAAGAGCTCGCCGGGCATCTGGCACGCTATCATTTTCCTTTATGTTGGATAGATTTTGAGTCTGGGTGTTTTATACTATAGATCTGACCTTACTTCACCTTCATTATTCTATACATTTTATTTATAGTGTATGTGGATTTGTATTGTTAGTCATGCAGCGGGAGATGTAATGTCTCACTTCATACGTGAACAACTGCATCACTGTAATAGAGGCTACATATATGGTCCCAGAAACTACTGCTATAACTAAGAAAAAGCTAGATAGCATTTCTAAAAGCCTGATAGTAGGCAACAACTTTTTTATTTTTGGGAAGAACAACTCTTCATGCAATTAAAAGCGTTAAAAGAGTAGATGTTGATGGCCTATCTTTAGTAACGTTATCACTATCATATTGGTGGGGGTCTGCTATGGCCAGATATACACAGTGTACAAAACTGAGAGCAAGCAACTCCTTACACTGTATAGTGGCCGTACATAGTTAATGAGAGCTGAGTGGTTAGACCCCGCCACAGCCATTACACAGTATAATGACAACTATACGGACACTGTAGGATGTATATTGTGGCGTGTGCTGTTCTTTTTATGTATTTGTTAATGGATTTTTTTGGTATGTCATTTTTATTTGGGCATTTATTTGGGATGTGTCTGTTTTTGTTAACAGAGACAGACACGTGTGACATGTATTTTTTAGATATTTCTTTTTTAGAACCATTGCACCTGAAGAAGGGCAATTGTACTGCCCGAAACGCGTAGTGTGTGTGTGTTTGTCAATAAAGCCGTAACTTAAATTTACAAGGAGAAGTGCAGTTTTTTCTGAGTACTAGATGAATTTGCATCCAGTTTTGGTCCGTATAGTTGTCATTGTTTACACACCTAAGAGGTGAAAGAGGGACTGCAGCTGCACCTAACAAAGGGGAGAATCCCTTGCCATATAGATTGTCCCACCACAATGGAGTTGTGACCTAGTTTCACAACCCTAAAAGGTGAGCCCCATTACGACATCATTCTTTTTACATCTTTGATATTACTACACTAGGGGTTGCTCGGTGTTTCTCTTCTTTTTTTGTTTTTGAGATTTATTACACAGTATAAGGACTCATCTTCTTCCTGCTCCATAGACAGTACCTATTCAATGATCGCAGCAGCAGATGATCATTGGGATAATGGGTGTCAGACCCCACCCAGGATACTGGGACAGCCCTGCATTTAAGGGGCTAACCTGGGCAGTGGGTTTTAGCTGCCCCAGCTTCAAATCCAACTTAGATGAGTTGAGCAAAAAGGTGAAATAGGGAGCTGTCCACTCTCTGTGCAATGGGCGCAATGTAGTGATGTCACTTACATTACGCTTGTTGTTCTGAAGAGTCTGGGTTGTGTGATGGGCCATTGAGAGGCAGTTATATTGTATGGAGCCACTAAGGAAGCATTATACAATGTGGGATCCACTGAGGGGACATTCTAATTTGGGTAGGATGGGTATGTCTAAGTGGTGGTAGTGGGGGGGGCCCCACTTATAAAAGCTTTGCACTGGACCCACCATTGAGTTAAAACAGCCCTGGACCCCACTGACCTGAAATTTTGTTTGGCCCTTTAGGAATATCATCACATTGTAAGAAACTAGAAAAATACTATTCTATTTGTTATTTGGTTTACTCTTGTACCAATGTAATGGTATTTATTGTATTATATTTGTTTGTGCTTAAATATGGGAATGTGGTATGAATTACCTGTGTCTAAGAGAGTGTATGAGAGAACTGAGTGTATGTGCTTGAGTGAGCTTGGCTGTCATCTGGCAGCTGTGTCTGCAGCGCTATGGAGTCAGTGACACTCTCGCATTAAAGTATTGAGAAGGAAGGGTAAGCAAATCTCATCGAAAGAGCTGGTCCAGTGTCCAAGTCAGGAACACATGTTGAAGAGAGGAGATAAAGAGTGGGCATAAGTATAGTTATAACATAAGTACCAGTTGTTGCCCACGGACTACGATTGAGAAAGCCTATAAGCGTGAATGCAAGTGAAAGGAGGTGAAGTACCAGGCCAATTTCTGAATTTTGTTTGATTGTATCCTGTGGACTGTGAGTGACTGTGAACCAACTGGGGTGATTTTCTGTATTGCTTCCATTTCTTCTATGTATACAGAAATCTAACAATGCTGCTCAAAGAAACATTAAAAGTTATGTAGATATGGACTATAAACTTGGATATAGGATTATAGAAATGTAACAACACATATACCAAGATATAGAAACAGATGCATTTGATGTCTACTGTAACAACTGCAGCTGTAGCCCTATGTAAAACAACAGATGCATATTGATGTTACAATAATTTATGCAAAAACGTATTTATGGCATCTGTTACTGTAATTTTCCTGTATATTTCTATGCAGTTTATTTGCACAGACATGTATGGCAGCATGTAGCTTTACCCATGGGACCATAAAACATGGGGAGGTTCAATTAGGAATCATTTCCTCACCACCAAGTTGTTCTTCTAAGATAAAAAAAAAAAACCTCAGTCATAAAGCACGTTCAGGAAACCGATAGGGCAGGTTTGAAGGCTGGGAGTAGTAGTACTTGCAATGAGTTTGGTGACTAAAAACGTGATGAAACCATCAAGCTCTTGTCCTGGGCTGAGGAAGAGTACCTGATGGTGGTTGATAGTGTTTTCCCTAGGGTACATCCTAGTTGTTGTCAGTCTTCCTGAACCTGATGGAGTTGGGAGTGCCCATGATGGTCATGCAGGAATGAGACTCATGAGACAATGGGTTTGCAGAACAGGATAAGTCATAGTCTTTACTTGAGGTAGAACAAGGTTAAACAGCATCCAGTTTCTGGATGTACCATAAATTATGGCGTTACCAGTAGAGACACAGGCTGAGCTGCTAGGTGGTACACCCTGTGTTCAGTCCATGTCTCCCTTGTTAGGGCAGTCTTCCCCTTAGATAGTGTGCAACACTGTCACAAAATCCACAAAGTTTCTACAGCTTCCCATTGCAGGGTGTAGATCAGCAGGGTAGCCCTGTCTGTCCTGAGGTGCAGACAGGGTCATAGCTTTGAAGCACTTAGAACACTTATCCTCATATTCCTATCTGGCACAAATGTAATAGGGACTCTTCCCATCTCCTGACTGACACAGGACTGGCATAGATGAACTTTCTCCACATCAGTTTGTGTTCTAGCTCAATCTCTTTTCACATTTCACACTACCACCTACTACAAAGAAGAAGAGAAGACCTCAAGTGTCCTCCTCCACCCAAAACTCATAGGTCTGAGATACACCATCTACCAGCACCCATTGTGCAGTGGTTTATCCTGTTAAATGTCTAGTTACACAAATATGTATACTATGTACTATATCTAGATAATAGTGAAAACATGTTACTTAAAGGGATTCTATCATTAGAATTCCATTTTTTAACTGATACCATGTAGGAATAGTCTTAAAAAAGGCTATTCTTCCCCTACCTTTAGAATTCTCCCTCGTGCCGCTGTTCCATATCCCATTTTTTCCCGATGTGCTAATGAAACTCCAGACAGTACAGGGGTGTCCCCTGTGCTTCTTCAAAACTCTCCAGTGCCACCTCCATCTTCTACAGCCGCGCCTCTCCCCCGCGTCCTCTGCGTTGTCTTCTTCTGGGGATTCTATTTGTTCGCCAATTTTACTGTGGCTGCTTACAGGAACAGTACGCTTGTACAATGGTCAAACAGACGTGCGCAGTCAACTCTGCCCAAAGCCCGATGGCAGAGCTGACTGCATATGCGCCAGATTTACATGCTGAAGCCAGGATCACCGGAAGAAGAGGATGCGGCAGAGAGGCACGGCTGTAGAAGATGGTAGCGTCACTGGAGAGTTTTCAAGAGGCCCCCTGTCTGGAGACTTATTAGCATACTGAAAAAAACTTGGATATCTGTGGAACAGTGGCGCTAAGAAGAAATCTATCTAGGGGGAGTTCACACGGAGTAACATGCCGCGTGATGTGGCACGTATACGGCGTGTGAGGGTGCATTCACACGGGCTAACGTGCCGCGTGACCTGGCACGTATACGCCGTGTGAGATTTTGAGCGCCGTATACGCTCCCATTGATTTCAATGGGAGCTTGGAACGTATACGCTGCGTTATTTGTAGGATTCTGTGACAGAATCCCTTTAAGGTACAAATTAAACATGAAACCCTTTTGGTGCCATAATTTTTTTTCACAGAATCAATGAGATAAAAGAAACCCTTGTGCCTCCCTGTAAATACAAAACAAATGTACCAAAAAGATAGAAGATCTAAGGCAATAGAAATGTTAAGGAACACAGTTTCTGACTTGAGATTTCTCCTTAGTGTTGTTACTCAGTCTCGAGTATTATTGATGTAGATCCTGTGCAGATTACATTCCATAAAACAACAGCAGGATGGTACCTTGTGGGCATTGTACATAATGAGAGACATCTCTTAACACAGCTGTCCCTTGTTGGTTTTGCTACTAACAAAAATGATCTCTTGAGGATTGCCGATTTCAAGTGTCCAGGTGTGTGAATTTATGCAGATGGGTCTGTCGAAAAATCGCCTATTCCACTATGTGCTCAAGGAGCCATTCAGCCAAAAATGACTGATGCATTCCATTAAAAGAAAGCAAATTGATAATAGTGCTGTTAGTGTGCCCGTAACATTTCCATATCGTCTGCAGCTAAAATGATAGGAAATATTGGACAAAAAAGAAAAATTGCCCTTCAGACCTTGTTAACAGGCATATAAAGGAATGTTACCAGGGATGGCTTTGTGGGATAAATCCATTCGTATGGCTATTGTACTCATGACAGCGATTTTCATCCTGCTGCACTCGAGAGATGTCTGCTTGAAGTTGATGGATTCTTGTTCGACATAAGAATGATGCCCGTAGTTTCTCATGGACTCTCATTGCATATAAATGATATGTCCCCATTTGGCCACTACTGTGTAAATGGTAAAATGCATAGCTGTCTTAGAAGAATTACAAGAAGCAAGTGCATTGCATTAGTATTATTTGTTACGCTTAGTTGGTATCAGTGAGGGGAGCCTCATCGTATTAGTGTTTTATGTTTTGCACAGCTCAAATTATATAGAAATCTTGGTCATGACTTAATATAATAAAATTGACTATGGATTTGATAATTATATCAATTTTATGTACATAAAGGGTTTCTTCCAAGTTAATAGTATTCACAGTACTATCTTTAGGACAGGCATTTGGGCGAACGTTGTGGCCTCTTTATTGTTTGCATTGCTTTGTATACCTGCACACCGTGCATATAGTAACGGTGGTTCTGGGTAATGCAGAAGAGACACTACTAAATGTCAGGTGTATGGGCTATCATAACAAAGAGGATACAACGCAAGTGCCACAGCCCTGCTAGATTGTAGGCAGGGATTCTACCAGTCTATACTGTATATAAATGTTGCATTCCTAAGCAGTTCAGTAAGTTCTTCCTAATATTGATAGCCTCAGAATTTGACACAAACCCCTGCAGATCAGCTGCTTCGGGACAATGTGGGTCCCAGTAATCTCTTTACATGCGGTGCTGCTTATTCACCATATGATTTGTAACAGTGGCGTTAGGTACTACAGCACTGCCCCATAGAAGTCTATGGAGCAGCACTGCAGTACCTAAAGCTGCCACTACACTTTGTATGGCAAGTGAGCAGCGCTGCCAGGGAACAGCTGATCTGCGGAGTTCCCAAATTTTCAGACTCTTGCTGATCTAATATTGATATTGATCAATTTCCCTTCAAGAATATAATTAATGTGCGCACAGGGCAAACTGTCTTTGTCAGATAACACACTATTTTTTCATTATTGTTATATTATGGAAATTTATACTTAATAATCAATATCTTTTTTTCTTTAGTGTATAGTCTGGGACTGGGACTCTAATGGAAAACATGACTTCATTGGAGAGTTCAGCTCAACGTTCAAAGAAATGAGAGGAGCAATGGAGGGAAGACAGGTATAAAAATATCACATATTCATATCATATCACAAAAGTGGTTTATTTTAATAGGAAAGAGAAAGCAAAAGATCCTCATGATCTACTAAGAATAGCTAGCATGAACCATTATGTTAATGGCACCAGAATAGACATTTCTCCCATTTAGAACAAATTCTATCCCCTTTCCTAGATATGCTTGCCATATATACATGTGTTCTTCCTTATCTCTCCTTGTGCCTCAAAATACTGTAACTCATCATGTATGTCATAGGTTCATCATCTTTGAAAGAAAACATGATTTCACAATATTCCGCCGTCAAGAGAGGTCTATCCTATGTGTCTATATTTGGACAGTTGCCAGTCAAAGATTTCACTAGTGTATTGCAATAATGTATTGGGTTTGTTTTGTCAGAAACTAAAGTATTTTTGCCAAATTCAAGCAAAGATAGAGGAGGACACATCTGTATTAGGATCTATTGTACACTAAAATAGGGACATATCTGTATTAGGATACATTATACACTAAAATAGGGACACATCTGTATTAGGATCCATTGTACACTAAAATGGGGATACATCTGTATTAGAATGCAATGTACACTAAAATAGGGACACATCTGTATTAGGATCCATTGTACTCTAAAATAGGGACACATCTGTATTAGGATCCATTGTACACTAAAATGGGGATACATCTGTATTAGGATCCATTGTACACTAAAATAGGGATACATCTGTATTATGATCCATTGTACACTAAAATAGGGATACATCTGTATTATGATCCATTGTACACTAAAATATGGACACATCTGTATTAGGATCCATTGTACACTAAAATGGGGATACATCTGTATTAGAATCCAATGTACACTAAAATAGGGACACATCTGTATTAGGATCCATTGTACACTAAAATAGGGACATATCTGTATTAGGATCCATTGTACACTAAAATAGGGATACATCTGTTTTATTATCCATTGTACACTAAAATAGGGACACATCTGTATTAGGATCCATTGTACACTAAAATAGGGACACATCTGTATTAGGATCCATTGTACACTAAAATAGGGATACATCTGTATTAGGATCCATTGTACACTAAAATAGGGATACATCTGTATTATGATCCATTGTACACTAAAATAGGGATACATCTGTATTATGATCCATTGTACACTAAAATAAGGACACATCTGTATTAGGATCCATTGTACACTAAAATATGGACACATCTGTATTAGGATCCATTGTACACTAAAATAGGGACACATCTGTATTAGGATCCATTGTACACTAAAATAGGGACACATCTGTATTAGGATCCATTGTACACTAAAATAGGGACACATCTGTATTAGGATCCATTGTACACTAAAATGGGGATACATCTGTATTAGAATGCAATGTACACTAAAATAGGGACACATCTGTATTAGGATCCATTGTACACTAAAATAGGGACACATCTGTATTAGGATCCATTGTACACTAAAATGGGGATACATCTGTATTAGGATCCATTGTACACTAAAATAGGGATACATCTGTATTATGATCCATTGTACACTAAAATAGGGATACATCTGTATTATGATCCATTGTACACTAAAATATGGACACATCTGTATTAGGATCCATTGTACACTAAAATGGGGATACATCTGTATTAGAATCCAATGTACACTAAAATAGGGACACATCTGTATTAGGATCCATTGTACACTAAAATAGGGACATATCTGTATTAGGATCCATTGTACACTAAAATAGGGATACATCTGTTTTATTATCCATTGTACACTAAAATAGGGACACATCTGTATTAGGATCCATTGTACACTAAAATAGGGACACATCTGTATTAGGATCCATTGCACACTAAAATAGAGATACATCTGTATTAGGATCCATTGTACACTAAAATAGGGATACATCTGTATTAGGATCCATTGTACACTAAAATAGGGATACATCTGTATTATGATCCATTGTACACTAAAATAGGGATACATCTGTATTATGATCCATTGTACACTAAAATAAGGACACATCTGTATTAGGATCCATTGTACACTAAAATATGGACACATCTGTATTAGGATCCATTGTACACTAAAATAGGGACACATCTGTATTAGGATCCATTGTACACTAAAATAGGGACACATCTGTATTAGGATTCATTATACACTAAAATAGGGACACATCTGTATTAGGATCCATTGTACACTAAAATAGGGACATATCTGTATTAGGATCCATTATACACTAAAATAGGGACACATCTGTATTAGGATCCATTGTACACTAAAATAGGGACACATCTGTATAAGGATCCATTGTACACTAAAATAGGGACACATCTGTATTAGGATCCATTGTACACTAAAATAGGGACACATCTGTATTAGGATTCATTATACACTAAAATAGGGACACATCTGTATTAGGATCCATTGTACACTAAAATAGGGACATATCTGTATTAGGATCCATTATACACTAAAATAGGGACACATCTGTATTAGGATCCATTGTACACTAAAATAGGGACACATCTGTATAAGGATCCATTGTACACTAAAATAGGGACACATCTGTATTAGGATCCATTGTACACTAAAATAGGGACACATCTGTATTAGGATCCATTGTACACTAAAATAGGGACACATCTGTATTAGGATCCATTGTACACTAAAATAGGGACATATCTGTATTAGGATCCATTGTACACTAAAATAGGGACACATCTGTATTAGGATCCATTGTACACTAAAATAGGGACACATCTGTATTAGGATCCATTGTACACTAAAATAGGGACATATCTGTATTAGGATCCATTGTACACTAAAATAGGGACACATCTGTATTAGGATCCATTGTACACTAAAATAGGGACACATCTGTATTAGGATCCGTTGTACACTAAAATAGGGACACATCTGTATTAGGATCAATTATACTAAAATAGTTAACATCTATTTAATATAACATTTATATTTCTGCTGTCCTGAAAATGTGAATAATGTACAAGAAACAAAACTAATACGGCATATATAATACATCGTAGCACGGCAATAACACTCCAAGCTAATATATACAATATCGAGTAGTAGCTTGTGCCAGTTCTGTCTCAATATTCGCATGGCATTGTGAAGGTAGAGGGATCCTCTCTGGAGGCCAGAGCAACAGCTGCTAGAGATTTTCCCAGATACATGTTTGTCGTGTCTGTCTGCTACCTCAGTCAGAAAATCCATTACACAAGACCGATAATTGAGCTTTGGGGCAAAAGGGGAAATCAGCAGCTGTGGTGTGTGATGGAATAATGTAGGACAAAATGTCCTTTTTCTAAACTAATTGACTTTCAGCATGCCAGGTGTAGCAGGGGGATCCTCGAGCGTAGCACATAGTCCATCTATATAAAAATCATTGAAAGTCAAACCTAAAAGGTTATAGTGGATGTCAGTAAGAAATCCTGACTTTATGGATTAATCAAACCTGAAGGAATTTTCACAGAAACAGTGCCACACTTGTTACAAGGTTGTGTTTCCTATTGCAGTACAATCACATTCAAATGAATGGGACATTTGCACTCCCTTTAATTCATTATTTAGCCCATTTTCTATGTGTATCAGTGCTGTGCATTGTCTATTGTGTACTGTTGGTTTTTGTGTAAGTTCATGCTATTTCATTGCTACTTTGTTTTGCACATCCTTTTGCAGTTTCCCTGACATTGACCCCGTACTCTGATTATACATGGTGTTGCTGTGTAGGCTTTCAGTGCTATTTTTGTTTGTATTCTGTATAATGCCAAACTCTGCCAAGCTTGACTCTGCTGAATGCCATCAGATCTGTTAACTGATGTGTTTATTGACCCATTCTCAGAATGCAGATTTTACACCTCAGTGCCCCACTGCTGTTACCAATCCTGTTTGACTATACAATTACCAAAGGAACTATTATTCCTGAAAGCAAACAGTAGGATCCGAGTCAATAAGAGATTTGTTCCATAGTTTTTAGATATACTATAACTTACTTTTACTAACTGTAATATAGACTCTTTTTTACAATAAAGGGATAATTCACACTATACAGTAGCAAGTATTTGGATTTCACTAGTATTTGCTGTAATGTGTTGATCAGTGGGTATCTAACTTCTGGGAGGCCCACTGGGGCTGAGAATTAAGGGACCAAAGTGGTAGAGCTATGACATGATGCTAATGTGTACCAGGTCCCTAAACTATAATGTATTGTGTATAGTATTGGTCTCCTCATGTTGAAGAGTTATAGACCCCCTAAGTCTCCAGGACCTGAGTGGAAATGCACCATATTTACCCCTTTAAGTTACACTTCTGCTACTGATGGTCCATGACTGGTAGATGAAGGACCAAGATGCAACCATCTGGTGCTACATGACTTATACGTGAAGAAAAAGGATACATCCTTCTGGCAGTCCAAGAGTGAGACACATCCTTTGAGTGGTCAATGGCCTATATGTGAAGGAGCAAGATACATCCTTCTTCTGGTCCATGGACGATAGGTATAGGAGCTGGATACATCATTCTGTTAGTTCATGGCCAGAAGGTGAAGGATGAATACTTGCTTTGGCCCATGGCCAGTTGATGAAGAGTCAGATACATGCTTAAGGCTCTGCGGCCAGTAGGTGCAGAAGCAAGATGCATTTTTTTGGCTTCCTTGGCCAGTCAGTAAAGTAGCAATACAAAGCCTTCTGGTGGTCTATAACCAATAAGTGAGGAAGAAAGGTGCAGTTTTCTTGCAGTCTATGGTTGGTAGGTGAAGGAGCAAGTTTCATCATTCTGGAGATCCATGGCAGGTATGTGAAGGAGCAAGACACATCCTTATGACCAGATGTGTAACATAACGCTTCTGGGCCCCAATACAACTATAATATATAGTTTTGAGCCCTGGTCTCCTTATAATAATGGAAAGAGAGACCTCATGGATACCTAAGGCTCCTGATTAATGTGACTCACAGCCACGTATTGTGTAAATAACTATGCCACAGTGCTATACAGTCAGAGGGAGCGTTCCTTGCCACCCAGCAATGATGCTAAACAGTGAAGAGTGCCCTTCTCCGTACTAGTCTATGGACAAGTACAGCACTGCCAGGAGGGGCATTCCCAGCTAGACTGTCAGGAACGCCCAAGGGCCCGTAATTGAAAAGCCGACAGGGTGCTGAATTGAGCGCAATGTCAGCTTTCTAGTGGTATATAATACTGCATGTGCCCGAGGACATCAAAGGGCTTCTTTAAGTTGTCAAGAGCTTATTGAATAGACCACAGTTGGGGGAGGTTGTACACGTTCTTTACATCCATTAGTATAAAAACCTAAGGTCTATGTATGATATATAATTTACACTGACAAGGCCTGTCTTCCAAGGTTTTATAGTCAACTGAAGTAACTTGACGTAACAAGGCTGTTCTTACAATAGTCACCAAGCACTGTGACAGCTTAAGTAATGACTTTTTTTGTCCCTGTCTTTACTATAGGTGCAATGGGAGTGCATAAATCCAAAGTACAAAATGAAAAAGAAAAACTACAAGAATTCTGGTATTGTAATTCTCAACTTGTGTAAGGTAAGATGTATGACAAGACATAGATCACATTATCTACTCTAAAGTCAATTTATTTAAACCAACTTTTTCTACTGAATATCTTGGTAGCAGTAGATTTATAGGTCAGAATTATACTCTCATTAATCTTTCACATTACCTATAAATAAATATGTAACCCCTTACTGACCTGACCCAGAAAGCACTCACTTTAATTCCCACTACGGCTGTAATGTGGTAGGATTTGCAGACCATGTCTCTCAAGGCATACAGTACATGCTATCAGTACACTGTAGCTATCCTTGTAAATCCATTGGCACAGATGTTTTATATTTCCCTTTAAAGAGACACTACACATAAAGTATTATACATATGTTTTAGTCTGGGAAGATGATGCTTTGAGGATTCCTTGATGGGGCATAACATGAAACTCTAAGGCCCCATAGAAAAACCTATAATTTAGCCCCACTCTACCATACAGCACGCAGCTGTAACGTTACAAAAGTTTAGGATTACTTCAGTCTCCCTTGAAGGATTGTCTAGGCAAAAGTGTACAACCAATTTCATTTTTAAATCAGTCGGGGGACAGTGGAAAAAAAAATATATATATATATATATATATATATATATATATATATATATATATATACACACACACTCACCTTTCCACAGTGCCTCCCAACGTGGTTCGGTCTTCTCAGTCTATTGTTGACTTGTGGCAGAGGTCCCCACTACATGTGACCGCTGAGGTAGATCAGCAGCCTCAGCGATGGGATTGCGATGTCACAACTTATGACATCACGGGTCTCTTCCTGAGGCCTGCTGAGGCCAATGATTCACCTCAATAGTCACGTGACCACTGAGGCCAATAGGCGGCCTCAATGGAAGGGATCAGGGATGTCACAGACGCTGAGCAGTTTCACTTTGGGAAGACACCGGAGCAGAAGAATCGGACCACGCTGGCAGGTCACTGGAGCACCAGAGACAGGTTGGTTTTTTTCCCCCTCCCCCCAGCCTATAAAAAACAACCAATTTAAGTACAGGGATGGATAAGATACAGACTAATACCTCAATACAAGGCTAATGCTACCAGGATAGTGATGTCACAGTACATGAATAATACAGAAAACATGTCATATTACAGGGATAAGGTAGAATGTGATGTCACTGTATATGAATAATGCAGAAGCCATGTCATATTACAGGATTAAGGCACAAAGTGATGTCACAGTACATGAATAATGCAGACAACATGTCATATTACAGGAATAAGGTACAAAAAAAAGTCACAATACAAGGACAATTTTTAACAGGGGTAATATATACAGTGATGCTACACTGAAGATATGTCATACTATAGGAATAGGGTACAAAGTAATGGCACAGTAAAGAGATAGTGTTACACGTTATATTGCAGTACCGCGGTAATATGAGTGATGTCACAGTAGATGAAGAATACAAAAGACATGTTATTTCGTATAAATAAGGCACTCGTGGATGCCCCAGAAAAGTACAACAATGTCACAGATATCATATATACAGAATGGAAGTAATAAAACTAATCCAGGGTCAATTCACACTTATCAACGTGTCACAAACTCTTATATGCTGGTGTAATGAAGACATAATATCAAAGTAGAGGAAGAATGTAGAAATGTCACAACACTGGAGTGAGGAAAATATAGTAGTAATGAAGCTCACGGGGCTGGATTCAGTTTCACATGTACATATATTTCACTAATTCCTCCTTATAAAATTGTCCTTTAACATTAACCCGCCTATGGCTAAGGCCTCACGGGCCGTAATCACAGCTCTAAAGTGCTGCGGAAAGAACCGCTGCGTGAACTTCACAGAGTTTTCCTCTGTGGACTTTCTCTTAACATTATGTCTATGGGAAAGCCGCCAGTATTTTTGCGTAGATATAATTGACATGCTGCGATTTACAAATCCGCAACGGCTTTTCAAATCGCAGCGTGTCCACGCTGCGATTTCTTCTGCAAGGTGGAGTTGGGATTCGCAAAAAAATACTCCAAAAAAAGCTTACAAAAACCATTTCCTAATTCCAGATGTGGATTTCTTCATCTCCAAAAAACTGTGTGAATGGACCCTTAACTTAGATATAGCTCATGTAAGGTACAGTACATACTGGAGCACATTTATATCAATGCTGTTGAACTTTGCACTCTTACACTATGAATCCCGTTTTTAGTTGTAGACATATTTATAAATCTGTTGTACGGACCTTCATAAATATGGAGTGGTTTTAGATGCTCCAAAATACCATCTGACTAAAAGTGTGGAACTTCACTATAAGATAAGTATTTGGTGCAAAACATGTAAACTATGTAGACAAATCTATTTGCATGTTGAAAGAAACAAATATCTGGCAGACGAATCAAAAGCCCAATTTTTGGAGCAAAATAAGCAGGCACAAATCCTGTCTCTTATTAAGTAGAGTTAAGGGGATATCGTCATTCCTTAGGGAGAGATCACCTTTTAGGTGTGTGGAGTCTTATTAAGCCATTTTGCGCTCCACTGTGCAAAGGAACATGGGAAGAATCTGCAAATCTGTCTTCTGTGATGTAATTAGGAAGACAGTGCCTCAGTCATGCAGTCCAATAGAGGGCGCTGCCTGAGGATATGCAAATCTGTCTTCCATGATGTAAAAGGGAGCGCCCTCTATTGGGCTGCATGACTGAGGCACTGTCTTCCTAATTACATCATGGAAGACAGATTTGCATCTTATTAAGTAGACATAAATGTGGCGCACGATGGGAATTTATGGCACATGAAGTAAATTGTCGTAAATTCATAACTTTACACCATTTTAAGGTTGGTCTACTTTACAAAAGAAAATCTGCCCCATATTCTTTCTTTTCTGTTTCATGTGTTATAAAGTTAGACCCTTCGAGCCTGTCGTATTTTCTGATCTTTCTGGTGCACACTAGTGTTGTGCACCACAGATTTTGAGGCAAATGTAGACAGAAAAGTGTCGGATTTCTACAGATAAATAAGCCCCACGGTGTGTACAGTATATGTTGTATATTACTATAAGTATTATCATGTTAAAAATGGTAGTAGAAATCTCTTTTCTTTGTTACAATGCAATCTTTCTGTCTTGCAGATTCATAAAATGCATTCGTTCTTAGACTATATCATGGGTGGATGTCAAATACAGTTTACAGTAAGTATCTTTTTTATCAAGTTTATTTTTCTATCCATTACTAAAATTTTAGGCATTGAGAAATATATGCTGGGATATATTTTTACAGCAAACAAACCCTGACATCTTTGACATATCCACAGGACAATTTCTGTAACTTCCAAGGAAGTGAATTGGAGTTAAGGATACAGCGTAGAACAGTGATCTTAGACCTGACCACCGCTGGCAACATGGATTTGTTGATCAGCAGGACAGGTTGAGTAGGGATGGGGTCTTGATGGGGGGAGATCTACAGATAAGTGTAGGTCCCAGGGAACTGCATCTATAACCCATTTATGACATCCCGTTGAGTCCTAAGAATCGCCAGTCTTAATAAATTCCCCCACTGATTTCACAATAGGAATATAAGGCAGACAAGGAAGGTCATTCTGTACAATATGACATCACAGTATAGGAAAAACACAGTAAGGTTACATACAGATATGATGCACATCTTATATCACAGTACAAAAATATGGCAACACAACACAAAATGTAATGCAGTAGCAAAGGCATAATGCACATAGGTGTGTGAATGTGGTTATAGAACCAATGTCACGTATTTAGTAGTGTCAGGTCTGTAGGTCAGAGTGACATAGTTCCCATAGAAAAGGAAGTTCTTAGCAGATAGCAAAGTTAGCATGGTGCTTATCCCTGGCCAGGACACAGTCTGTGTATATTGTCCTTTTGCTCCTGTTATTTGGAGTGGTTGTTAGCGATAACTGTTAATTGGAGGGGCTGTATAAGGAGGTCTCAGCATCTGTTAATAGGCGCCGCTCTATTGGTTCCAACACAGTTGGAATTTCTTTTTCTTTAGCCTTCTTCATTTATGAGCAGCAAGTGCAGTTAGTTTTGGTGCCTAAAGATCTGTTTAAACTCTGTAATGTCACAAGGGTGAGGCATGGGGTGTGATTCAGAGCTCACATTCCTTGTCTGCTCCAGACTGACACTGCCCTCCTGACATTACAGAGCCTACATAGTATATAAGGCACCAAAACTAACAGAAATTGGAGATAGGTAGGTAACTATCAGGGACGTATTTAAAATTTCACTTTTATTGATATGTATTAAAAGCTATACTTAGTACGAGACAACATAACAAAAATGTGGTATAAAATACCCCAAAATTCACAAAGGTAATGATTATGTGCAACCACCTAGCCTGTGGGGGAGTGGGACACACCGTCCTCCACAATCGTTTATTTACCCCACTAGTGTTACACTTCTTATCTTTGTTGTGGATAATGGGAACAAGAGCAGGGCTGGAAAAACGTGTGCTATGGCCGCCTTTGTTATCTATAGAGTACTGGCTGGCAAATAACTCCACTGCTATAGATTTTTCCTTCCCATAAGCTGGAGCTACAGCTAGTAATTCATTTTGTTAAAGCACTGGAGCTCTCTGCTGTGCATTAAAATGCCTACAAAAGAGGACTTGTAAGCAGGCTAGTATACAAGGTAACCGGATAGTAACACCTATCTAAGGCTAAAGTAGTTATCCGGGTAGAGCTGCTCTGCTGCTGATAAATCACAGGCAGCTCAGACAGCTCAATTCCCCTTGCCTGCTTTTAGGGCTAAAACAATAGCCGAGATTATCTTAATCTTAGGCAAAGATTAAGATAATCTCAGCTATTGTTTTAGCCCTAAAGCAGGCAAGGGGTATTGAGCTGTCTAAGCTGCCTGTGATTTATCAGCAGCAGAGCAGCTCTACCCGGATAACTACTTTAGCCTTAGATAGGTGTTACTATCCGGTTACCCTGTATACTAGCCTGCTTACAAGTCCTCTTTTGTAGGCATTTTAATGCACAGCAGAGAGCTCCAGTGCTTTAACTAAATGAATTACTAGCTGTAGCTCCAGCTTATGGGAAGGAAAAATCTATAGCAGTGGAGTTATTTGCCAGCCAGTACTCTATAGATAACAAAGGCGGCCATAGCACACGTTTTTCCAGCCCTGCTCTTGATCCCATTATCCACAACAAAGATAAGAAGTGTAACACTAGTGGGGTAAATAAACGATTGTGGAGGACGGTGTGTCCCACTCCCCCACAGGCTGGGTGGTTGCACATAATCATTACCTTTGTGAATTTTGGGGTATTTTATACCACATTTTTGTTATGTTGTCTCGTACTAAGTATAGCTTTTAATACATATCAATAAAATTGAAATTTTAAATACGTCCCTGATAGTTACCTACCTATCTCCAATTTTTGTTTATTAACTGGGCACGTAGCATTGGTTATCTCTACTTTAATTTTTGAACCAAAACTAACAGCACTGATTTCTCGGGAATGGTGGGGCTAAAAAAAAAAAATTCCAACTGTGGAACAATACCTTTTAATTGATGTAAAGCGCTGGACTTATTGGACGTGGTGAAAAGTCCTCTTTAAATGAAAGACTGATGTGAATTCATTTGTACTCTGCACGTTTCTAGGCATTGTAAAAAAAATAAATAAATAAGTGTTCACTGTGTATTGTATAGTTTTCTGATGTTAAGATTGATGACTCATGATTGTACTATATATTTGTATTTGTCAATTTAAGTGGTATTGCCGAGTCATCAGACCACTTCTTATTCTGGTACTGTCTCCATCAGAGGCAATACATATACAATGAACCCCTCATAGACAGAACAGACAGAACTCTATTGTGTCTCGTGTTTCTGCTGCATCCTAGGACTTGACGTTTTACTTTCATGTCTTTAGGAAGTTTAGTTCAGTTCAGGATTTCAGTGGAGCTCCGTTCCCACGGAGTAACACACCGCTCATTCAGACACGAGCACTACACATTGAAATCAATGGGTTAAAAAGCCTCCCATTGATTTCAATGTGTAGTGCCCGTAAACCGGCACACATTGAAGGGAATGGAATCTGTTTTGAGCGCTCACACTCATGTATACGTGTCTGAATGCACGTTGCATTACTCCGTGGGAACGGAGCCTTAAAGTGGGTTCGGGAATGGAAACCCCGAACGTAGAACAGTTGCAAGTGTGGACCTAGTTGTGTTCCTGTGCTAACTGGGACATGAACAGACTGTGGACTGGAACAACAGGGAATCATGAAGGGTTAAATAATCTTATATGTGAACCAGCTCCTGTTAGTATTGATAATAATAATAATAATAATAATAATAATTAATAATAATTTTGTTTATATAGCACCAACATTTTCAGTATTTTACAAATCAGAGGATTTATGAACAGACAGTATTTGACATTAGAATATAATGTATCAAGCAATAGGAGTGAAAGCCCAGCTCACAAGAGGTTACAATCTATGGGGGGGGGGGGGGAATGGGACACACAAGATATGTGTCATCCTGTAATTTCATGTTTTTCTGGGACCATAAAACTCCTTTAAATAAAAAGCAGCCCTAAAAATTTCAATACAAAAAGAAAAGGATACATTTTAGAAACATTTTATTCTAGTTTGTTATCTACATGTCAAGCCCAAGCACTTCTTCATGTCAGGTATAGAGATTATAGAATCTGCACATACATATCACCAGTACCTCGCTCTGTCTCCTGTGTGCTCAACAAAATCCTCAGATCTCCCTAAATGAAGCTCTTTAAAGGAATTCTATCATTAAAATTACATTTTTTTCTCCCCTCACACGTAGGAATAGCCTTAAGAAAGGCTATTCTTCTCCTATCTTTAGATGTCTTCTCCATGCCGCCATTTGGTAGAAATCCTGGTTTTCTTGTGTATGCAAATAAGTTCTCTAGGAACACTGGAAGCGGGCCCCAGCACTCAAACAGCACTGGGGGCGTATGCAATGCTGCAAGAGAACTCTCCAGCGATGCCTCTATCTTCGTCTGGAACGGCCTCTCCCTGCGTCTTCTTACGGCGCTGGTTTCAAACTTCTAGGCATGCGCAGTCGGCTCTGCCGTCAGGCCTCAGGCAGAGCCAATTGCGAATGCCTGCGGTAATTTTCCTGTGACCGCTTAAAACAGTAAACTGGTGTAAGCGGCCATTTTCTTGTGGCTGCTTACACAGTAAGCTGGGGTAAGCGTCCACAAGAAAATGGCCATGGGCATGCGCAGTCGGCCCTGCCCGAGGGCTGATGGCAGAGCCAACTACGCATGCCTAGAAGTTTGAAGCTAGCGCCAGAAGAAGACACAGGGAGAGGCCGTTCCGGACAAAGATAGAGGCGTCATTGGAGAGTTCTCTCGCATCATTAAGAATGCCCCCAGTGCTGTTTGAATGCTGGGAACTGCCCCCAGTGCTGTAAGAGAACTCATTTGCATACAGAAGAAAACTGGGATTTCTACCAAACGACAGCACGGAGAAGACATCTAAAGGTAGGAGAAGAATAGACTTTCCTACGTGTTAAGGAGAAAAAATAGAATTTTAATGATTGAATACCTTTAACCCTTTCAATCCTGCAGAGTGTATTATGGTAAACTATTTCTTTCAATTACTACGGAACTTGTTAAAAGGGAAGTACAGAGTGCGGTGTCTAGAGAAGCAGCAGCTTTATAGAATAGGGCGTTTGATGAGAAAAATAACTATGGTGATAACTAAGGACATTGTAACTAATGTAAAGCGTTAATGAGGACTTCCTCGCTATCCCGCTGTTTCTCTATTGTTCCTATACAGTTTATAGTCATCATAACTAGTAATGTATCTGGTTTCAGAAGTCTCCTCAAAGCTTTTATGTTAAAAGAATGTGATCAATATTAGTGATTCAGTCAGCATTCCACATCTTAGCCTATAATGGATGTTTTTGTCCAAGTGCAGGATGTCAAGCTGCGTACCGTACTTTAAACTAGAGAAACATGTTTTTTGAATCACAAAATGGAAGCAACCCCCATTTACAAAGTATATATTAATATCCCCTAAATGAATGTATTGTGGACAAGTGCAAAGCCACAACAATCACGTATATATAGAAATTATAATACTGTACACTAAATAATAGTGCCATATAGTGCTCATATACTAGTAGACATATAATTTAGTTTTAGAGCACCATTGACTAAATGGTTCAGTACATATGGAGAGGATTTACATACTATACATAATACAATAAGTAGTACAATAAGCTTGTTACAATGGGAGAGAGGACCATGCTCGTAATGACTCACAATCTACAAAGGTAGGGGGAGAAGGAGACATTAGGTGAGGGCACGAGCTGTTCAGTTGATAAGGTAGTGGCAGCAGGGTTATTGGAGGTTGTAGGATTTTCTGATGAGGATAATAGCATTTGTTGATATTAAAGGGATTACG
Organism: Leptodactylus fuscus; assembly: GCF_031893055.1. Lineage (NCBI taxonomy): Eukaryota > Metazoa > Chordata > Amphibia > Anura > Leptodactylidae > Leptodactylus > Leptodactylus fuscus. The sequence continues at coordinate 160,964,795 of NC_134268.1, forward strand.
TGGGGAGCGAAAACTTTTCATAGTGAGTTCCCTACACTGGAATTATATTTGCAGGTCTCGTTCCTCTGCCCACCATTGTGACACACTAGCTCTTGGTCACATGACCAAACCACTTACCCTATTTTTTTATGAACTTAAAGAGGACCTTACACCGCTAGAAAGCCGATGGTGTGCTGAATCAGCTTTCGCATTCTGTGCCCCCAGTGAAGAGTTATCGGTACTGTAGTTCTTCACTGTCATAAGGGCGTTTCTGACAGTCCTGTACTGTGAGAGGGGGTGTTGCTTACTGCCAAGCGATGACGCGGAGCGGCGAGGAACGCCTCCCCCCAACTATGGACGAGTACTATCAGGAGGGGAGGGAGGTGTTCCTCGCCGCTCTCACAGTACAGCTCTATAGACGCTACTGTGAAGAAGGGTGTTCCTGACTGACTGTCAGAAACGCCCTTCTGACAGTGAAGAGTTACTGTACCAGCACCGATTGCTCTTCACCAGGGGGCACAGAATATGAAAGCCGAAAGTTCACTGAATTCAGCGCACTGTCAGCTCTCTAGCGGTGAAAGGTCCTCTTTAATGCCAGCTATTCTGTAATATATAGAATTCTGTTATATATAGAAGTAACCTCTTTGCATAAAAAATATTCAATGTGGTTTCCTAGAGTAACACTGCTGATGACCTATCAATATCAAATCAGGAAGGGGGGGTCTGATTCTCGTCACCCCTGATGATCAACAGTTTAAGGGGCTGTGGTGCTTCTGTAAGTTCTGCAGCCTCTTTATAGTGCCCTCTATCTATATAAAAGTGACAATGAAGTGAAGGAAATAATTATTTGACCCCCTGCTGATTTTGTAAGTTTACCCACTGACAAAAGACAATGAACAGTCTATGGGAGCCTTCACACGGAGTAAACGCGCGTGTATTTTTGCAAAATACACGTGTAAAAATAAGACTCCCATTGACTTCAATGACATTTTACAGGCATATTTTTACACATGTAAAAAATATCTTTGAAGTTAATGGGAGTCTTATTTTTACACGTGTATTTTTACATGTGTATTTTGCAAAAATACACGCGCGGTTACTCCGTGTGAAGGCTCCCATTATAATTGTAATTAATTTTAACAGTGAGAGATAGAATATCAAAAATTAATTCCCGAACATCACATTGTATAAATTTAGTACATTTATTTGCATATAATATCTTCCATATATTTCTAGGTAGCAATTGATTTCACAGCATCGAATGGTGACCCAAGGAACAGTTGCTCCCTGCACTATATCCATCCTTACCAGCCCAATGAATATCTCAAAGCACTGGTGGCTGTTGGGGAGATTTGCCAAGACTATGACAGGTAACATATGATTTGTAGCATTGGCCTTCTCAGAGGATCTTATTATGTCTCCCTGTAATTGTTTGCACTGTTCTAATAACTGGCTTCTCTGTAACATTATCATTATTTTCAAGAATCTTGATGCACAAGATGTTTATCTAGATAGCGGCACACATACAGGTATTCCCAAAAGTTTGGCTTGCGTTGCCTTTTATAGTAGATAATAAGTGTACTTCAAAGTAGAATTTGTAACACTAGAGATGGCAGAATCCACTTTGTAATGTGCTGAACACTTGCTTTTCGGCCTTGGTACACTACAGTTATAGTCTCGCTTTTGATTATTTTCAATCAATTGCTAGAGAATGAAGCCTTAACAATGTCTGGCATAGACAGGACATGGGCGTTTATTTGATAAAGTTGTATATTTGCAGTTCTACAGCAACAAATACTATTGACCTGCAGCATAGAAAGTGACTTAGTATAGGAAATCTTTAAGTGTCTTAATATTAGACAATACAAATATTTCAGAAATACAGTAAGATCCTCTAAGGCAACTTTCCTTCTGTTAACTATTGGTTTCTTATGATTGCTGTGAAAATATTCTGAAATAGAGCTCAGAACATTATCATACTTGTATTACTGGAAAATTAGGGCTAGTTCACATGGAGTTCCGTGTATACACACTCCGTCGCGGCTGCTGCGGCGGGATGCTGGTGCAGTGAAATTCCGTTCCGGATTAGGCCCAAATGAATGGGCCAGAGCCTCGCGCCGTGGACACTGTGGCTGATTCAGATAGGGCACCACTTTTAATGTGTACCGCTTTTATTTGCTCATTGAATCCAGATGTAATATATCACTTTTAGAATCTGTTTTCTGTACATTATGGGGACAGTCATCTTTTGAGCTTCTCCTCTGCTCTTTTAACAACATTTAGTGATATGCTTTACACAGTGGTGAACCTAGCCTTTCTGCTGCCTGAGGCGGATGATAGAAAGGCACGCTAGTGGTAACATTGCCAAGGCCACTTCTTCCAGAAGACTTGTCTCTGTAAAGTTTACAACACAGACATCTTTGACTCCTCACTTCTCCAGGCACCTGACCCATATTGTCCTCACCTACACAAAGCTCCTTAAATAGTGCCCTTTATTAATAATACCCCTCCTTGTATTAATAATGTCCCTAATAGCACTTACATAAATCCCCCCTGGTATTAATAATGCCCCTAATAGCCCTTATATAAATAACTTCCCTTGTATTAATGATCTACGTTATTTATATAGGGGCTATTAGGGGCATTATTAATACAAGGGGGGTTATTTATGTAACAGCTATTAGGGGCATTATTAATACAAGGGGGTATTTAAAATACCCTCCCCCTTGTATTAATAATGCCTCTAATAGCCCTTATATAAATAACACCTGTTAATATATAACATGCCCCCTCCTAACAACCCCTTAAAATACTCTCCTACCTGGAAGCTCTTGATGCAGCTGCGTCTCCTCTTCATTACCTGGGATCAGAGCGCGCAGGACGTCTGAGTCTCAGCATAGGAGGCGCTTGACGTCATTGCATCGCGCCTCCTACAACACAGAGAAGCAGACGTGTTGTCTGTCTGTCTTCTCAGTGTTTACAGTAATATAATTAGTTTTAGCTAGATCGGTGTCTTGTAGACGCCAATCTAGTTAACAGCGCAGCCTGGAGCATTACTATCAGGAGGGGCGGTATAGAGCATGACGGAAAGCACGCAGAACAGCGTTACTCCTTGCCGCCCCTCCTGATAATGCTGCCTGAGGCCGCTGCCTCACGTCGCCTCATTAGAGGTGCGGCCCTGGCTTTATAGCACAGTCAAGGCCATTGGCAGCGATAGACTGGGGCAGCGATAGACTGAGGTTTTCTAGGCATGCTCTATGTAGGGAGTGGTTGTAGATAAACTGTGATATCATCTATTGTCAGTAGTAGATGTAATAATGGGTGAGTAGTGTTATCTATAGAGGTCTTACCTTTATTGTAATACTGTCTCTTTGGTTATGATGTAAATGAGGTAACTACTGCATTGAAAATCCCTACACTATTGGCAAATGTTATTCTATTATTAAGCTTAGAGACCTAGCAAAACATTGCAGAAAATAATACTTTAAAAAATAATATTTAGATAGAAAATCAAAAATATTTTTCACCTAAAAGCTTGGTTTAAAATATAGCTATTTTTGGTGACAAACCTTCCCTTTAAGATATAAACATTAACATGAAGACTATACCAGTTTACATTAGACATATATAATAAAGATATGTAGTAGTAGTAACATGAAATATATTTTCATGTCAAGGCAAAGAGAAATGGACAACACTCAGAATACATAGACAGGCTGCAAAAAGCTATGATTTAGTATTCAACAAAACCAACGCTAGGTAGTAGCAAGCAAGACTCACACAGAGGAACCCCAAGACTTTCTAGTAGGGTCAAGTAGAAGAAAAAGACTAACAGAAGAGCTGCATAACATCAGAAGACAAGAGAGAGTCCCATCCCAATTATTAAGAAACAGGACTCTAGTACTCATACCCATACATAGGAAGGCACATGATAGACTCTATTTTACTTTACGTTAGGGATTGTGATTTCTTTAAACCAATACATGTTGAAAAGGGTAAAACACGTAGCCTGCTATAAAGGGTAACGCACATAACAATTGTATCTTTTATAAAGGGTAAAGCACATAGCAAATACAAAGAACACTCACCAAAGGCTAAGGCCCCACGTAGTAAAACACAATAGAATTGGCTATGGAATACATAGGAAGATCAAGCAAGACGGTTCTTTTTCAGCGCCCTGAAAAAAAACAAGTGTCCGCTACTGCCTCTCATTAAAAAGAATGGAAGTCAGATTCTGGACGGAGGTTAGGCTAGAACTATACTGTAACTTTTTGTAGCACTTCTGATTTATTTTACGCACCTAACGACAGCTAAATTGTTAACATCAATTAGTAGCACTACAAAAAATTGCAGTGTGTCACATGACTGTGGGTGAACACATCTGGGAATAATGTCAATTTGTCATGGCCATTTTATACTTGAGAGTCACCCGTCTTCACAGATCCCTCATATATTGCAGTGTATGGAGGAAGATAGAGCATGACCTATATATTCACGGTCTGTTACAATATCGTTCATGTGAATAGCCTATTAATGTAGGCATGCAACGGCCATTGAAAAATGGCTGTCACCTCACTCTTAACAGTGTACATATAAATGCCACTACCAGCAACATTCACCAATACTTTTACAGCAGTGCAGTAATTGAAGATCAATGATAAACATTTATTTTTTTATTTCTCTGTGATCTTTGTCCTAATTTACATTGATCAATAATCATTATGATTTCTTACATGTGATTGATACAAATGGGTCAATGTAAGCATTCCATAGGCTAAGGCCCCACGTAGTGGGATATTGTGGTTTTTCCCACGGCGCTTTTTGCAGAAAGTTCACAATCGTTTCCTCTGTGGACTTTCTGCTTCCATTATACCTATAGGGAAACCACCAGCATTTTCATAGATGTAATTGACCTGCTGCGATTTCCAATACCTCAACATTTTTGGAAATCACAGCATTTCCTCTGCGTGTATTTTCCTACAATGTGTGGACGGGATTTGCTAGAATCCCATCCACTTTGCAGTGACTGTAAATCGTTGCAGTTTTTACACCACGTGGGGCCCGGCCTTAAAGGGTTTACCCAGTTTCTAACATTGATGGCCTATCCTTAGGCTAGGCCTCCAATATTAGATCTGTGGGGGTCCAACACCCAGGACCCCCTCAGATGACGGTAGTGAGACCATCAGGCACTCTCAGTATTGTTTACATACAGCGAGCTCAATTGCTGTACAAACTGTAGCGGTGAATGTGGGTCCTGCAGCCACATCCTATTTAAACCTATGAGGCAGTGCTGCAGTACCTATACTCGCTACTATGGTGCCCAATACTAAGTGACGTCTTGTCTGGGTAACTGTGATCTTCAGGGGTCCCAGGTGTCACACTCCCGCAGATCTAATATAGATGGCCATCAGTGTTAAAATCTGGATATAATACATTACATGCGTTCCCACACATAACCACACATGCATACCAACATATTCATATGCTTACTCATAGATATATATGCATACCCACAAATACACAAATGTCCAGTACATGCATACCCACACACATATACATACCAACACAACCTAACATATGTTCATACATGTACACATATATAGCATATACAAGATGTTAACAAATGTTGCACACAAATATACTTACACATTGCTGAGAATCTTATCTCTGTCCCAACACTGAGCGATATTGTGTGAAGTTTCCTGGGATTGGGAGGTTTAATAGGGTAGCACAGTGATTTGAATAAAAGTGGCAGCACAACACACACTACATCTAATGTAACCATTGCCAGCGATCTGCTGCCCGTTCTTAGATATCGCAGGGTGCTGCCAGTATTCCTATAAGATATTTCTTCGCACATAGCACATTTGTGAACAGGGGCCCTGGGCAATTGCCCATCTTTTTTCCACTCAACACCAGCCCTGGCATATATATGGTTCTCTTTAATATTTCATTCTGCTCAGTAAGGCCAGTGATCCCTACTACTAGATAACCTACCATTTCATTTCTTTTCTGATGCCTTTTATGTTTTTTTATGCTTAATTCTAAACCTGTGTTTTTCAGTCTTTGGCAGAGACCGGCTTGTCTGCCTTTCTCTAATAAATGAACAGGTCAGGCCTGCCAGAGTTCTGTCAATATGACGTCCATGTGCCCGGTAGGACATCTAGATTGGGGTTTTCAATGTGACACCTCTTTAGAACAAGTACACACTGGGTTAGTTGTACCATGAATAAACTGAAATCAAAAAGGGTACCCCTTTGTCAAAGTGTTAACGCTAAAACATGACTTTTATTTCTTTCTATTAAAATTTTTTATTCCTTTTGTGTCCCCACCATAAAAAACAAGCAATAGGACTCTATAAATACAACTAGACCTATTATAATGTTTGTAACTGATGTAGTGGGTGGAGAGCCCCTAATACACAGCTGGGTTGACACCCCACATAAATAACTGCATAGGCCAATTTCAGCTGGAGAGGGCTACAACCTCCATTCCCCCACCTTTGATATTTCACACACTATAGATAGTATAACTAGGTGAGTCCACAGGTAGATACAGTAAAACGCCAATGTGAATAAACTGCTGCCTTAGTGAAACTGATTAGGAAGCCAAACCCAAAAGTGACACCTGTGGGTCGGTTCTACACAGGTGCTTTTATATTCACCAGGGCTGATAGATTCAGTCCGCAGCAACTAAACGGCATATAAACCCGTGATAAACTCATTCCTATGTAAGAGTACCCTATGGATACCCATACCCCTATATTATGGTCTCTCAATACGTATCGCCATTAGCTCATCAGGAGAGTGATAAGTATAGTTTTGAAATATCAAAAAAGGAAAAAGGATTGCAGTAAAAACTGCAGTTCCTGCGGCCAAGATGGTATGAGTTTATCACGGGTTTATATGCCGTTTAGTTGCTGCGGACTGAATCTATCAGCCCTGGTGAATATAAAAGCACCTGTGTAGAACCGACCCACAGGTGTCACTTTTGGGTTTGGCTTCCTAATCAGTTTCACTAAGGCAGCAGTTTATTCACATTGGCGTTTTACTGTATCTACCTGTGGACTCACCTAGTTATACTATCTATAGTGTGTGAAATATCAAAGGTGGGGGAATGGAGGTTGTAGCCCTCTCCAGCTGAAGTTGGCCTATGTAGTTATTTATGTGGGGTGTCAACCCAGCTGTGTATTAGGGGCTCTCCACCCACTACATCAGTTACAAACATTATAATAGGTCTAGTTGTATTTATAGAGTCCTATTGCTTGGTTTTTATGGTGGGGACACGAAAGGAATAAAAAATTTCAATAGAAAGAAATAAAAGTCATGTTTTAGCGTTATCACTTTGACAAAGGGGTACCCTTTTTGATTTCACCTCTTTAGAACAACATTCAAAAACTTATGTACTAAAAATGTTACTTATTAACATAAAGCAATATTTCTACACATAAGCAATCAAATGATGCCTCATCTATAATTAATTTATATTTACCTATCTTTTATTTAGGCTACTTATATATAATAATGTATTCAAATGAGATTTTCCCAAACCCATCCAGTTACTCGGCTGCAGGACTGGCTGCACATGTTCTTACAAACAGACACTATTTCTCCTTGATTTCTCTCATTTTCCCGGTATCTGTCATACTTTGGCCTTCTGCCATAGGATCATATTAACAGAGCAGCGCAGGAGGTATTGATTAAGCAGAATTACTTCCTCTTGCTTCAGGGTGCGTCAAGGGCAATGCATAAAATCCTCAATTTCAGTGATATTTGGTTCATATTCTGTGTCAGCCTGAAAAGATTGATCTTGTACTTCAACGGTCTGCCATTGATTGGCTAGAAAGAGCCTGGCGGTAACAATCGGAACAAAAGTGGAATAATTCAATTTGCAGCAATAGTAATATTGGTTTCTGTACCAAGCTTACAAGGCCACATAATAAGGGCTGATTGACAGCTTTTTCACTGTAGAAAACCGTGATTGTGATCTGCCTAGGTAGCAAACCACCCGCAGACATCGCACCTGCTTATTCCGACACTGTGGTAAATCAGAGATGACATGTGGTATTGAGAGGCACCGGCTGCTGGAGAATTTTCAGAAGTAGATGTGTCAATCAAAATACTTTGTCAAGCTGTTATAAGACCGTTCACATCTCTTTAGACAAATCTTCTAAATCATTCTTTCAGCTAAAAATAAGCAAGAAACTGTTCTGTAATATCTATAGCTCATTACAATATGGGGATTCAGCTGAGCTAAGGAGCTATGGTGGCGATTACCAAAGATGCAAAACTTGGCTGATCCTTGTAAAAACTCATTGGGATAATATGTCTTCTTGGGATACAATTTAATTTAAAATAGATCCGTATCAGTCTCAAAGATTTCATCTAATCCAGTTTATTTTCTCTTTGTTGTTACCCGCAAAAGGCAACTGTGAGGCTATTCTGGGTACTGTAGCCTCAAAGAGGGAAATATTTCTTTGCATCCATCAATACAAGTTGTAATAGGTGCATAGTCTACAAGATAGCATGGGCAGTCCCTCTAAATAAAGGAATGACCATGTTCAGTGTATAGCATGTTCGTGTTAAGTCTTCCAGACTGGGAGATGTTTATCACCTTGGCTAAGTAAAGGGTTTCCCAAGTAGACAAGCCCCACATTGTATGATGTCCAGTACTGATACAGCCATATGGACAAGGATCTTTATTGATGGCTCATCCTCTTTAATGGTACATTTCATTCAGACCCACATTTAGCCAGGAGACTCCCATTGATGGCAATCTATTAAGACTAGTGTTTGCTATTATACGTAGTATATTGTAATATTAATCTTTAACCTACAGGTGTAAGACATCTTGTATGAGTCCGGAGTCGGGATTTACTAGTCACCTGAACTCAAGTGCAGCTCAACTCAAATTTACGCCAATCAAGGGCTAATGTAGATTTCTGGAATAACTGACGCCAATTTTAGTAAATAGTTATAGGAAATCTGATGGACCAAGATGTCTCCACCCTGACCTGCCTAGATTCTGACCCTGCTCCTCACACTATTTTAAAAAGTAGTGAATGGGATGAAGAAAATGAAATTTGCCATAGTGCTTTCATAATTACAGTCCTATGAAAAAGTTTGGGCACCCCTATTAATCTTAATCATTTTTAGTTCTAAATATTTTGGTGTTTATAACAGCCATTTCAGGTTGATATATCTAATAACTGATGGACACAGTAATATTTCAGGATTGAAATGAGGTTTATTGTACTAACAGAAAATGTGCAATATGCATTAAACCAAAATTTGACCGGTGCAAAAGTATGGGCACCTCAACAGAAAAGTGACATTAATATTTAGTAGATCCTCCTTTTGCAAAGATAACAGCTTCTAGTCGCTTCCTGTAGCTTTTAATCAGTTCCTGGATCCTGGATAAAGGTATTTTGGACAAACAATTCAAGTTCAGTTAAGTTAGATGGTCGCCGAGCATGGACAGCCCGCTTCAAATCATCCCACAGATGTTCAATGATATTCAGGTCTGGGGACTGGGATGGCCATTCCAGAACATTGTAATTGTTCCTCTGCATGAATGCCTGAGGATTTGGAGCGGTGTTTTGGATCATTGTCTTGCTGAAATATCCATCCCCGGCGTAACTTCAACTTCGTCACTGATTCTTGAACATTATTCTCAAGAATCTGCTGATACTGAGTGGAATCCATGCGACTCTCAACTTTAACAAGATTCCCGATGCCGGCATTGGCCACACAGCCCCAAAGCATGATGGAACCTCCACCAAATTTTACAGTGGGTAGCATGTGTTTTTCTTGGAATGCTGTTTCTTTTTGGACGCCATGCATAACGCCTTTTTTTATAACCAAACAACTCAATTTTTGTTTCCAAAATGAAGCTGCCTTGTCCAAATGTGCTTTTTCATACCTCAGGCAACTCTATTTGTGGCGTACGTGCAGAAACGGCTTCTTTCTCATCACTCTCCCATACAGCTTCTCCTTGTGCAAAGTGCGCTGTATAGTTGACCGATGCACAGTGACACCATCTGCAGCAAGATGATGCTGCAGCTCTTTGGAGGTGGTCTGTGGATTGTCCTTGACTGTTCTCACCATTCTTCTTCTCTGCCTTTCTGATATTTTTCTTGGCCTGCCACTTCTGGGCTTAACAAGAACTGTCCCTGTGGTCTTCCATTTCCTTACTATGTTCCTCACAGTGGAAACTGACAGGTTAAATCTCTGAGACAACTTTTTGTATCCTTCCCCTGAACAACTATGTTGAACAATCTTTGTTTTCAGATCATTTGAGAGTTGTTTTGAGTAGCCCATGATGCCACTCTTCAGAGGAGATTCAAATAGGAGATCAACTTGCAATTGGCCACCTTAAATACCTTTTCTTATGATTGGATACATCTGGCTATGAAGTTCAAAGCTCACTGAGGTTACAAAACCAATTTTGTGCTTCAGTAAGTCAGTAAAAAGTGGTTAGGGGAATTCAAATCAATAAAATGATAAGGGTGCCCATACTTTTGCACCGGTCAAATTTTGGTTTAATGCATATTGCACATTTTCTGTTAGTACAATAAACCTCATTTCAATCCTGAAATATTACTGTGTCCATCAGTTATTAGATATATCAAACTGAAATGGCTGTTGCAAACACCAAAATATTTAGAACAAAAAATGATTAAGATTAATAGGGGTGCCCAAACTTTTTCATAGGACTGTAACTAAATTGAAGCACCGTTTTAGACATTCATGGCGCGATTTGCAGAAGCATACAGGTGTATGGCCACAATCAATGAAACCTTATGGTCCTAACAATTGTAATCCATACATAAGTGACAGCTTGTAAAATATAATCTGTACACATATAAAACATCCAAGAAATATATATATATATATATATATATATATATATATATATATATATATATATATATAATTACCTCTATACAATAAAATCTACACAATTAATACTAAAAACAGAGCATTGTCATCTCTGGAAAATTGAGTCACGTATTGTTGCATATACCAACAAATGACTTGCGCCAAGATAGGCATGGAAACAACATCACTTATAAATATCATTTTTAAAGGGATGCTATCATTACAACTCAGTTTTTTCTGCCTACCATGTAGGAATAGCCTTAAGAAAGGCTGGGGGCCACACAGTGGCTCAGTGGTTAGCACTGCAGCCTTGCAGCGCTGGAGTCCTGGTGTTCAAATCCTGCCAAGGGCAAAAAACCATCTGCAAGGAGTTTGTATGTTCTCCCTGTGTTTGCATGGATTTCCATCCCATATTCCAAAAAAAGACATACTGATAGGGAAAAATGTACATTGTGAGCTCTATGTGGGGCTCACAATCTACATTTAAAAAAAAAAAAAAAAGAAAGGCTATTTGTCTCTTACCTTTAGATGTCTTCTCTGGTATATGATCCGTTTTTTGTCAGTATGCAAATGGGGTGGGCCCAATGCTGCGAAAGAACTCTCCAGAACCACCTCCATCTTCTTCAGGAACGGGCTCTTTACGCGTCTTCTTCCGGGCGTTGGCTTCAAACTTCTAGGCCCGCCGGCCACAAGAAATTGGCCGCTCACACAGTATTGTAAGCGTTCATTTTCTTGTGGCCGGCAGGCATGCGCAGTCGGCTGCCTGAGGCCTAGAAGTATAAAGCCTCAGCCGAAGACCTGAAGAAGATGGAGGCGGTGCTGGAGAATTCTCTCGCAGCATTGGGGACGCCCCCAGTGCTGTTTGAGCGCTGGGGCCTGCCTCCAGGCTATTCCTACATAGTACCCAGAAAAAAATGAGTTTTAATGATAGGATCCCTTTAATACAGCACAAAAAAAATTACAGAATTGAAAAAAATTTTCATGAGGACCTCAATTAATGTTATATGTAACTGAAAATGGCGCCAAGTAAAAGTACAACTTTTTATACAACTTTTCTATGCAAACTCTCAAATGGCTATTTCGACAGAAAAATAAAAAAGTTATGAATTTTGGAAGGTGGAGATGGAAAATATGAAAAAGGTTGCCAAGCCTACTACCCTGCCAGGATTTTCTTATTGTGGACAGGTTATTAGGTAGGAACACTACATGCATGAGAAGATAAGCTGGCCACAATAAGGAAACAGTGGCTGGGTTTCTGATAAGTGACAGATGGTTGTATATTTACAGAAAATCTTAAAAACTCTGCAAACTTTTTTGTGTATTTGCATAAATGTTTAACTTGTAAAAATTTAAATATGGTTATATTTGTGGGAAAGCCTTTTAATGATATGTTAGTTTCACATGAGTATTGACCTATCTGTTGTTCTGGGCTGTAACTGGACAACAGTAATAGTAGTTACGCATGGACCCAGCGGACCCATTGATTATAAAGGGGTCCTTCGGCTCCATCATTTTAAAACTGGTAGAGGAGTTTTTCATCCTTCAATTTCAGGTGAACACTGAGATGGAGTCTGGTGCAGGTGTGAACTAAGCCTTAAAAAAGATATTTGGGTGGAGAATCTTTTTATATACAACCATAAATCATGCATTGCATTGTATGGATTTGTTATAGCCAATTACTATACAGTGCTAATGAGTAACACGTGGGCAATAAAGTATTAATTCCTGAACACTGTTGACAGATGTTAAAGGGAACCTGCCACACTGAAAATGTAGCATGCTTTTTTTTTTTTTTTTTTTTAGAAAAGTTCCAGTATAATATGTCATTTATTTATTCTGGACTTAGGGGTCCAGAAGGTAAGGATTGGGCTGATCCACAGGTGAATGGGTGAACCCCTCAGTGGGCCCCCAGCTCACCCTGTCATGGCACAATCCACTCATTGCACTTCATTCATATACTCATCATACTGCATCTCAACCAGACTGTGCCAGTATAATATACTGGTTATTTAAGAAACTACCCAGTTTATTTTTATATACTGTACATACACTGGGCTGGAAGATACATTTATTTTAGTGACATGTTAGGTATTTGCAAATGAGTGTCTGGTAATATTTGCATGTAACTGCACAGTGGGCCCCCAAAATGAATTTCACTGGTGGGCCCTAGGCACCCCAGTCTGACTGAGTAATTGACAGCTATAACTACATGCACCTTCCTATAGAGAAGGCTGTCTATCACTGATAACACCATTTACTAGTCATCTAGGTACAGAATTAACATGGATGTATAAGTGACAAGTTAAAGTGAAAAAATACCATAAAATTATATATTAATGTGCTCAGCTTCTATTCTTTATAACTGCATGTTCAGTATGAAGGTTTTTCTTAAAGAAGCAACCATAGAACCATAGAGATTTTAAACGCCTATGAATGTCAAGTCCATAAAGAGGACCTTTCACCACCTGGGGCACAGGCAGTTTTATATACCGCTAGAAAGCCGACAATGCTCTGAATTCGGCGCACTATCGACTTTCATGATCTGTGCTCCGGGTGAAGAACTATCAGAAACGCCCTTCTGATGGTGAAGAGCTATGGTACCAGCACCGATAGCTCTTCCCCCGGGGCACAGATCGTGAAAGCCGACAGTGCGCTGAATTCAGAGCATTGTCGGCTTTCTAGCAGTATATAAAACCGCATGTGCCCCAAGAGGTGAAAGGTCCTCTTTAAGGTTAATAATTCCTTCTAAGAGGAAGCTAAGGTTAGTCTCTGTAACCTACAGTCCTGCATTCTGCAATCAGTTGTCTCCAAAGCGGAAGGTTTTAATGTCTTCTACTAAAGACCTTCCCAGGAGCCAGTTTCGGAGACAGACTTATTCCTTTGGACTGTTTTTTAACATGTCAATATCCTAACAAATTCGATTTTAGTAAAAGCGGAGGTGCACTTTAATTTATGTAGGCAATGTAAAGTAACACAAATAATGTACTCTGGGTGCTAGGAAGAAAGATACGGTAATTGAATTCAGTACATCAGGAAAAAGCTTTCATGCATTCTGTCACATTCCTGGAAAATCACAAATGAGGGAAGATTTGTCAGTTCCAGCAAATCACTATTCTCAGACTCCTCTCCATTCCCTTTTGATGATGATATGGGTCTTACTAAGTTGGAAAGCTAATTGCAGAAACGTAACCTAGTCAGCATGTTTTTAGTCCCTATGGACTAGCTGGACTGCCTTTTAAAACCCCAAATCGATGTTGCGCTCAGCATTATGTTAAACGACTTTACACTATTTTGTTTTTTATTAACAACTTGCCTAAAATGCACCTATGGAAGTGACCACATAATTGGACGCCAGCTACAACATTGCACCATTTGTAGCTAGAGAATTCATTTTTTAACCCTTCCTCAGCTGGAAATTTAAACAGAAATGGTTCCAGGGTGTACTTTCATTTGTTGAAATTGCCTTTTCTTTCCTTTCTTCACAGTCTGTTATGTCTCAAGCTGTCACTTACTGTAAATTTATTTGTATTAAAACCTAGGTAGAAGCTTACAGAAGCTAGTTACATCATGAGTCAACTAAATCACTTCTCAGCAGGTAGCCTTATAGACTATGTTGATAGTTTAAAGGCTGTGAGATTTGTGATACATAGGTGGACAAATAAGCATTGGATTACTCATACCAGATCATTTTATTTTATTTAATATCTTGGTAAAAGGCATGTTACACTTTGCAGCGAACAGCTAGCCCTGCCCTCAAGGAGCCTAATAATCTCTTCTTATTACTGTGCACAGTGAGAAATCTGTCAATCAGCATTGTGAGCGCAGGGGTGGGATGTAACATAAAACTAATTGCTGTGGCCTGAAAAGTTGAATATGTAAGCTCTACAAAATGCGTCACCATGTCTTTCAGTGCCTTATGGTATTTCCCTGTACTAATACAGAACAACAGTGACTGTCTCTCTGCTGTCTCTAATATCATGCCTTCACTTTATCTGAAACTAAATCTCTTTAAGACTGAACTACTACTGTTTCCACTATCTAATAAATCCGTGCCTGATATATCCATTGCAGTCTCAGGCCTTACTATAACTCCTAGGCAGCATGCCCGCTGCCTCGAGGTTGTTTGACTCAGATCTTTCCTTCACCTTTCACACATTCATGTCATCTCCACCTCAAGAACACGCTCCAGAATACGCCCTTTTCTTACCAGAGATCCATTAAAGACACTTATTGTCTCTCCGATTCATTCTCGCCTTGACTACTGTAACTCCTTACTAATCGGTCTACCCCTAACTAAACTCTCCGCTCTACAATCTATTCTGAATGCAGCGGCCAGGCTCATATATCAGGATAGACGCTACAGCGATGCCTCTGGACTGTGCCAGTCATTACATTGGCTGCCTATTCATTACAGAATACAATATAAACTTATCACCCTGGTCCACAAGGCTCTCCATAATGCCGCACCTCCCTACATTTCCTCCCTCACCTCTGTCTACCGCCCAACCCGTGCTCTCCGTTCACTCAATGACCTAAGACTAACATCTTCTATTATCAGAACCTCCCACACTCGTATACAAGACTCTTCCCAAGTTGCACCACTTCTCTGGACTGCTCTATCCCAGACAATCAGATTAACTCCCAATTTCTACACCTTCAAGGGCAAACTAAAAACACATCTTTTCAGACAGGCCTATCACAATTCCTAATGTAAACCCTTCCGTACCGTAACTAGAAGCTATGAGGTAGTTTCACAACCTCCTACAAAGCTGGACCTCTTAGAGAGAAGGTATATGCAGTCTATTACTATCCCTGCCTTCCTGATCTCTGTATACACAGTGCCTAATGAGTGCTTTAAACAAAGCTAAGGGAGCCACCATAATGCAGCTCTGACTTTGTGTTCATATGTCCACCAGGAGCCAAGACTTGTATGAGATGATGGGTCCTGGATGAAGCAGATCAGCTCTGCAATATAGTTTAATGGATCAGCACCAGTTACAAGACAAATCGGTAGAAAAAAAACTAATGGTAAAATGCCCCAAAGGTCTATTGTGACAACATAAAAATAAAGCCCTATGTGTCCCTGAAAGAAGACACAATAATTAATCTGAACAAAAAATTTTATAGCCTTCAAAACCGCATGGACAAAAAAAAATCCAAATATGTGTCTGATTCTGAACAAGGGAAAATAGTTCATTATATTATTTGCCTCAAAATGATCAATTTAGAATTTGGTATCCTTTCATAATGTAATAGCCAAACTAGTGTGTTGATCATGTGACTGTCATTCAGTATTCATTTTCTTTTCATAGTGACAAAATGTTTCCTGCCTTTGGTTTTGGTGCCAGAATACCTCCAGATTATAAGGTAATTTATTCTTACTACTTACAGCTTATTTGGCTATGTTACTCGTATACTTTTGTTATGTTTTACTAAACTAGATCTGTAGTATGTCAAAATAAAAGGATCAGAATTGGTTGAAGAGGGTGTCAGGATTTAGGTAAAATTGGGCCACAGGTAGTAAAGAAAACTACTGATTGGCAGTTGCCTATTTCATTCCCCACCTCTCATGTGCTCAGTCTCATCCCTTCCAGGTCAGTAAACACTGTAAAAAAACAGTACTTACCTTCAGCTGCTCCCCTTTGCTATTTGTTCAAGGGTTAACAATAGTGATATGACATTGGCAAGGACTCCTACAGCCCATCAACAAACGTTGATGGGCTGTAGGAGTCCTTGCCAATGTCATATCACCATTGTTACCCCTTGAACAAATAGCAAAGGGGAGCAGCTGAAGGTAAGTACTGTTTTTTTGTCTTTTTTAAACTCCCCTACCAGTGGTCCAGTTTTAGCTTAAACCTACACTTTACTACCACTACCCTTGGTTTCTATGGAGTTCTGATTTGTGTGACCAAACTGTAAAGCTAAGTATAGATGAGCTATCTTTTCAGTTTTTTTCTCATATCCTTGAGTCACAGTGTCGTGCCAGTGGTTGGGGGTCGGGCCACTCACAAGACACTGATGGGCATGTCCAATGCCACAATATCTACAGTGGAAAAAACCCTTTAATCAAAGACCTGCCATCTTCACACGGCAGGAATACATGGAGGCTGCCAAGCACTCTACTCAGGGGAATCATGGCTTGACCTTGCTTGATGTTTACTGTCTGATTCTATTCCCACCCTTCCCTGGTGATAAACAGTGCCAGATGTGCCAGTCGCTGCTTTCATCGTAATCAAAGAGTTTTTTCCCACCACTATATTTTATGATATATGAACAGCTGGAGTGAAATTGATGCCAGCAATAGAGGACATAATATTCTAGAAAGTGACAGATCCAGTGCATAGCTGTATACATTGGCAGTATTAGTATGCTGTGTAGCTACTGCTTTGTCAATATATTGTTGAATTTGCTTAGCACAATCTTTTATTGTTGGAATCTTTGGTAAATTCAGATAGCATAGTCAATAGCCTCTAGGGCCCGTGCCCTCTGTGTTTCACAGTATGCCTGCTGTGTATCCCAAAGCAAGCTGGCAGAAGAGACCAAAGAACATGCTGGATGCAATACTTTCCTCTGGGTAAAGGTGGTCACGGGGGAACCATGTTTGTTCATGCATCTTCACACAAAGCTTTATATAATACAGGAAAACAACACATAAGAGGACACTGTTACATCTGTAATCCTCCTCCTACTGTCTGTTATCTACACCCAAGTGATCAGTCATCAAGCTATGGGGCAGATGGATGAAAGAGTGTGAAAGAACTGTCTTTGAGCAACAAAGTTTTTTAAGATGGTCTTTAGACCACTTAGTAACATACACCAGAAATTTCCTTAAATGTTTACTCATCGTTTAATGTAAATCCCTATATCACATGCTTTTACCTAAAGGAATTCTTCCCTACTGTATTCATGTACATAAATCGATACATGTTTACATACCTTTTCTCTTTCTTTTTCTTAAGGTTTCCCATGATTTTGCAATAAATTTTAATGAAGACAACCCGGAATGTGCAGGTAAAATGTAATGGTATAGTGGTCGCTGTTTAATGTCCTTTCTATCACACAGTAAAAAAGCTTAAAATAGTAAAATGTGCGTTTTACTCCTTGTGTGCTTTATTAGTGAAAACTGTAGGTGGATCCTAAACGGAAGAAATGGACTGGGCTCACTTGAAAACAGACATGATTCATGATATTAAAATTATAATCTGCATAAAATATACCTAACTCTAAGTAAATCTAAATGCATGAATCGAGATATGAAATGTATATGTATATATATATATATATATATATATATATACTCATGACTCATTTATACAATCTTACTTGTTGCTCGGGGTCTCACAGCTGGACAACTACCGATCACAGGAACTAGGGTGGTTCGTACCACTGTTTGAATGGCTTGTGTGGTTGAAAATGTGCCCCATTTCTCTATTCATTTTAGTGGGGACCACTGGAGATAATCATGCACTGATTCTTCAATAGGCTCTTGGCTGTCATGTAAACCAGTTGCCCGTGGTACCTTTGCACTTTAGATGTCTTAGTCGCGTTTAACCACGGCATCTAAAGTGCTAACAACTGCAATTAGTGTTAGCTGTTAGCGACGGGTGCTGGCTGTATTATACAGCCAGCATTTGTGGTTTATGAAGAGGGCTCAGCTCATGAGCCCTATCCATACATCCCCATGTGACCAATAACATACATGTACATCATTGCTAATTAAGGGGTTAAATCAGGTGTGTTGTAGATCCAGTAGGTGGCGCTGCCTCCTGTGATTATTAGTATGAGGCACCACCTGTTGTATCCACATCATACCATGCAGGTTAGGATTGCATATAGGAGAGACATAGTTATCCTCTGCTTCAAGAATGCAACACCCAAAAATGCCAAAACTCCGGATGTGTTAGCTTGATGGTCTGCAAGGCGGAGCCAGCTAGACTACAGTCCCTGACAAAAGTTCTGTCGCTTACACATATTGTGGAATCAAAAGCTTAGAACCTGACTTTAAATTCATCCATTGGTTTTAGAAATGACTCATGTGAAAGCTGAAAACCTCCCAAATGTTTTTTTTTTTGTTAAGAAAATAAATTGGCTTCACCGCTGAAATATTGATCATTTAATGAACACAGAAAGGTCAGATTTTGGCAAGACAAAAGTTTTGTCGCCCACATAAAGTAATGTGAAAATCAAACCAATAATTCAGTTCAAATACAAAGATATGTTTCCTAACATTGATGAATGAGGTTGTGGTGCTATTAGAGCCATATTTAATATTTTGTCTGACTTCCATGAGCTTGAAGGACGGCATCCATGCGTTGCGACAATTTATTGATGAAGTCATCAGGAATATCGAAGAATGCAGTCTTACATGCCTCCCAGAGTTGTCTGCCAAGCTTCCTCTTTCATCCTACCCCAAACATGCTCAATGATGTTCATGTCTGTTGACTGGGCTATCCAGTCCTGGAGCACCTTCATCTTCATGTAGAGATGGATGTATGAGATGGAGCACCATCCTGCGGCAAAATGTGACCCCTTCTATGATTGGGAATGTAAGAGGAAGCTAATACTTATTGATATTTTAGGCTATTGATATTGCCTTCCACCTTGCAAATGTTTCACACCCCCCCATACTGAATGTAACCCCATACCATGAGCTTTACACCACCAAACTTAACTGTTTTCTGGGTGTATCTTGGATCCATATGGGCTCCAGTAGGTCTCCTGCAGTATTTGCGGCGTGTGTGTTGTAATTCAACTGAAGATTCATCTGAGAAATCCACCTTCTGCCAGTTTTCCATTGTCCATCCGTTTAGCAGGCTGTGGGCCTTTAATTACCTTTTGTTTAGTGATGGATTCTGGGCACTGATTCCACCATGGAGGACATTTCGAGGCAGAATCCTACAAACTGTTGTAGTTGACACAGGGGCTTGAGGTGACCAGGCCTGTTGGAGCTCTGCTGCAGTGGAAGAGGGGCTGGCTTTGATTTTCTAACCAACAAACGTTCCTCCTGAGCAGTTGTCCTTGCGGGGTCTCCTGGACCTGGGCTTGCCAAAAACATCTCCAGTCTGTTCAAATCTTTTTTTTAATTCTTTGTACTTGACGCTGAGGCACATTAAAGGTGCCAACCACCTCTGCAGTGGATCTGGTCTTCACCTCTGACAACATGCCAAAAATCAACCCTGCAACCAAAGCCTTGATTATCAAGAGGCTGAAGTTGCAGTTCAAGTGAAGGTCTGGGGTGCTGGAGTTCTTCTTAGACACACCCACTAATTAACCGATCAATTAGTGAGCACTGGTGAGGCTGCACACTGGGATTGGGGGCATTATATGACAAGACGACAAAACTTTTGTCTTGCCAAAATCTGACCTTTCTGTGTTCATTAAGTGATCAATATTTTGCCAGTGAAGCAAATTTATTTTCTTAATAAAAAAACACATTTGGGAGGGTTTCAGCTTTCATATGAGTCATTTCTTAAACCAATAGATGAATTTAAAGGACGCCTCAGGTTTCAGACCAAAATGCAGGTAGCTGTGACTGGATGCCGATGCAGTGCTCCAGATTCGGTCCAAATGAATGGGCCTAGTCAGCAGGGAGTGAAAGAATGAGCATGTCGCTTCTTTTTTCCGGGAGCCATTTGATCCAGAAAAAGAACTGACTGGCTCCCATTGATTTCAATGGGAGCCATCTTTTTGGTCAGGATTTTGAGGCGGATACGGCCTCAAAATCCTGACCAAAAAACCCAGTGCAAACTTACCCTAAAAGCTAGAAAGACTGGAGGACTTTTATTGACCTCATTACCAAGAGTCCATGGACCTTCACCCAGGAGTAGCTCAGCCAGTGTCTTCATGGTAGTATTTCTTTGCTGGTAAGGGTCAAGCTTGACGACAGATTAACTGATGACACCTGAGTTAAAAATGTTTGAGGAACCCTGCTTTAAAATATGTCAACGTACATAGATACTGGCATATGATATCCAGAGTATCTAATTTGAAAAACAAGCACCTACCCTAAAGAAAAGTCTATATGTTATATTGTATCACAACGGATTCTGGTAAAATGTAACAAACCCCAGCTATATCTGTAAATACAGTCACTACTAGTTCCACTTCTGTATGATCATTTAGATACAACATTCATGTCATTGAGGTAGTTCTGTGCGGTAAAGGCAGCTGCACTGACATCAAAGAAAAATACAGTACATGTGTTTATTCTGTTTTACCAACAGCGGCTGATGCAACATGGCCAGGTCCCATGTGTTGCACAGCCGCAAGTAATAATGTCCCCGACAAATATTTACATATAAGACAAAAGAAACGAGATGAATGAATTGAGAAGCACATATTCCTGCTAACTTCTCTATGCAAGGACATTCAATTTATTGTAAATACCCCAGAGCAACCAACAACCTGATGCTATCATTAAGATCCTGGAGGCGCCTGGAGTCCAAATGAGTCTCTTCCAGCTGCTTCTTAAATGTGCAGAATCACTACTAAACTGTATGGTGCCACTTCTCTGTCTGTCCATATTGGATGCATTTCTGAAATGAAGCACCAGGAGAATTATAGGAGTCTTGATCCAAATTCTCCTGATCCTTGAGTAGAATGCAAGAACTGCCCTAATAAGCACTTTAGGTAGGTAAAGCAGGATATCACTCAGCGGGTAGAGAAACCAAAAAATAAAAAGGGCTGAATTGAGCATTAAAGAGATTCTTTCAGCAGTACACTATTTGAAGTGGATAAGTTACTATTATCGTTGTTACGTCCCTGGCACTCTGATGCTGAGCCATTCATATTGCTGTGAAGGCTTAAAAGACGTGCAGCTCAGACCTCCTAAAGCTCCATTTCTTCTTCACGTGACCGCCTCAGTGTACTCCTGTTACTTGTCCTTGTATCACAGTGGGTTCAGTCACGGGTTTATAGGCTCACTTTAGAATATTAGAATTGTCAAAAAAATAACAGAAATCACATATTCTTTTTGGTGCCATCTTTAATGAAGTAAAATAGGGCCATTTTACTAAAGTCTACCTAAACCTATAAAACTGTTTTTATAATGTGCTTTAATATAGTAAAGGATTTGGGGGTCTTTCTGTGAAACTAAGCTCTGAAATCCACTTTCTTTCCTATCTGTATTCTTTCCTCTGCTTCTGACAGTGAGTATGTAGGAGTATGGGTGTAATATATATAAGCTGTGGATGAGTGTTGGGTCCATGAAGATCAAGGCTCATCTATTTTTTCACAGTGCTGTGAATGGTGAAAAATGTCAGAAAAAAAGTGTTATTGGTGTACATTACTGGTGTACATTAGAGATGAGCGAACACTAAAGTGTCCGAGGTTCGAAATCCGATTCGAACAGCCGCACACTGTTTGACTGTTCGAACGGATTTCGAACCCCATTATAGTCTATGGGGGGAAATGCTCATTTCAGGGGTAGGCAACATTCGATAAAATCATACTTACCAAGTCCACGAGTGACAGTCGCGGCTGGATTCTGCTTGAAGTCTTCTCCTGGCGCAGGGTCCCCGCGTCCTCTTCCGGGTGGAATTCACTCTGCCTAGGCATCCGGCCTAGGCAGAGCCGACTGCGCATGCGCATATGGCTCTGCCCAGGAACGACGCCTGAGCAGAGCCGACTGCGCATGCGTGAGTATGCGCATGCATACCCGCGCATGCGCAGTCGGCTCTGCCTAGGCCGGATGCCTAGGCAGAGTGAATTCCACCTGGAAGAAGACGCGGGGACGCAGCACAGAGAAGACTTCGGAAAGGTAAGAGAAGAACCAGCGTTGATTGGCAG
The DNA here is from genome assembly GCF_031893055.1 of Leptodactylus fuscus. Lineage (NCBI taxonomy): Eukaryota > Metazoa > Chordata > Amphibia > Anura > Leptodactylidae > Leptodactylus > Leptodactylus fuscus. Next base: position 160,987,441 of record NC_134268.1, read on the forward strand.
AATGTATAGCATTCTGCCAATCAACGCTGGTTCTGCACCGAACCTTAAACTTCGAACAGCTAGTAGTGTTCGATCGAGTACGAGTATTTCGAATACGATCAAACACTACTCGCTCATCTCTAGTGTACATTACTGGTGTACATTGGTGTTCATTACTGGTGTACATTGGTGTACATTACTGGTGTACATTGGTGTTCATTACTGGTGTACATTGGTGTTCATTACTGGTGTACATATTTTCTAAATTTGCCTCCTTGTGTTGTAAATGTGCCTTTATGGGCAAATCTGGAATTTGATTCTTCAAAGCTGTGAATTTATATGTATTATTGCAACAGCAAACTGATACAACTTCTGTATATTTTATGAGAGATTCATATTTTATCTACCCTTCACACAGTAAATGTTCCTTTATTTCCCTGTAAAATTGTCATAAGTCTAGAGGTTACAGGATGCACAGCTGGGCCCGCTAACCTAACTGCTGATAGTTGTTTTTTATAGGTCCCGGGGCTGCTATAAGCAGTGTTTGGTTCTGTAATAGATCAGCCTTGTGGTAGTTTTGCTTCCTAGAGTCAGACCTATAATTCCATTATGGGTTTATCCATTTATTTTTTAAGATTGCACCAAACATAAGTGGAAAGAAGACATCAGACCAAATTCTATGTTCATGCCCTCTCAAATACATCCTTTCAAAAACCAGTATGGTACTTTCAATACTCGTAGTGACCAGAAATGTAACTTGAACCACCCACAACATATTGTATATTATGTACTAGGCCTCTTATGAAACTGCAAGATAGTAGATAGTAATATCTACTATATATATTATGAGAAAATATAAGGCAAAGTGCTGGAGTCCCACTATATAAAGTCCCAGATTCCTGACTTATGTGTGGTCCAGTGCAGGTCTGGAATAGGCTTCAGCACTTCAGATCCTGGGAGGAGAGGAAGTGGCTAGGTCTGTCCTAACACTGAGAGCCTTGCGATACGGTACCGTGTTCTTTTTGCTGATTTGTGTGGCTGGTAGTAAGCCACATGTAAAATTAGTATTTTTCTTTTTAGTTAGTGCTCAGACGAGCAGGATTTTGTTTGACGTTATTTTGCCTGATGTTAAGGCTGTATTTTATTTTTTGTGCCAGACGTAAAGGTTTATTTATTTTGATGTTTTTCTTCATTAAACTGCTTTGCTACAAGACTTGTGTCTGACTGGTTGGGTCCACACCACTGCTTCTACTGAGCTACCTTCCCCACTATATTTATATTGTGGGAGAGAAGACTCAGCGGTAGCAGCAGCGGACACAGATAGTCAGAGACAGACACAGACAGGTATAAAGTCTTATCTTTTACGTTTAATTTTCCTTAACTTCAGGCAAACAACAATTACACAAAACCTGCTCATCTGAGCAACTAATTTAAACACAGGAACTCTAACTATACATGTGGCTTGCTTCAGCCACATGGTAAAAACAAAACAAAACAGAGGCTATGTTTCACATGCTGATCTCTCACCAGAGGTCAGGCTGTAGGAACAGAACCCGGCTCCTCCACTCTTCCCCAGGAACTGCCCAGGACTGAAGTCTTCACAGGCTTTGTAGGCCTTTAATGCGGCCCAGCTCCCACCTGCGCTTGAAAGTTCCTTCCTGCTGTAGGACAAGTGGTTAAGCTCACAGGTGAGGTTTTTGCTACAGCTCTGTGTTAACCTCACTCACCACACATATGAGGAATCTGGGGGAAATATAGCGTTCTTACAGAACTTTACCTGTCACTTTCTCACTATATATAAATTTTTTTGTAGAGATTTCTACTTGTGGCAATTACAGCTATATGCTCTGCCCTGATATAAGCTCTGTACTTTGCATAGCACCAGTTTTTAATTAGCTTACGTAGTACACTAACGTGTTGTTTAAAATTCCTGTAATTTGTTATAAACATCTATATTATATATAATATCTTTAAACCTTTTTTTTATTTTTTAGGTATACAAGGAGTGGTAGAGGCCTATCAGAACTGCCTGCCCAAGCTACAGTTGTATGGGCCAACCAACATTGCTCCCATTATACAAAAAGTGGCAAAGTCAGCTTCAGAGGAGACCCACACTATGGAATCCACGGTGAGGCACAACAGGCAAATAGGCAAATAACATTGCACCTCTCTGTGTCAAGTACAGCTGGTGGCCACTGTTATAGTATCCCAATTACTTGTAAAACTGAAGGAAAGGTCAAGGTGTGATCTGGTAAACATAACTCCTTCTGTGGGGCAGTGGCCATAGCCAAATCAATGCTGAAGATGTTTATTTCATAAACTGGTGAATTACTTCTTTTAGGGTTTTTCTGCTTTACCATTCATTAGGTCTGTATGTCTCATATGTACAGTATGTCTAGATGACAAGATTTTCAATATAAGATCATTACCATTTTGATAACTGGAAATGGGAGACATGAGTAAGTGTCCATTTTAACACCAAGTATTTTTTAAGTCCAAAATTATGTGCTGATTATTTTTTTTTAATACACTGTCTGCCAATAAGTATTTGGACACTCATGCAAATGAAGATATCTGCGGTTGTGCTGTACTTCACGGCTTCTGCCGTTGGATAGGAAACAAAATTGGTATTAGTGCTCTGGCATTAGTCGCATGCAAGATGCCCCGAAATGCAGAGTTGTCCGATTTCAAGAAAGGGGTAATTGTGGGGTACCACAGAAATGGTCGATCCTTAAGGGACAAAGCAAGTGAACTGAATTACCCAAAATCGACAGTGCCCTATGTGATTATGAAGTGGAAGGTGAACGGTGATTGTCGAAATGTGCCCTGAGTCGATAGAGACCGACAAGTGCTGGCCAGAGAAATTGCACCCAACCGATGGTTCACATACCCCAGGAGTTTCAACAGGCATCCGGGAGTACTGTGTCGATCAATACCATCCGTAAGGAAGCATCTGCTGGGTTCTACCAACTATTGAATATGAGTAAATGTTGTTTTTCTATTCTACCACAGGGGTCCAAATACTTATTGGTAGACAGTGTATACAGTCCTATGAAAAAGTTTGGGCACCCCTATTAATCTTAATCATTTTTAGTTCTAAATATTTTGGTGTTTGCAGCAGCCATTTCAGTTTGATATATCTAATAACTGATGGACACAGTAATATTTCAGGATTGAAATGAGGTTTATTGTACTAACAGAAAATGTGCAATATGCATTAAACCAAAATTTGACCGGTGCAAAAGTATGGGCACCTCAACAGAAAAGTGACATTAATATTTAGTAGATCCTCCTTTTACAAAGATAACAGCCTCTAGTCGCTTCCTGTAGCTTTTAATCAGTTCCTGGATCCTGGATGAAGGGATTTTGGACCATTCCTCTTTACAAAACAATTCAAGTTCAGTTAAGTTTGATGGTCGCCGAGCATGGACAGCCCGCTTCAAATCATCCCACAGATGTTCAATGATATTCAGGTCTGGGGACTGGGATGGCCATTCCAGAACATTGTAATTGTTCCTCTGCATGAATGCCTGAGTTGATTTGGAGCAGTGTTTTGGATCATTGTCTTGCTGAAATATCCATCCCCGGCGTAACTTCAACTTCGTCACTGATTCTTGAACATTATTCTCAAGAATCTGCTGATACTGAGTGGAATCCATGCGACCCTCAACTTTAACAAGATTCCCGGTGCCGGCATTGGCCACACAGCCCCAAAGCAAGTGTTTTTCTTGGAATGCTGTTTCTTTTTGGATGCCATGCCTAACGCCTTTTTTTTATAACCAAACAACTCAATCTTTGTTTCCAAAATGAAGCTGCCTTCTCCAAATGTGCTTTTGCATACCTCAGGCAACTCTATTTGTGGCGTACGTGCAGAAACGGCTTCTTTCTCATCACTCTCCCATACAGCTTTTATTTGTGCAAAGTGCGCTGTATAGTTGACCGATGCACAGTGACACCATCTACAGCAAGATGATGCTGCAGCTCTTTGGAGGTGGTCTGTGGATTGTCCTTGACTGTTCTCACCATTCTTCTTCTCTGCCTTTCTGATATTTTTCTTGGCCTGCCACTTCTGGGCTTAACAAGAACTGTCCCTGTGGTCTTCCATTTCCTTACTATGTTCCTCACAGTGGAAACTGACAGGTTAAATCTCTGAGACAACGTTTTGTATCCTTCCCCTGAACAACTATGTTGAACAATCTTTGTTTTCAGATCATTTGAGAGCGGGCTGTCCATGCTCGGCGACCATCTAACTTAACTGAACTTGAATTGTTTTGTAGAAAGAAATGGTCCAAAATACCTTCATCCAGGATCCAGGAACTGATTAAAAGCTACAGGAAGCAATTAGAGGCTGTTATCTTTGCAAAACGAGGATGTACTAAATATAAATGTCACTTTTCTGTTGAGGTGCCCATATTTTTGCACCGGTCAAATTTTGGTTTAATGCATATTGCGCATTTTCTGTTAGTACAATAAACCTCATTTCAATCCTGAAATATTACTGTGTCCATCAGTTATTAGATATATCAAACTGAAATGGCTGTTGCAAACACCAAAATATTTAGAACTAAAAATGATTAAGATTAATAGGGGTGCCCAAACTTTTTCATAGGACTGTAGCTTTATATCAGATGGAGGATAGCAGATAGCCAAAGTACAGCTCATATGCTATTCTCCACTGCTCCCATGGCAGTAAATTAGAGCACCGTCTACTACCAGTCACATCCACAATCACCCTGGTGAGTTCAGAAAAATATCCACAGTGGACATACTGCAATTTCGTCGCATTTTTGGAAATCGCAGCATGTCAATTATACCTATGGAAATGCTGGTGATTTCCATATAAGTATAAGGGTAAGTTCACACAGGGTGCGGAATGGGCCTAGTCCGGAGGAGGGAGTGTCTTCAGTCTGAATTGCGAAACGAAACGGCCTGAAGACTGAGCATCTCGCTTCTTTTGTCAGGAGCCAGAAAAAAACGGCTCCCAGAAAAAAAGACCTGAGGATCTCTCATTGATTTCAATGGAAGCCATCTTTTTGGTCAGGATTTTGAGGTGGATACGGTGTGTAAACTTACCTTCATGGAAGCAGAAGGTCTGGAAAGGAAAACTTTACAGACTTTATCTGAAAAGCGTTGTGGGAAAAAACTCTCTGCCGCGTCTTTCCGACAACGCTTTTTGGCTGCAGCCCTCTACATGGGGCCATATCCTCACAGCTACCTGATATAACCTACAAGAACAGTGACTGACTGCAGCAGCCAATTGGGGGTAGGGGTCTTTGACATCATCACTAAAGTTCCTGAATGGCCCACTGAGGCCATGTGATTGGAATGGGCAAACAAGAGGTGAGTATCACGAATTCTTTTCATTTTAACGCCTTTCGTGCTTTCAGACAAATTTCTTGAGGGCCAAAATCCCCTTTAGCAACTTGTCCTGCCCTAATGCAACAAAACATTCAATGACTGTTCAGTGTATTTTGATTTTTGTTTTGCAATTACGATATCATTGTTGCGACATATCAATTGCAATATCCCGTGACCTCTTAGAGGAACATTATATGCAATACCGTAATGCAGTCTAGTGTGAATGTGACTGTAAGCCATATGTTGTTTTGGAGCCTTTTGCGGTTGTTATAGACCTTTAAATACAGCTGAAATGTTAAAACAGACCTTGTACATTAGATCTACCTATCATAGATGTACCTGAAGAGAGTCTTCAGACTTTCGCTTTAAGAAATCCAATGCCAGTATTAACAATATTCCAAGTAACAGTAGTCGCTCTTGTGTCATTGTTGGAGCTCATGGGATTGTTACATGCTGTCAAGCAGTCATCTCATCTGAAGCTAATACTCTCTGGAACAGCAATCTGGCAGCCGTGATGTGCTAATATAAAATGTCTGATATTTTTAACCCTTATCTATAAAATATGCTTCCTTGGGAAAATGACTTTTCAGCTTGACAGAATGAAGAGAATAGACAGTTGTCACCATAGGTTACAATGCAGGCTTATTTACTGATATCTGCCATTGTGGATCCGCTTGAAGATTTCCCGTGGCAGCCTATTCCACTCTCTCACTACCCTCACTGTCAGAAAGTTTTTCCTAATGTCTAATCTGTATCTCTTTCCCTTTAGTTTCATCCCATTGCTTCTTGTACTTCCTTGTGCTAATGAGAATAGGGGAGATCCCTCTGCACTGTGACTACCTTTCAGATATTTGTAGACTGCTATTAAATCTCCCCTCAGCCTTCTCTTCTGCAAACTAAACAATCCCAGTTCTTTTAGCCGCTCCTCATAGGACATGGTTTGCAGACCTTCCACCATTTTGGTTGCTCTTCTCTGGACTTGCTCCAATATATCGATGTCTTTCTTGAATTGAGGCGCCCAGAACTGTACACAGTATTTCAGGTGTGGTCTGACCAGGGAAGAGTACAGCGGAATAATGACCTCTCTTGATCTAGATTCAATGCTTGTCTTAATACATCCCAGAATTTTATTAGCCTTTTTTGCAGCAGCACCGCACTGTTGGCTCATGTTGAATTTGTGATCTACTATTATGCCCAAGTCCTTTTCCCCTATGCTATCACTTAGTTCTATTCCTCCCATACTATATATGTTTTTTACATTTCTGTTACCCAGATGTAGAACTTTGCATTTGTCCCTGTTAAATCCCATTTTGTTCGCCTCAGCCCATTGTTCCAGTGTGTCTAAGTCCTTTTGAATACACTCTCTCTCCTCTCTAGTGTTGGCTATTCCTCCTATCTTCGTATCATCTGCAAATTTTATGAGTTCCCCAATAATTCCATCGTCCAGATCATTTATAAAGATATTAAAAAGTACTGGGCCCAGAACAGAGCCCTGCGGCACCCCGCTTTTGACTTTCTTCCAGTTCGATGTGTAGCCATTTAGTATTACTCGTTGTGCCCGATCATTAAGCCAGTTGTGAATCCACCTAACTGATTTTTTTTCAAAGCCATACTTAATCATTTTTTCAATAAGAAGGTTATGTGATACTTTATCAAATGCCTTACTGAAGTCAAGATATACTATGTCCACGGCATTCCCTTGGTCCAACCATTCAGTGATTTTGTTGTAGAAGGAAATCAGGTTAGTCTGACAAGATTTATTGGTCATAAAGCCGTGCTGGCTCTGGTTAATTAATGCCTTCCCATCCAGGTACCGAAGTAAATGTTCCTTGACAATTTGCTCAAAGATTTTTCCTGCTATCGAGGTCAGACTTACCGGCCTGTAATTTCCTGGATCGTCCCTTTTCCCCTTTTTGTAGATGGGGACAACATTTTCCCTTTTCCAATCTAAAGGGACCACTCCTGTTTCCCATGACTTACCGAAGATTATAGCAAGGGGTTCTGTTATTTCCTCTGCTATCTCTTTCAGGACTCTAGGGTGTAAATCATCATCAGATGTATCTGGAATCATTTCACCCATATTACAGCACATAGACATTAGCCCATAGACTTTGTTGCACTTAATGGGGCACATTTATTAAAATCATCTAAAGCAAGACTGTCTTAGTTGCCCATATGGACCAATCACAGCACAACTTTCATTTTGTATTTTGCTCCTGAAAATGAAAGCTGCATTGTGATTGGTTGCTATGGGCAGTTTTGATTTTAGACCATTTTAATAAATATGTCCCACAGTAACCATGTAGTTACTTACTTGTCCATTCAAGTTCCATATAATACCACATGAATTCAATATCAACTGAACACGGGAAAGGAGGCTGTGAAGTTAGAGAAGCCGAATATAATATAATAATTAATAAATTATAAGCTTAACAGAGCGGCTTCAGTAAGAAATAGTTGCCAATGTAAGGTACCCCACCACCACCACCCTTTTTGTTTAGTCTGGAGCTTTATGCTATATATGGTATTATTAGGCTGGGGCTAAGTCACACTGAGTTTTTGGCATAGGATTTTGACGCGGAATCCGCCTCAAAATCCGCCTGCCAAAACAGCTCCCATTGACTTCAATGACTACAATGGGAGCCACTCGCTTCTTTTTTCCCCTGGCTGGTATTGGGGAAAAAAAGATTCAAGATGCTCTATCTTTCCGCGGATTCCATGGCTGACTCAGCTACAGCGTCTGCGGCATGAAACTCCCTCCGGATTAGGCCCATTCATTCAGTGGAATGCCACAACGGGATGCCGGTGCACTGCATTGGCATTCCGTTGCGGCTAGCTGCTCGGTATGTTCACACGCGGAATCCATTTTCCATTTAGTATGGCGTGCCCTTTACCAGCTTTAGTAGTCCTTGAGTAAGTGCATCTTAGAAGCAGTTTCTTCATCACCTTCTTGGGTCTTCCAAGGTTAACCTTTTCAGGTGCCCCACTGCCCCACTGGTGTTCTACTCGACAAGCACTGTTCTTCCTCTACTACTATCTAATTTCTATTAAATGTATTCAGTTTGTATCTCTGCTTTGATATTCCATGGTCATGGATGATTGAGCTGGTTTAGCACTCATTATAATATGATTTTATTAGAAGTTTGTTTTAGTTGCTTGTTCTTCTAATCATGCACAAGATCTGAAATATTAATAATTATTTTTGTATTTGTTCATTTGCAGCAATACTTCATTCTGCTCATCTTAACAGATGGGGTTATCACAGACATGGCTGACACCAGGGAAGCCATAGTTCATGCCTCTCATCTTCCTATGTCGGTCATCATTGTCGGTGTTGGAAATGCTGATTTTAGTGACATGCAGATGTTGGATGGAGATGATGGCATTCTGAGATCACCCAAGGGAGAGCCTGTACTTCGGGATATCGTTCAGTTTGTGCCATTCAGGAATTTTAAACACGTATGTATGTTTCCAGAACCTGATCACCAATATGTGACAGATTGAGAAGGACATTAATCATTGTCAGTTTTCACATGATACATTTACTTTTTGCTATATGATTTATGAGTTACATGTGAATGAAAGCTTCACCCATTACAATCTGAATATTAACATAAATACATTTCACTGATGTTAATTTGTCGTCTGTCTCTCAGACCTCTAGTGATCGAGCAGGGTACTCATACAGCACTCTTCCCAATTATAGTGATAACTGTGCGACTGTTAGATCACAACTGCGTGGTCATCTCTGTCTCCTGATCAATACGATTTCTCTAAAGAGTTAACAAGCTGAACTATTGTGTTCCGCTTACTACCACAGGCTGCAGCGGCAACATTGGATACTGGGTGTAAATTAATACTTTCACAACCCAGGATTCTGGTAGAAAAGCTCGCATTGTTCTAGATCTCTAGGGATGTTGACAATTAACCACTTTACTACCCTCAAATGATAGGCACAATAGTATTAACACTTTAAGGCCGGGTTCACACGATGTATTTTGGCACGTAATGTGGCACGTAGATGCCGCAGGAGCTTTTGCGGGCCGTATACACTCCCATTGATTTCAATGGGAGCCGGGACCGTATAGGCGGCGCTATTTTGCGGCCACCGCAAAATAATCTACGTGGCGTCTACGTGCCACATTACATGCCAAAATACATCGTGTGAACCTGGCCTAAGGATAAGGCCCCACGGGCCGTAAACGCAGTGATAAAGCGCTGTGGGAAGAACCGCTGTGTGATCGCATTGCGGTTCTTTCCGCAGCGCTTTGAAGAGAAAGTTCACAGAGTTTTCCTCTGCGGACTTTCTCTTAACATTATATCTATGGGAAAGCCGTCGGCATTTCCGTAGATATAATTGACATGCTACAGTTTGCAAAGCCGCAACGGTTTTGCAAATCGCAGCGTGTCCGCACTGCGTTTTTTTCCGCAAAGTGGGCATGGGATTCACATGAATCCCATCCCCTTTGCTTGCACTGTAAAACGCTGTCTCCGCTGCGGGCAAATTGCGGCATTTACGTCCCGTGGGGCCCCAGCCTAAGGCTAAGACTCCACCTGGCGTGCTGCAGCCAAGAAAGTCTCTCTGGAAAAGACTCTGGTGGACTTTCTGCCCCTATTATACCTATGCAGAAAACTCTAGCGTTTTCGTAGTTATAATAGACTGCAGATATTTTTCAACAAAGTGTGGATGGGATTAGCCAGAATCCCATCGACTTTGAAGGTACTGTAAAGCGCTGCGTTTTCGCAACATGGGGCCCAAGTCTAAGGCTAAGGCCTTACGTAGCGAAACATACCTTTTTTGACTACAGTGAGCTCCAAAGATTTGCAGTTCACTACTTCAAAATCCTGATATTAACTGTTTCACTGCTCTAAACTACCATAGTTATTACATTCACTACCAATAAGGGATCAGTTAGGGTCTGTTCACACGGAGTCTTTTGACAGAAGATTTTGACACGGAATCCGCCTCAAAATCCGCTGCCAAAAATGGCTCCTATTGACTTCAAAGGGAGCCGCTGGCTTATTTTTTCTGCTAACTAGTGGCGGAAAAAAGAAGCAAGCTTCCCTATCTTGACGTGGATTCTGTGGCGTCCATGTTGCAAGGCTCCCTCCCAATTAGGCCCATTCGTTCTGGCCTGATCCGGAGTGGAATGCCGCGACGGGATGCTGGTGCACTGCATCGGCATACCGTGCGACTAGCCATGACAGAATCTGCAGAATGCCCAAGACACCCAAGACCAGCAACAATGCTTAGCTTCCAACCCCTAAAATGTGTTAGTTTGTCATGTATAAATGTTTATTGGATGCTAACTGGCACAGTCAATAGAAATACTCTATTATGCCCCAAAAATCCACCATTTTTGTTGTGAGCTGAAACTTTCAGCTATGCTGATACATCTACATGCACTGAATGCAGAAAAGTGTCATGTATAGTACAACCCCTTTAATCCCGGATTATTTTATAAATGTAATATTCATCTACATATCGAGGTTCCAGAGATGTAACTAGATGTAACCACACATGACATTTACCACCCATGTACATATCCAGATCCTGTGAAGATAAAAAATGACATAAGTTATAAATCTCCATTTTACGCAGCTTGGCGAGACACATCTTTCGTATCCCCCGCCTAATGTGAACAGCTGTGTATACAGGATTAAATTTATATCCAGAAACAAACATCTTTTTAAAGCCAGTGCTGTGGGTCCGGCTTATGGCACGTCGTATATTCCCCACTGATAGGTGCTATTAACTGCATTGTAAATGTGTCACCGAGTTTCTGTAAATGACATAAATGAAATGGCCATTTAATGAGTCCTGCAGACTTTCCTCTCATAATCTTTTATCCTAAACATATTACATTGTGTAGCTCTCTGTAAATCTCCTGAGTTTTAGAGACAAACAGTGGAAAATCAATGTTGTATGTTCTCCATAATCCAATGTCTGCCTCTTTGTGTGCAGATTATATCTCCCCGAGGTATTTTCAGACAGCGTGATGATGGCTTTGCTTGTAGAAATGGTTGTCACATTGTGTTGTATGAGTGGTATCTGCTGTCTGGGTTTGTCAAGGTAATTTACTTAAAATTGCTGGATTTTTCTATAATGATTTGATGCTAAATTTTGTCCCAGACTTTTATATAAACTACTTATAGGTAAGTCAATTAGGTTTAGTTCTCTTTCAGTGGTAACAAGTAACTAGATATTGCTGGTATATGACACCACTTGCTGATCAATAGGGCCCAACATTGAAACCCCCAGAGTGAAGAGGCACTAAATAGCCCCTGTGTTCACTTGCAGTTTTCTACATGGTTCTGAACACAGCATCACTCCGGTCCATGTATCCAGCACTGTTCCTTCTGGTCTGTACGTCCTTGTTAGAGATGGGCGAACACTGTTCGGATCAGCCGTTCCGAACAGCACGCTCCCATAGAAATGAATGGAAGCGCCTGGCACGGCGACCGGCCGCCGGCAAAGTGTACGTGCCAGGTGCTTCCATTCATTTCTATGGGAGCCTGCTGATCCGAACGGCTGATCCGAACAGTGTTCGCTCATCTCTAGTCCTTGTGTCTCTTGACACACAATTAATGCCTAGAAATGGCTGTTTAGACAATGTCCAACCACAGCACTGACCTGCCAGTGTTGAGTGTTGAAACACCTGAAAGTATAAACCAGCTGGGGCTGGAATGGGGCAGCAGGGGATTGGTTTAGGACGGGGACCCACGTGCCAGAAACGCAGCGATTTGCCCACTGGCGGAAATGCTGCGGGTAAAAATCGCAGCGTTTTACAGTAACTGCAAAGTGGATGGGATTCTTGCGAATCCCATGCCCACTTTTCGGTAAAAAACGCAGCGCGGACACACTGCGATTTCCAAAACCGGCGTGGTTTTGGAAGCCGACAATGTGCTGAATTGAGAATACTGTCACCTCTCTAGCGGTATATAAAACCGCATGTACCTGAGGACATGAAAGATCCTCTCTAAGCTTCTCTACCATGACTGGACCTCTTTAAATGAAACACATTACCCTTCTGTCACTATGAGAATCACTTGAATATTACAGTCTGAGAAAAGATCGCTTTGTAATACGTACAGTATATGTAAATAAAAAGAGAATATGTGGAGTCACAGATGCTCCCGTCAGATCCACTTTCATAGATTACAATCCCTTATATTTTATTGTACCCAATACCATAGAGGTCTCAGTATTCCAGTTTCTGGTGATATCCAGTTTGATTAAAATACTGAGACAGTACACCACTCCACTGGCAGAATCTGCTTGTTCCCATCCATGGCCATAGCATAATTAAATTGGTCATTCTTCAATAAAACAAAGCATATCGGATTCAATTAGTCTTATATTAATATCTTGAAAATGACAGTATTGCTGTAATAGTTTCATTGAATATGTGGATGGAAATGGCTGCGGCTTCCAGTTCTCCTTCAAGTATTCTAATTAAAAATGGTCTCTAAATCTTCAAATTAACTTTGTGTTTATCTTCCTCCATCTACGATGATTACTGTTTAGTCATGGATAACCTCATTTCATTCTCAAGCAACTTGTTTGCATTTAATATTCAATATAATCTGCATTAATGTTTTATCTATATAAAATCCATGTTGTTTGGAACAATTAATATGAACAAAAATGTATTTATTCCAATATCAGATATTCTCCTTCATGCTCTCCAATCGGATTTTCATTTACGCAGAATTATTCTTCTACAATATAAACATTGACAAGAAGATAGTAATTATTTATTCCCTATCAGGTCTTTACCTAATACCGTGAATCAAGTTGATCAAAAATTATGAATGATTTCCCACTCAGTATAATCATGTTAGACAGAGCACGTGTTGAAAATATTTCATAGGTAAAGTTTGAGCTATTTTGACTGGGAACCTCCATTTTGCTGTGGGAGCTCCCGTACTTAGTGTTACCAGTAGTGTCATCTAGTGTCTATCAGGGAAATAATATGCTGCCAATGGCGCCTTAAAGTGGATTACTCCCCTAAGCCTATGCACACTCAGGTCACTAAGACACTAAGAGGTAACTATTAGGCAAAGGAGAGTTTTGATTAGTCAAAGGAGCATTTGTTCATTGCACATGTCTGTAAGGATATTTAGCGAGATGGAACATGGAAACAGATACAAGAACTGTACATTGGATATTTGCTTTAAGGAGAGTGTTATTAAAGGGGTTGTCCAGGATAAACTGATAATTTTCCCTAAACTAAACTCCCTTCCCCCCACCTAACTTCTAATTTACTTCAATGAAAGAAAAAAAAATCTATAATTACTTATATCCCTGGAGTGGTCACTGTATGATAATCCTGTGACGTTCCATTTCACCGCTTCCGAAATGGAATGTCACCATCACTCTTTCCTGTCCCACATCCCCATCAATACTTACCAAGCCTTACTGTGTCCAGGGACAGATCCTTCCTGTCTTCTAGCAGTGGGTTGAATAGGTTAGCCAGGGAGACAGGGGAGGTTGGGAGGGACTAATAATGGGCAGGATCGATAGTCAGTGAGATAGGGAGGGTAGGAGGGGCAATGAATGGACAGGATCAGTAGGCAGTGAGAGTGGGAGGGGCTAGGCTTAGTGAGACCGAGGCTTTGTAACAGAGTGAGAGGGGACGGGGGCTGAATGAGAGAGAACTAGTGTAGCAGCTACACAGGAAGCTACACAGCAGGAAGCTACAGCATGTAAACAAACACAGAGGATGCAGAAGCAAACAGAGACACCCAGAAATCACTCCAAACACTGCTAAAGGTATATGGGTGTACTTATTTACCCATCACTAGCGCTAACACACCTTAAAAAAAAAGATTTTCTGCCAAAAAAAACCCCTTTAAGTCAGATAGCAACCCAAAGCCATCAAATATTTAATTTTTGAGCTATAACATAGACCTTCGTCAGACATGGATTGCACAAGGAAGAAAACTGAAGAAAACATGCCAAGAGAAAATCAATATCAAAGGTGGTATATGCAGCTTTCCATCTTTACAGGATAGGTTACATAGTATATGATACAGACTGGCCATATATTCTATTTTGGAATTCTGATTTAATAGTAGGAACCTGCATTCTGGACTCTTTATTAGGTAGAGAAGACAGTGGCTTACAGGCAGTGCCTCCTGCTCTGGAGGATTCATCACCTCTGTACATTACACCTTTAGTTTACTGATTTCATTGGAAACTCTGTAATGTTATATTTTCCTGGGGAAAGGAAGGGCTGCTGCAGGAAGATTACAGATCAATGAATATGTTTGGGGAATCGCTGGGAGACTTCTAACAAAAAACTAATTGTACAACGTGGACAACCCTTCATATTTCCAAATGTCCAGCAGTCATTGGTTGTTGGAGTATTTATCATTCCCTTATGTTCAGGTAGGAATAGGCAGAGTATATTTGCTGGGATTTTCACACTCTAGTATATAAATCGGTAGGCAACACTATATATATTAAAAGATAAGGATCATCTTCATTTATGTATAATTATATAAATCATGTAATTCACAAGAAAAACATGCAGTGTGAACCGACTTTGAGCTGACCTGATACACAAATGAACAGGATTGTTGGTCAGCTGCTGCAGAGAGAACCCCACACATATTATGGGGGATCACGATTGGCCATTTTCATATAGCTCATTTTCATGCATCAGATTATCGTGCAAGTGGATGTGGTTTTTGGTAGTTTTTAATGGTTTTTAATTATGCTAATAAAGATATATTTTTTTTAATAATAGGGTAATGTGTTTCCTACTTTATTATTCATGCGTTCCTTGTGGATTGCATGTTCACACTAGTGTCCAATGGATAGGGGGAGATGGGTTACAGCCTATTATTTCATAGTATTTCACCCATGATCTCTCACCCAGCCAAAATAATACCCTGCTTTGCACTGATGAGGGGGCTATAAACCTGTCTGCAGAGGTTTTTTCTCCATTTAGAAGAGATGTTCTGGTTTGGTAAGAAATACCAAATAATGTTTCTAGGTTTGGTTAAAAAAAATTGCAGAAAAATCTGCAACAGGAAAAGCAGCTTCTCCTCATCATGAGTCCTCAGACAAGAAAATGTAACAGTAATTTCAAGCCATCAATTTTGAGTCAATAAAGAGCAATAGCAAGACTTCCGTAATGTCATTGAAAGTTAAAGATGTAAAATGTACCATAAAAAAGAACAGATCCTGCCACTAACCTTTAAAGCAATAATAACCGCAATCCATTCTGAGATGCTCCTTAAGGTCACAATAAAGTCTGCTTCCAATATGATTCGGATTAATGTGGATCTATAACCTAGCATTACATTTAGAAAACTCAGAAACACATCATATCTGCAACTTAACATTCTATAGACTGCAATGACCTTGTTTGTTTTCACATATGATGCAAAGGGAAGCATGTCAAATGAAATCAATAGTGTGACTTTGAGGTCTTAACTGAAAATATCCAGCAATGCCTCTTCTGCTGTCTAGGAAATTATTAGTTCTACACGTTTCAAGCAACAGTGAGTATAGGATATATGCTGTACTGGCTGCAATAGTAAGCAGTGGCGTAACTACCACCATAGCAGCAGAGGCAGCTGCCACAGGGCCCGGAACATTAGGGGCCCGGAGACAGCCGCTACCGCTGCTATCATTATACTCAGGGATCTTTTCGGACTCCCGAGTATAATGATTGCCGGACCGGTAGAGGTAAGAAACATAAAAAACACTGTTACTTACCTCTCCACAATCCGTGCAGACTTTGGCCTAGTCGTCTTACGTCTCATGACCCCGGCCTGCGTCCCGGGTCATGTGACGTCTGACGTCATTGAGGATTGACTACTTCGGAGGCCGACAGCGTAGGAGACGGGAGATAGGTGAGTAACAGAGTTTTTTAATGTTTTTCTCCCCCTGGGTCTCCGATTATTATACTCTGGGGTCTGAAAAGACCCCAGAGTATAATAATTGTTTATGGGTGTCCACAGTGGGACATAATACTGTGTGCAGGGGCCACTATTGGGGATAATACTGTGTGCAGGGGCCACTGTGGGGTATAATACTGTGTGCAGGGGCCACTATGGGGGCATAATACTGTGTGGAGGGGCCACTATGGGGGATAATACTGTGTGGAGGGGCCACTATGGGGGATAATACTGTGTGCAGGGGCCACTATTGGGGATAATACTGTGTGCAGGGGCCACTGTGGGGTATAATACTGTGTGCAGGGGCCACTATGGGGGCATAATACTGTGTGGAGGGGCCACTATGGGGGATAATACTGTGTGGAGGGGCCACTATGGGGGATAATACTGTGTGCAGGGGCCACTATTGGGGATAATACTGTGTGCAGGAGCCACTGTGAGGTATAATACTGTGTGCAGGGGCCACTATGGGGGATAATACTGTGTGCAGGGGGCACTATGGGGATAATACTGTGTGCAGGGGGCACTATGGGGGCATAATACTGTGTGGAGGGGCCACTATGGGGGATAATACTGTGTGGAGGGGCCACTATGGGGGATAATACTGTGTGGAGGGGCCACTATGGGGGATAATACTTTGTGGAGGGGCCACTATGGGGGATAATACTGTGTGGAGGGGCCACTATGGGGGATAATTCTGTGTGGAGGGGCCACTATGGGGGATAATACTGTGTGAAGGGGCCACTATGGGGCATAATAGAGCGTGCAGGAATGCATAGGAAGGGGTCAGTCGAGGTCTTCGGCGTTGGTCAGGAAGGGGGGGGCCATGTCAAAAGTTCGCCATGGGGCCCCGCCATTCCTAGTTACGCCACTGATACTAAGTATAATCCTTATAGCATTTATTGTTGCTTATGTGTGGATCTCTTCACAATTGGACCTTCCAAAAACGTAGGAGCTATTTAAAGAACAGACACTGTTGAGCACTGTTGAAGATTTTTGTGTTGCAGCAAGTTGCTTTCAAGCAAGAGCAAAGCAGACAAACTACTACCCTTTATCCCACACCCCTATATACCCTCTAGATATATATAGGAACTTGTTAAATAAACAACAAAGGGGTAGATTTTAATATGATGGATGCTATACAGTATGGACATTTGTGTTGGAATTAATTTGACATTTTCTTTTTCTTAAAGGGGTTGTCTATGACTCATGACATAATCTTGTGTCAGAGGGGAAAAAATGGATGGAGATTACACAGACAACCCAATAATGAGTCAAGGGCACCGCCTCTGTCCCAATGACTAATCCTCTCTATACGGGGAAATAAACAGAGGATTATTATTTGGTGCAGAGGAGATGTCCTTGAATCATTACTGGATTGTCTGAGTAAACGCCCCCCTTTATATATATATTTTAAGTTATTTTATATTCTATTGGTTCAGTTCCAGTTCACAATGGCTTGACACAGGAAGTGTTTTTGACTTCTGAAAAGCATCTGCAGTGTTTTAAATTTTATTTTGGTTTAAAGGGGTTGGCCATTTTCAGACCAATATTGACAAACAAATGTACAATAAAAAGATATACAGTTTTCCAATATACTTTCTGTATCAATTCTTCCGGGTTTTCTAGATCTCTGCTTGCTGTCATTCATTCTGTTACTTCTAGTGGATAAAACTCTGACTATGGTCATGTGATTTACGGTCCATGGTCATGTGATGAGCACACAGGGCACTTTCAGACACAGGGATACCTAATGTGTATGTGTTTCACAGTAATTTTCTACTTTTATATATATTCTAGGGAAAGGAGTGATTTAGAACTTTTATTTACTTTATTTTTTTATATTTTTTAAAGCTTTTTTTTTTAATTATTTTATGGGAGATTCTATATTCTATTGCAGCTGATCATAGACCCCCCCATTTTTTTGGTTTTGCTTGACTCAAGTATAAGCCGAAGGGGGCTTTTTCAGCACAAAAACTGTGCTGAAAAATTTGGCTTATACTTGAGTATATACAGTAAATAAGTTAATTCTGACTAAATATTTTTCGTCTTTATTCCTTCCCTATAGGCTTCTCCTGCTGCTCTTGCAAAAAGTGTTTTGGCTGAAGTTCCAAACCAAGTTGTGGACTATTACAATGGGAAAGGGATCAAACCAAAATGTGTGTCTGAATACGAGTCTTCCAGGACACTAGGACCTTGAACTTCTCTGCACACTTTTACAACATCTCGAAATAACAATAATAATCATCCTAATAACAATATATAGCACGGTTTAGTGATTTTTAATTTACCAACATATTTTTTCTTGCATGTATTGCTGGAGGCTTGGATCAGCATAGCAGTTGTATTGTTAAAGACTTTTTATGGAAACAAAAAAAAAAAATATTACAGCATGTCGTCTGAAAAAAAAATGGTAAATGTTTCAGTTTTTTATACAGATTTGTTGGAATTTTGCTAAATTTCTTATCATATTTACACTTTAAAACCTTTTGAAATATATCTTGAGAGCTCATAGACACGACACGGTTTTATCTGCTGGGAAACAAACCTTCTTTGTTAGACTGTACATTCATGGTGTTTGCATGTCAGAAATACAATTCCGGGTTTACACATGCTAGTAACTTACCTCTTGATACAAGTGGCCTACCGAAATTTTGTAGCCATTTTCAAAAAAACAAACCCTGAAATGTGGCATTTTGTAAAAGGAATCAACATTTATACTGGAAAGTCCGGACACATTTTTAATATGCTGAACCCATTATTATTTCTATAGCTGTACAATCTCATGTCTATCATATTTTAGCATAGATAGTGACAATAATTGAAATATTTCAAGGTATAACCCAGTACTAAATCATTCTGGCAGCCCTTAGGTTTGGCAGCCGTTGTATTCACTCAGCTCTTCCTCTGCTACACATAGATTTTTATCTTGTTGTATTACATCTTTACCTTGAAAATACTCTAAAAGCACATTGTAGCATATATATTATAGACTATACAATGCCTGAAATGAAATGTCAGCACAAGACAGGAAGCACAGGTTGAAGTTATTAATATGCTCAAATTCTAGTTTACAAGCTTAAAAGTGAATAAATTATTACATTAGTCTTGCAAAATAACATTCCATTATATTTGCATCATGCTGTATGTTTATGTGGAGTAAATCTATATAGAAATACATAGTGGACAGTGTACCTAAGAGTTTCTCGAGCAGGGCTCCCTAGATCTCATGATGTTCTTCCACAGTGGATGAACAATGAAGAAAATCTGTTCATTGACAAGAAGAAATCATTGCTTGGTGTTAAGCTGTTCAGACTGACTGTTTCCCTGGTGAGGTCTAAGGATCACCTATGGCAGTGATGGCGAACCTTTTAGAAACCGAGTGCTCAAACTGCAACCCAAAACCCACTAATTTATGGCAAAGTGCCATGGCAATTTAACCTTAATATGGACAATTACGGACTCGCAAAATAAGTTGGTGTGAATGGCACCTTACAGACCTGTCACTGATACAAAACAAGTTTGTACTGCATTAGCATAATTTTGAACAATTAATGTTCACTATTTACATTGTGCAAGATATGTTTTATAGTGACTGTGCAATGTTATTACAGCCTGTACTAATATCACATGCTATAAAACAGATACTGTGTGATATAAATAATGAGGGGTCCCCACAAGGTACAATCTGCCCCACATGGCTCTCACACAGTACAATTTGCTCCGCAGTGATCCCCACCCAGTACAATCTACTGGAAAGTGGCCCCAGCACAGTATGATATGTTACACAGATGGGTGCCCACAGAGAGGGCTCTGAGTGCCACTGGTTCACCATCACAGACCTATAGGCTGAGGCCCCACATTGCAGAAACGCAGCTTTTTTTTATACTGTTGTTACAAGAATGGCTACAAAAGGAATCGGAAATATATAAGACGTTCTTCTACCTTCTGCTCAGGAGTTCTACTCCTGGCTTTGGCTCAAAAAATCTGCAACAAAAAAGCTGTGTTTCCACAATGTAGGGCTTCAGCTGTAATGCAATGTGAAGTCTCCGGTAGGAATGTTTGACGACTCGTACATCAAGTTTATGGTTTCCTGCATTAGGATTAGCCTTTTATATTTAATAAAGAGCAAAATGACAGCAACAAAGAATTCAGTTGGCAGTTCAGATTGGGGTGATTCTATCCTTTTCCGTTATTGACCTACCATATATATATACATATATATATATATATATATATATATATATATATATATTCGTATACTGACTTGGGACAGTAAAGTACGGTACGTACTTTGCCAGGTGCCACTCACATAGTCAGGATACTAATATTGTGCAATGTTATATTTATTTGTTATCATTGATAATATGCTATTAATGTTTTCTAATGACACACATCTAGATTATCATACTATTATGTTACTTTGACATATTTTAATGCTAAAACATATATTGATCAAAATGACATCACTTTTTAAGATTAGAATATTCAACTAAATAGGATTTTTTTTTCACAAGAGTTTGTTTATAAAATGTTATTCAGTAGAAAAAAATAATAAAAGTTCCTATAATACTGATATATTATGGTACAACCGGTTGTTCCATAGCTGCTTTTTTCATTAGAGAATGAAAAATAATAATATATTCATATTTTATGCAGAAAAATATTTACAAATAAATGTATAAAATGCTGCAATTGCAATTCTGCCACCCCAGGCCTGAGCATGTTGGTACCTCGTCATCCTAGACCTGATTGTAAAGCCAAAATAGGAGTCACTTAAAGGAGTTTTCCATAACTATGATATTGATATTGTATATCCTTAGGATATGCTGTTTTAAAAGACCACAGCATTTGGATGAGGATTGGTCTTTGAAAGTTTAGTCCTGAAAAACCATTTTAGGCTAAGGCCCCATGGGACGACCCGCAGCCAAAAAACGCTGTGGGAAAAACCACAGCAGCAACGCATCGCGGTTCTTCCCGCAAAGTGGTCATGGGATTTGCTTGAATCCCATCCACTTTGCTTGTACTGTAAAACGCCGCGATTTTTTTCATGGTGTTTCCTGCCCGTGGGGCCCCGGCCTTAATGCTAAGGCCCCACATACCAAAACGCGGCTAAGAAATGTGGTGTAAAAAAACCCAGCAAAAATGCATCACTTTTTACTGCATTTTTTCTTCTCCTATTAAATCTATAGGGAAAACATTTGTAATTCTGCAGCTGACGTTAACATGTTGCGTTTTTTTTTTTTTTTTTAAAAAAAACCATCCTTTTCCCACATTTTTTTCACAAGGTGTGGATGAGATAAACCAAAATCTCATTCACTTTGCTGCTACTGTTAAACGTAGCATTTTTTTTCTGCTCCGTTTCTGCACCATCCTAAAACGCCATGCTTATGCAACATGGGGCTTTAGTCTAACACACCGATAAAGTAAAATGTTTACATATGCTTCTTGGCTTGTTTGACGATTTTTCAATATTGAATTTTATTAAAATTTTACTGTTTGAAAAAATATACCTTGGTCATGTACAAATATGTTAAGTAAGTTAATGGACAGAAACCACTTACATTTTTTGAAAATTGTCTTTAGTTTGTATGTAGGGAAAATGTTGACATTTCATTTTACAGATTTTTTTGGACTTTTTTCTTCTTAGCTTCCAGTATCTATTTCTTTTGGTTTATAATGTGGTCATTCTAGGGAACATCTGTGACTTTGTATGTGACGTCCGGCACTGATGCCGAGTACATGTTCAGATAAGTCCAAAAGGTAGCTCCTGTAGCTCTGTAATATGTTCATGGCAGGGGCAGTTTTAAGGTGGTATTTTGGGAACGGGAGACCCACTGACCATAATATCTGTTTGATTTTTGACATCTGCTCCTGTTATACAGTTTGTTCGCATACATACCAGAATTGCGTTCACTACAAGAAGGTAACAGTCTTATTATCAACCCATCATGGTTTTTTTTTACTGTACCCCAGAATAGACCTACTGTTTCCCCTATCTTAAAGATTTCCCTGCTTTCAGCAAGCCCTTGTGATTGTTTCTTCTCAGTAAGAATATAAATGACATGTAATGTAAGGTATATGGAGCTATGTGTATCTTGTATTTGCTGTACCTTGGCATGCTGAATTTTTATGTATGATATTAATATTGCACTATTTTAGGCATTTCTACTATGTTGCTCCAGATTTCAAAGTTATATGTAGTGTTATTTCATGTGGTGAACTATGCAGAGGGCAGCTGGTGACTGACAATAATGGGTTACGACTGTGTAAGCACTTTTATATGTCTAGAGATTGATGCAAGGCCAATGGTTGCATTCTCTTCTTGCTTAAGGAAACCTTTATTTATAGAGACTACGTAAAAGTTTACAATCCCCAAAATCTAAACCTGGAAAATGTGACGTAGAAAATGTAAAGAATCAGCCCGTAAGAGGAAGTTAATCTAAAGTAGTTGTTTTTCTTAGACAAGTCATTTTATTTTTAAAACCTCAAAAGGTAACATAAGACAGTATGGAAGTTAGAGCAACCAAATGAACACAATTCTGATTTCCAGGACGCCGAAACTTCTCACTCCTTCCATCATTTGTAGGAGAGTATGCAAGTTAGTTAGATGTGCAGTATACCGGTCATGTAGACATGTACATGCCATATATTAAAGAACACTACTTGTTTTTTTGTCTTTTCCTTTATATACTAAATACAGTTTATCCATTTTTTTTTTTTAAGAAAATATTTTTCTAACATTTTTGTGATTTGTTTTTCCATTTTTCAATAATTTACAGGAATTAACACAAGCAATAGTTTTCTGTTTTCTGTAAATAAGAAGTCTGCAACGTTAGACTAGGTGTCTTGTTCTGTTAGTTTTTAGTCATAGCATATGCTGACATCAGAGGTTGCCTACTTTTTGGCTATAATAAAGCATTATCACTCAAATATTATAGGAAATTTTAAGCAATATAACAAAGTCTGATAAAAAAGTGCAGCCTATACAGTTTCTTATACTACCGTTTATAAATGGCATTTCCTAAGAAATAACAGTTCTGTAGCATTTTGACATTCTTAGTTTATTCCTTCTGAATTTATGAATAAATTGACAACTGGGCGTCACCATTCCCATTGTGTCCCTGAACCTCCTGAGACTGTCACAGTTTGTAGGGATACATAGTCTGGTAATAAGAAGTTGACCATTTACTTCTTAGATTTTTTTGAGGAATAACATTGGGATGACATAATACACAGTGCTAAAATATACTCTAGAATTATTTTATTATTTTATGTTGGGATAGCTGGCAAATCTTCAAATAGTCTCCCAGTTTGGGCAGAAATATAGGGTCACATTACAGATCTGTACTGAAAAATAAAAATAATTGTGGCCTATTCAACTGCATGCAGGGGTTTCTCCCTTAAGCCTGGTTCACGTCTGCGTTCGGTATTCCGTTCAGGGAGTCCGCTGGAGCAATGCCGTGAGCAATGAAAGCACATGGACCCCATGGACTATAATGGGGTCCATGTGTTTCCGCACAGCGTACATACGAATCATGCAATTATGAAAGTAGTTCTTGCAGCACTTTTTCCATCTGCATGCCTCGTGCGGACACCTTGTGGAAAACACACGGACCCCATTATAGTCTATGGGGTTTATGTGCTTTCATTGCTCTCCTCTTTTTAGCGCGTTTGGTATTCGGTGGACTCCCCGAATGGTATACCGAATCCAGATGTGAACCAGGCCTTAGATGCATTGTTTCTGGGAACAATAGTAAACAGCAAGGTGTTTATTGATCCAGTAAGTAAGGACTCTATGTGCTGCTGTTCTGGCTTAGTGCAGGCAGCTTTATTGTGGACCTAAGTAAAGATATAAGCAATCCACATAAATGAGTCTGCAGTCAATGCTTGCCTTCACTATTATATACTCATAAAAGCAGTTGTCTACTACCAGGGAACCACTTATAAAATATCTGAGCCATACTTATCCCATGTAGCCACTGGTTGGGGAACACTACACTCAACGGTGATGTTACTTGACATCAAATGGATGTAAAGCACAAAATGTTTTATTACAAATGTAAATGTAATTGGGAAGAGACAAAACTCTGTAGACAATAGGGCTGACATTATATGCCAAAAGGCATTTGATCTGTTTCCACCTCCCTTAACAGTTTTTAAAAAGTGAGCAGAGCAAAGTGGCCATGAAAGCGGAAGGGACGGGGGCCACTTTGTCCTAGAAAAAATATATATTATATAATATAATATTAGAATTTAAACCAGATAACTCATCGCATTATATCTCAAACCTACTCCAGGCCCTGACTGGCATAGGTTTCAATTCCAGTGAATGGGACTTCCCATGATGCACCTGAACTACAAAAAGGCTAATATTAATAATTTTTGGAACATATCAAGACAGCACACGAATGGATTGAGACCAGCACATAAAATGCCTGTCTTAGGGAGCCTTCACACGGAGTTACACTCCGCCTATTCTGAATGTAAAACTCGTTCAGAATGAGCGCGTAAAAACCAGATCCCATTGACTTGAATGGGTGCCGGCGTACGAGCGCTCCCCATTGAAATCAATGGGAGGCTTTTTCCCCTATTGCTTTCAATGTGATACACGCGTAGAGGACAGTACCAGAAGTAACAGTGGCAACTTAGCTCCATGTAAGAACTTGCCATCAATATGAATGTATAGCACTATCAAAAGCAAATAATAAGATAAGACCCAAAAAAACAAATTGAACAAATAAAGAAAATGGGGGCAATTGACCATATTTAGATAACATATAAGGTACAGTTTAAAATAATCAATAATCCACTTGGCCTCAACCATCAAAACTGTACAAAAATGGCCTTTGGTCACAGTGACCAATAACAACCAGCTTTGATTTTTTTTAGTGGCCCAGTCCGTAAGAGTGCGGACTTACGTTTTTAAAACCTCTATTAATAAGGTGACCGAGGACTTTAAAATCCATAAGGAAGGATGGAACGTAAGCGTAATGTAATATATATATTGTTCTAAATGTGCAGGATTTACAGTCATTACTAGTAAATATCTTTACCCGTTGTTCTTTTAAGTCATACAGCTGTAAGCCACATAGAAAACCAGCACAAATACATTACAAAGCCCTGCATGCAAAAAATAAAATGTATAATGGTTTAGCATGTTGGTTATTGCATAAATTAGTACTTTAGCCAAGTGCATTGGATTGCCAAATGAGAGAAAGGTATAAGACAAAAAAACAAAAAAAAACAAATGTATAAAGTGACTTTTAAATTGCACCTTGATAATATTTTGGACTAGAACTAGGGCCAGCAAGTTTACAATTTCTTCTGGATTTAAGTTGGTCCTTCTAGGTTCTCGGCTCCTTTATTCCTACGTAGGATTCCTCTGAATGTACCGCAGTCTGTTGTCAAGTTCGGTGAACAACAAATTTGTATCCTCTTTTTATGTGGTTTTGATCCAGTTACATTTTGCATGAAACAATACCTTGATAAACATTGGCATGGAATATTTTTGTGAGGTTATTGAACTGCCTATGCTTTTCTTGTAAATAAAACCTATACGATGAGAAGAGAGCATATGTATGAATATATTTAAGAATTATATCATACCATGTGTTGTTGGCTTGAGTCCTTGTCTCAGGCGGATGCTGAATCTTTCTTTCTTTTTCTATATTTATTTTCTTTTTGAAAAAAAAAAAATCTGTAAGGAATCTTCATATTAATGGGATTGCTGCAAAAGCACATTTGAGGATAATGTACAATTTTGGGGGTGATATAAAACTGTGATAAACAAAGATTTACAATAATTTTACATTGTTGGATTTTATGAATAAATTAAGCGCCTGTTAACCTCCTGGTGTTGTGTCTTTTATTCATTTCTGTTGTGACAAAGAGCAGGAAATTTTATATCATTATTTATGTTCATTTTGTAATTGATTCTTAGGTCGGAGATCCAGAGCTGTTTTAAATCTATCTGTATCTGACTATGTCAACACAACTATTCAGGAGGCAATATACATGAAATAATCCAAGGAATATGTAAAAAATCCAGCAGCCAATATAACATTTTACTTTTAATTGCTCATATAAAAAATTCCATAAAAGTTTATATCAACAAGGATCCATGAAGTGAAACAAAAATTGGCTTACACATTTCAGGGCGTCCATTCCATTGAAATAAAAGAGAAAGCACCGAGCTGTGCATAGCGTGATTCCGTCCCAATTGAGGTGGCATATCAAGAAAAATAAAAGAGACTCTCACCTTATACAGTTGCGTGTGAAACGCAACAGCCTTAAACATATTGTAAATACCCTATTTCCAGTTACAGGGCTTTGGGGCAGCTGGTGTCAAATACATGATGTCTCCACGACCACGTTTAAAACTGAGAAAGGAACAACCAACAACACCTTGGGATCCTTGGACAACCAGACGGTAAACCAGGATGGCGTGATGCACAAACACGGTGCTCAGCAAAACATAGACTTGAAACTTTATTTGTACCAAAAAAAATCACATGACTCCTACAAAGGCGTTTTGAGTCAACCCCGGTATATCAGAACCCAAACTCCCATACAGAGATACAAAAGGTAATGGCTACATCCGACTCAATTGTGGATCCGATATGGTTGCACCAGACAAACCCCGACTGCATGGGGTCAACAATGCAGTCCTGGTGGGAGGAGTACTGCCCCTTAGACTCCACATTGGATTGTGGTCTGTAGCCATGGAGACATATAAGTTTGCACAAATTCTGTATAGACGGGGGCCACACAGTGACTCAGTGGTTAGCACTCCAGCCTTGCAGCGCTGGAGTCCTAGGAATCCTGCCAAGGGCAAAAAAACTATCTGCAAGGAGTTTGTATGTTCTCCCCGTGTTTGCGTGGATTTCCATCTCATACTCCAAAAAAGACATACTGATAGGGAAAAATGTACATTATGAGCTCTATGTGGGGCTCACAATCTACTTTAAAAAATAAAAAATTCTGTATAGACAATCAGTATAACGAGTGATTATGAAGATAATCTTGTTTCCCTTAGTCCTAACAGCGGCACAATGTGGGGTATTTCTGCCCCTGTGTGCTGGTAGGACAGGCGGATATTTAATTAGCCAATCAAATGCGTGGCAGGCCCTATAAGAGGGCACAAGAACCTCCCCTCTGCGTGTAAATACAAAAGTACCTCCATTACATTTATATACAGTTTTATACATAAGATATGATTCCCAGGGTGGGAAATCTTGTGCCGCTGTTAGGACTAAGGGAAACAAGATTATCTTCATAATCACTCGTTCCCTGTCGTCCTCAACAGCGGCACAATGTGGGGATATAGCAAGCAGGTCCCCAAGATGGGTGGGACAAACCCATGACCGAACTTAAACTGGTCTGGGCAAAGGCAGTGGAATCTGCCACTTGGTCCTTCAGGCGGTAATGCCGAATGAAGGTGGATTCAGATGCCCAAGAGGCAGCTGCATATATTTGGTCCACAGACAAAGCACTTCTTTCTGCCCGTGAAGTGGACACTGCCCTGGTTGAATGGGCATGAAGGAAAGATGGAGCCGACAGCCCTTGGGCGGTATAGGCGACTCTAATAGTCTCGGTAACCCACCGGGATATTGTAGCTTTGGCGGCTTTGGCGCCCTTGTTTTTCCCCGTGTAGCTGACCAACAGGTTTTCAGTCCACCTAAAGGGGCGAGTGCGCTGCAAGTAGATCTGCAGGCATCTAATCACATCCAGCTTGTGCCATCTTTCTTCTTCAGCAGAAGAAGGGAACGGAAAAAATACTGGAAGGGAAATCAGTTGGTTCCTGTTTACAGCAGATGGCACTTTGGGACGAAACCCAGGGAGGAACCTAAGCTGTACATGGTCAGAGAAAAAGGTGGTATATGGCTCCTCAGCGGACAAAGCTTGTAGTTCACTAACGCGTTTGGCAGGTGTGACTGCCAATAGCAGCGCCATTTTGCCGGTTAGCGACTTGAGGGAGACCTCTTCCAGAGGTTCAAATGGCTGGCCACATAGGGCGTTCAGGACCGGAATAAGGTCCCATTGGTGGACAGGGGTGTTTACCACCGGTCTCAGCCTAGTTGCCCCTTTAATAAAGGTGCTCACTAAAGGATCCTGAGACAAACGCCTCCCCAGATAGGCGGACAGGGCCGCTACGTGTACCTTGAGTGTGGCCGCAGCAAGACCTCTGTCTAGTCCGTCTTGAAGGAAGTCCAGGATCGCCTCCGTAGGGGGATCGGTGGAGTCCACTTGATGCTGCAGGGAAAAGAGTTCAAGATCAATGAACACCACAATCGCACGCCTTCAGCAGATACTGCAGGAAGGTCTCTGACACCAGGCCAGCCAGCCTCTTAATTCTGGCCGGCTGGAAGTGGGCGGAGCCACAATCAAAGCAGGTGAGGCAACCTGCCCAGACAACTAACCCTGTAATCAGGGGTCTGCAAAGATATACATTCCCCCCCACCAAGAGGCCCTTAACACGGGCACTTACCCCCACATCTCCCCGTCTTTTCCGGCCTTTAATAAGGCCTGAATCTTCCCTGAGTGAGCGGCCGCCAGCGCCAGGCCGTTGCCATGGCGCTATGATACTTCCGGCGAAACCGGAAGTGCGCGCTTACAGCGGCCGGCGGGGAACAGGATACACAACAGTGTGGTTCCACCCGCCGGCAGTCCGCGCGGCCACCAGAGGCGGCATGCGGAGTCCCCGGACTCTCACCAAAATGTCAGGTAAGTCACAAGGAGCAGGGGAAGCGGAGGAGAGGGGGGGCAGGGGGGATAGAGGGGGGTAGCCACACATGGCTAACAAGCACCTTCTCCCCGCAGGGCACAGAAGGTGACAAGAAAAACACAACCGCTCAGGAGGTGAGTGATCCTGCTGAGCTTCTCTAAGAGGACACAAGTCCTCCCACCTGTCCTCTGTCCACACAGGACAGAAAAAAACACGCAGAGGGGAGGTTCTTGTGCCCTCTTATAGGGCCTGCCACGCATTTGATTGGCTAATTAAATATCCGCCTGTCCTACCAGCACACAGGGGCAGAAATACCCCACATTGTGCCGCTGTTGAGGACGACAGGGAACTCCTAAATTACAACATTACATTTTGTATTTTAAACTGCAAAATTAAATTTGCTAAATTGGTTATTTTTTAAATGGTCACTAACTTTTCAATATTTCTACCTAGAAACAAATAGAAAATCTAGAGAATCTGTAGATGTGCAAGTGAATTAGTAAAATAAAATCTACTCTGTCCCCTGACTTAGACTGAATTGATTGATTTTCTGAAGTACAACCACAAAGCCTTAGACAGCAGTTCACATCTGAATCCTAATAAAATATTTAACCTGTGTCCCAACTGCCTCCTTCTACATGGAGTATTAAGTTTTATTTCCTGCCGGAGAGTTGCTGGACATTTACTTTCCAAACCTGTGCCACAGATTACAAGCACGTTAACCATAATCTCTGACCCTGAGAAACTTTCAGTTCAGGAATTCATGGCAGCTGTAGGTTCCCTATAGCCAAAAGGATTATCCTATGCACTGCTGCAGTCAAAAAGAGTGTCCTGTGCACTGCTGCGTCCAATAAGAGTGTTCTGTGCACTGCTGCATCCAATAAGAGTGTTCTGTGCACTGCTGCAGCCAATAAGAGTGTTCTGTGCACGCAGGTTCAGCCGCGCGGCTTCCGCCTGAAGAAAGGACATGTCCTTTCTTTTCTCCGCTAGCAGCAGCTCGCCGCTAGCGGAGAACAGAAGCCCGGCGGTCTCCATAGACCACCATTATAAGGGGAGGTTTTGGACGCGAAATCCGCTGTCAAAAACCTCCCCTTATACTCACGTGTGAACTAGCCCTAAGAGTGTTCTGTGCACTGCTGCAGACAATAAGAGTGTTCTGTGCACTGCTGCAGTCAAAAAGAGTGTCCTGTGCACTGCTGCGTCCAATAAGAGTGTTCTGTGCACTGCTGCGTCCAATAAGAGTGTTCTGTGCACTGCTGCAGCCAATAAGAGTGTTCTGTGCACTGCTGGATCCAATTAGAGTGTTCTGTGCACTGCTGCATCCAATAAGAGTGTTATGTGCACTGCTGCAGACAATAAGAGTGTTCTGTGCACTGCTGCAGACAATAAGAGTGTTCTGTGCACTGCTGCAGCCAATAAGAGTGTTCTGTGCACTGCTGTAACCAATAAGCGTGTTCTGTGCACTGCTGTAACCAATAAGCGTGTTCTGTGAACTGCTGCAGCCAATAAGAGTGTTCTGTGAACTGCTGCAGCCAATAAGAGTGTTCTGTGCACTGCTGCAGCCAATAAGAGTGTTCTGTGAACTGCTGCATCCAATAAGAGTGTTCTGTGCACTGCTACAGCCAATAAGAGTCTTCTGTGCACTGCTGCATCCAATAAGAGTGTTCTGTGCTCTGTTACAGTCAATAAGAGTCTTCTTTTCACTGCTGCATCCAATAAAAGTGTTCTGTGCTCTTTTACAGCCAATAAGAGTGTTCTGTGCACTGCTGCCACCAATACGAGTGTTCTGTGCACTGCTGCATGTAATAAGAGTGTTCTGTGCACTGCTGCAGCCAATAAGAGTGTTCTGTGCACTGCTGCAGACAATAAGAGTGTTCTGTGCACTGCTGCAGCCAATAAGAGTGTTCTGTGCACTGCTGCAGACAATAAGAGTGTTCTGTGCACTGCTGCAGCCAATAAGAGTGTTCTGTGCACTGCTGCAGCCAATAAGAGTGTTCTGTGCACTGCTGCAGCCAATAAGAGTGTTCTGTGCACTGCTTCAGCCAATAAGAGTGTCATGTGCACTGCTGCAGCCAATAAGAGTGTCATGTGCACTCTTTTCAGACCCCAGAGTATAACAATCAGAGACCCAAGGGGAGGGGGATACAAACATAAAAAATAGAGATGAGCAAACACTGTTCGGATCAGCTGTTCCGAACAGCACGCTCCCATTGAAATGAATGGAAGCACCTGGCACGTACACTTTGCCGGCGGCCGGTCGCTGTGCCAGGTGCTTCCATTCATTTCTATGGGAGTGTGCTGTTCGGAACGGCTGATCCGTACAGTGTTTGCTCATCTCTAATAAAAAATACTGTTGCTTCAAAGTGCAGTAATAAGGGAATGTTGTAGGTAGAGCAAGAATGGAAGAGATTCAGGAGGTGAGGCCTGACCTGTAAAACGCACAGGTCCTAGTAGATCAGGTAGGGTTTATGCAACAGTGGGGATAAATAAAAGCATGTCAAAAATGCTTTAATTCTCTGATGTATGCTGGATCAGTCAGTGACCAGTCAGGATTCCTAGAGCAGTCAGTATTATTATATGCCATGCCTTGTATATTAGATTGTTAGCTTATAAGAAAAGGGTATGTATTATATATTAGATTGTCAGGCCTGGAGGAACATTATTACTATTGAGACACTATTGGGAACACTGTTACTAACAGAGGAACTATGGAAAGCACTATTGTTAATACTTGGTACATTGAGAATATTGAGAATTAGGTACATTTACAGGTAGTGTAAGCATTTTTAAGACCCAAGCAGTGCCTCTGATTTCCTGTATGTGTCCATTAAATCATGGTTAAATTAATAAAATGTAATCATGGCTTTAATTATTAAAAAAAATTATAGTGTTGCAGATTTTGCCTTTATTTTATTGATAAACTACTATGGTCTCTCCAGCTAAGCAGACACCTAGTAACATTTTCCTTGATCAGTTTGACATTTGAATGACATAGCAAGCCTCTTTTCGGTATAAACCTGTTCAGTAAGTGAGTCTTTGTATTTATTGACTGACAAGGTTTCTTATTATTACCCAGCATCCTTCTTAAAACTACTGGCCCTTAAGCACTTGAATTACTGTTAAAACTGCTGAACAAAAAGAAATAAATGTAATAAAAGAATAAAATATATGCTGTATATACCTTTATAAATCTATTCAGACCAAACTAATATATAAATATGATAACTTTGAAATGCAGTTAAATGATATGAGATCAGAGCATTTGGCGGGGAAACACAAGTTCTGCAGAAGGTGTTAAGTTTCTAAAATAAAACAGCCTATTACAATTAATTTTATGACAGATGAGCGGACTTGTAACAGGAGGTGAATGCTAAAACGACACAGAAATCATATTTTTATCTGTACCAGCTAGTTTACATACTCTGCCTGCAGCTTGCCTATAAACCAGCACATATGCCTCATTGACCTACTTTGTAAAGAGATTATTGTCTTGGAAAAAGTACAAATAAGTTATATTTTAAAAATGTTTTATCCAAGTCATATAACTGTGTTGTAAAACGGGCCAAGCTGATCTCGCGTGTATAAGTAATCATTGTAGGTGCTGTGACATCAGCCCAACCATAACAACAGTGAACTCATTGCCATGAGTTTGGATACAGAATATAGGAAAAACCCAGAGAGCCATTGTTATCACTAGAGGAAGCTGATAGCACATCAACATTTCCCTTCAGGGCAAAAATGGTATTAAACAGATCCCACTGCATTAAATGAGTGATAATATTTGGTCACACTGAGTTTACAAGCTTTGGCGAATAAAGTTCCACATGCAAAAGAATTCAATGTCGTCTATATGCCCTATTATAATGAATTCTTGCTGTTAAATTAAGATGAATATAAAGTGGTGCAGTCCCAAACAATCAAGACTGGGATGCAAAATATGCAGCAAACAGGTTTATTTAGAAATACAGGAAAATAAATAAACCTTCAATTCAGGCACAAATAAGCAAAACAAAATACAGCCTTAACGTCAGGCAAAAATAAAACAAAATCCTGCTTGTCCGAGCAACTAACTAAACAAAATGATAATGAAATGATTACCTAACTATACATGTGGCTTACTACTGGGGACATGAACAAAACAAGCACAATATTGTCTCACTGGACTGATGGTAAGTTCAAACAGTTTTTTGGACCGGAACCTGAAGCAGAGGCTGCCTCAGGTTCCGGTCCAAAAGATAGGTCGCTGCGACTGAAAGTCGATGCACTGCACCAGCATCCAACCGCGCATTCCGCTCTGGATTAGGCCTAATGAATGGGCCTAGTCCGGAGGAGGGAGTGTCTTCAGGTCGAATCGCGAGGTGACTCGGCCTGAAGAATGAGCATCTTGCTTCTTTTTTCCGGAAGCCGGAAGAAACAGCTCCCAGAAAAAGCTCCTGAGTGGCTCCCATTGACTTTAATGGGAGATGTCTTTCTGCTCAGGGTTTTGAGGCGAATACGACAGACCTAGCTACTTCCTCTCACTTCATGAATCTGCCCTGGAGTGCAGGATCTACAGCCTTTTTCTGGCACAGTAATGAGCCAAGGACTGACACCTGGAGCTGAGGCCTACTCAAGACTCGCACTGGACCACACATAAGTTAAAAACCTGGGGGAAATATAGCGAGATTCCAGCATTCGGTATTTCTATGGAATGGCACAGCGGAGACCACGTCTAAAGGTAAGAGACGAATAGCCTTTCTAAAAGCTATTCCGACGTCTAAAGCACACAAAACAGCGTTTTAGTGGTAGAATCCCTTTAAACTGTATGGAGCCACTGCTGGGGGAAATTAAACTCTATGGAGCCACTTCTGGGATATTCCCATGTCAAGGATCCTATCTATACTGGTAGCTTATGTAAACTGAAGACTTTTCCTAAATATATTGCTTTAGAAATGCTGCTTTGTTTTCCTGCTATGTGAACTTATTCCTTCCATTGTTTACACAGTGTTTCCATAACCACGGACCTGCATGATAGGACAAGCATGTCACTCACTGCTCTGCCGGCAGGGCAATCACAGTTTTTGCAGAATTGCAGTTTGCTGATAAAGCTGAGTCTGTTATCTCTTTATGTAAACACACAGATAACACTGAGTCTTCTCTACAAGTATGTGCATATTATCTGACCTGCATAAGTATTGTGATACTTCATAGTGTCCCGTTCAGCAAGCTGGGGGGGAATACAGGAAGTAAGAAGAAGAGACAGCAGGCAACCGCTGAAACAGTGAGACAAGCAAACCCCTTTACATTGTGCAGGTACATTGCTTTGAGTCATTAAACATGTACGGGGTGTTGTATGGAATCTGGAAGAAATGCGGCCAATCGCCTTCAAATTTTTTCTATGTGCAGATAATTTGCACAGCCAAGTTTAAGACCCTTTTTTTAGACTATTGTATGTTTCCAACTCTATTATGACAATAATTTGGGGAATGTTCCAGTATGACTGTGCCTAAATGCCAAAGCGAGGTCCATAAAGGCAGGATTTGAAGAGACTGGTGTGGACAAGTTCAAATTATCTAACAAAGATGTGACTTGAACTCCTGACAATAATTGCAAGCCAGACCTTTCCGATCAAAAATAAATATCTGACTTCACAAATATTTATTTATTTATTTTTTTACTAAGGGCATCTTCCGTTGAAAGTAGAATTTTAGCCGTATTTAGACATGGTTCCGATGTGTACATGGTTCGCTCTTGCCTGCGGTAATCATTGAGAGCGGGAATTTTATTTTTGGTGATTACTTTTTTTTTTTGCGTCTATTGCGCTGTACTGTGAGAGGGGGCGTTCCTTACTGACCAGCGATGACGCTGAGTGGTGAGGAACACCCCCCTCCCCTTGATAGTAACTCTTCCATATATGAGTACTGGTGAGGCGTTCCTCACTGCTCAGCATTATCGCTGGGCAGTAAGGAATGCCCCCTCTCACAGTACAGCACTATAGACGCTACTGTGAGGAGGGGCCTTCCTGACTGACAGAAACGCCCTTCTGACACTGAAGAGCTACCATAACGCCACCGATATCTTTTCAGCGGGGGCACAGAACGGGAAAGCCGATTGTCGGCTTTCTAGTGGTGTATGTGCCCTGAGGACTTCAAATGTCCTCTTGAAATAACTGATCAATACAACCTTCTGCATGCTTAAGAGCATTACCATGGAAGATATTTGACTCACTTGGTGTCAACTTGTTATGCTAAGATGTATTGTTAAAAAGAGCAAATGGAATGATAACACTAATAAAACATAACCTTTAATAAATCGGTTAAAATAGAATATATAAATACATAAAAAATCTCACATAAGACAAAAAACAAGTCCACCTCAATAACCACATATATGGACACGGTGGTCCCAAAAGAAAGTAAATTAAACCAATTGTGGACTCACCTACTTATAGTGGATGACTTGGGACTTCTGAACAAGTCCAGGGAAACCCAGGAAAAAAGAAATGTCTCCATCCTAATAGAACTGGTAGAAGTGTAAGAGACAGTAAAAGAGGATGTCCCTAAACTAAAAGGACAGGAAGGGAGCTGTGCACCCCTAATGCCTGACACGGGGTCACCCCCCTAAATGGCCGGTGACCCGTCCGGAACCTTGCCCTAGTGATGGGGTGTCCCTGTTACGGCCCTCCTGAACAGAATATATACATATGAAAGGTTGCGCTGAAAAGAGTTAAATGCAACTCAAATAAACATACCCGACATGCATGTTTCGTGGTGCATAAATGACATTAACACACACACTCATCAGGGGTAATTAGCAAAGTTGCCAGTAACCAGTACTCATTCACAAGCACATAGACATATGGGCATATATATACATTCACCCATAGGGGAGCAAACAGTCACTCAGATAAGTGACAAAAATACATTCATACCACACTAGTGTAGAGTGGTTAGATAAGCAGGACAGAGAAGTGAACGAGTTAGACTAATGTTCAGTTCTCATGACACCACGGAGTGCCGAACAGTGTACGTCCAAACATTAGTCTAACTCGTTCACTTCTCTTCTGTTAGAAGAGAAGAGTTCACTGGACATTTCTCTTTTGGAAACAGGTACACATGCCTGTCCAGCATTGTCATTTTTATGGTTGTATGTAAATATAGCATGATCCATATAGTATAAACTACAATGTTGATCAAAGCTAGGATTACTAAACATACAAGTACATTTCATAAGCAAAGGATAAAATTAGTGTGTCTGCAGCACAACATTTCGTAGGAAAGAGCCATACTACAGTCATACTACAGTCATACTACAGTCATGGCCAAAAGTTTTCAGAATGACACAAATATTATATTTTCACATGATCTGCTGCCCTCTGGCTTTTATGTGTGTTTGTCAAATGTTTTTATCACATACAGAAATATAATTGCAATCATATTATGAGTAACCAAAGCTTATATTGACAGTTAGAATGAGTTAATGCAGCAAGTCAATATTTGCAGTGTTGACCCTTCTTCTTCTCCAGGACCTCTGCAATTCTCCCTGGCATGCTCTCAATCAACTTCTGGACCAAATCCTGACTGATAGCAGTCCATTCTTGCACAATCAATGCTTGCATTTTGTCAGAATTTGTAGGTTTTTGTTTGTCCACCCGTCTCTTGATGATTGACCACAAGTTTTCAATGGGATTAAGATCTTGGGAGTTTCCAGGCCATGGACCCAAAATCTCTATGTTTTGTTCCCTGAGCCATTTAGTTATCACCTATGCTTTATGGCAAGGTGCTCCATCATGCTGGAAAAGGCATTGTTGATCGCCAAACTGCTCTTGGACGGTTGGGAGAAGTTGATCTTGGAGGACATTCTGGTACCATTCTTTATTCATGGCTGTGTTTTTAGGCAAGACTGTGAGAGAGCCTATTCCCTTGGCTGAGAAGCAACCCCACACATGAATGGTTTCAGGATGCTTTACAGTTGGCATGAGACAAGACTGGTGGTAGCGCTCACCTCGTCTTCTCCGAATAAGCTGTTTTCCAGATGTCCCAAACAATCGAAAAGGGGATTCATCAGAGAAAATGACTTTACCCCAGTCCTCAGCAGTCCACTCCCTGTACCTTTTGCAGAATATCAGTCTGGCCCTGATGTTTTTTCTGGAGAGAAGTGGCTTCTTTGCTGCCCTCCTTGAGATCAGGCCTTGCTCCAAGAGTCTCCGCCTCACAGTGCGTGCAGATGCACTCACACCTGCCTGCTGCCATTCCTAAGCAAGCTCTGCACTGCTGGTAGCCCAATCCCGCAGCTGAAACACTTTTAAGAGACGGTCCTGGCGCTTGCTGGTCTTTCTTGGGCGCCCTGGAGCATTTTGCCAACAATGGAACCTCTCTCCTTGAAGTTCTTGATGATGCGATAGATTATTGACTGAGGTGCAATCTTTCTAGCTGCGTTACTCTTCCCTGTTAGGCCATTTTTGTGCAGTGCAATGATGACTGCATGCGTTTCTTTAGAGATAACCATGGTTAACAGAAGAGAAACAATGATGCCAAGCACCAGCCTCCTTTTAAAGTGTCCAGTGGTGTCATTCTTACTTAATCATGACAGATTGATCTCCAGCCCTGTCCTCATCAACACCCACACCTGTGTTAATGGAGCAATCACTGAAACGATGTTAGCTGGTCCTTTTAAGGCAGGGCTGCAATTATGTTGTAATGTGTTTTGGGGGATAAAGTTCATTTTCTAGGCAAATATTGACTTATTATTATTTTTCAGCATTACATTACCTTATTATTTACAGCATTTACATTATTATTTGGCTTACAACACACTGAATCATTATGAGGGTCTGTGGGTTTTGGACCCGCTAAACTACTACATCAGATAGAATTTTGGCCACTTCTAAGTGCGTTGTCTACCGATTTTCACCCTATAACCCTTGTTCCTTAATTGGACTTCTTTACTGCGGGGACACTGCCAGGTTGCTAACTCCAGAGGGGGTTCCACAATTAATAGCAGCTAGCCCATTGGACTCAGAGGCACCACTCAAGAAAATGGTCAAGTTCAATAAGGGGGCATATATCAAGGTTGAGAGGTCAGGAATAAGCAGGTGGCAAGGTTCAGAGATCAGGTTCAAGCCAAAGAATGGACATGATTATCAGGCAGAGAATGAGCAGCAGACATTACACAGCCCACACTGTAGGACATGTTATGCTTTATGAGGTTTCCTACATGTCATATTACCCATAGAAGAAAGGTAGGACTAGAAAACAAATGCAGATAACCCATCTATGTAGTTAACCTTCTGCAGCTTGGACACACTTTAATGTCTTGTGTTTCCTGCTTATGTGCTTGTGCTTTTAAAATCCAACAAAAATGGAATCTAAAAACCAATGTACATAGTCATGTATGTGGGGGAGCAGGGACATGGCAAGGGTCATTGTCTATTGTATGAACAACTACTTAGTCCTAAGCAGAGAACATGTCAGGAGAGGATGTCATTCAGCACCATAGGAAAGCTGGGTTCCTTATTATTAATACACTATTCCTTCTTTCTCACAGCTACAGTCACAGACTCTGCCAGCCAGCATGAGCACACAGCTAGAGCAGCCGGAACCTTTCTTTCTCGGCCTCTTGTTTCCGGGCGGAGGAGCAGAGTGACGGACAGGAAGAGTTTAGTGACATTCTCATGCCGCTGCAGAGGGCAAGATTCTCGCGGCAGTAAAGCTGTCCCCTGTGCCGGGCATCTGTGTTATAGCTGTGAGTGGTGATGGCTGCGGGGCTGGGCCGGAGGCTGCTCTCTGCTCGGGGCACATGGTTTGGCAGGAGCTGTGCGCTACATGACAGGTGAGTGACTGGCAGGGCATGGTGTGGGCAGTGTATGTCTTATGTGGGCATTACAACAGGATCATTCCTGCCTGCCTGGGTATTGCCGACATCCTGTGACAGTAGGTGCAGCCTACCTGGCCGGGCACTAACATACAAGTAACTCTGAGAACGTCCTCAGTGCCCCATTTGACAGCAGACTGATGTACTGACCTATCAGTGACGGGTGCAGTGACCCCAGTGAAGATACAGGTCAGGTATCAGAATGCCGCCATATCTGTCATAGACGTAAAAGCAACATCACTGTAACACACCCTCCCAAATAGAGTCACTTGGAGGAACTCAAGGTACCCCTGGTCTTCTCTCTTATCCTGTATGGAAGATTATTCTAAATACATATTCACACCATGGTGACAGTCACCTGCTGACTAAGAGTATGTTCACATGGAGAAGTTGGTCACTGAATTTCGTATTGTAGAGCTGAGGGCTGGAAAGTGGAGAGGAATTTGAAGTCTGTCTCATATTCTTCAGTTTCTCGTGTGTGAATATGCTCCAATACTACTCAATCTTAATAAGTGTCCGGTTTATCACAGTGGCTGATGCTGGATGATAAACTGCTGCTTTTTACACTGTCTAGGCTAAGTTTATACCACTTATTAGTTGGTTTAGTTTTAGCTAGAATTTTGGTGCCGTTGGGGTGCACATTGTTACATCTTAAATCTGACAGGTTGATTTGGTACACTAAACCACACACAGGTCCTTATAGACCTGGGGTTTATTGTCACAAATCACCCTGATGTAATACAATCCGCAGTCGCATTGAAAATAAAAATAAAAACCCTTTATACTTACCTAAAGATGAATCTAGTGAGCCTGACTCCTCTCTGGTGCTCCCGGCACCGTTGCTGTTTTTCAGTGAAGCTGGAGATGTACACCCTGGCTAGTGCTAGAGGTATGGGGCATGCACACTGAAGCTGACGTGTACTCCGCTGACTTCATTGAAGAACTGATTTCAATGGGAGTCCACATTGTTAGGGTATACAGCACTTTTATTTTCATGTTGGGGGAGTCAATTCTTCATGATGAGGGAAAAAAGGATTATTTTGCAAATTTGTTATGCAGTTTCTGCACATAAACAGCACGGAAACTGTTATGTGTAACCAAAAACTGACTGGCACCATTGAGTGGGGCTACTTAGTGTCATTATCCACAGCAGTGACGCATCAGATTTCTCTCATATGTGAACATATAAGAATCTTACATTTTTCTTTGAAATACCTTGTGCTAAAGTGCTGGTCAATGTAATGTGTTCCTGACACACAATCACTCGAGCAGTATAGGTAGATCAGGGTATATAAGATAAGATAATCCTTTAATAGTCCCACAGTGGGGAAATTTCAGAATATTTGGAGATGGTTAAGCTACTACTGGTCGTCTTATCCTTAAAGTTGTATTTTTTTTTTCTCCTTGGCTTCTTTCTCCTTAGCTGTCCATCCAGTGTCCTACTGGTCAGATACAACAGCAGCAGTAGTACTTGGTGGGATGAGCATCTCTCCGAACAAAACAAAGAGTTTATGAAACAAGTGACTGCACAGGAATACAGAGATATGACCGCAAGCAAGCTTTGTCCACTGAAGGATGAGCCATGGCCTATAAAGCCCTGGGAACCAGGTATATTTAATATATATATAGTATTATGTATATGAAAAATTCCTAGCTACTGTTATTGGTGGGCATAGGGCATTATCAGCTTTCTATTTACAGAGAGTAATAAGAGCTTATCAGCTCTCCACGGAATAAGTTATAAGTATCTGATCACTCGCTGTATTGACCTCGACTGATCGTGAACATAGGGATCCTGTGTTACTTATTTCAGTGAAGTGATGGTTGTGCTCTATTCATTCTCAGATAAGGCATCAGGTAAATGACACCTACAAAAAGTATACATTACAGTAGTTGTGAATATCTGGTACTGTAGCAAATTCCCTGGAAGGAGACAAAACTGTAATAACGTGCAGCATCCATGGACAAGAGTGGCGCTGAAGTTACATTGTCTGGGGAAGCTCAGTTAATTTTTGACCTAAATGTTGCGTTTCCTAAAAAGAAATCAATTTATTGAGCTCTCATGGAGTGCAGACTTCATTTTACTTTTATGTACTAGTATGAAAACTTACTCTTACACACTTCAGTTCCAAGTGCAGTAGCTCCGCTTTGTGTCGTGCTACATATCACTTACTGGATTTTTTTGTGGTTTTTTTTGCAGTAGTTTCCATAAAATCCTAATATTTATGAGCTCCTACAGCTGATTGAAAGCTTTCTCCCTATTAAGGTGCATATAGTGAATGCTGTCAAGCAGCAGTGGATGGTCTTATTGAGGATTCTACAGCGCACAGACCATTGAGAGGATGGGAATCACACTGCAACTGTTAGGGTGCATTCACACTACTGATACGCTGCCCGATTCTGAACGTTAAAACACGTTCAAAATCAGCGCGTATAAAGCAGATCCCTTGGCGCTTTTTTTACACCAATAACTATGCAGGGGAGGTGGGACAGCAACTAGGACAATGTGGGCATTAAAAAAAACCGTATACAGTAGACATTAGTGAGTAGTGAAATATTCGAAATTCGATTCGAGTAGACCTCAATATTCGACTATTCAATCGAATACCTACTCGATCGCATACTACTCGCTCATCTCTGATTGTTACTAAACCTAGTCCACCAGTAGGCTGTAAAAGAGGAATTTGGAATATATTGTGAGGCATAATCAATGTATAGTGGTCATTGTAAACCCGCACTACTCAGCCTGCTCTAATGTGCCGCAGTGCAGGTACTCACCCTTGTGGTCCTTGCTTGCAGCTTAAAGGACAAGTAAAGCATGTTAATATATTTGTATTGTGGGGAAGTTAGCTGGTAGAAACAGTGGTGCGGACCCAAACAGTCAAGACAGGGGCACAAAATATGCAGCAAACTGGTTTATTTCGGGGGGAAAAAAGGAAAATAAATAAACCTTGACTTCAGGCACAAAATAAAACAAAATACAGCCTTAACTCCAGGCAAAAAAAAAATACAAAGTAAAAACCTGCTTGTTTGAGCGACTAACTAAACAGTAGGTTTACCTAACTCTATGTGTGGCTTACTACCATAAACAAGCGCAATATTGTCTCACCGGACTCAGGGTTACAGGACAGAGCCATACACCTCCTTTCACCTCATGGAACTGCACACAATGCAGGATCTGCAGCCTTTTTCTGGCCCAGTAATGATCTACACCTGGGCTGAGGCCTACTCCAGATCTGCCCTGGACCACACATATGTCAGAAACCTGGGGCTGATAAATCTGGACTCCAGCACTCTGCCTGTCACCTCTTCAGAATATGTAATATGGCAGACATCACTGGGTGGCAAGAGAAGGGCAGTCTGAGGCTGCACTGGGACATTACAGAGAACTATAGAGGAACTTCTCAACTGTTGAAAAAAGTGATTGAAAATGGAGCTGCTACCGGGATGGAGGGGAGCAGTACCAAGCTACCAGGGAGCCTGGTGTACTTACGATATATCTTCTGTCCTATGGTTAAAATTACCCTATATCAGTGATGGCGAACCTTTTTGAGACCGAGTGCCCAAACTGTAACCCAAAACCCAATAAATTATCGCGGAGTGCCAACACGGCAATTTAACCTTAAAACTCTTTGGATCCACAATTGCGGACCCACAAATTACAGTCGTGTGAATGGAGCTTTACAGAGCTTGTACTGAAAGGTCTGTACACAGTACAATCTGCCCCCAGTGGCCCCACACACACAGTACAATCTGCCCTGCAGTGGCCCCCCCACACACAGTACAATCTGCCCTGCAGTGGCCCCCCCACACACAGTACAATCTGCCCTGCAGTGGCCCCCCCACACACAGTACAATCTGCCCTGCAGTGGCCCCCCCACACACAGTACAATCTGCCCTGCAGTGGCCCCCACACACAGTACAATCTGCCCTGCAGTGGCCCCCCCACACACAGTACAATCTGTCCCGCAGTGGCCCCCACACACAGTACAATCTGCCAGGGGGCCACACGGTGGCTCAGTGGTTAGCACTGCAGCTTTGCAGCGCTGGAATCCTGGTGTTCGAATCCCAAGGGCATAAAACCATCTGCAAGGAGTTTGTATGTTCTCCCGGTGTTTGCATGGATTTCCATCCCATATTCCAAAGACATACTGATAGGGAAAAATGTACATTGTGAGCTCTATGTGGGGCTCACAATCTACATAAAAAAAAACAAAAAAAAAAACAGTACAATCTGCCCTGCAGTGGCCCCCACAGACACAGGACAATCTGCCCCGCAGTGGCCCCCACACACACTACAATCTGCCCCGCAGTGGCCCCCACACACACTACAATCTGCCCTGCAGTGACCCCCACAGACAGTACAATCTGCCCCGCGATGGCCCCCCCATGGGATTATACCTCCACAGTATACTCCACAGTAGCCCCCTCCCCACACAGCATGAAATGGTCCACAGTAGCCCCCTCCCCACACAGCATGAAGTGGTCCACAGTAGCCCCCTCCCCACACAGCATGAAGTGGTCCACAGTAGCCCCCTCCCCACACAGCATGAAATGGTCCACAGTAGCCCCCTCCCCACACAGCATGAAATATTCCACAGTAGCCCCCTCCCCACACAGCATGAGATGGTCCTCAGTAGCCCCCTGCCCAGACAGCATGAAATATTCCACAGTAGCCCCCTCCCCACACAGCATGAGATGGTTCACAGTAGCCCCTTCCCCACACAGCATAAAATATTCCACAGTAGTTCCCCCTCCCTAACAGCACAAAATGGTCCAGAGCAGCCCCCTCCCCAGACAATACACATATACACTAACCTGAAGGGCCGCCGGGCGTCCTCT
Organism: Leptodactylus fuscus; assembly: GCF_031893055.1. Lineage (NCBI taxonomy): Eukaryota > Metazoa > Chordata > Amphibia > Anura > Leptodactylidae > Leptodactylus > Leptodactylus fuscus. Next base: position 161,031,113 of record NC_134268.1, read on the forward strand.
CTTTCTCCTATACACTACGGGCGCTGATGACTTACGTCATCATGTCCACGCCGGTGCAGAGGTCACACTCTGTATAGTCAATGTAGGCCGTGCGTACCGCGCGGCCTACACTGAAAGCTTTCAGCTGGATGTGCATTTGCACATCCAGCTGAAAGCAGCGATCGCTCGCTAACGGGGAATCCTGTACCGGATTCCCCGTTACTGAGCGATCCGGGCGACCGCAACTGTGCCAGCATAGAGGGCTCTGCGTGCCCTCTCTGGCACGCGTGCCATAGGTTCGCCATCACTGCCCTATATCATTGAATCTATTGTGTGATTTCTGATTTGCACATCTTAATAGAACTGCTTCTTGTATTACAGGCTCCAATAGGGTTGGATTAATAGCACTTAAACTAGGAATGATGCCAATATGGACCAAATCTGGAGAAAGGCATGCAGTCACCATGTTGCAAGTAAGTTTATAAAATGCATTTCTCTGTTAATTTTCTACTTGCCTTCAGTTTTCCTTTTGGTACACAGAGGTGTCATCCTTCTAAGGTGTGGCCTATTTAGGGCCTTAGGAAGAAAAATTCTCTTTTTTATTTATTTTTTTCCCTTATTGCCTTTAATGAGCCTGTTATTAATGGCTGTTTTTGTCATCCATCATAGAGTTAAAGGGGTTTCACTTCCTGTATCTCTCCTTCTCCATCCCTCTTGCTAAATGGGCTGGAGGAGTTTCACAATATTTATACATACAGATCAGATAATATGCAGATGCTGGTACAGAATGGGCTCGGTGTTATCTGTGTGTTTACATAGAGAGATAATAGACTGGGCTATATCAGCAAACTACAATTAGCTGAACTGATTATCCTACTGGCAAGAACACTGAAAAAGTGATGTCACTTGTCCTGTAGGTCCGAGGTTATAGCAATGGTGTGTAAACAATGGGAGGAATAAGTTCACATAGCAGGAGAACAAAGCAGAATTTCTAAAGCAATATATTTTGGAAAAGTCTTCAGTTTACATAAGCTACCAATATAGATAGGATCCTTGAGTTGGGACAACCCCTTTAATGCTACAGTGTCTGTTCCCATTGACACCAACGTAAACAATATGACAGCATCATTGCGAACACAAGGCCTCTGCAAGGTCAGGCATGATTTTAAAGGGAGCGCCCCCTATAGGGGTGCATGGCTGAGGTTCTGTTTTCCTAATTACATCATGGAAGACAGACTTGCACATCCTCAGCTAGCGCCCTCTATTGGTGTGCATACTTGAGGCTCTGTCTTCCTAATTACATCATGGAAGACAGATTTGCATATTCTTCCCATGAGGCAATGTCTACCGTCATGTTTGATTACTTATACAACGGAAGACTTGCATTACTTTTTCTTTCATCAGGAAATTTAAAAAAAAACGTAAAGTCCGCTCCTGCAGCTTACATTCACAGAAAGCTCTTTGTCCAATGTATATCAGCCGGCACCTTCTCTGCATCTGGGCACTTATTGAAGTCAGTGGGAGCTGAGCTGCAGTGAATCTGCCAGGCAACTAAATTCCAATTCCTGGACAAATTTTTAAAGGGTTTATCCATCTTTGTAATATTGATGATCTGTCTTTGGGATAGACCATCAATATTACATCTGTGATGACACAACAGCCAGGACCTCTGCAGATCAGCTGTTCCAGGACAGCGCGGCTATAGGTAATGGTAACATTTCTAGGAGCCGCACTGTTCACTTTCCATACAGTGTGTAGCAATAGGTTTAGGTAGTGCATTGTTGCACATCGTATGGCGGGTGAGCAGCATGGCTCCTGATATGTTATTACCTTCAGCCGCCCTGTCTTGGTATCGCTGGTTTGCAGGGATCCTGATGGCGGGCCCCTAGAAATAATTCCACTGGTGGGCCCTAGACACCCCAGTCCGACACTGTCTGTCTGTGTTTGTTTCCATACATGTCTACCATTATACATACTATTTTATAATGTGATGTTTAGGCCCGGTTCACATCTGTGTTCAGGTTTCCATTCGTGGAGTCTGCTTGGGGACCCCCCCAAACGAAAACCTATACGCATTAAAAAGTGGTAACCTTCAGGAAACCTGTGGGCCCCATAGAATATAATGGGGTCTGTGTGGTTTCCGCGCAAAAAATGGGGAGAGAAAAGTGTTGCTTGCAGGACTTTTCTTTCCACATTTTTCATGCAGATAGGGGAACGGAATGGTCCAAATGCAGATGTGACCCAGGACTTTGTATATTGCGATGTTAAAGGGGCTGTCCGGTCCAGCGGCGGGGTCTTTGTCTTGCAGAAGTCCTTGCCACACGTGACTGCTGAGGCTGATCAGCAGTCAAAGGAAAGGACACGTAACATCACAGGTGACTTATGTGAGACATCCCAGTTCCTTTCTTTAGGCTGCTGTGGCCCCTGATTGGCCTCATTGGTTACGTGTGTTGGGGACTGCCGCTGGAACAAGCCCTGGGGCGCCATTGGACCAGACAGGGGTGCAAGGACCAGGGACAGGTGAGTGTGGGTTTTATTTTTCACCTTCCCCGGCCTCCTTGATAAAACCTGTAGTTCCTGAACAACCTCTTTAAGGCTGGGGCCCCACGGGAAAAATCTTGGCATTTTACAGTCAGGGAAAAGTGGATGGAATTAAGAGCCAAGTCACAACTGGAAGAAGTGGTCATGGTGGTCCAAAGGGAAGAGAAATGTGGGAAGACGTCTCCTGTGAGTATTACTGCACCAAATATTACTTCATTGTATTTACTGTAATGTTACCACTAGCACACCCCCTCCCCCACTGCCTGAGGTGGATGATCATCCACCCCCCACCCCCCCAGTATTCAGTTCGGGGGGGCGCATCTCTTGATCATCCGCCTCAGGCAGCAGAAAGTCTAGGTTCACCACTGGTGTAGACTATAGAACATCTGCTGCTTATTGACGAAATGATGAGCATGACGTGAATGTGAAAATGTGTAGAATGCTGATCAGTGCTGATTATTTTCCCTGCTACGTGTTGATGGCATTTTGAAAGCCCCATCCACATGTACTACTATATATGTACTGTATATTGCCACAAGGTACCAATTCCACATATACAGTACATATAGACCAGGCCTAAGATATCACACTATTCTAGAAGGAAGAAGCCGTATAGTGAGAAATGTACTGAAGTACATAAAGCAGAGTGACATGTGTAACTGCGCCCAACTATCATGTGCTATTTGTAATATACGCTAATCACTTTAGCGTATCAATTTAGTATCAGGGCCTGGATGTGACTGCTACCCCTGAATACCCTATAGATAGAAATCTGCCATACAGTGCAGTTTAACCGGTTAAGGACCGCTGGCCGTAAAATTACGGCCAGTGATCCTGGTACCTAAAGACCGGCCGATTGTAAAAATACGGCCGGTCTTTAGACTCCATTTTAGAGGGGATCGCGCGTCCCCCCGGCGACAGTCCCGCCCCCACTACCGGCGCGGGACTTGGTGAACATGCCGGGGACCGATCTGATTGGTCCCCGGTCATGTGATCGCTGTGACAGCAAGTCACAGCGATCCGTTCTATTTACTGTAGTGACGGCTGCTTCTAAGTCTCCTCCTTCTCCTCTTCTTCTTACACTTAGTTTCTTTTGTGAGGAGAAGAGAAGAAGAAGCGATATTTTAGAGCAGCAGCTGTCACAAAGCACTATACTTTGTTTCCACTGCCCAAAAACCCATCGATCACCCCATCCACTGCCCAAAAACCCCTAATTCCCACCCCATATCACCTTATACATAGATCATATATATATATATATATATATAAAAAAATAAATATATATATATATATCTCTGTATATCAGATCTAGATAGGGAGATATATCTATATATATATACCCGCCATATAGGTATATATATATATATATATATATATATCTGTCCCCTGTATAGCGCTAACATATTCTGCGGCGCTTTACAGCCACTGTGCCAAAGAGGGCTAGCAATAATCAGCTCTCTAGCTAAATACATATATATATATCTACCGTATAAAATATAGATATATATATCTATATATATATATCTATATATATATATATATACCCGCCATATAGGTATATATATATATATATATATATATATATATATATATATCTGTCCCCTGTATAGCGCTAACATATTCTGTGGCGCTTTACAGACATTGTCAGCCAAAGTGTCAAAGAGGGCTCGCAGTAATCAGCTCTCTAGCTAAATACATATATATATATCTACCGTATAAAATATATATGTATATATATATATATATATATATATATATATATATATATATATACCCGCCATATAGGTATATATATATATCTGTCCCCTGTATAGCACTAACATATTCTGTGGCGCTTTACAGACATTGTCAGCCAAAGTGTCAAAGAGGGCTCGCAGTAATCAGCTCTCTAGCTAAATACATATATATATATCTACCGTATAAAATATATATATATATATATATATATATATATATATATATATACCCGCCATATAGGTATATATATATATCTGTCCCCTGTATAGCGATTATGGCGAGGAGGTTTTATACTAGTGAGGAGGCATACGCCATTCTTTGGTCAGATGCATCAGATGCGTCTGACACTGAAACATTTGCAGACAATGAAAATGACAATATAAGTGTCAATTTCGATATGTCTTCAGGGGACGTTCTCCCTGATGACATTGACTCTTCAGATGGTGAAGGTGCAGGAACTAGCAGTGCGGCAGCACACAGTGACACTTTCCCACTAATTGATGTGCGTTCCCTCCAGTGGGCACCTGCTCCATCTTTTGCCCCTAGAGTCCACCCATTTACTGCATCTCCTGGCATAACAGTGGATGATTCCCAATTTACCCACATGAATTATTTTAGTTTATTCATAAGCGACGACCTCCTCAATGAAATTGTCCTTCAAACGAATTTATATGCCACCCAGTACATAACCCAAAAACCTTCCTCTGCCCATGCCAAAGATTGGACACCCACAGATCTAGTGGAAATGAAAAAATTTTGGGGCCTCACCCTAAATATGGGTATTGTAAAAAAGCCCTCAATCAGATCATATTGGTCAAAAAGTCCCGCACAGTCAACCCCAATATATTCGGCAGTCATGTCCAGGCTTCGCTATGAGCTAATAATGAGGTTCCTTCACTTCAGTGATAATTCACAGGCCCCCCCAAGTAATGATCCAAACCGTGATCGGTTATTCAAACTGAGACCCCTCATAAATTATTTGAACCACTCCTTTTTACAACATTACACCCCAGAGCAAAACGTCAGTGTGGACGAATCCCTCCTTAGTTTTCACGGCAGACTGAGCTTTCGCCAATATCTCCCTTCCAAACGGGCAAGATATGGCATAAAGCTATATAAGCTTTGCGAAAGCAGTTCTGGCTACACCGCCGCCTTCAGAATATATGAGGGACGAGATAAAAAAATTAATTCCCCAGGATGCCCCCCAAATTTTCCCATCAGTAGTAAAATAGTGGTGGAGATAATGCAGCCCCTGCTACACAAAGGGTACCACTTGTATTGTGATAACTTTTATTCAGGTGTGGCCCTATTTAGACACTTGCATTGTGCAAGCACAGGAGCATGTGGAACCATGCGCAAAAACCGAATTGGTTTTCCGCAGCAGCTAGTGGGGAAGGGCATACAAAAGGGGAAGTCCTGTTCTTATTCTTGTGAGGAGCTGTTGGCGGTGAAATACAGAGATAGGAGAGATGTATATGTGTTGAGCACAATACACCCCACAGGAACAGTGGCAGTGAGGGAAAGAGGGGCAACAGCAGACAAGCATAAGCCAATAAGTGTGTCCGAGTATCAAATCAAATCAAAAAATGCTTTATTGGCACGTCCGAATAGGTATTTGGCATTGCCAAAGCTAGTAAAGTGGGTGGGTGGGGGAGTTGGGTTGGGTGGGTGGTGGGTATGGGGGGGGTGGTTCGGTTATAACAGTCCATGGAGTCTCATCTTCCTCTTCGTTGGTGACTGCTATATGGGGAGGTGGGGGTGGGTGGGGCGGGTGTTTTGGGATAAATATAACAGTCCATGGAGTCTCATCTTCCTCTTCGTTGGTGGCTGCTATATGAGGGGGTGGGGGTGGGGAGTATAACAAACACATGGGGGGGGTGGATTTAAGTGATCAAATCTTACAGCCCTATTTGATAAAAAGGAAAACCAAAACCTGGTATAAAAAAGTGGCCATCTACGTAATACAAATTGGAATTCACAATGTCTTTTTACTTTATAAAAAGAAGGGAGGCACCGACAAATATCTGGATTTCCAGGAAAAAATAATTCACAACCTCCTTTTTGACCCTCAGGACCCCATAGAGAACCCCCAGTCTGAAAATGTCAAACGACTAACTGAAAGGCATTTTATCAGTCTAATTCCCTCCACAACAACACGAGCTAACGTGTAAAAAAAATGCCGTGTCTGCGCCAAAAATGGGCGACGCAGAGATACCTGTTACTTTTGTCCCTCATGCCCCTCACAACCAGGCCTGTGTATTTCTTGTTTTGAGAGATACCACACTGTTGTTCATTATTAGAGCTCTTCCCCAGAAAATATTCCACTTCTAATTTTGTGGTTGCCACCAAGCCCCATTTTTTGCATAAACCTGCAAATTCCTATTGTTATAAACTCTAAATTCCCTAAATTATACCCCTAGATGAATACATTGGGGAACAAAAATACTAATTACATTTTTTGCATCTTTTTCAACATTTCACAAAAAATCTGGATACTCTAAGAAGATGCTAAAGCACTTATTGAATGCCTGCAAACTATTCTAGCAAAATCTGGCCTACAAAATCCAATTAGCGCTCCATCCGTTCTGAGAGCGACCGTGTGCCCGTACATTCGGGTACCAGCACTTATGGGGTATTGTCACGTTCGGGAGAAATTGGGTAACAAAATGTGGGGTGCAATTTCTCCTTTAACCCCTTGTGGAAATGCAAAATTTGGGGTAAAGCAACATTTTATAGCAAAAAATGTCATTTTCCCATTTGCTGGGCCAATTCTGTGAAACAACTGTAGGGTCAAAGTGCTCAATATACCCCTTGATAAATTCCTTGAAGGGTCTAGTTTCCAAAATGGGGTGATATTTTGGGGGTTTCCACTGTTTTGGCACTTTGGGGGCTCTGCAAAAGGGACATGATGCCTGCAAACTATTCTAGCAAAATCTGGCCTACAAAATCCAATTAGCGCTCCATCCGTTCGTACATTAGATTACCAGCACATATGGGGTATTGTCACGTTCGGGATGAATTGGGTAACAAAATGTGGGGTGCAATTTCTCCTTTAACCCCTTGTGGAAATGCAAAATTTGGGGTTAAAGCAACATTTTATAGCAAAAAATGTCATTTTCCAATTTGCTGGGCCAATTCTGTGAAACTCCTGTAGGGTCAAAGTGCTCACTATACCCCTTGATAAATTCCTTGAAGGGTCTAGTTTCCAAAATGGGGTCACATTTTGGGGGTTTCCACTATTTTGGCACCTTGGGAGCTCTGCAAATGGGACATGGTGCCTGCAAACTATTTTATCAAAATCTGGCCTACAAAATCCAATTAGCGCTCCATCTGTTCTGAGAGCGACCGTGTGCCCGTACATTAGGGTAACAGCACATATGTGGTATTGTCGTGTTCGGGAGAAATTGTGTAACAAAATATGGGGTGCAGTTTCTCCTTTAACCCCTTGTAAAGATGAAAAATTTGGGGCTACAGTAACATTTTATTACGAAAAAAGTAATTTTTCATTTTCACGTCTCAATGGTAAAAAAATCTGTGAGACACCTGTAGGGTCAAAGAGCTCACTATACCCCTTGATAAATTCCTTGAAGGGTCTAGTTTCCAAAATGGGGTCACATTTTGGGGGTTTCCACTATTTTGGCACCTTGGGAGCTCTGCAAATGGGACATGGTGCCTGCAAACTATTTTATCAAAATCTGGCCTACAAAATCCAATTAGCGCTCCATCTGTTCTGAGAGCGACCGTGTGCCCGTACATTAGGGTAACAGCACATATGTGGTATTGTCGTGTTCGGGAGAAATTGTGTAACAAAATATGGGGTGCAGTTTCTCCTTTAACCCCTTGTAAAGATGAAAAATTTGGGGCTACAGTAACATTTTATTACGAAAAAAGTAATTTTTCATTTTCACGTCTCAATGGTAAAAAAATCTGTGAGACACCTGTAGGGTCAAAGAGCTCACTATACCCCTTGATAAATTCCTTGAAGGGTCTAGTTTCCAAAATGGGGTCACATTTTGGGGGTTTCCACTATTTTGGCACCTTGGGAGCTCTGCAAATGGGACATGGTGCCTGCAAACTATTTTATCAAAATCTGGTCTACAAAATCCAATTAGCGCTCCATCCGTTCTGAGAGCGACCGTGTGCCCGTACATTAGGGTAACAGCACATATGTGGTATTGTCGTGTTCGGAAGAAATTGTGCAACAAAATGTGGGGTGCATTTCCACTTTTAACCCTTAGTAAATGTGTAAATTCTAGGGCTAAATGAATATATTAGTGATAGAAATTGAAAAATGTAAATTTGACCTCCATTTTGTTTTAATTGCTGTGAAATGCTGAAAGGGTTAAAAAACTTTCTACCTGCTGTTTTGGATTCTTTCAGGAGTGCAGTTTTTAGAATGGGGTGACTTATGGGGGGTTTTATTACAGAGGCCTTTCAAGTTCCCTTCTGAACTGAACTGGTCCCTTGAAAATTGTGTTTTGGAAATATTCTTGAAAATTTGGAAAATTACTGCTTGACTTGTAAGCCTTATAATATCTGAAAAAATTTAAAGAGTGATTAAAATTTGATTGCAACATAAATGAAAGACATGGTTAATTAGATTTATGAAAAAATTTGGTTGGTATGACTTTCTATTTGGAAGACTTGCAATTTCAAAGTTTGAAAACTGCATTTTTTTCGAAATTTTCGCCAAATTTCATATTTTTTAATAATCAAAGACATAACATACCGACCAAAATTTACTATTGACATGAAGTACAATGTGTTACGGAAAAACAATCTCAGAATCACTTGTCTATGTTAAAGCGTCTCAAAGTTATTGCCATTTAAAGTGACACATGTCAGTTTTGAAAAAAAAGGCCTGGTCTTTAACATACTTTTGGGCCTGGTCCTTAACCGGTTAGTTGTATTGTAGATATGAAAAGTTGTGGCTCTATTAACTTTATTTGGGAGTCAGAAAGAACCTATAAAATGGGACCCACGTTACACAACCCTCACTCACATCATCTACATTCTGGGTTTAGTTTGTAAATTAAATATTTTCACACACAAATTTTTCACAAACAAAAATAGAATAAATAATGCAGACACAATAAAGAAAGTTAATGTGAAGTTTATTCTATGTATTTTATTCTATCTATTTTTATATGTGCTGGTTACCTCCCATCACTCACGAAGAGCGTACAGCAACACTCAGGGCAGGAAAAACCCCCAGTGGAGGAAACCTGCAGGGAAACCATGGCCACTGTATTGCCCCTCCTCTGGGCATACTAAGGGAGGCGACCGCTAGAGCATGTATCAGTGTATATGTGTATGCATGTGTGTGATGATTGTGTGTATGTGCAGTGACTGTGTATAGTGATGTAACGTGTGTTTATGTGTGTGTGACCATGGAGGATACTTCTCTTCTTGGTTTAGGTCTTCATCCATCCTGTGCTGTTCTTCTCTTTGGACGTGTCCATCGTGTCTTCTTAGTTCTTCTTCTTCTTCTTCTTCTTCTTCTTGGTCTGGTTGCTGTACATTTAAGTAGAAATGATAGAAGGAAAACTTAAGTAACACATTTATTATAGAATAGAAGCAGAGCAATGTTACCAAGATCTTCTACATCAACTTTTTATTGAAAAGGTATTTCAGGTCCTACAATATGCCATAACAATCCCATAGATGTGGTTCCCGACCTCCAGTATGAAGAATAAAGGGGTAGGGGTCTTTGCAACATTGCCACAGAACCTCATTCTACTGTTAGGGTTTGGCTTCTAAGATTTGTATGTTAGGATACATTCACATCACATATTTTTTTTCAGATGTGCAGACACATTTAAATCCAAAAAAAGTAAAAATGTGTTGTTCAACATCCCCATAGACTTCTGTTTGTAAAACAAATGTTGAAAGTGTATACTGTACTACTGACTCAATTCTACCTCCGTCATATTCTGTTGTATCTAATGGACAAAGAAGTGCGGCATACCTCACTTTTCATCATCCTTCCAAATGAACAATGAATAGAAATATATACTGTGGGGACCTCTCAGACCCTAGAGTACAATATGTGGAGGCCCAGGGGAGGTGAATGAAAATAACAATCAGCTATTTCTCACTTCTCCAGCGGCCTCCTGGCATCTTTTTTGGTCTCTTTTGGTCCCTGGATGATATTATGCACCTCCAGGTCACCACTGAGGCCTGTGATTGGCCCTCATCGGTCACATGGTGTGTGATGTCAGAATGCCCCATGTCACCACTGAGGCCAAAACACAAGTCTCATCTGGGACCCAGGAGCACGTAATGTCATCCAGCGACCGGATGAGGCCAGAATAAGATGCAAATGGACTATTTGTTATTTTCATTCACCCCATTGGTCTTATTATATTTTGGGGTCTGAGGTGACCCAAGAGTATAATAATAGCACTTTTGGAAACCATGTGGGGGAGGGGTGAACCTCACGAATATTTGTCAAAAGAAATCTTTTGAGATTTGTCCATGTCTACACACCAGTATTCATGGCTCTGTTCAATCAAACTGATCTGTATTTTCATGTAAAAACGGATGAATATTTGTATTTCTATCCATTTTTACTATTTAAAAATCATATCTGTTGAACAGATCTGCTGAATGGACAGCAGAAATGTCATGTGAATGGCCCCTGACTTGAAGTTCTCTTCCACACAATGGATACACTTACCTGAAATGACTATAGCTGATGTTCCGGGTTCCTCCTCTGCGTCTGTCTGATGATGAGAGTCTTCTGCCTCTTCTTCCTTGCTCGAATCTAGAATGGGGTTACAAAGAGAGCAGGTTGGAAGGGTGGTCCATGGGCCTCTTATGGTGAATTCTGTAAAATCCCTCCTGAACCAGCGTATAGCCAGGCTGTGATGGTCTTCTCTCTGTCTCTTCCATGCCCAGTGGTCGGGGTCTTGTTCCATGATCTAGAATTTAACATAATCTAGAATTATTATAATCATCACAAGCCTTAGTTCAAAGTTTACATCTTTCTGTTTTATGCTACACACCAGATCGCAGGTTTCCTTTTCTACCCAAGCTCTGAAGTCCATCTTGATGAGCATTAGGTCACGAAGGTGAAGCAGCTGGTTCCTCTTCATCTCCAATGTCCGTCCAGGGGTCCAGGCGTAGATCTCCCGTTGAAATTGCAGATCCTCTTCAAACTGGTTGGCTAAAAACCTGGAAGAAATAAAAAGTAGGGCAAAGAAATGATAGAACATGTAAAAAGAAGATAATGAGGAGAAGAAGGTGGTGATATCACTAATGTTAAAGGGGTTCCCAGGCAATTAAAATAATTTTAAAAACAGCTCAGTATTGTAACAAATAACACAAGACGTACTTACATTATCGATCCCCTCCTGCTCCAGTTGCAATGCTGCTAGGGACCCCACTGGTCTCTGCTGTGCTGCAGCAATGATGTCCTAACACAGGAAGATGTGACCACTGCAGCCAGTCACTGGCCAGAGATAGGGTGTGGTGACATGTTCTGGTGTCCGGATGTTACTGCTAATATACTGCTGTTATGTAGTAGTGTATGAATGGCATGCTATGTTATTAGTATACAGTGCTGTGGTGCACTACATTAACAGCACGCCGATCTATGGTTGTACAATTAATGGCTGTTATAAGCCTATAAAGCGAATTTGGCGACTGTCTTCTCTGAAACACATATCATAGGTACAGATAGGGTTAATAATAATAATAGAAACTTACAGAGAAGGAAAGAAATACTGGCGATATTCCTCTACACGTAGCTTCGCTCTTCTGAAGTAGATCAGGACCATCGCCAGGAGATACTAATGGGATAAAAGGAGAGTTAGTAGTTTGTCATAGATTTCCTAATACATAATAGTATGCAGTACAGATATATGAGCTCAGTATATTCTTGTGTATACTGATATCTAGTTACAACCTGACATACATTATCAGTTATATTTCTTTGTATAGCATCTACTACTGATATCAGGTCATAGTTTGCAGAGCTCAGGAATATTTTCTATTCTTTCCCTCTATATAATAATACCTTGTCCGAGGTCTTCAGACATCTGTCCCTGTCTAGGTATAGCTTGATGTCCTTGTCGTCTATCAAAGTAACAAAAATAAGATAATAGGTTAATGTATTTCATCAATACCTTCTGATATGTTCAGAACACCTTTATATCTGTTATATCTATACCAGCCAGATATAACAAGTAGCAGAAGCCTGAAATTATCAGGGAGGGAAAGGTCATGGTTCAGTCCTTCCCAGCCTTATAATAGTAGCCTGCGGCCGCCCCACTATCCAATAGTCTCTTTAGACCAGGGGTCGGCAGCTTTTTTTGTATGTTGTGTCGGTTTAGATTAAAAATGCAAAGATGAGGTACTTTGGGTTCCGCACAATAATTGTAAGGCTGACGACCCCTATACTAAAGTCATATACCACAATCCATAACACAGAAGTGCTGCCATGAGATGCTTCTGGACGCATGCGCTTACTGCTATTTCCTGGGATAAACCTGTACTTTCCCATTATAAACAATGAAAGTCCATGTATAGCCCCCAATTGGTGGTAAATGTATGTGTCAGGAGCACCGTGTGGCAGCATCCTTAGACTGGTGACATACTATGTATCTGAATGTAGCTATAGCTGCATACAGTCTTAGGCCACTGGTACTTTCACTTCACTGTAAAGTTGCGTTCACATGGTGCGGTTTTGCACAAAAAATGCATGCATTTTTTACTGGAAAACTGTGGTTTTCTGAAAAAACAAACTGTCATACAGAATAATGTTCCATAGTGGCCCCTCCACACAGAATAATGATCCATAGTGGCCCCTCCAAACAGAATAATGATCCATAGTGGCCCCTCCACACAGAATAATGATCCATAGTGGCCCCTCCACACAGAATAATGATCCATAGTGGCCCCTCCACACAGAATAATGATCCATAGTGGCCCCTCCACAGAGAATAATGATCCATAGTGGCCCCTCCACAAAGTATAATGTGATATAGCGGCCTCTTCACACAGTATAATTTTCCGTAGTGACCTCCATACACATTATAATGAACCATAGTGTTCCCTTCACACAGTATAATGTCTCATAGTGGCCCCCTACATGGTATATTGTCCCATAGTGCTCCCCTATATGGTATAATGTCTCATAGTGGCCTCTCCACACAGTATAATGTCCCATAGTGACCCCACCACACACTATAATGCCCCATAGTGGCCCCTCCTCACAGTATAATGTCCCATAGCGGCCTCTCCACACAGTATAATGTCTCATAATGACCTCACCACACACTATAATGTCCCATAGTGGCCCCCTCACATGGTATAATGTCCCATAGTTGCCTTGCCCACATAGTATAATGTCCCATAGCAGCCCTTCCACATGGTATAATGTACTATAGTAGCCCTTCCACACAGTATAATGTTAAATAGTGGCCCCTTCACATAGTATAATATCCCATATTGGCCCCTTCCACACAGTATAGAACCCCCTTGTGGCCCCAACAAATTTTCCAAAAATTTCAGGTTCAACTGAACTGGAAATTTTTGGGGTTCCCCACAGTCTGGAAGCAGTATCTTACCCAGGAGTTTGAAGAAAGCAGTCTGTTCTCTCTGCAAGTTGTCATCCATCTTCTGCTTCTTGGATTCCTCCTCGGGGTCAGGCCGTGAACTGTGAGAGAAGAAACAGATATTAATTCCCATGTGACCCATTACGGTTTATCCAAGTTGTATAATATGGTAAAAAAGGACATGTATGGGACTATAGTGGGCCACAACATGGCTATGAATTAATATTATGGCGTATAGAGGTTTTTACTATTTATTCTCCTCATGCGTGTATCTAGTATTAAAGTGTCTCTCCAAGATTAGATATTGATGTGCTATCCTTAGATTAGGTCATTAATATTAAATCAGTAGCTCCAACATCTGACCACCCCCTTCCCACATGGATCAGATGATATGGGTACAGAGTTGGCTCCTTAGATGGCTCCTTAAACTGGGTAGTGTCTGTGCTATAAGTGAATGGGAGCTGAGCTGCCATAGAACTACAAGGCCACTACATAGTGGATGAAGCCATCTTCTACTGGCTCTGTGTGTGGAAATTAGATGATGGTGGTGGTGTCAGTTGGCGGACTCTTACTGATCTGATATTGATGACCTATTCTAAGGACAGGCCACCATTGACAGATCTTTGTAATACAGTGATAAACACTATTGCACTTACGACTCCTCTTCATACTTCATACGTTGTCTCTTCCTCTTCCGCTTCATCTTCTCTTCCTCCAGGGAAATGTGAAGAGAAAGAAAATTGTACACAAATACTTGGTAATATGACTTAACAAGACCTTACAGAGAAGTTTAAGCTTAAGCTTAGGAAAATCTAACACCACAACACCAGTCAGTTCACCAATATGGAGGTAGTAGCTTGGTGAAGGGGATGGGACCTACAAGGTCCTGTGGTAGCTTAACATTGAATATTCAGATGACAGACTCCCTTTAAAGATGTCTCATAAACAATATAAGCTTTTATTACTGACAGACATGAAATGTTAACCAAAAGGATCTGCTATTTTGGAAACAATGTCAGCTAATGGTTTGTCTGTTATCTCAGCTCAGCACCATGTACTGGATAGGGAGTAACAGTGTGTCTAATAAAAGAGACTTTTCCTAATCCCCTACAATCTCTGTAACAGTTATTATATCAGGAATGACTGGAATGATCCTCCATGTTTCTCTATATCATCAATAAGTGTCCAATATTCCCCACATTACACCATGAGCACCCAATTCAGTTACGTTTCCCCTGTAGTCTCCCAGGCTTATCCATGTACATCCAAGCCATCTACTATATCTCACACAGTGTAAACCATTTCTATTATCTAATTACAGGGGGCCCCTCACTGTCACATTTCAGGGGACATAAATCCGGATTTCACAATAAAGTGATGATATCTTACCTCTGGTGACTCGCTATTAGCGGTTCTCTTCTTAATCCGCAGGTGTCGATCAGGAATCTGTAGTAAAAAAAACTGTCGCTTCTGTCGCTTTCTCGCAAGTGGGAGCAATAGGGAGCCGGTCTAATCTCTATAAGAGCAATCGCTGACTGGCACCAACTGACGTTTCTTTTCCAGGTTTGTAGCCGCATGCTGGGATTCTATTGCGGCACATGCCAGGATAAGTCATGCGGCACATGCCAGTGCCAGTTATACTGCAGTAAAATATATTACATGTATTCTGTATCATGAGATCTTGCTAATTAATAGAAATTTAGAAAAAAAACCTCAGCATTGAAAGTCACATATAAAAAAACAGATCAAAAACATTGACATTAAAGTCATGTCAGGAGAGAAATGTAAAGAGCTTGAAATATAAATATGTTACACATGGCCGATAGTGTGTGCATCTCCATTCTTATTATACAGTAAGGCTTCATGCACACAACCAGGCGCACAGTCAATGTGCTAGCCGTGTTTTTCATGACCCATTCATCTCTATGGCGCCATAGGCACGACAGAGTATTTTCACAGCCTGGTGTATGCGGTCACAAGTCATGAGCAAAACTCAGGATCGGCCTTATTCCTGTCCATTTTGTGGACTGTGATCACTGGTCCTAATGAATGGAGCCGTGGAAGTATGGGTGGTGCAACATGCACCGTCGTGTTTAAGTTGCCTAAATCTCTGATCACATTTCCAGCACACGAACGAACACTGCTTTGCTGCACATACAATATACACGCAGACAATTCTCCTGCCAACACTGTAAGCACACAGGCACACAGCTCAGCTATTGTATTCGGGATCACATTTGTTTTTGCACTAAGGTGTATAAATATATTCTCCTGCTCCTACATGTAATGTAATATCAGGAAAGATTGTCTCCTGTAGTGCCCTGTCTCCCAAGGTTTGTGTTGCCTCCGGGCAGTGCTGTATAGAGGGGTCTATTTCTCACACAGTCCTCTCCATCACAGCATGAAGAACAGATACTTTCATTGCACTGACCATCCTCGTTCTTGCCTTACACATACCCGGCAGATTAGTGAGGGACAGGTGGGAAGAGAGGTGTTCAGCCTAGTCTATGTGATCAGGTAAAGCTTCTTAGTATTTCTCCTGATCATTAAGGAAGTGATTGGGGGAGTCTGGCACGGCTGGACCCCCATGACTTAGGACTGGAAGATGTTTTATAATCCAAAAAATATGGTAGCTTTTTTATCTTATTTTGGTGTGCACTGTAAATTTATGATGTTGTTTGGTCATTTTTTTTGTATTCGTACCCAGAGTAGCACCCTTGCGAGAGGAGAACCCCCATCTGAGGAAAGGAAACGTGGAATATAATATTGACCACGCCTTCTTCTCTCCTCAGTTTGGTTTCCTGGCCTCTGGATGAGAAGGTCCTTTATCAATGGGAAGTCCCAGGTTACTTTTTTGGCCTACACTACAGCTGGGAAAGGTGCGGTGCACGGCTTAACTTTCCCTGTGGGACATAAGCGGGTCTAACCGCCGCCAGACTCCTTTAGTCTGACTCCCTTGCCTACCAGCTCCATTGGGGTGTCTGCTGAGCCGTGCTGTGTAGCCCTCGGCATCTCCTGCTCCTCTTTCTGGTAATGGTCTGAGGATCATTTTGGATGTGTTAGTTTACAGAATATGCTGTGAAGGGCAAGCCGGCCAAGGGTGTGTTGCTGTAAGAGCGATGTAATTTCTGGTGAGGTTGACTTACTTCCAATGGTGCCCAGAAGTGTTCTTTGAGCTATACAGGAAATAAAGGGGACCTTCCCATCCATATACTGGAAGCCAAGCATGTCATAAATTACCTTCAGGGGAGCCAGCCGGTTTCTGCAGTCCATCCATGGTGAAGTCGGAGTAGGATCAGAATTTTTTAGGATTGGAACCCTATTGTATTGCTTAAGTTTTTTTGTTTTTTTTTTTCTATTATTTTTTCTTTTATGCATATTTAATCTTCACTAAAGGTGTGGTCACTCATATTCCATGTCTCCTGTCTCAGATGGGCGGTCTACTCTCGTATGGATGCTGTCATAGGCTTCCAGAAAAACAATTATCGGCAAGATTAATTGGCTTTTTTTTTTTTTTTTTTTTCCTGGTTGTTACAGTTTCTGGCCATTTATGTCGCTGACATCAGAGGTTCTGCTGATGTTGGCTGTTACAGTAAGAATTCGGCTGTCAGAGAAAACCAAACCCCTGCTGTTAGTACAGAACAACTGATATACTCTACATCCTGATGCCGTAATGGCTATGTACACATTTGTGATAATTTTTTTCCTTTATTAGTAGTATTATTATTGCATTGTATCTATGATTAGCACGAAAACATTTTTCAAGTAGTGTCTTATTTGCTTGATGTTTCTTTTGCAGCCTTCACTTGCTCTCTTATAGTTCAAGCTTTTTCGCAGACTGAGCCGTCAGGTGGCTTCTCCGCTGGATTTCTGTCAAAAGGGGATAGAGTAGCTCTATAGGAGAGCAAGTGAAGGCTGCAGAAGAAAAAGCAAGCAGAATATTTAATAAAACTGTATTAGAAAAATGTCTACTAGCCATTAACAATAATAATAATTAAAAAAATAAAGGGTTTGGTTCTGAGCTCTGACACTGGCTGCCTCTGATTGGAGCTCAGAATCATGTTACCTTTCTTGCTTCTGCCTGACATTGCCCACCTGACATTAAAGAGTCTAGATAGCAGATCAGGGACAAATCCTAACAGCACTTTTTGCTCAGGAACAAACAGTAGGAGCGAGAGAAAAAAAATCCAACTGTGCCAGAATCAGTGGAGGAGCACCTATTACATGATGCCATGGGCTAGTCATGGCGGAGGTGATGAAAGGTCCTTTCTAATATAATTTACTTTTGTCTGTAAAAATATAAAATGAACAATGAGAAGTCAAAATAAAATCAATAGTTGGTGTCACCACCATTTTCCTTAAATAGGACCTTTCACCACTTGGGGTACATGCGGTGTAATACACTGCTAGAAAGCACTGGATTCAGCGCACTTTCGGCTTTCACGTTCTGTGCCCCCGATGTCGGTACCGTAGCTCTTCAGTGTCAGAAGATGGTGTACTGTACCGTGAAAGCAGTACAGCGCTATAGATGCTGCTGTGAGGAAGGGCGTTCCTGATTGACTGTCAGAATCGCCCTTCTGACTGTGAAGAGCTACGGTACTGGAACCGATAGCTCTTCACCAGGGGCACAGAACGTGAAAGCCTATGGTGTGTTGAATTCAGTGCACTGTCGGCTTTCTAGCGGTATATAAAACCGCATGTGCCCCAAGTGGTGAAAGGTCCTCTTTAAACACAGCAGAAATTCTTCTAGATACGCTTACGCACTGTTTTGAGTTTGTTCCTAAGATCTCGAAGAAATAACCACAGATTGCAGATTGTCTGTGGGCATAGGCTAGCTGAATACTTCTGTCTTTTCATGTCATCCAGGACAGGCTCAATAATGTTGAGATCAGGGGATTGCGGGGGCCATATCATCACTTCCAGGACTCCTCCAAAGCGCGGTCACACCAAATATTGATTTGAGTTAGATTTCTATTTTGTCTATTCACTTTGCATTTTGTTGTCAGCGTTTGCGTGCGTGTGTGTGTTTACATATTTATATCTTCTGTATAAAAAGCTATGTGGCGATAAATGATAGTAATTTTTCTGCTTGTGTGAGCCAGACCTTGTGGGAGTAGTCTGAGTATTAGCTGTCGGAGTGAAGTAATCAGAGACTCGGTTATTCTTTTCATTTTTCATGACAATGTTGACAGCGGTGACTGCCGTGGATGTGGTTGAAGGAAAAGGTGATTACATCGTTCATCACAACATAAAAATGACAAAACTAAGTTTTCTAAAAGTCGGCCCTGATTAAAAGTGACACTTCTGTTTACGGTGAGAAGAAGGAAAAAAAAACAACCTCTTTTCCATCCTCTGCTCTTGAGACGTCTCCTGCTGTAAATGATTGGCAGTCAGATTTAGTCTGGCAAGTGCTCAGTGAATGCTACTGCACACGGGTTCTGGGAAATGGGAGTGTGAAATCTTCTATTGTTACCCAGCTTCATATTTTATTCCTGTTTTAATTCAGAGATCCTGTATCTGTAATCGTGCTTTGTCACATTTGGTTAAATCCAAAAGGAAATTATGTACGAGAGAATACTTTAAAGCAACAGCGCCACCTACCTGTGTGACCATGTGGTATAAAACACTCCTCTGAAACTCCCAGGCTGGGAACGCAGGGTCCACACAATGCTTTTTGCTTACTTTTGCATTCTATTCATGAATCTTTTTTACATAATGGAACTGAATTACTGCATTTTCCCAATTTCACTGCCTTTTTGAGCTGGAAAGATTGTGGTAATGGGGTGGAGCAGCTGCTCTGGATGATATATAGTGTTATGTGCGACACCTCTGTATAGAAGATCGCTTATTTAGTGCGCTTATGTCCATCCCTGCCACCCGCCTGTAGTCATAATGATATATAAGAGCATAAAATGCCAAAACAAGAATTAAACCAAGTGCTTTAAGGTTAGGACTAGATAGTAAATGTGGCCACATTGTCACCTGCAGGTAGTGGTGATCATGACATGGCAATCCCCAAAAATCCACATGTTTTAGATTACTGGCGACTGTCATGTCAAACTCATGGCGATTTGTGGGCTGCAAGTCACGTAACCTAAGTTACAAATGTGAACTGAATGGGTTATAGACTGGCAAAGAGGATGAGAGCCCCATGTCTAGACCTTGGGCTGGGTTCATGTGTACCAGGCTCCCAATGGTACAGAATCGACAGAGGGAAACTGATTCCAGAACTGATCTCCTAGTTTTCTAGGGAATCATTTTTCTCAGCGGTTTTCTGCTATAGTCGCCAGACCAGTGCACAAAAATGGCAACACTAGTGTCTGGCTCAGGTAGAAAACAACTTGCCAGACACAAATGAGGTTTACAGGGGAAGGAGATGGAGAAGCTGCTTATAGTCTTAGATTTCGTCATACACCACATATACATATCATATATGTATGATACTTATACCACATACATTCACCATAAGTATGGTGTGAACAGGACCAGTATCATGCTCTTTTTTGTTCTATCTGTAAACACTCAGTTTTATCAACTCGTTTTTATTTTTTCCATGTGAAGCTTTTAGGCTAATACAACCTTTTGTCCATTTTCCTTCTAGGTCCAAGACTGTCATGTGATCAAGTTTACATCAAAAGAAGAAGGTGGTGGAAAAAGCGCTTTTCTCACAGTAGGAGGAAAAAATGTATCTCCTTTCTTTGTAAGTATGATAAACCTTACTAATAAAATATGAAAGACTTTTACAAAGGTCCAATGCAAATTCAATCTTTGTTCAGCAAGGCTAAAGACACATGTTCGCTCCGATTTACTGTAGTGGACTATGTAAGGAATGTGTAGATAAGACCTCATTGGTGAAAAATAGGAATTGGCTTCTAGTGCCACCTATTGGAAGGTACATATACATAGTTACATAGTAGATGAGGTTGGATGAAGACATCAGTCCATCAAGTCCAACCTGTAACCCTACAATCCCTACAGTGTTGATCCAGTAGCTCATATAGAATAATACCGAATTCAAAGAAACCTAAAGGCATAATCTGGGAATAATAACCTACAGGGACCTCCCTTCCAGTAGGTGGCACTAGGCGCAAACTCTTGCCTTTCATCAGTGAGGTGTTATTTGCATATTCCTTACCCAGAATTCTTAGGGTATGCAAATCTCTTTACCTAATGAGAGACATGACCCCATTCTGTTGTGGACCCTTCTGTAAATGTGGCACATCTACAGTGAGCTATATTTTTTCAACTTGCTGGGCATGTAGGAGTGGTGACCTCACAGAAGAGGGGTGGGACTAAATGCAGCAAACGTGTGTCTTGTGTGTCTAATTCTGGCTCAAAGTAAGGTAGCTAAAAGGTGGTATAAGTTTAGATTAAATAGTATACATTGTGTCTACTGTTGCTTTTTTTTTTTTTTTTTTTTCTTTTTTGAAAATTTTTACAGTGTGGATTTTTGCCGGTAGTGGGTTCAAAAGGAATGGGAAATACGTCTCCTTCCTCCTGAATCTTCTCCTGCTCTTTTGCTAAAAAAAAAATTCATAAAAATCCACAGCAAAAACTAAAGACTAGAATATATTGCAGAAGTGGGAGTTTAATCTGACGTCTTAATTCAGAAATTCTAATAATAAAAACTTCCAGATTTTGCAGTTTCTCAGAAGACACATAGATAAACACATCTGGAAAGCAAAGCGCTATGACTGGATTTTATGTTAGTATTTTATGCTACTGTAATATTCCTCCGATAAAAAGAGCTGCGCCTGTACCCCGGCTGAATTAGATGTTGTCTCTGCTCTTGGCAGCTTCAGGTGCTAATGGTTTGCAATTTCCAGGTTGCTGTGTCTTCTTTCTACCTGCAATGGCCTTATGGGTACATTGTCACTGTGAAAAGCCATTTGGTAACCTTCTGTGAGGTGACAACTCCTCCAGCACTGTTATGGGCAATAATGGATTGTCAGTCATCGCTTATGGTGCCTCTCCTGTATCTCCTGCGGTATTGTCCGTCACCGGAGAGAATACGTTATTTGTCTTTCTGCGTACTTTTGCCTTTATATGTAGATAACTGCAGTGTTTTCGGTTTCATTCTGTCACCTACAGCATGTTTTAAAGTGGGTTCGAATAAAAGGATTTTCGTTTACTTGTGACCTGTCCTAATAAATGGGATTATTGAACTGTGACACTACTGACGGCCCACTAAATTGCTTTCTGAGAGATTAGGATTCTTCTTCCAATACCAGTTGTATTGGCTCAATATCCAAGTGTGAATACATACCAGTTACAGCAAGTGGTCTATATAGGTTATATTGTATTTTGTAACAATTAAAGGGAATGTATTGACACTTTTAATTGGTGAAATTTATCACTTTTTCTAATCTGATTTTATTTTCTGATTGTAAATTTTCTATACATGATTACGTGGGCTGACATTTTGCTTGAGGTTTTCCCTCAGCGGTCTGGTGGGCCATAGGAAGTAGAAGTCTTAAGCTGACTCATTGAGGTCTATGGCAGACATGCTTTGTGCAGGGAGGAAGATAGAAACTGTGATATCATCTATTGATGTATTGATGGCTCAGAAAACCTCTACAGATTGACAAGTATTAGTTTATTTGGCTTAGTGGCCAATGTGAAAGGTGTACATTTTACTGCCTTTTTTTTTTTTTTTTTAATATAGAACATTTTAAAAATCAACAGAAATTCATAAAAAAATATGTTTAACATACAAACTTTGTTTACAAAATAGTTCATTTTCTGTATAGCTCTAAGAGTGATCTGTCTGAAACACAAAAAAGAAATTCAGGCGCTCCCTGCGAGGATTGTAATGAAGGATTTAATGAAGTCAAGCCTCCGTCTCGGACCGGTCTCACATGATGTATCTGGTCTGCTTAGAAAATACATTCCACATAGAGATTCTTGTCCACATTGTTTGGATCCTCAAATTAAAAAATGATGGTAAACACAGTTACAGCTCCCACCTACAATCCCAGAAGGGATAAAATGTTGTACTAAAAGACGCAATAAAGTTTCTAAAAAGCGAGGTGTAATAAATGGAGCGCAACAGGGAAACACACAGAGTATCAGCTTTTATTGAAAAGTGGTGAAAACAGAGTGATGTGATTATTTTACCTCCAGCTTTTTTCCTGGTTTCTTTTTATAGGGTTATCCAGTTCTTAGCCTCTGTCCACAGAATGTGGAGCAAGTATTAAGTGTTTGAGCACTGGGGTCACATAACAGCGCAGCTCTGCACATTACCTCTGTTACAGAGCACATTACAGTGTAGATACCTCTATTATGTTTGTCACTTTTTGTAGATTTGGAGAAAATTTTAAAGGTTAATGAGGTAGTTGGGGGCATCCCTCAGTCCTAGGAGTACCGCTCTTTGTTCTCAAGGATGATTCTCTCAGTACAGGGTGGAGGAGGCAGAAGATGGTGACGGTTGTGAAGTGCTTCCTCCAGTGCACAAACTGCTCCATTTGCATAAGACTTCAAACTAGTTTTTCTCTAAATCTACAAACCATAACAAAGCAATTCCAAGAAAAGAAAGGAAAACAGGCAGCGCGGAGCACTTCGTGTGAAACCGCGAGTGATATTAAAAGGATAGCTGCTCACCTTTTTAGGTTGTGATCAGTTCACAACCACTCTTTGGTCATGTAGAGTCAAGTAGAATTCAAGGTGGTCCTCTCAAAGCGGCTGCTGGCATCAGGAACATGATATCAAAGACACGTCAGGATAATTCCAAAAGTAGGAAAAAATGAGGCAGGGAGGCCGTGGTACAAAATAAGTAACGTATTCCATGTGGATATAACACACAATGTGTTTCGGGACAAGCCCTTTTTTAAGTGTGCATATCAACATAACACAGGTGGCATAATATATATATATATATATATATATATATATATATATATATATATATATATATATACATACACAGTGTGTATATATACAGTACAGACCAAAAGTTTGGACACACTTTCTCATTCAATGAGTTTTCTGTATTTTCATGACTATGAAAATTGTAGATTCACACTGAAGGCACATGTGGAATTATATACTTAACAAAAAAGTGTGAAACAACTGAAAATATGTCTTATATTCTCGGTTCTTCAAAGTAGCCACCTTGTGCTTTGATTCCTGCTTTGTACACTCTTGGCATTCTCTTGATGAGCTTCAAGAGGTAGTCATCTGAAATGGTTTTCACTTAACAGATGTGCACTGTCAGGTTTAATAAGTGGGATTTTTTGCCTTATAAATGGGGTTGGGACCATCAGTTGTGCAGAAGTCAGGTGGATACACAGCTGATAGTCCTACTGAATTGACTGTTAGACTTTGTATTATGGCAAGAAAAAAGCAGCTAAGTAAAGAAAAGCGAGTGGCCATCATTACTTTAAGACTGTCTGTGTTATGTTACTATGCTCACTTGAAAAAGGGCTTGTCCCGAAACACGACGTTTATTTTATCCACTCGGAATAAAGACGTTACATATTCTGGACCAATGCTCCTCTACCTCATTTTTACCTACATTTGGAAACATAACAAAGGTATGTTATCACTGTAATGTGCACTATAACCTGGGGAGGTGGTAGACTTACTTTAAAATGGCTGTTTTTTTATTTCTTTTTTGTTTACTTCAATATCACAGAAACCAGAATCCATACTGGAATTTTACAGAGAAGCTGGAGTCCCGCCTAAGCAGAAAATCAGCAGATTCAACGTGACTGACAATGCTATTCTTAAGCCAGGTATGGTTTTGTACAACATGCTAACTTCTTCTAAGATATTACTTAAGCAGGTTCTCCAACTTCTAAAAATGTTTAAAAACTGCTTAGATTGCTAGGAAGTAACCAGAAGTCATCTGATCTCTTCTGGTCTTCCTATCCTGGACTTCAGTGTTGACGTCTTGATGTTGACATATGAATGGGCTTATATTAGACTCCATGCACATGCCTGAGCCTTCATTTTATGTGGGGCCGAGTCCACTTGGGGTCATGGGGTCACAGGTGATTACAAACAAAACACTCTGCGGTCTTATCCTAAAATAATGTTCTTTATGCATCTGTTTCTACTTTTTGCTGAACTGTTTTCCAAGATTATTATTATTATTTATTTATATAGCACCATTAATTCCATGGTGCTTTACATTTGGGGGTTACATACAATACACAGAATATACAGGTAGATAAAATGCTAACAATGACCGACTGGCACAGTGGGTAGAGGGCCCTGCCGGCGAGGGCTTACAATCTATGAGGGAAGGGGGGTAGAGACAGAAGGAGAGGGGGAGACCGTACAGATGGCAGTGCGGTGATAGTGTTATTGGAGGTTGTAGGCCTTCCTGAATAGGTGAGTCTTCATGGCCTTCTTGAAGCCTGTGATTGTGGGAGTCAGTCTTATGTGTCTTGGTAAGGAGTTCCAGAGTATGGGGGATGCACGAGAGAAATATTGGAGGCGGTTGTGTGAGGAGCGGATGAGAGCAGAGCGGAGTAGGAGGTCATTGGAGGATCTGAGGTTACGTGTGGGCAGGTAGCGGGAGATTAGTTCAGAGATATATGGAGGGGCCAGGTTGTGGATGGCTTTGTATGTTAGTGTTAGTAGCTTGAACTCAATTCGCTGGGCAATAGGTAGCCAGTGGAGGGACTGGCAGAGGGGAGCAGCCGATGAAGATCGGGGCATGAGGTGGATTAAGCGAGCAGCGCAGTTTAAGGTGGACTGGAGGGGGGCGAGGGTGTTTGCTGGGAGTCCATGGAGAAGGGTGTTGCAGTAGTCTAGGCGGGAGATTATGAGGGCCTGGACGAGCATCTTGGTAGTTTCCTGGGTGAGGAAGAGG
Source organism: Leptodactylus fuscus (assembly GCF_031893055.1). NCBI lineage: Eukaryota > Metazoa > Chordata > Amphibia > Anura > Leptodactylidae > Leptodactylus > Leptodactylus fuscus. The sequence goes on from NC_134268.1 coordinate 161,056,748, forward strand.
CGAATTCGGTGGATGTTCTTGAGCTGGAGGCGGCAGGAGGTGTTGAGGGCTTGAATATGTGGCTTGAAGGATAGGTCAGAGTCCAGGGTTACCCCAAGGCATCGGGCCTGTGGGACAGGGGTAATTGTGGTTCCATTAACTTTGATAGATGGGTCAGGTGGAGGGGCCATACAGGATGGGCTGAAGATGATAAACTCTGTTTTCTCCATGTTGAGTTTGAGAAAGCGGGAGGAGAGGAAGGAGGCTACGGCCGCTAAACAATCTGGAATTCTGGCCAGTAGGGAAGTAATGTCTGGTCCAGAGATGTATATTTGGGTGTCATCGGCATAGCAGTGGTACCGAAAGCCGTGAGATTCTATGAGTTGGCCCAGGCCAAGGGTGTAGATGGAGAACAGGAGGGGTCCTAGGATGGAGCCCTGGGGGACACCTACAGAGAGAGGGCGTGGTGAGGAGGTGGTGTGCGAGTGGGAGACGCTGAATGTGTGGTCGGTGAGGTATGAGGAGATCCAGGAATGGGCCAGGTCTGAGATACCAAAGGATGAGAGAATTTCTAACAGGAGGGAGTGGTCAACTGTGTCAAAGGCAGAGGAGAGGTCGAGGAGGACAGAGTAATGGCGCTTGGCTTTGGCGGTTAGCAGGTCATTAGTGACTTTTGTTGGGGCAGGTTCAGTGGAGTGCCGGGGTCTGAAGCCTGACTGTAGTCTGTCAAAGTGCAGGTTGGATGAGAAATAGGAGGAGAGTTCGGAGTGGACATGTTGCTCAAGAAGTTTTGAGGCGTACGGGAGCAGAGAGATGGGACGATAGTTGGCAGGAGAGGACGGGTCGAGGGACGGTTTCTTAAGTATAGGAGTGACAGTGGCGTGTTTGAAGGCTGAGGGGAAGGATCCATTGGTTAGGGATAGATTGAAAAGATGGGTTAGGGCTGGAGTAATGACTTCAGCGAGTTTGGGGATGAGGTGTGACTGGATCGGGTCGAGCACGCAGGAGGTGAGGTGGGATTTGGAGATTAGGGAGGAGAGTTTTTCGTCAGTTATGGAGGAGAAACAGGTCAGGGATGAGGAACAGTAAGTAGTTGGGTAGAGGGGGAGTAGGGTGAGACTGTCTCTGATGGTGTCAATTTTAGTTGTAAAGTAAGCGGCAAAGTCGTCAGCTGAGATAAGTGATGTCGGAGGGGGGGCAGGAGGACGGAGCAGGGAGTTGAAGGTGGAGAAGAGCTGTTTGGGGTTGTGAGAGAGTGCAGATATGAGTGTGGTGAAGTAGACCTGCTTTGCAGAGGTGAGTGCGTTCTTAAATGAGAAAACTGCTTCTTTGTACCTGAGGAAATCCTCCTGGGAGTGGCTTTTCTTCCAGAGGCGCTCAGCAACCCGCGAGGCACGTCTCAGTTTTTTAGTCAGGTCAGTGTGCCAGGGTTGTCTATTGATCGGTCGGGCTCTGGTGTATGTGTAGGGGGCCACAGAATCAAGGGCTGAGATAATGGTGTTATTATAGAAGGCAGCAGCGGCATCTGTGTCCTGGAGTGAGGATATGTCAGCGAGTGGTAGGAGAGAGTCTGAGAGGGTGCAGGTGTCAAGGCAGTTGAGGTTCCTGCGGGGGCGTGTTGGTTTAGAGGTTGGAGTGTCTATTGGAGAGGAGAGGGCAGAGAATGTCAGCAGGTTGTGAACAGAGAGCGTGGATGGAGAGTTAGAGAGGTTGCATATGGAGCAGAGGCGGGTGAATAGTAGGTCTAGTGTGCCCCCTTTTATGTGGGTCAGAGGAGGACCATTGGGAGAGACCAAAGGAGGCGGTGAGGGATAGGAGACTGGAGGCGGAAGGGTGGTCTGTGTTAATGGGGATTTTGAAGTCACCCATGATGATGGTGGGGGTGTCTGTGGATAGGAAGTGTGTAAGCCAGTTGGTGAAGTGGTCGATAAAGGCAGCGGTAGGTCCTGGCGGTCGATATATGACGGCCAGTTGGAGATTGGAGGGTGAGTAGATACGAACAGCGTGCACTTCAAAGGATGGGGGGGTGAGGGCAGGTAGCGTCTGGATAGGGACAAATGAGCACTTGTCTGACAGGAGGACGCCTACACCTCCACCAGGTTTGTTGTTGGAGCGGGGGGTATTTGAGAAGTGCAGACCTCCATAGGAGAGGGCGGCGGGGGAGGCTATGTCTGAGGGGGTCAGCCATGTTTCTGTTAGACAGAGAAATGTAAGTTTATTAAGAATAAAAGGTCATGGATGTAGGCAAGTTTATTACATACGGAGCGGGCATTCCATAGTGCACCAGGGAGGGCAAGGGGAGGGGTAGGAGTGAGTGTGATTGGTTTGAGATTTCGGAGGTTCCGTGTGTTAGCGCCAGGTGTGGGGATTTGCTGGGGAGGTCCAGGATTAGGAGATATGTCGCCAGAAGTAAGGAGGAGTAGGGAGAGTGACAGCAGGTGTAGGTAGGAGAGGCTGCGGGGGGTTTGTAATGTAAATAGTAAATAGTAAAACAGTGCCTCTGTTTGCTGCCCTCTAGGGGCAGCCCCCTTAAACATCATGCCTGACTTTTTCAACAAGCCTTAATGTATGATGCGGGGTTTAGCCAAATCAGTATCCCAGCTGTGTCTAAACCTCTCATCATAGCATTAAGGCTTGTTGAAAAAGTAGGGCATGAGGCTTAAGGGGGCTGCCCCTAGAGGGCAGCAAACAGAGGCACTGTTTTACTATTTACATCTTGGAAAACAGATTTGTATATATTTCCCATAATCCCCCAGTGGAGCGAAAAAGGCTTTTGTAAGTCTCCATACGCCTGTGAAGGTGCTTACTCCTTATAGAGTGATATTATCCCCAGTACTTGTTGCTAATCAAACAAATGTTTAGGGCAGGTGAAAGCACTACAGAATGAGACTACATGGGGTTTGCTTCTTACCACTGAGAGGCATTGGTCTGAATAGGAGTTGAGAACAGAGTAAAATAGTTGCAGAATGTCACATAGCTTAAATGGGTCATCTATCCACTTAATTAAAAATAAAAATTAAATAAAATAATGTAGAATGCTTAAAAAAGGTTCTATTTTACCGATCGTCCACCAGTCCCTGTATCTTGTCATGCAGTCTCTTCCATCTTCTCATTACAATTGGTTGTCAGCAGTAAGACAGAGCAGATAGAAAAGAACAGGATCAGACTGCACAGTGTCTTGTTGATATACATTGGAGATGCATATATTTGTGTATGTTCTGTAGTAGATACAGTACTCCTCCATTGTTTGTTTGGTTTTTTTTTACTCCAAAAGTGACATATAACATTGACTCTATACTCTGTAAACAGTTAGCAATCCATTTGCTTTTATTTTTGCATTTTTCAAACGGATCTGCTAAATGGTTGTAAAAATAATATGAATTAAATATAGACTAATGGATGAAAAAAAAAAAAAAACATCTCTATGTAAACAGACGGATGACCATCTGTTTTATCCATTAAAGAGGACCTTTCATGGATTTGGGCACATGTGGTGTTGTATACAGCTGGAAAGCTGACAGTGTGCTGGATTCAGCTTTCCTGATCTGTGCCCTGGATAAAGAGCTAGCGGTCTAGTACCGTAGCGCTTTACAGTCAAAAGGGCGTTTCTGACAGTCAGTCAGAAACGTCCTTCTCCACAGCAGTGCCTATTGCAGTCCCTATTGCGCTGTACAGTGTTAGCGGGGTGGAACGCCCCCTCCCTCTGCTCACAGTGCTCGTCCATAGACGAGTATTATCAGGAGGGGAGGGGGGAATTCCTCCCCACTCACACTGTACAGCGCGATAGGTGCTGCTGTGCAGAAGGATGTTCCTGACAGAGTGTCAGAAACTCCCTTCTGACTGTGAAGAGCTACAGTACCGGGACCGATAGCTCTTTACCCGGGGCACAGATTGAGAAAGCCGTCAGTGCGCTGAATTCAGCGCACTGTCAGTTTTCCAGCGGTATATAACACCACATGTGCCAAAATCCATGAAAGGTCCTCTTTAAAGGGCTTGTCCCGAGAGTTTCATTTAACTTGAGATTTATTTAAGCTGTCTTGACTAATCTTTGTTCCTCTAGACTGATGGACTTCAAATTATTTGTAAATAACCTTATGACGCTTACTAGATTGATGGACAACAACAGTTGCCTCTGTAAGATCATTGCTGATGGCTTTCCTCCTTGATATGTTAAAACAGCCAAAACTTCTGCTTTAATGTGGTTGTGCAATAATAGAAAACATTGTTATTTTTTTGTTCTCCGGAAGTGACCTCATGACTGTAGGCCACATGACTGCAGCTCAGTGCCATTAAAATGAATGGGATTGCGCTGTAGCATGGTCATGTGGCCAACGATTGTGATATAATTTCCAGAGGAGAAGAAATCAGCCATACTACACAACCCTTTTAGGAGGGTAGGTTTTTTTTAATCCACTTTTTTTTTTTTTTTTTTTTTATAAATAAGACCTGAAAAAGTACACGTACAAGAACCTGCTTTGAATAAAAGCTGCAGCCTCATTGGTTCCTCTAGGCAGCGGCTCCACTTTGTAGCAGTTTTCTGACTTCTTCCCCAGTCTCTGCTCTTAAACATGCCACTAGTTTGCTGAACATTATTAATGGTATTGTAAATGCATTTTAGATTTTTCTAAGTTCTTTCTTCTCCTTCCAGGTACTCCCCTTTATGCTGCACATTTCAGGCCTGGACAGTATGTAGATGTCACTGCCAAGACGTAAGTATCTTATTCTGTGTTTTCATTATTCTACATCTGTCTCCATGTATAGCTAGTTATATGTCCTGAAGTTTAGTGCAAAACGGTAAATTCCCCAAATCTGTAGCATCTATGTTCTGTTACAAATTTTTACAACACATTTTTACTCTGCATAATCCATAGTATCTGAACTGTGGCAGGTCTTTATTCTATCTTGGAATATCAGATGGATACTTATTGCAGTTCTAATATATCTGAAGATGCTTTATAACTTTGGCTATCCCTTTAAGAGCCTCATTTTGTAATAGCCTGAAATTCCTGCAAATTGAATAGTTAGTATGAGAAATCAATAATGTTGAGTAGGATTTGATACAACGCACTAAATGTGTCCGCATTGTTGCATCTTGAGCGAAAGGTTGCTTTGTTTTCCACCATTTAAAATGTCACTGTCTATTAAGGTTCTGAAAAAAACAAAAAAAAAAACAACAATGTATGTATCTATAATTATGTCTTCTTCCATGTCTAAACTGTCTATTAGTTATTGACCAGTATAACATTTCTTGAGCATTGCTTTGTGATCTTGGAAGCAGCTTTTGGGGAAGATTCTTCATTCTCGTATAATTCCGACATATTTGTGTAATTAGATGAATGGGATAATGTGGCTTTGTAGCCACAGTTGTGAAGATGACCTGCTAGCTTCTCGTGTGGCTGCAGTGACTAATATATAGTATTATTATATAGTGTTTATACTTCGTATAGCTCCTCTGTCAGTGTTCTCATCTAACATGCGCTCCCTAGTACTATATAGCTGTATCATTAAGGATTCTCTCCTTGAACCATAAACTATGGTCACTTACTCTATGTATAGTACTATTTTGGAGAAGATTAAAGGGATCCTATCATACAAACACATTTTTTTCTTAGTAACACATTGGAATAACCTTAAGAAAGGCTATTCGTCTCCTACCTTCTCCGCGCCGCCGTTCTGTAGGAACGTCCTCTTCATCCTCTTTTTCCGTTGCAGGTTTCAGACTTCTAGGCCTTGGGCAGAAAGCAGACTGCGCATGCCCACAGGCCACAACAAAATGGCCGCTTACAGTACTGGGTAAGCGGCTATTTTCTTGTGGCCTGTGGGCATGCGCAGTCTGCTCTACCCGAGGCCTAGAAGTCTGAAACCTGCGCTGGAGGAAGAGATTGAAGAGGACATTCCTGATGAAGATGGAGGCAGCGCTGGAGAGTGTTCTCTGGCGGCATTGGGGACAGCCCCAGTGCTGTTTGAGCGCTGGGGCCCGCCCCCAGTGCTGCGAGAAAACAAATTTATATACCGACAAAAACCGGGATTCCTATGGAACGGCGGCGCAGAGATGACAACAAAGAGTAGGTGATGAATTGCCTTTCTTAAGGCTATTCCGATGTGTTACTAAGAAAAAAATGTGTTTGTATGATAAGAACCCTTTAAATTAATTTGGTAACCAACTTTGTGGGTATTTTCTAGATGATGGATAAATATTTTTGTTATTGTTTACAGCGGTAGTTGGTGTACCTGATAAAGGGCTAGTAAATGAAGCAAGGTCTCATTTAATTTGTATGAATGAGGGTTTATTTTGGCAATCCATTATAATCTATTAGGTTCTACACGTTCAGCTTCCTGTACTATACTTACTACTGCCTATTTACGAGTCCTGTACGTGCCAGTCTATGCGGATCTCCACTCTCTTGCCTGATATGTGTAGTTAATTCTTTCCTTTTCTGACGTAGTTACTGTTCTAGATATGTGTGTAATCTTCAAAATGAATGTTTACGGGCAGAAATCCGCCTTGATCTGTAATGTGAACATTTTCTCAGCCTTTCTTGGAATATTCCTGGCTGCGTGCTGTTTCCTTGATTATTATTCCTGAATCACGCAGGACGCGAGCAGCGGTAAGTGGCCGCAGTGATTGATTGAGTCTGGCAGATCATTTCTATTTTATGAAGGTTTTCAGTCTTACCGAGTGAACACTGAAAGTAGTTTTACCAGGCAGACAAATCATACTGTAGAGATGGGAGAGCATGCTCGGGACCCCCAGGAGTTTACACTGTATTGTACTGTTCAGTGGAAATCAAATCTTACAGCAGAGAATAGTGTGAATATGGGAACTGGAAAATGGAGATTATTTCTGGTATTTTGCATGCAGTGATGATCATTTCTGAACTATTTTCTTCTGTAAATCCCACTGAGAAAACAAGCCTCAGTACAGACTAACTTTCTGAAGAATAAATTGTGCACCCATAGAGAGGCAATGACAATCCATATTTGTACTTGTAGTATGTTCTGCAGGGAAAGATCAAGTGGTCTAGAAATCCAGATCTTTCTTCCAAATGCCTGCAAGTTGTCCCAGGAAAGTATGTCTTCTGTGTGAGAAGAGTCTGCCTTCTGGTCATTCCCATGTCTTACCTGGTCACCGTAGACAATGGTTACTATTCCAGACTCTTCTCTGTGTTCACTAACTGTTATAGCTGTACCTGACTATATGGAGGATCTGTGATAGATGGACTGGAGAATCGCATTTATTACAGACTTTGATCATTTATATTGGGGGGGGGGGTGTCAAAGCACAATGAAAGGCACACAGGCACAATGAGGGGAATTTATTATCACATGTCCGCCAGTTTTCTGGCATAGATGTGCGATACTGTGACATATCGTTGATACAGGACACTTTCTTGTCCCAAAAATGTGACACATCCCCATTCTGCGGCTCACTCGCCACTTTCTTAGGCAGGGTTGGGATGACAAGGCCTGAAATATATTTTGTTATAACTCCCACCAGTTGTCTGGCACAAGATATACAAGAATGTATTCCTGACTGTGGTAGAATTCCCTCCAGGTGCACGGGTGTGTGCCTGATATATTAAGAGGCAGGGGCTTCCTCATAAATCTGCTGCGCCTCGTCCCTGTCAGACCCTTTTATTAATAAATCGCCCCAGTGACTCCTCCTGTGCCTGGCATTTACAGCTCCATCCCATTTGTCAGTTTTTGTATACTTACATATCATATGTAAAAATAGATTTCTATGGCTTTCACCCTGGAGCGGATGTTGGCCACCAAAAACCATACCTTCTCCAGTTTCTGCTCCAGATGGGCCCTCTGGTCCGCTTTTATATAAGATAGGAGAAATCCCCGGGCCAAGACTCCCCTCTCTACCTCTAGTGCAATTCCGGATCATTGTTGCTAATATTATTGTTGGTACTCCAATTGTTATGGCCGTTTGCACTTCTATTTGTATACTGACCTCCTTATCATTGCCATTCCCATTTGAATTGCACCATTCTGCTCTGAACATGCGGTGTTTTTTTTTTTTTTGCTCTTAGATACCATATATACAAGAATATAAAGCCGATCCGAATATAGGCCGAGGCCCCTAATTTTGCCACAAAAAACTGGGAAAACTTGTTAACTCGAGTATAAGCCTGGGGGGGGGGGGAATGCAGCAGCTACTGGAAAATTTCAAAAATTAAAATGGTCAGAGTTTTTGGGTGCAGTAGATGCTGGGAAAGGGGAGGGGGTGTTTTGGTTGTCTGCCTGCCCCTTCCCTGAGCTTGAGGACTGTTTTTTGTTTTGTTTTGGTTTTTTTCCCCCCACTTGGAATTCGGTCTGGCTGAATATAGGGTATTTACAGTATATCTTATATTCAGTAGACTGGACACTTTCAGACACAGGGATACCTAATGTGTATGTGTTTCACAGTAATTTTCTACTTTTGTATGTATTCCAGGGAAAGCAGTGATTTAAAACTTTTATTTTAAAAAAAAATTTTAAAGCTTCTTTTCTTCCCAATATTTTGTGGGAGACTCTATACATTACCAACCCCCCCCCCCCCTTCCCCCTAAAAAAAAAATAATAATTTTTTTATTTTTTTGCTGACTCGAGTATAAGCTGAGGGGGGCTTTGTCAGCACAAAAACTGTGCTGAAATATTCAGCTTATACTCGAGTATATACGTTACGTATTGACTTTATTATGCCAAATTTGTTTTTACTTTTAACAATGTTTGTTTTCCTCCCTGCCCTATTCTTCCACCGCCTTCCCTGTCCCTCTCCCCCCCTCCCCCCCACCCCCTTACCTTGCCCCAGGCCCTGTTTGGAACGTTATTGGCTGCCACTTGAGAACTGATAGGACTACTGTTCATGCTTTTGTAACCATTGTGTATGCTCCTGAGTGTCTATATTAGATAAGAGGTTGTTTGGATTATTGTACTTGACGCATAGTACTGTACGGCCCGATTCGGCCACAGGTTTTTGTCTTTCCTCCCTTTGGCCCGTCATTGTTTTGCTTTTCTTGTATTTTGAGAAATTTTTCTTCAATATAAATCTAATTTTAAAATAAAAATAAATAGGTGACGGGACTGGACACATCGGCCAGTGTAGTGGCGTCTTGTTCTATATTCCCGTATACTCCACCATCTACCATTAGATACAAGCTGTCTGCAGTGTCCTTTAGAAGGATTATGGGTTTGAAAGTTTTCTGCGTGTGGTAAAAACTCCCTGTCCAAATCTCTTGTATCTTCAGTTGTCATAAGCTCCTTAAACTTTAAAGTCTTAGAAGTTTTATCAAGTAATATATATTTATATAGCATACTGTTCTGGCGCGGCGCCTCCGGTTGTAGCAGCTGTCTATTTACAATGAAGTTATAAAATGGAAAGGTCATATCCCCACAGTGGGTCTGTCTTTCTGGGTGAAAGTGATTGTGCCAGTATCATGCCGTGCTTTGGAAACATTGTGATGGCACGGAGGTGACATTTAGCAGGTAATGTCTTTGATGTACAGTAGCACAGAATATCACTATCCCTGTGCGCCACTGCTGGAATTGTTTACTCGCATGAACCTTGTAAACAGCTTTGCTGGGGGGTACAAATATGTCATTTTCACTTGTGTAGAGTCAGTGTCTGGACAGTAAATTGGCTTAGGCAATATTCTGTACCCGTTATCCATATTGACAGATATATACAGCCAGATAGCCGGCCGGCACTCTAAAACCTGCACAGAGAATGTAGTGCCTAAACAATATGTCTTAAAGAAGGCTTCTGGTACAAAATTGGTGGCATAACACAGAGGAAGAGAAAGTGGGGGAAATCTAAAAAAACAAAATGGTATCTTAAAGAGAGACCCTTTTTTCCCTCCCTAACACGTAGGAATAGCCTTAAGAAAGTCTATTCTTCTCCTACCTTTAGATGTCTGCTCCGCAGCATTGGTTCTGGAGAGGCTGGAGAGTTCTCTAGCAGTGCTGCGAGAGAACTCATTTGCATACTGAAGAAAACCAGGATTTATGCCGAACGGCGGTGCAGAGAGGTAGGAGAAGAATAGACTTTCTTAAGGCTATTCCTACGTGTTAGGGAGAAAAAAAGGGTATCCAATGATGGGATCCCTTTAAGTCCTACGTAGCTAACAGCTACTCCTTCTTACTCCATCATAAACATGCAGGTGCTGAGCATGCCTCTATATTTTATGGGATAAGTGGAAATAAGGCAACGGCAGACTCCTCTGGCAATGGCTTATCTCCTTTGGACATAAAAGGTCAGAAATGTTGATGAAAGGAGGTTCGTCCAGCTTTCATATGATGTATGTGGGCAGCTAAGAAAACCCATTTCTTATGTTGGAGACCTGTAAACCTGTGCTGTATGCAGAACTACAAGGCTACGTCCAGTTGAATTTCCATTGGATTTGTCTGAGTATAAACTAATATAGTTATATAATCTTTATATAGGATTGTGTTCCTTGGGGCCTAATATAGGAAGAGATCTAGGTACAGAATAAGGGTGTATTGAAAAACAATATTGCAACAGCTATAACAAAGCTGTTATCTTTGGTGCATGTATGAGCCTAGGTCTAGGTTGTAAAGGGATGCTTCATGTTTTCCCCTGGCAGTGCCAGTCCTTGCTAAAAACCCCTCAGCCCTTAACAAAATAGTGTTTCAATTTCGGCTAGTTGCTTATTATCTAAAGGGTTTATGAGCACAGAGGGCAGCAAATGGATAAGCTGTATATCAGAACAATGGCTTGCAGGCCACTTAAGCAGGAGAAAAATCACTTGATGAGAACTGCCTTGTAAGAGTTTTTAATAATTCACCCTTTTCCATCTCAACACAAATTGCAAGGCGCTCAAGGATGCTGCGTGTGCACAGCACTTCACTGTGTTAACCCGTTCCCTCTGACTACATGACAAGTGGCCGGGGCTAGATCTAGAGCTACATGTACGCTCTGCTAGTCTTCAGTTACTGCATTGGAATAAAGGAAGAGCTTACACTATTACTTGGTGCCAAATTGTGAATCCCACTGTCAGATGGGATTTACACCAGTTTATTTCTCTTGGAGGTACATAGTCTGTCACCAGAACCCATGTCAAGCCAGATAGGTTAGCGCCCCCAGTATCAAATAGTGCTTTACCCTGTGAATCAGTATCTCCATTGCCGAGGTATTGCCACTATTGTCAATACGCAGATGAGTTTTTTTGAGCAATAACACTCTTGTTGCTGCATACAGCTCATCTGCATATTGACAAAAAGGTTGATATCTTTGCTATGGAGACATTTGTTCAGAAGGGGAAAAATAATGATGGGTTAGAGGTACCTGAACCAACGTGTGGCGCTGGGTTGATATACTGGGCTCTGGTGATAGACCTAAAAGTGTATTGAAAATGTTGTCATTGAATCATTATGTGTCTACCATGTAACTACACTTTCCCCAGTCTTACAAACCTGCCGCTTCGGGGTAATCTACGATTCTTTCTGCTTTATCATTCAACCCACCGACATTCCTTGCCACTTTGTTTCTTTCACCCCAAAAACATTTCCCAAATCTGTTCATTTTCTAACCAAAAGTTAAAGAAACTTGCTACTGGATGCAGAGCTGGTGAGTTGGTACCAACCCACCAACAACTCTATCCACAACCTGACTCTTGTTCAGACTCAGCCGTGGCCCCTCAGAAGCAGTAAAAATCCTCTAATTTATTAAAACGCTGGTGATGGCATTCCTATGGAAGGAAATATGTAGCAAACTATACATCTAAATATCCATAGCTTGTCCTCTTCATACATCTCTGGCCTAATCCGATACCTGCCCATACATGTTCTCTGATCCTCACACGACTTCCATCTTCACTCTCCTCTTATCTGCTTTTCACCATCTACAATATTTCTCCTGTGCTTCCCCAGTTCTCTAGAGTTTACTACTCCACCTCAGACTGGCCCCGATGATCAAAACCTTTTAAAAGCAACCTGATAAATTTAAAGGGGGTGTGATGTTAAGGACACTTATCCCTTATCCACAGTATAGAAAATAAATGTCAAATTGTTGGGGGTCCAACCCCCAGGTCCTGCAGCCATCAGGAGAATGAGGAACTCTGCTGTGGGGTTGCCAGGCTTGTAATCTCCAGCAGCACTATATCAGTGAATTGAGTGCCGGTTACGCACTCGCGCTCCATTCACAAGGAGAAGGCAAGAGATACGTTCGGTCTATTGAACTCCTGGTAGCCTTGGGACCTTTAAGTCAGACCCCCAGTAATCTGACACTTATACTGAATTTTGGCCTGTGAAATGTTAGTATTCTCAAAGTTAGAAGGGATGGGGAAAAATGGGAAGGGGAGTCAGGAACCAGAAATAAGATGTAGCCATAATGGGGTCCTGGAGAGAGGACCATGCCGGGGCCCAAGATACAGTGCTATGGACTAGGAATGAGAGTGAAATTATGTTGAAGACCATAATTTAAAGGGATATCATACACGGAGCAAGGAATGAGAGGAGAGCTATTTTGAGGACCATAATTTTAAGGTATACCATGTCAGGGACTAGGGGTGAGAGAAGAACCACGCTAAGGACCACAGTTTAAAGGGATCCCATGCTGGGGAATAGGGCTGAGAGGGGAACTATGCTAAGGTTCACAATTTAGAGGGATACCTCGATGAGGACCATGTTGGCAACTAGAAATGAGAGGACATCCCTGCTAGGGTACAAGATTTAGAAAAATGCCATTCTGGAGACCAGTAATAATGGGGCCATCTTGAATTAGAAAATGTGCATGTCACCAGGGAATAAGAAAGTGGTGGTCCCCCCTATGGTTATATATGTGTTTACTAATCTAGACCTGGTCCTGTGTAATATTCTGATGTGATAACTAGTTCTGTGTCATATAATGAACCATAAAATACATGCTTTGTGGCTTTTTCATCACTGCTTGGGGGTTTGGTGACACTTTGACCTTTTATCTTTGAGAAGACCACCCCTATACATATCTGTGGTTAGTTATTTGTTCTACAAGATATTAGGAACTCTCTTATTGCCACATTCCTTCAAAAACTGTGTTCAAGTTTACCTGGAAGAACTTATGCTGACTGCAAATATTGGTCTGACTTGGGTTTCTCTTTTGTCTATTCACTTATGCTAGGTTCACACTAGCATTCAGGTTTCTGTTCTTCGGGTTCTCTTGTGGACCCTGAAAAATGGAAACCCTATCCACTGCAGGACGTTTCTCTTTATGCTGAAATGGAATAGGGGACAGAGTCTCCAAACAGGTCCCGAATGCTGGTGTGACTGGAGCCTTAGTTAGATTTGTCAATTAACAAGATTTACACTTTTATTATTAAAGCAGTCTTACTTTGTAGCATCTTTCCCAAACCTGCCTAAAACCTTTGCGCAGTACAGTATATTTTGAGAAAGGTTCAAGATGTGAACTGATAAATCTCTCACTTTGTGGTGAAGAAAACCAGCAATTCCACCTATTTTATGGGCGGCAAGTCAAGGATTTTAGTCCCAAGTTAGACAAATAGGCAGTATATCTTCCTTTTGAATAGACTTGTTCGTGTGCAATCACTATACATCTCAATGAATGCATGCATTGCCCCCAGAGCCTGTTTAGCCAATCTCTTGGGAACGTGTAGAAAGAACTTGTCCATAATTTATTGAATTTTTCTGTTCTCCTCCCAGGTTATAATAAGTATATGGATTTTTTTTTTCTCTTATTTTACAAATTTGACATTCTGTGCTTTAAGTGAACCTGTCAATCATGTATAATATAGAGCCACTGACTTTTTGCAAAGTATCAAGCAAGCAACTTACATTACAAAGACTAAACTATATTTTCTGTAACTTGTTCATCTTTGTAAGCCCTGAGCTGAAATAGAAGTCCAGCCCCATTCCTGGCAAAAGAGTCTGTAAAATGATTAATCTATGCCGTCATATCTGTGTTCATTATGGGCTTGGGCGTTCTACTTAGTAATGACTGACTTTTTGTGTATGAGGGTGCATATAAACCTAGCAGTCACTCACTGGACTCCTAAGATCAAAATGTGCAGAGACTTAAAGGGCTTGCCCAGGATTTATGTTTTTATGGCCTGCGCTCAAGATAGGTCATAAATATCTGATTGGTAGGGTACCGACAGGCAGCCCTGCACAGATCAGCTGTATAGGGTTGTTTTAGACACCATTACTGTATACTGTATAGTGGCCAGGCATCGGTACTGCAGCACCAGCACCCAGCCACTATATAGGGATGGATGGATCTGCTTACGGGCCAATGTTGTGTATAGTATGGGCATTGGACGTGGCCACATACAGCAGATCAGTTTGAGGGAAAATATAAACGATATTGGACAACCCCTTTAAATGAATAAATTATAAGTTCTTAAAATTTCTCCATAAAAAAATGTCAATCTAATAAATAAATAGCAACTCATGCCCTGTAGAGAGGAAGCACATGCCGTGCACCATAGGCGCCATCATCTGAACAGTCAGCAATGTTTCTAAGAATAATGAGTAGACGCTCGTCTTCTGGACTTGAGATCATTCTATTATTGTAGACATGCTGCTTCTTTCCTCTGATCACACATACAGGGGGAGAAAATCTGTTTTGGGATTCCCCTACAAAGTAACAGAAGTCCCGAGTAGATTATACAGTACAGTAAGATGTATTTGCATGGGACTCCGCATTCCTGGGTAGGATTAACCGTTTTCTCCATATTGGTAAACTTCCTTGGTACTTTTTGCTTTTGTGTGCTGTACCTTTTTGTGTAATTTTTCAGCTTGCGTTTTTGCACCTAGTTCACACTGGTTTCTTACAGATATACAGCTGATTTAAGGCAAAGCATTTGTAGCTTTTAACTTCTTTTACACACAGTAAGCCTGCAGCAGATGTGCGATCCGTCTCCTGTCTAATAGATGGCATTATCTGCTATTAGATCTCGGGTATGAAGTCCTCGAAAATCCTATTGAAAGCTGATCTCTATATCCCATATTTTGTTTCCTGCAGCTTAGTGAGATATAGTACTTATGCTACTATATGTGTTTTATATTAATTGAAATAAACTTCTTGCTCCTGGTGGCTTGTTCATGTCACAGATTTATACCGCACTTGGCACTGGCATTGTTATGTGTGTTTGGGTTGGCACAGACCAGTCCTTTTTATGAACGGGATCTGTACCTAAGAATTTATTTGGTCTTCAAATCATTTGAGTCTCTCCTTACACAAAGGTTAGATCATCTGCATAGTAGTTTACATATTAATACATGACTACACACATACCAAAGGAAAATGAGCTTTTATTCAGATGTTCTTGTTACTGGGAAAATAATAAAGCGAGTATGATCTCAGAACCCAGCACATTAAAGGGGCTCTATCATTGGGAAAAGTCATTTTTAGATAAAAGCACATCCTTGCATAGCCTTTAGAAAGACTATTCCACACCTACCTTTTGTATGTAAATCGCCTCAGTGGTTTTTGAATGAGCCCGTTTTTATTCATGTGCACCCCAGAAGTCTCATCGTGCACCCTCTGTTATTCTTTCCTATATATGTATACAGCACAGGCTGCTGCTGATGACTTCCTGTTTGCACACACAAATAGGAGAGAATAGCAGAGATGAGTGCTGCTGGGAACTTCCTGTGCTGGCTGGAAGCTAATTAGCCTATGAATAAAACGGGGCTCATTCAAAAACCACTGAGGCAATCTACATACTAAAGGTAGGTGTAGAATAGCCTTTCTAAAGCCTATGCAAGGATGTGATTAGTTAAAAATGACTTTTACCTCACAGACTGTCCCCCATCCCATCATCTCTCACACAGACTGTCCCTCATGCAGCCATCTCTCTCACAGACTGTCCCCCCATGCCGCCATCTCTCTCACAGACTGTCCCCTCATGCCGCCATCTCTCTCATAGACTGTCCCCTCATGCTGCCATCTCTCTCACAGACTGTCCCCTCATGCTGCCATCTCTCTTACAGACTGTCCCCCATGCCGCCATCTCTCTTACAGACTGCTCCTGATGCTCCCATCTGTTAACCAGACTGCAGGCTCCTTGCTGCCTCCCCCAACTACACAGACTTCTGTCCTTGCTGCCACATCATTTACAGATTGCTCCTATTGACCCATTATATTAAACTGCTGCCCCATGCTCCCATTTCTATCATAGTCTACTACCCATACCCGTTACACAGACTTTTTTCCACCCCCACCCCCCATTTCTCTCACAGCTTGCTCACCACAAACCCCTCTGTCACAGAGGCTGCTCTCATGCCTATTTCTCTTGCAGACTTCTCTCTATGCCCTATCTCTTGCACAGACTGCTTCCGATTGTCCGGGGCAACACGGCAGCTCAGTGGTTAGCACTGCAGTGCTGGAGTCCTGGGTTCGAATCCCGCCAGGAACAACATCTGCAAAGAGTTTGTATGTTCTCCCTCTGTTTGCGTGGAAATCCTCCCATTCTACAAAGACATACTTAAAATGAAAAAAAAAAAAAAAAAAAAGTACATTGTGATCCCTATATGAGGCTCACAATCTACATTAAAAAAAACAAAAACAAACTGCTTCCGATTGTCCTTCACTTGTTACACGGACTGCTTCGCAAAACCCCTCTGTTCCAGCTTAGGGGCTGCATTAGTGACAACCTACGTTTAATGGGTTTGCAGCCATATTGGTTGTCCTCAAGCTTTTTCAGAATAAGCATTATTGGTTATTCTTTAGTAACTTGCTGCTGTTGACATTTTAGGAACTACGCACGCAAAGTAGTTGATAGGGGTCTCTATATATGTATTAAGCTATATTGTGCATTTTAGGATATGATAAGGGAACAAAGCCACTGAGGGATCCAATTAATTTAGGACATACAGTTTGCTTGCTAACCCACTTTCCAGATGATCTGTTTGTGGCATTATATAATGAGCACTTTCTCTGCTTGGGTTGGCATCATCAGGTGAGCTGTCCCTGTGGGCATCATGCCTGCTAAAATCCATCCATATATTTACAGAGGCAGCTGCACCGAGCCCCGGCCAGTGAGTCCCCTAATTGGCATTTTACTGCTGTTCGGAGGTTGTTCCACATCATTCCATATCATTGCAACCTTAAGAACAAAGCAGATTTGTTGAACACATTTGTAATGTTACACTGAACAATTAGATGGCGCAGCTTATGACATTGACCTCATTCCTGACACCTGATGCCAGCTTATGTGCACCTGAGAAATCTTTAGATATTGTATTTACACAGCGACTGGACACATCAACCGCAGCAATTGTGCGGAAATGGTTACGGATTTACTAACATGACCTCTTGGGACGGTTTCCCACTACATCATTGCAGCTAGATGCAGTTTCTTCCACATTAGGAATATTTAACAACAGTGATTATTGAAAAGCAAGATGAAAATAAAATACCTCAATTAAAATTGAAGAACTGTGCTGAGAACATTTGTATGGGGTAAACGGGTATTTTATTTACAAGCTCTGCTGTTCCTTTTCTTTCAGGATTGGTAAAGGGTTCCAAGGAGTCATGAAGAGATGGGGATATAAAGGCCAGCCAGCATCACATGGACAGACTAAGACACACCGTAGGCCCGGAGCCATCGCTGCTGGTGTAAGTCAGAGGATACCTTCAGTGTAGTGTAATGCACAAAGAGTATTTTATTCAGCATCTGTTAATATCTAGACACAGACTTTACCCCATTAACTGCCAGAAATGTGGGCACCCTGCAGATTTTGCTGTACATCAATTCAGTGTTCACCTGTAAATGTACAGATTTTGCGATAACTTCCTCTTGATAAACATTAAAAACCAGAAAATTTATTTATTTTTGTCAGTAACTTAGAACCATAAAATAATGTTAAAGGCAATATGTGTATTTGAAGGTAACCTCTCAAGAGTTTTTTCCACCATAAACTGGCCCCATCATTTGTAGGACGACGTAATTCCCTTTCCATTGGTGCCCCATCCCTGTAATCTTTCTGTTTCAACAAGGTCAAGTTATAAATGTTTGACAGTCATATACAAGTTATCCTACGTAGTCACGGTATGCGGGGGACGGCTTTAGACTACTGTAGTCACTATGTCCCTTTGCTGATCATATCTCCCTTGTGGTGTCAGGGAAAGAAGGAGATGTCACTCATGCTCTGGAGCTGCTCCTGTCCACCGTGACTACTTATGGTAACTTGTATATTACTTTCTATGCTTACACACATACAAAAGTACTCCAATGACTGCAATAGTAGGCCTCATAACAGACGTAACGATACGGAGTACAGAGACTTAAACCGGATTTTGTGGACTGGTGCCAGCGGAACAACCTCAGGATTAATACTGGGAAGATCAAGGAGATGGTGGACTTTAGTAAGCAGAGAAGTGCTCTGACCCCGGTGGATATGCAATTGAGATACTAATTGAGATACTAAAAATCCTATAAGTATCTGGGTGTGCTCCTCAATAATAAACTGGACTGGGCCGATCACATGGATGTGCTGCACAGAAAGGGCCACAGCAGACTCTACCTGCTCAGGAGGCTGAGGGTCTTTGGAGTCCAGGGGACACTTCTTAGGGCCTTTTTCAACTCTGTGGTTGCCACAGCCATCTTTTTCGGTGTGGCCTGGGGGAGCAGTATATCAACCAGGGACAGAAATAGACTTGACAGGCTGATCAGAAGGGCCAGCTCTGTCCTGGGGATCCCCCTTGACCCAGTACAGGTGGTGGGTAACAGAAGAATACTGTCCATGGTGACCTCCATGCGGGAGAACAAATCCCGCCCTATGTATGGGACCTTGATGGCACTTGGCAGCACTGTAAGCGACCGTCTGCTTCACCCCAAGTATGAGAAGGAGTGCTATTGCAAGTCCTTCCTCCCACCCGCGGTCAGGCTGTATAATCTACATCAGGCTAAGTGAAGAGAGAGAGCTAAATGATCCTGAAGTCTTCTTTCCATTTTTTTTCCTTAGCTGCTATTGATTCCTAGTATTTTTTCTCAGCTTACCTGTGTCTCCTTCTGTAATATATTACTGTTTGTTATCCTGTATCCGTATTATCATGCTGCTGTAACATACTGAGGTTGGACTATTAAAGGATTATCTTATCTTATACAAGCAAACTTCACTGATACAGCAGAAAGATAACAGAGGACACCAATGGGAAGCTCATCACTTCATCTTACACATGATAGGGCCAGTTTATGGTGTATATTTAGTATTAATATAACCAATTATATTGATGCCAAATATGTGCATACCATGTTTATTACTTTATTGCTTACAGTTCACAACTGTCCAAACCCGAATTGAATTGATACAGAATCTGTATATGAATTTTTATTTTTTTTTAAATGATTTTTTGTTGTGTTTTAACATTTAGCTTTAAGTTGATATGTCCATCTCTTTATACAGGATCCAGCTCGTGTATTTCCAGGTACAAAAATGCCTGGTAAATTAGGAAACTTCTACAGAACTGCTTATGCTCTCAAGGTTGGTTGTTTTCTAGTTCCGATTTCTTGAGAAGTTTTAAGAAAATGATTTGCTTTCATGTAGTGTTGAAAATGTTACTTTTTAGTGATCCTTGAAATACTTGTATATTGTTATTCTGTTGTCTAGGTATGGAGAGTGAATACAAAGCACAACATCATTTATGTCAATGGTTCTGTTCCTGGGCATACAAATTGTTTAGTTAAGGTAAGATTTTTCTTTTCTAGGTTTCCATGATATTCTTGTGTTTGAGTTGTGTAGGGTTTTTCTGGTTTGTTTTTTTATTCTGAGAGTAGTATCTACTGCAATTAATATTTTAATAAAATATAACCTAAAATATAATATATTTTGTGATAAGATGGTTTATGGTGACTCCTCTTTAACTTATCCGATTTGAGATTATTGTACTATATGTAAATGGTTAGATAAAAAAAAGTATTTTGAACTTTTTGAATGCTTTCCGTACCTTCCATAATACAGCTTGGACTTTGCCCTGTTGTGCTGTGTTCTAGCAGGAGATCTCCAGCTCAGTCTTTTCACAGTAAAAATGGCTGAAAATAGAACATTCCTTTGTATGCGGTGTATCGCCCGTGACCTGCTTCTCTCCTTATTACGTGACCAATTTTGTTGCTAACAATCTTAACAAAGTTCAGCTCAGCAATTCTGTTTCCGTGTATATGGTTTTGCTGAAGGGGAACATCAGCGCCTTTTCAAGGACTGTATAAATGCTTATTTTTGTTTTCTGGAAACTGGATGCACACATGGTATGCAGTTTTGAAAGCGTCGTAAACTGTGCTTTTATATTGATGGTATTTTATGTACAGTTCCTGTCTGCAGATCGTTTACATGCAGTATAATTATTTACTGACTAATGCACCGCCTATTAGGTTAGATGTCTCTAAGGCTTTTGTGGCCATCAGACACTTAGAATACTGTAGCGCTCTTCTAACTACCTGAAGTGGGGGACATCACATACGGTACTTCTTCTGTGCCTGCTTTTTTCACTACTACCATTTCTCTGTCCCCCTTTCCTCCAAAGTAGGCAAAGATATTGGAGGTTTGCACTAGTGTCTTGTTTGATAAGGCACTGAGTAATTACAACAGTACTTACCACCTTGTAATAGAGGTGCATGTGAGAGAGGAGAGGAATATTGGGTACTCGAGTCCTTTACAATAATATTTTGCCAACAGCAAGCTCTTGCATCATGAAATCAGTTGTGCTGCACAGACACAGGCAAAATAACAAAAACACAAAGACACAGTGTCATCACTGGTTGAGCATTCATACACGTTCTGGTATTTTATCTGTGTCTTTCATAGGGCTTGAAAATTACTTTGATTTAATATTAGTATAATTTAATCCTAGTCATGATCTTATATTGCATTTAAAAAGTAGCTCATCTTAGTCAACGGAGTGCCCACTTTGGCCATAGGTATGTATTCTGTCAGTATATATGGATGAAATACAGTAGACTATACGCACATATGAGCATGTTTTTATCTGTGTTTTAATAGATAAGACACTGACACATTATTTTCAATGGTCTTGTGTCTTGATTCTTTAAAATGTATGGGTTTGTGTGTGTCCATTGAGGACACATCAATACCATTTATTTGTTTTCGTGCGATTTTCTCACAGACCCGAACATCGCTTTTTGAGACATTTCAGTCAACTGAGCAGCGATCCCTAGAACTTCCTTTATCAAGGCAACCTTTGAACTTATCTCTTACTAAGGCTTTAAGGCTCACTTGTTTCATTTTATATGTGCAGTAATTTCCTGATGATCAGGTTTTAAGGAAGGCTTGCCATAAAACATCACTTTTAAAGCTTGGATAAAGTGAAAAATGAACTCACAATAATTTCACCCAAGCATCTAATTCCCTAAGGGAGATTCTGTGCAGGGACCTGATAAGTTAGTTGAGTATATAAGGGTTTAAATCATAATTTCATGCCTATAGTACTGTGCTTATGTGTAGTTTCCAACACCCCACCCCCATTTCTTCTGAATCAAGACTTTGTCTGGTCAGAGTGTTCTGTAAGTGGCACTATACAGGTAATGTATGCATGAATCATTAGTTATGGCAATCCTGGTTGGAAGCAATACCGTAAAGGCAACATTCCCATTAGATAAAACTCAGGTTTGAAGTGTAAGGCTTGTTAGTATAAAATAAACTGATCGCTTGAGGTAATTAGAAAACTTCACACGAGTCCTGTGTATGACTTATTTAACACCCATTTCCCTCCCCTCAAGAAGGGTTCTTAATTGGAAGTTCACAGAAATCTTTAGTTTTGTGATCATAAGCACATTCTACCACCACAAGCCTACCCAGATTGCCCACTACCAGCCATAGCCTCCTTGGCAGATAATTAATACCTACCAGTAATTGACATTGTCTAAATTCATCCAAAGCAAATATTATAGCTTATAATGTAAGCAATACAAAAAAGGATTACTGAATGAGTATTACTTTAATTCACTACAATATAAGTCAATTCAAAGGTGAAATAAAATTCTGAAAGTTTATCAGGCTGATTC
This sequence comes from Leptodactylus fuscus, assembly GCF_031893055.1. Classification (NCBI taxonomy): domain Eukaryota; kingdom Metazoa; phylum Chordata; class Amphibia; order Anura; family Leptodactylidae; genus Leptodactylus; species Leptodactylus fuscus. Next base: position 161,078,692 of record NC_134268.1, read on the forward strand.
ATGGTGAGGTTTATATTATACAGCACTATGTCCCAGCTGCTATAGAAGGAGTTCTCTTGCAGATGCCACAGTGGCTCTCATAAGGTATGTTCACACGCCGGAAACCTTTTACGCCACGTGACTTTTCCACATGGCTAGCTGCAGTGGGATGCTGATGCATCGGCATCCTGCTCCTGATTAGTCCCGAATGAATGGGCCTAAGCAGGAGTGTGTCTCGAGACACGGACACGGCAGCTGACTCAGCCAGGGAATCCGTGGGAAGATGGGGCATGAGGCTTCTTTTTCCCACTAGCGATTTTTTTCAGCAAGGGAAATGAAATGAATGGGAGGCCTTTTTGCAGGCAGATTCCGTGTCAAAATCCGCCTGCAAAAAACTCTGTGTGAATATACAGTGCTATGTACAATAGCAGCTTTGGGTTTGTTTTTGTTTTTTTTAATTTATCGTACCCCCTTTAATAGAATAAACAGTATAATATTTAATAGCTTAGTAAATCTTAGCGATTCATGACCGTTTCTTATTTTTCTATGAGTACATTATCACTTTGGATCTTAGAGAAGGTTAATAATGAAGAAAGTATATTCAGGCAAACGCCACACAACTACTGGAATATCCGCTGTATAAATTGATAGATCGCGCTTATGCACAAGAGTTACACCTTTCACATCCTGATACTGATCCATCTAGTGGAATCTGGAAGTGCTGAATTGAAGAGTATATATTGTGAACTGAGCAGGGTTATAGCTTTCTATTCAGAGTCGCTACAGGAATACAAAGCTGCCAATCTCCTGTTATCTCCTGCCATTTACTTAGTGAATACACAACTCCTCTTCCTTTTGAGTCTATCTGCCTGGCAACAGAAGATGTATCCTTTAAGAAATAGCATAGATTTTTGATTCTATCGACAGACACTATTAGTTTTCCCCTATTCTGAGGTTTGTCGAAGTGTTCCTTAGAGACTATAATTTTCACAGAAGCGTCTGTTAAGTGCTGTTGCATCTCATCTTTTGCATTGGGTATTTCTGTCCTGTAGAACCAACTAATCTCCCTTCCATTCCCATAGTGTCTGCATAAAAAGATTTACGCAATTACCCTATGGTTTTGACTTTTCTTTATGTTAACATGTTTTCTGATCAGAAGGCGATCACGATCTTGAGCAGAAGCCAATAGTGGCACTATCAATCAAAGTTTTCATTTTCCGATTAGGTAAATTCTGGTTACCAAAACCTCTGAGTATTCCAATTCTGGGATTTCTGTTACTATGAGAAGTCTGAATGACAGCCATGTAAGAGGCAAATGTCCGGCAAAGACTTCTAGTCTAGAAGCAGGTATTGCCTGGTGGTCTCAAGATCAGCTGAGCGCTGAAACCGCTCCCACTTGCCAGACAGCCTATTTAAATAGATCCAACAATTACAGTAATAGACTAGTCATTAACTGAAATGGGACTTATTGTTCCTCACAAAGCTCAGCTTTCACATTACTGAAAGGGCATCCAGAAATAAACCCTTTCAAACCTAGGAATCCGGAAGCAAGACAGACCATCGAAAATTATAAGCTGTGGCCAGACACTATATCACATAGTCAGCCACTTCCACAAAACATACATCTAATGTATATGGGCACCCTTAGGATTTAGATCACACTCATTATGGCTTTTTTGTGTCCTCCTTCTGACATACCAGTCAAATTATGGAAAAGCTGTGCTGTTAAAGGTTGGTGTTTCCCCGATGGTTTTCTGCAAGAACCAGTAAAGGAATCCATGTACTGCTGTAGGAATAAAATCCACAATTAAAGCTATCCTATCATTTTTTTTTATAACTAACACATAGGAATATCCTTAAGAAAGGCAGTTCTTCTCCTTCCTTTAGATGTCTTCTCTGCAACGCCATTCGGTAGAAATCCCGGTTTTTGCCGGTAGGCAAATGAGTTCTCTCGCAGCACTGGGGGCGGGCCCCAATGCTGTGAGAGAACTCTCCAGCAACGCCTCCATCTTCTTCAGGAACGGCTTCTTATATAGCAAGAAAACATATAAACTTGTGAATGAAATTTCACGTGGTAGATATAAAGACAGCTTGTTGTGCTGGTCCAGTTCATTGCCAAGGGTCTGCGGGTTTGGCCCCTGTCCACCTCTTAGTAACATACACATAATTATTTGGTTAACAGCAATATAAACATTACTTTCTTCAAATGGGTTACGGGACATAAAAAGTTAAATTTAAAACCATCAAAAACAAATAAAACCCAATAAAATAGTTTTTAGTAATCTGAAGAATTTGTTATTATATGATTATTAAAAATGAGCTCTTGGGAGAAGACTTCAGAAGGATTTTTAATAATCATTAAATATCAAGCTCTTAACTTTTTCTGTCATTTATTTTATTGGGTTGTTTTTCTGTTCTTCTTTCTAATTTACGTTACCAGATCAGTTCTATTGTAGAGAACCCGTGCACTACGTGTAGTCCACCAAAGTAACAGTCCTAAGTGCGAAGGCCAAGACGTAAAATAAGGTGGATGTAGGCAGTCGATAAGTTTATTAGGATCTTGTACGCCAGATATTTTGGGTGAGATTTATAAAGCCTGGTGTTTTCAATGTCCATCTTCATATCCTGTGTGTCACAACCTCCGCCAGACCATGTACATGGAGTGAAATGTACACCAGTATGTAGTTGTCCTAGATTTCCAGCATCATTTACCCGTGCACTGGCATAGATTAATAGAGTCAAAAGCTATAGGAGTACATGGAGCCATTGTATCCAATTGTAACATTTCAGATTACAAGTAACTTTTTATTTTATAGATCCATTATCTTGAATAACTCCTTATTCCTATTACACCCTATTCTGTTTCTGATTTGTACATGGTGTACTGCAGATTCATGTTATAGATTTATTGGCGATCACGTTTTTGTAGGGTTTCGCCTCGCAGTAGACTCTTATTTAACACATTTTGTTTCCTTCTGTCCTGATTTTTCTGTAGCATTAAACCTTCAGGGAACTATAACTGAAGTTTCCATACAGAGAAATAAAAAAAACAAACCGTAGTATTCACATAAAGGTTTCTGACAGACGTGAATAGATTTCAGATTGCACAAGCTGTTCTCTGGCAGCTGGGGAAAGTGGCTTCCCTTTGCTGTCACATTCTAAGCTGGTTTTTGTATGAGCGCAGCTTTGAGACGCGGAACAGGTGGTTGTTCGGGATTTTGAGAGAAGGTGTTGCTTTTGTGTATTTATTTTTATACTGTGAGAATCGGTGATTATGCGTTGTATAGGTATTTTACATTCACGAGGCCTGTGTGTTATATCTTTGCTTGATATCCGAGGCTCTGTATACCCCAGTTACAGCATACCTTACAGCAAAGCTTATTGTCTTTACACGTTTCCACAAGGCTGTATCTTGAAGCTTATGGTCACCTTTGGACACCTTTGACATACAAAACTGAAGTGCTGTTAGGATGCATTCACACATTCATGCTTTTGCATTTTTTTCCTGAAGAGCCGGATGTGCTTTATATGTTCTCTACCCTCTATGATCCACCTCTGGTTTCTACTGTAGAGCTGCATGCAAAAAAAAAAAAAAGCCATTAAAAAGCTTTTATTAAAAACATAACATAAAAAGCCTATATTGCGTTTTACTTGTGTTCTGTTTGCTATAATGAAATCTATAGAAAAATGCCTGAACAAAATCCATACCCAGAGTATGCTGCAATGCAAAGTTAGAGGCAAAAAGCAACAAAAAAGGCCCAAATTACCAAGGGTTACCTATCTAACTACAAAACAGTCAGTAATAAGATATAGCTGGAACTAGAAGTGAGCCCTTGTGTGGCCACATTCGGGACACCTAGTGGCAGCCGGCAGCGTTACTGAGCAATTGCATTGGTTATGATCTGATGTGGGCAAAAACTGTTCACCAGTCACAATTATTGTACTGTACACTAAACAGCTTCTGAAAACCTTAACTCCAGCAATGTAAGTGTTTTATATTGGAATGATTACAATAGTTTTTAGGGTGAAGGCATATAAGGCAGTGGCAGCTGCATGGCAGGCCGCCGGGGTCTTCACTCAGATTGTCAATGGTGTATGGATTATTACTTGTACAGCTAAATTTGCAAAACCATGTGGTGGTAACAGAGGACCAAGGGATAATAAATGAGAGACTGTTGGTCTGATCTGCATTATTGTATGTAACCCCCAAATGTAAAGCACCATGGAATTAATGGTGCTATATAAATAAATAATAATAATCTGCAGGTGGCGCCACATATAGTGTCTGTATTAAGTAGTAGCTCACAAAATAGATTTGTTTTACTTCTATTCACATGCAGCAGATCACATCATCATCGGTATGGGGAAGATTACCGTGTATACTTGAGTATAAGCCGAATTTTTAAGCACAATTTTTGTGCTGAAAAAGCCCCCTTTGGCTTATACTCGAGTCAAGCAAAAAAAAAAAAAAAGCCGCAATAGTAATGTATAGAATCTGCCATAAAATAGTGGAAATTAAAAAAAAAAAAAAGAAGCTTTAAAAAAAAAAGAAAAAAAAATTCTAAATCCCTCCTTTCCCTAGAGTACATATAAAAGTAGAAAATTACTGTGAAACACATACACATTAGGTATCCATGTGTCTGAGAGTGCCCGGTCTACTGAATGTAGGGTATCTGCAGTGCTCCTGTTCCGTCGGGAAGGGGTTAATAGGAGCACTGCAGATACCCTATATTCAGCCAGGCTGAGTTCCACGTGGGGGGGGGGAAACTCAGTCCTCAAGCTCAGGGAAGGGGCAAACAAACAACCAAAACATCCCCTTTCCCAGCACCCAGCAACTACTGCACCAAAAAACCATTTTAATTTTTGAAAATTTTCCAGTAGCTGCTGCATTTCCCCCCTAGGCTTATATTCGAGTCAATACGTTTTCCCAGTTTTTTGTGGTAAAGTTAGGGGGGCGGCTTATACTCGAGTATATACAGTAGTTATTAATTTGCAATTGTTTGTTCCCATACAATTTGCCTTTGTCAGCAGCATAAGGGGAATTGATTTTATCTCTGGAACGAACTGGGCATGTGTAAATGCGAAACTGATCTAAAATGAGCTTTTGTATGAACAGTGCCTTAACACTAAGCCCCCATGTAGTATCGCACTGCAGGAAAAACCGTGGCGGAAACTCATCGCGGTTCTTCCCACAGTACTTTGCACAGAAAGTTAGCAGAGGTTTCCTCTGTGGGCTTTCTACTTCAAATAACTTACCTATAGGGAAACCACCATTGTTTCCTTAGGTATAATTGACTTGCTGTGATTTCCAATACCACAACTGTTTTGGAAATCACAGCGTATCCGCTGCGTGTATTTTACCACTAAATAAGAATGGGATTCTCTAGAATACCATCCACTTTGGTGTGACTGTAAAACGCTGCATTTTTTCCCCACGGCGTTTACGCCACACGGGGCCCCATTTTCGAGGTGTTTTCCGGGCAGAATATGAATTTTCAAAAAAGTTGGCTGTCCTGGCAGCAGCTGGATCTAGTAAGAGTGCCATCTTTGTGTCGCCAGTATATGGACATTCAAATGATGCCACACTCCAGGGACATAAGGCGAGTGCTATGCTGTGGGCTCTACGTAAATACTGCCAGGACAGCCACTGATGTTTCGTCATTGGTGACAGTTTTCATATGTCCAGATTTGGGCTTATCTAAGACAGAACCAGTCGCACGAAATTTGGCAAGCATTTTGCCAACTGTGGCATGGGAGATGGGTAGTCTCATAGGATTTCTTGCATTGAAGTCTGTTGCAATGACCCGTGTACTGCGTTCACCAGACATCAACACAATGTCCGCTCCTTGTCGGTTAACCCCTGCATGTCAATGGCTGTAACATTAAGAAACGTGTCAATAACTTGATAATAGATTGAGATGAGCGAGCACTATTCGGAACAGCCGTTCCGAATAGCACACTCCCATAGAAATGAATGGACATAGCCGGCACGTGGGGGTTAAGCGACCAGCCGCCAGCAAACTGTGCATGCCGGCTGCTTCCATTCATTTCTATGGGAGCGTGCTATTTGGAACGGCTGTTCCGAATAGTGTTTGCTCATCTCTAATAATGAATAAAGCTACATTAAAAATTAGCACACCATTGTTTTTCTTGTATTTTCCATGTGTTTGATGTGTCACATGACCCCCTTCCCATTTAAAAAAAGGTAAAGTTGAATCCAAAATGATGGCTTTGCAGATGGCCGCCATGGGCATCACCCGGCCTCAAATGTTTCCCCTTCTCCCATGTACTAATAAGCCACAAACAGTAAAGTGATATCTAGGTGTATCCATTGTTATGGCCCACCCTGTAGATATATGGAACAGTTTTTACAACACACATGCCGTGTGTCAGAGAAATGTGACTCTACAGTGATCCCACTAATTCCAATACCTTTTTAGAAAATATATATATTTTTTTTCATATAGTGTATATAGGTCAAGTAGAAAAAAAATATTTTACACCTTTTTTCCTACGTCACGCAAAATTGTAATAGACAACGTTGTCTTTGCTGTAGGATTTTTGTAAAATCTCTAGAACCACAACGGATAAAAAAATACATTAGAGAAGTTCAATAACAAAAACACAAATAAGCCTTTGAAACGCTCCTCAGGGCATGGATCCGGAACTGAAGAACTTTAACAATAAAGGAATTCTGAGCCGCAGGGTAGGATTTAGGCGTACAAGCAATCCTGCTTAAAGTATTTTCCTGAAAACCAGTTTGTCTCTCTAGTCCTAGAGTCAAAGCCATGAATAGTAAGTAGGTTTCACAGAGCATGCCCAAAGGTGAAGGATACATGTTATGTGTGTTAATAACATGTGAAAAGTACTGGATGTGTAGCAAGGCGTTCAGTCTCTGAGTTTTACATGAATGTTTGTGAGTTTTGAAATTTACCACCTTAAAGGGTTCTACCAAATCTTGCTATTTTATGGTGTATTCTTGGGACCAAGGTAATAAAGAGCATGGGTGCATACGAGTGTAAAGACGGGTTATCAAACTTGGGGTTATTCAGTTGAAAAAAAGACATTTTAGGGATGACCTTATTACAAATATATGAATGGATATTTCCAATGATCTCTATAGCAATACCTGCAACTATGACAAGGGGGCATCATCTACTTGTAGACAAAAAGAAAATTTTTACCATGGGTGGAGCTTCTTTACTATAAAAACTGTGAAACTATATCTCACTGCCCAGGTTGTGGTGATGGTTGATAATGGTTCACAACTTCAAGAGGGGGCCTGGATGAAAATAAGAACAGCACAAGTTTTGGGATAATATAATAATCCAGGAATGTAGTTCAGTTGCCATGTATGGAGTAGGGAAAGAATGCTTCTGTTGGGCCAATTTGCATCAGCCTCATTGGAGGTTTTTCTTTCCTCTGTATCAGCTTTATCCAACCCTATCTGCTATGTTATTATGGTACAGGAACCTACACAGATCAGCAGTGTTCAGAGCAGCGTTCTGAGCTAAAATTAGATGGCATGGCCAGTACACAGCAATTGCATTGCAGCTTCATTTTCCATCTTCCTCCTTTACCACAAATCCTGTTGCGTCACTTCCACACCATACCATGTATACAGTTTTTTGATGGAATGAAAGGTCTGGAGATGGACTCACAAAACACACCAGGGTTTGTCTTCTTGTTTATGAGCCTGTATGTACATCGGCCTCCACTATGACAACTCTTGGATGAATCGTATACAGCATGTGGGACACACAGTTATTTGTCTGGCTATCTATATTGTCATAGTCTAGTACATTATAGTAATGGTAAAATATCATTTCATTTTTATATTTTGTAGATTGCGGACACAATACTTGCTGTGAAACAGAAAGGCTTTGAAAATCTTCCTTTTCCTACTTATTTTGCTGATGGAGATGAAGAGCTGCCAGAAGACCTTTACGATGAGGAAGTATTCCAGTTCAATGAGCCCTCTGTCAAATACTCTTAGCATATCTGACATCTTCATTCATATAGGTGTTGTCATCAGATCACTGCGCTCCTGTAATTTATGAAGGACAGAGGTTTCCAAAGGGTTTCCTTTTTTACTGCTGCCACTTCTGTTCATGAAGGACGCGGAGACGTTAACAGGTTTTATCATGAGCAGCTCTTCAGATGGATTCTGTCAGCAGTCTATGCAGTGGTTTTTTTATGGATCTTGTAGATGCCTAAGAGCCAATGATTCTAAGTATCTTCACTCTATTGACTTCTCTAGAGGAATGTGGATGGTGAATAAAGGTTATTTGATAATAATTGCATTTTGTTCCATCATGTTCTTACATTGTATTTTCATATGTTATCAATTACAAATGATCTCCAGTACATTGAAGCACATGCAACTTTTGGTATGGTAAAGCTGATGTTAAAGCACTTGCCTGTTAGGGTAGATGTACACATTACTACTCTACCAGGATTATATGTATATTAGAGATGAGCGAGTAGTATTCAATCGAAGACCTCCCCGCCACAGGTATGTGTGTAAGCGGTCATATACCAATATTCGATGTGTTTAACCCCTTGGTATTTGAGGAGATCATACAGGCATGTGGAGGCCACGCACACTACTCAGCCTCATCAGGAGCATTCCCAGACATTTTAGGTAGCTCATACAGGCACGTGGAGGCCACACACACTACTGAGCCTCATTTTTATATAACAATTGTGAAAAAAATAATAAGGATTGAGTCCTACCACATGCTTGGGCTTCCTCTGGAGGTGCAAGACCTTTCCTCCGGACTGTGAGGCAAATCGTAAAGAGGTTATGGTGAAGAGATGATCCGCAATCACTCCAGGAGCCGCTGATAAAATTCCAATACTTTATTCCATTCAAGTTAAAATAGACAGCATACAAAAATAGGTAGGAAAACACACATAGTGGTTAAAAGAGTCGCTTACGCGTTTCGGGGTTACCCCCTTAATCATAGCATGTTGTATGTTAGAGAATACGAAATAAATAAATGTTAAGCACAGGTGTTTCTGTTCATTATCCGGTCACGTGTAGTGTTTGTCAATTTAAAAAACAAATAAAGTTTCTTTTAAATTTTTTTTTTTTTGGAGCGTGTTCGTATTTTTATGTATAATAAAGTTATACCATTCTTTTTGTTTGTTATTTACATATTGTGCAAAAAGTTTGTACATGTATTTTATAAACCTGTTTAATTATTCAAACATATTTTTAGTTTATGCGATATCTTAAACTATGTAAAATAGAAACATAAAGTTATTTTTGATGAATACATAGTATCCTAGTGTCCACATCATGCTGGACATAAGATATAGATAGAAGTGATATTTGCAAAGAAATTTACCAAGAAATTTACAAAGAAATTTACATCGTTTAGTAAGATATCGCATGCCGCCATAAAAATATCGCACTAATATGTGCGATTTATATGCGATATTTACAAATACAAAATATTTTATTTTCATTATAAAACAGCATAGAAACATGTTCTTCAGGATAAATTTATCTTACCTCATGAAAAAACAACTAGATGGTAACTAATGGTAATAGTTAGATGACAACAAATAACTGGTGGCAAATAGATGATAAATGTTAATGCAGGTACTAGATGAATAAATGAATAAATGAATAAAACGCCCCCTTATATAATTGGACCATCCTGGTCCCGTAGTTGAAATAAACCCATAAGCTTTAAGCTTTAAGAAAGATAGGAACCAGTAGATGATACATGGGGCCTCTGTGAGACTTTGTCCCGGTCACGTGACCGGATTGGACCAATGAAATGGGTCCCGGCCACGTGTTCGAAAAGGACCAATGAATTTCCAAAATTATAGAGATCAGCAATTTTAACATTTAAGTACACATAAGTTTCACACAGTGGCTATGCCACCACGTCGCACCAGCAAGAGGACAAGACAGAGCGGCACAGCCCCACCCACCCGCACCAACAAGGGACAACAACACACGACACCCAACACGAAAAAGGCGAAAGAAATCCACAGCACCCAAGGTGGGTGGCCATTGTAATAATGATTGTACATAAGCTTTTGTATATCGAAAACCAGAGGATGCAATATTATATTTATTTTGTTTAACAAATGAACATAAGATAGAATAGGGCATATTTGTTCTTAATAGATATATGATAAATCCGATCTTATATTCATTCCCGCAGGTATTCTGCTATTAAAATTCAGGATGTACCATGCTTCCCTTTTCAATAGATATGTTTTAATATTGCCCCCTCTTTTAGGCTGACTTAATACTTCTATGCCCCAAAATGCCAAAGTTTGTACATTTCCTTTGTGAATCGTTGCGAAATGACGTGAAACTCCCGACATCGCCTCATTTATAGTTTTAGTGCTATCTTTAATATGTTCCATTATACGTATTTTTAAGTTTCTAGTGGTGCAGCCAATATAGTCTATGTTGCATTCAGTGCATTTGATGCAGTAAACAACATTTTGGCTCTCACAAGTGATATGTGTTTGAATTGTACAGCTAAAATTGGCTGCAGAGCTAGTTACCACTTGTTTGTTTGTGGTATATTTACACACCTTGCAGTTGTAAAATTTACATTTATAAAAACCTTTGGAGATAGTTTCGTTTATAATGTTTTTGGACTTCGTGGGTAAACAACTAGGAGCCAACATGTTGCCCAATGTATCTGCTCTTTTAGCCACATAATTAACACCTTGACTTAAAAGTTTGTTAGTGATTGGATCCGTTTCGAGAATTGGGAGATTTTTTTGAATTATTCTTTTGATGTCATTGAATTGGGAACTATATTTGGTGGAGAAAAACATACCCTTGGCTCTAACTTCTTGTTTTTTGTCTTTGTTAGGATGTACTCCTAACAATAAATCATTTCTATTTTTATTTTTCATTTTTTTCTGTGCTCTATTTAAGATCCATTCAGGATATTTTCTAGATCTCAAACGGTGTAATGTTTCTTTCTCCATAGCCTCATAATCTTGGGTGTTACTACAAGCTCTTTTTGTTCTGGTCAATTCTCCCACTGGAATACTGGCTATGGTATGTTTCGGATGATTACTGTTGGCCATCAATATGGTGTTGCCTGCGGTTTTTTTACGATGAAGTTTAGTTATGACCCTCTGTGTATCCGCCGAGCCCTCCAGTGATACATCCAAAAAATCAATGCATGTGGGTTCATGACAGAACGTAAATTTGAGACCATATTCATTGGACTGTAAATAATTGATGAAGTCTGGTATGGGCGCTATATCTCCATCCCAAACAATTAGGATATCATCAATATAGCGCCCATACCAGACAAGATGTGAAGAAAAAGGGTTAGTATAAACAAAAATAGTTTTTTCTTCCCAAAAAGATAACAAAAGATTTGCCAAAGAAGGTGAGAAAGGGGCACCCATGGGGGCCCCCTTTAACTGTAAATAATAAAAGTCTCCAAACATGAAAAAATTGTGTGAAAGCAAAAACATTGTTATGGAAAGAATATATTCACAGGAGGACTCAGTGATGACGCTGTATTTATAAAGATGATGCGCTAAGGCATCAATTGCTTCTCTGTGAGGGATGTTAGGATATAGTGCGCAAATGTCGCAACTTAGCCAGTTGTATTTATCTTTCCATACAAATTTATCAAAGGTTTTTAGGATTTCTCTGCTATCCTTAACAAATCCTGTTGTCCTATTAACGAGAGGTTGCAAGATATTATCTAACCAAATTCCCAAATTTTCACACAAAGAATTATTGCTGGAGATAATAGGTCTTAATGGAGGAGGATTAACTTCCTTGTGTAATTTAGGTAAGCCGTATAGGACAGGAGTTGTGGGAGTTAGATTGCAAAGAAATTTAGCTTCTATGTCGCTGAAAATACCTAGAGATACCCCTTCCTCAACTAACATCTTTAATTCCTGGCCGAATTTTATAGTGGGATTGAATGTTAGTAGTTTGTAAGTGTCTGTATCACTGAGGATTTTGAGACAGCTTTCTTCATAATCTTGACGGTTCATGACAACCGTTTTACCCCCCTTGTCGGCCCTCTTAATGACAATCGTATCTATTTTTTTCAGTTGGTTAAGGGCTAGTTGTTCTTTATATGTTAAATTTCTGTTTTTGCTATTGGTCTAAAGAAGAAGTATTAAGTCAGCCTAAAAGAGGGGGCAATATTAAAACATATCTATTGAAAAGGGAAGCATGGTACATCCTGAATTTTAATAGCAGAATACCTGCGGGAATGAATATAAGATCGGATTTATCATATATCTATTAAGAACAAATATGCCCTATTCTATCTTATGTTCATTTGTTAAACAAAATAAATATAATATTGCATCCTCTGGTTTTCGATATACAAAAGCTTATGTACAATCATTATTACAATGGCCACCCACCTTGGGTGCTGTGGATTTCTTTCGCCTTTTTCGTGTTGGGTGTCGTGTGTTGTTGTCCCTTGTTGGTGCGGGTGGGTGGGGCTGTGCCGCTCTGTCTTGTCCTCTTGCTGGTGCGACGTGGTGGCATAGCCACTGTGTGAAACTTATGTGTACTTAAATGTTAAAATTGCTGATCTCTATAATTTTGGAAATTCATTGGTCCTTTTCGAACACGTGGCCGGGACCCATTTCATTGGTCCAATCCGGTCACGTGACCGGGACAAAGTCTCACAGAGGCCCCATGTATCATCTACTGGTTCCTATCTTTCTTAAAGCTTAAAGCTTATGGGTTTATTTCAACTACGGGACCAGGATGGTCCAATTATATAAGGGGGCGTTTTATTCATTTATTCATCTAGTACCTGCATTAACATTTATCATCTATTTGCCACCAGTTATTTGTTGTCATCTAACTATTACCATTAGTTACCATCTAGTTGTTTTTTCATGAGGTAAGATAAATTTATCCTGAAGAACATGTTTCTATGCTGTTTTATAATGAAAATAAAATATTTTGTATTTGTAAATATCGCATATAAATCGCACATATTAGTGCGATATTTTTATGGCGGCATGCGATATCTTACTAAACGATGTAAATTTCTTTGTAAATTTCTTGGTAAATTTCTTTGCAAATATCACTTCTATCTATATCTTATGTCCAGCATGATGTGGACACTAGGATACTATGTATTCATCAAAAATAACTTTATGTTTCTATTTTACATAGTTTAAGATATCGCATAAACTAAAAATATGTTTGAATAATTAAACAGGTTTATAAAATACATGTACAAACTTTTTGCACAATATGTAAATAACAAACAAAAAGAATGGTATAACTTTATTATACATAAAAATACGAACACGCTCCAAAAAAAAAAAAATTTAAAAGAAACTTTATTTGTTTTTTAAATTGACAAACACTACACGTGACCGGATAATGAACAGAAACACCTGTGCTTAACATTTATTTATTTCGTATTCTCTAACATACAACATGCTATGATTAAGGGGGTAACCCCGAAACGCGTAAGCGACTCTTTTAACCACTATGTGTGTTTTCCTACCTATTTTTGTATGCTGTCTATTTTAACTTGAATGGAATAAAGTATTGGAATTTTATCAGCGGCTCCTGGAGTGATTGCGGATCATCTCTTCACCATAACCTCATTTTTATATGTTTTAAGGACATTACATCAAAGTTGGATCAGCCTGCAGTGTGTTTTTCCACTTTAATTTTGGGGGGAGACTCTAAGTCCAGGCCTCCATTGGTTAATACATTTGATTTCCATTGATAATTTTTGTGTGATTTTGTTGTCATCACATTCAACTTTGTACAGAACAAAGTATTCAATGAGAATATTTCATTCAATCAGATCTAGGATGTGGGTTTTTTTTTTGAGTGTTCCCTATATTTATTTGAGCAGTGTACATCTTGATCTATGTGAGGAAAGGGCAACTTCAAAAAGCGTTGCTATCTTCTTATGCTAGGCAGCTGCTTAGAAGAACCCATGGCTGTTGTTTTTTCGGCACAAGGTTAGAGGAGGCTTGGGATTATAAAGCTGTAAAATTTGCATCACTTGTCCTTTCCTAACAATGATAGTGAACAAGCCATAACCCTAACTGGTTAACTAATATCTGAGACCTTGGTAAAAGTTATGTGCACACAAATCTATAAGGGTTCCCAAAGTTTTGCAAGGTACTCCTTTCTCTTTTCTAATAATACACTGATATTGCTTAAAATTATAGACAAGAGTGTTTAATCTTTAGCTTTATTCCTTTTAAAGATCATTTGAACTTGCTTAAAGGGGTATTCCCATGTACATAATAATATCTAAATTTGTAGATAATTAAAAGTTAAACATTTTTGCAAATATAAGTAGTTAAAAATTCTGCAGCGTTTTAAAGATTTTCTCTAACTATATTAGTGGTGACAGTCTTTTATCTTAATCGGTTGCCAATGGATATGACCACAAATGTAGAAACTTTCTATGGTCTGGGACTTGTTAGGAACTCAGTTATGACTTTCTTATTGTAGCTGGGTTATCAGGCAGGGACACTACATGTATCAGAAGATATCCCGGCCACAATAAGGAAATCATGGCTGATTTTCTGACCTTAGCAAGGTCCTTGACTATTCATGGTCGTATTCACTAGCAACCAATCAAGATAATAACTTGTGACCACAAGATATTTAGAGAAAATCTTTAAGACAATTCAAAATGTTTAGTTACTTATATTTACAAAAAGGTTTAACTTTTAATTATCTACAAATTTAAAAATAATTATATTCATGGGAATACTCCTTTAACTATTCTCAATAACAGTCATTTTGACCAGGGGTGTCCAAACTTTGTATGCCACTGTAAATGTGACCACACGTAAAAGATTGCTTAAAGTGATTCTATCATTAAAATTACATTTTTTGTCCCTAAAACGTAGGAATAGCCTTAAGAAAGTCTATTCTTCTCCTATCTTTAGATGTCTTCTCCGCGCCGCCGTTCAGTAGAAATTCCAGTTTTCTTCGGTATGCAGATGAGTTCTCTTGCAGCACTGGGGCTGTCCCCAGCGCTCAAACAGTACTGGGGGCGTCCCCAATGCGAGAGAAATCTTCAGCGACGCCTCTATCTTCTTCTGGAACGCCCTCTGCCTGTGTCTTCTTCCATCTTCGGATTCAATCTTCTAGGCCTCGGGCAGAGTCGACTGCGCATGCCCATTTTTCTTGTAGCCACGGGTATGCGCAGTCTTCTCTGCCCGAGGCCTAGAAGATTGAAACCCAGAACAGAAGAAGGTAGAGGCATCTCTGGAGATTTCTCTCACAGTGCTGTTTGAGAGCTGGGGCCCGCCCACAGTGCTGCAAGAGAACTCCTTTGCATACCGAAGAAAAAATGGGATTTCTACCGAACGGTGGAGCGGAGAAGACATCTAAAGGTAGAAGAAGAATAGCCTTTCTTAAGGCTATTCCTACGTTTTAGGGACAAAAAATGTCATTTTAATGATAGAATCCCTTTAAAGACTCCAATTTCTATTAAACCAATTCAATACAGTATCATAATATGCTAACCAAAGCTTTGACAGACTGTAATTCACAACTACTGCCTGGCCACACCCAGAAACATGCAGGATAGTTAGCATATCAGTATGTGATAAGTTATCACAAAATCATGTTGTTTTTAGAAAAGTTGCTTAACGCTAGGTTCACACCTGCGTTCTGGTCTCCGTTCTGTGCTTTCCGTCTTCTGCATGCCAGAAGACGGAAAGCACAGACCGAGTCCAGCAATGAGTGGCGGTGAACGTTTTATGCTCTCCGCCGCGAAACCGGATTTTTTAATCCGGACACAGAGTATTGCATGTCCGACTCTGTGTCTGGTTTAAAAAACCCGGTTTCGCGGCGGAGAGCGCAAAACCCTCACTGCCGCTCACGGCCAGACAGCTTTCTCACCCATTCAAATGAATGGGTGAAAGAGACTCCTGCAGGTTTCCGTCTCCTGCTCTGTTTTATGCAGGAAACGGAAACCTGCAGAACGGACACCTGGGCGCAGATGTGAATGAGCCCTTACTTGTGAAAAGCTTATCTGAACAAGTATCTGTGCCATGTAGCTTATGTTCCTTTTCCAAGAAATTCTGCATTTGATGTATATGCTAGGAGATTTTGATATGAATAGAAGGTAAAGCTTGAACTCTTCTATATATGAAAAATGCCTGACCCCTGCGATTGTTGGTTGTAGCTGATAGTGCCTGTTCATTTCATTTTACAGCAGTGGCCTGTATGGGACAAATAAAACTTTACAGGTCACCATTCAAATGAATGGCCAACAAAGTAAATAATGAACGTGTCCTCCAGAATTGTACTGGCTCATCGAAGTTGGGGACAATTTTATGATGTTCAAACACCGTGGGGAAGGTAGCTAGATAGAAACATTGGTGCGGACCCAAACAGTCAAGACAGGGACGCAAACTATGCAGAAAACTGGTTTATTTAGAAAAAACTGGAAAATAAATAAACCTTCACTTCAGGCAAAAATGAGTAAAACAAAATAGAGCCTTCACTTCAGGCAAAACATAAACAAATTCCTGCTCATCCGAGCGACTAACTAAATAGAAGTTCTAACCTAACTGTATGTGTGGCTCACCACCGGCCTTACAAGCACAAATTGGTCTCACTGGACTCAGGGTTACAGGACAGACCCTACTGCCTCCTCACTTCTTGGATCTGCCTTGAAATGCAGGTTCTGCAGCCTTTTATGGGCTAGTAATGAACCTATGACCCACACCTGGGGCTGAGACCTCTTCCAGACCCGCAGTGGACCACACATAAGTCAGGAATCTGGGGCTGATATAGCAGTACTTTGCCTTTCACCTTCTCACAACCCCAATAGCATACATGTCCTCTAACACTGTGCATGTTATATACTATTAGAAAGCTGTTATTACACTGAATTATGCAGGGCTGTAAAGACTGTCCTACTGACCATACAATGATATTGGCCGCTAAGAACAGCATACGAATGTTATATAACACTAGCTATAACCCGCAACTTCGTCGGTGGCCCCCTGATGCCTGCGCAAACCACCTGCACCACCGTGGGCCCCGACGCCCCTCTACTTGTGGCCAGAGCGGGCCTGCCACCAGTATCTTGCCCCCCCCCCCCCATCTCTGCCCCCAGTATGTTGTCCCCCCCATCTCGGCCCCCAGTATGTTGTCCCCCCCATCTCTGCCCCCAGCTTCATGTCCCTCCCATCTCTGCCCCCAGTATCTTGTCCCCCCGTCTCTTCCCCCAGTATTTTGTCCCCCCATCTCTGCACCCAGTACCTTGTCCCCCCCATCTCTGCCCCCAGCTTCATGCCCCCCCTTCTCTGTCCCCAGTTCACTTCATGTGCCCCCAGTCTCATGTTCCCCCATCCCTGCCCCCACCCCCTACATCGTCCCCCGTGTAGTATCTCTCACCTTTGTCTCTCTCCTCTGCTCCCTCTGCTGGCTGCCTGCACACACTGCTCCTGCTGGTCCCTGTGGCGTTTATGTAGCAGAGCAGGCCCAGCGTCATAGCACCCAGACGCCGGACCTCGCTGTGCTTCATACAGGACGCAGGCAGCAGGAGAAGTGTGTGGAGCGGAGGAGAGAGCCAAAGGTGAGAGCTACTATACGGGGGACGATGTAGGGGGGGAACTGAAGCTGGGGACACCTCCTCCCCTGGAACCTTCCCCCCCCCCCCCCCGGGACACCCCCTTCCCCCACTGCACTGACCTGTATGTGTAGTGTGGGGTGCAGCAGCCTTCTCCTCCTCCGCGATGTGTGTAGGCAGCGTGGTATAGCTGCGGCTCCCTGTGGGCGGCCGCCATCTTCCTCACTGTGTCCCTGGTGAATCGGCACGCCCACATTCAACCCCCAACCTATGATGCTGCAGCCCTGGCTCCATAGCCCGCCCACAGCCTGCCCTGCACCAATAGGAGGAGCATGGACAGACCAGCGCTGGCAGAATGCCAGCTTCTATAGCCGAGGTGGAGGGGTCTTTGGAGGGTGACGGTGGCGATTTGGGGTGAGTGACCCACATTTAAAGTAGCCTATTCGACTTTCGTGGGAAATATGTAGGTGTGTGTGAAATTTCACCCAAATCCATTCAGCAGTTTGGCTGTGATTGAGGAACAAACATCCAAATATCCAAACTCACAAACATTCACCTTTATAATATTAATAGGATGTACAATGTAAGAGGGCAGAAAAGAACCTGTTAGTGAAAACCCTGTGATTCCTTCCTCCCTTTAAAGCTTATTTTGTACAGTGACTATAAAATAAGTTTTACATATATGCTTGTGAATTAAAATCTGTACAATTACAAAAGAAAAAAATAAGTTATACAATTTGTCAGTGTCATGAAAAATCGCATTGTCTAAGAATCCTGAGTTGGGCACACCATATCTGTAATGCATGAGTTGCATAAGTAATATGTGGCAGCAGATCCCATTGCCATCTGCCATTATTTTACTTGTGATGCTGCAGAGGGATGTAGCATTTTACTGTCACAATTCCTGTGAGGATTTAATTACCCTGACCCAGATTGCAGCGAATAAATTCATTTCTTGTCTCTTCTCCTAGTCCTCTTTTCCCAAGATTAATGAATCTATCTTTATTTTATCCTTGGGAGGGCATATGCTTACTAACACAAAAACAAATGCTTGATAAGTCACGGTCCTGCTCAATGTGTATGACTCAATTTTAGCAGAATCTGGATCACAAAGGTAGAAGTTGTAAACTTTCTGATATTAAATATGATTCGCGCATGAAAGTGAACTTACCTTTCTCCAAATGACAGTGACATGGGTACACAAAATTTCCACTGCATTAGGTGCCTGATTTTAGTAAAGACCTAGTGAACACTAAATGGCTTAAAGGGACTCTATCATTAGATTCCCTTTTTTTCAGTAATACCATGTTGGAATAGCCTTAAAGGGATTCTACTAGAGATGAGCGAACAGTGTTCTATCGAACACATGTTCGATCGGATATCAGGGTGTTCGCCATGTTCGAATCGAATCGAACACCACGTGGTAAAGTGCGCCAAAATTCGATTCCCCTCCCACCTTCCCTGGCGCCTTTTTTGCACCAATAACAGCGCAGGGGAGGTGGGACAGGAACTACGACACTGGGGGCATTGAAAAAAATTGGAAAAAGTCATTGGCTGCCGAAATCAGGTGACCTCCATTTTAGACGAATAGTGGATTTCAAATCCGGGTCATATGAGAATGTGAACTTTGTGACTATGAGACAGGGATAGCTGTACAGGCAGGGATAGCTAGGGATAACCTTTATTTAGGGGGGAATGTTATTAAAAATAACTTTTTGGGGCTCTATCGGGTGTGTAATTGTGATTTTTGTGAGATAAACTTTTTCCCATAGGAATGCATTGGCCAGCGCTGATTGGCCGAATTCCGTACTCTGGCCAATCAGTGCTGGCCAATGCATTCTATTAGCTTGATGAAGCAGAGTGTGCACAAGGGTTCAAGCGCACCCTCGGCTCTGATGTAGCAGAGCCGAGGCTGCACAAGGGTTCAAGCGCACCCTCGGCTCTGATGTAGGAGAGCCGAGGGTGCACTTGAACCCTTGTGCACCCTCAGCTCTGCTACATCAGAGCCGAGGGTGCGCTTGAACCCTTGTGCACACTCTGCTTCATCAAGCTAATAGAATGCATTGGCCAGCGCTGATTGGCCAATGTATTCTATTAGCCTGATGAAGTAGAGCTGAATGTGTGTGCTAAGCACACACATTCAGCTCTACTTCATCGGGCTAATAGAATGCATTGGCCAGCGCTGATTGGCCAGAGTACGGAACTCGACCAATCAGCGCTGGCTCTGCTGGAGGAGGCGGAGTCTAAGATCGCTCCACACCAGTCTCCATTCAGGTCCGACCTTAGACTCCGCCTCCTCCGGCAGAGCCAGCGCTGATTGGCCGAAGGCTGGCCAATGCATTCCTATGCGAATGCAGAGACTTAGCAGTGCTGAGTCAGTTTTGCTCAACTACACATCTGATGCACACTCGGCACTGCTACATCAGATGTAGCAATCTGATGTAGCAGAGCCGAGGGTGCACTAGAACCCCTGTGCAAACTCAGTTCACGCTAATAGAATGCATTGGCCAGCGCTGATTGGCCAATGCATTCTATTAGCCCGATGAAGTAGAGCTGAATGTGTGTGCTAAGCACACACATTCAGCACTGCTTCATCACGCCAATACAATGCATTAGCCAGTGCTGATTGGCCAGAGTACGGAATTCGGCCAATCAGCGCTGGCTCTGCTGGAGGAGGCGGAGTCTAAGGTCGGACCTGAATGGAGACTGGTGTGGAGCGATCTTAGACTCCGCCTCCTCCAGCAGAGCCAGCGCTGATTGGTCGAGTTCCGTACTCTGGCCAATCAGCGCTGGCCAATGCATTCTATTAGCCCGATGAAGTAGAGCTGAATGTGTGTGCTTAGCACACACATTCAGCTCTACTTCATCAGGCTAATAGAATACATTGGCCAATCAGCGCTGGCCAATGCATTCTATTAGCTTGATGAAGCAGAGTGTGCACAAGGGTTCAAGCGCACCCTCGGCTCTGATGTAGCAGAGCCGAGGCTGCACAAGGGTTCAAGTGCACCCTCGGCTCTCCTACATCAGAGCCGAGGGTGCGCTTGAACCCTTGTGCAGCCTCGGCTCTGCTACATCAGAGCCGAGGGTGCGCTTGAACCCTTGTGCACACTCTGCTTCATCAAGCTAATAGAATGCATTGGCCAGCACTGATTGGCCAGAGTACGGAATTCGGCCAATCAGCGCTGGCCAATGCATTCTATTAGCCCGATGAAGTAGAGCTGAATGTGTGTGCTAAGCACACACATTCAGCACTGCTTCATCACGCCAATACAATGCATTAGCCAGTGCTGATTGGCCAGAGTACGGAATTCGGCCAATCAGCGCTGGCTCTGCTGGAGGAGGCGGAGTCTAAGATCGCTCCACACCAGTCTCCATTCAGGTCCGACCTTAGACTCCGCCTCCTCCAGCAGAGCCAGCGCTGATTGGCCGAATTCCGTACTCTGGCCAATCAGCACTGGCTAATGCATTGTATTGGCTTGATGAAGCAGTGCTGAATGTGTGTGCTTAGCACACACATTCAGCTCTACTTCATCGGGCTAATAGAATGCATTGGCCAATCAGCGCTGGCCAATGCATTCTATTAGCGTGAACTGAGTTTGCACAGGGGTTCTAGTGCACCCTCGGCTCTGCTACATCAGATTGCTACATCTGATGTAGCAGTGCCGAGTGTGCATCAGATGTGTAGTTGAGCAAAACTGACTCAGCACTGCTAAGTCTGCATTCGCATAGGAATGCATTGGCCAGCCTTCGGCCAATCAGCGCTGGCTCTGCCGGAGGAGGCGGAGTCTAAGGTCGGACCTGAATGGAGACTGGTGTGGAGCGATCTTAGACTCCGCCTCCTCCAGCAGAGCCAGCGCTGATTGGCCGAATTCCGTACTCTGGCCAATCAGCACTGGCTAATGCATTGTATTGGCTTGATGAAGCAGTGCTGAATGTGTGTGCTTAGCACACACATTCAGCTCTACTTCATCGGGCTAATAGAATGCATTGGCCAGCGCTGATTGGCCGAATTCCGTACTCTGGCCAATCAGCACTGGCTAATGCATTGTATTGGCTTGATGAAGCAGTGCTGAATGTGTGTGCTTAGCACACACATTCAGCTCTACTTCATCGGGCTAATAGAATGCATTGGCCAATCAGCGCTGGCCAATGCATTCTATTAGCGTGAACTGAGTTTGCACAGGGGTTCTAGTGCACCCTCGGCTCTGCTACATCTGATTGCTACATCTGATGTAGCAGTGCCGAGTGTGCATCAGATGTGTAGTTGAGCAAAACTGACTCAGCACTGCTAAGTCTGCATTCGCATAGGAATGCATTGGCCAGCCTTCGGCCAATCAGCGCTGGCTCTGCCGGAGGAGGCGGAGTCTAAGGTCGGACCTGAATGGAGACTGGTGTGGAGCGATCTTAGACTCCGCCTCCTCCAGCAGAGCCAGCGCTGATTGGCCGAATTCCGTACTCTGGCCAATCAGCACTGGCTAATGCATTGTATTGGCTTGATGAAGCAGTGCTGAATGTGTGTGCTTAGCACACACATTCAGCTCTACTTCATCGGGCTAATAGAATGCATTGGCCAGCGCTGATTGGCCGAATTCCGTACTCTGGCCAATCAGCATTGGCTAATGCATTGTATTGGCGTGATGAAGCAGTGCTGAATGTGTGTGCTTAGCACACACATTCAGCTCTACTTCATCGGGCTAATAGAATGCATTGGCCAATCAGCGCTGGCCAATGCATTCTATTAGCGTGAACTGAGTTTGCACAGGGGTTCTAGTGCACCCTCGGCTCTGCTACATCAGATTGCTACATCTGATGTAGCAGTGCCGAGTGTGCATCAGATGTGTAGTTGAGCAAAACTGACTCAGCACTGCTAAGTCTGCATTCGCATAGGAATGCATTGGCCAGCCTTCGGCCAATCAGCGCTGGCTCTGCCGGAGGAGGCGGAGTCTAAGGTCGGACCTGAATGGAGACTGGTGTGGAGCTATCTTAGACTCCGCCTCCTCCAGCAGAGCCAGCGCTGATTGGTCGAGTTCCGTACTCTGGCCAATCAGCACTGGCCAATGCATTTCTATGGGGAAAAGTTAGCTTGCGAAAATCGCAAACTGACAGGGATTTCCATGAAATAAAGTGACTTTTATGCCCCCAGACATGCTTCCCCTGCTGTCCCAGTGTCATTCCAGGGTGTTGGTATCATTTCCTGGGGTGTCATAGTGGACTTGGTGACCCTCCAGACACGAATTTGGGTTTCCCCCTTAACGAGTTTATGTTCCCCATAGACTATAATGGGGTTCGAAACCCATTCGAACACTCGAACAGTGAGCGGCTGTTCGAATCGAATTTCGAACCTCGAACATTTTAGTGTTCGCTCATCTCTAGATTCTACCATTAAACTACCTTTTTTTTCTAATGAACACGGCGGAATAGCCTTAAGAAAGGCTATTCATCTCCTACCTTTAGACGTGGTCTCCGCCGCGCCGTCCCGTAGAAATACCGGTTTTAACCGGTATGCAAATGAGCTCTCCGCAGCAATGAGGGCGGGCCCCAGCGCTGAAAGGCCGATAAGCGCATCCCCATTGCTGCCCGAGAGCTCTTTCCTGCACCGCCTCCTTCTGCAGCAACACCGCCTCTTCTGGCATCTTTTGCTCTTGTAGTTCTATACAGGAGCATAGAGAGGCCTCCCCAAAATGGCCGCCGGCCGGCTCCTGTATTGAACTGCAAGAGCGACTACCCAAAAATGGCCGCCGGCCGGCCATTTTATTTCTCAATAAAGTACACTCAGCACCCCATCTTGACAGAAAAAAACACAGAAATGTAGATATTTTTGCAGATTTATTACAAAAAAAGAAAAACATTTGAAGGCTGAAGGTACTGTTGGTGAGTTACACGGTGATAACGGAAGCTTTTAGGACTTTTATCATCATTTTTATCTACAAAATGTACCGTATATACTCTAGTATAAGCCGACCTGAATATAAGCGGAGACCCCTAATTTTACCACAAAAAAACTGGGAAAACTTATTTAATTCGAGTATAAGCCGAGGGGGGAGGGGGAAATCCACCATTGCAGATAAAGTCTGGTCATGTGCATTGCAGCTTAGTAACTCCATGTGCCTGATAGTAATAGCAGTTAACCCCATCATGTCCCACACATTAACCCCCTGTGCGCCTCACATAAGAGTTACTGATATGTGGGACATATGGAGATAATAATTAGGTATCTTCATAATTAAGGTCCTTCATTAGTACCCTCATGTGTCTCACATATTAGTAACCCTTATATGGGGCACACAGGGGTTAATATGAGGGACATGATGGGGTTAACTGTTATTAATGTGAGGCACATGGAGTTACTGAAACTAAATTAATAACCCCAAATGCCTGACATTACTAGGCAGAGTAACTAAAGGAAGGTCCCTGTGTGTGTCACGTTACTGCAGCTTCCTCTCCTCCATACAACAGACATCTTCCATAAGACACAATGAATCCTGGCCACTCATCTGCAGGGTAGATGCTAAATCCTAGTGTGCTAAAGGACCTCTGATGACGTCATGACCATGTGATCGGACTCTGGTGGGGGCGGAGCTACTAGGATTTAGACTCAACCTTATCTGCAGATGTTACATACCAGTGGATACAGGACCTTTGATTACATCACAGTCACGTGACAAGCCAATCACAGAGCAGTAGCACTAAAGGACATCCCCCTTCCAGGTCCTTCCAGTCTTCTGTGCTCCGTGGACCCTGACTCGTATATAAGCCGAGGAGAGCTTTATCAACATGAAAACTGTGCTGAAAAAGTCGGCTTATACTCAAGTATATACGGTAACTCTTTTAAGTGAGGATAGTAAAGACTTCAATTTACATTCTGCTAGGAGAACTTGCTCCTTTTCCACCCCCTCCCATCACCTACTTTCTGTATGTTTGCTCTGTCTCAGCAGGGAGCCTAGCTAGAGATAACACAAGCAATTTACAGCCCTCTACTGTACTAAACTACTTTTTTTTTTTTTCTACTGTACTAAACTACTGGTTAATTTACACATGGACCCAGGGGTGAACCTGCCCCTTTCGCCGCCCGAGGCGAAGTGCAGAAAGACGCCCCCCCCCCGCGGGGGAGGGGCGGAGCGGGGGCAGGGCTTAACAGAGGGGGAGGGGCTTAGCACCGTTCGCCGGCAGAGAGCAGGCCCGGAGACTGCCTGCGCTCTGCCTGAGCGTGAGGGGAGGCTGCTGGAGCAGCGCTGCTCCTTTGGCCTCCCCAAACCACCGCTCCGTGCTAAGCCAGACTGGCTTAGGTTAGCAAAAATGCCGCCCTCCCTGAGGCCCTGGCATAGCGCCGCCTGAAGCGCTCGCTTCAGGTCGCCTCACGGGAGGTGCGGCGCTGCATGGACCAGGGGCCCAGAAAATAAGTAATACTGAGTATAAAACCTCATTTTTTTGTTGAAAAGCTACAGTCCTATGAAAAAGCTTGACATTAATATTTAGTAGATCCTCCTTTTGCAAAGATAACAGCCTCTAGTCGCTTCCTGTAGCTTTTACTCAGTTCCTGGATCCTGGATGAAGGTATTTTGGACCATTCCTCTTTACAAAACAGTTCAAGTTCAGTTAAGTTTGATGGTCGCCGAGCATGGACAACCTAATTTCAATCCAGAAATATTACTGTGTCCATCAGTTATTAGATATATAAAAAAAAAATAGTTAAAATACTTGGGATATAAAAAGCCATTAAAAAGATATTGCTGTATAAAGCAATGTATACCAAAGTGCTAAATTTTGCCTGAGCATTGGGGCATCAATGACGCTTGGTCCTGAAAGGGTTAAAGAGACTTATTAGCTAAACACGTGGCTGGAGTGGACTGAGTGGGAGAACGCCCCTCTCCCATCAACCTTAACAAACAAGCCATCCTCATCCTAAATCTTCGAGGAACACAACTTTCTCTACAGTATACAATGTGGTTGCCTGAAATATGCCTGAAATTATAATGACACAAATATACTAGTTCAGCAATTACCCTGCCACAATCTATATGCTAGAAATCAATGATAAATCTGCTTTTCTGTTGTTCTGGACTTATCCCAAACACACGTTCATTATAATAAAAGATTAGAACCAGATACTTTGGGAATTTTGTATATCAGCATTTTTGACTGTATGAAAAGTTGTGAATTATGTTATTATATTGTCATAGGATAATGACTAAGAAAACAAATTTACCTAGAGATAGAGCTCAGTGTTACAATCCAATTAAATCAACCATTTGTCAGCGGCATCCGACAGGACCATTGAAAACTAGGTTTGCTGAGATGTAATACTTTGTATTTTCAGGAGCTCTTGCTCTTGTTATGGTCTCCTGAATAAGTCAGCCTATAGGTATACTACAGTAACGGATCCTCTCACTGCTTTGTAAAGGCATAGAAGTCCAGGTTCTTTTCATGACTTATTGAACATTCCAACTTATTTATGTGATTGGGATGCTTGTTGAAGGCACATGAATAGTTAATTCCCATCGTACGGATCAACATCCCCATAACAAACTGTCCTTCAACATGAGAAAATGTCTAGTAAACCTATATACGTCATGTTAGAGGTATTCCACAGGATAGGATACCCATAACATTCATGTTTTATGGTGGGGATACAACCACAGGGATCTGGAGACCAGGGTTTCCATGCCTCTCTTCTAACTCTTAGACTGGTCCAGAATGATACAAGACAGTCAGTGTTTCTTCCCTAATCTGTACATCTACACTCACCGGCCACTTTATTAGGTACACCATGCTAGTAACGGGTTGGACCCCCTTTTGCCTTCAGAACTGCCTCAATTCTTCGTGGCATAGATTCAACAAGGTGCTGGAAGCATTCCTCAGAGATTTTGGTCCATATTGACATGATGGCATCACACAGTTGCCGCAGATTTGTCGGCTGCACATCCATGATGCGAATCTCCCGTTCCACCACATCCCAAAGATGCTCTATTGGATTGAGATCTGGTGACTGTGGAGGCCATTGGAGTACAGTGAACTCATTGTCATGTTCAAGAAACCAGTCTGAGATGATTCCAGCTTTATGACATGGCGCATTATCCTGCTGAAAGTAGCCATCAGATGTTGGGTACATTGTGGTCATAAAGGGATGGACATGGTCAGCAACAATACTCAGGTAGGCTTTGGCGTTGCAACGATGCTCAATTGGTACCAAGGGGCCCAAAGAGTGCCAAGAAAATATTCCCCACACCATGACACCACCACCACCAGCCTGAACCGTTGATACAAGGCAGGATGGATCCATGCTTTCATGTTGTTGACGCCAAATTCTGACCCTACCATCCGAATGTCGCAGCAGAAATCGAGACTCATCAGACCAGGCAACGTTTTTCCAATCTTCAATTGTCCAATTTCGATGAGCTTGTGCAAATTGTAGCCTCAGTTTCCTGTTCTTAGCTGAAAGGAGTGGCACCCGGTGTGGTCTTCTGCTGCTGTAGCCCATCTGCCTCAAAGTTCGACGTACTGTGCGTTCAGAGATGCTCTTCTGGCTACCTTGGTTGTAACGGGTGGCTATTTGAGTCACTGTTGCCTTTCTATCAGCTCGAACCAGTCTGGCCATTCTCCTCTGACCTCTGGCATCAACAACGCATTTCCGCCCACAGAACTGCCGCTCACTGGATGTTTTTCCTTTTTCGGACCATTCTCTGTAAACCCTAGAGATGGTTGTGCGTGAAAATCCCAGTAGATCAGCAGTTTCTGAAATACTCAGACCAGCCCTTCTGGCGCCAACAACCATGCCACGTTCAAAGGCACTCAAATCACCTTTCTTCCCCATACTGATGCTCGGTTTGAACTGCAGGAGATTGTCTTGACCATGTCTACATGCCTAAATGCACTGAGTTGCCGCCATGTGATTGGCTGATTAGAAATTAAGTGTTAACGAGCAGTTGGACAGGTGTACCTAATAAAGTGGCCAGTGAGTGTATATAAGAAGCCATGGAGCTCCCATTTTTGACACAACTTTAGGAATCCAGCAGAGAGATGGGACTTCACTTGAATTGGTAAGGTGGTCTCAGCTGTCGGACCCCAATGATCAGATATTCATGGTATATTCTGTATTTGTCTTTTCCTATGGTGCCCCTTTCTATAGAAAATAAGTTGCTAAAAGTACTTTTGTTATCATTATACATTGATAAGTGTCTCTTTATATGTTTTATCTGAAATTAAAGTATTAGTCCAGCAAAAAAGATCAATTCAAGTGCACATAACAAACTGTGCTGTAGATAATATAGGAACGGTCTTACCCACACCTACTGAGAGACTTTGGGGACTTAACGGGACTTGCAGATGAAAGTCTGGGGTAACTATAACCTATCTCTTACCTATGCACCACAATGACTCCTGTCTAGGGTTGAGCGATCGTGTTCGGAAAAGATTGGATTCCGATCGGCAATCGAGAAAATTTCACAATCGCGATCGGAATTCCAATCCCGATCTTTTTAGGTGGGATCGAGATCGGTGATTATTTCCCACAATGCTTAGCTACTGGCCAAGCATTGTGGGAAAAGGTAACAATGTTAGCCTTCACACTGAGTATACGCTCCGCTCATTCTGAGTGGGGTGTATGCTCAGTGTGAAGGCTCCGCTGTAGTTCCATAGGAATGAATGGAAGCAGCCGAAACACAGCCTTAACCCGCTGCATGCCGGCAGCATCCATTCATTCCAATGGGAGACTAGCTAGTAGCTACTTACCTGCAGAGATGGCTGGACCGGTGCCCGGTGTTCTCGTTCTTCTTCGCCTCGCTGCCCCCGCCTCCCAGGTTAGTGTTAAAGAGCTAGGAAGAGGCGGGGCTTGTGGCTTAGGAGAGTGTGGGCGGGTACAGGGTGGGGAGACGTGACGTCTCCACTCCCAGTACCCGCCAACACTCTCCTAACCCGCCCACACTCTCCTAACCTGGGAGGCGGGAGGCAGCGAGGTGAAGAAGAACGAGAACACTGGGCACCGGACCAGCCATCTCTGCAGGTAAGTGGACACCAGGGGGGACTAAGTAGCCAGAGGATTAAAAAAAAATCCTCTGGCTACTTAGTGATTAAAAAAAAGTCACTACACAGCGTGGATTCTAACAATTAAAGCATTCAATTGTTAGATTTCATGCTGTATAGTGAATTGGATTGTTTTTAAAATCCGATCTCCGATTAGTAAAAGAATCCCATTGACTTGCATTGGGATTGAGATTGGTTCGAATGAAAAATGATCGGAAATCGGATTTCAAAATCGATCCTGAAAAGTCAAGATCGCCTCAACCCTACTCCTGTCTTAACAAGGACAGTCCCCAGAGCTCTCCTTGTATCTCCCTATCAAATTAAATCCATTTCCCTTATTTCCATTTTCCTCAGTAGGTCCGGGTAAGGCCGTTCCTATTTTATCTAGAGCACGGTTGGTTATGTGCATTTATATATGTGATGTTTTTTGGACCACCTTAACTTTTAATATAAATTATAATAATAAATATGTAAGTGTTATAGTTCGTTGAGTCCTCTGCTTGTAACAATGGAGTGTTGGGTCATGAAGTTTACTTAATAACATTGTAATTGCTTTCCTTGGCGATTAGTCTTCTGTTCACCATGATAGCTTCTGCCACCGTTAGAGGGATATTAATTTATTTGAGAATAAGCAAATGAGCAATCTGGGGCACTGAGGACGGCTCTACTGCTCCAAACTGCTCTGATGCCTGGGGTCAGATGAGATTTTAGAATATCTTCTCGACCATATCACTCAAGAGGGAAGAAGGGATTATTAAAACAGTGTGGGGCACAATTGTTTGGAGCAACAGATCTGATCTCAGTGCTCCAGACTGCTCATTAGCATATTCTGCATAAATTAATATCTCTGTATTAGAGGCATGAGTTTTTATGGGTAAAAAGGGAGTAACATTCAGATGGGCCTGACCTACAAACTGTATTGCTGGTTTATATACGTCACCCTGATGACAGACTTCCTATAACATGGTTACCATCTCCAACTTCTTCCCACACTGTGCCATGATAATATGTTGGAGCAGAAACCTAGTTAACATAAATTCTACTACAGCATAGTAAGCCTACATTCACTTGACCATAGGTGAAAACAAACGTTAGAAATGTCCATTTTTCACGGTCATTTTGGACCTATAGTGAACCTGTTTTCATGGATCCCTCATATATCGCAATATATGGAGGTATCCTTGAACACGGACAAAAATAGATTGTGACTAGAGATGAGCGAACACTGTTCGGATCAGCTGATCCGAACAGCACGCACCCATAGAAATGAATGGAAGCACCTGTGACGCTGACTTTGCCGGCGGCCGGCATCACAGGTGCTTCCACTCATTTCTATGGGGGCGTGCTGTTTGGATCGGCTGATCCGAACAGTGTTCACTCATCTCTAATTGTGACCTATAATTCAACGGTCAAAATATCGGTCATGTGAATAGATAGTGTGATTGTCACCCCTGTCACACGGCCAATTTTCACTATTGTATGAATATAGGGCAATGGATCGTGTTCTGGAGCTGTGTCCATGTCATCACTTGTGAGTGCCATACAGTGGGTATTATACAGATAATACAACACTAACTCTAATGGACAGGATTAGTGATAGCTTAGAGGATAGATATTTAACCCCTTAGATGTTGCTGTCAATACTCGCTTATAGCGATTAGATGGTTCAGCGTTCGCCAATTAGAACATTCATTTGAGGGTTTTTTACACCTTATTACCACTTTATAAACATGAGAAATAGTGCCAGCCTTACAAGAGACCTAACATCAGGTTTTGATGCCAGTTCTGCTAATGGATAAGTTAATAGACCCACCACAGGCATCGTATTGATCAATCTTGTTACCAGGTTTCAGTGTCATCTGTAGTTAATAACAGGTTTGAGCTCTCTCCATGCGCGAGCTAATGGGTTTACAAACATAGCCTGCTGTTTCCGAGCTGTGAAGAATAAATGTCATGGTAATATCTTTCTACATTAAGATGATCAGGTTATCTGGCTGTGCCTGTTACTCTGCGCTCAACATGTTCTCGCCACTGGTATAGAGTCATGTAGAAAATGATAAGCCCTAAAGTTCATATAGAATGTAGCTGTCTATATCATTATTCAGCATGAATTCACATCTTGTATCCTTACACAGTGGCGTAACTAAAGTCTTGTGGACCCAGTGCAAACTGTAATGGGGCCCCCTACCACATCCATACAGCGAAGTCTTCCCTGAGATTTTAAATGTATACAGCTATAGTGCCGCAACTGCAGTTATGAAGGATGTGGGGGATCGCAGCACCCAGCATGGTGGTAGCTGCGTCCTCTGAAACAGACGATCTGATTGCCAGGCCTTGCTGATCTAAAATTCATGTCCTAACTTAATGATTCGCTGTCCGTTTTTAAAAGTTGACATCAGCCAGAGGCCTAAAGAGGATGCCAGAAGACCACTCCCCTGGGCCTCAAATTTATTCTCTGGGGTCTGAGGAGACCTGTCATGATTCTGCAAGGCCTCTGCAACCACAAACATTACGCGCTTGCCCATAATATTCTCTCTTCTACGTTATTCTCCATTTTGAATGGTTATATGGTAGCCTGACGAAGTGCTGAGTGCACGAAACGGACGTAGCTTGAAATTGTTGCTTCCCCTCTCTTCCTGTGCAAAGTGTTTTAAGAAGGATGAAATAAAGGATCACAATTTTAAATGAAGCACCTCGGTGAGTGCCCTGCTTATTTCTTTATTTGTACATGAATAGTTCTACATCTTTTATGCAGCGAGCACCATCCGGTTGGTAGCAAGAAAAAAGAACATCCAGCACCTGACATTACCATTTGGGCACGGTTTATAGTGGGCGGTGTAGGCTATAATACAGATATGGTGCCGCTTGTGTGTGTTTTTTTCTGCTTTATGGTATTCTGTTTATCTAAGTAAAAATACATTATTACAGTGGACCCTGAAGGTTACATAGGCTTAGCGTACAATATTTTCAGCATACAGTGGTCAATTCTGGACTGTTGAAAATGAAAACCAAACTCAACATAGAAGGCCAAGCTGGAGATCCAACAATTCAGAAAAGTCATTTCACTGATAAAAGCCCTGTATTATGACTGTCTGACTAGTATCACCGCTCCACAGTATAGGGCAGTACTACAATGTTCTGTAATTCTCTTTACCGTTCCAGGACGTTTAGCTCCTTTGGACAATAGACAAGAGGTGTTCCATGCTACTTTGAGTTGCACTGTAGATACTTTTTAGGACCTTGTCACCATCATAGTGAGTGATACACAACCTCCATCCGGCCTTACAGATTTTTAAGTGGATTTGCCATATTTATAAATAATTTTCTTCCTATTTTGGTGACATTTTGGGGTCTTTGAAACCAATTACTAGTTTTCCATAACCTAATGGTCTCAAATTACTATGGTTTTAACTTTCAATAATCATCCCAGACCCAATTCTATTGTAATACTTCAATGAGCGTTCAAGTTCTAACCCCTATCTCACACTTAATGCCAACCAATATACAGGCAGTGATCATCCACTGTAGGAGGAGACTGATTGACAAGCCGCCACCCCTTAATAATGACTGCCAGGGCTTACTGAGCTCCAAAATACCTATTTAGACATACCCAATGAAGTAGTGTATTGGAATGACAGGTATTACAACACATTGTAATTCAACAGTTTCTGACTGGACAGGAAAAGAGAGGGTTTAATAAAATAGTTCAATTAGTTTTGAAAACAATTATAATTTTTATTAAAAATAACTTTTCGTAAAACAAAATCTTAGTCATAAAACCTCAAAAGTATGCATATTATGTTGACGTTGAAAACTATGAGAAAAAGTAATGCAAAAATCGCTTATAAAACAAAAATTAACAAAAAGTATTGTTAAAAAGTGATAAATACCATATGCTAAATCCTATATGGCCTTACCATGCATGCAGCTAGACACATACCTATAGTATATTCAAAACAGTGTCGGAGTGGGATGTCTACAGTTCACCAGTGGAATTGTTTCTAGAGGTCCACGGCCAGGACCCCTGCAGATCAGCTGTACTGAAACAGCGTGGTCACACTGGCCCCATGTACTAACGTGCAACAGCCATTACCACAAAGCGTTAGAAAATCCAGATTTGATGAGAATCAAATGTTTCCTTAAATTCAGATTGAATTCCACTTCTTCAGAGTCGATTCGCTCATCTCTAATGGACACCTTTAGAGTTCAACATTGTTCTGGCACTAAATCAGCTTTGAAAATTACAAAATCAGCAAGGGATCAAATAATTATAGTCATTGCTTATTTCTCGTATGCATTACATTCAGATTTTGGAACAATGGAGGTCTTTGCTATGCACTCATTAAATTGTCTCCCATTATTCATATAGTGTATGTATGTTTATTGCATTGTTACCTGGGCTCTGGGGTCATGGATATATTACACAAATGAACAGGAATAATTTGAGTTTTATATATAATCTACATTTGAGTAAGTAGATTGTCTTACCCATTATATATTGCATGGTATTGGCCCTTAGTTTGAGATACTATACTTGAGAATAGGATTATGTATTTATATATATTGGTCCTTTATCAGTCGCGTGATGTCCAGGGACTGATCTAACTGGATTTCCATTCCTCAACCCCAAGACTGACATGAGTCCTGGAGGACAGTGCAGAGTATACCACAACTCTTGCAGCGTATTGTATAATAGTAATGCCGTAAACTTTACCTTTCAGATTTGTTCTACTTTTCTTCTTGACTAGACATGTCCATTTGGTTTTGATCTCAATCACATCATTCATGGGCACAGTCAGTTGAACACTATGGTAAATCAGGGTCTAACATCAGTGGGGCTGTCTATATTGAAGTACTAATTCTTGCAATACCATATTCATTTTACAATATTAATTTATACAATTTTGTTCATTTTAAAATATCATTTAAAAAACTTTTCAAGGAACTGCTTGGTCAGACTGCTAAATCTGGCAGAGGGCAGAAGCCACATACGTCACCTGCAAGCTACACTACCTGAACAACAGAAACCTAATTGACTACTAGTCCCTTCAGACTCTACCTATTCTGAGTTAACTTTCTGAGAAGCCTTGCCTTGATTTATGGAGTGAGTTCCTGCATGTGCGAGGTGGGTGTGATGGCCTATTTTCATATTCCGTGTATAGCTCCTCACAGTAGGATACTGATTTTCTGTTCTCACGTCGCTTGCAGGGAGGTGTCATATCGTGAGCACATTTCATAGTCCTGATTGCGTCGTTAATTAGAAACATCTGTAGCTGCTCATTTACTATTTTACTTTAAATATAGTGCAAGTATCTTTAGCTCCTGTCAATCATAAAGCCAGGATCCATTCTCTTCCCTTGCATTCCCTGATAGATCATACATATAATACATTCAGAATTTCCAATGCAAAAAGGTCCATTGAGCAAACATTAAACTTTCTAATGTTCTCTTGTATTTGCAGGGAATGATATGCAATGGTCTTCCCAAATAAGGCCTTGAACCCTAAGGAGTCAGAATGAACATCTGTACGATAATGATGATGGGTCCTTTCTTAACAACTGGTGGTTACAGATCATAATCATATAGAGATTTGTCTTCATCTGAGACTTACACAGTTCTAGAGACCCAGGATCACTGTCCATATGTGGGGCAGATAATGATCATAATAAAATGGTGTATCAGTTTTATGCGTATTTTTGAAGCAAAACCAGGAGGGGATTGAGCAGAAGGTAGAAGTATAAGAACTTCCTATATATTTACCATACCTTTTGTAGCCACTCCAAAACCATAGCAAAATCTGCAACAAAAGAGCTGCTTTTCCACAACATGGAGCTTCAGCCTAACAGATGGGGCAATTCATCAAATGCCCTTTGCCACTTTTGTTGTGTAAAATAGTTGTAAATCAGTGATTCTATCAATTTAACGCCACTTGATACTAGAATAGTCACAAGTGGCATCTTTGTGCCGACCTCACCACTTTTGAAAAAGTAGCATAAATGATAGAGCTGCCATAGCTTCGATAAAGTCATAAGGGCACCAGGTGGAAGCGCCTAATTCATGTTGAGGTGCAGTCTGCACTGGCACGGAGGACAACAAGACCAGTGTAAGGCCAAGGCCCCACATGATGTAAAGTCCACAGTTTGGTTGTGGTGGAAACAATGCACGTTTTTCAGTCCCTGCAAATCCCATCCACATATTGCAAAAAAATACGGGCAGCAGAAATGCTGTGATTTTAAAACCGTCGCAATTTTGGATATCATAGCATGTCAATTATACCTGTGGAAACGCTGGCGATTTACCTATAGACATAATGAAAGCAGAAAGAAACTTCTGCAGACTATCTGTGAAAAACACTGCAGAAAAAAACGCAATGCATTTACACTATGATTTTTCCCGCAGCACTTTTTTGCCTTGCCCCGCTACGTGGGGCCTTAGGGAGCATTCACACGGTGTAACGTCCCGCGAGATTTGGCATGTGTACGCCGTGTGACCCTTTGCGTGCCGTACACGCTCCCATTCATTTCAATGGGAGCGGGGAGCGTATGCGCCGCGCTAGTTTGCGGCCGTGCATTTATTCAGACTTCTCGGAGGATCCAGCCCGACCCTCACTCATGGACTTGGTAAGTATAATTTGATCGAACATTGCCTACCCCTGAAACAAGCATTTTCCCCCCATAGACTATAATAGGGTTCGATATTCAATTCGAGTAGTCGAATATTGAGGGGCTACCCGAAACGAATATCGAACCTCGGACAGTTTACTGTTCGCTCATCTCTAATTAGGAGCCAGAATATCCACAAAATTGGACAGGAATAAGACTTCTTCGATATTTTGTTGGGCCACATACGGTACAGTGTAATTCATGGTCATGTGCAGGGGCCCACAGAAATGAATTGTAACTGAGTGGCTTAGCATGTCTGACAGGACTATATGCATAACAGTGTCTGCCAATCTAACTACTGTAGCATACCTCCCAACCATCCCTGATTCATTGGGATAGTTTCAGATTCCAGGTCCTGTTGGTGGGAGGAGTGTCCTGGTATCAACTCCTTCCTTCAGTTTATTTTAATGGGATATGAGTTATGCAGCTAGTAGAAAAATGAAGCATCCATTCTTTTTGACAGGTATTGTCAGCATGTATTGTCCCAAGCAGAGTTCACCATCTAAATTCCCTATCATTATGTCTTTGGAGTGTGGGAAGAAACCCCTTGCAGATATTGCCCTTGGCTGCTGTCAAACCCAAGACTTCTGCACTGCAAGGCCGCCATGCTGCCCATATAATCCTAGGGTTAAGGTGATATCATCACTCCTTAAGGAGACACCACCATTACGGTGTGTGGAGTCCTATTAAGCCATAAACACTCTACTGTGAAGAGGATCCTGGGAAGAATATGCAAATCTGTCTTCCATGATGTAAATAGGAAGACCGTGCCTCAGTCATGCAGCCCAATAGAGGGAGCTCCCTTTAACATCATGCCCAACCTTCCCAGAGGCCTTTGTTGCAAATGATGTGGGATTTTACCAAGCCAGTCTTCTCAGCCGAGGACAACTGTTTTGATCTGAGTGGATCTCTTCAGACAGGCGCAGAGAAGACTGACTTGGCAGAGGTGAGAGGCTTCTAGACAGGGTTAAGGGGATATCGTGACTCCTTAGGGAGAGACCACCATTAAGGTATGTGGAGTTTTATTAAGCCATAAACGCTCCACTGTGAAGAGGATCCTGGGAAGAATATGGAAATGTGTCTTCCATGATATAAATAGGAAGACAATGCCTTAGTCATGCAGCCCAATAGAGGGCACTCCCTTTAACACCATCCCCGACCTTCCCGGAGGCCTTTGCTGCAAAAGATGTGGGATTTTACCAAGCCAGTCTTCTCAGCCAAGAACAGTTGTTTCGATCTGATTGGATCTCTTCAGCCCGGCGCAGAGAAGAATGACTTGGCCGAGGTGAGAGGCTTCTAGACAAGGTTAAGGGGATATCGTCACTCCTTAGGGAGAGACCACCATTAAGGTGTGTGGAGTCTTATTAAGCCGCAACAAAATCTGCAACAAAAAAAGCTGCGTTTTCACAATGTGGGGCCTTAGCCTAAAGCAGAAAACGTCAAAATCTGCTTGTAAAATGAGAATCTGCCTCCAAAATTAGCTTGAAAAATGGTTTTTATCTGCATGTAAATTTCTCCACATGAATATAGGCCCTTATACTTCCAAATGTAACTGTGTTATGCCAAGTGTGATACTAAAATGTCCAGTGTGAATGCCCTTTATGTTCTGGATGGGTTTATGCCCTGTGAATGTGCTTCGGGTTGGCAGAAGACTCCCCCTAACCAGTAGTTTTGACAAATGACGTTCCCTATTTAATGTAAATGGCTTTGGACTAGATCGAAGGCAGTCATTGCTTGGAAAGTATTTTTATGTGTTGGTTAATTTTTATCACTTTGTACTTTTTTCCCACAAAGGTCAGACAATAAGATTTTGGGACTTTACTATTTTAGTGTTGTTTACTCCACACACTTATAACCTTTAACATTAAATTCTGATGTTAAGTATACTTACATAGTTATATTACCGAATAGTAGACATTATAAACTTAGAGGAATACGACCAAGATGAATTCTGTAATACATGTAGCATTATACAGTATAACTAAATGATATAAACATAATACAGCTGAACGTAGCCCTATATCTTATAATAAGCATCCCAGTATAGAATAAAATGGCTAGCTTGTACTGTTATGTAACGGTCCGCAGAGTCACTCGTACAATTATTCCTGCACTTTCTTACATTTCTTCAAATAGGAATTTAAGCCGGTAACAGATTTGCAAAGAACGTTATTAGCTTTTGTCCAGGTTTCCATTTTTCACATCGGCCAGTTGGGAAATCTGGACAAAATAAATGTGTGCAATTAAAATGCTTAAATTAAAAACAAGCCGACAATTAATCCAACAGATTGATGAATACATGTAAACTAACACAGCCCTTAGATACTAGGCATAGTATTCATGTACAACACGTGTCCACTGCTTGAAAGGCTAAACATATGGATTCATTGTATTATTCTGTGTGAACTTTATGTATGTCAGATAATCCCCACGTTTTCTAATGACAAACGGTGACAAAAGGTCAGTGTAATTGCAAGCCGCTCCATCATTGTGACTCTGTGTGATGAATCACTGGCTACTATGTTACATAATTAGACTACGGGAATGATCATGGGTGAAAAAT
Source organism: Leptodactylus fuscus (assembly GCF_031893055.1). Lineage (NCBI taxonomy): Eukaryota > Metazoa > Chordata > Amphibia > Anura > Leptodactylidae > Leptodactylus > Leptodactylus fuscus. The sequence goes on from NC_134268.1 coordinate 161,116,467, forward strand.
ATACATAAATATATCGTAATACACAGTTAAACAGTCAATTAAGGTGTGGGGTCTGATGTAGCCTTTTCCTGAGCTTGGAACAGATCTCAAGCACATTGTAGTTATACTCATTCAAGTTGCTTTCTTTAACCCTATACTGACAAAGTGTAAGTGTAAGTCCCATCACTCAGTATTTAACTCATTAAGGGTTGGTTCACACTATCACTTGTATTCCGTCCGCAAGGAGTCTGCATGGAGACCCCCCCCCCCTTCCCCGATGGAATGCAATCGCAATTGCAAGCGATGTGCTTGCAAAGCACATGGAGCCCATAGACTATAATGGGCTCCCTGTGCTTGCCACGCACTGCCCGCACGAATGAATTGTGCGGGCAGTGCGCGGCAAGCACACAGAGCCCATTATAGTCTATGGGCTCCGTGTGCTTAACTGCACAGCACTTGCATTAGCGTTGGTATTCCATTCGGGGGAGTCTCCATGCGGACTCCTTGCGGACGGAATACAAGCGCTAGTGTGAACCAACCCTAAGGCTGAAGTCCCATGTGGGGTAAACAATTCTAGTAAATCCCATCCACATATTGCAGAAAAATACAGCAGCGCTAATGTTGTGATTTCCAAAACTGTTATATTTTTGTAATTCTCAGCATGTCAATTATACCTATATTGAAACACCGGCATTTTCCATATAGGTATAATGGAATCAAAAAGTCAAAAGAAAAAACCATGATGCATTTCTGCTGCAATAGGGCAACAGGATAATTTAAACTTTTAGATTTTTTTAAATACTTTTTTTAAGTGGATTTTAATACCCCATTTAGATGCCCTTGTCACAATTGATCAAAGCCATGAATGAGTTTACAGCTGTGATCGGTGCAGGCTCCAATTGCAGCTGTTAGTAGTGGGTAACTTGTGTATAATGCCATTGACACCCATTGGCCCGCTTCATGCTGCCTTAGTATGACATTATAGTCCATTGTGTGTTGTTAAGGGGCTTTAAACACAATTCTACCACGAATTAGCTATCAGTGTAGAAAGAGTCTCCCATTCTCTAACACAACTATACACTTTTCCCATATTATTCAACACATGGCAAACGTTACAGTTCTTTTTTTATCCCACCACCAAAATTATTTGCACATGTAGTTCAGCTAAGCTCAGATTTGTGGATGTTTATAAAATTCCATTGCAGGCTATTGGATACAAATGTATAGTCCGGAGTCACATGTACATACTACTGGAATCTGAACAAGTGTTTGACCAAACCTGCAATGTTTCAAGTATCCCCCAAAACATGGTAGTAATGGTCAGACACTGACAATTTGCTCATGTGGTCTCTATACTGTATACACCACATTGATACTATTGGGTCTCTATATTGTATGTAGGGACCATTGTAAATATTTTCTTTTTGGCCATGAAACTTCAAGTTCCTCTTCTGGATATTCCACATTAAATTTGCGTATGTTTATAACATATAACACTTTGCCCCCATACAAAATTGCAGTGTTAAGCACTGCTATTGATATCATTGCTCTCAGAATGTGATATTGATGTGGTGTTTATAACTGTACTATTTATACAGTGTACCACATATAGTCAGCTAGTGTACCTGTTATAATGGTGTCTCCATCATTGTGCTAGTTGATAACTCCAAGAATGATGCTTCTGCATGTCACCTGGACATTGGATGTTTGGTGCTAGGTGAACTGAGTAGACCTAGCTAGGTTATATATGGAACATAAAGTCTTGTTAAACTAATGACCACACTAAACCATTAAGGACAACATGAAAAAAGTGTTGACTTAGAGTCCAATGGAAAGTCTACAGTACTACTTATACTCCCAACATTCATGATACTAAGCATTACTGAGCCTCAGGTATGTGAGTGGGATATGCCGTAACAATGGTGCATTGTTATTACTTAGCTTCCAAGAGTTTCTTCAGTTCAGTTTTCTATGATCTTGTTCCCTTGTAATATACAAGAGCTATTTGAACCCGAGTTACAACCCCAATATTGTCCTAAGCACGGATTGTGACCTTTACTGAGTAGAATTATTTAACCCATTCACCGGATTTGACCTTTTCATAAGATGTGACGTATTCCATGGACATGACCTTCTCTGAGTAATATTAAGTGACTTCTTTACACTCATGCAGAATATTTTCTTTTTACCCTCTCTAGAGATCTTAATGTCATGGAGATGCTCCAATGTCATCACTTAACGTCATTAATTTTGGTGACACATGGATTGACTTCAGCATCACCAGGAACATCAGTATAGAAAGATTTTACACCAAAAAAAACCTCCACTGCTTTTTCCTTATTTCCCCAGCTGCAGTTGAAGAACCATCTTCTACCTGTTCCATCATAGCCCACCTCAATAAATAAAACTATAAACCCAAGAGGTTTTTCTATGGTTAAAAATGAAGAACAAATTTGAGAAGTCAGTTAATAATGTAGTATGACCGCTGCACAGCACATAGAGCTGGATTGTTCCAGCTCCATATGCTGTGCCACTTTACTTTTTACTTAGCAGCTCCTGATATCAGCCCATTGGTGGGGCGCTAGGGGATGACTTAGTATGAGGATAGCTAGAGGTAAGATAGTGAGAATTACACAATGTGATTAACATTGACATTCACTAATTTGTATGTAATATACAGTAATTATTCTTATTACTGGCTATTACAAAAATATTCTCCCTTCCTTCCCCCACTGCTCACAATAAAGTTTCAAAAGAAAGTATGTTCCCCACTAAAAATTCTGTCTTTTACAGTGATCACCCTTATAAAACCTGGTAATACTCCGACTACCGCTTCTAATTTCTGCTATATATCCCTCTTTAGTCCAACTTTAAAATATTTGCCAAAATACAACAAGCATCACGGGTGGCCGTAAGTGCGTAAAACAACTATAGCCACCATTTTGTGAACTTCTTTGTCAGGATTATCATTATTGGGCTCATCAGATGCCTTCTGTGAGCCTTTGTGTGTGGAGTAGACATTGGACTGATGTAATAGGCAGCAGGTTGTGGACCTACTAAGTCATCATACAAGTTTGGTTTAGGACTACTCTTAAGAGTGTTGTCTACATGTTCCCCAGTCTGTACCATGTAACCACTATGTGGGGATCTGCCACAAGGTCGATATCTCTTGGAATGGTTTTGGTGTTGGTAACAGCTAACCAAGCAGGTCAGGAACTACAATGGAGAGCAAGCAAAAGCAGTGTGAATATGGATTACGGTCACAAGTACAATGGTCAAGAACCAGCCAGATCACCAATGGGTGATCAGAATGGTATTATAGCTCAGTAGACAGGGAATGAATGCAGTAGCTCACGGAGGGGACAGGTACAGGGCACTAAAGCAGTAGCAAACAGTTTCACCAATGCATGACAATTCAGAACTAGGAACCTTTACTTAGGAAGGCTGTGGCATGTGAAACAGACTTTTTCTTTGTATAAGGTGCCTAAAGTTGGGCACATGTGTCGGGTAATTGTAGGGATTTTCTTCCACTGGAGCTTTTAAAAAAGCCCTAACAAATTTTTGCCTACCACAAATTCAGCAGTGTGTTCAGAGAGTATCCTTAACCTCAGTGTTTGTAAAGGCCATATTTCAGGAATGCTGTTCAATGAGAAACAAATTGGCCAGCACTTCTTGGAAGAGATGGACAAACCTCCTAAGATTTGTTTTGTTTTAGTTGTCTCAGGTCCTCTATTCATTTCAGTACAAACCGATAGTGAAATTATTACAGGTGGAAGCCCAAGAAAGGTGCAAAAAATAAAAAATACCTTTATACTCACCTTATCTCGTCGGGTGCTCTTTCTCGGTCTCCTTGATGGTATCATGCCCCCTAGGTCACCGATGAGGTCTGTGATTGGGCCTCAGTGATAACATTATGATCATATGAATATAATCACAGCATAGTAATCAGACATCTGCCAGGTAATCAGCTGTGTACCTGTGTCTTCCTCACATGACCATGGACCGTATATCACATGACCATGGACTGTATATCACATGACTATGGACTGATTTTTATCCACTGGTAGTAAGCAAAATGAATGACAGCAAGTCTAGAAAACTATGTGGAAGTGATACAGACAGTATATTGGGAAATTATATAACTTTTTAGTATTCAAGAAATTGGTCTGAAAGTGGACAAGCTCTTTAAAGAGGACCTTTCATGGATTTGGGCACATGCGGTGTTATATACCGCTGGAAAGCCTACAGTGTGCTGAATTCAGCGCAAGGTAAGCTTTGCCGATCTGTGCCCCGGGTGAAGAGCTATCGGTACTGGTACCATAGCACTTCATCGTCAGAAGGGCATTTCTGACACTCTGTATATATAACACCGCATGTGCCCAAATCCATGAAAGGTCCACTTTAAGAAATACGTGAAAAATATCCCAACAATGGAGCATGAAACCTTATTAACATTCCCTTCTAATGTATGTACTTTATGATGGCGAACATCTCAGCAGAAATACATCAGTCACATCTTTTCTGTACAAAAGCCCAGGCAGCACTTTCCCAAGGATTTCACGGACCAGGGCACATGTTCAAAATGAGACCACCCACTTTATCCTAATCTTCAGCTTAAGCTGAATCTAATAGAAGAGCAGAATACGAACTATTTTGTTTCTCAATATTTTATTGTCTCATTAAACATCACAAAGATGAAACGTTTTTGTTGTACTTGTTTATTCTTTTTCAAGTAAAAACCTTTATTGTCAGACATTTAGTTATTCTTCAAGAATCTGTGATTTCAATCCAACCTTCTCGCCAAAGCAGGGCAAGATGGCGTCCCCTTCAGTACACCTCTGGGACTGAATGAAACACCTGAACTCAGTACTTTTGCCTATATATTATATATACTGTGGTACCCTATTTCCTCTAATGCTCATGTGGACTTGGAGCATTATGTAATTTTTTTTTATTTGTGTTTATTTCATGTCGTTCTTTTTTGTTATATAAATTAAAATGTCTTAACCTTATTTAGCTAAAATTGACTAAAAAAAAAATTCTCAAAAAACCAAAATGTTCTGTGTTGCTGATCACTTTCTTTGGTTTGTAAGTTTTTCCTAAGGAGTAATGAATGTCAGTGACTTTGGTCTGTATCTTGGGAAGCGACGGCTCAGGTTTATTACTTCCTAATTTGTACTAAATAAAAATGAATGGCCCCTCCGATGCTTCCTCCTCCGCTCTGGGGGTGTGAGATGCTGGCAATGAGATTGGATATACTGACTTCCACATACTAGTTCATCTATCTTCCTGCACCCATGCGGAGAACATCCCACAGTTTCATCATCCACATCTTATGTTCCCCCTCCTCAAAAGCTGCTGGAAGACACAATAATGGGCACACAAACCCAGAATTCTATGGAGGAGATATTTATTTCCAGTATGTGTCTCGGAATCCTTTGTTAAATAAGATGAATGTCCTATTACATATATTGTGTCAGTTTGCTGATTAGAAAATATGGGCAATTAACTTTTCTCATTTTTGTTTCACATTTGGAAAAGATCCTGATTTTAATTTGTTCTCCGTACTGTAGGGTAAAATATTTTCTTGTAATAACGAAATACTTTTGGGATACATTACTTTGGTCTTTACCATTGGAGACCATAATGCAGTCCTTCAGGGTTCAGTAGCCTCAGGTAACAATGTGCTGAAGTTAATATTTGTACTTGTGTTTATTACAGATCAAGAGTGCAAATATTCCAATAGGTTTTTATATTACAGATTTCCTCTGTAAGGCTGACTCCATGTAGCGAAACGCAGAAAAAAACCACAGCGGAAATGCATCATGTTTTTCCCACAGCATTTTTTATTGTATTTTCTGCCTTATTATATCTATAGGGAAAACGCCAGCCACCAGTACTGGAATTTTCTTTATGAACAAGCAATGCTTAGTTCAATAAGGCCCAAGTGTTTTCCTGCTATTCTAGTCTATATCAAGCTATAGAATAAACCAGAACATCTAGATATCCTTCTGTATTGTACAGAGTGCACATTTGCTTTAAAGATGGTTCATCTTATGTGCTATGTGCAAAACCAAAATGAGGTATAGCATTTAATATAGAATTGATAGCACCGACATGTAGGTTTTTCTGTCCACTTGAAAAGTCGGACATCTTTACAAACGGACAGCTAAGGACAGGCACAGAGTGCAAAAGAACGCACCCGATCGCCATTTAAATGAATGAAAAGTGTTACAGACACAGCAGCTAGTGTCCGCTCCTAGTGTCCATGCGAGATTTGGAACGGACATTAGCAGCGGACACTACCTGTTGGACAATGACGGTAGTGGGAACGCCCCCTTAGTGTGAGAAAAAGACCCATTACCAAGTGAAAATAAACTAACAGCAAAAACTGACAAGGCAGATCTAAACAGGAAAGTGGAGTCAAAAGAACAAACATGTCCAAGTGGTGGTCAATCTGAGAATTTACAGTCAAAACCAAAATCAGAAAACAAACAAATATACTGCAAACAAGTCAAGGTCAGTAGTACAGCAAAAAAACAGGTATGAACAGAGCCTAATTAGTAACAATTAACTAATAGCAGGAATAAAGGGAGTTCAAAAAGACCTCCTCAGCTGGTCAACAATGTTAGAAAGGTAGATATACCCTTTAAGACTGGGGCCCCACGGGATGTATACACCGTGATTTGCCTGCAGCAGAAATACCGCAGGAAAAATCACGACATTTTGCAGTAAGGGCAAAGTGGATGGGACTCTAGTGAATCCCATGTCCACTTTGTGGTAAAAACCGTGGTGCGGACACGCTACGATTTCCAAAACCAGTGCAGTTTTTGGAAATCACTGCATGTCAATCATTCATACGCCAGCAGTTTCCCCCCTAGGTATGATTGTGACAGAAACTCCGCAGAAGAAAACTCTGCAAACTTTCTGTCTAAAGCGCTGCAGGAAGAACTGCGATGCGTTGCCGCCGAGGTCTTTCGCACGGCACTTTTTTGGTGCAGGACATCCCAGACGGCCTTAGCCTAAAGATGTTTTCCAGGAATTGGAGCAGCCGATTTGGCCAACCGGGAATGACACTAGTGTCATTCATCCTCATGCCAGCGCATTTTTGCAGTGAATCCTGTGCCTCCTGTGACCTAGTGACGTGTGAATGATGTTACTTTTCCCCCGCCAGTGACCTCTGAGGCCACTGATTTCTCTCAGCAGTCACATGGGACACAGGATTTCCAGCAATGAGGCAGCAGCATGAGACTGAACGAGCACTAGCAGGGGGACAACTGAGAATCAGGGACAGGTGAGTATGGGCCACTGTATGGCCCAGTAACGAGGTTATATAGTAGCCCTTCATTGGTCCCCAAATAGCAGAATTAGCTCATTACTTACCTTTCTGCTCCCCTGTCCTACTCTGTTTCTCTGCTCCAGGCACACTGTTGTGATATCATCTGTGCCTGAAGCAAGGAGTGTGAGGGGCTGTGAAGCAGACAGGTAAGTACCGACACTTACCCCTTAATCCACACTGTCCATGTGGGCTGTGGCTTCCTGCTTTACCAGTACCAGAATTAGTTCAGTACTCCTCGTCTCCCTGATTCTGTGATCCAGTTGTATATTTAACAACTGGATCAGGAGAACCGCCACATGTTTCACTTACCGATCTCCACTCCTGCATCCCCTTCAGCCTTCAATGAGCCCTGTGCGCTGCACATCATGTGGTGACGTAATTATATAATCTGCTTCCCCTTGAGGCTGAAGAGCAAGCGAATGCCTGCAGTGAGTAGGAGCAAGAATCGGTACATTAATAGGAACTGTTACCAACTGGAATAATCAGCCTATTAAAAAATCAGTGGGAGTCTGGCATGGCCCCCTAAAAACACAGAACTCAGAAAGGGATTCACCAGTACCCAGATGGGCCAGTCTGAGTCTGGCAACAGACCTCAAAAGAATTCTCTGTAATGGGATCCTGCACATTGCTACCTATCTCTTTTCAATTTGCTAATATATATTAGTACTGCAGAAACTGAGTATTTGCTTGTAGTCTGAGGGTGAGCTGCATGTTACCATATTGTCATAGTGTTCATTTGCAAGACCACTGTGATTCTTTAACAAAATTGGAAATCAGTTGTGTGTGGACATATCAGTATATACCATGGTTTTTTGGATCATAAGACTTTTTATCAAGAAAATATGTTGCTCAAAAGTGTCGGTATCATACAGTCTAAAGTCAGTGCTATCCTGCAGTGCCAGTTCACACTGACCACATACTTAATGACCAGCAGAGAACTCATAAAGTGCCCTGCCAGAGCATTACCATAAGTAATAGCTGCCTCCTCTCTCAGGACTGCTTTCTGTGGTCTAATGCCTGTCGGCACTCTGACTGTTCATTGTCAAGTTGCTCCAACAGATATAGCAGAGAACAGTCCTTACACCAGAAACAAGGTGACAGCTTAGTGTCCTGGGCAATCTGTCAGTCAATCGATTCAGCTGCTCAAGAGAAGACCAGGAGGCTACATGAATGCTACAACCAATGTTAAGTATATGATGCTACGCATTCATAAAGGGGCTCTATCATTGGGGAGTCATTTTTAACTAAGCACATACTTGCATAACCTTTAGATAGGCTATTCCTTTTGTATGTTAATCCCCTCAGTAGTTTTTGAATGAGCCCGGTTTTTTTTTCATATGCTAATTAGCCAGCAACAAGCACTGGAAGTCTCAGTGAGCACTGTTTACTATGTGTGTGTGAGAGCAGAGAGATGAGTCATCAACAGCAGCACCAGCTTGTGCTGTACACACAGCAGAGAGTGCTCGATGAGACTTCCAAGTGCACGCTGGAGCCTAATTAGCATATGGATAAAAACAGGCTCGTTCAAAAACGAATGAGGCGATTTACATACAAAAGGTAGGTGTGGAATAGCCTTTCTAAAGGATATGCATGAATGTGAATAGTTAAAAATGACTTTTCCCAATGATAGAACCCCTTTAACCCTTTTCCAACTTCTGGACACTCTCCTCCCATTCAGCACACTCAGCTGTGAGGACCAGGAAATATGATGGGTGCAGGTTTCTAAAGGTGGATCCGACTTTTATCAGACTCTTATGGAAATCTCCCTTTAAAGGGAACCTGTAGTGGCATAAAAAATCATATGCAAATTAAACTAAGCAGTCATGGGGGGTGGGGAGCAACTTCAGGCTAGTCATGCCGCTTGCTTCCTAATCCTGTCTCCTGATGATTGACATCTCCCTTATAGTCCCCTGACATCACAAGTGACGTCACACACTAGGACATGTGATTAGCAAACAGACAACATGACACTACTCCTCCCACCAGGACTATGTAGGGGAATTTCCAGACGACTATTTATGCTTTCAGCCATTTATAAGTTAATTTCCAACAACAGAAAGTAATGGAGAGAGAATTGCTTACTGACTGACACATGATCGGTCAAGATTATAGTGGAAAAACCACATGACAGGTTCCCTTTAAGCTAGAAACTTTGTCTCAATGTTCTTTTATACTAAAGATGTCAGCGCTCTCTAGATCTTGAGAAGGTCAAATACATTGGCTTCATCTGTGTCTCCCTTCCTGAATATAACAGTTTGAAGGATTGAAGAACACTTTTATGAATATCCTTTACAATATATCTAAAATTTTGAAGGAGACATTTCGGTTAAAATCACATTGGGTTTCCTAAATGTAAGCTTTCGTAACTCCTGCTTGATTCATGCGGCTGCTTGACACTGAAAGGATATAACCCACATTCCACTGTCAGGCATACTTCATCTTGTTGTGGATTTTTCAGACTTATCTCTGAGTACTTATGTGCTGTGTTGTGAAGTTTCCTTCAAGGGCGCAGTGAGATTATTTTTATCTGCATTTTTCAATGGAAATGTCTCAGAACACAAGAGATTATGCTATTTGGATTTACAGCTAAAATGTTGGAATCTGGTTGCTTTTGAACTTGACTTAGATGGACAGACTGGGTCATATTACCATATTAAAAGAAGACGTAAATGATTCTTCAGTGGATTCATTAAAATAAATCAAAGTGCCTATTTGTCATCCTCATCCACATTTGGTAACTCTTGTCTAGGGATTCCTGATGATTAGCAGAAGAAAATTAAACTTTTTCAAACTCATTTGGATAATTTCATTGCTGCGTTTTATAGGGCAGGGAGATATTGCACATATACTGAAATGACTCTGTGAAGTCCCACAAGTTGGAGTGGATTGGTATCACTCATACGGAAGGTCATGTTATATTGGGAACTTATACACATAGGTAACCTGAGTACCCAGCATGTAGGCACTGACATAGTTGTCGGGCAGTGAGGAGGCCGTAGCCCACTGCCCAGTGCACCAAACACCAAAGGGCCAGACAGAATTTTAACTTTTACATTAGTACACTATGTGTAATCTACACTCTTTCCACCAAGAATCCTATAGACTTCTGACAGCTTTCTCAGTACCCTATGCCAATATCATACTTCATTCCCATTCATATTGGGACAACTTGGGTCTTCCACAAACATCACACACTTCCCACCCCCTTCTCATTCCCTCCCATTTTTTGTCACCAGGACAAACCAACTCTCCTTAATGTTAGCATGTACATGGATCCAGGAACTAGATGTAAAATTGTGCAACCGTATGTACTTGGCTGAACACACCTGGCCTACCCTCTACATCAGGGGTGCCCAATACGTCGATCACGATCTACCGGTCGATCGCAAAGGAAGTATGGGTCGATCGCGTGACATAAAAAAGATAGATATCAGCCTATCAGACATCCTTACTATTAGATGTGTCACTTGATTGACATACAGGACAGCCAGTCTGACACCTGACCTTTTCTGATACATGGGTGACCACGCATGCACGTAAAACCGCTGCAAAACTCTTGCAAGCTACCGAGTTGCCAGGTTAGCCTCCAATATATTTCTTCTCCACTTAAGAACGGATATAAAAATGGGTGGGGGAGCTGGACCAAGTAAAAAAACAAAAACCTACCACTTTCATATGGAATGGGAGGAAGACTTTTTTTTCACAATGTCATATTCGAAGTGCGTTTGCCTCATCTGCCAGTGCATCCATTCAGTGCAAGCCATCAGAGTGAGGTAATGACAAAAATGTACAGAGTTGTATTAACAAAATGGGTTCATTCAGTTATGTAAGCTACACTAGCATACTGTATATTGTACATGTATAAAGAATCCTTGGTTTTTTTTTCTAAATAAATTTCTGTTTCGCATTTTTGAAGTGGGTAGTAGATCATTTTGACTTGGTCATTTTATAAGTAGCTCGTATCTTGAAAAAGTGTGAGCACCCCGCTCTACATTGTTTCTGTTAGGTGGTTTATTCTCTTTGCCATCTGTTTTCATGTAACTTTTTGCGGACAGTGTACGTTTGTCCTTACTCCCATTCTGAGCAATACTCACCTCTCTGATAATGTAACCTTGTGGTGGTGGCTTGCAGGTGGTGATTTAGCGGTTCTTTTCAGGGTGCTACTTCCAGGGGAGCGGGAACAGGTTACGGTCTTTTTGTGGATATATCTCTCCATGCTGGTATCAGAGCAACTTATAACTAATTTTCTCCTTGCTGTTTGCTTTGTGTGATACGCTGCATAGTTGGTGCTAATGGTTTCAGTGTTCTATGTTTTCAAAAATGATTTGTGGTTTTCTTGAGTAAAAACAATCTGCCATCTGAACGCCTTAATAAACACTGTCTGCAACCTCTCTTTAATATATATATATATATATATATATATATATATATATATTTTACTTCTCTTCTATATTGTGACGGCTGCTCGTTGCCTCATTACTAAACATTGAAGGCAATCCTCTCGCCCCGTTCTTGGAGGACCTATATTCCAGGATCTGGTAGACTAGAACCCTGGAGAATTTGACAGCCCTTAGGAATAACGAGGAGGAGAAGTCTGATGAGTCTGAACCTTGGGGCCCCTTCTGGGCCCTCTATGACCTCTAGGCCTTGGAGTGGGTTCTTGCACTTCTGTACCTCCCTTTTTTTGGCTTGACTCTGACTCTTCCCCACTTCTCATTGTTGTCTTCTCCCTTCTTCTTTTTTGTTTTTGACCTTGATTCCTCCCATCTGATGAGCGTTGTGCTTTTTCTCTTTGATGCAGGCTTACCTGTGTCCTGGATATTTTGCATACTTTCTTCATCTATTCTTCTTTTTCAAGAATGTAATATAAAATACACTTGAAAAAAATAATAAATTACTATCACTACATCATTATAGAAACAGAACAGTAAAAATATTTTTTCCCACCCCTGCATCTCTCAGGCCTGGTTCACATCTGCGTTCAGTATTTCGTTCGGGGAGTCCGTTTGGGGACCCCCAAACAGAATACCGAACACATTGACAAGCGGTGAGTTTATGAAAGCACACGGACCTCATAGACTGATGGGGTCCGTGTGTTTTCCACGCGATGTCCGCACGAATCATGCGGAGAGGAAAGTACTTCATGACCTACTTTCCTCTCTGCATGATTCGTGCAGATACCACTTGGAAAACACATTACAGTCTATGGGGTTTGTGTGCTTTCATTGCTCACCTCTTGTCAATGCATTCGGTATTCCATTCGGGAGGTCCCTATGTGGACTCAGATACCGTATGCAGACGTCAACCAGGCCTTACCTGACTGGCTTTAACATGTCAAGCTTTTTTCTGTTCTATCTCTTCAGTTCACTTTCTCCTCTGCTCTGATCAGGCACCATCATGATTTTTAGATTTCTCTTTTTCGATGTTATCAATTCTGTGATGCCTCAGCTCAGTATCACATGGGGCTAGAGACAGCACCATCTCTGCCTACTGGAGTACAGTATGATTATCTTTCTCAATATATTTCTCACTTCTATTTATTTAAGATGCCAAGAGTTTACAGTCAAGGAGGGTACATGTGATCTCTTTAATTATAACTGTACGAGAGGGGTCTATCTTACCATTAGCAGCAAGGTCAGCCGTTATAGGAGCTTGTGCCCCCATTGCGGACAACATGTGTGGAACCGTCTATCATATATAAAGTGAGATTTTTACTTTTGCAAAGAACAAATAGATATGTTATTCCTTGCAGGTCACAATGAGATCACATAACATGACCAATTTAAAGAAGTATTTCCAGATAAGGTAATACTTGCTCTAGTGTATGGTGGAACAATAGGAAAATAATGAAATTAAAAAAAATTTCCTTTAAAGAAAAAACGGATACCCTTTGAATGTGTATATACAAACCGGGTGAATGTGGAAGGCATGGAGAGGTATTTAGTCTCCATTTAGTCAGCTTTGATCTTGTTATAGTTGTCTGCCATGTACGGTATTTATAGGTACCCTATAGATTTCTCTGTCTTACTATGTGCACTTGTTACAGTTGTCTGCCATGTACAGTTATATGTACCCTATAGATTGCTCTGTCTTAGTATGTGCACTTGTTACAGTTGTCTGCCATGTACAGTTATATGTACCCTATAGATTGCTCTGTCTTAGTATGTGTACTTGTTACAGTTGTCTGCCATGTACAGTTATAGGTACCCTATAGATTGCTCTGTCTTAGTATGTGTACTTGTTACAGTTGTCTGCCATGTACAGTTATATGTACCCTCTAGACTGCTCAGTCTTAGTATGTGCACTTGTTACAGTTGTCTGCCATGTACAGTTATATGTACCCTCTAGACTGCTCAGTCTTAGTATGTGCACTTGTTACAGTTGTCTGCCATGTACAGTTATATGTACCCTATAGATTGCTCTGTCTTAGTATGTGTACTTGTTACAGTTGTCTGCCATGTACAATTATATGTACCCTATAGACTGCTTGGTCTTAGTATGTGCACTTGTTACAGTTGTCTGCCATGTGTGGTTATATGTACCCTATAGACTGCCCTGTCTTAGTATGTGCACTTGTTACAGTTGTCTGCCATATAGGGTTATATGTACCCTCTAGACTGCTCAGTCTTAGTATGTGCACTTGTTACAGTTGTCTGTCATGTACAGTTATATGTACCCTATAGATTGCTCTGTGTTAGCATGTGTACTTGTTACAGTTGTCTGCCATGTACAATTATATGTACCCTATAGACTGCTTGGTCTTAGTATGTGCACTTGTTACAGTTGTCTGCCATGTACGGTTATACAATGCTGTCTTAGTATGTGCACTTGTTACAGTTGTCTGCCATGTACGGTTATACAATGCTGTCTTAGTATGTGCACTTGTTACAGTTGTCTGCCATGTACGGTTTTATGTACCCTATAGACTGCCCTGTCTTAGTACGTGCACCAGTTACAGTTGACTGCCATGTACAGTTATATGTACCCTATAGATTGCTCTGTCTTAGTATGTGCACTTGTTACAGTTGTCTGCCATGTACGGTTATACAATGCTCTGTCTTAGTATGTGCACCTGTTACAGTTGTCTGCCATGTACAGTTATATGTACCCTATAGATTGCTCTGCCTTAGTATGTGCACTCGGTACATTTACATGATTTTGTGCAGCCAGCAATGAGTGGCAGATTGCTCATCAGGTGGCTGACTAGTAACACTTTTTCCATTTATAATAAACATCAGCACATATTGAATAATTCATAGTTTCACGTTTCATACACATATTTAGCATAAGTGATTTGTTACTTGCAGGAAATGCGAACAGATGACTTGATTAACAAAAAAATAAAACCGAAACCATGTTAGAGTCTTAATAACATTGCTATATTTTCTCCCAGCAAATGTTAATCGCTCACTGTGGTACAACAATGGGGGTGTCACTTGTGCGACTACCGGGAACACACTGCTAATAGATTGTAAAATGTCCAAATCCATATCAGAAAACAGGAGAAAAGATATACTGCAAACATATCAGCACAAAGAAAACAAGTAGAACTTCATCTACTTTTGACTACAGCGAGAAACTTAATATTCAGTCATGTGATAAAACGCAAATTTTACGTCTTGTCTCTAATTTCCCTTTTCTGTATATTCATATAAAATGATAAACTGCATAGAGATCTTGTTGGAAGAAGAATATTAAAATCATAAAGCAAACAAATAATGCGTAGATCCTATGGTTTATAACTACAGTAAGATAACATTTTAGCTACTTTACTATAATTAGTAATAATAGTTTATTAATGACAATTAAATAATTAAAATAGTCATCAATTGGGAGAATGTATTTATGGGTGGATATGCAATAAAATAGAAGATAGTTACTATAGATAGAATTATTTATTAAGTGGATGAAAGGGTACATGAACCCAAACTCAACAGCAAAAATGGAATTTAGGCCTGTTCAAGTTATAAACATTGTTTGATTTGTGATAAATTGCAAATACACACATATACAACTTATAGGTATATACTGTATAAGGGCCCCTTCACACGGAGTATACGCTGGCTGATTCTGAATGTGTAAACGTTCCTAATCAGCGCCGTTTAAAACAGATCCCATTGCTTTCTATGGGAGCCGGCATACGTGCGCTCCCCATAGAAATGAATGGGCTGCTTTTTTCCATTCATTTCTATGGGGAGCGCACGTATGCCGGCTCCCATAGAAAGCAATGGGATCTGTTTTAAACACCGGTGATTCGGAACGTTTACATGTTCAGAATCAGCCAGTGTATCCTCCGTGTGAAGGGGTCCTATCACTGTACCTAACTGGAGAAAAGCAGGTCAGTTTCTATAAGGTGTTAACATATTTGTTGGTTCAACAAACTGAATTTTACTCTTAGAACAAAGCAGAAGACAAATAACCACTGTAAAGCTTGGTTCACATCTGCGTTGGTATTCCGTATGGGGGAGTCCGCATGGGGACTCCCCCGAACGGAATACCAAATGCAATTGCAAGCTCTGTGAAGTAAAAGCACATGGACCCCATAGACTATAATGGGGTCCATGTGCTTACCGCCAGATCTCCGCAGGGAACATGCGGACAGGAAAGTAGTTCACAATCTACTTTCCTGTCCGCATGATTCGTTCGGACAGCGCGCGGCTAGCACACAGACCCCATTGTAGTCTATGGGGTCCATGTGCTTTTACTGCACAGCGCTTGCAATTGCATTTGGCATTCCATTTGGGGGGTCCCCATGCAGACTCCCCCATACGGAATACCAACGCAGATGTGAACAAAGGTTAACAGGTATCACTAGTGTAGTCACCGCACCTGTGTTAAATTTTGGTAATTACATGCTCAATATGTAAAGTGTGGATATGACAAATAACTTACTGTGCTTTGCACTTATTTTTCTATTACAAGGAGGCTTTGTGGATATTTTTCCATTTTCTTTTCTCATGCTCCTTTAAATATTTTTAGTGTTATATGTGACCAGACACCTACACAGAGACAATTCCTGAACCAGCATACCTTCTTGAGCACCTGATGTAATTTCCACTTGCACCCAGGTGTCCAGTGTGGGTCTATTTGCTTCAGGTGACCTGTAGGAGCAGAGCTGTCCGTGTGACCACCATATTGACACTCCATTCTTGGGACCAAATGCCAGCAACCACCAGTTGACACTCTATAAGATATATCTGATAAACATGAACATGAAGAAATTGGAATGATCTACTGTAAGATTTTCTGTATATGTAATGCAACTGCACTACAAAACCCTTCCTGACACTGTCCTAATGAGAGTACTGAGCTTAAACAACACATCAGGCATCATGGCTAACTGATAGTTCCTTGGGAATGGTAGAGGCTAGAGAGAAAATTCCAACTCTGCTGCTCCAGTGATTCTGGCTCAGGTGGAGTTTTTTTTTTTTTTTTCTCTCTAGCCTCATCCTGAGCAATAAGTGCAGTTAATCCAATACCCAATATTTAGACTATCTACAGGATAGGTCAGGTAGTCAGTCCCGTCTGTGTACTCCAGTCTAGATCTGCAAATTAATTGATAGTAGAGAGTCTAATTAGCATATTGAGTGGAAAATCTAATAGCATTGATTGCTCAGTAATGGTGTGGGCAAGAGAAAAATTTCCAACTGCACCAGAATCAGTGGATCGGCACCTGGTGGAGAATGCACAGATTTGTAGTGGGTGGAAATTGTGAGAGGACTTCTTTAATACTAACCTTGGGTAAATGGAAAGACGTCCTGGAAAGAGCAAAGTCTATAAGTCATTAACATGTAGGCCACAGGAATAAAAAAAAGTTAAAAGTCGTGACCATCTGAAATTTGTATATAAACATATCTATCGCACTATTTTTCACTCCATCTCACTCAAGCAATTTAGGTTAAGTTCACACAGGGAATTTTGGACCGGATTTTGACGCAGAATCCGCCTCAGAATCTGGCTCCAAAAAACGCCTCCCATTGACAATGGGAGCTGTTCACTGCTATCGTTTTTTTGCCACTCGAGCTTCCCTTTCTTACCGCAGATTCTGCGGCGCGACAATCACAATCCCTCTCGACTAGGACCATTCATTTGGGCCTAATCTGGAGCGGAAAGCCACAAATAGATGCTGGTGCACTGCATCGCCATCCAGTTGCGGCTAGCCATTTTTTTGGACCAGATTCTGAGGCAGCCTCAGTGTCAAAATCCGGTCCAAAAACCCCCGTGTGAACTTAACCTTAGATGCCAAGGTGATGCTACTGAGAAAGACTTCAAGCTGCATATAAAGTATGTTGGTGTAACTGATAATTGTTTAACATTATGACAGATTCATTTTCAGATTAATTCCATGTTCAGCTTTATTTTTGTTCTTGTTTGCAATTTTGTAACGTGCATATAAGAGATTTGTATACATAATTACCGTGTTACAATAGCTTCTGTATTTAACTGGGTTAGATCCCTGATAGTATTCATTGTATTGTTAATGGCAGCTGTGAGCGCCACTAATGGATAATACATCTTATTGTTGGGAATTCTTTAAGCAATCAGCTTATATTTATGTTAACAGCACTTATCAGACTTTTCGCTAACGCTGATGCCACATAAACAATTCTATATTGACAAATTTGTGTCAGCAAGAATAAGTAATGCTTTCTAGTAAGAGATAAAATAAGTAATCTTATGTATGTATCATGATTTATAGTGCAAGAAGGTTTTGGATAGAGACCAGCGAATCGCACACAGTGTGTTCTGGGTCAGATTCTCTCGACTAAGCCATTAGATTTACAAAAACTAATAAAAAAAAATACATTTACTCTTGAAAGTGGTGGATGGACTTTTTGGGGGAAATGTGGTATAATATTATGTGTCCAAAAAAGTCCAATAGTAATTCTCAGTCATTGACCTGCTTTCATTGACTAAGAGAAACCAATCTAAGCTAGTCAATGACTGCCGTAATTATCTCATTATCTGACTGGTTAAGGGTTTGTTAACATCTGCGCCCGGGAGTCCGTTCTGCAGGTTTCCGTTTCCTGCACACAACAGGCCAGGAAATGTAAACCTGCCGGCATCTTTTCAAACCCATTCATTTGTATGGGTTTGAAAAGTGTCGGGCTGTGAGCGCCGGTGAGCGTTTTATGCTGTCCGCGGCGAAACCATTCTTTTTAAACCGGACACAGAGTCGGACATGCAGTACTCTGTGTCCAGTTAAAAAAAACCGCGCTCATGGCCGGACTCGGCATGACAGGTTTCCGTCTTCTGCATGCAGAAGACGGAAACCTAATATGGAGTGCCGAATGCTGTTGTGAACGCAGCATTAGATTATTTGGTAAGATGATTGTAGCTGTCATTGACTGGTTATCCTCGATCACTGAGAGTAGGTCAATAACCTAGTTTCAATGACTGAGAGTAATACAGCCATTTTTTTTAGCATTAATAATTTTATTGAAATTTTAGTAATACCACAGAGATCAAGTGAAACAAGTTATCAACTAAAAAAAAATGGAAACCGGTACATTTGATTGAGGGAGGGTTAGGGAACGGAGACGATGGTAAGGAAAACAGGAAATGTCAGGTGCGGAGCAGGGAGGAAGATGGGGGGAGAAGGGAAACAAAAGCAGGGGCAAAAGTGTAAATAAGGAACAAAACCAGTGGTAAACAAATCTCATATCAGGGAAAGATAACAGGAGGAATAGAGGAAAGGGAAAAGCAAGAGGACACACAGGGGAAGGCAGACAGGAAATCAGTAGAGATGAGTAGCATTCGATCGAATATTATGGTACCACGCGGTAAATGCAGTAAAAATTTGATTCCCCTCCCACCTTCCCTGGCGCTTTTTTTACACCAATAAATGTGCAGGGAAGGTGGGACAGGAAGTAGGAAAACGTAGGCATTGAAAACAACATATACAATCGTTGTCTGGCTAAATCAGGTGACTTCCACGTTATAGGAATAATGGGTGTCAGATTTGGTTCAGATGCGACTGTGAAATAGACAGGGATAGACGTTCTGCCAGGGTTAGCTAGTAATTAGAATTATTTTGGTAGGAATCTTACACTAACAGCTCTTATAAGAGCTAAACTTCCATCTACCACTGTTTGAAGATTGTATATATACCATCTGTATATACAATCTTTTTGCAACTAATTTTCCCAAAAGCCCTTGTTAGGGCTCCAATTACGTACCACCTTTTCCCCCAATCTACCTTTCCCATCTCCAGTTTTTGTTTTAAGCTCAGTATATACTTGCAACATAAAGAGGTATTTGGGCGCTATATACCTTGCCCATCTCCTGTTATATACTAGAAATGCGTAAGGCTAGCACAAGGGGTGTGGAAATCCAGCTGGGGGCATAGGTCGCGGTCAAGCTACTGCGGATCCAATGCCTACTGGTGAGTGGCAGCCAGCATTGCGCTCATCTACAATAGAAAAAATTCAAAAAGTTTTCAGCACACAAAAAGCGTAATAAAGTAAAACTTAGCCTTTATTAATAAAAGCATAAAAAATAGGTACCCGGTACAGGAATAAGAGTTATGGAAAAAAACTCACAGATTCATCCTGTACGTACATATGCACAGTGGTGTCAGCAAACAAGCCTACGCGTTTCAAGACTTCCGTCCCTTACTCATGCCAATGCTTACGTTTACGCTTTTTCTGTGCTGAAAGCTTTTTGAATTTTTTCTGGTGTGTTTTACCCCACCCGGGGGGGGGGGGGGGTGTATTTTCAAGCACTCAAGATGCTGCCGACTCTCGATATATAGGTGAGTTGTGGACTATTTTTTCTTTTTGCTCATCTACAATCCCTGGCTTGTTGGCAGTGTTAAGCCGGGTGCAGGGTACAACGCTGACGAGGCCCGAGCACCAGGAACAGGTGTTACAATGGCTAGCAAATAATGCTTCCAGCTGCATTTCCACCAGCCAGTCAGCCACTACCTCCAGTCGTGTTCCTACCCAAGAGTCTGTCCCTCCTTTCTCCCAACATGCCCAATCTTTCCAGCAGAGTCATCCCACTCTTGCCCCCTCCCAGGAGCTGTTTTCGGGTTCTTTTCCACTCTTCGACTGTTCAACCACTTCCCGAATTCCAGGAGCTAACAGACGAATTTGTGTGTCCTGATGCCCAAACACTGGAGGATCCGCCATCTCCTGCCGATTTTGTGGTTGTGGACCTGCAACTTGCATTCCTCAGTGATGATGATGAGACACAGTTGCCATCAGGGCATTCTGTTGTTACGTGTGGTGTGCAGGAGAAGTAGCAGAGTGAGGTATTGGAATAGGAGGTGGTGGACGACGAGGCGACCAACCGACTTGGACAGCGGTGATGTCTAGCGGGAAAAGCAATGTAGATCTGGAGGCAAGCGCAGCACCAATAAAGGTGACTAGCAGCAGAGGCATGTCCAGAGGCAGAGGACAGTTGCTTCAGAGAAGCAAGGCCAGAGCCAGCAAGGCCCAAGATGTTCCCTGTCCTAGCCACTCTCGAAAAACTCCCCCATCGAGGCCATGTTCCTCGATGGTGTGGAGATTTTTCAACATATGCGCGGAGGAAAAACTGAGTGCGCTTTGCACACTGTGCAACTCAAAACTGAGTAGGGGCTCTGAGAAGGGCAACCTGACCTTCTCAGGCATGCACCGTCATTTGGAAGGTAAGCATTGGGCTCAGTGGGAGAGAGCAAACGCAGGACAATCGTCATCCGGCATTGTCGCCACTGCCTCTTCCACTGTTTCCAGTGCTGGCGCTGCAGTCCAGACCACCAGCCAGGACATCTCCACATCTGCCTCTGCCACTTTGGGGACTTCACCCTCATCCTCCCCTTTTCCTGCCTCTGCTTCTTCGCCTGCACCATCACGCGCCTCTTTCTAGCAACTCTCCATCTCCCAGGCATTTGTTCGCAGGCAGAAGTACAGCGCAAGCCACCCACAGGCCCAAACCTTAAATGGCCACATCTCTAAACTGCTGTCCCTGGAGATGTTGGCGTTTGCGCTTGTGGAGACTCAGGCCTTCTGTGACCTGATGGCAGCTGTGGCATCTCACTATGCCATCCCTAGTCATCACTACTTCTCCTGGTGTGCCGTCCCCGCCTTGCACCAGCACATGTCCCATAACATCAGGCGGGCCCTGAGTTCCTTGCTTTGCACTAAGGTCCACTTGACCACTGACGCGTGGACAAACGCTTGCGGACAGGGATGCCACATCTCACTCACGGCACACTCGGTGAATGTAGTAGAGGCTGGGACCGAATCGCAAACTGGGCCAGCCTACCTCCTCTTCCCGTCCAAGATTCTTTGCAGGGGTTCTCACAAACTGTCCACCGAAAATTGACCCCAGCTGCGAGCTGGAAACACTGCAGCACTGGCGTGGGGAGATGTCAGCAGGCCGTGCTGAAGCTCATCAGCTTGGGTGACAGAAAACACACTGCCCCCCAAGGTGAGGGATGCCATCCTAGAGGAGACGGCAATGTGGTTTTCGCCGCTGCACCTGGGCCCAGGCATGGTTGTGTGTGATAATGGCTGGAACCTGGTAGCGGCTCTGGAGCTTGCCAGACTCAACCACGTTCCATGACTGGCCCACGTTTTCAACTTGGTGGTGCAAAGGTTTTTAAAAACCTAACCCAATCTACCTGAGCTAATGGTGAAAATGTGGCGCTTGTGCACCCTCTTTCGTAATTCTACAGTAGCCGCTGCAGCCTGAAAATCCTCCAGCAACGCCTACATCTGCCTCAATACCAGCTGTTGTGTGATGTCACCACACACTGGAACTCAACATACCATATGATAAGCAGGGTGTGTGAGCAGCAGAGACCTTTAATAGAGTACTCTCTCCAAAGTCAGCTCCCCCAGTTTGTCAACCATGAGTGGCCATGGATGGCAGACTTATGTGAAATCCTACGCGTCTTTGAGGAGTCTACCAAGAGGGTCAGCTGTGATGACACATTAGTGAGAGTAACCATCCCGCTCCTCTGTGTGATGCGAGAATCCCTCATCGCAATCATGGATAACGCATTGCACACTGAGGAGTCTGGGATAGGAGCAGACCCATCACAGCTAGATACTCAGAGCACACTCCTGTCAGCTTCTCAGTGTGGAATGACGGAGGAAGAGGAGGAGGATGAAGTGGCAGATGATGTCATTCTCACACACAAGGCTAGCAGGGAAGTTCAGTGCGTCCCATTGCTTCTGCGCGGATGGGGCGAAGGGGAGGAGGAAGAGGAGGAAATGGAGAGTGACCCTTCGGCTGGGGGCAGTGAAGTCATGCCGATTAACACTCTGGCACACATGGCTGACTTCATGATGGGCTGCTTTTCCAGTGACAAACGCATTATACACATCATGGAGAGCAACCAATACTGGATTTTTGCAATCCTCGACCCCCGGTATAAAAATAACATCTCGTCTTTCATTCCGGTAGAGGGGAAGACCAATTACATAAATGATTGCCACAAGTAACTGGTGCAGAATATGATGGAAATGTTTCCATCAACCTTCGCTGGCAGCAGAGAGGAGAGTTCTTCCAAGAGGCTAACAACTGCCATCCAGTCCACACCCACCAGGGGAATACTCTCGAAGGTGTGGGACAAGTTAATGGCACCTACCGCCACTGAGGGGCCTAGTGTCACCAGGAGGGAAAAGTATAGGCGCATGTTGCGTGAGTACCTGGCCGACCACAGCCCTGTCCTCTCCAATCCCTCTGTGCTCTACACGTATTGGGTGTTGAAGTTGGACCTGTGGCTGGAACTGGAGCTTTACGCCTTGGAGGTGCTGTCCTGCCCTGCCGCCAGCGTTCTATCTGAAAGGGTCTTCAGCGCAGCTGGTAGCATCATCGCCGATAAACGCAGCCATCTGTCAGCTGACAGTGCTGACTGGCTGACGCTGATCAAAATGAACAGCCAATGGATTGACCCAAGATTTGCATCTCCACCAGTGTCAAGAACCCCAACATGAAGTTCCATGTTTTTGCTCTAGCTCACCAGATCATCCTCCTCCTCCACCATCACCGTTGAAAAATGACATTTAAAACCACCCCATTAAGGCTCACCTCAAGGGGCTCAATCTCTGCTGGTACAAGGCTCAACTCATCTCAAGGGCCTAAAACTCTGCTGGTACAAGTCTCAACTCACCTCAAGGGCCTAAAACTCTGCTGGAACAAGGCTCAACTCACCTCAAGGGTCTAAAACTCTGCTGGTACAAGGCTCAACTCACCTCAAGGGCCTAAAACTCTGCTGGTACAAGGCTCAACTCAACTCAAGGGCCTAAAACTCTGCTGCTACAAGGCTCACCTCATCCAAAGGGCCTGAAGCTAAGTTTGGGAGGGCTCACCCCAAGAGCCTGAAAAGTAATTTTTGTATGGCTCAGCTTAAGGGCCTCTAATTTAATTTGGAAGGGCTCACCTCAAGGGCCACAAAAGTAATTTTTGGAGGTCTCACCATGCACATACACAATGACAGTTAAGGGTGGGTGCTGTTTTATTTCCCCCTTGCCTATGCCATCTGTGGTTGTCATGGGCAACATGATTTAAAGGGGTGCATGCTAATGTTTCTTTAGCTTAAAATTTGTCTTTCTGTCCATACTAATATAGAGGAAAGAAGGTTTCCAAGTATTTTTCCACTTCCCATAGAGGTTACATTGAGTTTGGAGTGTCTAATTGATAGGCTGTGATAGTGGCATAATACTGGGACTTGGGCATGTTAGATGCACCCAGGCATGCTTCCCTGCTCTCCCAGTTGCATTCCAGAGGTGTTGGCATCATTTCCTGGGGTGTCATTGTGGACTTGGTGACTCCAATTGGTCGAATTTTGATTTCCCTGAAACAAGCATTTTTTCCCATAGACTATAATGGGATTTGATATTCAATCGAATGGTCGAATATTGAGGATCTACTCAAATTGAATCTTGAATATAAAATATTTCACTGCTCGCTAATCTATAATTATGACATCTCAAATATTTATGTTGTAAGTCAAGTTTTATGACCATCCACGCACCAAATGGGCCCCCAAATTATGTACCTGAAGAATGGAATATAATTCTTTCCATATGTAAGCCTGGACTTGCAATAAAAAAGCATTTGGCATTTCTTGCATGTCATATCATACCTATATGTAGTACCCACTAAGAGTTATGACACATTCCAAAAAATATATCATATCTCTCTGGCTTTAATGCAAGTCATTAGGCCATCCAGTCATAAGTGAGAGGTTCCAGGAAGAGGGAAGAGCTGACTGTCCTTCATAAAGAATAAGGTAAATGAATTCAGTGGCAGAGTTTTTGAAGATACAGTCTAGCGCAGGGGTGCTCACACTTCTTCAGCATGTGAGCTACTTTATAAATTGGTAAGGCAAAAGATCTACTACCCACTGCTTGTGGGCGGGCCTGTGTGGACCCGTGGGCAGGGCCGGGGTAGGGCCTGTGGGCGGGGCCGGGCATGTTGGCGGGGTCGGACGGAGAGTGAGAGCAAGAGACAGCGGCGTTCTGTGGCTGCCCAGGGATCCTCGATGTCTGCTTCTTCACAGCACAGGCTGAGAGTTATCTCTGGACACTGGCAGGCTGGGGCTGCGGCAGCCCTGCCTGCCAGTGTCCGGAGATGACTCTCAGCCTGCGCTGTGAAGAAGCAGCACCCCGGCTCCTTCCTAAGAGCGGGCAGCGCATCATTTTTTTAAGCTCTGTATTTTTTTCTGTATATTAAATCTAAAATTTAATAAGGTTGCCATTGGCTTTAAGCATCCCCACAAGTCCAAAGCTTCTTAACCTTTCTTGGTTGCCATTTGTGAGTGGTTTGGGGATATTGGTGTCTCGCCTACCGTAAGTGGCAGGCGGTGCCAGCTATTTGTGTGGATGTGTGAGGGGTCATTTCACTCAAGTGTGGTAGGTGAATTGGAAGGTGGAGCATCCATTTTATGATCGCAACCAGGGTCAAACGTGCATGTGTGGTGAGTAAGATGCACGGCTACCCAAAAAAATTGTTTGGCAGAGAGTGAGATATATTTGCTATTAGAGTGGATTTGTGTCACTATTAGAGATGATCGAGTACTGTTCGGATCAGCTGATCCGAACAGCACGCACGCATTGAAATCAATGCATGCAGCCGGCACGCGGCGGGTTAAGCGGCCAGCTGCCGTCAAACTGGAAGCACCAGGTGCTTCCATTCATTTCAATGCGTGCGTGCTGTTCGGATCGCTGATCCGAACAGTACTCGCTCAACTCTAGTCACTATCTATCCATCTACTTTTAATATATGTATTTTACTATATATATATATATATATATATATATATATATATATATATATATATATTTTTTAATTTATTTATTTTTCCCCTCAAACATATAAAAATATATCCCTATATTCCAGGACATTATATATGTAAAGAAAATTACTATTGAGGATTTTGGACAGAAAAATATTTTCTTTGACAAGCACTGAGTCCTCATCAATAAAAGATCAGTGTGGTCTGACATCTGGGACCCTCACTGATCAGCAGTTTGGTGGGTACGTGGTGCTCTTGCATGAGGATAGGTCATCAATAAGAACAAACTGAATAACTCCTTTAATTAAAAATTAAGTAAAATAAATCATTGGATAGATGGGAATCCCCAAGATACGTTTTCATTAGTATTCACTGCACTTAGCTGACATCACAATGCAGTGAATATGAAAGGAGTCGTAGGCCAAGTGAAAGTCAATACTGATCGGATAGCCTAGTGAAGGGGCCTGAAAACCAGGTGACTAGAGATGAGCGAGTACTATTCGAAATGGCAGTTACGAATAGCACGCACCCATAGGAATAAATGGACGCCGGCTGGCTCCATTCATTGCAATGGGTGCGTGCTATTCGAAACTGCCGTTTCGAATAGTACTCGCTCATCTCTACAGGTGACTTCTGGTGAGTGGACATGTCTTCTGCTAGAATTATAGAAATGTCCAGTCCCAGCACTTTATCTTTTCTTTTCCACCATCAAACCTGGTCATCTCACTGTGAAATTTAGTGAGCTGACTGACCTGGTAGGTTTTCTGTTGTAATGTATAAATAGAGTGTTGTTTCTGTCATTGTTATAGGTTTGATGATCCATTGTTCCATTGTTATGGGTTTGATGAAAAATTAACTAGCATTATATATATATATATATATATATATATATATATATATATATACAGTGGGGCAAAAAAGTATTTAGTCAGTCACCAATAGTGCAAGTTCCACCATTTAAAAAGATGAGGCGTCTGTAATTTACATCATAGGTAGACCTCAACTATGAGAGACAAAATGAGAAAACAAATCCAGAAAATCACATTGTCTGATTTTGTAAGAATTTATTTGCAAATTATGGTATTTGGTCACCTACAAACAATCAAGATTTCTGGCTCTCACAGACCTGTAATTTCTTCTTTAAGAGTCTCCTCTTTCCTCCATTCATTACCTGTAGTAATGGCACCTGTTTAAACTTGTTATCAGTATAAAAAGACACCTGTGCACACCCTCAAACAGTCAGACTCCAAACTCTACTATGGTGAAGACCAAAGAGCTGTCAAAGGACACCAGAAACAAAATTGTAGCCCTGCACCAGGCTGGGAAGACTGAATCTGCAATAGGCAACCAGCTTGGATTGAAGAAATCAACTGTGGGAGCAATAATTAGAAAATGGAAGACATACAAGACCACTGATAATCTCCCTCGATCTGGGGCTCCACGGAAAATCTCACCCCGTGGGGTCAAAATGATCACAAGAACGGTGAGCAAAAATCCCAGAACCACGCGGGGGGGGACCTAGTGAATGAACTGCAGAGAGCTGGGACCAATGTAACAAAGCCTACCATCAGAAACACACTAAGCCGCCAGGGACTCAGATCCTGCAGTGCCAGACATGTCCCACTGCTTAAGCCAGTACATGTCCGGGCCCGTCTGAAGTTTGCTAGAGAGCATTTGGATGATCCAGAAGAGTATTGGGAGAATGTCCTATGGTCTGATGAAACCAAACTGGAACTGTTTGGTAGAAACACAACTTTTCGTGTTTGGAGGAAAAAGAATACTGAGTTGCATCCATCAAACACCATACCTACTGTAAAGCATGGGGGTGGAAACATCATGCTTTGGGGCTCTTTCTCTGCAAAGGGGCCAGGACGACTGATCCGGGTACATGAAAGAATGAATGGGGCCATGTATCGTGAGATTTTGAGTGCAAACCTCCTTCCATCAGCAAGGGCATTGAAGATGAAACGTGGCTGGGTCTTTCAACATGACAATGATCCAAAGCACACCGCCAGGGCAATGAAGGAGTGGCTTTGTAAGAAGCATTTCAAGGACCTGGAGTGGCCTAGCCAGTCTCCAGATCTCAACCCTATAGAAAACCTTTGGAGGGAGTTGAAAGTCCGTGTTGCCAAGCGACAGCCCCAAAACATCACTGCTCTAGAGGAGATCTGCATGGAGGAATGGGCCAACATACCAACAACAGTGTGTGCCAACCTTGTGAAGACTTACAGAAAACGTTTGACCTCTGTCATTGCCAACAAAGGATATATAACAAAGTATTGAGATGAAATTTTGTTACTGACCAAATACTTATTTTCCACCATAATTTGCAAATAAATTCTTACAAAATCAGACAATGTGATTTTCTGGATTTGTTTTCTCATTTTGTCTCTCATAGTTGAGGTCTACCTATGATGTAAATTACAGACGCCTCTCATCTTTTTAAGTGGTGGAACTTGCACTATTGGTGACTGACTAAATACTTTTTTGCCCCACTGTATATATATATATATATATATATATATATATATATATATATATATATTAGCATATAGATCTGAATATCTGTGCCCCTGCTTCTCCACCATTCTCTTCTGGGCAGTGATTCTGGGGAGATTCTGTATTGCATCTGCATTTATGGCATGGCTGTTTCTTTAAGGTTGCTATGGCTACCAGCAAAACTTTGGCTAGTTCTGTTCAGCCAGTCAGAGGTTAAGCTGCAGAGCCAATCAAGGCTCATGTTCCACATCCAATCCAGGGCTAAGGCAGGGTATTTTATCCTAACACTTACCTAGCTCATTTGCTTGTGATGGTTTTCAAACATGTCTGGTTCCATGTGGGCCTAAAGCGCATCACTTGGCCATGACCTGGACTTCTGGTATTCATCTACTCTCCTGGCTTGTGCATTATTCTTTCTCCCTGCCATAGGGGTTCTGGTTTGGTTCTTAGACTGCAAGTGCACCTGTTTTCTGGCACCTTGTTCTGGGGTTGCAACCTGGGTCCTGAGCCGCCAAGTCCATCCTGCCTTGCGGCAGGCTCTGGTGAATACCTCAGGGTAGCCTTAGACTCTGCGAACCAGAGCGTTGTAGGATTATAGGTAGTTTGTTTACTTGCTGTCTGCAGATCCTATCAGTTACCTGTGGCTTGCTAGGGAATTGCTTAAATGGCTCTTCCATTACTTCTTGGGAATTGCTTAAGCTGTAATTCCATAAGTCACAAGCCTTCAAAGAAAATCCTGCATGGAACAAGCACAGAACCTTGTGGCACAAATGCAGACTGACACGGTTGACTCAAGAACTTGCTGAAAGGTTTCACCATCATGAGACTGTGCAACTGCAAGCTGCTGTTATGGCTACTGCAGTAACTTAACCCAGTTTTTTGCTGTTAAGGAGATCCCCAAACCTGGGCATTTTCCTTGAATTCTGCTTTAGTCCACTGTCTCCCCAGGATCAGGAAACATTTCAGAGGGAACAATGATTGTGTTCCTAATGTGGAGATGCCACTTCTATGCTCATGAACTATCTGAATCCAGAGACTCCAGCGACTAGGTGGTTCTTGGAGGTCTGCCAAGGCGGTCAGGTATTTTTTGCTCTTCTACAGGAGTTGTCACTGTCTTCTAATGGTAACATCTTCTTTATAATGTTCATGTGGACAGTGCTCTTGTCTAAGGGTCCAGGTAAACCTTTCTACCCTGCCAATGGATTTGGTGCATTCTGATTTTTCTTGAACCTTCAACCACTGAAGTTGTTTTGGAGCTTGGTTTCATTCACAATTTAGTAATGACCTCTTTGGGGGGAAGGGGGGGAAGGAGTGGAGTTGGTTAACTGGCGGTAGATATAACAATTGTCTGTCCTGGTATCTTGTGACCTTTTCATACTCCTAGTTTAGTTTTGTCCATTTCATAATAAAAAAAAAAAAAAAAAAAAAAAAATCTATAGGTGGAATCTGATAAAACTGCAGAGTTTGGGATCAGGTTCAGCTGAATCTGAAGAAATCCCAATTGGCTCATATGAGGTATACTAATTGTTAGGTTAAGACACTTGGTTTGGAGAGGGGGATCAGGTTCTGGTGTCTCCCTCATAGAAGGGTTGCTGAGGTGTCAGGTATATGAATCTGTGCTCCTAGGTCTCCACGTAGCAGTTGTTCTATGCTGTACTGATAGGGAAGATTCTGTATACAATGTGCATTTGTCATATCGCTGTCACTTTAAGTTTAATTTCACACTAAAAAGAATCAACTTCTAATATCATGTTTCTGAAGGGTTTTTTTTTTTTTTTTTTCCCCCCCTTAAGCTCTAACATGTAAAGCTGAACGGCTCCCATGTTTGGAAGGAGAAGGCTTTTCCTAACAAACTTTAGTGGCTTGCTAGGGGTGTCAGCAGTTGTATGCACTCCTGATGTGCCATCCCTTTAATAGCCATGCACATGGACCCAGATACTGATGAGACGGGTCCTTTAATGGCCAAATTTTATTTTTTCTTTAACAACGAACGTTGTTTTATATATGGACAGGAGATCTGGTTACATGAAGATACTGGGGACTGGAGGTTTGGTAATGGCCTGCACCACGGGCTTGTACATGCTGTATCATACTCTCTATGGTTCATGGTGGTGGTTGCTGGGGTAAAGGTGACAATTGCAGTAAGGTGTGGGGTAACTTTAATTATAGGGCAAATATTACTTTAGCTTCAGGCCTCTGTCAGCACATAATATCTGATATTACATATTTCAGCACGTAGGACTGCCACAACCTGATGCTCCAGAGTCTGGTATATTCTTCTAGAATTCCTTTCTGTAGCAACTTATGAAGTTTGTGACTCTTCCTCCTTGGTTTCTCCATCCAGCAGGCTCCTGTGCTGTAAGCGAATATAGCAGCATGGTGGCTTCTCCATCTAGTATAGTGGCTATGCCATGTTTGCTACAGCTTGCAGGAATTGGGGCACCTGAAAGTTACCCTGCATCCACCATAATATATGAATTTAGCCCCCCCCCCCTACAAAAATAAGCCATGAGACTGTGTATGAAGGCAGTAATTGTAGTCTCCTGGAATACTCCACTCCCTTAGATATAATCCCTGGCCATATCTTTAATCTAAACCTCATGCTAAGAACACTTGGAAGGGGGTTTATTGTACTACAGAAACCACCATGCACCCCTACAAGTGATATTTTTGAACTGTCCTTATTGTTTTTTGGTGTCTACACCCTGAAGGTTCCTTTCTCTTCCATATATTCAAACTGCTGGGATCTATTTTTAACCCTAAGGGTGCATTCACACTACGTAACGCCAGCGTGTATCACAGCCGTACACGCCGGCGTTACAGCAGGGCTGCCGAACACTTCCCATTCATTTCTATGGGAGCCGGCATGCGAGCGCTCCCCATAGAAATGAATGGGCTGCTTCTTTCACTGCGAGCAGTCCCATTGAAGTGAATGGGAAGTGCCGGCATATACGGCAAGCTCTGCACATGCCGAGCCGTACAAACTAAACAGCCATTCAAACTAAAACATCCGGGATGCATCTAACCCAGCAGTCCTTGCCCTTTATCTTTGGCAGTTCAAGGCCTTCTATATTGCATATGGAGGGAAAGTTCTTCTTGCCTCCTGCTCTTTCCAGGGCTGGTTTTCTGTGGCTGGTATTGCAGAACCATGGCCACTCCTTGGGTGTAGTTCGTATGATGTGAGGCTTCTATAGGAGAAGCCATAGAATATCAACTTCTTCTTTGGTCTCTGAGTCCTCCAGACAGCAGGGCATCCAGAGGGATTATATCTGTTTGTTATTGGCCTAGGAGAGAAGACACAAGTCGACTGGATCAAATTAACTGAACCTTTGTGTAGGTCGTATCTGTGCATGGTCATAGCTCATGTGTCCCCTTACTGGCATGGAATAGACGCACAAAACATATGACAGCTAGAAACTTCACCCTGGACAGTCCCATCTTTTCCATATACTTCACTCAACCCACCCAGGTTTCCTGGTTTTCAAGTCCCATCATCATGTAAACATTCACTTTCAGCCATCAGCCGGTTCTCCTAGTATTCAGTGCAATGTGATATCAGCAATGCATTGAAGCCTAAACCACAGGCTGGGCCATATCCTCATTAAGGACAAGGCCCCACATTGTGGAAACTTGTGTGTGTGGTGGTTTCTGTTTTGTTTTTTTTCTGCAGTTTTTTTAAGTCAAGGCTACAAAAAGAATTGTAAATATATAGGAAGATCTTATACTTCTAACCTCTGATCCACTCTTGGCTTCAACCTAATGTGTTTTCACTGGGTCTGTGGGGGCTTCCGTTGAACACCTTGTATATGCAAAGCAGGCAGTTGTTTTTGTTTCCATGTATAATGGACTGGTATATAAGATATCTGACCTTTTAATTGTAGGCTTAATATATTCTAGAAAGTAATCTGTACAAATGGTCCGCAGCACCTTGATCCGGTTAAAATATGACCTTTATTTTATCCTTAAAAGTCCATAGTAGAAATGTGCCGACAAACAACAAATAACATAGAACAAACGCATAAAAAAAAACCAACGCGTTTCGGAGCTTCTACTCCTTAGTCATGGCAAATAAAACATACAGGCACTTCCTTTTATACTGATTAGCCGTAATTGGAACACCTGAGTGTATTTCTAACATGTTATAACCAGCAAACATTGTAGTTAACATCAGATTTATATTATAAACAAGTCTCCAATACTACATGCAATGAACAAATTTTAAAAACTACTGTCAACATTATGAACCTCCTGTGAACATATCTAAGGCAAGACATAATTGACTGATACCGATCGTGGAGTAAAGAATATATATAAAACCCACCTTTTGACAGCTTTCCAAGGAAACACTCCTAGATTTATCAGAAGTGGCATAGATCACACACATCATACTGTATTTTTACTAAATCTATGAAAGAATCATATCCCTACACCGGCTGTAAGAGAAATATTCCGGTCACGTGATAAAGACAGCCAATGAAAAAAGAGCACACCCAGTGGGTGTGTTCAGAGATCACATGATATATACGCTGTATTAGTATGTCAAATGCCGATCACGTGATCAAACTCAAACCGAAGTAGGTACAACAAACATTAATAGATATATGTAAGATCAGTCCTGATATTTAAACCTGTCGGGAATCTACAATTAAATTTTAGGATGTAATATGCTTCTCTTTTGAGTAGGATATCCTTTAGATTACCTCATCTAATAGGTTGGTAAACCTTCTGCAGGCCACAAAATCGCAGTGTCCGAACATCGCCCTTATGGACGTCCACAAAATGCCTCGAGGCGCCTGACATATGATCTATGTTTCTTTTACCGCAATCACGAATGTGCTCCTGTATCCTGGTACCCAATTTCCTGCTGGTACATCCGATATAGTCCAGGTTACAGGTAACACATCGTATGCAGTAAATGACATTCATTGAATTACAATCCAACTGATCCCTAATTTCCAAGCAAAAATCTGAAGCATTGCTTTTGAACTCCCGTGTACTGATGACCTTCGTACAGTTCTTACATCTAGGTGTACCACATTTGGTAAAACCTCTTCTTGTAGTACCCCCATATTGTTTCGTCGTTTCCATAGTTACATAGCTAGGGGAAAGTACATCGCCTAACATTTGGCATTTTCTTTCCACAAATTGTATCC
Source organism: Leptodactylus fuscus (assembly GCF_031893055.1). NCBI lineage: Eukaryota > Metazoa > Chordata > Amphibia > Anura > Leptodactylidae > Leptodactylus > Leptodactylus fuscus. The sequence goes on from NC_134268.1 coordinate 161,149,669, forward strand.
CGTCCTTCAAAAGTTGGCTAGTGACGGGATCCAATTCTAGAATTGGTAGGTTCTTTTTTTACCAAATTCTTTATCTTGTTGTATTGGGAACTAAATGCTGTACTGAAGACCAGTTTGTTCTTCCTACCAGAATCCAAACCATTTACGGATTGTTCCTTATCTGACAACAAATTATCCCTTATCCTGGATTCTACCCTTGTTTTAGCCCTTTGTGGCATCCACTCAGGATAACTACGCTCCCTAAATCTCTCCAAAGTGGAATTGCTCAATCGTTCAAAATCCGCATCCTTACTGCATGCCCTCTTGGTACGTGTTAATTCTCCTACCGGTATTCCCTTTAAGGTGTGCAATGGGTGGCAACTACTTCCTCTAAGGATACTATTACCCGCACACAGTTTTCTAAACAGTGAAGTGTGAACCTTCCCCTCTTCTATGCTGCCTGTCAATGTAATGTCAAGAAATCAATAGTTAACTCTTGATGGGAAAACGTAAAAACAAGGCCATGTTCGTTGCTGTTAAGGTAGTGGATGAACTCTGGTATGGGCGCTACATTTCCGACCCACACAATAAGTAGGTCATCAATGTAGCGCCCATACCAGAGGAGGGAAGACACAAAGGGATTGGTGTCTGAAAAAATAAATTTTTCTTCCCAATGTACAAGGAGGTTCGCAAGAGAAGGTGAAAACGGGGCACCCATTGGTGCCCCGCAAACTTGTAGGTAAAAGGACTCTCCAAATAAGAAATAATTATGTTTTAATAAATAAGATGTCACAGAAATAACATATTCACAAACTGAATGTGTTGTAACGATATAAATGGTGTGCAAGGGAATCAAGTGCCTTGGAATGGGGTATGCTTGGGTATAAGGAACAAATGTTGCTTGTAACCCAGCTGTAGTTCTCACACCATTTGAAATCCCTGAAACACTTAAGGACCTCCCGGCTATCCTTAATGTAGCCAGCGGTCCTCTTAACCAGCGGCTGTAGAATCGAGTCCAGCCAGCTACCAATCCTTTCATTTAACGAACCATTGCTGGATATAATGGGTCTGAGAGGTGGAGGGGAAAACATCCTTATGAATTTTGGGGAGTCCATATAAAATAGGGACTCGAGGTGTTAAATTTAACATATATTCACCCTCCACCTCTCCGAACACCCCTAGAGCAACTCCTTCTTCGATCAGATTTTTCAAGATGTTACTGAATTCTTGTGTAGGATTGTAGCTGAGCTTTTTATAAGTTTTAACATCATCCAGTATGCGTTGACAACTTTCTAAATAGTCCCCTCTTTTAAGAATGACAGTCTTCCTCCCCCCCCCCCCTTGTCTGATCTCTTAATGATATTTTTGTTTTGTGTTTTTTTTTTTTTTTTTTTTTTTTAATAATCCCTACTATTGACCTTACTATCCAAAACCTTAAGATCCTCCTCCATTTTATCCTCCTCCTTCCTAGTCCGGTTTTATGGTGAGTGGCAGTGTGCATATATTTAACTCTTTCTTAATATATTATGCATTAAAATAAATCTGTTGAAGCTTTGGTTAGTGTTGGTCTCTCCCACTTTTGTCACAATCTGCCAATAACAAGTTGCCCTGTGAAGGGCTGTCCCATGTTTACTGTCTCATATACTTACAGGCTTTATGGTATATGGAGGTTGTGTTCTTCCTTCCTCCAGCACGGTCCAGTCTATTCCCTCAATAATGAGTTTCTATGTATAGTAAGGGCCCATTCCCACAAAGTAACACGGTGCTCAATCTGACACACAAACCCGTGTCATAGTGAGTGTCAAAACAGAATCCCACTGACTTCAATAGATGCCGTCTTATGCGTGCTACACATTGAAATCAATGGGTTAAAAAGCCTCCCATTGATTTCAATGTGCAACGTGCGTTAGATGGCATCCATTGAAGTCAATGGGATTCTGTTTTGACGTGCTCACTCTGACACGTGATGAATAGGGGTGGGGGGTAGTGCAGAAGAGCTGACACTCCTATAGCATATACTAATAATCAGGCCCCTCTTGTACTTGCTATGTGAAAGAATAGGATATCAAGTACTGGTATAGCTCAGTAAGTAGCACACGCACTCAGGTCACGCTGAGTAGGGCACCCTTGCAGTTTCTTGCCACAGCTTAGGGGCTTATTGAGCTGTGTTTACATATTCAGATTTGGATACTGTTATTTTAAGTCTAAATTAAGTGGACTGAAAAAGAACCTTCTGTTCTTTCCATGTTCACTTCCTTAGATCTGCACCTGAGTTTGGCTTAAGACACAGCATTAGGCTGTGTTCACATGTTCAGGTCTCCGATCAGGCCAATTATGGGAAACAATTACTAGAGGTCAATGTACTGCCAATTATAATATATTTAGCCTTCGTTGAGTTATAATATACTCGCCCTCTTTAGGATGTCCCATTCATGAGGGTGCAGGGTATCTGGGTATTTGAAATGGCTGAACAAGTGTCCTGGAGTCCCTGCACGCCCTGTGACCTCAGATCTACAAATAACCAACAGGTCAAAGTCAGCTATTTTTATATGACCAGAGCAGTCTAAGAACATTTTTGGGCTTCAGGTCTCTGCAAGAAAGTCAGTTTGATAGATTAGTCCTGGAAGGGTTTTACATGAAGTTAGTAGATCACAAAGCTCTGCATAACCATTATTCAAGATGGACGAGTCATGTAGCTGTCTAAGGCCTCACACACTGACCTGAAGCCTGTCCAGCAGTGTAAGGGGGCATTCACATGCAGTAACGCCGGGCGTGTATCACAGCCGTACACGCCAGCATTACGGCAGACTGCCGAACACTTCCCATTCACTTCAATGGGAGCGCTCGTAAACGCCGCTGTTACGAGCGCTCCCATTGAAGTGAATGCGAAGTGTTCGGCAGTCTGCCGTAACGCCGGCGTGTACGGCTGTGATATACGCCCGGCGTTACTCCGTGTGAATGCCCCCTAATGCTGTGAATGGAGATGTTCTCCTTACTAGCAATACTTCCTTATACCTCCAGACAGTCCGATGGAGCATACTACACCTCCATAAAAGAGCTGGTACACAGAAGTACAGGAGAGGCCTTATATTTCTCTATGGAAGGCCTATTATAGTCTATACTAAACTCTAATATGGTGTGTATGAGCCCCAAAATGTGACCGGCTATAGAATATTAGCATTTAGGGTTTTAATTAGAGATGAGCGAACAGTGTTCTATCGAACACATGTTTGATCGGATATCAGGGTGTTCGCCATAATCGAATCGAACACCGTGTGGTAAAGTGCGCCAAAATTCGATTCCCCTCCCACCTTCCCTGGCGCCTTTTTTGCACCAATAACAGCGCAGGGGAGGTGGGACAGGAACTACGACAACAGAGGCATTGAAAAAAATTGGAAAAAGTCATTGGCTGCCGAAATCAGGTGACCTCCATTTTAGACGAATAGTGGATTTCAAATCCAGGTCATATGAGAATGTGAACTTTGTGACTATGAGACAGGGATAGCTGTACAGGCAGGGATAGCTAGGGATAACCTTTATTTAGGGGGGAATGTTATTAAAAATAACTTTTTGGGGCTCTATCGGGTGTGTAATTGTGATTTTTGTGAGATAAACTTTTTCCCATAGGGATGCATTGGCCAGCGCTGATTGGCTAAAGTACGGAATTCGGCCAATCAGCGCTGGCTCTGCTGGAGGAGGCGGAGTCTAAGATCGCTCCACACTAGTCTCCATTCTGGTCCGACCTTAGACTCCGCCTCCTCCAGCAGAGCCAGCGCTGATTGGCCGAATTCCGTACTCTGGCCAATCAGCACTGGCTAATGCATTGTATTGGCGTGATGAAGCAGTGCTGAATGTGTGTGTTTAGCTCAACTACACTGGTGCTGGCCATGTTACACGGAGCTCGTCTGTCTATGAAGTACCAAAGGTGTCTTCCACCAATATATTCATCACATAAAACAAATATCTGTAGAAAAGCCAGGACCTGCTGCTCTCAGAAGATGAAGACTTTGGTTTTTCCTTTCACCATCTTTATGGCAAGCTGTTTCTCTGAACTGGAAAGCCAGAATCTGGAAGAGACTGAGGAATAAGCGTATATACCGGTGTGAATGGGGATCTAGTGTATGATCAGTGAAGTGAACATGTAACTTTCCATAAGTGCCAGATCTATGCTCATGCAAGGTCAGGTAACTACACGTCAGTGTTAGGAATCCTAGTAAACAATATAGGGTTGGGTTTTCTAGAACTGTTACATATGGCAGCCTATCAGAGGGCAGCTTTTCAGATACTTTTCTCATAGTATATACTCTCCGCCTGTAGATTAGTCTGTATATGAGGGTTCAGGTTCTCAGGATGAGTGATACAGAGGATGGATCACAGGAATTGGTGTAATTTCCCTCACAAAATGGGAACTTTCCAATGGTCACTTCATTCTCCATAGCAGTGAGAAGAGATGGCTGCTTCTCGGCCTTTTGGCCAAGATCAAGTGTAGTATCTGTTCTTATCAGAAGTAGAGAGTAGGCGAAACTGCTGAGAGCGCGGTCTGGGACCGGCCACGGCAGGAGTAGGCCGAAATCTATGGAGGTAGGAATGGAGAACCACTTGAGGCGTTGTTGATGGGGGACGTGGTTAGTACGCCGGCTCCGCCAGTGGAGGTGATGGACCCACTGCAGGGGGCTGGCAGAACGCCACTGACGCTGTCAACATGACCACCAGGGGGACAGGACGCTCCCTGGGGATCTTACCATGGGCCAGGGAAGCGCTTGAAGGTCTCTGGTGTCGTGCCCTGGGGGTTGAGTGGCCCCCGGGGTGCCTTAAATCACTGAGCCTGGGAAACTCACTGATTTGGGCACATTGTGTGGCACTAGAATCACACCTTGCTGAGCACCCACTCCTTTATGCCTGGTTTTCCAGCATAGGAGAATTTTTATAGATCTGGCGGTAAACCAGGCTCGTATGGGCACTTTACCACTTATATAAGTGTTTTTCACCTCTTTTTGTTCACTCGTCACCTTTTTTGTGTGTCAACGAAGGGATGCTGTACCCTTTTGGGACTCTTCCTGATGGTTGTCTGGAGATGAGGCCTGTAATGGGTCTCTCCTCTGTCAGTCGACCTGTCCTGGGGAACCGGGGCAGGCGCAGACCTCTTTGCTTGAGTCAAGGAGTATATCTGGTGGTGGCAGCCCGGAGAGAAACTAGACGACTGGTAGTCCTGAGTACCCTTGGTGGTGGCAGCCCGAGGGGAAAACGGACGTTGGGGGACGTCCTGCTCCGGCAGATGGTCCATCGGTTACTCGACCCCACTCGGTCACCTTTTGGTCCTTGTGGGGAAGAGTTAGTCAGGAACCTCCCTCCCCTCCCCCCCCCCCCCCCCTTTAGGGGAAGGGTGCGTTTTTTTTGGCAAGCATCCTGGGCACGTTTGTGTTTTTTTTTTTTTTTTTTTTGTGGCACCCACGCTTTTTTCGTGCACTTGGTGTTTTTGATTGGCACAGACGGAGACCTAAAAAGAAAAAGTATTATGTCAAGGGACGCTAAGGGGTTAAAATGACTGGCAATATCTATCAAGACCTTAAGGTTTTAGGTCAATGCAAACAAAACTCTTAAATGGTGTGTATGAGCCCCAAAATATAACCATAGGTATCAAGGTAATACATTGGCTATAGTGAATGTGATGTATAGTACAGTAGCGGTGAGTAATATAGTGTTAAATCCTTTATAGTATTAACTTGCCTAGATACCTGTGACTGTGGATTCCTAATTAAATGTAGGGCAAGGAAATTGCTTATCCAATACCGGCAGAATAACGGGCTAAAAATTCTGTTTGGTCTCAGATGTGGACTATGATTATGAAGGGCACTGGATGACTCTAAGGTTTGCTGTCCAAGTTGGGGGTCATGTTCAGCTTGGTCAGATCGCCTTGATTGCCAGTCTTAAACCCTATTGTGTCTTAGACCTTACCAGTATCCTTTGCACATCTGTTATTTACCCAAGGAGAAGTTCCATGTTGTCAGTGAGTGTTTAGCTATAGTCTCCTCAATCATCCAATGAAAGGAATGTTCATCATCCTGAGTTTGGTGTAAAGATGGTTTTGTTGCCTACTCATTGCTAGTTACTTGAACTCCAGTGTCCCATAATACCTGGACACTGTTCAGATTAGAGATCTGATTTTAGGTTTTGTTTTTTTTAACCTTTGGTATACTAGCAATATTTACCACCTATACACAGGTTGTCAAAACCAGGGCTCACAACATCTTAGTGTCGCTTCTCTCATAAAATGAGAACATTCCAATGGCCATCTTATAAAAGAAGCCAAAGGAGAAGGCATTACAACACAGAACTTGTAAAAACTTAATGGAGGATTAATCACATGGTGAAGGAATACACTGGATGTATCATGGGCTATACTGAGGACACAGGACTTGTATTTATTACCTTCAGAGTCATGTACCCTGGAGTTGAGGCCGGGTCTCTGTAAAGACATGGGGTCAGTTTCACAAATTGGTCATTGAAGGATTGTACATGGAGTAGTAGAAATGGAAGAGTCATGTAGCGATCTATGGAGAGCTGCAGTAAGGCAGAGCTTGTACAGCAGTGTAATACAGTGTGAATTTTCCTACAAGCAATGCTTCCTTATACCCAAACCACGTTTGGAGGTATAATACACCTCCATATGTCACTGTATACAACAGTTGGCATACAGAGGTACGGTAGAGGCCTCATGATCCTCCATAGTAGGCCTATTATAGCTCCATGCGAAGCTTTAATATGGTGTGTTTGAGCCCCAAAGTGTAACTTCCTATAGGATATCGGCTCTACTTAGTGTTCCTCTAATATCCTTAAAGGGAGTCTCTCAATGGTGTCAGTAGTTTTGAGTAGTTTTATTCTGGAGAGAGTTTCTGTCTATTTGTTTTCCATACACTTTTCTTCTCTGGACCAAGCTGGACATCACCTAAAAGGGACTTCTACAGTGGATAACATGGTGGTGATTTTGATATAGGGGTGATCTGTAGTTACATCAGACTGCTCTGCTCTGTTTTTTTGGGTAGAGTTGTATTAGATTGGACACTGTCTGCAGTTTGGCTCCCATCCCTCAAGAAACCCCAAAATGAAAGGCTTTTTTCAGCTATATATCCAGACTTCCAATAATTTAGAGTATTGGGGAATCCCCTTAATAAATCAGAGGCGTTTTAGAAATCTTACTATGGTCTGCATTGGTGTCAATTGCTCCAAATGTCATACAATGATAGAATAGCTATATTCTTTATTAGAGATGAGCGAACAGTAAAATATTCGATATTGGTTTCGAATAGCCGCTCAATATTTGACTATTTGATCGAATATTGAACCCCATTATAATTTAGGGAGAAAAATGCTTTGTTTCAGGGGATTCCACCATTCGACTCAGGAGGGTCACCAAGTCCACTATGACACCCCAGGAAATGATGCCAACACCTCTGCAATGCAACTGGGACATCAGGGGAAGCATGCCTGGGGGCATCTAACAAGCCCAAGTCAGTTTTACCCCACATCACAGCCTATCAACTACACACTTTCCACACTCAAACCTTTATCAAAGTGGGAAAATACCTGGAAACCTTCTTTCCTCCCCAATTGGATGGACAGAAACCCAAATTTAATGCTAAAGAAACATTAACAAGCAGCCCTTTAAATCACGTTGCCCATGACCACCACAGATGGAATAGGCAATGGGAAATCCAAAAGCCTCCACCCTTAACTGTCATTGTTCGTGTGTGATGTGGTGAGACCTTCAAAAATTCACTTCAACCAAATTAAGTTACAGGCCCTTAAGCTGAGCTACCAGCAGAGATTGAGGCCCTTCAGGTGACTTCAACCTTTTACCTGCAGAGTTTTAGGCCCCTTAACTTAGTTCAGTCTTGCACCAGCAAAGATTTGTTGGTCCTTTGGGTGAGTTGAGCCAGTAAACAGCAGAGATTGTTTTTCAGCCCTTGGAGTGAGTAGAGCCTTTAAAAAGCAGTGCTTATGGCCCTCACTACATTCACCCAGTTCTGGCAGATGGTGGCGTTGCTGGAAGCTTCGGAGGCTAGCAGCGGCTACTGTGGACTTGCGAAAGTGGCCGCACAAGCGCTGCACTTTCACCAGTAGCTCAGCTACATTGGGGTATGTTTTCAAAAACAATTGCACCACTAAATTGAACACGTGGGCCAGGCATGGAACGTGTTGGAGTTTGGCAAGCTCCAGAGCCACTACCAGGTTGTGGCTGTTATCACACACGACCATGCCTGGGCCCAGGTGCAGCAGCGAAAACCATGTTGCCGTCTCATCGAGGAGGGCATCCCTCACCTCTGATGGTGTGTTGTCTGTCCCCCAAGTTTGAGCTTCAGCACAGCCTGCTGATGTCTCCCCATGCCAGTGCTGCAGCGTTTCCAGCTGGTAGCTGGGGTCGATGAGATGGCAGAGGTGGAGGGTGGTTGTTCAGAGACCCTGCCAGGAATGTTGGGCGGGGAAATGAGGTAGACCGCCCCAGATTGTGATTGTGGCGGCTAAAGTTTTTTTCGTGTATCCATTGTTCCATGTAACCCAAGTATCGTCTATATATGTAAGTGCTGTGTCTTTTTGCTATTTTTTACTGGTTTCTGGTGATTGTGGAATTTTAAATGGCTTTATTAAAGTATGAAAATTTTTTAAGTCTACACTAGACTGGATGCTGAATCACTATATATTTTTTTTCTGGGACTGTCTAACAATACCTGTACCGGCAGGGTTTAGTTTTTCGTGCATCAGTGCTAGTATATTACACAATGGGATCACACAAAACACCAAGGCTGTGATATACAATTTTTACAGTGTTCAGAGACCCTGCCAGGAATGTTGGGCGGGGAAATGAGTTAGACCGCCCCAGATTGTGACCCAGTCCCAGCCTCCACTACATTCACCCAGTGTGCCATCAGTGAAATGTAGCGTCCCTGTCCGCATGTACTTGTCCACGCATCGGTGGTCAAGTGGACCTTTGTGCAAATCGCGGAACTTAGGGCCCGCCGGATGTTGCGTGACACGTTCTGGTGCAAGGCAGGGACTGCACACCGGGAGAAGTAGGGACAGCATAGCGAGGTGCCGCACTTGCCATCAGGTCACGGAAAGCCTGAGTTTCAGCAAGCCGGAACTGCAACATCTCCTGGGCCATCAGTTTGGAGATGTGTGCATTTAAGGCTTGTGCATGGGGGTGGGTAGCGCTGTGTTTTTGCCTGCACTCAAAAGTCTGGGAGATGGTGGGTTGTTTTGAGGAGGCGCATGATGGTACAGGAGAAGGAGCTGAGGGAGAAGTCTCCAAAGTGGTGGAGGTTTCCTGGCTGCTGGTCTGGACTGCAGCACTGGCAACAGTAGGAGAGGCAGTGGTGGCAATGCCGGACGATGATTACCCTGCGTTTGCTCTCTGCCACTGAGCCGAGTGCTTGCTTTCCAAATGACGGCAGATGACAGTGGTTGTAAGGTTGCTCTTTTCAGAGCCCCTACTCTGTTTCGAATTGCAGAGTGTGCAAACATCCTTATCTGTCTGCAGCATATACATTAAAAAAATTCCACACCACCGACGACCATGGCCTCAATGTGGGAGTTTTTCTAGGCTGGCTACGAGAGGGACCATTTTTGGCCCTGCTGGCTGTGGCCTGGCTTCGGTGAAGCAGCTGCCCTCTGCTCTGGACATGCCTCTGCCTCTAACCACCCTCTCTGGTGCTGCTCTTCCCTCCACATCTACACTGCTCTCCCCGCTTGACATCTGCCCTGTACAGGTCGGGTCAGTGTCCTCGTCATCCACCTCCTCCTCGTCCAATTCATCTGATGGCTCCTCCTCTTGCGCACCTGAGTCACCCCAGCTCGGCCTATGTAGATTCACGGTGCGAGCAGGCCCGACACCGGGGGCGGCAGCGCCTTGAAAAAGGGGGGTTTTAAGCAAAAATGGATTAAAGAAAAATAAAAGTTTGTCGTGACGCCAGTTGGGGTTTCGGCTTGAGGTGAAGCCGGGCACTGTAGATAGGGCCTCAGGGAATAGGTGGTGATGCAGTGCCAGATGTTATACCCTCCCCAACCAGGGCAGGTCCCAGGGCCAGATTATATAGGTGAGGAAGGGATGATTTCCAGGAGGAGTAACAGAGGATCGATGGAAGAATACAGTCCAGACAGGGGTTAACCAAACACTTACAGTTTACTTCTGTAGTCAGCAGGAGATAACAGATGTTACAGGAGGATTCACCCTGCTTCAGTAGTGAGATGCCAGTCTTCCCTTTTACCACCAGTATGATTCAGCCTTCCACTGCTGCTCAAACTCTAATAGATTTCCTCTGGTCCTGGGTTCCAGGAGCTCAGAGGTTAATTACAACTGGGTAGATCCCCCTTCTGGACAGCAGGTAACGCGAGTTCTTTGGGATGCTGGATGCAGACACTCACCCCAACTCTGTATGTTACTGAGCCTCCAGGAATCTTGCATTCACTAGGCCTCGGTCCAGTGAGTCTCTCAATGTTCTTAGTGTTTCTCACACTAATTAGGAATTGATGGTCCTATAACTGCAGCCCCGTGCCTGTGAGGTCTCATCTCACCTCTGCAGGTCTCCGGCCTCCTGTGCTATCACACCATGCGGCTTGCAGCACAAACTGCACCTCCACACACCTCTCCTCTCTCCTGTAGTCTGATCTGGAACTAAAAGAGAGAGAGACCCTCTTCTAGTCTGTAGCTCCACCCCTTTTCTTAAAGAGATAATGGCTGTGGAACTGTGTGTATGCTAACAGGTTGACTGGATCTCACTATACCTTCACAGTACACAGTGTAGATCACATAAGATGACATTTGTAGTGACCCACTCTGTGGGGCGCTACACACCGACGACAGCAACAGGCTGCCCTGATGGCAACTGTCTTGTCATCGTCGTCACTGAGGGCCGATTGCTGGTCAATAACAGGAGATAACTGATGCTCCAGTGTTTGTGCATCAGGCAACTCATCTGTTACCTCTGGTGATTCAGGACGTGGTGGGACAGTGAATGGAGCCGAAGACAGCTCCTGGGAGGTGGGATTAGGTTGCTGGCAAGAATTGGGCATGTTGAGGAAGGAGGACCAGACTGTTAGGTAGGAGGAGTTGAGGTAGAGGCTGACTGGCTGGTGGAGAATGTGCTGGAAGCCTTGTCCACCAGCCATTGTAACCTCTTCCTGGTGCTCGGGCCTACTTAGGTTTGTACCCTGAAGCCTACTTAATGTGGCCATCAAGCCGGGGACTGGGGAAGCACAATGCTTGCTGCCGCAGAGCTGTAGGTGCAGTAGACACTGTTGGTTGAGCGCAACCTTGGTCCACATCTGCATTTCCACGCCCCCGTCCTCGTCCCTGTCCCCTTGCGCTAGCCTTGCGCATTTTGGATGTATAGTAATTCCCTTTGTTATGGTCTATACACCACAAAGAAAATCTGTTTTTCAGCAATATATGAACTTGTAACTGCTGTGGATTGCTGCTATTTTTCAGGATTCCCCAAAATTAAAGGCTTTTTTTTTTTTTTTTTTTTTTTTTCCAGCTATATATGAACTAGTCACTGCTGTGGATTCCGGCTATTCTGTGTGCAGACAGCCAAGAATGAAAGCTGTTTCTCCGCTATATATGAAGTTATAACTGTTCTGTATCCCTGTTTTTCACCGTCCGGGGAAAGCTGGACTGATGTCCCTACAGTGTATAGCTCTGAGTATAGCTCTTTACTTCTTCCCTGCCTATCTGAAGCTAATCGCTATCTAGCCCTCAGCAGATATGTTTCTCTCTCTCTCTCTCGAAATGGCGAATATTGGGCTGGACTATTCTTATAAATTGGAGGTCACATGTTTTCGGAAGCCAATAGTGTTTTTTTTTTTTTTTTTTTGTTTGTTTTTTTTTCACTGCCGCCGTTGTTGTACCGTATTTTACAGACTATAAGGCGCACTGGACTATAAGCCGCATTGCCCATGAGCGCCTTATAGTCCGTCTCGGTTCATATATAAGGCGCACCGGACTATAAGCCGCAGTCCGGTGCGCATTATATCTTATTGAAAGCGGCGGCAGGCAGACTTTGCCAGCGGCCGCTTAACCCCCCGCGTGCCAGCCGCTTCTATTGGAAGCGCTCGGCAGGCGAGGAGGGGCTCTATCAGCAAAATCATGCTGATAGAGCCCAACCGTAAACGTTAGGTTAAACTACCCCCCCCCCCCCCCCCCCCCCGTTTTAAAATAAAAGCCTGAAACAGAATGTGAAACTTACCGAGCGGTGTAGGGTGGGCGGGCATTCAGGCCTCCTCTTCCTCCGATGTTCCGTCCTCCTCCGGCGCTCGCAAGCTGATAATGGCCAGGGCACATGCGCAGTAGAAGCATTATGATATTGCGCATGCGCCCCGGCCATTATCAGCGAGCGCCGGAGGAGAAGGACGGAACATCGGAGGCAGAGGAGGCCTGAACGCCCGCCCGCCCTGCGCCGCTGGGTAAGTTTCACGTTCTGTTTCAGGCCGGCGTGACAGCAGGGCTGCCGGACACTTCCTATTCATTTCTATGGGAGCAGGCATGCGAGCGCTCCTCATAGAAATGAATGGACTGCTTTTTTCCATTCATTTCTATGGGGAGCGCTCGCATGCCTGCTCCCATAGAAATGAATAGGAAGTGTCCGGCAGCCCTGCTGTAACGCCGGCGTGTACGGCTGTGATACACGCCGGCGTTCGGTAGTGTGAATGCACCCTTACGGTGCCTTTTATTTATGTATGGAAGCGGCACGCAGTCTTTGCCGCCGCTTCCATCCATATATAAGCCGCACCGGACTATAAGCCGCACTTACGATTTCTGAGGAAATCGTAGGTTTTTATGTGCGGCTTATAGTCTGGAAAATACGGTAGTTCCTGTCCCTGTGCAGTTATTGGTGCAAAAAAAGCGCCAGAGAAGGTGGGAGGGGATACGAATTTTTACTGCGTATGCCATGTGGTATTCGATTGGGAACAAATACATCGAACGGCCTGATGTTCGATCGAATACCTATTCAATCGAACGGTGTTCACTCATCTCTAGTGTCCACTACTGGGGCTAGGAGACAACATTAAACGCTAATTCAATTAAATGCTACTTCAACATCCACAGGACAATGAGAGGACTAATACAGGAGTTATATTCTAAAATGGAGACATTGGGTACGGTTCAATTAGTATTTCTGCCAGAATAAACAATTTGTTGAAATATTGTCTAAATTTTATTAATGTATATTTCAAAAGGGCTATATCAAGCCTTAAAGGGTTATTGATAGCGGTCTATTTTCTGTGTACAGTTGTGTATAATCTTCCTGATTGAAGATTTGGATTTATTTAAATTTAAAGAATTTTATCAATTTTGTTTGGAATTTCTGAAGTGAAAAACCACTTTACCCTTTGCATTAAGGACCTAAACAAAATGGAGTTCCTGTTTTGTATGATTCAGCAAGATAAGTGTATAGTTGAAGTGTATAATCCTTTTTTTTTTTTGCCTTCCTGAATGATGACCCTAAAGGCTGAGACTCCTGTTAGCAGCCAAGTAATTATATCTGATGCTATAGAATTACGCTTTCTCCAAAATTTCTACCATAATGGGGAGACTACAATATAGGACACAGTGGGGAGGAATAAAAGGCTAAAACTGGCAATAAAGTTTCCTCTTACCGCTATAAAACACAATATAACGTACTCTATGATATAGAACAAATAATCCTATGGAAAGCTGGCGGGAGGATAAACGCAGAGATAAATGCACTCTCCTTGAGGATGAACAATGCAGTATACCAACCAGTTTTTTTTTAGTTTTTGGCCCTTGGGGTGAGCCCTAAAACATTATTTGCCCTATAACATTAATTTCTTTTTTTTATTTAATGGTAATGGTGGTGGTGTTGGCGGAGGACGAGGAACTTGTGAACTGGCAGAGACACATGGAACTGTCTCGACTGGTTACGGGTCTACAATATCTGCTATCCACTATCACATCGGTTCCTGGTGCTCAGGCCTTGTCAGCGGGGTACCCTGCACCCTGCTTGACGTTGTGGCACTGCTGGCTGCCCCTCTCCAGTAGCTAATTGGATCCACAGTCGAGCTACTGCGACTTGGATCCCAAGCTGGATTTCCACATCCCCGTCCCTTTGTGCTAATGACGAGGGGCACTGCTGGCTGCCCCTCTCCAGTAGCCATTGGATCCACAGTAGCTTGACACTGGCCTGGATTTCCGCATTCACGTCCCTTTGTGCTAATGACGAGGGGCACTGCTGGCTACCCCTCTTCAGTAGCCATTTAATCCACAGTAGCTTGACACTGGCCTGGATTTCCACGTCCCCATCCCTTTGTTACCCTGACACTTTGTCGCATGTGTACAGGTGACAGTATGAAGCTTTATTCTCGGTGAGAATTTCTCACCCCTATGGGACACTTGTAATGAATTTGAGCCCTAAAAAGGGCTTTTGTGAAGCTTTGGCAGGTTGTGTATATACACTGTTCCTGCAATGTAGCTCTGAAAAGAGCAATAAAAGCAATAGCTAAAATCTCTCACCCTTAGCACAATGTCTCTCCCTATCTCACCAAACCGCATCTGACAAGAATATGGCTGACACTATTCTTATAAATCCGAGGTCACCTGTTTTTGCCAGCCAATGACTTTTTCCTATATTTTTTTCGATGCACAGTTATTGGTGCAAAAAAGTGCCAGGGAAGGTGGGAGGGCATACGAATTTTTACCGCGTGGTATTCATTCGAAATCAAATGTCGAATAGCCTGATATTCGATCGAATACCTACTTGATCGGTATTCACTCATCTCTAATAATAAACGATATAGGGTACCTGGTGGTGGCCGTGTCACAGGGGTCTCTCTAGTCCAAGAACTTCCTGAGGTCTCCTCCACTGATTATATTCGATTATGCAGAATAAATACTCCTGTAGAAAAGACAGATTATAATTAAGGTCATGATGGCCACATATTCAGATCTGAATCTAGAAAAGCATCACAAGATGACAAGGTGGCGTCCACCTACACTATGTTACAGTGTTGAGCATACTTCACCTCTTCAGCCATTGAACTACTATTCCCAAAATGCATTTTTGCTTGCATCATGGAACTCCCATAGAAGTGACTAGAACATGTTGGGTGTAATAGTTGGTGTGGTTGTGACCCCCCTGGTCTTTGTATTGTATGCAGTAAATTTTCAACACATTTACTGGTGAATGGGAGAAACTCTTACCTTATTCTGGAATGTCCTACAGTGTTGGTTGAAGTCATGACTGTCTTGTGTGAGCTCCAGGACCTGCCGCTCTGCAAGAATGAAATTCCTGGAGCATCTAGGCAATATTCTCTTCACCATTTTTACAGCAAACACTTGTTCTGCAGCAGACTGGGAAGCCAACATCACCTGGAAGAGACAGCGGGTTACAATACTGGTGTGAATGGAGCTCTAGTGTTATAACCCATGTATTGTGAAGTGAACATGTAACTTTCCATAAGTGCCGCATCCGATCTCCTTATGGAAGGTCAGGTCTTTCAGTAGGACCGCTCCTCTCAGATGATCTGATGGTCGGCACTCATGTTCTCCTGAAAGTCATGTTTGAGAAGTTTAGTGCAGCTAGAAGTATAGTATGGGCAAAACAAATTAGATGCCCCCAAACAAAACAATTTTAAAACTTCACCTTTAATAAATAAAACTAGGGCAATATTCGGCCTCTATAATATCAATTGTTAGGGTGTTGATCCCAAACCCCTCTAAATCCAACAACCCACGATTAGGGAGTTACTAGCCAGGGAATTGCTGTATCCTAGATGTGGTAATCCAGCCTTTCAATGTGGTATACATATGTTATTGCAGTAGCTGGTAATTTGCTTTAATCGGAACAATGTTTTAGATGTCACAACTAAGTATCTAGCAATCCCGTAGATGTCCGAGGAGTAGATGCTCAAGGGTACACCGAAAATCTGACCAAGGTAGGATTGTATACGGCAGTAACTTAACCCTGATAATAGTGGGTGAAGGGGTTATAGCTGAACGTGAATTTACCAAGCTACATAAGCTGGGCGTCTATGGGATGTGATTCAATCTCAAACTCTCATTCCCTGCGGGGCATTGATTAAGGCCTGTCAGAAGTTTCAATTAAATATAGCAAAGTCTCTGTCTCTATGCGTTTCTAATTCATCAGGAAACTTGTTTGTAGATTGCACCCAAGTTAAATCATATGTGCGATCAAAACCGCAGTTCCTGGGACCCTGATGGTGGGTCCTGGTACTTAATAGAGGCCGACATGATGTGTGAACAGACCTGCACTCGTATAGATGCTGTGAGGGTCAAGCCCCACCTCCACGACAACGCCCAACCAATCGGGCGCTCTCTGATCTGACGCATCCGTGAAGTCAGAGGTGGTCGGAGCTGTGAAGCTGCTGCGTGTACCGACGGAATTCCTAAAGAAGGTAAGTATATTCAAGATGGATCAACAATGACTGGATGACATCCAATGCCTCGTAGAGTGTGCAGATATTCATTGAGGCACATATTTCACTGCATGCATCCCGCATCACTAAAACTCGATTGTGGGTGCACACCTGCTGCCGTGAAGATGGCTCTAGTGAGCCACACACTTAATGTGCTGTGTGATTAAAGGTTAGACCCAATGCAAATAAATGTCATCCAGGCCCTGCAGTGATGGTGTGTCTCCATACATATCCCCAATTACCGTGTATCTGATATGCCTAAATAAAACGTGGAACGCATAGCCTGAAACCCCAAAGTGTTATCTGCGCACTCTAATCATAATTTAGGTGCAATACACTTGTCCATATCAAAGGCCACAGCTGTTGACAATAACTAGAGATGAGCGAACACTAAAATGTTCGAGGTTCGAAATTCGATTCGAACAGCCGCTCACTGTTCGAGTGTTCGAATGGGTTTCGAACCCCATTATAGTCTATGGGGAACATAAACTCGTTAAGGGGGAAACCCAAATTCGTGTCTGGAGGGTCACCAAGTCCACTATGACACCCCAGGAAATGATACCAACACCCTGGAATGACACTGGGACAGCAGGGGAAGCATGTCTGGGGGCATAAAAGTCACTTTATTTCATGGAAATCCCTGTCAGTTTGCGATTTTCGCAAGCTAACTTTTCCCCATAGAAATGCATTGGCCAGTGCTGATTGGCCAGAGTACGGAACTCGACCAATCAGCGCTGGCTCTGCTGGAGGAGGCGGAGTCTAAGATCGCTCCACACCAGTCTCCATTCAGGTCCGACCTTAGACTCCGCCTCCTCCGGCAGAGCCAGCGCTGATTGGCCGAAGGCTGGCCAATGCATTCCTATGCGAATGCAGACTTAGCAGTGCTGAGTCAGTTTTGCTCAACTACACATCTGATGCACACTCGGCACTGCTACATCAGATGTAGCAATCTGATGTAGCAGAGCCGAGGGTGCACTAGAACCCCTGTGCAAACTCAGTTCACGCTAATAGAATGCATTGGCCAGCGCTGATTGGCCAATGCATTCTATTAGCCCGATGAAGTAGAGCTGAATGTGTGTGCTAAGCACACACATTCAGCACTGCTTCATCACGCCAATACAATGCATTAGCCAGTGCTGATTGGCCAGAGTACGGAATTCGGCCAATCAGCGCTGGCTCTGCTGGAGGAGGCGGAGTCTAAGGTCGGACCTGAATGGAGACTGGTGTGGAGCGATCTTAGACTCCGCCTCCTCCAGCAGAGCCAGCGCTGATTGGCCGAATTCCGTACTCTGGCCAATCAGCACTGGCTAATGCATTGTATTGGCGTGATGAAGCAGTGCTGAATGTGTGTGCTTAGCACACACATTCAGCTCTACTTCATCGGGCTAATAGAATGCATTGGCCAGCGCTGATTGGCCGAATTCCGTACTCTGGCCAATCAGTGCTGGCCAATGCATTCTATTAGCTTGATGAAGCAGAGTGTGCACAAGGGTTCAAGCGCACCCTCGGCTCTGATGTAGCAGAGCTGAGGCTGCACAAGGGTTCAAGCGCACCCTCGGCTCTGATGTAGGAGAGCCGAGGGTGCACTTGAACCCTTGTGCACCCTCAGCTCTGCTACATCAGAGCCGAGGGTGCGCTTGAACCCTTGTGCACACTCTGCTTCATCAAGCTAATAGAATGCATTGGCCAGCGCTGAATGGCCAATGTATTCTATTAGCCCGATGAAGTAGAGCTGAATGTGTGTGCTAAGCACACACATTCAGCACTGCTTCATCACGCCAATACAATGCATTAGCCAGTGCTGATTGGCCAGAGTACGGAATTCGGCCAATCAGCGCTGGCTCTGCTGGAGGAAGCGGAGTCTAAGATCGCTCCACACCAGTCTCCATTCAGGTCCGACCTTAGACTCCGCCTCCTCCAGCAGAGCCAGCGCTGATTGGCCGAATTCCGTACTCTGGCCAATCAGCACTGGCTAATGCATTGTATTGGCGTGATGAAGCAGTGCTGAATGTGTGTGCTTAGCACACACATTCAGCTCTACTTCATCGGGCTAATAGAATGCATTGGCCAATCAGCGCTGGCCAATGCATTCTATTAGCGTGAACTGAGTTTGCACAGGGGTTCTAGTGCACCCTCGGCTCTGCTACATCAGATTGCTACATCTGATGTAGCAGTGCCGAGTGTGCATCAGATGTGTAGTTGAGCAAAACTGACTCAGCACTGCTAAGTCTCTGCATTCGCATAGGAATGCATTGGCCAGCCTTCGGCCAATCAGCGCTGGCTCTGCCGGAGGAGGCGGAGTCTAAGGTCGGACCTGAATGGAGACTGGTGTGGAGCGATCTTAGACTCCGCCTCCTCCAGCAGAGCCAGCGCTGATTGGTCGAGTTCCGTACTCTGGCCAATCAGCGCTGGCCAATGCATTCTATTAGCTTGATGAAGCAGAGTGTGCACAAGGGTTCAAGCGCACCCTCGGCTCTGATGTAGCAGAGCTGAGGGTGCACAAGGGTTCAAGTGCACCCTCGGCTCTCCTACATCAGAGCCGAGGGTGCGCTTGAACCCTTGTGCAGCCTCGGCTCTGCTACATCAGAGCCGAGGGTGCGCTTGAACACTTGTGCACACTCTGCTTCATCAAGCTAATAGAATGCATTGGCCAGCACTGATTGGCCAGAGTACGGAATTCGGCCAATCAGCGCTGGCCAATGCATCCCTATGGGAAAAAGTTTATCTCACAAAAATCACAATTATACACCCGATAGAGCCCCAAAAAGTTATTTTTAATAACATTCCCCCCTAAATAAAGGTTATCCCTAGCTATCCCTGCCTGTACAGCTATTCCTGTCTCATAGTCACAAAGTTCACATTCTCATATGACCCGGATTTGAAATCCACTATTCGTCTAAAATGGAGGTCACCTGATTTCGGCAGCCAATGACTTTTTCCAATTTTTTTCAATGCCCCCGGTGTCGTAGTTCCTGTCCCACCTCCCCTGCGCTGTTATTGGTGCAAAAAAGGCGCCAGGGAAGGTGGGAGGGGAATCGAATTTTGGCGCACTTTACCACGTGGTGTTCGATTCGAACATGGCGAACACCCTGATATCCGATCGAACATGTGTTCGATAGAACACTGTTCGCTCATCTCTAACAATAACATATCCTACCCCTACATTTGGTGGGAAAAGGATAAATAGAATCCTAATTCGCATGAACCACAACAATGGATAAGTTCACAAAGATGCCCTGATGGCTATACATCTTTCGTGTGTGTGTACCATGACCTATCTTGGCACATGCCATCCACATATCCTTTCAGGAGATACCCAATCCATAACTATGTGTATCTCAACATAACGCCCCCCTTTCCATTATTGCTGTCATGATAGGAAGGACAATAAGTGGCATATTTTACACATAAGGAAAGTATGGTTCTTTGTTAATTCATTAAAGAACTCCCACCAATTCTTCATTGTATGTCAATACAGGGTCTATGGGATTGTGCATCGGTAAAATTCTGGCCTGTTGTGGGAGTATATCCTGAGTGCATTGACAGTTTGTTAACCAAAGGACCATCAAGATAGACTATCACATCTTCTTGTCTCTCCATAAGCAAGAATGTGAGAGGATTTCAGATAAATCTCAAAATATCTGAACAATTCAGATGAATACTGAGAGGAGTTCAGAAGTAATTTGAAATATCAAGACCACTCAGATGAAGGGTAAGAAAAAAATGTTCTCGTTCAGAACATCTGGTTTGACTGAGGAGAAGCGAAAGATCCATTGTGCTTCTCATCTCAGAATGTTTGTCCCAATCTCCCCTTCTGATTGATTTTGGGACTCTCTCAATCCCCTGAAATTTAAGGGTGAATGGGTCCCCACCATGGGTTTCCCACACGTGTTTTGATATGGGGGTATCCACCTGACGTGTGATGTTACCCACATGGTCTAGGACCCTTCTTCTGAGCTGTCTGCTAGTTTTGTCCACATTGTGTGTGTGTGTGTGTGTGTGTGTGTGTGTGTGTGTGTGTGTGTGGTTTGTGTTTTTTTTTTTTTTGTACAAGGGCATGTAATCACATAGGTGACTCCCTCAGTTTTACAATTGATGAAGTCTTTATGTATACGTGTCCAGTGGTGCAAGTTAATATTGCCGTTCCTTTTTTGATGTAAGCACAGGCTCGGCAGGAGCCACATTTGAATGTCCCATTTTGTTCTTTCCCGAGTAATGCATCAACTCTTTTGGGCAGTGCCAGGTGACTGAGTCACACGATCTGCCAAATTGCATCCTCTGCAATATGTAGTTGACGGGTACTGTGGAATAACTTTACTGACATCGGTGTCCTGTTTCAGGATACTCCAGTGGGTTCTGATGATATCTGCCAGTTCCTTGGAGTACTGATCGTACGTTCCAATCATTCTCACTAATTTAAGATCCTGTTTCTTCATCCTAGGCACTAATAAAGGTTCCCTAGAAACTTGTCTCGCATACTGCCTTGCAGAGGACAGCAAGGTCTGTGGGTAACCACAGTTGGCAAATCTGTTCAACAAAGCCTCACTTTCGGTATCCTAGTCTTCCAAACTAGAGCAATTCCTCCGAGTATGGATGAACTGGCTTCTCGGTATTCCCCGCTTTAAAGGCATGGGATGGTGGCTCTCCCATTCTAGTAATGCATTTGTTGCAGTAGATTTTTTTTTATATAAAGTTGAAGAGAAACTGCCATCATTATTGAGGGTTATCTGAATATTGAGAAATGGTGCAGTATTAGGGTGAAAACAGGATGTAAAGTGTAGATTACTCATTTTGATTCAGATCTTTTAGAAATTTGCCAAACTCTCAGGATGTTCCGGACCACACTATCACAATGTCGTCTATATTTTGAAGCCACTGGGTCCATCTATCAGAATATTGTCCAAAGACGACCATTTATTCCCATCTCCCCAGTTAGATGTTTGCATAGGTCGGTGCGGCACAGCACCCCATTGGGGTGCCCTGCTGCTGGTGGTACACCTAGCCATTAAACAAGAATGCATTATGAATTGGCACAAATCTGAGGTTCCTTGATGAACCTGTTAGGTTTACCAAATTGCTCTCCCCGAGTCCCTAGATAGTGCTCCACACCCCTGGTCGTGGGGTATGGAGCTGTAGAGCACCTCAACATCCAAGGTCGTAAAGCCCGCCCCAGATGGAACCTGGATGCCCTCTAGTTGACATAGGAGGGCAGGGCCAGGACGAGAGGCCGCAATATTAGGTCCAGATATTTACTAGCTCCTTCCATTACTCCTCCCATGTCAGATGATTGGGCGACCCTAGAGGGGATAGTAGCCCTTGGAAGCTATAAAAAGTGGGGACCTGGGGAAAAGTGGGACACACATACCAATATTCTGGTGAAGAAATGAGTCCATCCACTTTGGCGCAGTCCAATATTTCCTTAAGGGCTTCAGTATACACAGGAGTGAGGTCTGAGGGGAGGACCTCCTAATTTGCTTGGTCATTGAGGATGTGTTCACACATTATAATGATTTGTCACGGTCCATAATCACAATGTTGCCGCCTTTGTCGGTGGACTTTATTATGGACTCATCCGATTCCAGTGACTTGAGGGCTGTACATTGTGCCACACTAAGATTGTTTCTTTTGGGGACTGATTTTTGAGCGAGTATAGAAATATTCTCAATCACTACTTTCTCAAAGATGTCAATGCATTTTGAGGCGTGTTATTACAACTCTTAGGTTGTAAATCTGTTAACTGTAGTGTCTCATTTTGTCTCTGTGCTTCCAAGTATAAACTTTCAAGTGTGTGTGCAACCCCTCTAGGTCATCTACCTCTACTCACTTCCAGAGCCCTCCTGGTTTCTACTGTGCTCATAAATTTGGACCACCGCAACTTTTGTGTGAACGGTGCGACATCTTTGGTCCACTCAAAATGGTAAAATCTGTTTGGTATAAACGATAGTCCCTTTTTCAACACCATATGCTCATGTTCCGTTAAAGGTTGTTTAGAAAGATTGATAACATTCAAGGAGTCATTGTTGGTGTTATCTAGCCCAGTGGTTGTTCAATTCTACCTTCTATGCCACACACTCACTGGAGTTGGATTGCAAAAAAATGTTTATCCTTTTTAAAAAGCTGCATTTGATCTAGCTGGAGAATGGAAAGCTAGAGAGGTTATCCACCTCCAGTTCTCTACACACTTGTCAAAAATGACTGGTCATCACTTGTACTTATTTCCTGACAGCTCTTACCAATTTTCAGAAAGAGATTTGTCACTTGGTAATCCTCGTCTCTTTCCCTCTGAAATTGTGAGAAGCCCACAACTCGAGTTACATTACAGAAAGTTCAGAGACATCCATTGCCAAACTATTAAAAAAAAAAAAAAAAAAAAAAAAAAAAACTGTCAATATGAAGATGGTCAGACTAGAAGGACATGAGTGGGTTTCTGACCCATCCCAGACCATAGAAACGTCCTGCAGTTTTTGTATCCATTGGTAACAGATAAGACCTGACTTTTACCACTAATGTTAGAGAATTTTTAGGTCTATGCAAAATGTTTTCTAATTTCTGACTATTTACATTTGTAGACAATTGTTAAAACAGCTTTAAGGTAGAATATATAGATGTATACAAAAGTGCATATATAATTTACACCCTGTGCTCCTCCAGGAAAGGGGCAAAGCCTGGGTGCACTATTGATGCTCTAAAATGGTCCCAAATTCTGCATGACCCACCACATTGGTGAATCTCTGAATTAACCTCTTCCCCACATTCAGCAGGTTCTGCCCTTATAGCTCTCTAAAAAATTCTAGGCACACTTGAAGATCGCACGGAGTGGTCTCATAATTCTAATCCGATGAAAAGGATGCTTCACTCCCTTCGTCGCCAAGGACAATCTCCTAGAAAACTGGACTCATAGGCATAACCCAGCACACAAAGACCAACAAACCCAGCAATGTCTGCATTTGTTCAAATTAACCTTAGAAACTCCTATAAAGCCCCAGACTAGATCTCTCAATTTCTCTAACTTATCAGCCAGCAAACTATCTCAGCCATTTCAATTCCCAAAACAGCAGAATATACAGGCCCTCTGTCTTTTTGAAAGACAGGGGGACTCTAAAACTTGCCCGTGAAAAAAAACAAAATCTACAAAACGGCATTTTTCCATGCCCATGGAAACAACTAAAATTAAATCCTCCAAATAATGTGTAATATCATTACAACCAGTTTCATATCACACCACCCACTCCAGAAAAGAACCTTAACCTTTCAAATAAGTGACACAACATGGAACATCCCATCGGCAGGAATGTTTCCTAGTAGTAAGCCCCATCTACCATACACCCCAACAAGTGGCAGCAGTCAGGATGTACTGGTAACAAACAAAATGCGGATTCAATATCCAATTTCACCAGTAGGGCTCTTTGCCCAGCACGGTGGACCAACTCCACCACCATGTCAAAGGAAGTGTAAGACACTGAAGTATCCTCACTAGGGATTCCATCATTGATAATACACCATCTTTCCTTTCTGAAAGTTGATGGAAAGTGGAACTTACACACTTTTTGGGTACCCCCCCCCCCCCCCCCAAGGGTGAAACCCGTAGATTCGGAAACTGAGTGAGCACAAAAGGCCCACAAATATGGCCCAAGGCGACCTCCTTCCCTTTTTCTGCAAAACATCAAGCTGTGTATTTGTCAATATCAAATTTAAGACCAAAAAGGAGGTCTACTTTAACATAAAGGAGATTTGGGGGGAGGGGGACCTAAAACCAAATCGCAATTCTGCTGCCACATGGGTATAGGGAGACCTATCTGACCATGGCCTCAACTCTGCCAGGGGCTTTTCAATCACCAGGTTGCTTGCTCTTGGGTTTAATTGCTCGAGTAAAAGCAATACAGAGTAAGCTCCACTGTACAGCTGGTGACCCCAGACTGAAAGAGCAGAGTTCTGTGCTAACATCGAATCCAAACATCAGTGGCCTTAACAGCCCATACGTTGTCCGATGAAGTGTTTAGGCACCACCTGGCTCTTCAGCCAAAGAACCACCAGGCAACTGGAGTGCCTTGAATTCCGACAGCTGGCCAGGGGCTGGGGGGCGGAAAGAAGGGCTAAAGCCTGACTCATGCCATCTAACAGGCGTGATCAGGAAGGCCTCCCCTTCCTGTTCAAAACCCACCCGTAAAGATTTTAACATATGGCTCTCGTTGGCCATACTCAGTCTGCAGTGCAAACCCTATGCCTGAGAAGCCAGATGGAGGAAGAGAGTGCTACCCCTTCCTTTATAAACTCTTGGGATGAACCAAAATCCCTTAGAGGAGGCTAAGGGATAGTAGATCTAAATGGTCTCAAGGCTGCCCCTATAATGCACCTAAATCACCTTACATCATCCTGATGTTACTCTTAGCCTAATGAGGGGAAGCTGGGGCATATGGAGAGGAAAGGGATTAGGGCTTATGTTTATTTAATACACTCCTCCTGCATTACATGTCTTCCTCCCCACTGTCTGGTGAATGCTATTCCTGCTGGTTACTGGACATCATGAACTATAATATATAATTTTTTAAAAAAATCAAGGATTAGGATTTTTTTTTTGTCTAGACCTTTTTATATATGCACTGCCACATAAGATCTTACAACCTCTAATAGGTGACTGCCCTTTAACCCACATCCTATAGACATACATTAATCTCAAACACATGGACCTGAATAGACTATTTCATTTTAAAGGGTTTAATTTGTTTGTACACTGACGCCATCTTTACAACTAATGTACATTCAATATGAGAATACTAGCTGGTACCCGCGACTTCGTCTGCGGTGATTGTAGAAGTGGGTAAATACAGGCGCGGGTAAGGTTTTCGTACTGTGTATAAGGTATGGGATATGAAATGTAACTGTGTATCTTGGTGTTGTTGTAATTCAGAGAATACGTGAGACTTTTGTGTTGAAGTTAATTTGTATTTGAGCTGCTATACGGTGTTGGTATAAACTGTACATAGTGTCTTTGGGACAGAGGGATTTGAAGTTAACCCCTTCCCGCCGATGGCATGTTTTGATTTGCGTTTTTCGTTTTTGACTCCCCTCCTTCTAAACCCCATAACTTTTTTATTTCTCCGCTCCCAGAGCCATATGAGGTCTTAATTTTTGCGGGACAAATTTTTCTTCATGATGCCACCATTATTTATTCTATATAATGTACTGGGAAGCAGGGAAAAAATTCAGAATGGGGTGGATTTGAAGAAAAAATGCATTTGTGCAACTTTCTTACGGGCTTTGGTTTTACGGCGTTCACTGTGCAGCCATAATGACATGTCCCCTGTATTCTGTGTTTCGTTACGATTCTGGGGATACCAAATTTATATGGTTTTATTTACATTTTGACCCCTTAAAAAAAATCCAAAACTGTTAAATTTTTGCTTTGAAAAGTCGCCATATTCCGACAGTCGTAACTTTTTTATACGTGCGTGTACGGGGATGCATAGGGCGTCTTTTTTTGCGTGACCGGGTGTACTTTGTAGTTCTACCATTTTCGGGAAATGTTATTGCTTTGATCACTTTTTATTAAAATTTTTATCAGAATCAAAACAGTGAAAAAACACGTCGGTTTGGCACTTTTGACCATTTTTCCCGCTACAGCGTTTACCGAACAGGAAAAATATTTGTATAGCTTTTTAGAGCGGGCGACTTCGGACGTGGGGATATCTAACATGTACGTGTTTCACAGTTTTTAACTACTTTTATATGTGTTCTAGGGAAAGGGGGAAGAGTTGAATTTTTAATCCTTTTTATTTTTTTTTATATTTTTTTTTACTTTTTTTTTTAAACTTTTTTTTGCATTTATTAGACCGCCTAGGGGTATTGACATGGGTGGGCGGTGTTGCGGATTGTCAGAGCGGTGGGGGTCGGCAAACATGGCTGCTCCGGAGCGTTAAAGAGAGCCTCCTGGAGTATCAGTAAGGTGAGGGGCAAAGTGGTAAAGTATATGTATATGTGATTGTGTGGGGTTAGGGGCGAGGCTGTAGAGGGCAATATGAATTTTGGGGCTTGCTATGGTCCAAAGTGTGTGAGATTGCAGAGATAATGATGTGAGTTTGGGGTTTGTGGGGGTCCTGGGAAAAACGTATGTGCGCTATTGTGACGAAAAGTAGCCTATTGTTTAATCGGGTGTATTAACTATGTTTGTGGAAAATTTGAGCCAAATCGGTGGAGCGGTTTTTCCGTGATTGAGGAACAAACATCCGAACATCCGAACATGCAAACATCCAAACACACAAACCCACAAACTCACAAACTTTCACATTTATAATATTAATAGGATAGACATGACCACAATGTAATAGAAAAGGGTCTTTTATTTCTAGTCACAGCAGAGAGGTAAAGTAAGAGACTGGTTTTTCCAGGACAGCTGCTATGGTGGGAATAGAAGTGACTTTGACGCCCCAGTGTCTTCAGGCAACTTGATAGAATTTCTTCTCTCTAAGATATAATTAGGAAAATGTGGTTACAAAACAGAAGAACTTCTGATGGCTAATGGAGGACAAGTGCTGTGGTTACATGAAGATACAGGACCTAAAGGGGTAAGGTTTTCTTGCCTGTTTTTCACATGTCGGCATATCCTAAACCAAACCACTTTAACAAAGACAATTTTACAACTTTTCAAGCAGGCTACATCCTAAGACCCTGAGACATGTGGCGAACAAGGCATAGTAGACTTGAATTCTTATGCAGTTTGGTTAGTAAATCTCCAGAGTGTGACCTGGTCCAGATTGTTGCCAGGGACTAGCAATGGTTAATGATGGTGGTTAGTGTGGTAGTAAATGGGAATTTCAGCTTAGATGCAGGACAAATGGCTATTTAGTGTCCAGCCCATCACCACCTCACATGTTGTCTTTAGTTATACATCAAACTCCCTCTTTCAGAATGGGGTATCTAATGCTAAATACCTCACTGGCCAAAGACTAGAGAATTTTCCCCACTGCTACATGTAGAATACCAAGTTACACAGATGCTATTTAAATTATTCTTAGGGTGGCTGAGACTAAAGTATATTGTCTAATCTTTGATGGGAACCTTTATTCCTGTGCCATATAAAAAAAATGACATTAAGTTGTCTTGTGTGTAGTTACACAATGTCGTCCTACCACTGTCTGCCCACTATGAAGTCTGGTATATGTTTCTAGAAGACCTAGTCCCACATGACTTCTTCATCCAGCAGGCTCCCATGATGTCAAAACAGAAGCCACCATAATGGTACAAGCGCTACTTGGCTTTGCCTTTCAGCTGTACTATGGTGCAGGGTAACATTCTGGTGTCCTGGAACTTCACCCAACCACTATAAGGAAAACAAAGTAAATGGGTAAATATATGAATCCTGTGGGGAAGGTAGCTTGGAAACAGCAGTAGTGTGGGCCCAACTAGTCAGAAATAGGGACATAAAATATGCAGGATACAAGTTAATATGGGGGGGGGGGGGGGACTCTTGTCAGGCACAAAAAAAAAAATAAAATACAGCCTTAACTTCAGGCAAAACCAAATCCTGCTTCTCTGAGCAACTAACTAAACAGTAATGATAACCTAACTATACATGTGGCTTACTAACTGCCACACAAACAAAACCACAAGCACAATAGTCTCACTAGACTTGGGGTAACAGGACCCTGGGTATCCAGGAGACTCTTGTAGATGACTGATTGTAGCCTCACTACATGTACAAACCTATTTTACACAAGTCCTTGCCACGTATCCCAATTTAAAAATGTCTCTTGCAAAGAGAGTACATGGTTGAAACTACACTACCATGCACCCCTGGTTTTCGGTCATCCTATGTGAGAACAGCTGGGATCAAAACTCAGCAGATTAGTTAAGAGAATTCACCTTTTTTAGTATGGTTTGTTGCTTGAGTAGGTGAAGCATTAGAAGAGCCTATCAGAAGGAGGAGGAGCTATTCCATGAGTCCTCTGCATCCAGGGAGATCTTTTTGGTGGTGTCCACTACTGGGGCCTGGGAGAGAAGACACATAAATCAGATGGGACAATCACAGCATTGACTGAGTTCATGTGATTTAAATGTAGGTGTTATCTGCAGTCATAGCTTTTGTCTGCTTTTACTGACATTGACGCACAACCATACATGATATGATTTGGCTTTTCCATATACTTCAGACATGTGAACTTGTCCAGATTGCTGGGTTTTTTGGTTCCCTCACCTGGTAAAAGTTCACTTTCACCCAGCACTCAGTTTCATTAGTACTGAGTGCAGTTTCAGTAGTGTAGGGTGAGGGTGCTGCCATGTAACTTTAAAAATTGTATTTTAATACTGGATCTGTGAGGGCTCAAACCAAACACACCGTGTCCATGCGCATGCAGCCCAAAAGTTGACCCATACCAAAGATTCAATAGTATATTTGCAAGTATAATATATACTGTATACTTATATGGCTGAAGGGTATATGGAGAAAACGCTCTTCCTGCCTCCAGGTCTTCCCAGTTAATCCCCCTCAAACAATGGAGTTGTGCAGATGGTTTTGCAGAACGCCTGCCGCTCTGTCGATATACAGAAGAGCTGTAATAAAATAGGAAATTGTGGTCAGTTGATGGCAGATGAGCTCACACTCCTTCAGCATATGGTTGGGGGCTGCATATATAGTGCACCTTTTACATCCTATTTCAGATGAGCTGTACAGGTGGGGCTCAGTAAATAAAACCTGCAGTCAGGTCAAACCATATACTGTGACTCGACACCTCAATGGGACTGTACGTTTTATACATGAAGGGTCTATTGGGTTGGAAGGTTTGCAGATTCAGGGGTTTTTTGTTTTTTGTTTTTTTTTTTTTTTTTTTTTTTTTTTTACAGCCTTAACTAAGTGGACTGAACTTCAATCTGTTATTTCTATGATCACTTCCTTTAATCTGAATCTCTTGGTTTTCAGATGTCTTTTAAAGCCTAAACATCCTTATTAGAGATGAGCGAACACTAAAATGTTCGAGGTTCGAAATTCGATTCGAACAGCCGCTCAATGTTCGTGTGTTCGAACGGGTTTCGAACCCCATTATAGTCTATGGGGAACAGATACTCGTTAAGGGGGAAACCCAAATCCGTGTCTGGAGGGTCACCAAGTCCACTATGACACCCCAGGAAATGATGCCAACACCTCTGGAATGACACTGGGACAGCAGGGGAAGCATGTCTGGGGGCATCTAACACACCAAAGACCCTCTATTACCCCAACATCACAGCCTAACAACTACACACTTTACACACTCAATACCACCTCTCTGACAGTAGGAAAACACCTTGAAACATGTGTATTTGGCACTTGCAGTGAGGAGAGCTTGTCACCAGCAGTGAATTTGGCCCTTGTAGTAAGTTGAGGTTGGCACCAACATTTGTTTTGAAAATCAGGGTGGATTGAGCCTCTAACCAGCAGAGTTTGGGCAAATTCATGGTGGAGGGAGCCTCTAAAAACCCCAGTTTGGACCAATTCATGGTGGAGGGAGCCTCTAAACAGCCAAGTTTGGACCAATTCATGGTGGAGGGAG
This sequence comes from Leptodactylus fuscus, assembly GCF_031893055.1. NCBI lineage: Eukaryota > Metazoa > Chordata > Amphibia > Anura > Leptodactylidae > Leptodactylus > Leptodactylus fuscus. The sequence continues at coordinate 161,179,617 of NC_134268.1, forward strand.
CCTCTAAAAACCCCAGTTTGGACCAATTCATGGTGGAGGGAGCCTCTAACCAGCCCAGTTTGGGCAAATTCATGGTGGAGGGAGCCTCTAAACAGCCCAGTTTGGACCAATTAATGGTGGAGGGAGCCTCTAAACAGCCAAGTTTTGGGAAATTCATGGTGGAGGGAGCCTCTAACCAGCCCAGTTTGGACCAATTCATGGTGGAGGGAGCCTCTAAACAGCCCAGTTTGGGCAAATTCATGGTGGAGGGAGCCTCTAAAAAACCCAGTTTGGACCAATTCATGGTGGAGGGAGCCTCTAATTAGCCCAGTTTGGACCAATTAATTGTGGAGGGAGCCTCTAACCAGCCCAGTTTGGACCAATTAATGGTGGAGGGAGCCTCTAACCACCCCAGTTTGGACCAATTCATGGTGGAGGGAGCCTCTAAACAGCCAAGTTTGGACCAATTCATGGTGGAGGGAGCCTCTAAAAACCCCAGTTTGGACCAATTCATGGTGGAGGGAGCCTCTAACCAGCCCAGTTTGGGCAAATTCATGGTGGAGGGAGCCTCTAAACAGCCCAGTTTGGGCAAATTCATGGTGGAGGGAGCCTCTAACCAGCCCAGTTTGGACCAATTAATGGTGGAGGGAGCCTCTAACCAGCCCAGTTTGGACCAATTAATGGTGGAGGGAGCCTCTAACCTGCCCAGTTTGGACCAATTAATGGTGGAGGTAGCCTCTAACCTGCCCAGTTTGGACCAATTAATGGTGGAGGGAGCCTCTAACCACCCCAGTTTGGACCAATTCATGGTGGAGGGAGCCTCTAACCAGCCCAGTTTGGACCAATTCATGGTGGAGGGAGCCTCTAACCAGCCCAGTTTGGACCAATTCATGGTGGAGGGAGCCTCTAAAAAACCCAGTTTGGACCAATTCATGGTGGAGGGAGCCTCTAAACAGCCCAGTTTGGGCAAATTCATGGTGGAAGGAGCCTCTAACCAGCAGAGTTGTGGGAAAGCAGGGTGGAGGGAGCCTCTAACCAGCAGAGTTGGTGGAAATCAGGGTGGAGGGAGCCTCTAACCAGCAGAGTTGGGGGAAATCATGTTGGAGGGAGCCTAGTATTAGCAGAATTGTGCAACGCTTATGGTGGATGAGTATGAGGATGCGGAGGAATTGGAGAGGTTGAGTACAGACATGGAGTTTCATGTTGGGGTGCTTTACACAGGTGGGCACAAAAATGAAGGCTCTATCCAGTGGTGGTTCATTTTTATCAAAGTGAGCCGGTCGGCACTCTCAGCTGACAGACGGGTGCGCTTGTCAGTGATGATGCCACCGGCTGCACTGAACACCCTCTCAGATAGGACGCTGGCGGCAGGACAGGACAGCACCTCCAAGGCATATAGGGCAAGTTCAAGCCACAGGTCCAACTTCGACACCCAATACGTGTAGGGCGCAGAGGGGTCGGAGAGGACAGGGCTGTGGTCGGAAAGGTATTCCCGCAACATGCGCCTATACTTCTCACGCCTGGTGACACTAGGACCCTCCGTGGCGGCACTTTGGCGAGGGGGTGCCATCAAGGTGTCCCAGACCTTAGACAGTGTGCCCCTCGTTTGTGTGGACCGGTGAGAACTTGGTTGCCTACTGGAGGAACTGCCCTCCCTGCCGCCAACGTCACATGCTGGAAACATCTCCATCATATTCTGCACCAATTGCCTGTGGCAAGCATTGATGCGATTGGCCCTCCCCTCTACCGGAATAAAAGACGAGATGTTGTTTTTATACCGGGGGTCAAGGATAGCAAAGATCCAGTACTGGTTGTCCTCCATGATTTTGACAATACGCTTGTCGGTTGTAAAGCACCCCAACATGAACTCAGCCATGTCTGCCACAGTGTTAGTTGGCATGACTCCTCTGGCCCCACCGGAAAGTTCAATCTCCATTTCCTCCTCATCCTCCATGTCTACCCATCCGCGCTGCAACAATGGGACGATTCGAAGTTGCCCGGAAGCCTCCTGTATCACCATCACATCATCGGACAACTCTTCTTCCTCCTCCTCCTCCTCCTCCTCCTCCATTAAACGCAGTGAAGCGGACAGATGTGTGGACCTACTCTCCAGCTGTGACGGATCGGATGCTATCCCTAACTCCTCTGTGTGATCTGAGTTATCCCTGATGTCAATCAGGGATTCTCTCAGAACACACAAGAGCGGGATTGTAAGGCTCACCATCGCATCCTCAGAGCTCACCCTCCTTGTGGACTCCTCAAAGACCCGTAGGATGTCACAAAGGTCTCTCATCCATGGCCACTCATGGATGTGAAACTGAGGCAGCTGACTTTGTGGCACCCTAGGGTTTTGTAGCTGGTATTCCATCAAAGGTCTCTGCTGCTCAACCACTCTATTCAACATCTGAAACGTTGAGTTCCAGCGTGTGGGGACGTCGCACAAAAGCCGGTGTTGTGGCACATGCAGGCGTTGCTGGAGAGATTTTAAGCTAGCAGCGGCTACTGTCGACTTGCGAAAGTGGGCGCACATGCGCCGCACTTTCACCAGTAGCTCTGGAACATTGGGGTAGCTCTTTAGGAAACGTTGCACCACTAGGTTGAAGACGTGGGCCAGGCATGGAACATGTTGGAGTCCGGCAAGCTCCAGAGCTGCTACCAGGTTCCGGCCGTTATCACAAACGACCATGCCTGGGCCCAGGTGCAGCGGCTCAAACCATATTGCCGTCTCATCGAGGAGGGCATCCCTCACCTCGGAGGCAGTGTGCTGTCTGTCCCCCAAGCTGATCAGCTTCAGCACAGCCTGCTGACGTCTACCAACGCCAGTGCTGCAACGTTTCCAACTCGTAGCTGGGGTCAATCTAACAGCGGAGGAGGAGGCGGTGGCGGAGGAGGAGGCGGTGGCGGAGGAGGAGGCGGTAGAGGAGGAGGAGGAGGGGGGTGTTCTTCTCGTGTCCCTGCCAGGAATGTTAGGCGGGGAGACGAGGTACACCGGGCCAGTTTGGGAAGCAGTCCCAGCCTCAACTACATTCACCCAGTGTGCCGTCAGTGAAATGTAGCGTCCCTGTCCGCATGCACTTGTCCACGCGTCGGTGGTCAAGTGGACCTTTGTGCAAAGCGCGGAACTAAGGGCCCGCCTGATGTTGAGTGACACGTGCTGGTGCAAGGCGGGGACGGCACACCGGGAGAAGTAGTGACGGCTAGGGACGGCATAGCGAGGTGCCGCAGTTGCCATCAGGTCCAGGAAGGCGGGAGTTTCAACAAGCCGGAACGCCAACATCTCCTGGGCCAGCAGTTTAGCGATGTTGGCGTTCAAGGCTTGCGCGTGTGGGTGGTTAGCAGTGTATTTCTGCCGCCGCTCCAATGTCTGAGAGATGGTGGGTTGTTGTAAAGAAACGCCTGATGGTGCCTTTGATGGTGCAGGAGAAGGAGATAAGACAGGACCAGGGGAGGATGAGATAGAAGTCAACAAAGTGGCGGAGGCAGATGAAGTGGTGTCCTGGCTCGTCCTCTGGAGTGCATCGCCAGCACAGTCAGCAGTGGCAGTGGCAGAGGCAGAGGCAGAGGCAGTGGCAGTGGCGTGAACGGCAGGCGGCCTTTGTCCTGCCGTTGCTGCCTGCCACTGATTCCAGTGCTTGGATTCCAAATGACGGCGCATTGAAGTGGTGGACAGGTTGCTCTTCTCAGAGCCCCTAATCAATTTCGAGAGGCAAATTGTGCAGACAACACTATATCTGTCCTCGGCGCATTCCTTGAAAAAACTCCACACCTTCGAGAAACGTGCCCTCGAGGTGGGAGTTTTTCGGGGCTGGGTACGAACTGGAACATCTTGGGAGATTCCGGGTGTGGCCTGGCTTCGCCTAAGCTGCTGACCTCTGCCTCTGCCTCTAGCTACCCTTTTTGGTGCTGCACCTGCCTCAACATCCACACTACTTTCCCCGCTTGACATCCCCCCTGTCCAGGTCGGGTCAGTGTCCTCATCATCCACCACTTCCTCTTCCAACTCCTGTCTCATCTCCTCCTCCCGCACAATGCGCCGGTCAACTGGATGCCCTGACGGCAACTGCGTCACATCATCGTCGATGAGGGTGGGTTGCTGGTCATCCACCACCAAATCGAACGGAGATGGAGGAGACTCTAGTGTTTGAGCATCTGGACACAGATGCTCCTCTGTTAGGTTCGTGGAATCGTGACGTGGAGAGGCAGGTTGAGGGACAATGAAAGGAGCGGAGAACAGCTCTGGGGAGCAGGGACAGTTTGGGTTATTGTTCTGTAAAGCTTCGGAATTTTGGGAGGAAGGAAGACAAGACTGTTGGGTAATAGGAGGAGAGGAGGCAGAGTCTGACTGGCTGCTGGACAATGTGCTGTAAGCGTTCTCTGACAGCCATTGCAAGACCTGTTCCTGGTTCTCGGGCCTACTAAGGTTTGTACCCTGCAGTTTAGTTAATGTGGCAAGCAACCCTGGCACTGTGGAGTGGCGCAATGCTTGCTGCCCCACAGGAGTAGGCACGGGACGCCCTGTGGCTTCACTGCTACCTTGCTCCCCAGAACCATTCCCCCGACCTCGCCCACGGCCTCGTCCACGTCCCTTTCCGGGAGCCTTGCGCATTTTGAATTCCTAGTTAGAAATTGGCACTGTATACCAGTAGTAAAAATTGTGGGTGCACGTAACCCCAATATATTCTTTGAATTACCAGTCAGAAACTGGCACTATATGGCAGTAGCAAGAAATGAGGGTATTTATAACCCCAATATATTCTTTGAATTCCCAGTCAGACAATGGCACTGTATACCAGTAGTAAAAATTGTGGGTGCACGTAACCCCAATATATTCTTTGAATTCCCAGTCAGAAACTGGCACTATATGGCAGTAGCAAGAAATGAGGGTATTTTGTATTCCCAATATACTCTTTGAATTCCCAGTCAGACAATGGCACTGTATACCAGTAGTAAAAATTGTGGGTGCACGTAACCCCAATATATTCTTTGAATTCCCAGTCAGAAACTGGCACTATATGGCAGTAGCAAGAAATGAGGGTATTTGTATTCCCAATATACTCTTTGAATTCCCAGTCAGACAATGGCACTGTATACCAGTAGTAAAAATTGTGGGTGCACGTAACCCCAATATATTCTTTGAATTACCAGTCAGAAACTGGCACTATATGGCAGTAGCAAGAAATGAGGGTATTTATAACCCCAATATATTCTTTGAATTCCCAGTCAGACAATGGCACTGTATACCAGTAGTAAAAATTGTGGGTGCACGTAACCCCAATATATTCTTTGAATTCCCAGTCAGAAACTGGCACTATATGGCAGTAGCAAGAAATGAGGGTATTTGTATTCCCAATATACTCTTTGAATTCCCAGTCAGACAATGGCACTGTATACCAGTAGTAAAAATTGTGGGTGCACGTAACCCCAATATATTCTTTGAATTACCAGTCAGAAACTGGCACTATATGGCAGTAGCAAGAAATGAGGGTATTTATAACCCCAATATATTCTTTGAATTCCCAGTCAGACAATGGCACTGTATACCAGTAGTAAAAATTGTGGGTGCACGTAACCCCAATATATTCTTTGAATTACCAGTCAGAAACTGGCACTATATGGCAGTAGCAAGAAATGAGGGTATTTATAACCCCAATATATTCTTTGAATTCCCAGTCAGACAATGGCACTGTATACCAGTAGTAAAAATTGTGGGTGCACGTAACCCCAATATATTCTTTGAATTCCCAGTCAGAAACTGGCACTATATGGCAGTAGCAAGAAATGAGGGTATTTTGTATTCCCAATATACTCTTTGAATTCCCAGTCAGACAATGGCACTGTATACCAGTAGTAAAAATTGTGGGTGCACGTAACCCCAATATATTCTTTGAATTCCCAGTCAGAAACTGGCACTATATGGCAGTAGCAAGAAATGAGGGTATTTGTATTCCCAATATACTCTTTGAATTCCCAGTCAGACAATGGCACTGTATACCAGTAGTAAAAATTGTGGGTGCACGTAACCCCAATATATTCTTTGAATTACCAGTCAGAAACTGGCACTATATGGCAGTAGCAAGAAATGAGGGTATTTATAACCCCAATATATTCTTTGAATTCCCAGTCAGACAATGGCACTGTATACCAGTAGTAAAAATTGTGGGTGCACGTAACCCCAATATATTCTTTGAATTCCCAGTCAGAAACTGGCACTATATGGCAGTAGCAAGAAATGAGGGTATTTGTATTCCCAATATACTCTTTGAATTCCCAGTCAGACAATGGCACTGTATACCAGTAGTAAAAATTGTGGGTGCACGTAACCCCAATATATTCTTTGAATTCCCAGTCAGAAACTGGCACTATATGGCAGTAGCAAGAAATGAGGGTATTTGTATTCCCAATATACTCTTTGAATTCCCAGTCAGACAATGGCACTGTATACCAGTAGTAAAAATTGTGGGTGCACGTAACCCCAATATATTCTTTGAATTCCCAGTCAGAAACTGGCACTATATGGCAGTAGCAAGAAATGAGGGTATTTGTATTCCCAATATACTCTTTGAATTCCCAGTCAGACAATGGCACTGTATACCAGTAGTAAAAATTGTGGGTGCACGTAACCCCAATATATTCTTTGAATTACCAGTCAGAAACTGGCACTATATGGCAGTAGCAAGAAATGAGGGTATTTATAACCCCAATATATTCTTTGAATTCCCAGTCAGACAATGGCACTGTATACCAGTAGTAAAAATTGTGGGTGCACGTAACCCCAATATATTCTTTGAATTCCCAGTCAGAAACTGGCACTATATGGCAGTAGCAAGAAATGAGGGTATTTGTATTCCCAATATACTCTTTGAATTCCCAGTCAGACAATGGCACTGTATACCAGTAGTAAAAATTGTGGGTGCACGTAACCCCAATATATTCTTTGAATTACCAGTCAGAAACTGGCACTATATGGCAGTAGCAAGAAATGAGGGTATTTATAACCCCAATATATTCTTTGAATTCCCAGTCAGACAATGGCACTGTATACCAGTAGTAAAAATTGTGGGTGCACGTAACCCCAATATATTCTTTGAATTCCCAGTCAGAAACTGGCACTATATGGCAGTAGCAAGAAATGAGGGTATTTGTATTCCCAATATACTCTTTGAATTCCCAGTCAGACAATGGCACTGTATACCAGTAGTAAAAATTGTGGGTGCACGTAACCCCAATATATTCTTTGAATTACCAGTCAGAAACTGGCACTATATGGCAGTAGCAAGAAATGAGGGTATTTATAACCCCAATATATTCTTTGAATTCCCAGTCAGACAATGGCACTGTATACCAGTAGTAAAAATTGTGGGTGCACGTAACCCCAATATATTCTTTGAATTCCCAGTCAGAAACTGGCACTATATGGCAGTAGCAAGAAATGAGGGTATTTGTATTCCCAATATACTCTTTGAATTCCCAGTCAGACAATGGCACTGTATACCAGTAGTAAAAATTGTGGGTGCACGTAACCCCAATATATTCTTTGAATTCCCAGTCAGAAACTGGCACTATATGGCAGTAGCAAGAAATGAGGGTATTTGTATTCCCAATATACTCTTTGAATTCCCAGTCAGACAATGGCACTGTATACCAGTAGTAAAAATTGTGGGTGCACGTAACCCCAATATATTCTTTGAATTACCAGTCAGAAACTGGCACTATATGGCAGTAGCAAGAAATGAGGGTATTTATAACCCCAATATATTCTTTGAATTCCCAGTCAGACAATGGCACTGTATACCAGTAGTAAAAATTGTGGGTGCACGTAACCCCAATATATTCTTTGAATTCCCAGTCAGAAACTGGCACTATATGGCAGTAGCAAGAAATGAGGGTATTTGTATTCCCAATATACTCTTTGAATTCCCAGTCAGACAATGGCACTGTATACCAGTAGTAAAAATTGTGGGTGCACGTAACCCCAATATATTCTTTGAATTACCAGTCAGAAACTGGCACTATATGGCAGTAGCAAGAAATGAGGGTATTTATAACCCCAATATATTCTTTGAATTCCCAGTCAGACAATGGCACTGTATACCAGTAGTAAAAATTGTGGGTGCACGTAACCCCAATATATTCTTTGAATTCCCAGTCAGAAACTGGCACTATATGGCAGTAGCAAGAAATGAGGGTATTTGTATTCCCAATATACTCTTTGAATTCCCAGTCAGACAATGGCACTGTATACCAGTAGTAAAAATTGTGGGTGCACGTAACCCCAATATATTCTTTGAATTCCCAGTCAGACACTGGCACTATATGGCAGTAGCAAGAAATGAGGGTATTTGTATTCCCAATATATTCTTTGAATTCCCAGTCAGACAATGGCACTGTATACCAGTAGTAAAAATTGTGGGTGCACGTAACCCCAATATATTCTTTGAATTCCCAGTCAGACACTGGCACTATATGGCAGTAGCAAGAAATGAGGGTATTTGTATTCCCAATATATTCTTTGAATTCCCAGTCAGACAATGGCACTGTATACCAGTAGTAAAAATTGTGGGTGCACGTAACCCCAATATATTCTTTGAATTACCAGTCAGAAACTGGCACTATATGGCAGTAGCAAGAAATGAGGGTATTTGTATTCCCAATATATTCTTTGAATTCCCAGTCAGACAATGGCACTGTATACCAGTAGTAAAAATTGTGGGTGTATATAGCCCCAATTCTATTGCTAGGGGACTTGCAGGGTATTTCTGGGGTGAAGGTGGGGGGGCACACCGTTGGAACGGGTATCGGGGTATATATCGGGTATACGGGAATACACTGACAGTGTATTCCATTCAGGATCCTGGGAAAGCTGGGTTGCGGCGATTGAGCCCGTCAGTGCCACGTTACACTGACAAGCTTCTCCCTTGAATTTAGCTCTTACAAGAGCTGTTGGTTGTCTTCTCCTTCCTATCCTAGCCTGTCCCTGCCTACCCAGAATCTAAGCCCTAGCTAGCTGGACGGAAACCTCCGTCCTCGGTGAATTGCAAGCTCAGAATGACGCGAACCTGGGCGGCGCTGTTCTTTTAAATTAGAGGTCACATGTTTTCGGCAGCCAATGGGTTTTGCCTACTTTTTTCAACGTCACCGGTGTCGTAGTTCCTGTCCCACCTACCCTGCGCTGTTATTGGAGCAAAAAAGGCGCCAGGGAAGGTGGGAGGGGAATCGAGTAATGGCGCACTTTACCACGCGGTGTTCGATTCGATTCGAACATGCCGAACAGCCTAATATCCGATCGAACATGAGTTCGATAGAACACTGTTCGCTCATCTCTAATCCTTATATTATCTGGCCAGTTATGTGAAACAAGTGGCTTCCTAAGGGCAATGTATTGGTGATTAATACTTTGGCCTCCTTTGAGCGTGTGTGTTCTAGGATAACCTTTATATGCGGGATGTGGGTCTCTAGGATACTCTACACGGACTTCCAGAGATCTGATGACCTTTGTGACCTCCTTCTCCTCAAAGGGCAACTTTCCAGGGGCCTAGTCAAAAAGAATTGCCCCAAAAGAGAAGTCCACACTTGAGCCGTAGGGAAGATACCACAGAACCTGTAGAAACATAAAGGGGATTAATTACATGGTGAAGAAATACACTGGTTGTATCATGGGCCGTGCTGAGGACACAGGACTTTTAGTTCTTACCTCTGGAGCCATGTGTTCCTACACTCTTTCTGACGATGCCCGACCCTGAAACGATAGCTACCACGCCAAAATCAGCTTTTTTTTATTTTATAAATATATGGCCGGCGCTGTTTAGCAGTAAGTTTTCTGGGATTTAGATCTCTGTGAAGACACAGGTTTCAGTTTTACAAAACTGTCAGGGAAGGATTGTACAAGGAGTAGAGATGGAAGTGCCAATGCAGCTCTCTAACACTCCATTAAATACATAAGGCCTTATCCACACTGGCCTGTAAATCCGTAGAGCATTGTAATACTGTGTGAATAGAAATGTTCTCACTTACTAGCAATGTTTCCTTATACCTCTAGACCTGGTCTAATGGAGAATACTACATCTCCTATATGCAGTGGCATAACTAGTTTTGAGGGCCCTGATGCAATCTCTTGTCTAAGCCCCCTACCTCATCCCTACAGCGAATTCTTGATAGTGATGGGTACGGGTGCTAAGGAGTTTAATCAACCTTATTGTGCTTAGGGAAATCTATGGGTCTCCGTGGTGTATGGGCCAGATGGAAGCTGCAATCCCAACACTAACCAGTGCTTATGGGCCTCCTAAGGCTTTTGGGCCCCAATGCGACTGCACCCCCTCAAGTTATGCCTCTGTCCACATGTCTCTGTATACAACAGGTGGCATACAGTGGTACAGTAGAGGCCTCATGTTCCTCTTTGCAAGGCCTGCTATGGCTCCTTACTAGGCTCTATGGTGTGGCGGAGCCCAAAGTGTAACCTCCTATAGGATATCGGCTCTATTTAGTGTTTAAACCTAATAACTTCTGTACATACCTGTGAATGATGCCCTTCTTATGGAGATGCCCTAAACCAGCCACAATTTCTGCCGAAATAAATCTAGTGGAAAAGAAGAAAACTTGATCATCAAAGTAATGGCTAAAAATCCAACATCTACTGGACGATGAAGACAAATGCATAACGTAATGCACAATGTGCAAGGTACCTGGTGGTGTCCATTTCACAGGGGGCTCTCTGCTCCACGAAGTCCCTGAGGTCTCCTCTGCTGACATACTCCATCATGTAGACTAAATAATCCTGTAAAAAAGACATATTATAATGGAGGAAATGATGGCCACATCTTCAGATCTGATAATCTAGAAAAGCATCACAAACTGACAAGGAGGAGTCTACTGACTGTATATAACAGGGTTCAGCAACTTTCACCTCTCCAGCCGTTGGGAAACTATTCCCAGCATGCATATTTGCTTTTATTATGGAACTCCCATAGAAGTGACAAGATCATGTTGGATGGAGTAGTTGGTGTTGATCGCTGACCCTTCTCTTGGTCGTCTTGTATGCTATGAAGTAAATTGTCAATACAGTTACTGGTGAATAGGAGAAGCTCTTACTCATTCTGGAACGTCCCATAGCAATGGGTGAAGAGCTGACTGTCTTGGGTGAGCTCCAGGGCCTGCCGCTCTGCAAGAATGACGTCCCTGGAGTATCTAAGCATTCTCCTTCACCATTTTTACGACAAATACTTTTTCTGTGGCAGAATGGGAAGCCAGCATCACCTGGAAGAGACAGAGGGTTAGGGCTACAATACTGGTGTGAATGGAGCTCTAGTGGATGACTGCTGTATTGTGAATTGAAATGTACCTTTCCGTAAGTGCCACTTCCAATCTCCTTATGGAAGGTCAGGTCTTCCAGTCTGACAGCTCCTCTCAGATGATCTGATGGCCGGCACTTGCATTCGCCTAAGAGACAAGTTGGTGTTAAAAATAGTAAATCATAGGAATAGATTTATAGAACTGTTGCCCATTGTAACCAATCGGAGGGCAACTTTCACTTCATATTCTACTCTGGATAAGTGAAGGTTGTGCTGTGATTGGCTGCTGTGGACACGAAGCAGTTCTTCTCATATTGGAGGAGATTTATAGAATTGTCTGTTTTCCATACGTTTTTCTCAGGACATTAGAATTCGCTTTGTTGCTGCTTCCAAAAACAAGGCCACCCATATCCACAGGTTGAGTGATATTACAGATGATCCACATTGACTTTAATGGAGCTGAGCTGTAATACCTGACACAACAATGGATACTGCTGTTTTTTGGAAGAAAGTGTGTGTGGTGTGTAAATTTAATTTTTTTTTTTTTTTTGTATTTCTTGACACCTCTTACCTGATTCTGAAAGACTGTTTGGTCCCCCGGGAATCCTCTGCTTTCTCCTCCTCCTTCTTTTTTTTTTTTTTTTTTTCCTGTTTTGTGGGTTTTTCACAATCATGGACACCCCACAAACTTCTTATAGTCATTGTAATATCCATTGGCACACTATCAAGACAAGACAGTCAATATGAAGATGGTTATGCTATAAGCTCCTCATAACTGGGTTTCTGACAAGATCCAGACCATAGAAACTTCCTGCATTCATTGCTGTATCCAATGGTAACAGATAAGGATTAGCTCTAACCTTAGTGGTGTCAAGACTTGAAGATTTTGCAAAAAGTCTTAAATGTCTCAAACCTGACTATAGCTTTAAGGTAGAAAATAAATATTCCTAGTATAAAAATGTATATAATAAACTAGTGGTATAATATAACCCCCCCCCCCCCCCCCGCACAAGACCATGAGTTTGAGAAGACCTTCTAGACAATTCACATGTGCTGACCCTCCCTCTTATGTTCCATGAATTGTGTCCAACCTTTACATCAGCCCAAGAGCAACTGTATAAATTGTCTATTGTATAGCATGGAAAATGGATGTTTAATAAGGTGTAATATAATATGAGAGAGAGAGGGAAAACTCCACATACTACTCGCTCAGTTGCCGAATGGAGCATCCCCAATAGTCTATCCTTTCTATATCATTGGATATTAAATGAATAAGTAACCTCAATGCTTTTCCCTATCCTAAAGTTCATCAGGAGGTGGTTAGATGCAGCGTTGTACACATAAGCAATATGCGGTGAAACGCGCAGTTTGTGGGACCATGAAGGTTGACCCTGCTACTAAGGGAACTGCGTATCGCTTATGTGTACAACGCTGCATCTAACCACCTCCTGATGAACTTTAGGATAGGGAAAAGCATTGAGGTTACTTTTCATTTAATATCCAATGATGTAGAAAGGATATACTATTGGGAATGCTCAATTCGGCAGCTGAGCGAGTACGGGACTGACGGGGCTCATTACATCGGACCGAATGATAGGGGCATCTATTTTGAAGTTATATCTGCTATTTATGCACCATCATATGCAGCATTTATGTGCATGGTTAGCTATCTTTGCTGGGGCGGCTGCTGGTTTTAACAGGTGTACAGAGGACTGGACTTCAAATACCTAGAGGCAGTGTTCAGACCTATCTGGAGACACACCCTGTTTTGTAACATCTTGCGCTATCACAGCGTTTTTATTCCTTCTAATATTTGAGGGTATAGGGATACTATAAGGGGGATTTTTGGGTTGGATTTTAAAAGAAAAAGGAACACTTTAAAATTAAATTTATGGCCACTGTAAATATTCCCCAAACATTATCTGGAGATTTCCCTTACAATGGCAACTACTTCACTTATAGTGCAAGGGATTGAGAGGAAAGGGGTCAACTGAATTACAATTTAGTATTTATCTGCCTTACTGTCTAATAAATTCACTGGCTTCTCCATTCAGTAACAGGAGGTGAAGGGTTTGTGAGGTGACCCAGTGATCTTTGGCCTTTTGACTTAGAAGCAGGAAGGAAAAATCTCAAATTGCCGTTTTTACAATTTCAACTCATATTTTAATATCTCATACCCCCAAACCATATCCATAAAAGCTACTTCCACCCCCAAAAAACTCCTTACAGAGGGCTGCACACAAATGTAAAGAACATGAGAGGCCTCACTATATGGAAAACAAAATTGTCATCAAAGGTTTATTAATGTGTAAAAATGTGAGAATCTACATGAATTTGATTTTGCTGCACAGTGACCAGAAGAATATGGAGAACTCCATATTTACAGCGTTCACCGTGAGGTAAAGGCAAATATTCGCTTTTTTTTTTCTAATGGAAAAGGGCTACAGAAGGAAGGGGTTAATAACATTCTGATATAAACTATGATTTATATGATATAAAGTAATGGTTTTCCAACCATGGACCTCCATACTCCAGTCTTTCTCCAAGTTTCCTGAGGTATTCTCTCCCTCCATTCACCTATAAGACTTCCTGGGGTCTGTCTAGACTTGGCTCCTGTACTCATTAGCATGACATAAGGAGAGGGGCCAATGTCTTCTCAACCACTTATTCAATGCGGAGTTTTCACTTAACACTTCATTGAAAGGAGTTTTGCCCTCACTACTAGTTACATCTGTAAGAAGATCTGAGCCCATTTGATGCCATTGTTGGCATAAACTATGGATATTGCATATAAGTACAATCCATTGTGAGATGATCTTCCATCTTTATTCCTTTACAAGGCTACATGGAGGCTTTTTCCTTTGCATGACGAGTTGCACTTTCATTGATAACGTGTGTGTGTGTGTGTGGAATTAGTAATATTCATATGCTTAGAAAAACTTTCTATAGATCTATAGGATAACATGGAGTAACACATACCGTATTTTACGGACTATAAGCCGCATTGCCCATGAGCGCCTTATAGTCCGTCTCTGTTCATATATAAGGCGCACCGGACTATAAGCCGCAGTCCGGTGCGCATTATATGTTCTTGAAAGCGGCGGCAGGCAGACTTTGCCAGCGGCCGCTTAACCCCCCGCGTGCCAGCCGCTTCTATTGGAAGCGCTCGGCAGGCGAGGAGGGGCTCTATCAGCAAAATCATGCTGATAGAGCCCAACCGTAATGTTGTGAAACTTACCGAGCGGTGCAGGGTGGGCGGGCATTCAGGCCTCCTCTTCCTCCGTTGTTCCGTCCTCCTCCTCCGCCGCTCGCTGATAATGGCCTGGGCGCATGCGCAGTAGTAGAAGCATTATGATATTGCGCATGCGCCCCGGCCATTATCAGCGAGCGCCGGAGGAGAAGGACGGAACAACGGAGGAAGAGGAGGCCTGAATGCCCGCCCGCCCTGCACCGCTCGGTAAGTTTCACGTTCTGTTTCAGCGTGACAGCAGGGCTGCCGGACACTTCCTATTCATTTCTATGGGAGCCGACATGCGAGCGCTCCCCATAGAAATGAATGGACTGCTTTTTTCCATTCATTTCTATGGGGAGCGCTCGCATGTCGGCTCCCATAGAAATGAATAGGAAGTGTCCAGCAGCCCTGCTGTAACGCCGGCGTGTACGGCTGTGATACACGCCGGCGTTCTGTAGTGTGAATGCACCCTTACGGTGCCTTTTATGTATATATGGAAGCGGCACGCAGACTTTGCCGCCGCTTCTATCCATATATAAGGCGCACCGGACTATAAGCCGCACTTACGATTTCTGAGGAAATCGTAGGTTTTTATGTGCGCCTTATAGTCCGGAAAATACGGTATTATATATGATTTTGGAATAATTGAATGTAATCCCAGAAATAATGGGTTGTCCTGGTGAGTGATCTGATTTGTGATTTTTGATAAATATTAGAAAATAGTTTGGAAATTTTTCACCAATGGGCTTGTAAACAAGAATGAAATGAGATCAATTTCTGATGGCTGATTAAATTGGATGTATATGCCAAAAAAAAGAATCCAATGATTCAGATACATGGAGAATAAATAAAACATGAATAATTTTTTACAATCCCAAGTTGCTCATCAGTACAGCCATTAGGTTATAGTGTATTCAAAAAAAAACAATGAAATAAAATATTAAATTATTATATACATGACACAAGCCATAATAAAACAGATCTAAACTGTGAAATGTAATGAGTAAATGTTCAGATGATCAGGAGAAGAGGAATTATAATGGATGGAAAGTCATTTGCATAAACAATTAATGGTCAGGTGACTCATCTCTAAACAAAACCATTATGGGCAAAAGAGTTTGCATAAAAACTAATCAACAATCGAAGCTGCTATACCTGCTAAATCTCCATAACTTCCACTAATTATCCTATGGATAGAAGGAGCAAGAAAAAGTAGCTGCAGAAACACCAGGAGTCTAAGACAATAAGTCTAAGATGCACATTATCTGACAGTCAATGTGTGAACGTTTATGATGACGGACAAATACTCAGTTGCCATTGAGCCGCCAAGAATAAATGTTGTATAAAGTAATAAGGTCTTTCCTTTTTCAGGAGCAAAGTGTCAGATCACAGGAGATGTTCAGCACTAGAGCGCCCAGACACTGGGATTTAAATGGTGCTGTAGGTGATAAACTGAGCAACTGAGCACATTCAGGCACACACCGGGTAAAATTGGGAGGGAGGGGGGGCGGGAGAGACAGGTATTCAGGTAGATATTGGTCCATGATTAGGTTAATATATTATTTAAATGTTTATGGTTATGTGGTTACTTAACTGATTGTAATGTTTAATAAAATGCAGCTTTACTTTCAGCCTAGTGTCTGCGTATTTATTGGGGTAAAGGAGAAACGTAAGGGAGGTTGGATAGGTAACTTTCAATTGTATTAGTGATATCCAGCTCACCCTGATATAATGACCATCCTGCTGTGATGCACGGAACCGGTGGACTTCAACCAGCAATAAAATTCATAGATGACAAAAATTAGAAATCCAGCATCAGTCGAAGATGAAATAAAATTTAACCTTTATTCTGAATCTTTATCCATAAAAATGATCGTCATATCCACAGGGAATTTGAAGCAGATACAAAGTATAACATGGCTACACATTACGGAACTAGGTTTGTTACTTCCTCATGGCATTTTTTTTTTTTTTTTTTCTAGACTTCCTTAAAAAGACCCTTACTTAGTTGCACCACCCCTTTAAAAATTAACCCTATAAAAAACTATACTGTGACAACAATATGCAACAATATCCAAACTGCTATAATATATATATATATATATATATATATATATATATATATATAATCATCCTAAATGGGTTTCATCTTGATCTTGACTGATGCTGGATTTCCAATTTTCGTCAGGTAGGTTAGATAGGTAGGCCCAGCTCAGCTAACCTGTTTTATTAGTCAAGTAAAATGGTGGCTGGCTGAACATTGTAAGGAACGCACAGGTGTCTCTCCCCCCCCCCCCCCCCTCCCTTTCATTTTAACCCTATTGTTTTAGGATCTGTTTGCTGTGAATGAATGTGAACCCTCATGCTGGTATTCAGGCAGCAATCCCGCACTTTCTACGGAGCAGTGGAGACGATTGTGAAATACCCCAGCAGTATGGAAATGAAGTAGGCCCAAGATGGTGGCTATACGGTCATGGTGGCTTTAGTGCAGAAACATCTTACAGCTCCTAGGGTGGCATAGTGCTGAGGGTAATACTGTTGAGTTCTTCTGGGTAATCCATGCTACGTGTCTACAGTGCAGCGTGCAATTATATCTATGGGAAAGCTGCTGCCGTTTCCGTAGATATAATTGACATGCTGTGATTTTTTTTTTTTTTTTTTTATTTATTTTTTTTAAACTGCAACTGTTTTGGAAATCTGTGTCTGCGCTGCATTTTTTTCCACAAAGTGGGCATGGGATTTGCATGAATCCCATCCACTTTGCAAGTACTGTAAAACACTGTGATTTGGCCCCAGCCTAAATGGCAGAGGACCATAATTCCTTAGGATTTTCAACATAGTTTCTCATGTGCAATAAAGGTAATTGAAAGGCTAACAAAAACGCAATGAAAAACTCAACTCATATGAACTTCTGCAGTACAAAACTGAAAAAACGCATGTACATGCATGTGGTGTGTTTTTTTTTGTTTTTTTTTTTGTTTTTTTTCTGTGACAAAACGCAGTATTTTCTGGGGGGGGGGGGGGGGGGTTGCTGCGTTTCTGCCCAATGGGGCCTTAGCCTATTTTTTTTTTTTTTTTTTTTTTTTGTCTAGCCCAGAGTTTCCAGTCTTTTTTTTGCTGTACTTAGTATTTTTGTTTTCTTATGCATAATTGGGCAAAAAGAAAAACTGGCTACTATGTTTGGGCAGGGAAAGACTTTTTCCAGCAAATACAGTGGCTTGCCACAAATTGGGTGCAAACCTTTAACCCTCATACACGAGATCAGAATCAGGTCCATGTGTATGTACCTGATAGCCCCCATAATGCCGTTCTTCTGGCCACATTTCCTCTATAATAGTCCATAGTATTAAAACTCCTACATATAACTAGTAACGACTGACCTTTTAGTATGTGTGGGGGGAAAAAAAAGGCCCATAATAGCCAGCATGGTGCAGACTGTAATTTAATATGGCTGTGCCCTCTGATGTTTCAGGGGGATAAATGAGAAGGTAGTGGGTTTTCTTGGGCTATGCTAGTATTAGTGGGGGGAGAGCCAAGTAAATAGTATGTAGAAGCTAGTCACTCAATGTGTTCCCACCAACCCTGTTTGTATTGATTGCCGATGATCCTTTTCAGCCTAAGATGAGGACTAAGGCCGAATTCACATGGAGCAAACTGGCGCGCCATCTGGCACGTACACGTGTGTCAGCAGTTTGCGCGCTCAAAAAGATCCCATTGATTTCAATGGGAGTTACGATCGTATACGGTGTGTAATTTTACGGCCGCAAAATTACGCACCGTATATGATCGTAACTCCCATTGAAATCAATGGGATCTTTTTGAGCGCACAAACTGCTGATACGCGTGTACATGCCAGATTGCACGCCACTTTACACCATGTGTACTTGGAAAGGCACCAGAGAGCTCCAAGATTTGGTGTCCTGTCCAGCATTCAGGTACAGGTGTTTCTTGCTGGTCAGATCACAAGGCTTAGAACTTCTCAGTATGACCTTAATGTACAGCCATGTTAAGGTGGGAAAGTCTCAGGCAGAAGAAGGCTTACTATGTGGTGACTTCCTAGCCAAACACTCATACAGACAACAATCAAACCACTGTAAGGAATATTCTTCTACTGTCCTGAGTCTGGCGTGAGGACAATGGTTCTATATCCTGTTAATACTTGAGCTTGAGTGTCTCATCAAACCTGGACAAGGTATTAATAAGGGCAATGCCTTGTAAATGGATATTTTCTTTGACCTTTTCATATTCTTATAATGTGTACAACATATTTATGTAGGTTGCTTCCAAACCTGGGGATCATGAGAGGAGATGACGGCAACCTTATTTTTAATGGCCATGGAGTACAGGAGGGGACTTCACTGTGAGAACAGCGGGCACTTTTTCTATTCCAGTAGTAGATGTCCACCACTCGCACTATGTTGTCCCCTAGTGGGGTGGGTAGAGCCTCTTGTCTGCTGGTTAATGATCTGATCCTTTATGGCTATGGGTCCCTGCTTAACCACTTCCGGACCGCCCATAGACTATATACGTCCGGGAAGTGGTTGCCTAGTTCTGCCAGGACGTACCTGTACGTCCAAGTCAGAACACAGCAGCTGCACAGAGATCGTGTAGCTGCTTTCACTAAGAGCCGGTTGTAACTTCAGCCGGAGCTCCCAGAGAGAAGACAGGGCAGATTTATTACCTCCCCTGCCTTCTCAATCGCTGTGTATACAGCGCTCAATGAGCGCTGTATACATGGCTATGGACACTGCCATAAATCAGCTGCCCTCTGACCCGGCAGACATGTGATCTGCCGGGAGCAGTGTCCTGCCAGAGCTGCTGGGTCCTACAGGACCCCAGATCAGCTCTGTATACTGTGTATACAGTGTGCAGGAGTCTGTATTTCTCCTGTAACTGAGGTTAAATGTAGCAGCCCCAGTTATAGGAGAAATCAGCCTCAAGTACAAAAAAAAGTGATCAGATGTCCCCAAAGGTCTCTTACCAAAAAATAAAATAATATAATAGTGTAAAAAAATAAAAAAAAAAAAAGTAAATAAAATAATAAAAAATAAGTAAATAATGCGCTAATAAAATGCCGTTATTAAAGGTTATAGCCCCACCCCCAACGACACCATACAAAATAAAAATTACCGTAACGGAGAGGAAAAACTATATTATAAAGTTTTTCAGTGACACTTTGTGTTATTAAATTAAAAAAAATAAAAAAAAAATAAATTATAAATTGAAACCAGACACAATTTCCCTCCTATTTTGTTTATATTTTCCTGGATATAAAAAAAATAAATTAAAACACATTTGAAAATAAAAATAACATAAAAATAAAGCCGTATGTGTCCCCGAAAAAAGACGCAAAAATTAGTTGACTGAGACATACGAGAAAAATTTTACAGACCTCAAAACCGCACATACAAAATAAACCTAAAATGTGTCTGGTCCTGGACCACAAATTGGCCCGGTACTGAAATGGTTAAACTAGTGATTTCACAACTTTTTTTTTTTTTTTTTTTTTACTTGAGGCACCTAACAGGTGGTGGCAATAACTAAATCACACTTTCAGCCAGTTGAAATGGATTAAAATTAACTCAACCTCTGTCCTGTGTCCTTGTGTGTACCACATTGAGCATGGAGAAAAGAAAGACCAAAGAACTGTCTGAGGACTTGAGAAGCAAAATTGTGAGGAAGCATGAGCAAGCTCAAGGCTACAAGTCCATCTCCAAAGACCTGAATGTTCCTGTGTCTACCGTGCGCAGTGTCGTCAAGAAGTTTAAAGCCCATGGCACTGTGGCTAACCTCCCTAGATGTGGACGGAAAATAAAAATTGACGAGAGATTTCAAAGCAAGATTGTGCGGATGATGGATAAAGAACCTCGACTAACATACAAGTTCAAGCTGCCCTGCAGTCTGAGGGTACAACAGTGTCAACTCATACTATCTGAATGAAAAGGGACTGTATGGTAGGATACCCAGGAAGACCCCACTTCTTACCCAGAGACATAAAAAAAGCCAGGCTGGAATTTGCCCAAACTTACCTGAGAGCCAAAAATGTTTTGGCAGAATGTTCTCTGGTCAGATGAGACAAAAGTAGAGTTTTTTTTGGGAAAAGGCATCAACGTAGAGTTTACAGGAAAAAAAAAAAAGAGGCCTTCAAATCAAAGAACACGGTCCCTACAGCCAAACATGGCGGAGGTTCCCTGATGTTTGGGGGTTGCTTTGCTTCCTCTGGCACTGGACTTTTTTTTTTTTTTTTTATTAAATTCTTCACGTTAACGTGTGCATGGCATTATGAAGTCTGAAGACTACCCACAAATTTTGCAGCATAATGTAGGGCCCAGTGTGAGAAAGCTGGGTCTCCCTCAGAGGTCATGGGTCTTCCAGCAGGACAATGACCCAAAAAACACTTCAAAAAGCACTAGAAAATGGTTTGAGAGAAAGCACTGGAGACTTGTAAAGTGGCCAGCAATGAGTCCAGACCTGAATCCCATAGAACACCTGTGGAGAGATCTCAAAATGGCAGTTTGGAGAAAGCCCCCTTCAAATCTCAGGGACCTGGAGCACTTTGCTGGAATTTTAGACCATTCTTCTTTGGCAGAGCATTGTAAGAAACTCATTGATGGTTACCGGAAGCAGTTGTTTGCAGTTATTTTGTCTAAAGGTTGTGCTACCAAGTATTAGGCTGAGGGTGCCAATACTTTTGTCTGATTTTACACAAAACTCCAAAAATGGACCAATGATTTTTTTTTTTTATTTTTTTTTTAAATTCTTGTTTTTGTTTTTCATTGCAAGCAAAATAAATGAAGATATTAATACCAAAGAATTTGTGCTTGCAATCATTTTCTGGAAGAAAGTGAGTGAGTATTATCTGACAGAATTGCAGGGGGGCCAATACTTTTGGCCAACACTGTAAGTGACTTTCTGCTGTACTTGTGTCTGCAAGGAGGTGCCAAAGTTATTCTTGGAGACTGTCTGGGAGGAGGAGATGCCCTCCCCACAAGTGTATCAAAGACAAACTGCTGCAACGGAGTAAATCAACTACTGTAAATGTATTTGCATTGTGTTGGGAAGAAACTTATAAGCAACCAAGTGCAGAAAATCTTTAATATACATTTGATGTGTTCTCGTAACATTGCCACATCGTACTATGACATGGTGAAGTAGATCCATGTGTGCACTTTATGTGGCACTAACCGCAGTTCCACAGAGAAATAGCTAGGCTTTATAGATTGCCTTATCCCTTCAACTAAATATTCTAGCCAAATAACTGACCCATCCAAATCACAGCACCATAGAATCCCAAGTAAAACACCATACCGCATCACACAGTCAAATAATTCTGCCATACAGTAACATCACCGTCTAGATGACAGTGTCCTATGCAACCAAATAGCAGTGTTTCACAGAGCTGTATAACATAGTAGTTCCATAGAATACCATGTAGCAAATCATAGTGCGAAAAAAACCTGCCACAAGTTATGTCCTTGCAATACTCCCCCATTGCCTAAATAATACTGTCATGTAGTGCCTAGCTCAGAAACCAACCTATCTCCATTATAAGGCCATCTGTGCTGGCATTCTCATATTAGACACAGTGGGATCCAGATTACTATTTCAGGGCAGCGTGCTGCATAATCAGAGCATAGGGTAAGGGGGAGCAGATGAAATCACTTTGGTGGTGGTAACCCAGAAGCAATTGCCCATCCTATAACATCTCTATATATATATATATACACATACAGAAGGTATTCTTAGCTATGTCCCAAAAGACTATTGTATTTCTTTTTTCTTTTTTAATGTAGATTGAGCCCCACAGAGAGCTCACAATGTACATTTTTTTTTTTCCCTATCAGTATGTCTTTGGAATATGGGATGGAAATCCATGCAAACACGGGGAGAACATACAAACTCCTTGCAGATGTTTCTTTGCCCTTGGCAGGATTTGAACACCAGGACTCCAGCGCTGCAAGGCTGCAGTGCTAACCACTGAGCCACCGTGTGGCCCCAGACTATTGTATTTCCTGCATCGTCTGCCACATAATAGTCAATAGCAACTCTCAGGATCCCATAGAGGGCACAGTTATTAAAAAAAAAAAAAAAAAAAAAAAAACCTTTATAGAATCACAGAATTTCAGCAAAATTGTATGTGATAATGAATAAAATTCTTTCCAAATTCTCCTACAAAAAACAAACATTGTGAACATTAAATATAAGGGGCAAAGCCTTTTGTGAGAACTGTCCCATCCCCGGAGCATGAATAATGCTGCATGTAGTGTTTTTGTATTACAATACATCAAAGAGGGAACCTATACACGAACACCTGGGCTGAAACTAGTGGACAATCACCAGACCTTCCAACACCCAAAGATGCTGGATTTAAATTGTAGCCTTCTAGGTATATCCAAATGACGGATCTCTCCTCTTACAAAAACTTAGGGATAGTTCATCCTGTGGCAATCCCAGAATGAACCAAGAGCTCAAGTTGAAGTTGGATTTCCCAAGATACCAGTCACTTGATTGATACAGACTGTTCCGCCAGACCTCCAGGATGGGCTCTCAAAAGGGCCCCATGACCTGAAAAATTCCCAGTGAGTCCAGGCACCCCAGAATTATCATTAATGGGACTTTTACACACCTCAGTCTTTTTCAGTACCCAGGTTTTAGCTTTGTCCATGGGAGACCTCAGTGGGGCATCTCTAGGCCTCAGTTTACACCAACTGCTTATGATCTGGCACCATGTATAGATATATACATACCTACCTGCTTTAACCATAAGGCTTGGTGTACTAGCTGAGGGGTAGGGGGACATGATACTGTGGGTGCAACTTGAAGGATAGGGGGGCACATGACACTGTGGGGGTAACCAGGGGGTGATGGGACATGAATCTGGAGGGTAACTTAGAGGGGGAAATGAAAATTTGGGTAGGACCTGTGGGATGGAGGGACATGACCCTGTGGGGCAACCTTGGGGGAGGGGCATTACATTATGAGGGAAACCTGGGGGGAGGGGGACATGATACTGCAGGAGCAAACTGGGGAGGACATGACACTGTAGGGACAGAATTGGGGAACAAGAAAATGTGGGGGCAGCCTGAGGGAGACATGACCGTGTGGGTGAAACCTGGGAGGACACATGACAAATTTGTGCAGGTCAAGTATTTTTAAGTGGTGGCGATGGGGAAGCCTATTTAAGAAACCTTTGCACAACACCCACCAATGTGTTAAAACAGCCCTATAAAGATAGAAGACATACAGATATATAGAAGACAGATCCATATATAGATACATGGATAGGAGTCAGACAGCGATATACACAGACATATAATGCCAGGAGCTTCTGCTGCATTAGAACCTGGAGATCAGAAGCCGTTTCTATTAACGTTGCTTAGGGGTGGTGTGACATAGTGACCTGAGAGGCCCAGCCAGGTCCATAAGTGCTGCAGCAACCAGAGCACAGGACTGTACTGCAGGAGGAGAACAACGTAGACCAGTGCAAGTAAGTGAAGTGCAGAACAACTGGGATAGAAAAGCGAGGACACCGGCGTGTTCAGCCAGTTTCTTCACTGCAATAAGGAGACAGAGCATGAGCATCAGTGGTGGCCTTTTCCCTATAAAAGGATAAGTAAGCGGGGTGCAATGAAAGATCGCACAAAGGCTGTAGTGATATCCTTCCTGTTAATTACCAAGCTCTTATACAGACAACATCCTCACTGTATATGATCTGCCTGTTGCAAAAGTTTGTCGCCATGTTCCAAAATCAACCAGTAAAGCAGTTCCTGTTTAATTCGGTTTCATAATGAGTTTGTCATTGACCTGCACCCTCATAGACACACAGATAAATAGGAGACAGACAGAGAAATACAGAACGATAAGACCTACATAGGTAGATGGGTAATAGTTATCGATAGTGTGGAAGGCTTACATCAGTACAGGTAGGTACCCTGGGGCTCACACAAGCAATTTATTATTCATATTCAACACAACACAGTCCATTCTATATTCTCTTTAATTCATGTGACCACCACCATGTTGTAAGTTCAGAGTGTCCTCATTGGCTCTCAGACGTCTCTGGCTTCTTCACGGACTCTAAGACTATAGACCTCTTCTGATCATCTTGATTCCACTTTAGAGCAGAAATGTACATATAAACATATTGCAGAAAAGTTGTGTTTTCAAAAATGTTCACTAAGGTCCCGTGTTGCAGAAAAGATGTTTTGGGGTTTTTTTTTGTTGCAGCTTTTTGAGCAACTTTGGGCCTCAGCATTAATGTGTCTATATGGCTTGTGATTTCTAACCAGTCTCCTTGTGCAAGTCCATATGTAACTCCTTACTCTTGCAGACATTTTTCTTTTTGAATTTTTGTTTAGTCCACAAGACATCACTTTATTTATCTCTTCACCGCTGTATATATCTATATATACGGCTTATGTTTAGCAGCATAAAGTGTCCTTCATAATAAGTTCTAGGTTTTGTTGCAGGCAGAACTAGATAAGGAGGATCTTGCTGTTAAAATACAAAAACTAGCAAGACATAATAAAAAAAAAAAAACAATTGTATAGACCTCAGATTGGCGAAGTTGGTAGACGTCCATGTAATATTCAGTAGATTATAAAACATTTCAAGTTAATGATATCTGTTCAATGGTCAAATATTTATCCTTTGTGTTTTGTACTATTATACAAAGCTTGAAACAAACTAAAAAACGGAATCAAACATAATCACCAGGAATGAACAGGATTAGAACTAGAGACAAATCTAGAGGTTTTCCCACAATCTTGAGGAAGCCTCTAAATTTATTACAGTAAGCAGATGAATACTAAATTGTCATTCATTTTACCCCTTCCTTTTCAATCTTCTGCACTATAAGAGAATTAGTTGCCATTGTATGGAAATCTTCTAGTTTGGCAAATATTCAAACATCTGACTCGTACATACATTCTCATTTACAAATACTGAGTGGTTTGCATATGTTTAATATCAATGCAATTCTCTCAATGGCCTCTCCCTTCTGCCTTAGGCATTTTTCTTTTGCGTTTGAGTTTCACAACTTTACTTTCCAAAATCCAAACACAATATGTATTGTATTAGTGATCACAATTATATACCTGCATTTCAAAGTGTTCAAACTACAAAGCTAATAAATAGTTTTCCCATATGGTGAATAATGCTGTAATGGAAATTTAAAAAAAACAAAAAAAAAACACCACTTTATTCCCCAGAATTGTAAATAAAAAAGTTTTTGGAAATAAAAAGTTACCAGCGCCAGACTGACAACTTCAATATATTTATTTTTTCAAATTTTTTTGTTCCAACACTTAAAAATCAAAGCTATATAAATGTAGCATTTGCAATCATAACCACAGAATACAGGTAATGTAACTTCTGCTGCACAATGAACAGAGTCACACAAATGAAGTTTTCTCTATTTTCCGCCCCATTTTTAATTTTCCCAGCTTCCCATTACAACGTATGGAATATTAAATGCTACCATTATGAAGTAGAATTTATCCGGCAAAAATTAAGCCCTAATATGGCTCTGTAGATGGAAAAAAAAATTAAAAAGAGTATAACCTGGAATTGACTGTGGCAAAAAGAAATGTGAAGATAAAGTATCTCATTAAAATTGAAAAAAAACCAATTTGACCCCAACAGTCGCCTGAAACGGGCCCATACTAGTAAAGCAAAGTAATTTACTTCTGGATCTTTACACCACAATGGGAATACAAATGCTAATATATTGTGAACGGGGAAAAGGTTCCAGAATTCTCCATTTGTATGTGATGTGTGGGAGGCTCTTAAGACACTCACCTGCCTAAAGTAATATAAAAGACCTTACCTAGAGAACATTTTAACACACTTACTGGAGGAAGACCTTGTCTGGAGATATTCACCTGAAAGTTGCTCACTGTCCTTAATTGGTAAGTATAACATTATGGTATTGTATAGGATATGGTATTTGCAGGGTTTATTAGTTATTACATGCAGATTAGTTATTACATGGTTTGTCTCCTTATATAACTCCATATTAGCCCAAATTGAAAGGGTTGTCCAGGAATTTATTTTTTTATGGCCATAGATGAGCTGTTTGGCAGTAGATCCCATACTATACGGTGCATGGCCCAGAAGCAGTTGGCTTCATTCCCTGAATAGTGTCCATCTGCCATTACTACAGCTCTGCTACTAGTGAATTCCTAAAGATGGGCAATGACTTAAACCCTGGACCACTTTAATAATGACAATGTAGAGATTGCAAAAATATGCAACCAATTAATATCAGTGGGTCTCTCCCTTGGCTTCTTATGGCTTTAGTGTCAGCTACAGGATCCCGTTCTGTTGTTTAGGGGTCTCTACTACTTCTGATATTGAGGATTTTAAGAGTGTTTTTGATTTTCAAAGATGATATACAGATATATATATATATATATATATATATATATATATATATATATATATATATATATATATATCTCCCTCAATTGTGCTTTAGTATGTTGAGTTTCCCTTTTCTTTGTTATATAATCTCTTTAACTAAAATCAGTTTTCCATTCTATACAATTGACAATTTATACAATCACTTTTGGGCTGATCCAATAAGTAAACCACAAGGTAGAGGGGTCAGTGCATGTGAAAGACTGTCTAGAAAGTCTTATCAAACTGGTGGCCTTGTAAGGAGGTTATAATATCATTTATAGAATAGTAAATTATATATAGTGCTATATGATATATACGACTCTAGTGCATAATATAATGGTAAACTAAGGCTTTGCACTTGTAATTATATTTTATATCTTCAAGTTTTCCCATTTCAAATTTGTACACAAAAGTTAAAATATATATATATTACTCTTTGCAACTTGACTACATTGTTTCAGCTGTTCACTGATTATTTGTTATTGGTTTACATTCCTATTGACATATGATAGCTTTGGGGTATTATGTAGTGTTGATTACCATGCCATTACTTATTGTTGCGTACTGATGTATTATCACATATATTCAGGCTCTTTGTACTATTGAATGACCGTATACATGTTCATATACCCACATTTTCATTGTGTATCCACACTCAGTGTGAATCCTCTTTGTTTTTGTGGTGGACATCCTTTCATTTTATCTCTAATGTCAAAAGAAAGTTTTTTGTACTTTTATTATATTGAACATTCTTGTCAGCTTTTTTTGGTGTATGTATGTGTGTGTGTATATATATATGTATATGTGTGTATGTGCATATGTGTGTGTATGTATATATGTGTGTATATTATATATATATATATATATATATATATATATATATATATATATATATATATATATATATACATTATTTTTTATATTAAATATATATATATTTATATGTAATGTCCTAAAGATTCTCTCTAACCTTAATGGGGACATTAGCAATGATTACTACAATGACTGCAGAAACTTTCTATGTTCTGGGATTCATCTTCTCATCCATGTAGTGTCCTCCTGATAACCTGACATGATGTCCTTATTGTGGTCAGGTTATCTTCTCATACATATAGTGTCCTCCTGATAACCTGACATGATGTCCTTATTGTGGTCAGGTTATCTTCTCATCCATGTAGTGTCCTCCTGATAATCTGACTTGATGTCCTTATTGTGGTCAGGTTATCTTCTCATACATATAGTGTCCTCCTGATAACCTGACATGATGTCCTTATTGTGGTCAGGTTATCTTCTCATCCATGTAGTGTCCTCCTGATAATCTGACTTGATGTCCTTATTGTGGTCAGGTTATCTTCTCATACCTGTAGTGTCCTCCTGATAACCTGTTGACAATAAGGAAATCATAGCTGGATTTCTGACGAGTCCCAGACCATAGAACGTTCCTGCATTCATGATCAGATCCATTGACAACCAATAAAGACAAGACTGCTAAGAAAACTATAGAAAATCTTTAACACTATAAAATAATTTTGCAAACGGGTCATTCAAAGTTGTACGTAGTCTCTAACCATCTATGTACTGACTGTTTTGTCTTAATAGATTACCAATGGCTGTCACTATGAATACCAGAAATTTTCGCTATGTTCCACTGGTCAAGAATTCAAACAACATGAAGCGAGGAAGAGAGGAAGATGAGGAGCCGTACTGGACTGCGAAGAGACCGAACCATTTTTCTGAAGCGGGTAAGAGCGGTCAGAAAATGCTGTAAAGTACAAGTGATGGCCACATAGCCGCTTTCTTCCAAAAACAGCCCTATCCATTGTTGTGTCTGGTATTACACCTGTATAGAAAATAGAAATATATTTGAAGAATTTATAGAACTTTCTGGTGTACAAAGCAACCAATCACAGCACAGCTTTCACTTACCAAGAGCAGAATACAAAGTGAAAGCTGCCCTCAGATTGGATGTTATGGGCAACAATTCTAAAAATCTTCCTCTATATGGTTTACTAGGATTCCTAACACTGTCTTGTATTTCAGGGGAATATGTGGCCTGGCCAATGATTAGACAACCAGAACGGATCACATTGGCCGGCCTGTCCTTCCATCAGGAACTTGGGGCTGGTGGTTTTGGAAAGGTAAATGTTCACTTCACAATTTGCTGATCATACACTAGAGCTCTATTCACACCAGAATTGTCTGTCATCACAAACGTGCCCTAACCTTTTGTCTCTTCTAGGTGATGCTCGCTTCCCATCTTTCCACAAACCGACTAGTTGCTGTAAAGATCGTAAAGAAGAACAAGCTGCTTGAGGGCTCCAGGGACTCCATTTTTATTGAACGGCAGGTCCTGGAGGTCACTCAGAGCAGCCATCTTTTTACACATTGTTATGGGACTTGCCACAATAAGGTAAGAACTTCTACTATTCCCAATGGTCACACTCACCAGTAGATGTATTCTAAAAAGTAAGTCTTTTACATATCAAAGACCAAGGGTGACATCAGAAACCTTCAGCACACAAACTACTACTCCCAACATGCTCTATTCTCCAATATGGGAGATCCAAGAAGAAGGCAAATATACATGCTGGGAATAGTAGTTTTATAAGAGCTGGAGAGGTGAACGTGTTATAGATGTCTATAGACGCCTCCTTGTCAGCTTGTGGCGATTTTTCTAGATTTGCTCATATAATTTTTTTATTTTTTTTTGTTTAATGTAGATTGTGAGCCCCACATAGAGCTCACAATGTACATTTTTCCCTATCAGTATGTCTTTGGAATATGGGATGGAAATCCATGCAAACACAGGGAGAAGATATAAACTCCTTGCAGATGTTTTTTTGCCCTTGGCGGGATTTGAACACAAGGACTCCAGCGCTGCAAAGCTACAGTGCCCCTAGTGGCCCTTAGATTTTCTCATATCTGAAGGAGTCTCCGTCATGTCTTGCATTATAATCTTTGTCTTTTCCACAGAAATACTTGTTTTATTTCATGGAGTACGTCAGTGGAGGAGACCTCTGGTACTTCATAGAGGAGCGAGCCCCATGTGATATGGCCACCATAAGGTACCCTGGACACTGTCTATTACGTGATCTATTCGTCCTCATTGTCTTGTAGATGTTTAATTTTTAGCCGTTGCTTTGATGATAAAGGTTTTTTTGTTTTCCCACTAGATTCATTGCGGCTGAAATTTTCTGCGCTTTAAGGTATCTGCACGAGAGGAGCGTTATCCACAGGTATCTAGATAAGATTGTAGAAGTATTAAAACCCTAAATGCTAATATTCTATAGATGGTTACTGTTTGGGGCTCATACACACCATATTAGAGCTTTGTATAGACTATAATAGGCCTTCCTGTACCACTGTATGCCAGCTGTTTTATGGAGGTGTAGTATGTGCCATTGGACTGTCTGGAGGTATAAGGAAGTATTGCTAGTAAGGAGAACATCTCCATTCACAGCATTACACTGCTGGACAGGCTTCAGGTCAGTGTGTGAGGCCTTAGACAGCTACATGACTCTTCCATCTTGAAGAATGGTAATGGAGAGCTTCATGATCTACTTACTTCATGTAAAACCCTTCAAGGACTAATCTATCAAACTGACTTTTTCTTGCAGAGACTTAAAGCCAGAAAATATTCTCTTAGACTGCTCAGGTCATATAAAAATAGCTGACTTTGGCCTGTCAGTTATTTGTGAATCTGAGGTCACAGGGCGTGCAGGGACTTCTGGATACATGGCTCCGGAGGTAAGAAATACAAGTCCTGTGTCCTCAGTACGGCCCATGATACATCCATTGTATTCCTTTACCATATGATTAATCCTCCATTATATTTCTACAGATCCTGTCTGGTAGATCATACGGCACAGCGGTGGATTATTTCTCTTTCGGGGCCATTATCTATCAAATGGCCACTAAAGAAATGCCATTTGTTGATGGACCCGACAAGAAAGTCCTACGCTCCATCCGCCGTGTGAGATACTCGGACACCCTGCACCCTCATATACGAGACATCCTAGAGGGGGTGAGTATAGACACCATTATAGCTCAAAGGAGACTAAATATTATATAATCAGCAATACATTGCTCTTTAGTATTTGTTTCCCATAACTGGCCTGATAGACGCTGTAAGGCTGTGTTCACATTTTCATGTCTATTGCTGTGTCTGAAGCCAAATCCAGGTGCAGATCAAAGGAAGTGAACATGGAAAGAACAGAAGGTTCTTTTTTTAGTCCACTTAGATTTGGATACAGTTATTTTATGTCAAATCTGAATATGTAAACACAGCCCAATAGGCCCCTAAGAAACTGCAAGGGTGCCGTACCCTGTGTGACCCGAGCGCGTGCGCTACTTACTGAGCTACTTACTTGGTATCCTATTCTTTCATATAGCAAATGCAGCACATTTTGCAAGAGGGGCCTGACTATTAGTATGTGCTGACTAAGTATATGCTTTCTATTAGTACATGCTGAAGGAGTGTGAGCTCATCTGCCATCAACTGACTACAATTTCCTATTTTCACAGCTCTTCAGCACTTCCCCCAGTGAGCGGCAGAGTTTCAGTCTGAAAATGCACAAAAAATCACTATTTGAGGGGATAGACTGGACCGCACTGGAGGAAGGAAGAACACAGCCTCCGTATACCATAAAGACCGTAAGTATACTGAGACAACAGTGAACCTTTCACAGAGCACCTTGCAAATGGCAGATTGTGACAAAAGTGGGAGAGACCAACACTAAAAACAAAGCTTTTCTGATCAGTTTCAATAGATTTATTTCCATGCATAATGTATTAATACGTGGAGGAATCTCTGTAGCATACAATGTACAGACAAAATTTAAACCTACAATAAACAGATATCTTATATACCAGTCCATTATACATGGAAACAAATACAACTGTCTGCCTTACATACACAAGGTGTTCAGCTGAAGCCCCCACAGACGCAGTGACAACACAACATTAGGTTGAAGCCAAGAGTGGATAGAGATGGGACTCTCCATGGTGATATTTCTAGCTGTCATATAAGGTTTTGTATCTACTCCATGCCAGTAAGGACACACACAAACTATGACCATGCACAGATACAACCTACATAAAGGACCAGTTCATATAATCCATCTGACTTGTGTCTTCTCTCCTAGGCCCCAATAGAAAAGAAAGAGAGAATTCCCCTGGATGACGTGCTGTCTGTGGAGGACAAAAAGGAGAGCCCATTATCATTGCAGGAACAGATGCTATTTTATGGGTTCTCCTATACAAGCGACCAGCCAAACTAAAAAGGTGAGCTCTGGGTTTTGACCCCAGCCATTCACATATAGTACATTCCAAATACTGGTGTGGTGCATGATAGTGGTTTCAAAACTCTACCATATGCCCTCTTTCCTAGTGGCAGGAAAATATATATAAATATATTATATTGTATAGTGGGAGACAACCACAACACATTAGTCTCCTGGATATAACTGCTCAGTTTTGGGTGTTCATATATTTCACCATTCATTCCTTCTTTCTTAGTGGTTTGGTCGGCCACAGATGCTCTGAATTTTCACTGATACTGTAGCTGAAAAGCTCAACCAGATGGAGAAGCCACCATGCCGGTACATGTGCTGAGATCATGGAAGCCCACTGGATGAAGACGTCAAGGAGACTCGGACCTCAGGAGATGCTGCAGTCAGGTATTCTAGAAGCATATGCCAGAATTAATAGTGGGAAGATTGTAGCAGTGCTACATAATGTAACATCAGATATGTGAGGTGGTGACAGGGGCCTGGTCAATCTCTAAATAAATGTAGCATACAATGTCAGGCCAACTAGTAAGACTAGATTCACACTTGTGTCTAAATTCTCCCACTCTGCTTAAAATTCAGACAAGTTCTGCAAGCAGAATCTTTCTCTCTGCATTTTATAAGGGGAAAACCCGGCAGACCATCATAGTCCATGGGGTCCGCAGGTAACCACTTTTTAAGTAGATGGGTTTGTGGTTTTTTGGGCTCTAGAGGACCCAAAGATTGGAACCCAGGCACAGGTGTGAACCTAGAGTAAGTGGTATAATGTTAGGTTAGAGATTCCGAACTCCACCGCTGACTTTGTGGATTTTAAAATAAGTCAAAAATTTCTACTGTATTAGTAAATCTGCTTTTTATGTCCTGTATCTTTATATAACCATAACACATGTCCTCCTTCATCCAACCTTCTGTTTTATGACCACATTTTCCTCATCATATCTTACAGAGAGAAGAAATTCTATCAAGTCACCTGAAAATTGGGGCAGCCGATGAGTCCCACCATAACAGCTGACCTGGAACAACCAGTCTCTCGCTTTACCTCTCTGCTGTGACTAGAAATAAAAGACCCTTTTCTATCACATTGTGGTTATGTCTATATTCTGATATATTGAATTAATGTCAATTGTATCCATTGCAAAGATGGTGTCAATGTACAGACTAACTAAACCCTATAAAAGTAATCTGTCTTATCAGGGTTGTGTGTGGGTTAAAGAGCGGTTTATTATACACTATATTTCATTTATTAAACTATGCACTGTCCAAAATACTTACACTCTTATACCCTCTCCCATCCATCAAGGATCAGTTGTTCTTTGATGTCCTGGCTACACATGGTGTATAGTCTTATACTCTTTAGGGCCGGTTCACATTAGCGCTTTGCTCCCGTCTGGAAGGAGTCCACATGGTGACCCTCCCGAACGGAATACCAGCGCAACTTAAAGTGCTGGACAGTTAATCACACAAACCCCATAGACTATAATGGGATCCGTGTGCTTGCCGTGCACTGCCCGCACAAGAGTCGAAACCTTTTTTTTTTTTTTTTTTTAACTAGACACAAAATTGAACATGCAGGACTTTGTGTCCGGTTAAAAAAAGAAACGGTTTCGCCGCAGAGAGGACAAAACGCTCACGGACAGACACGGTCTGCCGGGTTTCCGTCTTCTGTCTGTAGAAGATGGAAACTGACTGGAGAATGGGGCGCAGGTGTGAACCTAGCGTGCCAGGTGTTATATGGAATACAGATGCCTTATATTGTAAAGAGGCCTTTAGGCTTCAGGACTCAGCAGTGATTAATATCTTGCTCCTCCTATAGCTACACCCCTGCCCATCTCTACTGAAAACTTTCTGTAAAAAATACAGATAACCCCTGGTATTATCTTCCTACCTATAGAAAGAGTTTCAGGGTTACTTTGCCTCTGAGGTGACTGAGCCGTGACAGGGGTAGGCTCCCCAGAATACAGCAAAGTCTGAGACGAGAAGGACAACCCAATACCAGTTCAGCTAAAATATACTTTACTAAGACCACGGTAAAAGAACCACACAGAACATCACACACACTAAACTGGAGAGCCGAGACCCCTGTGCTGCATAACCTGGTCCAAACTACCTCACTATAGTTTGCCTACCAACAGGCCAGTCTAGGATGGCCGACCCAATTACCTGTTAATACCTCTGCTAAAGAAGGAAGTCTTATATGTGTAAAGCCGGCTTACTGGTGATGCAGCGCAGGGGCTAACAAACTTATAGGTAATTGTAAACCCAGACCGCCCTGTTCCTCCTTAGTGAAAATCAGAATCCAGTCCTGAGCAAGTGGGTACAAGCAATTTGATGGACTTGGTAATATTTCAGAAAGGCACAGGATCCTCTGAGGTTAGGTTATTACTTTATTACAGCCGCCAATGCCTCAAGGCAAACCTATAGCCATCACCTTGCTCCAGCAACCATGGTTGGCACTGAGCTTTGATTGTGGGCATTTACCGCCTTAGGTGCCATGGTCAAACATGGCTGCAGCATCTAATAGAGATATATATTACCTCTACTGTTTTTTTTCCATCTCACCTTAAGTATGGTAAAGTGGTTACACAACCAACTCACACTAATATGTAGCCAACACCAAATGGATTTTGTTCTGTTAATTTAGTTACATTTATTCTATGGGTCAGTACAATTATAACGCTGCCCATTTCATATTTTATGCATAACGTGTTACTTATGCTGTACGCTGAACTGCACAACTTCGTCAATAGCTGATGCCAGAATTGACTTTTAATTAACCAAAAAAAGTTTAATAGTAGACAGTCAAAATGCGTCTCATCCCCCCCAAAAAGTAGCTCTCCTTGGCTAAATTACTAGAAACACACACACACACACACACACACACTAGCTGCCGCAAAAAGGGAAGAGTATAAGCTGTCTGAGTGTATGATCAGGGTACACCCCATATTTAGAGATTATGCGAAAAGACACCAAAGACAAAAAAATAATGAAACAATGGTGAATTACAGAAGGATCCTGCCATGGGAAGGAGAGGGATATTAGATATACATTAAATATCTAGTGTTTCCTGCATGGGAAAAATATAATGTAAGGGCCATAATATTTTAATGTATTTTTAAGAAGCCTCTTAGTTTTTTTTTTTGCCTAACAGTCAATTTAGAATTTATTTTCCCCAAACACCTAGACCATAGTAAGTGAATTTGTTCCCATTGTAAGGCAAATTCCCGGCTGGCTGTCCATTGTTTACAGCTTGTTCACTCCATGTATACATGTGTGCATACTGCTTTGTTTGGGTTTATCATTCACTTGTCTCAATGGTAACTGAGTTTTACCCCCTTCCTGCTACAGACACTTTTGTATTTGTCACTCCATCATAACTAGAGATGAGCGAACAGCACTTGAACCCTTGTGCACCCTCGGCTCTGCTACATCAGAGCCGAGGGTGCACTTGAACCCTTATGCACCCTCGACTCTGCTACATCAGAGCCGAGGGTGCGCTTGAACCCTTGTGCACACTCTGCTTCATCAAGCTAATAGAATGCATTGGCCAGCGCTGATTGGCCAATGCATTCTATTAGCCCGATGAAGTAGAGCTGAATGTGTGTGCTAAGCACACACATTCAGCACTGCTTCATCACGCCAATACAATGCATTAGCCAGTGCTGATTGGCCAGAGTACGGAATTCGGCCAATCAGCGCTGGCTCTGCTGGAGGAGGCGGAGTCTAAGGTCGGACCTGAATGGAGACTGGTGTGGAGCGATCTTAGACTCCGCCTCCTCCAGCAGAGCCAGCGCTGATTGGTCGAGTTCCGTACTCTGGCCAATCAGCACTGGCCAATGCATTTCTATGGGGAAAAGTTAGCTTGCGAAAATCGCAAACTGACAGGGATTTCCATGAAATAAAGTGACTTTTATGCCCCCAGACATGCTTCCCCTGCTGTCCCAGTGTCATTCCAGGGTGTTGGTATCATTTCCTGGGGTGTCATAGTGGACTTGGTGACCCTCCAGACACGAATTTGGGTTTCCCCCTTAACGAGTTTATGTTCCCCATAGACTATAATGGGGTTCGAAACCCATTCGAACACTCGAACAGTGAGCGGCTGTTCGAATCGAATTTCGAACCTCGAACATTTTAGTGTTCGCTCATCTCTAATCATAACTGATTAAAGGGAACTGGTTGGCTATTATTTTCCAAGTCCACTGGTAACTCGATGTATTATATATGTGAACATTTCTGATGTAAATATTTTAAGTACTTAATTCAAATCAAGAAATACAGGTTTGTAACGATTTAGGATCACAAACCTAAATCTTGAATTTTCCACTGAAAATTCAAAAAAGAAATTTGAGGAAAAATCTCAAAATTTGAGTTGAAATCGTAAAAACGGCAATTTAATATCTCATACCCCCAAACCATATCCATAAAAGCTACTTCCACCCAAAAAAAACTCCTTACAAAGGGCTGCACACAAATGTAAAGAACATGAGAGGCCCCATGATATGGAAAAACAAAAGTGTCACCAAAGGTTTATTAATGTGTAAAAATGAGAAAAAAATACATGAATTTGATTTTGCTGCACAGTGGCCAGAAGAATATGAGGAACTCCATATTTACAGCATTCACCGTGAGGTAAAGGCAAATATTCCCTTTTTTTTCTAATGGAAAAGGGCTACGGAAGGAAGGGGTTAATAACAATCTGATATAAACTGATTTATACGATATAAAGTAATGGTTTTCCAACCATGGACCTCCATAC